>NC_140296.1:130826741-132196299 GCF_964211825.1 Aythya ferina | reverse complement strand
ACCAGGCCCCACCAAACAACAACAAAAAGAAACAAAACTTTCCACTCAGGTGAGCCTGAAAATTAATTTAAGGAGCGGCTTAAAGCTCCTGAGACCCCCCCCCAGCCCTGGAGTGGAGCATGAACTGGGACAAGGCTGGGAAGGGGCACAACCACACCATGGCACCACCAGGCCAGGGCCTGAGGACAGTGCCAAAATGGCACCCAAAGATGTGGGGCCTGGGAAGTGAAACCTGCTGGTGCCCCCAGGCAGGAGGCTAAGCCAAGCATGGCTGGGCCAAGGCTTGCCAGCCCACTGGAGTCACAGCTTGTTGCCAAAGCCTTGCCTGGAGGCCACCATAGATGTTGCACCAACACTGCTGAAAAGGTGGCCCCAGGGCAGGAATGGCTAGCATGGGGCAAAGCCCCCTTGATGCTACCTGGTGCTTGTGATTGCCACTGTAGGTACCTGGGAAGACACTAGGGAAGGTTTCAGGAGTGCCACCTCCCCTGCAAAGCCCCAGGCCCCATTCCTGCCATGGTGGCTGTCATCTCGCTTTCTTTCTTCACTCACCGACCAGTGCTTCCACTTTCCCTCCCAGCAGGGATCTCTTGCCAGCTGGGGACACGCTACACGTTGCTGGTGAGGTGACACCAGCAGACTGACCCGAACCTCTGAATGGGGCTGAGCAGGGTTTCAGTCAGTAGCTGTTTTGGGGTCCATTTTCTACCTAAGGTGTGCTGCAAGAACTTCCCTAGGGGAAAGCATCACCAGGGCCACAGAGGCTTTCCCCTGGCCAACCTTTCTGCCACATTAACTGTGAAGCCAAGCAAAAGCAAGCAATTTAAGCAACTTCAGCCAGGTTTTTGCCAAGGCTGGAAATCATCAGGAGAAGCCATCAGCTCTGCTTATAATTCTCCTCAGCAAGAAGAGATGTTTTGGGACACGAAGTGGCAGAGGCAGGACACTTAACTAGCAGCACCTGGAGCAGTAATCTCTTCCAGTAGATTAAGACTCATAGCAGAAACCTGCCAATTGCTCACCAGGTAACCTGATGCAGAGACCACCAGGGAACGAGGTGGGGCATTACACGAGGAAACAAAGTTTCACTGATGACACGGAGACCATCAAACCTTCCAGCTGTCTAAATCACTGACCTATAAGAGGAGTATGTCAAGGGACTGTGGGTTTTGGAGTCCCAGATGGCCAGATTACAGAGCTGATTCTCCAGGCATGACGTACCTACCACTGCCTGATAGCCTTCCACAGCTGCAAGGTCTGTGGGGAGAAGCCCAGCTGAGCACTCAATTATTTTGTAGGAAAGAGACAGCAGATGTTAGCTACAGACACGTTCTAAACCCTTTGCCTTCACCACTCTGACCTATTTGGAAAATGCCATGTTAAGCATGGTAATCTCCAGTTATTTTACCCTTGTCTTTCTCTTCCATCTCTTGCTTTAACCTGTTGCAGACACTTGCTTTCTGTTTGAAACGTAAGCATCTTGTGGAGGCAAGAACAGGACACAACAGAGCTATGTCACGGTCTTGTGGAGGTATATCTCCTGATGGAGCAGCAGGAGCAAGTAAATCTCTTTGACTGCTGAAACTTGCATCTGCTTTATGTTTAGTGAGGGCTGGTATCATTTATTTGTTGGTGCCCTGCAGCTTCTCTGTCTATCTGCTTAAATACTCCCACTTCCCAAAAATGCCCATTCAGCTCCATAGACAAGCTCTGTCTATTAAGGGGTGGGGGAAATGCCAAAACAGCGCAGAATGGTATTTAAAGCAAGCATTAGCAGCCAAATAAGGCAGATCTGGAGGGAGCATTTTTGAGCCTAAGCTAGCACAAACTTCATGTAAAATTACTTGTTCTGCTGCTTGTGCATCAGTGCATTCACTGGCTCTGTATCTTTGTCTGTTAGATCACATATCCACATGCTGACATATTAGGCCAGATGCTGAGGAAGACTGTCATTGCAGTGATTTTATGTGGCTATGCCAGCGTATACATGCTGGGGGTCAGGCTTGGCATATGGATGGCTTTTAGATCCCAGAGAGGATCACGCAGCAAGAAAACAACGAGTAAGAAATACAGTGCTTTTTTTTTGCTATTTGTTTGTTTGTTTTTTCCCAACCCTGATTCATTGAATTCATGCTCAAATAAAGTTCATGTGATGGAGGAAACTATTTGCTTTCCTTAGATCATTGCAGTAATAATTCAAAGGAAAGGTACAACTTCTAAGCTCAGAAAAACAGACAAGGAGTCCAGGAGGCAGGAAATTCAGCATTCACTTCTGACACATCATTTCTGGGATGACTCAAAAAGAGGCAATTTTGTTTTGTTTCAAACTCATGTCAGAAAGAACACTATAGAACAAATGAAACTAGCTGTAACAAGAGAATGAAGCCTGTGGTAAGCAAGCTCCCACACACACGCTTATGGTGTAAATCATCTGGATTGTGTCTGACAGCAAACTAGTGTATTTTCTTACCTACAGCAATACACAATGCCAGAACATAGCATGTCCAGCATGCCTTTGCTTTGCTGCCTGCTGTGCCACAGTCCCCACTGAACAATACTGCGAGGCACCACCCCAGCGAGCAAGCCAGGCTGGCAATGCCCATGTGTAGTGGCAGGACTTCCCTTGGTCATTAGATGGGGGCAATCAGGCAGAAGCTTCCTGACACGTTTCTTTGATCTAGAAGAGAAAATATTTATTGTAAGTCCAAGCTGAAGTTTGAAAACTATCCACTGAAGTAGTAAATGGAATAACCTGATTCTCAAGAGGCATTTATTCTGGGACACTCACCCCTTACTGTGAGATGCTGCTACACAGGAGGGAGATCCTCTGAAGAGGTGGGCAGTGGCAACTCCTCCACTTCATAGCACATTGATTTTTGTCCAAAAGAGAGGACTGTATTAAGCATTGCTCTGTGTGATGACCAACCTTTGTGAAAGACAGAAAGAACAAATTAACTTAAAAAGGTAGGAAACGGGAAGAAGCTGTGAGAAGAACCACATGCTTGGTTTCAGGTTTCATCCCGCTGCACCTCCTCTTCTGAGGCTGGAGCTGTCCTTGAAGCAGTGGGGCTGGGCTCTTTTTGCATTCCCTATCTGTGCTCCTCGCACAAGCCAGTGATTCAAATCCAAATCAGTAGCTTTTACTTTAGCTGTTCCCATGTTCTTTCTGGTAATTGGGATGAAATTTCATTTTGCAGAATTTCAGAGAAATCTAAATGCCCTTTTTTTTTTTTTCTTTTTTTTTTTTCCTTGGCCTGATATGAGTACTCTTTGTTTTCTGAATACTCTGGGTAGCTTTCAGTGACAGCACTGCTTGGCCCAGTAACAGGTTCATGGGCATCTCTGATGGATCTGAGAGGAGCCTCTGTAGTCTTCATTAATGTGTGGGGCTAGTAAAATGACAGCTGCCGTTGGCACTGTGCTGCATTGCAGAATTATGTCTTCTGTGCATCATTACTTGGGATTGAGCACTCAGCTATACAGAAGGCAGCTGGGTGGACTATTGTGAGACAGGAAATACTATAGATAGCAGCACTGCACTGAGCTCACTTTTAGCACTTTAGCTCATCTTAACACACCGTTTTCTCCAAAACCTTAAAAACGTCAAAGTCCCAGTTAGATTTACTGTCAATCTGGCAAAATTTAAATATAAACAGCAATTGCTATGATGGAACTGTATAGCTAATGTGCACACAAGTTCTTCTTTTCTTCAGACAATCACAGATCAAATCCATATGCTGGCTTCCTAGTAAACAGCTGTGTCACAGCTATTGATTACACTTTAATTAATCAAGCTGGAAAATGTCATTTCTGCTTGCAAGTGCAGTTTTTCATATACAACTCAGGTTTGGTTCATCAGGCTTATTCTACTTTTCAAGAAGAGTTACCAGGAAAATCTTTACTTTAAGGTTGTAATGTTCCTCACCAGACAACAAGAGCCAGCAGCTTCAACTTGTTGAAGTCCAGCCACTGTAGTGTTATCTGATGTTTTTTCTCTTGATTTTAACCCAACAGTGTACTAATTCATTAATAAATTGGCAAGAACTTTTCATCCCATCCCTGGCTATGACACCAATTTCTTTACATTAGTATGGCATTAGTTATCCACTCTATACACTGTTCATTAATGTAGTCTCTAGCCTGACAATAATTACATTTGGCAATTATTAACTCCCCATATGTGCTGCTTTCCCAGGAAAACTAGCAGAGTATCACTAACACCTAGTGTCCCTTTGCCTTTGCACTTTGTGGTCCTTTTTACTGTAACAGTCAATCAATTATGCTCAAAAAAAAAAAAAAAAAAAAAAAAAAAAAAAAAAAAAAGCCTTTGAAGTGAGGAGTACTTTGAGCTTTGTTTTCACAGGTGGAAGAGGAGACAATGGTATCATGTGAATTCCAAAGGTCACACAGGCTGTGTGCGGCAAAGTAGCAACACTCTACACAGCTATCCCAAGCAGCAAGCTAGGTGTTTACAATGGATTGTTGAACTCAGTATCCTTCCATGTATGATACAAGGTAGGATAAGAATAGTGATAAGGAAGTGTTCCCTGTTATTTTCCTTCACTTTTGAGGGTTTTCAAAAGTTTCTACATCAACAGACATTTTTGAATGCAATCTTTAGTGTACCTAAAGAGGCCTGCTCTAGCTCCCTGTGAGGCTGAGGAAAAAGTAGCAATGCCAAATGAAATTCTAGAAACTGTTGGTAAAGTACTGTAGTCCATCCATGTGCCCAGCCATTGCCAAAAAGCAAAGCTACTGCAAGCAGCATGTGCTTCACTCATGCCCTTTACCCAACAGCACAGGATTTTATAAGAAGTATAGAATCTTCTTCTGATGCCCTCAGCCTTATGCTATTGAAAATGCATAGAGTTTTTGGACTTCAGTTCTAGACCCTGATTGGCTCTAAAATAAGGATAAATATGGTCCCAACAGTTTTCCTAGCGTGTTGTCTCATTTTGTTTCCTGCTTGCCCTTATCAACCCCAATTGTGGGGATCCCCCTTAACCTGGAGTCTCTCAGAACTGGGCATTGCAAACATCTGCTCTCATTTACACACTACCCTTTTATGACAAACTGCAAGCCTACTAAATTTGTGAGGATCATAACTAGTGAGTAGGGCCACCCCAGTTTCTGAGGCCTAAGAATTCACATACTACAAAACAAGTATGATCACAACTGGTGCTACATTATAACCTGGGTCTGCAAGCTTGGCATAGCAGTCAAGGAAACTAAAGGTGAATTTAATGCATCTTCTCCAGCAGAGGAAGTATCTCTGCTTCCAGGTTGAGATGGGTGGAGAAACTGCACAACTGCAAACTATCTATGGACTAAAAGCTTTTAGCACAGCCTTGGGACAATGTCATTTGATGTCCATAACCAAGTTCCTACTTCTGTAAAAAAGGCAGTTTTAGAAGGTAATTTTTTAAGATGCATTGTCTAAAGGCACATAAACCTATACATACAAATGCCTCTAGTATTTTTATCCTATGTTGTAGCAGTCCTCGAACCGTGCAATTTCATTGTTAACATTATTATGCTAACAAAATCCAGATTATTTTAGCATAAATAGAGGATTAATGAAAAAGACACCACCCAGCTTCCAAAACTACAAGTAAAAACCACACAGCAATAGTAAGCTTCAACCAGCAGTAACATCTATGTTATCCTAACAGGATTCCCAATTTGATTATTTAATTAAGCTTCTCAGAATTAAATTCATTTAAATGATGCAGTTCTGCCAGAGTACTGATGAACCAAATCAAAACCCAGATAATGAGATTTTCTTGCTTAAGTCAGTCCCACTCCAGGTTTCTCATTATGAAGACTAGGTAAAAACCTACTTGAACCCTCCTTATCAAAAGGAAGAAGAGGTGAGCCACAGCTCTGAATTACCTCTCCTATGATATAACATGAGATTGAGGGTAATGTAAAAAACTCAAACATGAAGTGTCAGTATTGTTGTATGTCTCTGTTTTAATTTGCACTTCTCATTACGTCAAGACTTGTTATATATAGGAAAACATGGTTATGTGCAAGGGACTGAAGAGCGTCTATTTCTGAAGAAGCACAAGAAGGTTACATGTTCACTTCTCACGCTAAGGCTTCCAGAGGTGGCACCTCACTCCATTACACACTTCCAAAATACAAGACAACTGAGGGCTCTAAACTTGCTCCACTTCCACAGAAAGGTTTAAGGAAAGAAGCACACATAGTGAAGACAGCTGGGAGACTCAAATCCCAACCTATTATTCTTCATTTTTGTTATAATTTAGGTGTATATATAGATCTCACCTACTTGAAAAAACAAAGCAACTTCAGCATTAAACCATCAATTTTCACCTTGAGCTAGATTACAAATCGTGTGGTCATTGCAGGAAACTTGTATTTGTTCCAGTAAGATAGAGAATTGTGCTCCCTTCTTTGATCTCCTTCTGTCCTCATGGGCCCTTCCTATTCTTTTTCCAGCGGCACAAGTTGCAACAAGCAGGACTGGAAAATGTTTTTGTTTCAGTTTATAGGCTTTGGGAAAGTAAATTAATTGCTAAAAATACACAGCAATAACAACTAGAACATTGAGAACTGATATACAAAGTTAAAAACCTGGAAGTGGGATTGATCCTGAGTTTACAAAAGGGAAGTCACATCTGCTTATGTATGGTTTTGCTTAAGCTAAATGATGTCTGAATTCACATGTTTACCTAGGCTTTGCTCTTCAGCCAAGTTTCCTATTACCATACTAGAACCTCTGCTCAGCCTGTCCTTAATGTTTGCATTTATTATGAAGTTTCAGCAAATGCCTTTTGAACTCATTTTTTCTCTCATGCAAAAAAATCTTGGCGATTCATTAGTGTTTGCAGAGGTATATTCACAAGTAAATGCTATTAATACCTTTTCTAATGCTAATGATCTTATCTATTTCTTTAAGAAATGTGTAACTAAAATTGTTGCACTAAAAAAAATCTGATGATGCTTAAAATTGAGATGCAGATTGCTTCTACCATTTTTAAACTACACCTTTACAAATATCTCAATGCTATTTTGATGCTATCAGCATTTGCTAAAAACTTTTTTTTTCTGACTGTGGCTCCACCTGTTTTTTTTTTATTATTTTATTTTATTTTATTTTTTCTTTTCTTTTTTTTTTTTTTTCTTTTTCCTAGTGCAGAACTATTGCGCTGGCACAAGCTGATAAAACTTTTGCTTAACCACCAACCAAAGAAGCAATGTAATCTCTGGAGTTTAATTCTACCTTGCACACTCCAAGCTCAACTACTTATTTAAACATGTAGCTAGTTCTGAACAGAGCTAGTCTTATGAATAAAGCTATTTATATTAAAATGCCTATGAGATTAAGCTTTTAGACAACGTTTACACCATACCGAGCAGTGGTGTGTCGAGATGTCCAAGCTGGACCTGGAGCTAGATGGTGGAAGACAAGCCAATTAGGTTAGACCTACAAGCTTTGCTGTCATAATTAGGTGATTTCTTTCTAGGATTCACTTTGCATGGTGCCATATACAAAGCAGCGTGTTCAGAACTAGCCCTGGAATCTTTCAAGATAGCACTGCAAAATGCTATCACATAATTAGCAGTACTGGTAAAGCAGGGATCCTTCTGCAGGAAATTGCTAAATCTTCTTTGAAAACAACAATGACAAAAAAAAAAAGTCATACGCTGCAAATATTTTCAAAGAACTTGTGCACAGTTGGTGTTTTCAAGCTGAAAATGAAACACCTATAATCAATTCTAGGCCACTATTTCAAACTTAAAGCTTGTAAAATGAACTTGTTATTTACAGCTCCTGAAGAGCTACCAAGAATTGCATTTTTTTAACTGATGGGTATGTTCAACCAATGTCAGGGAATAACAACAATAAACATGATTAAAATTCTACAACAATTTATACTTGAGATTTCTAAAACCTTCTATATAATTTGAAAATGTACAGCAGACATCTATATATTTTAGCTAGATTATTACTTGAATTTCCATCAAGACGATGAAATACAACTTAAAAAACTATTCAGTCAAAAAAAAGATATACACCCCTGAGATGGCAGAAACACACGGCATCCTCAGCAGAAACACTGAAGAACCTTTTTGCTATAAACTAAGTGATGTGAAATGTGAGGTTTGTGAGGTTTGTGAAATATTGTGATGTGAAATATTGTTTTGACACAAATATTTTGCCAAAACCCTGCCTTTACATATGACTTGTTCTCCATGTGATTATCAGTGGGAATAACCTTGAGAGCAAGACATGAGCAAAGCTGCTTTTTCTCCTTCTTAGCTGTGAACTAAGACTTCAATTTAACAATTCCTGAAAAGCAGAAACATTTAGAAAGTGTGGTCTTGTTAAAAGATAGACTACTATATCTACAACTGATTAAGTAGATCTGATATGATGATCTCATCTACAGCCTACATGAATTAAACATATCTATTTGTACATAAGAAGCCCTTTTATCTATCCAATGTTAATTGCAGAGAAAGAACACACACAAAAATACATGACAGTGGAGAGGATTTATACCCAGCCAATTCTTCTACTTTGAACTTCCATTTTAATGGTCACATTGCAATTGTTCTTAATAGTGATCTTGGCTACACTGAAGCCAGAGGCAAAGAATCTTATTGATTGTTGTGGAGTCACATTTAGTATGAATCAGTTAAAATGTTAAACTCCAACAGGGTCATACTAAAAATCCTAGAAGTTGTGTTATCCACTCCCTGTGAAATTCAACTTTCAGAGGAAACAAGATTGCAAAGAACTCATAGTTCATTCCCCATTACAACTATTTTAAGGGTTGGAAGAAGTTTCCCACGTTGTTTCATAGGAAGGAACAGCTTAACCATCCAGTGGCATACAGAAAATTACACTGGGCATTTCAGTGGATTACAAATAGAAGTACCCACAAATTTCCTTGTACATCAATGACCAAATTAAAAATACCTATTAAAGTCTGGTCATTTAGGAGGAAAATATAATCCAGTCATCTCATATCATATGCCTAATTCCCACATCAGGGACTGCAGTTCTTGACATACAAACCGATTGGTTTAAAACCCCTGGAACAGGTTAGAAGTTCTGTCTGATGAAAAACTTCCTGCCACAAAAATGTCAGTCACAAGGCTCTTCCAAGTGACTGGAAGATCCATCTTCCAAATTCCTTGATCCGAACAACTTTGACTCTGCTTTTGAGTAGGATGGTCATCACGGTTAGAAAATGTCTCTCCAAATCCTGGAAGCCTTATTCCCTATTACCCAGTCTTAAAGGCCATAGCTCAATTAAAGCAAGACACTGAAATGAGGCTGAAGGCAGCAACCAGAGAAGTAACTTTCCAGTCCTTCTAAAAAGGGCCATACTTACTAACATAAACAAACTGTTCCAGTAGTACAAGCTACACTCAGCACAGTGTCCAACTCCTTTCAGATTGATAAGGTGGTATTTCAATTTCTGTTATTAGATAATCCACAGAAACCCAACATCAATAATGAGAAAAATGCAGCTGTGGGTGGATTAGCACAAGGGGGTTGATTATTCAGTGAAATTGATTGCATGCTAATACAGCAGTTATACCAGCCTAAGTGAGAAATGATCCAGCCTAAGTACTTCAAAGTCCCCTCAGACTATCAATAACCCTCTTCACCATTTTTAAAGTTAATACCTCTAATGCTTATTACCAAAAATTGAAATACCATTAAAGCACCTGTGATAAGAAAGCTTACCAGAATGAGTGAATGCTCACAAGGTTAAATATGACAAAGATGGAGACAGAGAGGAACCAACAGTCCAACCCCCTTTTCTTTATCACAGACCAATTGAGAGACACCATTCCACAGCCCCAGTCATACAAGCACTTCACCTGCAGCATGGCAATAAGGCAGTGAATTGCATTTCAGGTTTTTTATACAAGTAGTTGTCCTTTTTTTTTTTTTCTTTTTTAATAAAATTATTTTTCCTGCAACTGTATTGGAGCTTCACTTCATTTGATCTTTCTGTTTATCTGCAAACTCCCACAACATTGGACTCTTTCCCATAGCTTTCCACCAAAGTAACTGTAAGAACACTGAAATAATGACCTTTGATTTCTGAGATACACAACACGTTTTTATACTCGAAACTTTACATTCCTTCTAGAATTCAGATACAAAATGCCCCAAATGTTAAAAAAAAAAATAAATAAATAAACATGTTTACCTTTTTGACTTTTTTCCCCCAAAGATAATCTAGGAGCATGCTGTAAATTACTATAATAAACCACAAGCAGGACAGCTCTGAAGAACTATGATTTAATAAGTTTTAAAGCTGTGGGTTCATAAAGGAGGACTGTCATAAAAAACTAAGTCATCATGAGAGAGACAAACCACAGAGACAGAAGATGAGAAACAACTGTTTGCTGTCTCTTCCAGTACAAGCAGCAGTGACCCACAAATGAACTAGCAATCCGTAAATGAACTGGTGGGAGCCAAAACAGGTAAGAGCTCTTCCTGCAGTACGAAGGTAGTTTCCATGGGGTCAATGCAGGGAGTTCAAACACACACACTCGGAATAGACATCTCTCAGGCTTTACGAAACAGACACACCAAATGAAGCTGAGCAACTCCCCTGAGCTGAAAGCAGTTAAAGCTGTTGCTGCATTTACCCTATTCTTTTCTTTAGGAGTTGACTCGTGCCCATTGCTGCCCACAGAAGAGCAGGCAGTCTTACATGCTGTAGGTGCTCCTGCCTTCCACACAGAACGAAGCACAACCAGCCTGGTGCCCTTCTGAGCTCGCTTCTGCAGAACAAGTGTTTAGCAAGTGATTATACATTGCAGAAGCAAGGCTAAATTCACAAGGCTAAATGCATGGTTTGTTATTGTTTTTCAAAAATAAAAGATTTGCTATCTCTTAAATGATAACAAAAGCATTATCTGATACTGCAACTGTATTTGTCCTGAAAAAAGAGGTATTCTTGAAGGCCTTGCAAGTCAGAAGTGCACAAAGATGAGGAATTAAGAAACCAATTTACTTATTATCCTATTTAGACAAAACAATGTCTAAGGATGGAACCACTCCCGTTGAAGAATTTTTAATCAACTCAAATTATGTTTGCCTAAATACTAAAGCCCAGTAGTATAGTATTCTATATGGTTTAGCCTCATCTGTAAGATTTATGCAAGAAGCAGTCTTTAAAGTGAGATTTAAAACCATTGCAAATTAACTCAAATATTGTATTATTCAGAGTTCTGCTGATCTCTTTATAGTATTTCCTAGAAACACGTTGATATACATCATTTTTACAAAAGAGTCTATTAATTATGTAATTTTCTCTCAGTCGTGCCAAAGTTCCCTAAATTTTGTAGGACAGATCACAGATGTCAGGTTACATATGCTTGAGATCTGGCAAATGTTGTGGAAGTAAACATTTACCTCCCAGATAGGGAGCAACAATCAACCAGGAAGATTTTCCCCACAAACTTATTATTTCCAAAGATTGTGTAGTTCTGGAGATTTTGACAAGAAAACAACCAAAGGATAAAAAGTTGTATGTAGTAACTGCCCATACATATGAACTTATCCTTCAATTAATCAGACATTCTGATTCATTCCCCTTTCACTCCCATTTCTCTCCCATTTAACAAAGTAAAAACACTTGACAGAAGCTGACACATAACATACACAGCTCACAAGGCCCTTAAATTAAAAATAAAATAAAATAAATTAATTAAATTAAAAATAAAAACAAAAATATGTAGCAGGCTGGTATAGTTTGGCAGCAGCTCCCCAGGACCTCATGTAAGAAGAGCTGTAGAGACAGGAGCAACATCAGTAAAACTGCTCTTTGCTACTTCCAAGAGACATGAACATTTTTGACATGCCTCTGTTCCTCACAAGGAAGATATGAACTTTCTGAAAACAATTAAGCTATAAAGAACACAGAAAATTCAATGATGACAGCCATCTGCCACAGTACAGGGAGCTATTCAGACCAATCTTTTAGAAATGAGGTACACACAGAACATGTTACAGCAGCACAAGCTGTCTTTCAGCAGCTCATTCACCACTCCGCTTACCTTTTTCTAGATCCTTTGATTGTGCTGCTCTGAAACAGCTTCTAACCTGCAAGAACCCATACCCCAACTACATCTGTGACCTCCATATTTGTGCAGAATAAAAATATTCTCATATTGTGTGGGAAATGGTTAATGTGCGGGGAAAAATGGTTATCTTCAGAGAAATCCCAAGTGGCACATCACTTTCCAGCTGATAATTACTTCCTGGAATTCCAGGACATTTTGTGAACTTACATGGTGTATGTCAGCCTAACAAAAAGAAGCAAAAGACTAAGTGAAAGAGGCCAGAAGTCGGGCTTTGAGGAAAAGCAACATCATTTCCACATTAGTATATTCTTCATTTCAGCTTGGATCACAAATAGGAACACACTACAGTCACCAACCAGTGGAATGACCAACTTCAGCCTATTGTGCTTGCAAGTAAATGAAAATAGTGAGCCTCACTAGGGACTTGAGCTACCAGAACCCACATTAGGTCAAACTCCCCATTTAAGTATTTAGAGAATGAGCCTGGGATCTTAAAGCATAAGTACTCATAAATTCAATGAGCAGATAGAATTGTGTGCAGACTAACAGCTGTGCATAAAAATAACATTTTATTAACCTGATTTCATCACATCCTCCAATAACCTGTTCCAAGTCAAAAAAAATCTGTCGTTATCTTACTAGAATTATATTGTTGTACAAAGAGAAATAAGCACAACTACCTCAACTGTATTCAAAAGTACATAAAAATTTCACCTCTTTATTCGTCATAAATATTTACAAATGACACTTTTTGTTCTAGGACTTCTTTAAACCAGAAAATTTTACAAACATTAAAGGGAAAATCTAAAAATTAATTGAGACATACAATATTGATCACTGACTGCAAATGACTGTTACATTTTTTAATTATTATTATTATTAATATTTTTAGGAAAATGCAGTAAGAATGCAAACCAGTGGTTTAATTCTAGAAGGTTATATAGATCTTGTTAAATAATTATTATGCTCCTTCAATAACAACATCTACACCATTTTCAAACTAATCCAGAATAAAAAACAAACCATGTTGTAAAGAGTCTGTGAAATATTAAGTCATGTATTTACTTATTTCTCTGTGCTAGCCACAGTACTTCTTATTTTATTTATAATTGATTTTTACCTTAATGGTCAAAAACACAGAAAATGAAAAATACATTTCATAATGGCAAAAACTGCAATTCTTATTTTACAGTTGTACAATTCAATCGATTTTTAGAAAATGTTTGTTTATTCTTCTCACTTTGCTTTATGATATAGTCCCAAACTCATTTTCTGTTAAGAAACAGAACAGTTTATTCCAATAAAGCTAAACAACAGGTAATTTTGGCCCCATGTCTTTAAAAAAACGTGAATGCAGGAAATGACATGCAAGTTCAGTTCAAAATATCTAAAGACAGAAAAAAAATCCAACAAGCCATTCTAGAAAACTTGTACAAGATGTCACCAAAAATTCATCATTTCTGAAACAATCCGTATCTATAAGATATAAAGCTGCTCCATCAAAGCATAGCAAGTCAATGTACAACAAAATTTTGTATTCATTCATGAAAGGGTAGTCATCCAACAGTAGAAGCATGACATCTGGCGGCTATTTAGAGAAGTTATCTTTTGTTCACACTTCAGCCTTTGCAAAATCTGAAACGGGCTGCCTATTGCTCATCTTTACAGTTCAAACAAATGTAAGAGTGCTTATGGCAGTACCTGCGGTCAAGTTTTAATGTTTGTATCAAACAAAGATGCACATATATCAAACATCTTTGAAGGCTTTCCTTTCATTACGTGAATTAATTAAAAAAAAAAAAAGTATGCTTTTATGATATATAACTGACACACACATTTATCTATACCTTTAATATCAGAAAGAAAAAGATACACTTTATATATTAATGCTATATGGCTTTAAAGCAACCTATTTAATGCCATGTTCTTGAGTAATCTGCTGTAACTGGTATACAGGTCTTGGAAAAGCTGTTCCTCAGAAGATCATTCTATATAGCATTTACTTATAGACAGCACTGTATTACACAAGTATTTTAAAAAGTCATAGACTCAAGAAATATGAAATCACCTAATCTCTCCCAAACATAGATACTATAAAAGATTCTACAGAATTTTAACATTTTCCACTAATAGACAATGCTATCTATCCTCATTCTGGAACTAAGACAATCTGGTCAAAATTCTCTAGTTAGCAATAATTAGTGATGAGACTAAAGTGCTTTATTACAGTTACAGCATTACTTTTCTTAGGTTCCATGCATTGCCCCTCTAGTAATACTTTATGAATAATACAATGTAGCAAAGATTTTGTTTCTCTTTTCTCATACTCTTATCATGTTTGTGTACTGGCAGATGATTGAAATTATTTTTCTCACAACTTTTTCTTCCAATTGGTATGACGGTCTAATCCTTGCTCGCAGAATTGTATGCTGCATTTTCACTTTTGACTACAAAAACTGCACTTCTGAAAGAGCAAGGAATCACAAACTGCATCACTTAAGAATTACAAAACCTTATTTTACAACTGTAGTGTGTGCATATTATCATTTTAATGAAATTTAATAGTTATAAATATTTTTAGATTCTGTAAGTAGACTAGATTCTAGAGAAAGTAACACAGATAACCAATATTCTCTCATTTGAAACAAAAAATAAATAAAAGTGTTAAATTTAAGAAAAAATATTCTGTACATTGTACAGTACCTTTTGGTTAAAGCTTCTTAGAAAAAATATAGCTGTGTTTTAAGCATTCCAGTTACAGATACTTCGGTATTAAAACGTCAAGGTTCCCCATCATAAAAAAAATACTGCATTTTTCCATAGTTGCAGCAGAAACTGTCTGTGAACAAGGCTTCAGTCTTTAAAAATACATTGATAGTATGTATGAATTCAAATGCAACAATAAAAAAGTCATAGTACAGTACTGAGGATGTATGGTTGTTGTGCATTAAGGACTTAAAATTCCTCCTTATTTCAAAAAAAGCAAAACTAGAGAGCCCATTGTATATCACTGAGTTCAGCTGGATCTCCAAGTCCTCCATCAGCCTCCAAGTAATTCATAAGAGCAGTCATAGCAGTGTCATCATTTTCACATATTGTGAAGTCCAGCTGAGAATTACCACCTATAAAATTATTAAAATATTTACGTATGCAGTACAAAGCATGAATAATATGGTAACTTTCAAAACAGATTTGTTTTTAAATGACACTTTTTTTCAAAGATGAGGCAAACATTTACATGCAAATGTTAAAAACTAAAAAAGTAGAGACGATAGAAATAAGGCCTATCTGCAGACAGTCAACTGCTAGCTAAGAAACCTTGTATCCATGCAGTGAAGTTCATGCCTCCAAAGTAGAAAGCTGCTTCCTAGTTATTGTCACCTTAGTGGGAAACACAATGATATGCCCAAATTTTCATCTGATGTACTATGCTGGATGGACTCCTGAAACCTCATGAGTTACTATGTGTTAGCTCCAGAAATCAACTCTGTACCTTCGCCTTTAACAACAGTAAAAAAGTTTTAGCTCAAGTATCAGTGAAAAATGTTTCCTTGCATATCTTGAAAAAAAAAGTTTTTACAAATTCTTTTCTGAGGATCATAGCTCAACTGGAAGACAGCTGTAGGTTATAAATTAAGCTCTAATAACTGATCATAAAAGAGGTAGGTGGAAAAATTTCTAAGAGCTGAGGTACAGGATAAGCATAAACATGACTTTAACAGCACTTTGCCTTTAATGTTAAAATTAATACCACGGCATTCTCCTCTTCCAGAGCCAAGGAATCCTATATCCAAACTTCTGGCTTACTGCATTCTTGAAGGAGGGAAAGAAAAAGTTCTAAAACATTTTTGTCAGCTGTTTTTATGTAGCTCTTCACAGTTTGTAGTTAAGAAAGACATGAAGTACAATAAGTACAGTAGTTCACAAGTTACAACCAAATCCTTTACATTGCGCTACCATACTTATTCTTACCTATCTCTTTCTTCTGCAGAAAAAAACTTTAAGTACCTAATTAAAATGGTGGAATGCAAGAAAATAATGGTAAACTTGTATTGCTGGATGTTATTTCTGTCATGAGAACGAACAACTGATTTTGCTGTTCATCTTCCAGTGACAACACATCTCTTTTAAGAGTTCACTCATCTTAAGACAAACACTGACTCTTGAAACTTTGTAATTTATACATGGTTGTATACTGGTGCACTCAAAAAATACAAATTTTATTATAAATGTCTTTCCCTGTAGTCCCCAAATACCCAAAGAGAAATAAATCTTACTGAGGAGAGGTTCATTACTCGGAAATGGAATAGCACCCTGATTTTGTTCTGAAGTCTGTAGAACTTCTACTTCTGAAGGACATAACTGAATCAACTCCTTATCTGGCACCTAAAAGAACAGAAATAGTAGAAGGACAGAATTAAATTCTAAATTTAGTCACAATTATTACATTACTGGAATGTTATAAATTTCCATAAAAGCATTAAGAACTAGATAAGAGTTAATGAAAAATGTGTATCAAAGAAGACCTATTGTGTTTTATTATTATTTTTTTAAAGTTCACATCGCACTGGACTTTGCTTAAATAAAAGGTGATACTTACACATCTGTCAAGACTATTTCACTGTGATGACATCTGCACTATTAAGTGTCTACTTCAATATTCAGCAAATAAATCCAGCACAACAAAATGTACTGGTACATGCTCTCCACATATAGTACCATAAAGTACAAATTCCCATTCACATCATCTATAATAGTTAATATCAACACATTCTTGCTAAATGATAAAAATCCTCATACCTCCTATGTTAGAGATGCATTAAACTATAGGAATTAGGAAATTGCATCTCTTCTATTATTATTTTGCATCTTGCTACAATCACGACAAAGATCTAAGTAGTTTTAAATTACCTTTTGCACTTGTGAAAACTAGGCTAGCAACAATAGAGATAGAAGTCATCCTACTGCAAACATACCAGCAAAATATATAAAGTAGAGGAAAAAATGTTTGAGAGAAAGCAAGAACTGGTATTTTATTTATTTATTTATTTTTACAGGCAGTGATATACTCACATTGCTGCAGTTTACAGTTAAAGCTGGCGAAGGTGACTTTCTCAAGAGATGTGATGGACTTAACTCCCCAGATGGTGAAGAATCCAACCTAAAATTTTATATGTATAATTGATTTACCAAGTCACATTGATCATGAAAAACAGCCTGTTGCAGAACCCAGCAGATCTCCCCAGTGATGAAGTTTGAGCCAGCTAATCTGAGATAAAGTTGGCTTAAATTCTCCTGAAGATTCTAAGTGTTCTTGCTCTTCTATCGATAATGCAAAGAACAGAAGAGATCAGTAAAGTCCATAGGTCATTAGTACTTGAGCACACTCATTTTTCTCTTTAATCAGCAGCAGTGACAAAGCAGAGAGTCAAATGTTTCAGAATTAGGCACACTGGTACAAATAGGTGCATTTAAAATACATACGTAATATGTACAACATGAGGAAGTTCTGCTAAACTAACAATACACTTAATACTCCCTCTACTATTATTGTAGATACCTGTCTTTCCCTGTTTTCGTTAAACTCCAACCAAAAATAAAGTACATTTAGTTTGTTACCAAAATTCTTTGAGATCCTGCTCATCCTCCCTCACCAAACACGCTGGATATGAAACTAACAATGAAAATGTCATACCAGGGCCCTTTGGATAGCTTGCTCACATTTCCCCCCCACACTCTTCCTGACTCTCAAAGGACAAGGCTATAGAAGTGGAGCACTCTGGATACTTCAGTTTCCACCACTTCCTCAGATCCAAAATGTGGTACAGCAGGAAAGACAGGATATGGATTAATCAACAACCTATCTTAAGTAAGTCTAGTTACTTGCACAGAACATTTATTAGCTCCTTACATTTCGATGTACAGTTTGGTAAGCAGTGCTGTCATCTCTAAAAGCTGGGACAAATTCCAGACCGAATAGATTTTAGTACTGCTGTAACTGAAATGATCATTCCTCACTTGTTAAACTGATTCAGAAATGCTCATTAGTAGAAGTGTGGACATAGCCCTGAATTTTTTGTTAAAGTTTAGTGATGCCTGATACACAGCTTGAAAGCCATCTGTCTTACCGATATTAAAAAATGAGAGGAAATTCAGGTATTAAACACAGTCATTCTATTGGATTGTGCCTGTAACCACAGAAGTATTTGATGAAAAAGTGCTGGTGTCAACTTTTGTTGGCCACTCTTTTGTCTAATTTTGACTGCCTCAGCATGTGGGAGATAGTAACCTGAATTCATATAAAAGAAAATGAAGAAATAGCATCAAGTTCTACTCTCCAACTGGAAAATAAATACAGCACTATTTTTCTGCAACTATTTTGGAAAACTGAACTACATCTGGCTGCAAGCAATGATGCTCAGACATCTACAGAAACACTCAGTACTTACTGATGACCCTTCAACAACCATTTGTACATGTGAATGCCTTTTCCTCTTACAGACTTTAAAAACTAGTTCCTCCCAGTCCCACTCCAAGATACAGGACTGCAAAATAAACGCAGTGCCAAAGATCCCAGTCACACAGTGCAACTGCTCCTTTCCACAGCTGGCTTCTTTTCATAACTGTTCAGCGTAGGTTGATTTGCAATTTCCAGTGTCCGTGGACAACTAAGATCACTGAAATAGACATGCCTGCTTGAGATTACAAGGGTTCCAAGCACTGTGGTTCATTGAGCTGGCAAGCAAAACATTTTTGCTCTCAGAATATTCTTACATTCTGTCTATTACAGAATCATAGAATATCCCGAGTTGGGAGGGACCCACAAGGATCATCAAGTCCAACTCCTGGCACCACACAGGTCTACCCAAAAATTCAGATCATGTGATTAAGTGCACAGTCCAATTGCTTCTTAAACTCTGACAGGCTTGGTGCTGTGACTGCTTCCCTGAGGAGCCTGTTCCAGTGCACGACAACCCTCTCAGTGAAGAACCTCTTCCTGATATCCAGCCTGAGCCTCCCCATCACAGCTTGACACCATTCCCGCAGGTCCTATCGCTGGTCACTAAAGAGAATAGATCGGTGCCTGCCCCTCCACTGCCCCTTGTGAGGAAGCTGTAGACTGTGATGAGGTCTCCCCTCAGCCTCCTCTTTTCCAGGCTGAACAGGCCAAGTGACCTCAGCCGCTCCTCATACATCTTCCCCTCTAGGCCCTTCACCATCTTCATAGCCCTCCTCTGGACACTCTCCAACAGTTTTACATCATTTTTGTACAATGGTGCCCAGAACTGCACACAGTACTTGAGGCGAGGCCGCACCAGCGCAGAGTAGAGCAGGACAATCCCTTCCCTTGACCGACTAGCAATGCTGTGCTTGATGCACTCCAGGATACAGCTGGCCCCCCTGGCTGCCAGGGCACACTGCTGGCTCATATTCAACTTGCTGTCAACCACAACCCCCAGATCCCCCTCTGCGGGGTTGCTCTCCAGCGTCTTGTCACTGAGTCTGTACGTACAGCCAGGGTTGCCCCGTCCAGGTGCAGGACCCAGCACTTGCTCTTAAACTTCACGCAGCTGGTGATCACCCAGCTCTCCAGTCTGTCCAGATCTCTCTGCAAGGCCTTTCCACTCTCAACAGAGCCAACAACTCCTCCAAGTTTAGTGTCATCAGCAAATTTGCTCAAAACACCTTCTAGTCCTACATTCAAATCATTTATAAAAACATTGAAGAGGACTGGCCCTAAAATGGAGCCTCGAGGGACCCCACTAGTGACCATCTGCCAGCCTGATGTAGTAGCCCCACATACCACAACCCTTTGAACCCTGCCTGTCAGCCATTTGCTCACCCATCATATGATGTTTTTGTTAAGTTGTATGCTGGACATTTTGTCCAGTAGGATCCTATGGGAAACCGTGTCAAAAGCTTTACTGAAATCCAGAAAAATCACATCAACTGTTTTCCCTTCATCGACTACATGGGTGATCTTATCATAAAAGGAAATCGAGTTAGTAAAACAGGACCTATAGCTTGTGAACCCATGTTGTCTGGGACCAACAACTGCATTGTCCCCTAGGTGCACTTCAATAACTTCAAGGATAATCTTCTCCATAATTTTACCAGGCGATGATGTGAGACTGACAGGCCTGTAATTGTCAGGGTTCTCTTCCTTGCCCTTCCTGAAAATTGGCACAACATTTGCCAGCTTCCAGTCTATTGGGACCTCTCCAGATTCCCAAGACTGTTGAAAAACAATTGAGAGAGGTCCCACAATGATGTCAACCAGCTCTCTAAGCACCCTGGGATGAATCCCATTGACCCATGGACATGCACGGATCCAGGTGGAGCAGCAAATCCTGCATACCTTCAGGTTTGGTTGGGAGTTTATCATTCCCACCATCACGGTCCTCCAGCTCAGGGCACCTGGGGTCCCGAAATCCATCATCAGCATTGAAGACGGAGGCAAAGAAGGCATTAAACGACTCTGCTTTGCCTATGTCCTTGTCTGTGAGGTGACCTTTCCCATCAAGTAGCTGACCTATGTTTTCTTTGGTTCTCCTTTTTCTGTTCACATATCTAAAAAAACCCCTTTTTATCGTCTCCCACAGACCTGGCCAGCTTCAACTCTAATTGGGCTTTGTCCATATGAATTTTCTCCTTACAAACACAAACAGCGTCCCTGTATTCCTTCCATGTTGCCTGACACTGCTTCCAGCAGTCATACACTTTCTTTTTATGCCTAAGCTCCAGAAGAAGATTTCTGATCAGCCAGGACAGCCTTCTGTCCCACCTGCTTGACTTCCATAGTTTGGAATTGCCTGATCTTGTGCTTTTAGGAGGCAGTGCTTAAAGACTGAGCAGCACTAATGGACGTCAACACCTTCAAAAGCAGTTTCCCAGGGGACCTTGCTGACTAGTTCCCTGAGCAGCCTGAAGTCTGCTCTCCCCATATCTAGGGCTGGAGTTTTGGTGGCAGTTTTCCTTCTGTCACCAAAAATTTCAAACTCAACCACTTCATGGTCACTATGACCAAGATGGCCGCCAATTACCACATCCCCCACAAGACCCTCTCTGTTCTCCAGCAACAGATCTAGGAAGGCACCTTTCCTAGTGGGCTCCCTTAGCACCTGCACCAAGAAGTTATCATCGAGGTGCTTTAGGAACCTCCTGAACCTATTTGTGTTGGCAGTGTGGTAATCCCAGTTGACGTCTGGCAAGTTGAAGTTCCCCATAAGGATGATGACAGCTGATCTTGAGGTATCTCTTAGTTCCTCAAAGAATAATTAATCGGCAGCGTCATTCTGGCCAGGTGGTCTGTAATAGACTCCCACAATGACATCCCCTTTATTTGTTCATCCCTTAATCCTTACCCAGAGGCTCTCAACTTTGCCATCGCCAACTTCAAGTTCCACATAGTCCAGCCCCTCCTTCACATACATTGCCACCCCACCACCTTGTCTGCCCTGCCTATCCCTCCTGAGGAGCCTGTGACCACCTATTGCAGCACACCTGTCACAGGACTCATCCCACCAGGTTTCGCTTATGCCGATGATGTCGTAGCTGTGAGAACAGGCCAAGACTTCTATCTCCTCCATTTTATTCCTCATACTGTGTGTGTTTGTGTAGTAGCACTTCAAATACTCCTCACTGCACGCAGCACCTTGTGTAGCAGACCGAAGGACCTCACTAGCACACAGTCCCTCTGATTCTAGTGTGCCATGCTTTAGCTTATCAATGGCAGGCCTAGTTTTATCCCTTTCCCCCTTCAACTCCAGTTTAAAGACCTATCTATCAGCTCCGCTAACTCCTGGGCAAAAATCCTTTTCCCACCTCTGAGAGAGGCACATCCTACATGGTGCCAGCAGCCCCAGTGTCATGTAGACCTTCCCATGATCAACAAACCCAAAGTTCTGCCGATTGCACCAGTCTTAAAGTCATGTGTTAATAAGACAAGTCTGCTTGTCAACACTGATCCCAATGAGATTTAATAGTTTATTAGTTTATTAGATTATAAATGAGATTAATTGGATTATTAATCAGAGGTTAATTAGATTAATTAGAGGTTAATTAGATTATTGATAATGAGATTATTAGTTGAGAAGTAGTATGATTGTTCCCAAGGAAAGCAATATAACACTATTTCCTGTTCTAAAAAGTGTTCAAGATGTGCATGTAAATGGGAAAAACAAAGGTCAATCAATGAATTGAAAAATAAGACTATCTGATACAGCTTCGTAAGGCATGTGGTCGTTGCTGCCAGTACCTTCAAAAATATTTTCCTGAAAAGTTGGTATTTGAACCTAGAACTCACACAGTTTGTTTTAATTTCTCATAGCAGTTGCACTTTTCAAATGAGAAGCAAGTCTGGCCTATCACTGTGACTAGATCTTGATTAAAAGATGTTTTGATAAATCAGACAAAGAGGGGTAAATGTCCTGTTGCATTAAACTGCTGTTCCATTAAGGAGTCAAGCCATACTTTTCTTACATGATGAAACAAGACATCTACAAAATGAATCTTTGATAGATAGGGAGATGTGCATCATCAAGAGCTTCAAGCTTATGATAGGCAAACAGAATGACAGAAAATTATGGCAGTGTTAATATTTAACTTTTTGATAAATAAACTCAATTTCTGTAAGGTCTGTAGGAGACTAGGAACATTTGTTCTTCTTAGGAAGGAAGTGCAGTAATAAATACTCCCCTGAAACATCTCTAAAGAGACCTTGTTCGTATGTGCCTCAACTCCACAGCAAAATTCCATTTAAATATCCATTAAAAAAAAACAAAACAAAACAACAAACAACTCTTATTAAAGTAACCTCCTCCAAACTGGGGAGATTAATTTAATATCACACTCTTCAAATTCCACAATTCTTTCTGTTATGATGGATTCCTCCATTTTCTAAGATGAAAATTTTGCTCTCTTACGACCTGCTGAACTCTAAGAACTGTCACAGAAGAGTAGTGAGTTGGCTTGATCTTCATAAAAAGCTCACAAAATTTTCCTCTGCTGCTTAGCAAGATACTGCACCTGAAATTGTGTTTCTGTAGTATTATGAAGAGTATTGCTTGTGGTTCTTAAAAAACACAGATATCAAAACTTTCAAGGGGTAGCTTCAAAGAAAACTCACAGGAATGCATTCTTTCATTCCTCATCCAGCAATTTATTTTTCATCCACCTAATAAACTGCTTTTCTTAGGCTGATGACATGTACGATCTACATACCTTTCAGCAAAGGTCAAGTGATCTCAATCAAGAACATAACATTGACCTGGCTGAAGCTCCAAGAAGAGGTATCAAGTTAAGCTCTTGTCTCATGCCTGGGTGTTGATCATCAGAGATGAGAACTACCAGCTTTGGTCTTTCAGAAGAGTTGATAAAAATAACACTTTCCATTTATAGGTGGTATTAATGAGAGAACATTAAAAATGGTATTACCAAAGTTTAACATCCCAATTTTATTGCTTTTGTTGACAGTGCTTTTCCTCTTCTTTACAGATAATCCCAGCAACCTGTCAACATGCTGGAGGTGGATTTTTTATTTTTATTTTTAAAATAGCAGTCCTTTCCTCCTATCACTATGGAATTATTTATTCCTTTCTTCCTTCCATTCAAAAGGAATGAGTCCCTGTTCAAATTGACTATTCTAATAAAGGGATATGACTTAATTGTTGGAAAGTGACTCTGAAATACGTGAAACAGAGTAAGAAACATCTACCACCATGACTCATCATTCTTAGGCTCTGGCCATGGTTTTTACTGTGTTCCGATGAAGAGACAGCTGAGAAGACAGCCATGTTATGAGGAGACAATCTGTAATTCTGGAATTCAGCATGGATTTATGAAGAGGAAATCATGCTTAACCAATCTGATAACCTTTCACAATAAGGTGACTAGCTTGGTGGACCAAGGCATTTAGTAGTGGATGCTACATTGATATAGGTAATTTTTTTGACATTGCCTCTCATAATATCCTCACAGATGAGCTGAGGAGTCAGACATCTGCTAATGAAATAGCAGAAGCTGACTATGTTATGGCATATTAAACTATTCCTTACACATCTACCATTGTTTCCAAAATTGGTGTATCTCTTACTGGACGATTTAGTATTACACTATGGTCCTTTAGGTACTGTTGCAAAAGTGTCACTGGAAAGAATTACAAGGATCCTTGGAATACACTGCTCCGTAGACATAAACAATTTGTTTGTATTTCTTTACTTGAAACTGGAAGTTAAAGATTTAAAGTCTAAGAGATCGCTTCATTAGCCAAAACTAACAGTCAGATGACTTGTCCTGTCCTAATGAGATGATAGTACCCTATGCTATGTTTGATCTTAACAAAAGTGCTTGGAGCTTCTGGGGAAACCTTGACTCCCAAAAGAGTTGTAACCAAAACTGGACTTTTTCTGTGCTTGTGAATCCCCAAATCCTGGAATTAGCCTCAGAGGCTTTTTAAAAATGTTCTTAAACAACAAATCTGATATGGTGCAAACTGAAATAGAGTAATAACCTCTCTATAAGCAAGTCAGGCACCACTGTGGATGCCCAATACAAAAAACACAGAAGTACATTTTCACATTAAAATTATATTTCTTCCTTTGTAATTCACTGGCTATGCTACAAATCTACTAAAACTAGTTAATTTTAAAAGGGTCAGTCTTTAACAGCATAAATCTAGGATGGATTCCCATTTGGAATGATGCAGTTACGTTTTTTTTAAATCTACAGCTGGGTACTGGGGAGCTACTGAACTATTATTTTAGCCTACCTGCAGGACAATTAGGAAAGGGACAAGACAGGCTATGAAAGCACTCCACTGGTTACTGTTTCAAAGAAGTCTCTGCTGGCAGAGTTACACTATTAGAAAAATATAAATGCTACTCACAGGCAACTGATTTTCCATTCCCTAATGAAGTATCTACCCATTTCAATCTCAAGTGAAGAAGCATCACAGTAATACTTTTGAAATCATAGTTATATAATTCTTCCATTAACAAAGGAAATTGCATGCCCAGAACAAAACTATTTATCAAGGCTTGTGATGTGTACTGCCATGCATGAGACCTATATTAGGTTATAATTGGTACCTCATAACACCATTGTTGAACAAAAAAATAATTTAATACATATATTAAAAATGAAACTTGAACAGTCCCCACATAATCACATATGCCTCTTCTCCATCTTTAATTAAAATCCTAACATACGATGTTAAGTGCTTATTACCTTTGCAATTCTAATATTTCATTTGCAATTTCGGTTCCTATACTGCCAGCACCAAGAACCGTTCCAGAGGACATTCCAGGTACACTCACTAAAGATTGTTTAACAGCATCTACAGTTAAAAAATAAAATAAATTAGAATAAAATCTAAAATTTGTAGACATTTTATTACATAGCATGGAACAATCACCTCGAGGATTCACTTTAAAGCAGTTTTTGTTCCCTTTTTTCAGAAATTAAATTCCTTAAAATACTAACCTCCTGGTGGATAAGTCTTACTTGAAATATAAAGATAACTGAATAATATAAATGTCAACACTGCTGAACTTCAGTAATGAAGTTACTAGCTTTAATTATTACCATTTCTCATCTCAGTCAAAGCAAAAAGCATAAGGAGAACAAGTTGGACTTTCAGAAACATGCTGTTAAAGAAAAATATCTAGTAAGGTAAAAGAAAACCTCAGAGACTAGAGTATGTGCATACCACAGAACTGTTAACAAAATATTCATCACCCTTTATTATGTAGGTAAAGTCATTGCAATTGTATTTCTGCAGAAAACTGGAGAAAAGAAAAAAACAAAACAAAACAAGAAAAGGTTGTAGCAGAAACATGATATTCTATCAGCAAAAACCTAGCTATAGTAGAAATTTCTAGAGGGAAAAGAGATGCTGCAAGCCCTTCTCATCACATTAATCTAAATTACATGAATTAGGATGCTGCAAGTAGCTAGAAATTGTCACTAGAAATATTTTAAAAAACTTCTCCCTTGCAAAACAGCTTAGCCTTAAATCCTGGATTCAATAAACCTAAAACATTAATGATCCATCAGAAGATACACCTATGATAACTGTAAGAAGAGACACTTGCCTTCTGTAGGCTGGGAAGCATAGGGTATATGTTCTTCAGCAGACTCATTGTGACCTCTGAAATTTAAATAAAAAAGAAAACACAAAAATCAGCAACATTTTCAATGGCAAGATCCAGTGTATTTGTGTTTGATTTCAATCAATACTTTACACAGGAAAACTAATATCCTCAAGCTGGTGATAAAATGCAATATTCCTTACATGTTTCATTGTTCAACCTTTGTACTGTTTGATAGTTATGAGGCACTAAGAGAAATACTCATTTCCACTTATTCCCCAAATAAAAAAGAACAGTCAATTTATTTGTGTTCCATGCCAAGAGAACAAGGCTGCCCTTTTTATTCCTAGGTCGGAGAGCAGTTAAGAAGAAACAACTGCTACTAGGACAGGCCAGTGGCTACTGTCTGCCTGCAGCTGCTGCCTACTTTCTCCTCCTCCAGACAGCTGTGGATGCCTGGATCTCCAGGGCAGGTAGAAGTGGCCTTTGTCTGTTGGGCAGCACATGCTGCTTTAACTTCTCTTCACTGTTTTTTTGAGGAAAAAAGACATGGGCAAAATAGGTGGACAATGTTGACTTAAGACATGAACTAATTACAAAATGGGTTAAAGGCTCCCTTGACAACTTGATCTAACAGAAATAGAATCCCTGTCCTCTCCCTCCCAAAAACCCCGTCATTGGTAAAGAACCTCAGTATCTATTGAACAATCCGAATACAACACCATTGCACGATTCAGTGAACAAAAAAGTAACAAAAGAAGAACTAATCACACACTCCAACAATTCATTTACTGTCTCATAGGCTCTTCCTTTGCAATCAGTTTGGAGAGTATCTTCTTGTCCTGCCTTGCATTTCTACTATCTATCAATTATGCTTCTCCATATTCTGACACATGGCAGGTAGGGTAGCACTTAAAATTAGGCCCACCATGCAGTCTTACAAAGCTCAGGAAGAAAAGCAGAAGTAACTTCACATTTCCATTTTTTCATATCTATTATCTTTAAAGATCTTTCCTCTCTTCCTTTAATAAACTCTTTCCCATTTTTCTACTAGTGAACCACACATTTTTCATAGTTAAATCCACAACCTAAGCCTGAAATCAAAATCAACTGGTAAATGCAGAATGTTTTCCCAGGTTACTCAACCTCTTTGTGCACTGCTGATATTTTCTAGTCTTGTTCTGCTTCTTAAACAGGTTGCTTTCTATCAGTGCTAGCTGTAAATAAGACAAAAATTAACATAGGGAATTCATATAACAAATTACTTACAATACTACAGTGTTGTTTGATACAATGTACTCCAGTTCTTTGGTCCACGGATTCATGAAACTAAACCACTGACTCTTTAAAGTAACAAATGTCCCATCTTTTGCTCTAAATTTGTAGGAATTTGTAAATACTTTTTCTTTATTCTGCAACACTAAATAAGAAAGGAGAATTATGATCACTAATACTCTGGAGGACAGAGTTAAGCTAAAGAAAATAGTTTCTGATATCATAAAGCCAAAATGTTTTTGACAATCAGAAATACAAATCAAATGCCATAAAATTGGCAAGACAGAAACCCTACTGAAATCAAACTACATTTATAACAATGCTATTCATCTTAAACATGAGCCCATGTACTAAGTTTCTGCAAACCACTAGCAGGGAGACTTGGTGAACTTTAATAACTGGTGTCTTTATTTAAGTGATTAGTCATATTTGCTCTCCAGGACTTATTCCTCTTTCTAACAAAGAAGAATTGAAGCGGAAGGTTGAAAGAAGCATTAACGTTATTCCCTTGCAATTAAAGCACTGCACCAAGATCCAAGACAACAGAAGTTTCTCCCTGTTTTTCTTACACGCTTTATGTGGGCATGTCTTCATGTAGGTGTAGAAAGGGACAATGCTAAGATTGTTTAACTTTATTAATTTCCAGTTTCTGATTTTTTGATTTGTACTGTTTTCACATAGCAATTACATGTAGTTGTATACAGCCTGGGAGGACCAATTGTTTTGTACCTTCTTTATGTTTTTCAGCTAGATGATTGTGATCATCTTGATGGCAGTACTCGTAACAAGAAGTTCCTAGAAGCTCTTGTGGCAGATACCCTAAAATTGCTGTTGCACTGTTAGAAATAAAAACATGAACTGCAGTGGATTCAAACAATTGCAAAGCTTGGTTTCTTCAATATCAGATAAAGCAGAAAATGAATATTTAAAGAAATAGATGCTTGTGTTCATGTTTGGGAAAAGATACAGCACTAGTATAGCTCTAAACCAACAGGAAATATTAACTGCAGTTTACCTTGGATCTGTTTGCAATGAATAATACAGGATACCAAGATTTTGCAACGAATGACAATAGAAAGACAAAATAACAGTGTTTAAACATGCAAACCATGTGTATGCACAATTTAAATGCACACAAAATACAAATCATTACTAGCTCTTCTAATTAGCCAGAGTACTGAACCCACATAATGAGTCATTAAAAAATAGCTAAATTTTGCTCCGCCATGTTAAGGAATAGGTTTGAACTGATACTTTTAGATGAAAGATGAATGAAAGCAATAAAAATCCTCCAGTGTCATTAATGAAATTCAGTCTATATTACTGACAAAAGTCCTTTTAAAGAAGTTCAGAAAATAGGAACTTGGCTTTCACTTCAAATGAAATAATTTGGTAACTCATTTAAATATTATGTATTTGTTCCAAATATGAAGATTTTAACATGCAGTAATTTTGTTGAAGTGCTTATTACTTTTTTCTCTGTCAGTGCAACTTATAAACAAATAAAAGTCATATAGAGAGATATGAAGCTCTAACTTGAGATTTTTCTTTACAAATAAATACATGAGTGTATTTTATTATGTATTTTCATCTTTATAGCCTACCTTTTCCTACAGAGTGGTACACTTTTTTGCTACATTATGTTTAACAAAAAGAAAGTCCAAAAAGAAAGTCATTGATTCAGGAGAAAGCTCTTCCTGTGTACAGAATCTAGAAATTCTATCCTGATTGAAACATCATGTTTCTTTCTCACAGAAAAGATCAGAAAACCTATCTAGCTGTGTCATTTTGATTTTCTCTTCACTACAGAAAAAAATGCTTACCGCTGATCTACGTAAACAAATTTTCCATCCATGGCAAATCGTGTAACAAATTCTGTTGCTTTGACTTTTATCTCTCCACTCTTTTGTGGAACAATGTAAGGGTGTAACCTCCCAATTGCAACAAGACAGTTAAAGTTACTACTGTCCTTTTCCACATCATTTTCCTCTTCTACTCCCACCTCGCTAGGAGGCCAGTTCTTCATGTACCCAGTACAGTGAATGGTACAGTATTTCCTGTGATCTAATAAAAAGACATAAAATCAGCAGTTACGGTTCAAAATATTTTTTGTTGTTGTTGTTTATTCCTTTCACCATAATAGCAGCAGTCATATTTTATGCTTACCTACAACAACTGTAGAAGGCTATAATTAATTTTACATAATACTTTTAAATTAATTTTATACTACTTAATTTTGGCTTACCTGGATAGAGCACTTCTAGCCCTATATAAGATTTAGTAAGATATGTTATAGGTGTTGACAGTGCAAACAGTCTCAAAGGAAAAAAAAAAAAAAAAACACAAAAACACAGTCTAGTAACTCACAGATCACTTTTTCTTTATATTTTTTCTTATATATTGTAAATTAAAATTATCCATGGCAGCATTCTGTAGCTTCTATATCAATTTATCTTATATGAACACTATGATCTTAATATACTTTTACTGCAGCTACTAAAATAATCAACCAAGATTGCAACCCAAAACAATCCAGCTTACTTTCTATTTATATAAGGCTTCTGAATTCCTTAATTTTTCTTGGAACACAAATATCAAAAGAGACTTAAGTTACAGCATACACTGCTTATATGATATGTAAATAGCCTAATTTGCATCAATGCATAGATATAACATACCATGTGCTGCAGTAACTATCTTTAGAACAAGTTGCCAAAATACTCTTAATAACAGTATTCTTACCAAATTATGATTTACATAGATTTGACTGCATTAACTCTATCAACTATGGAAACCATCAATTACCACTGTAAAATGAAAAACGGAGGTATTTATTCTGCTGTGATTGTCAGTTTAGCAGATTTACAGTGTGATCTCCCTGAATAGTGCTTTCCTGAAGAAGCATTTATATGTTAAATAGTCTTATCAAATTAGTTGGCACATTCAAGGGAGATGGAATTCCATATACTTAAAATGACAGACCTATTTTTAAATTTATTCTTGTACATTCAAGAGTAACATATATATCTCAACAGTAACAGGTTCTTGAAATAAAAAAGGAGGAAGATTTATTCAGGATCAAGTAATTTCTGCACACTTTTGCAAAGATCAATGCCAAGGTATTAAACAAAAGCTGGAAATTACGTTTTTTTAAAAAAAAGATTAATTCACTGAAAACTTGACAAGAATATACTTGCTGCACAGGCATACCAAAACTAAATTGAAACTATAAACTAGATTAAAATTATTGGAAGAAAATAAATGGAATTACATTGATAAATTAACTTCACCATTAAAAAACAAAAACAGAAAACTCATACTTTGTAAGTACACACAACACAAAATGTAAATCAGACAAAAAAAGTTTTTACTTGCTTTTTTTTTTTTTCCTCCGAAACAGTAGATTTTGCAGGCCTGATTCATACATTTATCTTCAAGACATGTTATTTAGTTTCATTCTTCTGATCTGCTCCAGTGCTTTCAAAAATTTCCCTGAGACTTTAAAATTTGACTAGAACAGACCGTATGCTCCTAAACAGGCACTGAAACTCAGGTTCCTTCCTCCCTCCCTCTTTTCAGGAGTGAACAGGGAGGAGAAAGAGTACAATTAGACTGTTTTTCAAGATGTTTCTTCAGTAAATATTTACACTTCACTACAGCTACTTTGTGAAGTCAGTGATAACTACAAGGGTCATACTACTGACTTGGAACTTAAATATACCAAATTTCAAGACAGAAAGCCCCCACTTCAGCTACACTGTTTGAATACCTTTCTTCTTTGGGTTGGGCAAGCACTCCTTCTCTTCTTTGACTGTGGTCCTACTACATTTTATCCGACAGAAGAAGGAACGTCGAGCGCCAGAATTCAGTCGAGCTGGTCCAGCTTGAAAATCTGTGTGTACTTGCAAGCCAGCTTATAAAAATTTAGTAAAGTAGTTAAAAAAAAAAAAAATCCAGCAATAAAACTGTTGAGTCCAAGGCCTAATCTTCATTTCTGTTTCTAGTACATTCTCCTTACTGTTCAGTTGCCTAATTTTTGTCCTGGCAATTAAAAATTAAAAAGGTCTAATAACTTAAACAGGGCAGAGAAAACGTGGCTGTCACACATATTCCAAAATTAAAAAGAAATACCAAATTAAACTTAAGCCATACATGACATTTTGAATTATATTTTAATAAATATGCTTTATAAACTTTCAACTTCTGTTTGGTACATAGAAGTGTGAAAATGCTTATAAAAGTCAGCTATAAAATAGTTATTAGCTGCAGAGTACATAATGCTTTCCATATTAGAAATAACTGCAAACAAAATAAGATTTGGTTAAATTACGATTGACACTTAGCATTTTCAGAGAAGACAGGGATTCTTGATACTGAAGTATTTTATCCCATGTTCGACTACATCAGGTCTTTTGTATTGACAAGATCTATCAAATACAAGAAAAAAAGGTAGTATGCCTGGTAGGAAGAATGTCAGATGACAACTTGGTAAATGTTTAACAACGCAAATTTAAATCACTCTTATTATCTAAAGTAAGTTGTTTTCTGGGCTAGTTTTTAAACTCTTAAGTGCATTCTAGGCAGCAGATAAGCATTCAAATGTCTGGCTCATAGAAATCATATTTCAAGTTTGTACATCCATGCATATATAAGCATGTGGATATGTCCTCCATAAGAACAGAGCTTATTGCACATATGAACACATGAATATGTCCTGCATAAAAACTGGATTTTATTAACACCTCTTAAAAAAAGAAATCTGAGTACATTCACACATGACTTACTTTTGCCATCTACAAGCTTTTCTCTGGGAGAGACATCTGAAGATGAAAGTTGCTCCTTCACTTTGGCAACATCTTTTGGATGCAAGTAATCAAACAAACTTTGTCCAATTAAACTGGCCTATTAAAAAAAAAAAAAAAAAAAAAAAAAAAGAAAAGAAAAAAGAGCCCCACTGTTTTAGGACATTGAACACATTTAACACCCTGGAAAAACAACATGCTATATTACTTAAAAAAAAAAAAAAAAAAAACACTTTAAAATATCACATTTTTTCTAAAGTTCTGTATTTCAATCTGCATTATCTTTCCATTTAATATTATTTTTTATATAAATGGGGTAGCAAAAAAAATATTTCTAACTTCCCTCTGAAAAATACTAGTTGCATATTAATAAAGAGCAAGTGCTATAAATATATATATATTTATATATTTACTTAACACGACTCCTGATCTTGAAGCCGAAGAAGGGTATGTGAAAAACAACTCCCCTCACAGATTATTTTGGTTATGGAAGGGAAAAGAAAGAAATTTACAATACCTAATGACTGAGCTCTCATTTAGATGGACAGAACAGCTAAGCCAGGCGCTGTCTGGAAGCTGCAAATGGCTCAGCTCACTTCAGCACTCCTTACTAGGGGACATTTACAGTGATTGCTCTAGCTGGGATCCTTTCAACCCACTCAATCTGCTCATCCAAAGCTTGTCTGCTGCACTAGTGCAGGTACTGCTACCTTCTCTTGGAACAGGAAGGAATTCTCACAGAAGTGGGCAAGCTTTGGTTTTTAATGGCCTACCTTCACCACAGCAGGTCAAATCAAAGGGTAGAAAGGAGCTATGTTGATAATCATATTCCAGACTCAAACTGCAACTCATTTTGGACCCTGGCCACTTGCTACATGATCACTGCATAAAACAGGAGTACCTCTCTGACAAACAACAACCAGAAACACATTTAATGAAAATCTTCAAAGAAAGCAGGATAAATATTCAGCCTCTTTCACTTACTCAGTCCCCATCTAACCCTAACGAAAAGGGAAAATGATGAGTGCCCCTGAGAAAGGCTAATGGCAGCCCTGTCAAAATACATAGGTTTATCAAACAGACTATGCTGCAGAATGGGATTCATAACCCAGAGAGGTTCCTAGATAAGCATATAAATCCAGGGCTTAAGACAGTTAAATTCTCTAAACCACTTTGGCTGGAACAGTGAAAATCTTATGGGTTTGGAAGCAGGTATGATTAACATGAGAGACTCCAAATTGTACTTTTGAGCAGGTTCAGTATAGAGGTTTTCAAAAAAAATCTGCTTTATGTTTGTTACAAAGTAAAATGATTCATTTAACTTTAATTTAAGTAAGACATAGTTCTGTTTAAAGAAAATCTATAAAACAGAATCCAGATTAGTTGACCTTCCTCCTTTAATCAAAGTGAATGAAGCACAAACTGTTTCTAAATTATAGAAGTAGACAGATGGAAGCACTAATTGTTTTAGCCTGTTTTTGGAATGGGAGTCACGGAAACATGAACAAGTTATCGTGCTTTTATTATCTGTACTAATTCCTTATGATGTTAAATGTCACCTCATACAAAGTTATTATATGTAGCCTATTCTATGGGTTAAGCTAACTCACACTGTTTCCTACAAGTTAAGATTATATAACATGGATGGTTACTGTGGGTGAGGTGATATATGGTGCATCTGAGCCTGAAGGCGCTGCACCAAGGAGAGCTTTAATTAACTCATGCTGCTGAACAACCGATTTTCCTCAGGTTAGAACAATAAAAAATCACTTAATCGTTCAACAAAAAAATGGGGATAAAATTTGGACGTCTTCAAAATATCCTTTTCCTTTAGCCTAGCAGTTCTCTTAAGTATGATCAATTGAAATACAGTGCTATTACTCAGGTCACAAACACTGACCACACTTATAAATACTTATTCCAGGAAATTCAGTTTTACTTTGTTGTTACCAACAACATTCCAAGAAATTCCAAGAAACAAAAGGACTCTTTTAAAAATAAAATACAGTAAAATGTAAAAGCTTAAATATTTCTAATTGAAAGAAAATGCAAGGTAAAAACAAACCAAGAAACTCAAATATAACCACCTGATCATAATTAAGTATTTTGCAAACTGATTCTGAGACAAACAGAATTTTTCCTCTGTTACATCCAACCACAAACAGGAATCCATCTGCTGCCTGAAAATACAAAGATACTGTCTTAAAAACATACAATTAAAATATACAATGTATATTGATGACTACAAGGAGGTACACTTTTAAACGTGAATGTTTCTATTAAATAAAAATCACACCAAAAAGCAATTAAAAAGATTGCAGGGACCAAATCAGACCTTCGACTACAGACAGCTAGAGTTTCCTAAACACAGCTTTGGGAAAGAGAACGCCAGCTGCAAAACAGCTTAACTTGGAGTCATCTTACAGATCTTGCCAAACTGTGTTATTGCAGCAAAGGAAAAGAGAAAATAGCTGCAAATTAGAAAGGGTAAGAGGGTGTGGGTGTATGACTACATGCAAAAACAGGAAGATTTTCTTTCAGGTATTATTTCTGCATCTTGAAGCACAGCAAGTAACTGCAAGTATATTTATGAAAAATTAAAAGCATTCCATATACTTGCATGCAAGTTTCAGTATCAGCATTAAAAACAGTTTATGTATGAAATGTGCTGAGTATATCTTAGTGGAAAGTCCTGTTTAGTGTACAGAGGTTACAAACCAAAACTCATCAACTACATCAAAGCACTTGCTTGAAGAAAAAGATCGGGGGGCAGCTCTCTCAAAATATAAAGTTAATGGCAAGCTTTAATAAGGACAACATTTAACTGAGAGTTGCCTTCTACTTACCCTAAGGATTAATTGTCTGAGCTCGTCATCCTTTAAAAATGAAGGTTTATATCGAACTTCGGTATAAGAGCTAGTGGAACCTGGAAAATAGCTTATTTGTAAACATGCATACAGTATCAAAATATATATTTTAAATTTACTTTCAACACAGTTTTATTTAATTCTTAATCTGTAAATTCCCTTTTCAATCACAACAGCTGAACAAAAATTTATAAAAGATTTTTTTTTAAAAAAGAACCAAACAAACCAGTGTAAGAAAACGTACACTGATACTGAATATGGGCATATCACCAGTTACTTCCTTGCCTTTTATTTAGCAGAAAATAAGGAAGCTTCTGATCAGATATCTTCAGTATACTGCTACAGAAAAGGTAGTATGAGCTCTGCATTACCTAGAAATATTTTGTAGACTTATTTCAAAACCCTTAATATCTGCTGAATCTGAGTAATTCCTATGTTATCCTTTTGGCTTGAATAAAGGTTCATTAGTACACTATATCCAGCCATCCAAAAAATCACTCTGTGTAGTTACACTGAATAGGTATTGTATGTTTGACGCACAACATATTACTATTCTATCATCCATGGCAAACACACTAAAATCCTCCTTAGCCATTACAAGTATTTTCATATTTTTTTCTAGGTATTGTTTTGAGAGCAGTTGAACTTGCTAATGAATTTCAGCATTTGCTGTAATTCCATATAGTATCTCTCATTGTCTTAAAGCATTTGTTTTGAAGATACATATAACAACAATGGCGGATAAAGTCCAGTTTTCCTAAACAATTGTTAAAATAACACTGTTTGAGCTTAAGATTTCTCATTCCACTGTCAAGATGTAGATGCTTGCTTAAACTCTAAGTGCAATTACTACCCTGCTAATATGTGACATTATTTCCTTATGCACAATTCTCAGCCTACTTAGACTGGAGTACCTCCAGAAATTCCTTCCAACCTAAATTATTCTGAGTCCATAACTGTCAAGATAGTCACATAATTAATTTCATACATTGCTTTGACTTACAACTAAAGAGGTTCTTATGAGATGCGTTTATCCATAATCAAATTTTTGGCAAGGCACAGAGTCTTTGATCTTTGCTTACAGCTGAACAAATTACTATTCTGAAAGTGTTGCCAAAAAATAAAAATAAAAAAATTTTGCATGCTGCTGATAGACGAAGCAATAAGCAACTTGTATTTGGATGTTAATTTTTCTTAGGGGAGAAAGAAAACACTTGAACAAAGCAAGAATGGCAAAAAGAGATTAAAGAATATATCCTGGTTTGACTCTGGCTCACACACAAAACCACTCAGTGAAATCTATATTTACTTTGTTATGTGGCTGGGGACATAAGCTTTTAATAACACTTTTCCGTAGCACTCTATAAAATTTTGTGGTGTTTCAGACTTAAATGTAATCAGCCATCAACCATTTTATTAAAATATGTCTTGCTATGTTTCTTTGTCTACTTTGACTACTGTCCTTGCAAGCGAAAGAAACAAAGAGAAGACGATCACATTCAAATTTAATTTCTTCTTTAGTTTTATGCAAATAGTCATTGTTTTATAAACTACACTGTAAAAGATGAAACTGATCACTGAAGTAAGTTCTCTGTGTTCTCTATCAGTGTAACTATAACTACTTAGATCAGTTTCTTTAGGTAAGGATTAGCATAGTTTCCCATTGTTGAGAAGACTTTTTTTTTGATGTCATGCTAGACAAACACCTCACTGGAAGTATTCAATATTTCATAAGTGACTTGGTTTTCAACTTTAAGTCTTCCCAGAATTTAGTTATTTTTTTAAAATGGTCTTTTTCAATGACATTATACATTACAAAGTCAATAATTAAATAGGAAATTCCAATACAAAGGGCTGATGCAATCACAAACTCTGCAATCAGAAACATTTTTAGTTTGAAGTACTGTTTGAAACATTTTTAGTTTGAAAATAGTTTGAAGACTATTTTCTTCTCACTAGCAGTACAGCTACTGATGTTAGTACAGCACCACAGGTATTACTGTTAAAGAAAGTATGATGGGAAGTTGAGAGACAGCAGAACTTTTGAGGGTTAGAAAATAACAGAAGATAAAATTGCTTGATTTTTCTGTAATTTTGAAAAGGTATAGCCTTAGTTAACAAGGTATCAGACACTGAAGTATTGCTTATTATAGCAGAAAAAAATATAAATAAATGAAATTCTGGAAACTACAAATGTAAAATTAAACGAAGAACAGACTCAAATGAATTCAGCAAGGAAACAAAACAGGAGACCTTAGATGTATTTAATATCAAAGAAAATATGTAGTATAACTCCTGATAGAACAAGGACTGTCAGGATTAGTTTCCTAAAACCTACCTTTTAAAGATTTTAAGTGTTGCACAGCCATCCGTAAAACTGTAAGTTTATCTAGTTTTCGTGCCATGGGGTTGCACTGGGGTATCATAGCAGACAATTCCTCTATCAAATTATTCATTTTGTCTCTTCTTCGTTTCTCTGTTTGACTGTGAGCCTCTCTAATAAAAAAAAAAAATATTTTAAGGTGTAGAACATTCAATTTTCCTCATAATATTCATCAATATAATTTTGGGAATGGAATATATCATGAAAAGTATCACTGCACTGAAATGTTTTTTTATACACATGTATTTGACAATTGGATTCATGTGAACAAAGTAGCAACGGTTACAATAATGAAGTGAAATATTGCAACAACTTGATCATATATGGCAGAAACAAGAGTTGATGAAGACTTACAAAACTGAAATTCTTCTTGTGACCCTTGAGGCTCAAGTGAATACCTTGACATCTTACTGCATACCAGACATTTGATGTCATTAGTAGACATTTGAAGACATTGCTGTTCTCTAGCCTGTGTAATGTGATGGTGAATTAATTCTACTACTATTTCTTTTTAAACAAATAATGCTCTAAGCACTTGCTGAAGTATCTCTGAGCTCTGTCTATGCAAACTCACAATAATCCAGAATGAACAATGTCTTCTTGTTATTTAATTAGCTTGAAAATAACTCATATTGAAAAAAGACAAATACAAGCATTTATTCACAGCACAAATGACAGTTACATGTGGTTATAAGAGATGCTATGGAAACTGGAAGAAAAAGCTATGCTTCATCTATTTCTCACTAGTGGTATTTCAGAAAGCTTTCCCCCTTCATTCACTTAGTAAGGTGAATTAAGGAAGGGTTTCAGCCTCTGTGAAGGCATCACAAATACATTTTTATCTCAGGTCACCTTTTCTCAAATTCTTTCTAGTCTAGCATGTTGACTTTCTAGCTGATCATCGTCCCTCTACTGTTTAGCTGGTCAAGAAAAGTTGAATTAATTCTATTCCCTTCTCACTCAGAAGACAAGCTAGCCACTCATTTAAAATAAGGATTATTTCCCTTTCTGATTGAGACCAGACACAATGGCAGTTAACCAAATCAAGCAACGTGTTTTGTTTAACTGAGCCCCAAATTCTTCCTTTTCAGTGTATTGTAACAAAGCATTAATGATAATAAAGTTCAATAACTCTGGCCTGTTAGAAAGAGTGAAGTACAATTTTAAAGATTTAGTCTTCTTTGTTTTTAATTATTTTCCTTTGGAAGCACAAAAAAGAAATTCCCCCTCCATATGGGTAACTTTGGATCACTCATACAAATTCCCCCCCCACCCCCACCCCCCCCAAAGCCTTTTTTAGTTTACTTTCACCAGTTATTCTTGGCTCACTCCACTTTTCCTTTGTATCAGGGTAGGGCCAGTCAAGTAATATATTATGTATGCTCTTTGTACTTTGAACCTCGGGAAAATGGTTACAAACATATGGGAAAACAGAACAATCTTCCACACCTCTAACATTTAAGAATAATTTATTGATACAGAAATTTTAGTGAAACTTGATGATTCAGAAAGCCTGCTGTTACATTCCCCAGTTAAAAGCAGGAAGAGAGAAGAGCAAGTTTCCTAATAAGCTCGTGAAAAGGAACACTGGACAGAGATTAACTGTTGATCAAACCTTCAAGAATGTCTTCCAACATATACTTTTTTTTATATAAAATAAAAATCCAACATCTAAGGAAAAAAATGAACAGTACAACACGAGTATCAAAGCAATGTACAAAATACAGTCTTACATAGTGATCTGGGGTACTCATTAAAGAAAAACAAATTTTGGAGTTTAAAAAACTATAAATTTGGTTGGGAACACTGTTTAATTTCTTCTATTCAATTTAATGTAGACCAGATGATCTTGGAAGTCTTTTCCAACCTTCTTGTTTCTACAATAATTACTAGTTAGCATATTGCATAAATAATGCTTTAGACAAGTACTTTTTGTGAATTTTAATTTGCATTAAGGTAAGATGTGAATTCACAGTGCAGTGGCAATCATTAAGTAATTCCATATATGAGCACTTGTTCCAGAACAAGAATTATTTGTCATGCTTTCACTGAATCCATTTTTGTGTGGGATGATTCTTAAATACCTCCATGTGTAAACAAATCCAGAAGAAACAATTCCTCAATTCATGCAGACTGAGGATCAGCTAGCTTCCTTTATACACAACTTGAGAGTATAGCATTTAATGCTATAAAGTTAGTACCTGAAATCTTTTATCTTAAGATGTTCTTCATCTTCACTCCTAGAGAAAACAAGATATAAAGTCTTACATTGTATATTTAGTACTAGGCACTTCTTCCATGAATTCAAGAAAATACAGAAAATGCTATAAATTTACTGTCACTCCAACAAAACCAAAACCACAAAAATTCCTAACACAAACATTATCTAGAAAGTGATGCGTAACACAAATTAAAAAAAAGCATAATTTCCAATATTCACAGTTATGTGAACATATTACAGGGATATTTCATTATTATAGAGCTATTTCTAACCTAAAGAAAACAAAATTTATGGTACATTCAAACAGCTTAAGTCCAGTCTTGATTTAGTGTATTTTTGTTTTTTAAATTTTTCAAGGGTCCTCTATTAATGTTCTTATTTCCAAAATCTGATTGCCAAAAGATTAAAAAAAAAAAAAACAACCCTAGCCTAGGCTGGGCCTAAAATATAACATAATTGCTCAAGGACCAAAAAAGAAGTAAAAATTAAAATTTTCCCATACCCCACAGCAATGACTGGAAAGAGTCTATATAAGAAAACCATAAATGAAAGACAGTCATAGCACCAATATCATGATAAATACTTAGCAGCAGGAAAACTTAAACAATAATTCAAACAAAAGCAATGATCTTTTCACTTCTCCAAGATCACAGTATTTCCCACCACAATCTTTAAGAAATTCAGAAAGTGGCCTAATAGATGTCTTGCCAATTCAGTATGAGCAATTTGGTACTTGCAGAGAGGCAGTTTCACACTAATATTGGCAACTATTTTCTTTAAAAGAAACTGATACAAGCATTTTTTAAATCTATACAACAGTACTTCAGCTCCTTTTTTTTTTTTTTTAATTCAGCAGTGGAGACACCTCACGTAGTACTCTAAGCTTCATTCCAGAGGAGAGACCTGCTAGCTTCAAGATCATTTTAGAAGATGTGTATGTTGTGGCTGGACTGTAAGGAGACAAGCCAATCAGGCAGTGGCTGTTTCCTATAAGAAAACAGAAGTAAGAGGTGGAAGGAAAGTTGGAGATTAGAGCTTTAGAAAAGACTTCAAAAGCTGCTTCCACCTACAACCCAGCACTGACCCCAATAAGGAAGGATACAGCAGCCAGAGTCAAATTAATACAAAACCAATCCAGAGATCCAGCTGCTCAACCTAGATTTTACTAGAACCCAGGCAGTCTGATAAACCCAAATTCAGGATTAGGTTGGGCTCACATGACCCTATAATTTATCTTTAGTGAAACTGTTTCAGATCTGGAGGAGTTATCAATACCTAATATTTCTTCTTTCATTTTGAAATAAACTTTTACCAGAAACGTGCATATACTACAAACTCCAGTACTTAATCCCTTTTTTGTCTCAGCCTTTATTAGCAAGGCCAATTGTTCCCAGCCCCAAGCTAGAAAACAGTGACAGGGATCGAGATGAAGCACCTATAATTCACTAGGAAACTGCAGGTGACCTGCTACATCATTTGATCATTCACAAGTCTACGGGGAATCCCAGGAATCACAGGCCTATCAGTCTGACCCCGGTACCAGGGAAGGTCATGGAGCAGATCATCTTGAATGTCATCTCACAGCACACAGAAAAAATCAAGCAAGCAGATGCAACCATCATGTGTTCATGGAGTACAGATCCTGCCTTACTGACCTGATCTCCTTCTGCAGTAAGGATGACAGAGAGGCTATACACGCTGTTTACCTGGATTTCAGTAAAGAACTTGACACATTCCCACACATTCCTCCTGGAAAAACCTGACTGCTCAAGGCTTGGACAGGCTTACACTGCTGTGTGAAGAACTGCCTGTACAGCCAGGCTCAGAGAGTCCTAGTGACTGGTGACTAGGACTAGTCTGACCCAGATAGCAGCCAGTCACCAGTAGCATTCCCCATGGCACAGTATTGGGGCAAGCCTTGTTTAACATTGATAAAAATGATCTGGACAAGGGGATTAAGAACACCTTCTGTAAGCTTGCAGACAATATCAAGTTTGACAGTTCTGTCTATCTGTTTGAGGGTAAAAAAGTTTTGCATAGGAATCTGGATAGACTAGATCAATGGGCTGAGTCCAATCACACAACATTCAACAAGACTAAGAAGTGCCAGGTTCTGCGTTTGGGCTATAAAAATCTCATGCAGCAACATAGTCTTGGGGATGAGTGGCTAGAAAGCCACCCAGCAGAAAGGGCCCTTGGGGGTGCTAGCTTGACAGCCATCTGAACACAAGCCAGCAGTGTACTCCAGTGGCCAAGAGGGCCAACGGTATCGGCTTTGCATCTGAAATAGTGTGGTTAGCAGGCCTACAAAAGTGATCATCCCTCTGTGCTTAGAACTGGTGAGACCAAACCTCAAATACTGTGTTCAGTTTTGGGCCTTTCATTGCAAGAAGGATATTGAGTTGCTTGAGCGTTGTGCAGAGAAGGGACTAGAACACAGAACTCATAACAAACAGCTGAGGGAACAAGTTGTTTAGTCTGAAGAAAAGGAGGCTGAGGGGAAACCTCACTGTTTTCTACAACTATCTGAAAGGAGGCTGGCAGTCTCTCCTCTCAGATGACAAGCAATAGGACACAAGGGAATAGTTTCAAGTTGCAGCAGGGGAGATTTAGATTGTATATTAGGAGAAATTTCTTCAGAGAAAGGGTGGTGAAGCATTGGAATGGGCTGCCCAGGAAGTGGTGGAGTCACCATCCCTGAAGAGACATAGATGTGGCAATAAGGGACACAGGTCAGGGATGGTACTCAACAGGTCAGGTTGATGGTTGGCCTTGGTAATCTTGAAGGTCTTTTGCAACCTAGATGATTCCTTGATACTGTAGAAGTTACCTTACCTGACCATAAGAGGTGAAGAGAAAGTACAGCCAGATCACCTGCAATGCAGCATGCAGAGTCTTGACTGTATCTCTTCCCTCAGAAGCTTCACTTAGGGAAGAAACTTGAACAAGTTTGCTGTTCAAGCAACCAGTCACAGCCTTCGATGGATTTATATAGCCTCTGTCCTAACAGATGTGCTGTTATTAATATAAATAGCTAGGTTAAGACTATCTTGAACACAGAGTGAAAGTCTACCTCATGGCTCTAATGTAGGTGTCCTTAATTTGTACCAGCAAGAACAGGATTGTTATTATTCAAATTAATTGCCACCACCTTTTCATCTATTATTTGATTTATTAATCATAATTCCTTATTTCTTCTAAAAATGAAGTGAGGGTCTTAAATATAAAAGAGAATTATCTTTATTCAAATATTTCCATCACGAGCACAATGGAAAAATCCACAAAAAAAAATAATTTATGCTCAGAAGGTTTTAATACTACCAAATAAATCATGCACCAAATATTGACTATAAGGATAAAATAGAATACTGGACAGCTACATATAAACATATACATTCTAAGTAAGGTATTGAGGTGCAGAGAAAGAAATCACAAAGTAATAATGTAACTAATAACTACTCCATAATACACACATAGGCTTTATTTATACCGCACAGCCAATACTAATGTTGGCTTGTCATCTCATAATAACATTATTTTAACATGTATGTGGTAGTTATATTTTAAAAAGCACACTGTGAAGGATGAAAAAAATTGAAAAACATTTTTAGATGTGCCAATCCTAGAGGAGCATGAGATATTCCCTTCACCTCCTTGGCCTTATTTAACAGTTACTCTTTTCTTTCCTATTTGTATCTTAATTTCAACATGAATAAGTCTGGTAAATATATGAGCTCGTTAGTGTCATTTTTGAAAGAAACAGTAGAAAACTTTACCACTGAATGGATCTATCCACCCCACTAATTAGCTACACCTTTCGCAACACAAATACATATCCTTAGACAAGCATTCCTTAAGGCAAACAACACAGCTTAGCTAGACAAATGGGAAAGTGTGACAGAACACTGAAAACAGAAATGGATTCATTTACAAAGAGTACCTTTTCTGAGGATCACCATCAACTTCAACCGTATCCCTACAAAACAGGTAATGAAGTGAGCTGAATGTACTTTGAAACGCAAGATGACTTGATATACTTAATGCTGCAGAAAAAAAAAGTGTGGAAATCCCACTTGATTATTCACTCATTCTCAGCAAGAATATTAGTTTTTACAAACGGATTGTTAGTACTTATAAAATGATACTTTTTCAACTTGCACATGGTTTTTCTGACAGAAGTTTTATGAAATCAGAAACAGATCCAAACTTCAGGGAAACACTATTGAATAACCAGCATTTTCATTAAACATGTAAAATCAACTAATAGTACAGAAAAACAAACAAACAAACAAACAATGGAGACTTCTTTCAGAAGCTATTGTCTTTCTGGAGTTTTCAGAGATCTTCTCAATAGACACGAAGCTGCGAGTTGATAATTACATCAACATCCACAGTATGGCTACATTCTGTAGATCACTGGCCTATATATGGAAAAAGCACGGTTTAAAGAGAATTGCTTTAATAATCACAAATATATGTAAATTTCCTACAATCCCCACCCTTTTAAAGTGGATTTTCCACACTTGTAACAGAGAGATGCTTATAATGCAGTAGATCTGCATGCTGACTTACTTCTAGCTGATAAATGTAACTTTGAACAAAGGACTTGAAATTGCAGTTTTTGTTTTGTGTAAACAATTGTTTGGTTAACTGGTAACTGTTTGGCTGTTATAAAACTGGAGAAAACAGCTAATAGTATTGGTGCACTTAAAGAGACTGAGTACTACTTCAGGAAGGTACTCATTTTTAGGTCACAGTTCTCTCTGGATATTTATATAAATGGCTGCCCTGTTCACTGAAGAAGCAATTCTGATTCTGCAATTCTATATCAAAGAGATTAAAAATGATATTCAAAAGGTGCACTTCTGAGACTTCAAGCTATTTAATAATTTGCTGCAAGCAGAAAAAGAAAAAAGTGTCAGGATTGAAGTTTCATTATTAAAGACACATTACCAGACACTTCAGGACAGAAAGACACATTACAGAAACCCACATACGCGTATATCACCTGGATTCAAGGATTCTATTTTTTGAGTTTTAAGTGATCAGAACTGTCAACACATTTAGAAGAACTGAAATAAATAGTTGTAATAAATTTGAGATGCTCATTTGTTATTTCTATGACACAGTAACTTTCTAATCCTCTTTCCTTTATTTATGTGGAGACACAAACAATCAATTTACTTACTGGTTATCAGAATCACTTCCTTTGCGCTTCCTTGGAATCTCAGCCACAGAAGCATTGAAAGAAGCAGTAACAGACTTAGTTATTGGATTCATGAGGCTTGAGACTCCAGAAGTAATGCACGGGCTTCCATCTATTGAGAAATTATCTATAAATGAAGAAAAAAAGCTCAGCATTCATTGCAAGCTACATCATCATGCATTCATTCTGACTTTCATTTGTAGAAAAGAAAAAAAAAACAAAACCCACATTTGTAGGTGATTTACACCTGAGACAAAAACCAAGTTACACTGCTACAACCTATGTACAGAAAACTGCACATCATTTTTCCACAGTCCTATAAAGACCTCCACAACTTACTCAATAGACTAATGCAATGTAAAATATACCTTTTTCCTCAGTTTCCACAGACTACAGTTAAATCTCCCAGCACCTCAAGCATCTTGCTCCACAAGATGCAGCATTAGCTAGCAGATCCAAATATTAACTCTACATTCAATTTAAACAAAATAAAATAAGCTATGTTTTTTAAACAAGCTGAGCATCCCAAAAAAAGATTTGCTATGTTTCTGACATAAAATCTATAGTTATTCATAACATCAATCGCATAGGCCAAGAGAGTCTTGAAAGCATGTCACATATCTCAGAGATCCCTTGAAAATTCTCCTATCAAGGAAAACAGCTTTCTTCCTCAGACAGAAAAAAAAAAAAGTCACAAGCCAAAATAATCCTAGCAACCTACTGGTAAAGGAACGTACTCTCAAGGAACTTAAGCACTAATGCACTTTTTATTCCCTATCTCAGTGCAAAGTTATTACAAAGAATTACCCAGCTGATGCTTAAAGAAATAGAGCTAACTTTGTTTCAGCAATGCAGGCAATCCTTTAGGCTTCCCATGTTAGTGAGGAAACTATCCAGCATCATACAACTAGAAACAAGAAAGGATTAATTCTACAAAGCAAGTATCTCCTACTTTTGCAGGAGGCAAAAAACAAATAGGTACTTCCAAAATCCAGCATGAAGAAAATCTGGATACTTTATTAAGAGTATTTTTTTTCTTTTTTTTAAAGCATCTGTGCTGTCTGTAAAATGAATGAAGCACAGCTTATGCTTTTTTCCCCTCTTGGGTATAAATACATCTTTCACCAGAAAAATTACCTCCTAGGTCCTCATTTTCTGTTGGAATATTACTCTAGAGAGTTAAATGAAAATAGACTAATACTTGAAGAACATTGCCTGGTCTTCCACTAATCCTCTCTCTACCAAGTCAGACTATATAGAGTCAGCCCGTTTTATTTTAGAAATCTCTTTAACTCATTAAGCCACATAGGAAGTTCCAAAGAAAAGTAAGTGGTGGGAACACAGAAAATCAATCAACACTTCTGAAAAAAGTAACAGTCTTTGGGCATCTACAACAGAAAGAAGAGGTAGTTACTTCAAGCACACAATACATTCAAACTAGGAATACTAAAATTATTTTAAAATAAGTTATAAATACATATTTTTTGATTAATCATCACTTTATAGTTTCACTTGTTATTTCTGCTACAAATTCCTGCAATTATAAAACCAAACAAAAACAATTCCAAAGGAACTTCTTATTCATAGCGCGTAGTTTTACTTCTTTAACAGCAGTCTGCAATCATTAAATGAGGTTTTTGAAGTAACAATCACTCTTCATGCATATTCATACGAGTATTTACTAAACAGAAACCTAAATGTACCAAAGACAAGAATGCTTTCAGCACAACAAATCCTTTCATCCTTTAACAAGGCAGGACAGAACAGACCCACTGACCTAAATGCTCCTTTGCACACAGATGGCCAGCCTGCTTCCTAAACCGCTTCCTTTTAAAGAAACAAAAAGGAATCTGTGTGTTATTTACAGCTTTTCCAATTTATCCTTCATATTATCAAAATAACTACAATTTTTCCTGACACTCTGGCCCTAAGTTCTGAACACTGAACCCATCTCCTAACTTTTTTTCTTAAAAAAGATAAAACAGAATGTTTAGTTTATGAGTAACAATTTATTAGAACTTCTACATCGAAATATTCAGGTGATAGGCTGAATCCTTACTATCACAGTGACATCTTAAATGAAATGCCATATTAAATACCATCTAGCTATATCTTCAGGAGATAGATAATATTAAGAATTTGTATTAATTCTTGCCATGTACAGCATGCAGCACATACTCTTACGTATTTAAAATTATCAAAAAAAAAAAAAACAGAAAACAAATAGGGAAATCAATTAAAACTTCAGAACTACCAAATGCAGTAGAAAGCTAAATACTTAAAATTTCACAGACAAGAACAAGTATTTTTAATACCTACTACTCACTGAACAAGAAGCAGACAGAAACAGTTCATAAACCTAGGTCAGCTTTAAGAAATCAGTAAAAGCGCTTTAAAATAATCCCTTCGGGCTTTCTGTAATAGCTCTCACTATGAGACTAGGTGATTCCAAGGTCTCCCCCTGAAGAATGCCTTTATCTTCTGCACTCTGCGATAAGAGACTTCTTCACTCTGCCTGTACCACGTTGGGAGAGATGGATAAAGGATCCAATAAATAAGGTGTGTTTCTACAATAGGAGGTTCCTAGCTGGATTCCTACCTTTTGTTTGTGCAGCTGAGGGACATCCTTATATTTTCCTTTTCTGTGAACGGTTTCATACCATTAAAACCAAGCATTTCTAGGAACACATGAAGCGAAACTAAATGGCTCCCACTCTTGCTTCATGAACCCACAAAGACCATCTTTATTACAAATCTATTTTCCTGGATGACTAAAATCATTAGTTACTTTTGAAAAGAGTGCGTGAAACAGTTTAGTTCAACTAGATACATTTTGTTTTGCTCCTCCAAAGGCTATAATTTACAGTAGCTTGGATTGCAAAACTAACAAAATTCAAATTGACTTTTTTTTTTTTTTTTTAACTAATGCTATTAATAATTTCACACTTTTACTAAGGCCCTGGCATACTGTTGACTGAGCAAATAGACATATGTTTTCAAGGCACTATTTATGATCTGCTTGGTTCTCAGTATTAAGCACATATACTTATCTTAAAAATATTAAAGAAGCATATGAGGTATGTACATCAGGACAGTCAAATGTAATATTAGAAACAAAAAACAGCGTTATAAGCATTGTCTCTATGAAAAAAAAAAAAAAAGCCTGTACAAACATATCACATGAAAAATTGTACCTTCTCACTAAACATATTAGAATTAATCAGGCAAAACCTAACATTTAAAGAATGGTTATAAATTTATACAGTTGTGCAAAAAATACATTCAGTAATTGTTCTGTGTGAATCCCATGCAATGTATTAAAAAACAAGACTCGTTTCTACATGTTTCTAATTACTGACAATAGTATTTTCTAAACAGATGCCACATTTCTGAGCCGTCTGTACCACTAGCAGTTTTAAGGTTTCCAATTCCTAAACAAACACAGGCTATTAGGAAAGGCTTATGGCCAAACTCCACCAGCCATAAAAGGTGCGATGCCTCCAAGCAAACAGTTATGTCCACATCTGAACTAACCATTCTAGGGCCTCTTGGAGAGTAGCAGACATTTCTAGGGTGATTCATATCAACCTAAAATAGGCTCATACAGTTGGTTAGATGAAATTTAACATTTCTAGGGTGATTCATCTCAATCTAAAATAGATTCCCATAGTTGGTTGGATGAAATGCAGCCTGTGAGTGCCTACCTCCTTCCCTTTGGTAATTATACAAAGAAGAAAGTAGCTAGCTCTGATGCTGCTATCTGCTCCACTGACATCTGCAGATAAGCAAGGTGAATCCCACCCAAGATGGCTACAGACCTCTCATGCAGCTGCTGCAATACAACAACCACAGAGAGCACCTGGTAGAGTCACATGCAACAAATCCCAGACAATTTTTCAGAATTATGGCCTTAATTATGCCTTACTGCCATTTCATGATCCACTCACCTCCCTGTCAAAGTTCAGCTTTTGGCTAGCGATAGATTTACTCCCCATAAGCTCTCCTGAAATATTCATTTAATATTAGAACACATTTGTCACTTCTTAGAATCATCAAAATATACAAGATAAATATAGACACTCCAAACATAAGCAGAAAAATACAAGTAATGTAGATATTAATAAATAATAAAAAAACCTCTTAATCTGCCCCCTCATTTAGAGGTGTTGTTTTGTGTTTTTTTTTTAAGCAACTAAAAAACAACATCTAAATCCATCTACTGGGATATTGCAGTAAAACATATTTGAAGTAAGATATCAATGAGCAAGTACCTTTCAAAAAACAAAAACAAAGCAACCTTTTGGGTGGCATTCTGTATGCATTTGTCCTCAGAAGATACAACGCTGAACTATTATTCTCCATGTCACAGCTCAGCAGCTGCTTAAGGAATTCCAAGCTTTGACAGCTTTCAAGAACTCAAAATCGTGTTAGAAGTGCATGTAGTTAAGGTGGCACATAAGTGGTCCTTACTTGCTAGATTACTTACTGAAATTGGGATCTACTCACATGAGCTACTAGGCTGTCTATTAGTAAGTACAGTACTACAGCAGAGCAGCAACAGGCCAGCAGAGCTAAGCAGGTGGTTACAGAAGTCCCCACTTCTAGTTTTTTAGTAGTCCAGGGAGCTTATGTTAAATCCCATTCAATCTGGTTCATTGGAACAAGAATCCTTAAAATGCATGTTTTAAAGATGTCTGAGAACCAACCCTTGGTTCAGTTCTTTACATCCGGAGTTGGAGTACATTTGGTATGCTCCTGGAGTGGCATTAATCTTCCTACAATACCATTCTAGCTTAGGTTCTTCTGAAAGAGGTCTACTTCATTTATATCAAAGCTGCAGAGCAGTAAGTGAGGATGACTAAGAATTCACTTCAGAATAATGCTGTTGCTCTGAACCTAAACACCAACACACACATATAGCCTCCAAGTACATACTTGATATAAGGGTCTCAGCCTGAAGCTCTTATGAGTGTAGTCATAAAGATAAGCAGAGGCATGAACACACAAAGGTACCTAAGCAACCTAGATTTTCTAAACTGAGGTACTACCCAAGATGCCAGCTGGATTCTTAAGTTTCACAATGCTTAAGACATGCTCAAAATTTTTGTTTGAAGATTTAAGAAGTCTCTGGTTTCCCAAGCAATTACAAATGTAACTAGCTGTACATGCACTGGTGCATACTCACACAAGATAGCTATTGATTCAATTAGTTTCGAATAGCTTTACTTTACTACAAAACTGTTCCTTCTGAAACCATTCTAATGAATTCTTACTCCATGTTTTTACTACAGAATGAGAAAAACTGTACACGTATTCTATATATCTATAGTACTTTATGCTGTATGAGGAAGAAAGTTACAGGCACCATGATATGCATCATTTTACAGGTCCTGCACGTCTGAACACATATGAAGCAGGCAACCATATTTTCTAAATAGGGGTGAGAGTTGTATTAAATATTCTGGGGTTTACAGCTTTAAAACAGGCCGTGAAAACCATCTTCAAACTACTTACAGTACAACAGCCCACAGTATACCTTCCTTTAAAGCTGGGGCAACCGTTTTCATCAGGGGTAAGTTATGAAAATACCAGGGGTAAGTTATGAAAATTTTTTTTTTTTTAGTGTCACACTTCATAAGCATGCATAAACAGGAAAAAGATGCATACTTCAGTAAACAGAAAAACTCTTACAGGTTGGCTTAAGAACACTGGATTTGTTTTTATTATCACAAAATGCTGAAAATAAAAATTTTAATATCCCAAAGTATATAAATTTAAACCAAATATTAATATAGGTCACTGATTACTTTCTGTGTCTACACTCATTTATTTTCACCATTCAGAAAAAAATACTCAAGAATCACAACTAATTAAATACAATATTCACTTAATGGATCTCAGACACCAATGTGCCCAAACCTATTAGTTTATTAAAAAGTATGACTGTAACTACCTAATGAAAAGATACCAGACAAGCCCTTGAAAGATTACCCTGCTTTCCTTGTCACTTCCAGGCTCAAATCAGGTCACTGATAGAAACTGATAGTCTCATATATCTCAGTTCATTACCAGGTGGGGAACAAAACAAACCAAAAACACTCTCCGATCATATACTGCTAAGGGAATTGAGTATACCTGTTTTTTCTTGAATCAAAAACTTGCAAGAAAAGGCTGACCCCATCAAGCCTGGAGCCCGATAGGGAATTTTCAACAGTGTATGCATATTGATTCATTTTCCAGTCACACACAAAGTGGTTTTATTTTTACAGTGAAGATGATTCTGAACTGATGTTAACTGTCCAGTTTAGAGTTTGTCTTTAATAATGTGCAAGTATACTAACATTAATGTGTACATTTGAGTGAAAAAAAAAAAAAAACAACTAAGAAGCTGACCAGTATGAATCTACTCCCCACAAATGAAGATACTTTTATCTTTTAAAAAGTTGATAGAAAAAGACTCCATTTCTTCCAAATCCGTTAAAAGAACAAGTATAAACATTGAATAACAACAAAGCCAGGGAGGAGGGTTTCTTCCACAGTAAAACATAAAAGCCTGTGCTTCATTACCTTCCCATTTGTAAATGGAAATGACCACAACGGGCTTTCTTTATTTTTATTATTTTGTTCCCATCCATCACATAGAAACAATAACAGCTTGTTTTAAACACGACTTTACATGCTGCAAAAACCGTGTGAAATAAGAAACACTTTGTTTTCAAACACTAATTACTTTCTACAAAATTATACTTGTATTTGAACAGCCCAACAACAGAGAGACAGAAAAATGCCTGTTTCTTCTAGACAACCAGGATCCCCATCTATCTTAAAACACATACAACCCAATACGTGTTAAAACAACTAAACCTAGAAGAATCAGTGCTAACTAAACAGAACTGCAATGATGATTTAGGAGAGATTTCTTCACTTCTGTTTCTCAAATCCCCAGAAGAGGAAGCAACACACCCGTTTTCAAGGCGGGGGGAGCACAAGCAGCTGCAGCTGGTTTACAACTTGCCTTTTTTTAGTGCCAGAAACTTAAGATTATGAATAGGAACATCAATCCTTGTTCACTATACAGGCATAGGCATGTGAATGCAGGAGCCAAAAATCACTACACTTAGAATACTAAATTACATTTGCCTGCCAAAAAGTCATCCTAGCATATGAGGTGCATAGCTAATTGCGTATCAGAAACAGCGTACTAAGTCAAACATAGAGAAACCTTTGCTGCCCACGTCACATCAGCATGATGCCACATCTGTAGCTTGAACAAAGTGAAGTGCAGTGTGGACGCTGTGCTCGGGGCTCCTATGGACACACACAGCCCGCCGCCGCTGCATCCACCCCTGCACACCTCAGCTACACGCCAAGCAGAGAACGGCTCGGGCTGGAAGGGACCTTAAAAGATCACCCAAATCCAACCCCAAGACAGAACTAGAGACACGGGAAGAAGTGAGATGGCACAGCCCGGAGCATACTCGGGGCCAGCGCACGCAGGACAGAGCCCCCTCCCTGCCCCACTCACGGGGTCCCACCGACAGGCGGGCAGACGGACAGCCACGACAGGTCGCACCCCGCGGGCGGCACCCCCCCCCCCCCTCGCCCCACACCTGCCCGCGCCCACAGCAGCCGCCCCCCGCCACCTTCGCCAGCCCGCCGCTCCTCATCGGCCCCCTCGGCGCTCCCCGCTCCTGCCTCTGCCATGACGGGCGGCCCCGTGCCCGGCTCCACAGCGCCCCCGGCCCTGGCGGCATGCGAGAGGTGAGCTAAGGTGAGGCGTAACAGAACACAACGGAACGGAACGGCCCCGCCCGGCCCGGCCCTGCCCCGCCGGCCCGAGGGCGGGCTCTCTAGCGCCCCGCCAAGCTCCCCCTCCGCCCTTCACTGGCACCGCCTCAGCAGAGCCAGCCCCGCCGCCATTTTACCCCCCCCTTCCCCGCCCCGCCGCCATCTCACGCCCCCCCCCCGCCCGGCGGGGCGGTTCTCACGAGATGGCGGCGGGGCGGATGGGGAGCGGTCAGGGGCCAACGGCTGCTGGGTGAAGGGAGGGCAGGTGCGGCAGAAAGCGCTCAGTGGGAAACTTGGCATGATTTTGGTTGGGTGACACCTTTTTGGGGGTCATCTGCTCCGCCGTGTGGGCAGGGCGATGAACAGGCACACATGCAAGTAAAAAGTGGCACAAAAATAGTTAACTCTTACCACTATGGTGAATTGTGTAAGCAGACCTCCATTCTGCTAGGCACTGAGGGTGTAACCTTGGTTTTGACTAATGCCAGGTGTGCGGTTTCAAAATGAAGATACCCAGTACCCTTGCTGCATCTTGGTTCGCATCCTGGAGTGGTCAGGCTGTGTGAGAACTTCACTCATGTTGTGTGGAAACCTCAAGTTGCATGTGAAATTGCATAATGTACTGCACCTGGTAATGGGCATCTGTTCCACACGACTCCACCAGAGCTAACCTGAAATGAAATCTCTCCAGTGTGTGATGCGGGCACCAGGACCTCAGCAATACCTGTTCCTCTTAACAGAACCACTTTTACTGTGTTGCTCCAGCTCACTCAGGTAGCCTTTGCTTGCTCAGCTCCAGCTGTTAAGTGCAGCAGAACAGGCTGTTGCCTAAGTCTCTCGCATCCTTGACTTGCAGAAAACAGACTCCACAATCAGTAAGATTGTAAAGTAGGTACGTTTCTTCAGCACTGGGCAGCACGGGGGGTAGTCCCACCAAAGTCTTGCACATATACATATTCATAACTTGTCTCCATTTTATATTAAAATTAGTTCTAAGGAGTTATTTCCATAAGCTTGTGAGGAATGTTTTAACAATTCGTGTCAATAAAGAGCAGTCCTGTCTGCCTCTGGGTCCTGCACTGGCAATTTAATTCTTGAACCACAGATGTAGTTTCTCCTAGTGTGTCCCAGTCTCCCCCTTATTCTAGTCAATTTATCGAGTCTTCAGAAAATATTCCTCAAATCTATGAACCTGTTTGCTTTTGTTATTCTGAACTCCTATTTCTAACAGTTACAGCCTTTTTTTTTGTCTTCTTCGTGATTGATTTAACACTGCTATAGGTGTGACTGTCCCTGTGAATGGCCGGTGAGGAATGTTTTAACTACTCGTAAAGTGTCAATAAGAGAGCTATTTGTGTTTGTGTGTTTTTTCTTTGAAGTCTTTGATGTCTGGGGGTTTCAGAACAACTGCTAACAACTAGTGACTGTTACGGCTTCTGATTGGGACACTATGCAAGCCCCTGATACCTGGCCAGGTGGCCAGGAGATGAGATGGAGGAGAAGAAAAAAAAGCTGAAGGACGGCTAGGAGACAAAACTTGCAGGAGATGCTATGTAAGCTTGACATGCTGCCAAGGAGTACAAAGGGGAAGGACAAGAAAAAAACTTGGAGAGGAAGACTACGAGCCTTCAGCATGAAAGACCCCTAGAGACCCTCTGAGGGACCAGGACCACCGGAGACTGATGCGCATGCTCCAGTAGGAGGGACTGGATCCCGGAAGCTAATTATAATAACCTATTTTTTTTAGAAGTAGTAATGAATATGTATTAGTCTAGGAGCATAAAAATCAGCTACTTGATGTAACTGGTGTGTGTCCTGGTGGAGCGGAGACTCCCGGTGCACCCAGCGCTGTTTGCTTACCTCTATTCTTTTAATAAATCCTATTTTTTATTTAATCCTACTTTGGGACTGAGCGAATTTATAACAAGCTCCTCCCATCTGCGCTTGCGCAGTGTCACCTGGTGGTGGTTGCCGGGGGTTGTGGGGATGAAGGTTGGTGACTCTTCTTCATCATCGCTAGTTGACCTCTTGTCCTTGTGCAGAATCAATTGCTCCTTGGCTCTTGCCCATCCACAGGACTAGTTTCTACCAGTTTCTTAGGCTCACATGAGAGGCTCACACTCTTATCATGAGACTAACCTTGGTAAGGGGCCCAAGGCTTCTTGCTATAGTTAATTTGCACAGTTCACAATAGTTAGAAAAGACAGTAAGTAGCATCCACTGGTTTAATACTGTCAGCGCTCTATCTCTATTTGCTAAAATTCTCCTAACTCTCTCTCTCATCCTTACCTGAGCCATCTTCATAGGCTGCATGTGTCCCTGCACCTACGTGTTGAACTCATGTTCAAGGGGCCAAGTGTGTACAGGGCAGCTGGATCCAGGTGATCTGAGACCTGTGTGAAGAAAGCTACCTCTACAAGTGTACTGTTCCATTGACTTCCAGAGCTTCTGGCAGTTACTAGTAAAGGTGACTCCTTTGGAACTAGCAAAAGTGGATGCACTATTCTCAAAGTGTATCACATTGTCGGCATCTGTTCTAGAGGTTAATGTTTAAGTTGTTAAAATTTCTATCTTTGTGCAACAGACAACAATCACAAAAGTGATAGCTTTTTTGGTCTGGAGGCATAACAAAATTATTCTCTAAGATAAAAAGAAAAGCATCCTTTGCTAAAAGTGAAAAAGAAAATTAAATACACAAAAATATGTTGGCTTTAATAAAAGCAAGAATATTATTTACCTATGTAATTTCATAATTCATTACATTATGCAAAGAGGAAAGAAATGTGTGAAAGAAATGTTTAGACCTCTCCAGGTCTAAAGACATTGCAAGCAAGCAAAGCATTAAGACAACCCATGAGTAGTAAAATTGCTCTTGCAGAAATAAGTTGCTTGAAAGATAGTTTTCTGAAAGGCTCTTTTCTTCAAAATGATAGTCACATGCAGCAGAGCAATAGGTCTAGTGCTGTAGTAACAGTCCAGACTCTTGTAGTAATAGACATCTCACCACTGGTGGTAAGTCTACAGCTAGTTAGGGCTTTTTAGAAAATGACAGGACTGTTTATTGCTGCCTTGCATAAAAAAAATAAAATAAATTTAAAAAAAATCCCCCAAATAAGGAAATGCTAAAGTCCTACTAAATATTCTTACTAAAGCTTGGTATACCTTTTGGTATACTTGGGCCCTTTTGCCCTTTTTTGGGCCCCTCATTCCAGGAAGGACATCAAGGTGCTTGAGTGAATTCAGAGAAGGGCAACATTGCTGGTGAGGGCTCTGGAGAACAAGTCTTATGACGAGCGGCTGAGGGAGCTGGGGTTGTTCTTTGGAGAAAAGGGGGCTCAGGGGTGGCCTTACTGCTCTCTACAGGTACCTTAAAGGAGGCTGTAGCAATATGGGGGTTGGTCTATTCTCCCATGTGCCCAGTAATAGGACGATGGGGAATGGGTTAAGTCCGCCAGGGGAGGTTTAGATTGGATATTAGGAAGAACTTCTTTACTGAAAGGGTTGTTAGGCACTGGAATGGGCTGCCCAGGGAAGTGGTTGAGTCACCATCCCTGGAGTTCTTTAAAAGACGTTTAGATGTAGGGCTCAGTGATATGGTTTAGTGGAGGACTGGTTAGTGTAAGGTCAGAGGTTGGACTAGGTGATCTTGGAGGTGTCTTCCAACCTAGACGATTCTGTGATACCTGTCTGGACAAAAAAAAAAGTGTAAAATAGGTGTTTCTATGTCTGTTTTCTCTGTGAAGGCAGGTCAATATTTTATCTTGAGAAGGCCAGTATCTTGAAACAGAAGTCTCAAAAAATCTTTCATTCACTGTTTCCATCATCTCATTTAAGACAGCAGGTCAGCGTTATACTTATTTTCTTTGCATATAAACATGTACGTTTACCAAAATACTTTTAAAAACCTGAGAAAGTAAATCCTCACAAAATGATGTGGGAAAAATCCACCTGACCACCTATCAATTTAACACAATGTGATGGAAGATTATTAACTTTCCTAGTCAGTGATAGAGCTGCTAAAAACCAGAAAACAAAGGTATCTTTCCTTCATAGCTATCTGAGATTTATGCAAAATTTAGTTGCCTAAACTCCAAACTGCGATCTTGAGTACAACTACTTGGTTGCAGTCCTAAACTCCATTTGTGCCATCTTTTATCTTCTTTTCTAGATTTGCTGTCATTTGGCTTTAATATTGTGGAGGCCTGCAAACTGTGCTTGCTAGACTAGATGTGTGAAAGAGGCAGAGTGGCAGAACAATACATGCTCACCTGGCCAGGGAGCGGTGCCTACCAGCTGGGGATGTCAATGAGCAAATGCAATTACACCACTAGGACATTCTCAGCATACTATTTTTCATAAGGTACTTTTTTCCCCCTTGCAAATCCACTTGTCACCTCAGAATTTGAGGTAATAAATAATCCCACTGTCACTACCCTGTAGTGCTGTATGTATTCTGTCATGCTGGTTCAGTTGTTCTTACAGAATTTGTATTGGAGAAAAGCAATTACAAACCACTCTTGCCTTAAATGAAAGAAAAGGCAGTAGGAAGAGCTAAAAGATGGGAGTTATATTGTTTTTTCATCTTTGTGAAAATCAGTATCATTGGTATACACTTATTTATATCCTAGAACTGATACTGAAAAAAACCCACAAACTCAGAACTCCAAGAATTAGTTCACAGTAAGCTTAAATTTCATGTGGGGCTCTGCCAAAATACTTTTGCTCCGATTTTGAAGCTAGGAGCTTCATCTTTCAGGTTTGAATAATTGGTGGACAACCAAATGTTAAAATTTCAGTCAATCACATTGTCTGAAAATGTTTTGGAGTATCAATAACCATAGAAAGTGGAAAATGGCCATTGTTGTAAGGCAAAATGAGTTGAAGATTTAAATCATTCCAGAAAGTGTCTTTAAGCTATTAAATACAAATGCTCTCCCTATGGGAATCTTCAGCATGCAATATACTCTTTTTTTTTTTTTTTTTTTTTTTAGGGACTCACTAGAAACAGAGCTAATGTCTTATTTGCATTTTATTTCATATTTTTAGTGTAACAATAGCAGTACTTGTAATTGAATGAATGCAAATTTTTTTGTACTTAATGATATGTCTAGGCCAGAAAATAGATCAATCCGTTAGCGATATTTCTGCCTGTCATGCTTTCTTAGTACCTTCATAACCTGTGTATTTTTCTTCCTTGCTCAATGTCACATTTTCTGGCACTTACAAAGTTCTTATAAATGTAATGCACCACCAATTCACTAACACAGATTTTAAACATCATTTATTATATTTGTTTCTTATTCAAAGGTGGTGATTGATCTCATTATTGAACATTCCATACGTTTCATATATGACAGTAACTGGTGTTCATAGTAGATAGTTAGCCTTGAGTGTTGGCAGAGTAGGATCCCAATTTATGTAAGGCAGTGATTTTGAATAGGCCACACTTGATATATTTGCCCTTTTTAGGAAAGCACTTTCTCTTGAGCAGCTTTTAGCTATAAAATAAAGAAGAGAATGCTTTATGTAAGCAACAGATAACCTCTTTTTTTTTTTTTTTTTTTTTTCCAAACAACTTATACAACAACTTGCTAAAGGGGGTAAAAACAACAATCAAACCTCAGAGCAGTTAAATAACAGCCTGTGACAGAGCAGTTAAAGAAAGGTGTCTGCATTATTACTCCTTTTTCTTTTCTGTGAATGGTTAATAACAGCTGAAGCATAGTGTGTCTTAGCTGCTACACAGAACACAGAGAGCACTCAAACAGCATTTCTCTGAGATATACTCCTGAAGGGAATCCTAATTTCTGGTGTGTTTGCTGGGGCTGATGTAGCTCCATGCCCTTAAGTGACCTATTTCAGAAGTGGGTACAGACTGGAAAAAAAGCACTCTCCTCTGAGGGACCACGGAGAGGTCAACCATGTAGTACTAGGGTGACTTTTATTGCTTCACACAAAAAGGACTTAGGTGGCTACTTGGGACTACCTAGCTAATGCTTTTCTTCTGGAACTTAATAACAGTAAATTGAAGTTAGTCAGCACAAACCATACTTCAAGCAATTTGTTGACTTGGCTATAAATTCCGTGCATTAATAAAATGTACCATCATTTTCAAGCAAAAGATATTCCCCAAATCAGGAGAGACTTTTGCTTCAAAAATTATGTAAATGGCCCAAATACAGTGTAATCAGCCTATAAAAACAAACTAACAACAACAAAAAGCAGCCATTTAAAATTATGTCCACTCAGTAACTGGTACAGAAGCCCTTCAAAGAAGCAAAAACCCAGCACAATACAGTGAGTGAAGTTATATGGGTTATGGTATGCAGTATGTCAGCTTGGGTTTTGATAGTGAAATATTCATGCGTTAAAGATCAGTGAATCACTGACAAATTCCTTACAGGATGAAACAAGTTTCACTTGGGAAGAGCTTCAACTCCTACTTGCTCTCTCTCTAATCTGAGCATTGGAAAAAGTAGGATGATCAATTTACTTTGAGGTTTTCTAACAAATTTAAAAGAAGTCAAAAAGATGAGCATTTTTAGAAGTGTTTTTATTTAGGAGTCCTGCCTGGCAACGGTTTGTGTCCACAATATTATCCACTTGCTCGTATATCTCTTACCTAAAAGTCTCTCAATTTGATGGTGCCACTTTCAATTTAAAGACAAAATAAACTTCACATCTTAAATGGTCTTTTCATTCCTAGCAGAAACTGGTACTTTTGGAATGTCTGGCAAGAGCCTAGTGTCTAATGGCTCTGAAAAACATCATTGCAGTTACTCTACAAAAGGATAAGTAAAGCTACATTTTGGGGCCTATTGAAAATGAAATGCAATTGAGATGTGCCCATGGTGGACAAGTGGCAGCCCACAAGCTGAGTCCTAGCTCTCTAGAATCTCTGAACTGCAACCCAGTGCGGTTTATGCTGTGGATAGAAGAGACCAAAGCCAGCTGTGAGGGCAGTGCAGCTCCAAGGACAAAACACCTTTTTGTGGACTTGCACACAACCAGTCTTTCAAATGCTGAGCTGCAATCATCTCATTCATCTTTGCCTGCAAATAAGGTCCAATGTATCACATCGCTGCATGAGAGTCGTCTTCTTGGTTAAAGCAAATTTATCATCCATTGCACAGACTCCTGCTCTCTCCTGATGTTACCAGCCTCAGATTAAACAGCTGGTATTGGAACAATGCAAAGACACAAGAATGTAAACCACCTTAAATCTGTGCAGCTAAGTCAAGAGCAAATCAACTGAGGATAGAAGTCCCCCAAGTGGTGTACGCAGTTGGTTGTGTATGTTTTATGTTACTCAGCAGAACACCACCAGCTGAGTGCAAGGTATCCGTTGGTCACTGGCTGAACTTCACAAAGCCAGGCACCACACCGCACTGCTTGCTTCCCAGGACATGCAAGATCCAAACTTGGGCCCAGCCTGGGTCATGTCCCACAGTAATGCACTATGCTATCTCAGAAAAACGCACCTGAAGGAATTGTGCGTTTTGTGAAGCTTCCTTGAGGCATTAGTTTAATTCTGCTTGTCAGACAAATGAGGTGCAATATTTTCTTCTTTAACAGCAACACCATGCAAGTTTCTCACCTTTGTATTTGAAGCCAAACGTTATCCTCTTGACGTACTGCTTTTCAACCAATTTAACACTACAGATAGAAAATCTGTTTGTCTCATTCCTAAAGAACATAAAAGCATGGCATCAGCAAGCAGCTTGCTTTTGAAACCATACTTATTCACTGGCTTCTCTGCTTTTGATAGGGATCTTTTGCTGACATCAGTGGAAACTGGCTGAGACCTCAAAGGCAGCCTGCTGGACTGAAAATCTTGAGGTGCGTGTCTGGTTTACCAGTGATTCACTCTGTCGTGACCAGAAAGGCTCTTATCTGATCATTTGTTGTTATTAGACAGAGATAATGAAGCCTGAAGTAGGGAAATAAGTGCCCACAACCAGCAGAGCCACTGCGGCCTTCAGGTGAGATCTAACACTGGAGAGGTGTACACTCACATCAGTGCTCACCTCCAGCCCCCCGTTATGCAGGTGGGCACGGGGGTGCAGACGTGCCCTTGGGGAGCAGCTGGCAGCTGCCTGCACATCAGGCATATTCCCACACATCCACATTGAGGGGCAGATTCTGCCTAAATCCCTGAAAGTAAACAATGTATAGGATGCACTTGGTGCGTGTGTGTGTAACACCTGCTGCCTATAGCTGCTGTCTTTTGTTCCAAAACATGGACGCAGGGGCAGTGGTTACACCCTGCTTTTACACAACAGCTCCAAGCTTGCGACACTCTCTGCTGTTGAACTCCCCTTTCAACATCATCTAGTTTCAGGGAAGGCACAGAAGCAAGGGCAAAGATTTGGCATTTGGAAGGGTGAGGGCAGGCAAGGACACCTGGAGGGGAAGGGACGGGGACTGCCACCAGCGGAAGGCAGCTGCCTGGGGCCAGCAGACGTTGAGCATTGCGTGTTCCTGTGGGAGAAAGAAGCCGCAGCAGACGGTGGCTCACTATAAACAGTTTAAAGCAACTGGTATGGAAACAGGACATGGCATCAAGGTTGGTTCAACTCAGAAACAAGCTGTCCCTAGCTGAGCTCTGGCTTTATTGAGAAATGAGAAACCTGGGATAATTTCCCAGACTGTGAGAGGGTTCAAACCTACACACCCCATTTCCCCAGGGAACAGCAACCTCCATGCTATCAAATAACCTGGAGAGAAGGGATGGGAGGAGGAGGTGGTGAGATGAACTCCCTGCAAATGCACAGATCCAATTCCCCTTATGGCTACTGCAGCAGTGCTTCCGTGCAGCCAAGTACACAAACTGAGGCTGCTGAGAACAGCAGTAAGCAGGAAGGAGTGGGGCTGTTCTGCTTCATGGTTGAGGTACTCAGATTCAGCCTGGGGTCCTGGGTGCCCTCCTTTGGCAGATGTCCTTCATTTTAGATGATCACTAAAACAGTGGTGACTAAAGTTAATAATTATAATTAAAACAAATAAAGTAAAGGGAAAAAGAAAATACCAGACTGAAAGCACATAGCAGGAGAAAATTTGGTAACTTAGAATACAATGAATTCTAATAATCCTCTTAGGAGACTTCAGGACCATTACAACTGACAAATAATATTCTTGTTCCATTGTATATATGTGAACCTGCCCTTCTCCAGCATTGAGCTGTCCCGATAGCTGCTGGAGCTGGTATCTTAGATGGCAAGCTCCTTTAGCCAGACTCTCATCTGGTGCGTCAGAGCCCAGCAGGGCTGACAGGTGACACTAGTTCAGCATGCACATATCAAACCTACGTTCATTTTTGAAATTCAGCTATTGGATAAGGCATTTTAGAACCTCTGTGATAATTAAAGTTTACATACCCAGTAAATAAAATTAACCTAAAGAACTACATTAAGCACTGCCTGAACTGCAAATCCACCCTTGTCTAGTCCAGAGCTGGGAACCACTACTGTCATCACACCCCTTAGTAAGACAGAATGTTTTGAATATTCCATCCTTCTCTTTGCATAGGAAGATTGTCAGAAAGACATTTTATTGTCCAAAGCATAATCATTTTGGTTACAAGGCACACTCTGTACAAAAAAAAAATAAATGCATAGCAGATATTTGCAGTATGTTTTAACACTAAATTACATACTATTTTCTTGAGTGATTGACTTAAAAAAATACATATTTGCATGTGCCGAAGGCATAGCCTTTATATTTAAGGTGCTGTATTTTTGAGAAATACTGAATTTGGAAATGCAAGGAGAAAAAGAACCAAGCCTGCAGTTCCTTTTGAGATGTAGCTCAGTACAAGATAACATCTGGTTACTGCAAGAAAAGTGTAAGTGCATTAAATAGAATTTGTAAGATCCTGCTCAAATTGCATCAGCTTACTGAGAGCAGTGATTCTTGAGCAGAGGAGGGCTGTTACTCAATGGAGGGCTACTCAGCGGGTGCCAGCTCCTCTTCGCTTTCAGCTGCTCACCTCAAAATAATGTTACAATGCCTAACAACTGCATCTGCTTCCACTGCTCTAAACATGGTAAGGAATTGGGAACAGCAGGACAAAAATGTTCCTGTGATGAATTGAAGAACAACTGTCCATGGAAGCCTTTCTTGACTAAATTATCATCTCCAGGGAAGGAGATGGAAGCCTTCTGTGAAGAGCGGTAGCCCTTTTAGAAACAGCTTCATGTGACTGCAGTTTGTACCAGTCAGGTAATTCTTGCTCTCTGTACATCTGATTGAGAATAGTGATGTGCATTCTCATCTTCAATTCCACTGACAATGAACCCTCACCACACACACCCAAAACAGTGTTTCAGTTCCCTAGGATGTCTCCCATTCTGGAAAAGAAACAAACCCAACACATTACTGTAAAAATAAAGAAATAGAAAACTGCAACTTTACAAAAAGAATGCTACTTTTATTTTCAAATGCTGTAAAAAGCCTCATATAAATTTTATAATGCTTCTATGTAACCTTCCCAACCACAACTAATGAAACAGTCTAGGAAAAATATAGCAGTTGCCATTTTGACTCCAAGAACAAGCTGCTGTAATATATCAACATTAAAAGGACAAGGTACAGTATGTCACAATGCTTGTAATTGCTCATATTATTGAAAAAGTGAGAGCATTTCCTAAGCATTAGAGTATAACTGGGCTAAATTGCAGTATTCCCTACTTGCTGTTGCAGAGGAGGAAAGTCACCTTGTTACAAGGAGCCAACACAACACCCTTTGTACTGCTTATGCCCGTTTCTCTTAGTAGTGTGGAGAGCTCTCAGCAAGCCCCTTTGCACTTTGGTGAATTCACCCATATCAGATGCTATTATTCCATACTGTATCCAACCACTCAGCTGTTTAACAATTGACCTATAAAAATAATACATAACGCTCCAGCAAGGCAAATTTAACAGTGCAAATGCAGTATCAACAATATTTGATTTGTGAATGCTGGCTTTTTTTTTTTTTTTTTTTTGTTATTTTAACTCCTTTTGCACATGAATGAACCTCTGTGTATGTCCTATACCTAAGGCCACGCATTCATGCTGATTAGAGATGGAACAAAGTGCAAAAGCTCAGATGTGTTCTCCAATTCAAACTTCCTCCCCAGTTTCAGCATATTCAGATCCAGAATTTAGATTCAGGCTCACTACTTCCATTGATGCACTCAGGTTTTCCCTGCTGGAATAGGTTAACTTCCCAGTAAACCTCTAAGAATTTGCATACAAAATTTCACATTTTAACAAAAGTTAACAAATCATACTTCCACAAAATAAATTTTCACATGGTTGCAATCATCAAGCCATTTCAGGATCTTTGGTACTCCAAGAATAAGAAAAATAAATGGCACAGTGACAAACAACACCAAAGGAGAAAAAAAAATAAACAAAAAGACAAATGACCATCCAAAGGAATAAGACAAAAATAAAGCAAAAAGATATGTTGCACTTCCATTTTTTGAAAGCCAGTGTAGATTAACCTTCTGTTCTTTTTAATCTATTATAGTGTCACAGTTTAAACTTTGAAAAAAAAAATCTATAATCCTAAAAGCAGTAGTTAATATTTTGTTGGACTTATTGATTAAAATAATTCTGTTTTCAAAGAAATAAATTCAACTACCACAATACAGGAGCTTATGCTAAATAGGCTGCAGGCTGTTTCCTGAAGGATATAACTCTTACGTGAGCACTGATATGTTTAATTATCTGCAATTTTAAATGCATATTATCTTTAGTGTTATGAATATAAGGTTTCAGCTGTTTCCCAAGTTTGTAAACCGGTGAGTATGTACAGACATAGTTTAATAGATAGCTTTAAATTAAGAATGTATTTATCTCCCCTCCTGCAAATCCTGCAGGAAAAAACAAACAAACAAACAAACACCAGTATTACTGAGCATTTGCAGTTTCCATGGAATTGATCTTGTCTTAGCAAATTCAAGCAAAGACTTCTTTTTACATTACACAAAAGGGTAACTGTGGTCTTTTGAAATGTGTTGTTCACAGGAATTCCACTTCTGGTGCATATAGTGACCCCGTGAATGAGATTGGAAATTAAAACTAAGAAAAAATCTATTTTGAATAGCAGTACCCTTTGGGGCAAAATCTGCATCTTGTATATATTCTGCCCAATCTCCTCCATCTTGGTAGAAGGGACTGAATGTCAGGAAAAGGAATTTCCTTTTCTCAGAAGCCTCAGAAGCTGCTATGCTTCTATGCTGCTATGTCAGAAAGAAATTAAAAAGTATAAAAAGGTGGATTTAAGTTACTGGCTTTGGACAGTCTCTGTATGGATACAGTTGACCTTCACTACGTTGGATTGACATGGCTAAAGACAACACCAGAGAATTACTGAAGGATCTTGTCCCAGTAGCAGTAAAGAGGTGTTAATTAGTGTAAGATTTGTGAAGAAAAACTAGGAGATTGCATAGTTGTTCCCACTTAAATTGAACATTTAGGCAAGTTTAGCTCAGCCATAATCTGACTATAAATTGGGTGGGCCCTGAGGCACTGGACACTCTTCTTTGATGAACTGAACGCTTTTTTTTTTTTTTTTGAGAAAAGCAGCATAAGTAGCAGATGTTAGATGCTTGAAGGAAGATAAAGTATTGGAGGAAAGGCATCACTGAAGGCCTTGAAAAAATTAGCAACTGTTGAATCAAGGCAGACTACACACATTGCCAGTAAGCTGCTGATGCACACAAATTTTTCTGATAAATGGACTTTTATGCAACAGATGAACACTTTAAACTATGTTTTTGAAGCATACAAATAATTCAGAACAGCTGATACCATGGTGCCTAACAGCAATAAATATTTCTGTAAAAGCTTTATAAATAGTCACTTCCATTTTGCTGTAAAAGTCAGTCTAATGGAGTCTTCCCTACCACATGCCAAAACATCCTGTGCTTCACTCCGACGGGTGTTGTGGGGGCTTTAGAGTGCCTTTCACTTGTGTTTAAAGGAGGAAGACAGCGACAGTGACTCTGCTTGTTCAATTACTGGTGAATTGTTGATTGCTGTAAGTCTCTTTTGTAATCAGAAAACGACACCAAAGTTCTCCACTGTATTGTGATAGATTCAAAGTACTGCAGATAATATGCTAGTATAGGCAGGGATGTAGCTGAGAAACAAAAACATAGCCAGTACACAGTTTTCTGCTTCAGTTTCCTTGAGCCAGGGGAAGGAGACCCCTCTCTACTGTCAGTTTGTCCCCATCTTGCAGAGTGGGGAGAACAGGTGTAGGTGCTCTGCCTGATTCAGTTGTGGTTGTTTGTGGTTCCTGGTAACTGGGCTTCAGACTCAGCTGATCCTTTATAATCCCATGGTCCACATTAGGAAGAGATGCTAGAAAAAACTGGAGCCCACAGAAGAGTAAGTCTAGTTGGGCACTCCATTTCCTCTGGTTCGGCAGAGGTTGCTACTGGTATTCTGGAAAGAAAAGGGTGCAACAGCATCCCTTCTTGGAACTTCTTAGGGAGATGGAAAAGAAAAAGCAGCCATTTGATCACTTCCCTAGGGTAAGTTTTTCTCAGACAGAAAAGGATATTTTAAATTCTCAATAGCAAGATTATCTGCCTTCCAACAGAGACAGAAATGCAATCTTGAAAACTGCCATATTTTCAGAACTTGGTAATGGAAAAAATAAATCTGTTTAGAGTCTTTGTCATTGTTACTCAGATTCCTTTTTTTCTTCTGAAGTTGTCAACAGGTACATCATCATCATGAACAGTATCATGATCTTCAATGATAGGACCCATTAATTATCAATTAAAGCAGAAATGCCACTATACAGATCGCAGGGACCATCTTCCTGCCCCACATCCCCCACAAAAAGGGACAATCTGCTCACAAAACCCTCCAGTGGGGAGCAACGAGGCTAGGCAGGGTACAAGTAGGCCCCACAGGACACTGCTATTTAGAATAATCCAATATTGCCACACTCATGGGGTATATCTGCACACCACAACTGAAACACCCTTGAGCAACTGCTCAGAGAATTTTGAAAATGTGGGCAATGATTTATTATTTTTTTTAATACTGCATATTTAAAACCCACCAGGTAAGCAGTATGATAACAATGCTGCATAAAATGATGTGTTTTACTCCTGGGTGGATTAGACAGTTTACTGTACAAACAAAGCCACAGGACAGAGAGGCATAATTAACCATTATACACACATAGGCAGTGCAGTTACAAAGGGATGTATGTTCCTTTTATTCCAGTACCTTTGTATAATAAAGTTAACAAAAATATTCAAATATTAAAAAAAAAAAGCCAGCTGGCACTGCCAACTAATTCCTGTAGTAGTCTTAGAAATCCTAATCCTGTAGAATTTCCTTGTGAAATTGATGCGCACCAGAGTCAATGTATTGATAACTAATGCCAAGCGGGTCTGGTGATGCAGCTACCTGAGGTTTCTGTTTTTATTTCTTCTGTGGGTCTGGGTTTTGTTTCACAATTTCCCAGCTTTCATGTAGGTAGGGATCGAACCACGCTGCGTGAGCCCTTCAAACCTCTTGTAGGTATAGTTGAGGAAAACCCAGTCTTTGGATTTGTAGTCAGGCTCCGTTGTGTTTGGCACTAGAATTCAGATACAAAAGTAAAAATAAAACAAAAACAAAACAAAACAAAACACAAAAACAGTGTTGCTTCTGAAAGGACTTTTCACACATCAACAGTCCTGAACTTGTATTTCCCTACTCATCATAAATTCCTTGAAAAATTCCTGTTTCTAATCAGGTCAGCCTTTTGTCATTAATATAAGCATTATTTATACTAGTTTAATGTAGTTTAAAAAGTAACTAATAAATGACTTAATAGTCACTTAATTTCAGCATGCATCTCTGAAGTGAAAAAAATTTGGTTTTGTTTGTTAATGGTTATTATCTTCTGTATATGTATATACTATAACTGGCTCCCATACATTGAGAGGAACCTCTTAAACTACTATAGCATATATAATTAAAAGAAACAAAACATTGAGAATGCTATATGCACAACAAATGAAGGAGTACACAATAGCGTTATCCTCACCACAAACTGAAGAAAAAGTTTTATCCAAGTTCTCCCACACATGAAAGCACATGTTCCTTTTCTAGGCCTTCTGCCTGGTTATAGCTTCTGCGAGGCTTGTATAGCCAGCGGGAGATCTAGTCACGTTTTATTTTGTGAGCAGCCCGCACGGCTAGTGTGCTGAACACTGACGTTCACTGCAGTGGGCTCCTATATTCAGCACTCAGGTTGCTGCTTTTAGAGTTCTACAACAGCATTTTCAACTCTAGGCGCTAAAAATGCTGATGTCCAAGTTTGTTTTTGGGTATCTAGATGTACATTTTCAGTAATACAGTGGGTCTGAGATGCCAAAACCAATACAAATGCACTTGGTGTTACCTAAATACAGGAATAGCTAACAGACACTGGAGAGGCACTGTTTAGCATAAAACTAAAAAATAAAAATTAAAGATCAAAAGTAAATCAGTGCAGACTGTTTTTATCAGAATTTGTTTAGACAGACTATATGGTAGAAAACTGTACTGCTTTTGGCGCTCACTACATATGCAAACCATTTTAATTAATGTACTTAACTATTACAATCTTTTTTCTCCCTAAAGTTTTAAGGAAGTAGAAGCTATGAGAAGTCATACGTTTACATTTGTTTTTGAAAGAGAATCTCTAGATCAAGCCTATATATTACCTTGACTAGGACATCAGAAAAGTTAATAAACAAGAATGAACAAACCCATGGAGCATTTTGGCACATGGCACATTATAGATTGAAATTTGGAATTTACAGTGGCAGTCTCACCAGGCTGTAAAATATCAGATTCAGGAAACTCATCAAAGTTGGATGTATCATCAATACTTTTGATTTCTATAGGGATTGCAGCTGGTCTTTCCCTGTAGATAGACATAAAAGAATAGTAAGAAAGAAAAAAAAGATACATTAAGTTCCATTTCTTTTAACTTAGTTTTTTACAGTTACAACATCCCTGTAATTTAAAGTACAAAGTTTCCATAAGAGATGCATCTGGCCTGCCTACTTCCTGACATCATGGCAAGGTTCAATAATTTCCTATCTAGCACTAACATCTTGGCAAGCTTGTGGAAAAACATGCTTTTCCATTAGCTGAAACAGCATTCCAAACTCATCTGCCATATAGCTATTATGATCTTTGATGTCACCAAGAACCACAGTGGTTACCTTCATTTCTTAAATCCTGCCTACCCAGCCAAGCAGGATTTTACTTGTATTTGAAGCCATTAGACATCTTGCTTTACAAATCCAGTACCCATCAGCCTGGAACTCATCCAAACACCTGCTGACTGTAGCTCCCATTTCTGATGCTCAGTTGTCAGTATCTCTCATCCAAAATGAGTTGAGTCACACGTTTCTGATTTATTAGCTTAACAATCAGACAGTCCTCTAAAAAGTTTTAAGGTAGCTTTTGAAGTTACTTCAGTGATCTGTCCCACAAAAGCATTCAAACTGGAACATGGCACTGTGGGGGACATTAATTTACAGCTGTAAAATTATTACAGCTATGATTATTACAACTACAACTAAATACACTTCTGGGTGGAATGGGGAAACCCTTTTGCCACATTGCCAAATGTGGCGTGAACAGGTAAGTCACTGCTGTTGGTGCTCATTAATGTTTCCCACATTGAAAAGATAAGTTACATGAAGCTTTCTACAACAGAAGAAACAAGAAGTACATGAGCTGGACAATCACATGCCCACTGTGTGGATTTTCACATGCAAAAGTGCAGTATTCCTGAAAGAGCAGACTACCTCAAGCCTTAAGAAGGGCTGAAGAGTAGCTATTACTGCAGCTGAAAACATCTGTGGTCCCAAAGTCTTGTTTGAAGGTGCTACCACTGCACGTACATGTAGATGTAGCTCAGCATCTGTACACACAAGCTCAGGCTAGACCTGGTATGGCTGCCTCAGCAGGGCCTCTACCCAGGCTTGGCCAGCAGAATTTAGGCCAATGAGGCTGCCGCTCTGAGGTGAGTCAGTGCCTCTGCCCAGCGCCCTCTAGACATACCGGTTCACTCAGGTGCAAAGACATACCCGACATTTTCCTACTACTTGCTGCCTTTTGTTTTCATTCATCTGTTTCCCCTGCATTTTTGGGGCAGAGTTTGCTTTTCTCTTGCTCCTATCACAAAAATAGTGAATTATAGCAACAGCTGCATTTCCCATTACTGATGGAAGAGGAGCTCTCTGACAATATCAAGAGCATAAATCAGGAATAACTTGACCAGTCTGCCACTTTTTTTTTCCATCCTGGTCAATCTGGGCCAACCTGAGAAATCTCAAGACAGTAAACTCTGATCAGATCTATGAATTACAGCACAGCCTGAAAACCTTGGCTGTCACTCGTTATTGCCAGTAGTGCATTTCAAAATAAGAGGTAAATTGAAGAGAATTATTCTTGCCATCATAATGCATGAAATTCTTGCTTTCATGGCTGCTATGTTCTCTATAAAATATGTGATACGTATACACATCTGTACCTGATATGTCCCCAGTCCACGCCTTCAAAAAATGGATGACTTTTTATTTCCTCTACTCCATTACTACCAATTCTGTTTTCTGAGTCAGTACAAAACCTGAAAAGGTGGAAAAATAAAGAGAATGTTACAATAAACGCAGACAGAAGCAACAGCGAAAAACTGTGCCATGGTATCCTGTATCGGGAATTTGAGCATGTTCTTTTAAATTGCTGTATTTTCCAAGTAATGTAAAAGTAGCCCATTGTATCTAGGAGATGAGGGAAAATAGCAGAAGTAGAATATTGTTAACATTCCCAAAAATGAAGGTCATGATGACAGTAACTTGTACATTTTCTAATGATATTCCCATCTTCAAGTTTAGTCAAAAATTACTGCATGTCTTGCAAGATTAGTTTGGAATTGAAACTCTTATGTCCCTACTACTGAAAACTCCTTTGCACATTCTCAACTATTTAAAATTCATGTTTTAAAGTCAAACTAATAGGAACATAGACATCATGTGATAGAAGACTACTCTCACATGTGACATTTTGGAAATAAGGTGAGCCAACGCAAATTCAGAACATGCCATGTCCAAAACATACCCTGCTCTCCCTGTCACTCTCAATTCCCTCCCCCCAGAGATCTAGGGGCTGATGGCATGAAGACCCAAGGCCTCTCTCTGATATGGTCCAGTTGCACAGTCTTGGCACAGACTCCTGAATAAACTCTCAATCTGAGAGAAGAAGCTGTGAGAGTCTGTAGAGACATGATAAGAAAGGTGAAAATGAAGACAGAGATAAGACTCTTGAGATGGGGACAGTTACCAGCTCAGGTAGGCAGAAGGATAAACACCAACAAGGAAAAGGATAAAGCCCTGAAGAAAAAAAAGAGGGAGGAGGAGGTTCTCAAATAGCACCTTGGTGACATCAGGGATTTGTACCAGGGAGCAGCAAAGGCTGACTCTCTTCTCCTCTTGACTGATGCCTACCTGACTGGAAAAGACTCTTAAGCATTTCATCAAGGAGATAGTAAGCATGCCAATGAAAGCTCATTGGAGTTCATTAAGCCCTAGCTACATTTTGCAAAGATGTAATTGCTTTATATTTTTACACTGTCTTTGCAGAGTCTCTTTGAGGGTGGCAAAAGGTGTCAGAAGTGACACAGAGGGAGGTTTACAATAACAGAGGAAAACATATCCATGTCAAACAAAGCTTGATTTTGCAGTGTGGAGTCCCCATCAACCTACTGGAAGTGGATGTGGGCCTCTTGGCGCTCTGTAAGTCAGCTGACCTTCATTACATCAAGTATTTTTTGCTTAAATGTGCAGAGCCTCTAATAGGTGATTTAGTCATCCTGCTGTTATATCTCTCTCCATACAATCTCATCATCCAGATTCACAAGGCACTTCTCCTATCATGTACACCTCAATACAAAAAAGGTCATCTTCTCACTGCTTAGTGAAATCTTCTGCAAGGATTTTAGTAAAATTTTTAGTAAAATCCTTGCAAGTTTATAGCAAGTTAGGCTATAAAACTGTCTCCAATTATAGACTGTAATGTTCTTTTATTTGTGGTAGCGACACCTGGGAAATAACTGCTCATATTTCTGCTATAGTCCAGCCAGGTGGTGGATGCCAAGTACTAATAATAGACCTCAAACTTTATAATAACAGTTAGCCAGACCAGGTCTCAGGCTTTGTCTGAACTTGACCTTATTTTAGTTCGGTTTTATCTGTATCCACAAAAATAAAACTTTAGCTTTGTCTGCAATAAATTCTAGCTCTTAGCCCTGCCTATACAAGTGCAGTCCCCTTTTTGCCTGTAACAAAATAGTGCAAGCTTGTAATACAATATTTAAACAAAAGCACAAAACAAACAAACAAAAAAAACAAAACAAAACACATGAAGGCCATAAAGCATTTGCCCCTCCAAATCTATCAGGAAAACAGAGCATTTCTGCCTGACCTTGACATCAAAACCCATCAATAAAATTTCAATACAAGATGAAAGGATTAAAAACTAGCGTCTTGGAAAACATGAGTAAATCCAAAACATCCAAAGATTTTCTTTACTGTTAAAAATGTTGGTGAGTAGTTGTTTTCTGAGCCCCTTTGAGGGGAAAAAAAAGTGTCAATCACTTTTTTTTTCCCCCAGCGTGCTCTTTCTCCTAATGCAGCAGTACAAATCAAGATCACTACAGCTTATTCCTTCATGCTAAACAAATGGCAAAAGGAAAAAGACTGAAAAATCCATCAAGGAAGGTGACGCAGAAGAAACCAATTTTTCCCCCAGTCTAGAGCTTCCTTCATGCAGAACAGAAAGTTAACCTAATGGAAGATAACTATGTCTGGATGAGTAGCCAGGAGTGGGCTTTTATTACTGACCTTAGAATTAAATCCTTTGCTTTCTCTGATATGGGCACCTCTGGAGGAAATACCAAAGTTTCTTTCCAATTCATAACTTTCCTGTAAGTTTCTTGTGGTGTTTCTGAACAGAAAGGTGGATACCCTGCACAAACATTAAAAAAAAAAAAAGAACAAGCTTTTCCCAGAGTAGTAGACTGTCAAGAGTGGAGGCACTGCCTGAAGTAGCAATAAATGCTAGCTGCTGGCCCTCCCTTGGCTCTGCTTTTGCCACTGTGGCTCTCAGATCTAAAATATTGTCGGAGACAAAAGCTCTCTTTTATAGTACTATATTTAAAGTTGATTTTGGTACTACCAGGTAAGAAGACAAAACCTCAAAAGCATTTAATAGTGAACAGTTAGTTATTCGCTGAAACGACTAACTGAGGCATTACCTGTTGCTGTCTTCTTGGAAAGATGGGAGTACTTTAAAGTTTTCTGCAAGCTATGCTTGGGGCTCACTTCAGGAAGTAGTGAATAAAATCCTACTACCTGCACTATGCAGGTCATATTAGGTGAACTAACAGACCCTGTCACCTTTGAATCCTCTGATTCTTAGGCCTGCAGTCTTTAACGTACCTATTAGCATTTCATACATGATGACTCCCAAAGACCACCAGTCACAGAGTTTATTGTACCCGGTCTGCATAAATACTTCTGGTGCAATATAATCTGGGGTCCCAACAGTAGAATAAGCCTGGAAAAAACGAATAAGTTCTTTTAAAAATTAATGCTACCTTTTTTCCACTTTGCAAAACTTTTTTTTCTAGGGGATTCATATATAGTATCTTGGTTTTTGGATGGACAAGAATGCTGAATTTGACAATTCACAATATCTAAAATCCCAAGAAGATTGTTCTTTTACATGAGAAAACACGGATGTAGTGAGAACCTTGAACCTTGAAAGTAAACGGAAATCATCCTCCTAAATGTGGAGGAAAAATAAAAAGTTCCACAATTTGCAATTGATGTTTTTTACAAACTACTGTTCAGTGAAACAAGCAGAGCTGAAACTCTGAAATGCTATGGTTGACAGATGCTTCAGTTTGCTTTAGTTAATGCCAGAATGCCCTTTATTACTTGGCCACTCTGCACTATAAACCCCTGCTGCACCACTTCAGTGCTTTTCCATACTATTCCCATTCAGCGGGAGACCAAACAAGTTTTTCCTCTGCAATTCTCTGAAAAAGAATCATGTAGCTACTCATCTTGCAATACTGAACTGCAGGAATTAAACTCAAGTTCAAACACATAGCCTCAGTCTAGGAGACATATTCAAGATACAGCTTTGCTAAGTGGCTGCTGACACCTGAGATTAGTTAGTCGAGATGCTTGTGAGGGAAACAAAACATAAAGAAGAGCAGTGCCTTGCTAGTCACAGCTCTGAAAACAAACAAATGAAATTATTTGATTTGATTAGAATTTGTGGACTTCGAAAAGAGCTACAACTGTAGCAGACAAGGCCTTTACAGATTTAAAAAACAAAACAACAAAACCGGTAGCATTAATGCCACGTTTTTATTTAATGCTTTCTGTAAATAGTTAAAAACACATATATATATGATGTTATTGACTTACCAGCTGTCGCCTGTTCTTCTTCCACGTTTCTGCTTTTCTCTTTGAGTTCATATTCTGAAATGCTAATTTAGAGAATAGTTATTAGGTAACGAATGCATTTGTGAAGTAAAGGCTGATAACATTTTGTCTTCAAAGGAAAACGATTTTATATCTTAAGAATGCTTTTTTTCCTAGAAATAAATACTTGATTTTCACTGGAGACAGAAAAAGGACAATGAATAACTACTGTCCAATTTGTGGCTGCAAATCACATCAGTAGGATATGTGACTGGCAATTCTAAATTAGCATTTATTTATTTATTTATTTATTTCAGATTGATCTGCAATCAGCAAACGTTGTTGTGGCTGGTAGTGTGTATGTGTGTATTCAGGTATGAAACAGAAGATGACAATGTTTTTTAAACAACAAGGGAAGAATCTGAGAAGAACTGTGGAATAATTTTATGTTTATGCAATAAAATCCTAATGTCTAAGTGTCGCCATGGCATAGAGATGAACAGCTCTACTCTCTTAAGGTTTGTTGTGATTGTCACTGACCTCGGTAAGTCAGCACATGAAACCCATATTTGATCTGGAAGAGCATTCATTTCTGTAACTTCAGTAACATTGTTATGAAAAATGCATTAAAATATAATCACACTACATGTACTTGTGTCTGTATACAAGTGTACAAAAACACATTAGCACTACACAAAACAATTTCTTTCCTGTGAAATGCTCCCATGTCATGGGGAACACATGCATTTCCAGTTATCCAAATAAATGCACTCAGCCTGACCAATTGTGTTTAACCCAGCAGAAATAAAGTATGATGTGGAGCTCAAAACTATTTAAATGTTTACCTAGGACACCTTATACTTACAGAAGTCACTTGGTGGATTGTGTGTAAGGTTCCTGTAGAACTCAGTTCTGTGAGCTTTCTTTAAACCTGTGCATAGCCCAAAATCAGACAGTTTTACATGACCCTAAAAAACACCAAATAAGATAGGAAATAAGATAAGAACAATTTAGAAAGGTAGTGTTCAAAAAAAAAAAAAAAAGTTGTTTTCATAACTGCACTTGCTTTCTTAGTCCATGTGTGAATGATGGACTTGCACAGGACTACCTAATCCAGGGAAAGTGGGCAAATAGTGCCTGATTCTTGATGTATGGAGAGAATGTGTTTTCTCTAAAAAGGGTGTAATTCCTGGGAATAGCTATATCTGCAACAGCTGAGTACAGATAGTTTACTTGGTTTTGTTTTGCACTGAGACTGAAAAAGCCACCAGCACAAAATTATTCTGTTTTGATGTTAACCTAGTTTTAATTGGGTTTCTAGAGATCAGTGCTAGACATTCTACAGGCTTGTGTATGATACTTAGCGGGTCCATTTCATAGCTCATAGGCAGTCAAATGGACAGACTGCTCCCACTCATGAGTGGACAATAAAACAAATGAGATAACTGCAGGAAGTGAACTGATTATTTAGTGTTGTCTGACTGTTTCATGCTTTCCTTCTTCTTGAACTAACAAACTATACCAGTCTTTCATGTGTATGAATTTGAGCATCTGGATGCCCTGAGTGGGTCTTTCCACACTTACAAGGCTTTCCAACTACAAAAAGAGGAAAAAAGAAATAGAAACAAAGCAAAACAAAACAAACAAACAAAAAAAATAACCACAAGGGTAGTTTTGCTTTAAGTGTAGTGAAGTTCTACCATAAAAAGATAGCAACCATTTTTTGTCTTTATTCCAGCTAGTGGTATGGCACTACAGTTTCCCAGTGATAAGCACCACTGTGAATGGCGTTATCTGCAGATTGTAATGTTTAAAGCATAGATAGTTTACGTGCACACCACATGCCTTAGCATCCAGCAGGAGGTTATCTGGTTTAATATCCCTGTGGATGAATCCCAGCTGATGAATAGCATCGATGGCCAACACGGTTTCAGAAATGTAGAACTGTGTCTCTTCTTCTGATAAGGTGTCTTTCTTCATTAGCAAGGTCATCATGTCACCTAATCAAAAAAAAACAAAATACAGCTTATAAATCAGAACATTTTAATGGTGAAACCCCATTAGATTCCAAATTTAAACTTGTTACTATCATTATAGCTACTAATTATAAAATTATTACTGCAAGGACCTACAAACCCAACATACTTTTTCTGCAAACTGGTGTAAAATTGTTGCAATCCTAAATAGGAATTCTAATTGGATAGCCTTGAATAATGCAGCAATTTTTTAATGCATAATAAATGTATTGCACAAAAATTGATCAAGAGTGACTTTTTTAAAACTGTTTCTAGCTTTGTCAGTAAAAAGCAGAACATGGGACTAGAATTATTATTTAATCCAAGTCTATTTTAACATCTTCCAATAATCCTTCCCCTTCACCTACAAATCAGGAAAGGTTAAGTTACCGGGACTTCACTTAAAACATCATTAAAATTTATGCTATCACAAATTACACAGCATGCTTGTTTCTTCACTTCTAGAAAGCTGAAAACAAAGCTAAGGAAGAAGTACTTATACAACTTAGTAACAACACAACATATAGCTTACCTCCAGGTAAGAACTCCATGATCAGGTAAAGATTTCTTTTATCCTGAAAACTGTAAAACATTTTCACTACCCACGCTCCATCTGCTTCAACCAAAATATCTCTTTCTGCTCGGATATGGGCCACCTAAAATTTTTTTAATACTGTTATTAAAGAAGTATTTAATTACTTCAATACCAAATGCCATGCTATATTCCTAATCCTAAAATATATTTTCATGATCTTTATACAAATAAGATATTCTTCATATTTTTTTGCACTCCTATTTTACATAGTTTTTACTAGACCCTACAAAGTCCTCAGAAAACACACAGCAAAAAATCACAGAAATTAACTCAATATTGAAAATAACTATTTACATAACTTCACAAAAGTGGTATCTAGAAAGAAAACACATGGCTTGTTGAGCTTCCTGTTTGTCAGGCAGAACTGAAGAAGTTGGTGGAAAACTGCAGTTCCATTTTTACTGTATCCTAAAATGAACTAAGAACATTAAAAAAAAATAAAATAAAAAGCTCTGTTATGATGGTCAGCTCTGCAAGGTAGCATCCCTACTGCAAACTCAAATAAAAATTTAATGTGCAATTCAGTATGCAGATATTGACATAATTATTGGAAAAAAATAGAGTTTGTTGTAAATAACACAAGAACTAATAGGTAAAATGGTAGATGCTTAATGTTTAATGTCAGAATTTATCATTTTTTTTCATATACGTTTACAAATAAAGAGTTAATAACTGCTTCCTCACAGTAATACTTCACAGTTTAAACTTGGCAAGATAAGCCTGTGGAATCCTCTTTTGCAAGAGTGATAGAATGACTAAATTACTTCCTGCAAAACCTTATCTCTTCAGCATTGTGAAATGTCTGACATACAGCAAACAACCATCTAGCTCCCAAACCCACACTGTACATACTACTAATGGTGCATGAAGCCCTTTCAAATGACACACGGAGACTGCTCCTACCTGTGTACATGGTGAAGCTTACTTGAACTGCATAGCAAATACCTTGACCAAAGGGAAAAAGGGCTGGAATGAATCTCAGTTTGCAGAGATGACCTTAAGTAGCAGTGAGCTGAATGGCCAGTATTCAAGGAGGGCAAAAAATGGCCATGGGCTATTTTAGCAGGGGGAAAGAAAAGGGAAGGGAAGATGGAGCATTTCCGTCAAATGATGTGCACAAAGCTGGCCCAGAACTGATACATTCACCACTGCTGCTGACGTTGGTCCTAGGCAAGTGAGCTTGGGAATGTCTGACCATGCTTAAGATACATGTATTCCAGTCCCAGTTGAGTCTTTGAAAAGCATACTGAGAGCTGCTACCTCATGAATTCACTGGAAACTAAGAGTAATAGAGACAGGAGGAAGGGTGTGTGTTTTACTAGAATGTACCCTAGTTGTGGAAGAAAATGAAAAATATCTGCATGGAAAAACATTTCTTGACAGCTGTAAGATTTTCACATTTCAGATACCAGAAAGTGACTTCTGTAAAGAAAATATGTACCATTATTCCAGATTCAAGCAATATTTACAATAAGCCAAGTCTTCTGCATCTGTTCCTCAGTTCTAACATCTTTCTAATGTGTGTCTTTTTTGTAGGGCAATGCGTTCCCTCTCTGTAGTAGAGGCTCCAACTTTATCTAGCTCTATCTATTCCATACATTCACATTAGAAAAGATTTCTTTCCACCCTCCACTCCTCTGCTTCTAAATGTAGCTATAAAGTATAACATTGAAACCTTGCTTAAAAAGCAGCCAGAAAAACTTCACAGTGCCACCCTGCTTGAAAGTTCTATCTCTCTCGTATTTGTCTTCTGTGATGCTTTCCCATCGAACAAACCAGGCAATGAAAGTTAGAGCAAATAAATACTCTCCAGGGAACATTACAGACACAAGCTAAATGTGGACTGTGATCTAAGCCTCCTTGCCACATCAGGTTATGAAATGAGGGCAGGGCTTCAGCCAGCAGACCACACACATCCTGGCTGTGAGGCAGAACATAATACTCCTCTGTTTCCCTTCATTCAAGGAAACAGCAATGAGTAGACAAAATGTCTGTCCTGGGATGACTTAAAAAAAAAAATGTAGTAGTACTACCAGTACCACTGCTGAGAAAGATAATATAAGAAATAATGATGGGTTTGGACAGGTAAGGAAGATAGAACAGCTTGGGTTGGAAGGGACCCTAAAGACCATCTGGTTCCAACCCCCCTGCCATGGGCAGGGACAGCTCCCACTATACCAGGCTGCCTGAAACCCCATCCAGCCTGCCCTTGAACACTTCCAGGGATGGGGCATCCACAGCTTCTCTGCGCAATCCGTGTCAGGGCCTCGCCACCCTCTGGGTGAAGAATTTCTTCCTAATATCTAGCCTAAACCTACCCTCTTTAGTTTAAAGCAGTTACTCCTTATTCTATCACTACACTCTGTGACTAAGAATCTCTCCCCACCTTTTATTTAGGCTCCTTTTAGGTACTGGAAGGCTGCTAAAAGGTCTCCCCAGAGCCTTCTCTTCTCCAGGCTAAGTAACCCCAACTTTATCTAGCTGCACTTTTGCTTGAGACATCCACACTTGATTTCTATTCTTCATATTGCTAAAAAAGAACTATTGCTAGTTCTTCATATTGCTTTGTCCTATTAGGAATTTGTGGTGAATTCTGGATTACAAAGCAAAAGCAAAAAAACACACACACACACACAAAAAAAAAAAAACCAAAAAAAAAAACACCACAAAGCAAAACAAACAAAACCACTCCAAGAAGCATTTTCTTCGAAATGTATTCTTACAAAGAAGTGCTATAAGGTGCACATTGATAAAGGAAGAGACTAACAGAAAAAAACACCATCCTTATCACTGTTACAAATTGGTTGTAACTAAAACATTTTCAAGAATGCTAACTTCTACTTACTCTGTTGTACTGACCTAGCAACTCCATGGATGTGTTGGACAGCAGTACAATTATTGGGACTACAGAAGTGAAAATAACGACTAAATAATACCTGTCAAAGAGAGATTTGGCAATTTTCTAAGCAAAGTAACTTTGAAATCTAAGGGACCTATACAACACAAACCTGTTCTTTCTCCAGCATATCTGCTTTTCGTAGTATCTTCATTGCATAAATATGACCTGTATCCTTCTTCTGAACGAGACGTACCTTTAATGAGAAAAATAACCCAATCAATCCCATCTACCTCAAACTAAACCCCAGTGTGGAACATAAGAACGGCTCTAAACTGGTGGGCATGGAAAGGTTCTTTTGTTAAACATTGAAAAGCACATGTACAAAGCTAACACTAGTGATGAACAGATGTTTGAAGCAGTCATTGTTTTAAAAAACTAGCAGGCACACTAAATTCCACATAGCTGAGAGACTGAATTTGGTAAAATTCAGGAGTAAGCACAACCATGATATGACACAGGGCAGAGAAGACTTTTATGGAGAGGAGCTGTGCAACTGCAAATCTATCATTTCTGGGTGGATGCATGGGCAACATCAGTTGGGGCTAATAGGAAGGGAAGCTGCAGGAAACAGACCTTTTCCAGTGGCCTTGATAAATCCATGTACGTACTGGTCTTATTACATGTGCAAAATTACTCGAATAGCTATTCTCCTAAAATAAAACTGCTCAACTGAAACTTTTTATTCTTTAATTAAAATGTTTCTTTTTGATGTTCAATCCAATTTTAATATCCCATTCAAGCAAGAAAGCCACAAACCTCCCCAAATGCTCCTCTTCCTATAACTTTCAAAGATTCAAAGTCATCCAAGCCAAGTCTCGTCCTCTTCAGTCGCAGAAACTCTGTTTCTTTGCGAGCATGCTGTGACCTGCGCAGTTTTTTCTAGGAAGACACATGAGAATTTAAGTCATTTGACAGTAGCAAGTCAAGATATATAATCTCTCTTCCTGTAAAGCATTCTCCCTTCCTCTATGAGTACAAAGAAAATGTAAAAGGAGAAATCTTCCTGAATTTCTTGAAGTGTGATCCACAGTCTTTTATGAAGAGGCCTCAAGCACAGCTTTTTGTTTGTTTGTTTGTTTGTTTGCTTATTAGCTTATTACTTACGTATAAAGAGGCAGTAATAGAAACTATGAAAAGAACATATAGGTTCAAACAAGGTGCATCAGACCAAAGGCCAAAGTCACCAGCTAAGACAAGGACTCTGTTTTTCAGCAGCATAAAGGATCAATAAAAGCTCAAACTTGCACCCTGCCAAAAACACAAATGACGGGCAACAAGGAGTCTAACAGGCAGCAGAAATCCAGCTTACCCTATCCTATAACAAAATCTATTTGTTTTAGGGCAGGAAAATACTTGTATTTGAAAGAAAGATCTGTCCCAATCCTGCCATATATTTTGTCCTATAAAAATATCAATGGAATTCATCCTGAAAAAATACAAATGCCAGCTTATGCTCCCAAAGATGCCAAAAATATCTCAGAGGCTGATAATGAAACCCATCAATCAGGCCTGCTAGATTTTGGAGAACAACGACTGTATCATTTAAAACCACAAGATGGCATTACACACCAACATTACTTTTCCCTCTTTCCAGAAGTTATGTCAACCCAAAAAACGAGAAATAAATAGAACTGACTGAGGCTGCTGTTACTATTTATTCCAGTGTCTATTCTGTAAGAAGTACAGACAGCAATGATGTGATAAACCTCAGAAAAGTTCTGAGACATGCCATCTGGAAAGAGTTCCCTTCACATCTGTATCGTAATAGATCATGGGAACACCTGCTTTATTGTTTAAATCAGGAAAAAAAAAAAAAGTGGTTCAGCATTTTGCTTTCTACCCAAGTGCATCTCACCCTTTTCTTGCCTGTAGCCAAATCACATGCCAAACAATTTTAAATTTTGAAAAACATGTTACATACTTGCTGTGGTCATATGCTTCATAATGACTAAAAGGGGTATGAAAAGCCCTCAGCTACTCAAAGCATCACATTCAAGCATATGCACAGCTTGCCTCATTATTTACAAAAGCAACATTCACTTACAAACTAAAACTTACTGTCCTGACAGCTAATGTGCCTGTAAACTCCTCAAATTCCAACTTTAAGAAGTGCTAACAAAAACAAAGCAATCTCTTCAAAGGTTATTCAAGTTGTATTACCTCCTCATCTGCAAGCCCTTCTTCTTCCATAGCCACTTCTAGTTTCTTCTGCCTGCAAAGGAGTAAAACAAGAAGTTTATTTTTTTAATTAAAAAACAAACAAAAAAACCACCATAACACTACAGTAAGACAACCCCTTTTCCTGACATAGTCCAGATACCAAAGCATTTGACTCAAACAGAAATTTGAGAACTTATTGCCCACTCCATACATTTCCTCACTTGTAACCAAACCTGTTGAAAACGTGTAAGTAAATTTAATCATGTACTTATATGATTCCAGAATTAGGCACTAAAGGCCCAACCATATAATCAGCCTAATGGACTTTTATTTCTTTATATAATTGTCAAGTAAGGCTGGTTATTCTGACTCATACTCCTAATTGATAAAAACATTTGAAATGGTGGAAAAACCATCTCAGCTTTACCTCCAGCACCTCAACCCAGCCCCAGCTTCCACCATTGCTCCCAGTCTTGCTGTCTGTTCCATGACCACACAACTGGTCCTGCTCCCCTTAGCCTCATGCTAATTCATTGCACCCTCCTGGATTTGCCACCACCTCCTCTCACGTCTTGCTTGGGCCAGGGCTTGCCCCTCCTGGACTCCTGCTGCTGGTGCCGGCCAGGCGGGGAGGCTCTATGCGGGGTGTGAAGCCTGGAGTATTCCACAGATGGCAGGGAGGCTGCACACAGCAAGGGGCCAGTGTGGATACTGGAACTCTCTCTGTGCACCCCCAGGGTGCTTCTGTACGACTGTCAGGGTGCAGCTTCAGGAAGCTGGTCACCTGCTGGCAACAGCTCAGTTTGAGTGCTGGGTGCCAGGCTGCTCCTGCCTTCCTGCACTTGAGAAAGTGCAGCAGGGTCCCCTAAAAAAAAAGCCCTCAGTAGACAGACTACTCGCCTAAATAGAAGCAACTCAGTTACATGGGATAATGACTAAATATGATGAAGAGGGAAACCCTGCTGTTTGACTGAAAATCCCTCAATTAAAAACACATTAGCAGGAGAATGATAATTTCACATACTGCTGACAATCTGAAACACAACATTCATTACAATCAAGTGCTTGGAGCTTTGACACTTAATTCAAGCAGCACTTCAGCACAGTGGAGCTGTGCACTGATGAGGAGTTAAAGCAGAGATGACCAACGCATACTCCCTCGCACAGAGTACCAGTCAGCATCACACAGAAGAAACTTAGAGGGTGGGTACAATGTTACCCCCAAAACTCTTCCTTCCCAGTCAAGAGCCTTCCAACACTTTGTTACCAGCCCTACACTCTTTCCCGCCATCTATTTCCATTCTAACAGCTCTCTGCCTCCTTTCCTCACTACATCATCCCATCAAACACCTCTAAACCATCAACCCTGTTCCCCATGACTCTCACACTCTCTTCTGCAGAGTTTATGAGTCTTGGCATGAGCTCAGCACTGCAGAGCATGAATAAACACCACAAGCCACTGCCTTGTACAAAAACAAGTTACCAAACATCAGCAGCTCTGCAGCATTTGCCTCTGTAGGGTTTATTCCCTGTGGCACATGTGAAGGAACCGGAGGTCACCAAAACCACGCACACAAGTAAAAACCTCACATGTGCAGCAAAGTAAGACCACACACAGAGTGGTTTCCATAAAGTAATAATAATTTGAGAAGGTGATAAGTTGCACGAGAACTTCAGCAGCAGAGGCGCTCAGTCACTCAGTGACTGCTTGGTGCAGGAGGGCATGTTCACAGGTCTGCCAGCACAGACAGCAGCTGCACCTTTAGGTGATGAGCTCCTTGTTATCAAGTAATGAAAACCTGCTGAGACCCACTCTGTGCACAGGGCTGAAACTCCTCCTGAACAAATGCTGCCAAAAGCCAACCAAGAAAAGCTGGAGAAAGGTGAGAGAAAGCAGAGCTGGTACCTTGTTTCTCTCTCTTCGTGCTGGGTAATTAGGTTGCTGTAGAAGTTCTCCAGCGTAAGCTTGGCCACTGTCACTCTCTCCCGGGTGTGGTTGCTCATGGGAAAGGATGTTGTAGTCCCTGCAGTCATCGCCATGGTAACATGCACTGAAACAGAGCACATCAAATAATTACTCACTTGGAAAAAAAGTGGTTATGTATACTTCTTTCCTACTCTCCGTCTCCAAAATCTTAGACACTATAGAAATCACAGGAAAAGCACTGTTCTTAATATATAAGAAACTCCATTTAAAAAAACAAAAAACAAAAAACAACAAAACACTGTATTATAAAACTATCCCAAGTTACCAGGACTTACTACCCACTCTCTAACACAAAACAAAAAAAAACAAACACCTCATGTTGGGAAAATGTACCTCTGGTGGGCTTGAGCCCAGCCTGGGGGAGGGAAGAGATGGCAGAGCATGGAAAGTAAAAGAAAAAAGCAAGAGGATGGGGCAGCTCCCACAGCTGGATGTGCAGGATGGCTTTGTGGCATCTTCAGACTCCGGAAATGCTAAGGACTACCAGAAGGACAGGAAAAATGAACAAAAATCCTAACACTATCCAGAGGTGACTTCAAGGATAAGGAATACCTACCTGATATCTTAGAATTCAAAAGGAGCTCAACAAAATTGCACATGGACAGTTGGGGAATTTTAGAAAGTATCACGTCAAAGTGAAATACTGGCATCACCATATCTTAAATGGAAAACTTCCGTATTTTTCCTTTTTTTTTTTTTTTTAAAGCAACAGCCAACCAGCAAGAATAGAAAACTCTTCCCCACCACAAGAGCATTAGGCTACCAGCATTTCGGTTTCATTCATTTACCACTACCCCTGTGCCACACCGACAACCAGATGAGGGCTTTCTGGAGCACCCACTCTTTACAGAATTCCCTGTGCCAGAAGAACCCTTTTAATGAAGGACAAAGGCATCTCAGGGCAGTCCCAAGCTCCTTGCAGCTGACGGGTTAAAAGAAAAAGTCAACAAGAGGAACAAAACACAGTGTGTCCTAGGAGGACTCATGCCCTACCTGAACATGGGCTGAGGCACACCAGCAGAGCTGCTGCTCCACCACAGAGGGGAGCCACAAATAACAGCATCTTTGTTTGCTCAAGGTGTTTATTTATTTATTTATTATTTTGAAAAGCTAACCAGAAGTAAATACACTTTTTTCTTTTCTTTCTTTCTTTCTTTCTTTCTTTCTTTCTTTCTTTCTTTCTTTCTTTCTTTCTTTCCTTCTTTCCTTCTTTCCTTCTTTCCTTCTTTCCTTCTTTCCTTCTTTCCTTCTTTCCTTCTTTCCTTCTTTCCTTCTTTCCTTCTTGTAACCCCTCTAATTTCACCAGGGGATTTTGAGGAAGACAAACCTTAAATTAGGTTTATGATCTTCAGGCAGCCCTTAATACCTTTTAAGGTAAAATAATTAAAGGTTTCATACAGAAATAGACTTGCATTTCTACATCATATAGGAAGATTGTTTAATTCTGTCTTGTGTTTTTTTGTTTGTTTGTTTTTCTTTGTTTTGGATGCGCTGGCTACTCTCTGTGAGGACAGCACTTTATCTTGTGAATTTTTAATTGAATTTGGGGTGACAATAAGATATTTGTTGCCAGAAATGCAGCTGCTGTATCACAAATAAAGGCTTTTTATAACATTATATGGCTATTACTTTAGCCATGTATTTTAGAGTGTGCAAGATGCTGGAGCTCTGAGAATACAAATGGATCTCCCCACACATGTGCAAGGAGGTTTTAATAGCACTACAGCTGTTTTATGATGATGCAGATCTTTATTTTTTTTAATCATTATTCTGTCCCCTTCAATTTTCTACTAGAGAAAGATGAGAGCTGTCAACTCCCAGTAACTGTCACTGAAAATTCAGGGGCTACTTTCTCCATACAAAAACATCCCTTATGCTGGACACTTTTCCAAAAGTTAGGGAACTTTGCTGCACTCTACCTGCTAAGTCTGCTCTCCTACATTACACTACCTTTCTTCCTTGATAGGTGGGAAAAGGTAAATATAAAACAGGTATCTGAGAGCAAAACCGGCAGGCAGTGTGTTGACACACCCAAATTAAACAAATGCTGAACACACACCAGCATCCACGATTAAATTATTTCAAGAAATTATCTAGCAAAGTAAAAACTTGCCTTCTGATGGTTTTGCAGTGTCAGGGGAGTGTAGCATTAGCCCAGGCTCGGAGTGGATTAACCTTTCTTTAAGGTAAAGCACGCCCTAGCATCAGCAGGCAACGGGCTGTTTACCATTTGTACGCCTCCTATTCCTGGTAGGATAAAACCACACTGCAGTTTTGTTTCCCATTGATTTGTTTTCCCCATGCTCCTATAGTTGCAAATGCCGATGCTACCGAAGAGTGAATCTAAGTCATTTGATTTTATTAAGCCTGTGAAAATGAGATAACTGCTCTGGCATCAGCACACCCCACTATTTATAGCAGGGCTGAACTTCACTGTGGTGCTACAGTAAGAAAACAAGAAGAGAACCCAACCAGTAACCTAGTGAGCTCAGAGAAAGCTCTTGATCCACAGGTCATGCCGACCTCCCCACCATACCACAGCACAAGCCCACTAGGACAGGAGGGAGATGGCCACAGGAGCATGGGCTGCCTGTACCCCACATGGCCTCACGTGCCCCAGTGGCCCTGAAGCTCTGCCGGGTGAGGAGGGATGAAGGCAGCTGACATTCGCTCTCCTTGTGGTTGGTGCCTGGCCCTAGATGGCTACCAGTCGGCTCTGTCACTATGGGGTAAAAGCGTTGTGAATCTGAGAAGCACTGTGAGCTCTCCAGGTTCCCCAACATAAGTGGAAAAGGGCTTGAGGTGGCAGGACACCCAATGTGCTCAGCAAACCCTACTCAATTCACAACAGAGAAAACCTCTTTGTCCTTTTTCCTCCTATCTCTCTGCTTGCACTATCCAACCCCAAAACAACGCACAAATCTGCATCTCAAACAAAATATGCAGTTGGGAGCCATCAAGTAAAATATTTAAGTATGACTTTTGTAAACAGCTGATGCTGGAGGAGGGGGTGGAAGGAAGAGGCTTCAAAGCTTCATTGCCTGAACCCTGCTTTTACTGACCTCACCACGTTCATGGGAATGTTTTGAAGAGGTGCCACCCACAGCTCTTGGAAATGCCCTCAGAAGCTGATTAACCCACCCCAACTCGCATAACTTGGCAGAGCATCACTGTTCTCCTCCTGCTGCAGCACTGGCACTGCACTGGGCTCCCTGGAGCACAGGAAGCTCACATGAGCTGACCAGGCACACTTCGCTGCAGCTCCTCTGGCTGGCAAAGACCGAAGGCCTTTCTGAAGGGCCCGTTGCTTTGGAAAAAATGATACACCACAGGCTCTGAATGAGAGAGACATCAAAACAATCTAATCAACAGGAGGCGCTGAGCTGTGTGTGGCCTGCGGGACAAGGCCTTGGAGCTGCCAAGAGCAGAAGAACCATATGTGCTCTTTGGCCCAGGAATCAGGTTTGTGCCGCCTGAACAGGTGGCTAAATTCCCAGTGTGAGACTTTCTCCCAGTGCCTGGTCTGCTCATCAGTTAGCCCCTATGGCAGGGACACAGAGGAGAGAGGAGTGAGGAGCTCTAGGTGTGCAAAGCATCCCCTTGTCGCCCTATATGAGAGGTAGGTGGGATAGTGGCATGGAGGGCACCACCAAAGGAAGAGCAGCAGAAAGGGGACAGCAGGCCCCATGCTAACTAACTGGAGATTAAGAGTCCCCTCTGAGTAAGTTTCTCTCCTCACCTGCTATCTCCTTCCTGGTGAAAAATGCTGCCTGGCCCAAGCATATATATTTTTTTGCTTTACTCTGAGATACATGTATTTTCTAACTGGAAAGTAAAGACAGGCCAAACAGTAGCTACTACAACTTCAGCCTCTGCTCCTATCTAGCATGGCAACTCTATTACAGCATTGATTTTCCTGACAGTGTCTCTACCATTGGAAATCTAGCTTCTGCTGCACAACTGGTAACTCAAAACTCACATCCTCTCCAGGAGGCTTCTTGGCAGCTCCCACAGTCCATCAGCAGTGTTTTCATATTAGATTCTCAGATTAAGGCTCTGGTTAATTAAAGCAAAACATCAGAAGTATCCAATCCCGTGTATTAGTAAAAACTCAGAAGGGGAAAGATGAAAGAAGTCAAGGCCCCTGGAGATCCATTCTCCCCTAAAGAAAATGCTTGGCACTCAGCTGGGTTTATTTTCTAATCAGGAGAGGATGAAGACACAAAATCCAAGCCTCGTGCACATGGTCTCTCGCTTTCACAGCTCCCGCTTGGGACACTTGGAGCTGAGGGAGGGCGCAGAGCCAGGGAAGCATGAAGCTCCACACTTGATAATCTTAGAGCCTATTTTTACTTACCCAGATGTGCTACAAGGTGTCAAGAAATTTACTTTATTACCCTATGCCTTACTTTCCAGCCTGCAAACATGGAGCAAAAGGACAGGGATGTGGAGTAGACAGCATAACCCTAACACTTTTTATCACCAAACATTTGAACTGTACCTCACAGTTCACCATCACTAACTATCTCAGTAAAAGACAGCTACCTCCCTCCAGAAAAGACAGGGAAGTCAATCATTTCAGATCCTTCTGACATTCTTCTGATCTTTCACATTTACCTTTTTAAGTGACCTTTTTATTTCAATGAGAAGGTGAATATGCGACCACTTGCTACAGGCAGTGAGAACTGAAGCCAATCGTTCCATGAAGAATGCTGCTTGCCTTATTAGGGGGTTCACGTCTCAAGATACTACAGCAACCACTATGATCAGCTCTTGCTCTCTTACACAGACAGCCGGGAGAAAAGCAAACTTGTGCAAGCCGGACAGGGACAGTGTCACGACTGGGCTTTGCTTCCATAAGACTGGCTCTGAAGATGCCAACCTCCTTCCAGGCAGGTTTCCTGCACTTACACCTTGTATCATGTAATTTGGTTTTACTATCAAATTAATCTGGATCCATACTATCAAATCAATCTGGATCCAAGTCCCACAAAGGAAATATTCTTATTCTTGAAACCATGCATACAACATAACCATACATCAGCCCAACAGTAAGTTTACTCCAGACTTGTTACTAAATGTGTACTTAAGCTACTGAGCAAAGAACACAATTCTTTCAGAGACAAAAATATGTATTTCTCCACGTGACAGCACTATGATGCCTTCTTCATGCCGCTGGGTCTCTGACACTGATTTGAAACATAAAGCTACATACATGTTGAATGGCATACTGAATGCCAGCCCCTCCTCTCAAAACAGCCATGCCACTTCACAGTAAGGCTGATAACAATTGTCATTTAGATACCCAAGCACGCTCCTAACCCCAGGAATTAGGAAGCCAGTTCCCTACTGCAGTAAAAATGTTAAAGCTGCAAAGTTTATAAACTCTAGTTTATAGAACTAGAAACTAAAAGAGACACAGTTTTGGTGTCAGACTTGTTCCAAAGTAAATTCACACAGCTCAATACAGTGGTTACCTTCAGAAGTGCCAGTTATCACCACCATGTGTAGCACTGGAGTTCTTCTGGGTGAGAAGCCAGGGAACACTCGGAGTAACACTGCTCAGCTCTGTACAGGCAACACGGCAAAGCAGCTAGCAAAACTGGGCACTAAACCCACTGGTGACTGGAATTATATCTAAAAAATAAAGTGCTATCTGGGAAGACAGAATGGATACAGCACAGATGGATGTCTGAGCACCAGCCCTGCCAACTCCAAATTGCTCAGATTCCGTTAAAGAGAGACAGGATATTTATACACATGTATACAAAAAAAACAACCCACCATACACAAATAACTGCATGATTCACATCAAAAGGCAGTGGGCAGGGACAGATAAATGCAACAAGCAGCCAAAGGCTCAGCAGGATGAGGTGGTGTGACACAGCAGCCGGCGAGGGGAGGAGCAGCAGCTGGAGCAGCAGCCGCCCAGGCTCTGTGGGCAACTTGTGGAGCACGCAACTGTGCATACTGGGAGCTGATATGCACACAGGTAGCACGGATAAAAGTGTTGTGGGACAGCTGGTAGCTCCAGTGATTGGACAGAAGGAGAAAGTGGTCATGCTGTGTTAACAGCCCTGAAGGAAAAGGACTTTCTGTGCTACGGGTTCTTCCAGCACAAATTTGGCAATTGTGTCATGCCTGTTTTCACTGTCCCATTGTTTACACCAAACCTCCTCTCAGAGAAGTTCTCTGCCTTCTTCTCCTACAACCCTTTTGGAATCCACTTCCAAAACTTTTGAGAAACCTCCAGAAACACACAAAACACTACAGAGTCCTGAAGCCTTGGGACAGCAAGCAAACAGGAAAAACCCTGCTACTGCCATCTCTGCCAGCCTTGGGCCAGTATTTTTCAAGTCTTGGAGCTAGATCTTAGTGCTTATGTTATCCCAAAACAAAGACTGCCACCGTCAAAATACAGTCTTGCCCAAAGATTTTTAATTAGCATATGTGAACTTAAATTCAGTGAGTTTTGACATTAGTATTCTTTTTTTTTTTTTTTTTTTTTTTTTTTCTGGCATCTGGGTGACACTAGCTGCGCTACTGCTGTTACTGAAGTTCATTGTTGTTAGACCAGTGCGTTTGCCGAGCACTGCTCTGGGATATGTTTTGGAAAGGAAAATATTTTCTTCCTACATAATTTATGTTTTCGGTAGTATTACAACTCACAAGCCTCTATTTTATTAAATATATCTGAAGGAGGCAACATTCCCTGCCAAATACAACAAATCAGATACTTCACACGCAGATTTTTCTTCTTCGGTGTTATTGCCAAAAGCAGATCTTTTTGACATCCCCTGGCTTTTAGTGCAGTCCCCATCTGAGAAGTGAAAATGAAATGCAAAACTGCAACAAGCCTCACTAACACGTTAGCCTTTCATTTACCTTACTATATACTTCATTTCCTTTAGTTTGTTATTCGTTCTCAAGGCACGTTATGTTCACTAAGTTTTGCTTCTTTAAAGTTACAGCATGAATTACATTTGCTCTATTTAAAGCAGCACTAAGAAGCAGAGTAAAATTAGCCCCATCAGAACAGGCTCTGCTATTTAAAAGCAAGAGATGCTCAAATGTTTTAGCCATTTTAAGCCATTCTCGCTTTCCCCACAGAGCACCCACACAAGCCACCCCTCGTAGCTGCGTCTGAACCCCGCGACTGCCCTGGTCCCAGCTGACAGAGAGAGAAGAGTGGTGCTCCCAGTGCCTGACTGCCATGAAAAAAACATACAGAGATGTCAGGACATGTGCAGAACCCCAGTAGATGGGGCTGGGGACATGTGAGGGACCTGTGGCTGCTGCAGGCTCCTAACACCACAAACCCCACCTGCAGCCAAGTACAAAGAAAGGGCTCGAAGCAGGTGAAAATCCCTCCAAAATGACAGCAGCAAAAGCTCCAGTTATAAATTCACCCCAAGCTGGCATTAGCCAGTGCAGTTTCTGAAAGAAGCCGTCCCACTTTCCATCCAGCCTCGCTTTCAGCCATCTTTTTGCTTCTCTCCCATTGCCACTCAGTGCTCCATGCCAGCATGAGAGGTGGAGTAACCTGGACGGAGTGCTGGGGCTCCCAGTGCCTCTCTTTAAACATCTCGGTGAGGAAGGTTTTGCCAGCATTGGTTGTAAAAGCCCATCGGTCCCTGGGCTGGGGTCTTCGGTCCCTCCAGCCCAGCATGCCCAAAAGCGAGAATGAAGCAACAGGGCCTTGCTTTTACAACGTGCCTCACCGAAATTAATCTCACGAATGGTTACAACACATCCGTGGTAATGATAAGGAAGTATTTCCTAATATGGAATAAAAACTGAATATTGGAGTTCCACTGCACTCCAGGATTTCCTGCTTTTCAACCAAGGAAAGCAGCACGAGTCTCCCATGAACACCTGCCTGTGATTCAGTCCTGCTTCCAGCGAGTGGCAAGCATGACTGACAAATGGAAATTCCTTTCCCTGACAGGAAAAGATACCGGGTGGTAACACTGCGTGTGTATATACAAAAATATATACATTTATGGCATGCATCTATGGGTATATATATAAACTAGGCATAAATAGAAATGTATATGCACATTAGCAAAAATACTTTTGATGTGAAAATTATAGCTTCAGCTTTCATTAGTAGTGGGAGATCGGCAGCTCCATCCCACAGTACAATCTTCAGACATCCTGGTCTAGGAGCATTGGACCTTGGCATTGAATGACTGCAGTAAATATTTTCACGAGCTCAGTCCTTCCAAAAAAATCACTTTAATTTCTTTACAGGAGGGCTTTTTCAGACAACAATCCAAACTTTTGGGCTTTAATACCATTAAAACCACTGTGCACATGGCCACAAGACAGACAAACACGTGCACCCCATTAACCTTGGGTAGAGGGGGAAAAACAGAAGAGGTTATACATCTGCTCGGTCAAGAAGGATGGAGAGCCAGGGCACAGGGGGGCTGGTGTACCCTCGCTGCTCTGTCTTCCAAAGAGTGCTCCAAAGATGAGGCCAGCTCTGTGCAGTGCCCCAGGGGCTCAACATGGCAGGTCTCAGCACAGCACATGATGGGGGAACCAGATCGGCAGTGCCATGCAGGCCTCCCTCTCTGAGGGGGCCAACAAGGGAAATCAGCAGTCTGCTGAAAAGGTAATGGTGTAATTACAAAAGGTAATGGCATGGTATTTCAGGGTTGGCTTTAGCTTGCTGCCATCTTTCCTCTCTCTTGCGTCTCCCCAGGTTCCAATGTGGTGTAGATCTTTGTCCTCAAAGAAGAGCTGCATGGTTGTAGACACTTCTACCTACTGAAGTAAGTGCATTCATCTGCACCTAAGCATTTTGTCAGCTTTTAGCAAATACTTGTATCCACACATATTCAAGAAAATCTTGTTTTAAGACCTGCTAAATTAATTTCCTTGCACAACATTTTACTGCAATGTTTTGGATCATGAAATAATTTTTATTACAGAGCAAGAGCAATCCTTTTAGAGGTCACTGACCAGAACTCTGCTTCCTCCTTGGTTACTTACTGGTTTTCTGGATAAAAGTATACTCGGGTCCAATGAAAGATATGTTCCACTTCAAAACACATACAGCTGTCTGAAAGTATATTTCAGTCACAGTATATTTCTCCAGGTCTGGCTCTTTCATGGCCAAGAGGTACAACTCAAGAAAGTAGTAAAAAATAAAAGATGGTTCTAATATGACATCTGCATAAAGCTTCCTTGAAATTGTAATATATTTTCAGCCTTGAGACAAAAAATTCAACTCTTTAATTTTAGGGATGCTAAGAAGCCTTTCTCTTTTCTAAGGAGCTTAAGGAGGCAGGAACAGAGAGAGGCTTCGCCTTTGGGAACTAGGAGGGATTTTTGTATTGGATTTTATGGCAGGAGAAGATGGCACTGAATTGTTTTTTCTTTTTTGGTGATATATGTTCAAATTCCTGACTCCTGCTAGGCTCTTTTGAAAATCACATCAGTCACAATTTAATATAGACATTACACATAATAAGTTTGTGACAGCAAAGGAGTTGGCAGCTAAACAAGATGCAGGACATCAATGACCGACCAGCTACAGCCTGTGCTATGCCTGCAGTCAGGGTTAATGAGCACAACAGATCCCTCTGGCCTTAAAAGCTACAAACGCAGGTGGTGCATCTTGTTAGTACGTGCAGTGCCGGAGATCAGATGCTTGCCCATTCAAATCCCACTACAACAGTTAATTTCTTTAACTATGGTTTTTGGAGAAGGAGACACCTGTTGGCACATAAGCAGATGACCATGATGAGACCCAGGATACAGATAGGAAAAGATGCGTACAGTCTCTTGACCCAGAGAAGAGGAATACGTGGTACCACCTTCCTAGAGGCTGAAGCTGGGAAGCAGATTTGGGAGGTAGAGATGGGCCCTGCCCTTACCACCAAACCACCAGGAGCTCCAGCCCTCTGTACTGATGAAGGTCAACAAGGCCAAGTGCTGGGTCCTCCACCTGGGGCACAACAACCCCAAGCAGAGCTACAGGCTGGGAGATGAGTGGTTGGAAAGCTGCCTGGCAGAGAAGGACCTGGGAGTATTGGTGGATAGTTGGCTGAATATGAGCCAGCAGTGTGCTCAGGTGGCCAAGAAGGCCAACAGCACCCTGGCTTGTATAAGAAGCAGTGTGGCCAGCAGGGCTAGGGTATTGTTCCCCTGTACTTGGCTCTGGTGAGGCCGCACCTTGAGTACTGTGTTCAGTTTAGGGCCCCTCACTACAAGAAGGACATGGAGGTGCTTGAGCGGGTGCAGAGAAGGGCGACGAAGCTGGTGAGGGACCTGGAGAACAAGTCCTACGAGGAGCAGCTGAGGGAGCTGGGCTTGTTCAGCCTGAAGAAAAGGAGGCTCAGGGGCAACCTTATTGCACTCTACAGGTACCTTAAAGGAGGCTGTAGCAAGGTGGGGGTTGGTCTATTCTCCCACGTGCCTGGCAACAGGATGAGGGGGAATGGGCTAAAGTTGCTCCAGGGGAGGTTTAGGTTGGATATTAGGAAGAACTTCTTTACTGAAAGGGCTGTTAGGCACTGGAATGGGCTGCCCAGGGAAGTGGTGGAGTCACCATCCCTGGAGGTCTTTAAAAGACGTTTAGATGTAGAGCTCAGTGGTATGGTTTAGTGGAGGACTGGTTAAGTGTAAGGTCAGAGGTTGGACTAGGTGATCTTGGAGGTGTCTTCCAACTTAGACGATTCTGTGATACCCAAGGTGGATAGAAACACTGCTTCCTGAAAGAGCCCTAACAGCAACAATATAATCCCTCCAGGGCTAACAAGGGCAACTGAACAGAGAAAGCACTGTCATTCTGTCTTACCATCAGACTGGTTTAGGGAAGAAGAGGCAGGGTCAATACAACTGTGCTTTTGCATTTCAACAGCAGCTGTGTATCACTTTGAGAACAAAAATACACTGCGAGGGGGTAGCTGGGATTTGAGGTAGAGGTTTAGGTAAAAAGAAAAGCAAGTCTTCAGGGTTTCTTTTATTTTTTTTCCCTTCTTCAGATCTCTGAGGCTTCGTGCAGCCCACTGCCTAACACCACAACTGCTCATCTCTAGGGCTAAGTGTGACCAGGAGTGCTTTGTTACGGGTATGTGTACATATACACATTCCCTCCTACACACACACATATATCCACCATTCTAGAAAGGAGGGGGGGGGAGAGTAAAGAAAGGCAAAGAGAAGATTTGCACCTAGGTGAAAGATGATGAGGTTTGTGAAGGGCATTAGTTTCCTGTGGAAGGTCATTCTCCAGTTGTGGCCTGGGAAAGCTCATCCAAAACAGGTGGAGTTTTCCATTAACTTAATCTCAGAGATTCAATTCAATTATCTGGTTTCCTAGCTAAGGGACAAGAGAAGCACAAGCAGGGTGTGGGTGGGCAAAAACTCTTGCCATATCCAGCTGTAATAGAAAGTGAGTGGGAAAAGGAACAGAGGATATGCTTATTTGCTCAGGTTTCTAAAACATATTGAGGCTGTAGTGTATCTGCTACACCACAGTTAAACATACAAAAATGGGCAAATTTCCAGATTAAATAAAGAAAACAGGAAAGAACCTAATTTCATATGCTTTCAAGATCAAATTGATTATGACAAGAATAAGAGAACAAGATGACAGCCTCTCTAGGAAAGAGCCTTTCCTACCAGTAAAGCTTTCAGAAGTGTCTAGCAGCATGTCCCGGGGGTAAAGCGGCTGAGAAAAGGACTGAGGCTCATCAGTAAGAAGCACTCTTCATGCAACATAGGTTACTTAATATGAAGGTATGGGCTTCATAGGAAGGCAGAAGGAAAAGCAACTCCCAAGTTCCTGCAGAACAGCTCACTGCTACTTTTCAACATGCAAGCCTCTACTGCCCTATAAGGTGACTAAGGTGACTCCATTTCTTTATCCAACAAGTGGAGAGGAAGACAATTGGAGTTACCTGCAGGAAGCCTGAAGGGAAATGCCAACTCAGTGTCAACAAAGTGTAAAGATGGAGACCAATGGAGTGGCAAATAAAGAGGACTTCCAGGCAGTGATCTGCACTGCTTGACGAGTTGGATTCAACCAGCTATTTCCCATAAATAGTAACCAAGACAGAAAACCCAAATAAGCTCTAGGAAGAATGAGATCATTTCCACGTTTGAAACAATATTTAATGTTGACGTTTCTTATGGGAATTGGGCCCTGGGCACAAGGCACTTACACAGAAAGGACAGAAGTTGCTGTTTCCAGGAGTGTCAATGCAGGTCTCTGAATTGGTTCTTGGAAAGAGACAGAGGTCCTCCTCTCTCCCCCTCCAGCATTCTTTATTGATCCTTCCCATCCCGGCCACACACTCCCACTGTATTCCTGATACTGCAGCAGTTCTAAGGTACTGTCCATCTCCACACCCCTGGAAAGGGGAGATATTTCTTCCACAACATCCGTGAGCTAGTTTGTCCCACCCTCCAACTACACAACTGCCAAATCCAGTGAAAGGGGAGTAATGAAGCACATGGATTAGGCATAGGGAAGAAAGGGATGGAAAGGCTCTGTCCATTCTGCAGGCACCTAAGTTTGGACATCCAAGCAGGGTTTGGATACACCTGTGGCAGCAGAAGTACAGGACTGTCTGTTCTCCCTGTGTCCAGTCACATCAACAAGCTACAGGTTTCACAGAATCACAGAATCACAGAATTTCTAGGTTGGAAGAGACCTCAAGATCATCGAGTCCAACCTCTGACCTAACGCTAGCAGTCCCCACTAAACCATATCCCTAAGCTCTACATCTAAACGTCTTTTGAAGACTTCCAGGGATGGTGACTCCACCACTTCCCTGGGCAGCCTGTTCCAATGCCTCACAACCCTTTCAGTAAAGAAGTTCTTCCTAACATGCCATACCCTAACTACAACAACTGTTAAACAGAGGTTAACTCTCTCCAGTGAGCCACGTTCTTCTTGCACCAGATTTTGCTGGCTCCATTTAGAAACAGGCTGGTGGAGTGGACAGCTTTGCAAAGATTTCAAAAGAGGCTGTGGCAAACCCCCTCCCCCCCCCCCTTTACTTCAAGCTGCATCAATACAGAACACAACTTGTTTGATTTTGATGAAAATGATCACAGTGAGGTTAATGAACAGCTGAACACCTATCCTCTATATGGTGTATCAAAGACTGCACCCTTCATGAATAACCGTGGCTAAATTTACAAAGACCAGGAAGGATTTGTAGTATGTGATGCTTCTGCTTGCATCAGCAGTTGCTGAGTGCTTCTCCTGGAAAGCCGCTTGGCTCTGGTATGCTGAAAAAAGCCCACTGTGGACAAGCATGTTCAAGCAGCAATGCTAATGTGGACCACACGTCTACACTACGCAGAAGAGAGACATACTTTGTGCTTGAATCTGAATTATTTTATGAGCACCCAAGAATGCTGAGAGCAAAGTCCAGTACCTCATTTACAGTAAAACACAGGAATATCCACCTTAAGGCCCTCTCTAGTTTCTCACTCATTCCTTAATGCATTTCCTCTTGTTCTACTCCACAACTCTACCAAAAGAGTTATCAACCAAGGCATCCCTAACACATCCCCAAAGGTGACTTGAGGTAGACAAATCTTTCAGCAGAATAAACGCACATTAAATTCCTGGCATTTAGCAACGATGCAAGTGTTTAAATTGTGAATATTTTGACATTTCTGTTTCTAGTTGTAGATGATGTATGTACAGAGGAAGGATGCTCTTGTGGTTACAGCATGGGAAACTGCATCAAGTAAAATAGAATCCAAATCATCTGTTCTTCCCATGCACTAAAACAAAACCTACAAAAACAAACAAACAAACAAAACAAAAAAAACAAACACCACGATATAGGGTGTGCCTCAGTTACCCTACATGAGAACTGACACATCATTCCTGTCTTTAGCAGGTCACATTAGGAGGCTTAATGAGTTCATACACACAAAGAGCCTGAGCGCTTAGGAGAAAACATGCTGGAGGAGGATTAGTGTTTTTACTTATGCATTCTGAAAATGCATTATTTCAGCTGGCCGCAGAACTTACGAGGCATACAGACCCTTCCTTGTCACTGCATTTCTCTGAGCTTTCCATTTGATCAGACTGGAGAAACAGATAACTACTACCGTTGACTGCAGAAGAGGCATTAATCCTTATAATTCTCACCCTTGGTGATGTGTTGCTGTTGTGAATCCTACTGAAAGCGCTCATTCAAATGAGTCCCCAGTCAATGTTTACACATTCTGTTGCTCATATGCAAATCACATTAATCAGCCGTCTTTTAAAGTACTGATAAATGGACACTTGGAAAGTTCTACCAGTTTCCCGGTAAAGCCCCAGGAATATATATAATATCAAGAATATAGTTTGTTACATTGATACAACACAGGGTAAGACAGTATGTCTTAACTTCACAAATCATTGGGATGCAGCTGCTCTGCAATGTTCTCTTCACTTCTGAAAATATAAAGGGCACTAAAAAAAGGAGTTTAATAATGTAGCATTAGTATAGAATCAGAAATACTTACATTTGTGATCCTTTGGGTGATTAATAAAAATAGCAATAGCTTCAATTGAGTCTTAAAACATATTTCACCTGCACCTGTATACAGAAAAGAAAACCATGTACAATCCCTTACTTTAGAAATAATCCTAGCAGTCAGAAAAAGTCTGTGCAAAAAGCAGAACTTTTTATTCCACACATCATGCCCCAGTTGATACTGAGCCCTACCTTCCTAGCCTAGTTGCATAATAAAAATATCTTTACTCTCCCCAGGTCTAAGATGGTAACACTAGGACAGAAGCAGGATCTAGAAGCTAGGGTTTTCTTTTTTCCCATCCCCTTGAGTAAAATCTTATGAAATAAATCATTAACAATATATAGAAACTTCAGCAAATCCTGAAAGCACAGGTCACCTGCAGTGCTGGATTGCCAAAGCTGCAAAGGTCTCTTCAAGTTGTTACCAAGCTTCAAGCTGCTTTCCTCTCCTTTGGGATATTTCTCTTGTTAATAATGCCAGAAAACATCTTCCAATGAATTAGAGCTGCAGGCCTTATTCTGCTTCCCCATGTGATGTACCTGCCTTCCAGCTTTCAAGAAAATTATATTTTGCCCCTTTAAAGTATTTTCTATCCAAATCTTGAGGTACTTTGAAAAACAACAACAACAAACAACAACAACAACATTTTGTAAAGCAAGTTATCAGTAGAATCACCACTAATTATGAAGAAAAGTAAATGAACATGGGCTCAGTCTTGGAAGGGCTTCAAAGATGTATGAGCAAGGGAAGAATTTGACCAGAGAATCCTGAGCAGTGTCTACAGCAGATTAGGGAACAGACCCCTTCCAACTCCAATTATTCAGCAGTAATAATAATAGTAATACCTCCAAGATAACCTACAGGCTTACACAGCACTCTCCACATGTAGTTTTATGAAATCAGATTGTTCTGATATGTTGAGATGAGGAAACCGAGGCACAATAAAATTAATCCAACTAGCCCAAAAACCCAGTAGCTAAGTCCAATGCTCCTCGATACTCATCACAATCATTCCTGTGTCAGAGATCCCAGTATCACCTCTTGTAATTCCTCTGCTTTTCTCATCTACAGCATCATCAATTTATACAAATACCACGTATTTTTAAATGCTATGAGAAGAACAGAAAATGTCTCTAGCTGATTATCTTAAGACTTTGAACAAGCAAACAAACAGACCAATTAGCAGCAACATATCAGCATCTGAAGCACAAAGCATAGTTCATAAAACCCAAAGGAAGATCTGAGGAATGGAATTGTTGCTTTAGTCCTGCCTCTCACCTTCAGTTTAGTATTATTTTATTTTAGTATTTTAGTATTTTAATTTAGTATTATTGGGCAGTACCCCAGAGGCAGTAGAAGAGCTGATGTTATTCTTGACCATGATGAAGGGACCTCTACCTCTCATTTGCAAGAATTAAGTGGCAGACGCTCTAGCCAGGACTAGAGGGGCCCTGCCTCTGGCCAGGTAGAGGAGAGGGATAACCGGATTTATTGGACTGTGTGGATCCGATGGCCTAGAACATCAGAACCACAAGAATACAAAGCTTTAGTGGACACAGATCACGTCAGCACTGAGGAAAAGCAAGCTGTTCCTCCGGCAAGCCTTCACAGGCATACGTTTGAAAAGCAAAGTTTAGACACTTCAGGAAAACAAAATGGTTTATGGAATCCTATTTTTAGGGCTATGAAGATGGTAAAGGGTCTAGAGGGCAAGATGCACAAGGAGCAGCTGAGGTGCCTTGGTTTGTTCATCCCTGAGCAGAGCAGGCTGAGGGGAGGCCTCATGGCGGCCTGCAGCTCCCTCACAAGGGGAGCAAAGGGGCAGGTGCTGAGCTCCGCTCTCTGGGGACAATGACAGGACCCGAGGGAACAGCATGGAGCTGGGACTGGGGAGGGTCAGGCTGGGGGTTAGGGAAAGGTTCTGCACCCAGAGGGTGGTCAGGCACTGGGACAGGCTCCCCAGGGCAGTAGTCACAGCACCGAGCCCGCTGGAGTTCAAGAAGCATTTGGACAACGCTCTCAATTTTTTGGGTGGTCCTGAGCAGAGCCAGAAGTTGAACTTGATGATCCTTGTGGGTCCCTTCCACAGCCTATCACAGAATCACACAGAATTTCTAGGTTGGAAGAGACCTCAAGATATGATTCTATTTGATGAATACTAATTGCTACAATGAACTATGGGAAAAAAGTAGAACTACACAATGAAACAGGAAAAAAAGTCTGAGAACAAAGCTCATTTGACCTAAGCCCCAGGTTTTTCAGAGGTGCAACTGCAGAGGTGCTGTGCCTGCTTACGCATGTGTTTGCACTGGGCCCTGGGGCTTTTGCAGCTGCTGTGGAGGAAGTACATTCTGGAGAAATACAAACATATTCTGACTACGCTGTTGGCAAAACAAAAGGAATCTGTGAATTCACAAGTTTTCACATGTACCTACAGGGATGTTTTACCAAGGTGAGACCAGGAGATTCTATAACTGTTGAAATTTCAGCTGCCATAGGATACTACTCAGCAGTCACATTCACGAAGCAGTCAGGAACATATACGTGCATCCAGGGCTGCACAACTGCAGGGCCTCTTGGGCCTTGCTTGTAGTCATCTTCTCCTGAAAAACATGATAGCCTTTGTTCTAACAGCTCTAATGGCAGGGTGTGAAAACAGTCACTTCCACAGGCAAACATCTCCTAAGGCAGCTCATAGGAATCCCCTTCTGAAAGGTCTGCTTTCATCTCCACTGCCTACAGAGGTAGGCTAGGATGACTAACTGGCTTGGATATGCAACTTTTAAGCACTCAACAGGCAGATGAATCCTGCCTGGCAGCTGATACAATGCCAGCCCTCTGTGTGGTAATGGTACCTGGAATTAATCTTTAAATTCATCAATTTGCTTCTCCTGATCCTCTCAAAATGCTGTAACTGTCGGCTGGATCCATAACTGGTTTATCAAACACTTTCAGAAACCCAGCAACCAAACAGCAGCAAATGGGCATGACTTACAGTTAAAATATGTTCTAAGGGCCAAAATGAAGCAAACAAATTAGATTGCCTCCCTGCCCCATCCCCACCCTCTACCGCAGAGCAGCAGAGGAAGACTGAGCACAAGTGTCTCTACTGCAGATACGCCCAGCTCCCAACAAGCCTAAGAGACCTAGAATCCAACTGTGGTTTGGGCATCTTGTCATTTTTATATCCTTTAATTCTGGGCACCTCACAGAAAGCAAAAATATTCTCTACAAAGAAAAATGACAAAATACTGAAGCTGTCTATATAGAGTTTGATAAAAATATCTCTTTGGAGACATATGCCAAATAAGTGCCAAAACTTCAAAGGCTGAATTATAACATTGAAATATTTGTAATGCATGTTTGTTATGTTTCTCGTGAAGCATGGCTGGCAGTCAGAGATGGCATCTTTCAGCTCGATGACCTGGTCCAGGCAATAACTGGAAGTAGCTCTTTGGTAGCTTACGTGAAATGAGTCAACGGATTTGCATCCAGCTCTCAATAAATTATGAACCATATCACAAAAGCATCTGTAAGAGACACTTCCTTTGTTGATACCATTTTAAAGGCCAAGGACTGAATAAGGTAGGAAAAAAGTTATCCTCTCTCAAAATAGTATGTTCCCTCAAAACAAAAATTGCTTTTACCAAGCATCTTTTGTGAAACTATCTCAGGGTCTTTTATCTACTAAGCTAATAATTTCTTTAAGAAATATAAATAAACCCACACTTTCACAGTCGGAAAAAAACAAGACCTGCTGACTTTCATCATGCTACAGCCATGAAAAAGGAAGGCCAGACAGCAATATTCTCATCCCACATGCTAATTGCATTTCTCGTTTCCAGAGCCAATACAAGTTTAACAGCTCCCACGTATTTTTCTTTAAGAAAATTTAACATACAAATATAGTCTCTCCTTGAGTAAACAGCTCAATTCCAAGGGTACACGCAATTATGAATTTTGGCCTAGTCTCCTGTCAGAAAGGGGGCACGAAGCAAACAATCCAAACTTAGAGCACTCAGAAAAACATACAGTACTGTAAACTCCTATAAGAGTAATTTTAAAAGAACACAAACAGTACAGGATCAAATGCTTTGATCATGAACATCTATCTTAATTTCCTGTAATAAAGCCCCATGCCCCTGGAAAGCATTATATAAATCCCAATGAATTAACTTTGCTAGAATTCAGAGCAATAGTTTTGAAAAAAAAATTAAAAAAATCAGCCAGTAACTGATTTGTAACTGATTTGAACTCTGTTGCATTCAGATGACAAAGTAATTGAATGTAAACACAGTTAATATTAGGGTACTGGGGCTGCTTTGTAAATTTAGAGATGCCAGTTCAGAGAAAATAATGCATTTCATTCAAAGAAGATGAAAGCTTTCTGAATTTTGGTGCTCTGTAATCAGCTGCTGAACTGATTGAATTATGCCTATTAAGTATGCAGGGTCAAATGTGGTCAGTACCTCAAAGAGCACCGGATCTTTCAGCATTGAAAAAGCACTTATAAGGAGATCCTGGTATGTTCCTGTATTATCCCTCTATCCATCACTTCAAAACGTCCCTGGTATCCAGAACAGAGGCTGGATTATCCTTTGTCAGTCCTCTCTCCCTCAAAGTTGATGAGAATCATGCCACCAAATCCAGTATGGGAAATGGATTTAGCTTCACATCAACCATGGAAGGTTCTTGCTTAGAAGTAGCATTGACTAAGAAAGCAAAAAATCCTGAAGTTACAAAGAAACTTGTGTTTATTGATGCATTTGTCATTAGCAAATATTAATTTTGATACCCTTGATCTGGAAAGCCATTAGAATGCATTCAGTGTGGCATCTGTAAAAAGTAGGGTTAGCTAAAACTTCACCTAGTCCTGCACTCTTGATCAAACACAAACTACATTCCTGATGTAGTCACATAAAAGATGGGGAACAAGCATAAGCAGGTGTAGCACTTGTTATACCACAAGCAAGAAATCCCCTGTTTCCCTTGCTGGATGTACATATATGATAGGAGCCTACTTCTGTGACTTCACTTTGTAAATCAGATGCTTTGTTGACAAGATGATCACCACCCTTGAACAGAAGGAAGCTGCATCCTAAGCACAGATTCAAACGTTCCAGACAGAAGTCTGGCCTTCCATCCAAGACAAATACGGGATTTATTCTGCACTGCTCTTACTGTGGTTTATTAGTTTGCAATATGTGGAGACGATTTACTTTACTATTCAAAGAGAAGTGAGGAGGGCTGATCTTACTTAACCACTGTCTTTGCAGTAAAATGCAGCCTTGCTTTGACAGCCAGGAGGGAAAGCACTTAGTTTCCACATGGACAGAAGAAAATTTCATCATGCAGCTACAGTCTTCAGCTGCATGCAGACAGATTTGCTACCAACAGACAGTAGCGCATTCACTACTGCTCTGTTATGCCCTAAATAAGAACATAGAAGTTTACCCTCTTACTCCATATGGCACCGTTCTTTAAAGATGACGTGATTGCTTGAAAGCACTTAGGCAAAAGAACCAAGAAAATACATTTAGCATGTGTTTCTCAGGCTGAGGAAATTACAGTCAAACAGAAATAAGAAAGATACTATCAAATATGACTAGACTCAGAAGTGGGCTTCTACATGAAAAAAATGCAGAGAACAATAAAAAGACAGAAATAATCTAATGGAAACTGTTGTATTAATTCTTCTCTTGCAGCCTTCACTCCTCCACACAAGCTCATCCTACACCTGGGGACCAAAATTGGAAACTGAGACTGGACACTAACAACTGAAACTGTCTTCCTCAATTTTACTGCTGGTTTGATAAGAAGAGAGGGAACATGAGCTAAAATTACTTATCTTTATTAAAGTATAACCATTTCCCTCCCATTTACCTTATAATTACTTCCTTTTTCAATTTTTGAATTTCCACTACTCTTTAAATCCTTTCAAACGAAATGATCTATACTATGCATGAAAAAATGGATGCATATCTTTGGTGTTTTTTCACCCTAAAAGCTGTTTTTGACTGTAAAGATTTATTTTACAGAGCAGGCTGTTTTTTTTTCTTTTTTTCTTTTTTTTTTTTTTTTTAAACTGGATAATATGCAAGCGTATTTATTCACTATAGCCAGGCATCAAAGCAGAAGCATTTCTGGCAGCCTCCGAAGAACCACTTCACTAGTTCCATCAAAGTATTCAGCAAAGTTGTGCTGCAACTCTGCTACTGGCAGAATAAACTGTGAGCAGCAGCTGAGATCAGTGGCATAGGTCAGGGCATGTTCAGAAAGGGTGTCTTCTCTTGTAGTGGGTTTACGTGGCAAGGTTTTGGTAGCAGGAGGCTATAGGGGTGGCTTCTGTGAGAAGAATCTAGAAGCTGCCCCATGTTAGATAAGGGCCCCACTGCTGGCCAGAGCCGAGCCACTAAGTGATGTTGTTTGTGCCTCTGTGAGAGCATATTTAAGAAAAGGAAAAAACAAAAACAAACTGCTGCTACACAGCAACTAGGAGAGAGAGAGGAGTGAGGAACAGCCTTGCAGGCATGAAGGTCAGTGAAGGAGGGTGAGAGGTGCTCTAGGCACCAGAGCAGAAGTTACCTGTGGCAAGGACCATGGTGAAGCAGGCTGTCCCCCTGCAGCCCACAGAGTACCACAAGGGTGCAGGGTTCCACACTGCAGCCCATGAAGAAAACCACCATGGAGCAGGTGGACCTGCACTGACAGAGGCCTGTGGAGGACCCCCACCAGTGCAGATTCCAGGCTGGACCTGTAGCCCATGGAGAAGAGACCACGCAGGCGCAGGTGACCTGGCAGGAGCTGCTGCCTGTGGGGGACCAAGGTTGGAGCAGTGTGCTCCTGATGGATGGACCCCATGGTAGAGACCCATATCTGGAGCAGTTCTTGACGAACTGCTGCCTGTGGGAAGCCCACACAGGATCAGTTTGGAAAGGAGCTGGTTAGAGCTGCACCACAGCAAGTCAAATTGAATGTCCACCCTAAGACTAACAGCACCATCAGACAGGTTGAACATATCAGTACAGTGCTCATTTTGCACTCCTTGTCATGACAAAGCTCTGAGCAGTAAGTCTTCAAAAACAAGAGCACACATTGTTGTTCCTGTCACAGCAAACTTTGATGCAAGTGAACTTGCATCTAAATTGCATCCCAGGTGTTACAATCAACCCTCTGGGAACACATACATACTCAAACTGATTAGCTGGTAGACACAGTACAGTCCTCACCTGCACAGCTCCATCCTTTTAAATTACTACACCAGCAAACTTGAAAGCCAAATTTTAATCCTGCACACTTGTTCTCCTATAACACTCTCATAACTACATGGCCTCAAATTTGGAGACAACTTTCTATTTCTTTGTGCACCTGGGGCTCAGGGGGACTTCAGTGTGTTTCTTCCTGTGGAAGGGATGGACAAACACAGCCTGTAAACAGCACTAACAACTGAGTAACAGAGCTCGTTACGTGGTGCATGCTATAACATAGGAAAGAAGCTGAAAAGATTTCAATTTTCTTTGAAGGCTTGCCAGCAGGGCTTGAAAATATAAAGCATAAAATAAAGAACTTTTTTCTTCTCCCTCCAACTTTATCATCGGCTCTTCATCTTCCAACCCACAACAACTGTTGTTGTTTTCCTAGATCTTTCTCTCCCTTCAAACAAAAAGTTACCCTTCTCAGTTTTTTTTCTTAAATCAGCTATTTCTAACCATAATGCCACCATTTCCCATTGAGTACTTATATTAAAGCACAGGCTTTGGCTGTACAAATAGGAGCGTAAGGACAAAAAAGAATGTAGAACCCCTTAAGCTCAATCAATCTGGCAGCAGAGACAAGACTGCTTACCATGACCTTTTAGAGAAGGTAGGATAGATCACCTGTAATTCATTTTCTTACCTGAAACTATTTCTGAAGATAAGTATACTTAACACCACCGTTCGTCATAACTTAGGGATTTCCAAACCATGGTCCACAGGCATCATCAGCAGTGTGTGAATGGTCAGTGGGACAGGAAGTTTGGGGATTTTGGTTGTTCTTTAAATCAAAGGCATATGACAGTCTCCGAGTGTATTGTGGGTTGACAACAGACCACAGTTTGCTGAACTTGAGAACCACAGCCTCAGCTTCTGTAGCTGTCTAACTGCTCCATGGCTTGCATAACTCAACTTCGGCAATAGCGATAGCAGTCAGATTCAGATGAGTGATACGAGGAAGACCTTTCTTTGACTTCAGTTTCATACATGTCTCTTCTAAGCAGATATTAAAGGTCAATTATACTCATGCTTTGCACTACATACACATAGTTATTCCCCCCATGAAGATTCCCCTACCCTCTCATCACTAAATGTGTTGTAATGTCCATGTTCTGCACTTTGTGCTTTTCAAACACTTTAGAGAAAGTCTCTGCTCTATAGATTTTCTACTCCACTTAGCATCATTTTCTCTGACTTCTGGCTCACTCAGTTTCTATTAGGAATAATTCAAAGCATAAACAATTTACAGGAGATTATTCCAGGTGTTTTAAAAATATTTCAATCTTTTATAAAGAAAAAAAAAAGGTTTACAAAGTTTTTAATTTTAAGGGAATAGCAATTGGCGTCATCTACCTGGACTTATGCAAAGCATTTGACACTGTCCCCCATGATAACCTTGTCTCTAAGTTGGAAAGATGTGGACCACTCGATGGGTAAGGAATTGGATGGTTACGCTCAGAGTTGTAGTCAATGGCTCACTGTCCAAGTGGAGACCAGTGACAAGTGGCATTTCTCAGGGGTCAGTACTGGGACCAGCGCTGTTTAACATCTTTGTCGGTGCCATGGTCAGTGAAATCGAATGCACTCTCTGCAGGTCTGCTGATGACACCAAGGTGTGAGGTGCAGTTGACACTCTGAAGGGAAGGGATGCTATCCAGAGGGACCTGGACAGGCCTGTGAGGTGGGCCTGTGTGAACCTCATGAGGTTCAACAGGGCCAAGTGCAAGGTCCTGCACCTGGGCTGGGGCAGTCCCAAGCACAAATACAGCATGGCCAGCAGGGCGAGGGAGGTGATTCTCCCCCTCTGCTCTGCTCTCATGAGACCCCACCTGGAGCGCTGCGTTCAGCTCTGGGGCCCCCAGCACAAGAAGGATGTGGACCTGTTGAAGTGAGTCCAGAGGAGGGCCACAAGGATGATCAAAGGGCTGCAGCACCTCTCCTGTGAAGAAAGGCTGAGGGAGTGGGGGGTGTTCAGCCTGGTTAAGAGAAGGCTCTGATCTTTTAGGGATCTTCCAGTACCTAAAGGGGGCCTACAGGAAAGATGGAGAAGCACTCTTGTGTGCATAGTGATAGGACAAGGAGTAACTGCTTTAAACTAGAAGAGGGTAGGTTTAGACATTAGGTTTAGATATTAGCAAGAAATTATTCACTCAGAGGGTGGCAAGGCACTGACTGGCACAGGCTGCCCAGAGAAGCTGTGGACACCCCATCCCTGCAGGTGTTCAAGGCCAGGATGGATGGGGCTTTGGGCAACCTGGTCTGGTGGGAGCTGTCCGTGCCCATGGCAGGGGGGTTGGAAAGAGATGGTCTTTAGGGTCGCTTCCAACCCAAACCATAATGTGGTTCTAACTGCTACTTATGCAACTGAGCAGCAAAGTCACCAAATCTGGCACATAAGTGAGTCAAGATGCTCACATCATACATATTTTATGTGAACTCTCCTTTTCTGTTAAATGAGAAGATAAACAGGACAAGATAGAAAAGAGTCCCCATCAAAAATCAAGCACAGAAGAACCCATCTAAAACATTTCAATAGAAAATGATCATCTACACTATTTGCTCACAAGATATTTGAGATCTGAATTCATGAAGAACTTCTGTTTAAATAAACCTTGCTTCTCTGCCCATGGTATCTTTTGATGTAATGATTAACTGTGCCTATTAAGATTGGGGCAGAACTATGCAATAAGACTTTACCAAAAGCTCAGTTTGCAATATGTTCATGTTTTATTTTCTTCCATAAACTTAATTGTCATTATTTCCTCCCCTGTATTTTGAAATCAGACTTCATGCCTTTCCTATAGCATTTGCAGAAGCAAAGATTCATGCTGTAACTAATTTCAAAAAATAAAGGAAATAAATTATTTTCAACTGTAAGCAGACAGCGTGATTTAGCAGAAGTTTTCTTTAGGCACAGCAAAACTTTTAATTTACAGAAGCAAAACATGGCAAATCAGTCATGGAGAATATCAACTCAGCTGTTAACCAGAGTACTTTACCACTTCAGTAGACTAACTGAGCACAAACAAATCCAACAAAATCAAGTGAGAAAGACATATATTAATGCTACCAGCAGCAATAAAATTCCTTCACCTAATCTTGAAAATCAGAATTCAGTGGGAGGCACTCAGTGCTTTCCAAGAGATGGCACAGTACAAAGTCCACTGTAAGAACGCCTTACTTTGTAGATAAGTCTCACCGAGTGCATTTGCTACACAAGTACCTGCTAACCAAACGCCATTACTCCACTGAACAGGAATGCACTTCAACAGTTGGCTGTTACATGTTGGTAACAGCCAGGTCTTTCATTGCTGTACGACTGCCTAGCATCCTGCAGAGAAGCTCTTATGCGGAACAAAATTTCCTTATAGTTCCCATATGTGCTTGTAAAACTGTATTTTTAACTATTGTTAAACACAGACTTTGTTCTCTGTATTGTTTCTGTAGTTTGTAAAAGCAGGTACTCCTATTAAATGCATAGCTTGTGATTGAATTTGTCCTCCTTTGCTGGTCTGCCAAATGCTAAATACCACAAAACAGAAGAATCTAGTTATCTTTAACTTCAAGAAATAACAGCTGCCTCAGTAAAATACAGTGCAACACTTATCTGTGAAGCTACTAATGTAAGCTGTCCCCTTCATACAGGACTCATCATGCTAAAAATTAGTGCTGCTCCTGCCTCTCCCCACATTCTGGTTCACATGTAGCTAGTTAGCCAGAGATTGTTCTTCATGTGGAAATAGAGTAGCCACATCTGCATCCTCTCCTGGGTGCTCAGTTGTGATAGATGGAAACCTAAATGGCTAGTCATGAATTTAGCTTGAAAACAGCAAGGCAGTTCTGTGACTAGGTAACCTGCACACTGGTGAGCTGGTAGAAAGCAGCTCTCCTGCAGACAGTTAAATTCCAAAAGATACTTTCCTATCTGTTCAGCTAGAAGCAAGTTCATTTCTTTACTAGTGTGCTCATAATAACACCAAGGACTTCTAGCAGAAGGAGCTATAGCTGTTCTTGTGTTACACAGCAGTTGTGTCAGGCCTTTCTCAGCATTAGCTTCAGCTCTACTCATCCTGGGGAAAAAACAAAAAAGAAAAAAAAAGTAGAGAAGAGTGATGTGTGAGAAAGGTCCTTTTTATCCAGTAACCCCTTCCCAGTGCCTGGACTCAGACTATTAGCAGTGCCAGCACAGTCAAGGTTTGCATGCATGGCAGAAGCAAAGCTACCACAGCAATGAGCCCCCCTCCCACAGGGTAGACCTGGGCACGCTCAGCTCCCCCAGTGAGGCAAGCCACACCTGGCCAGCAGCTTTCTTTTGTCTGTTCCCTTTCTTCCATTGCAGTAAGTTTCAGGGCACTCGCTCATACCTTCAGATGAACTTGATCTGTTTGTACCGAACTATTACTTCATAGTGCCTGTTCTTTATTGAAAGGTGACTAGCAGTATCTGGTTTTATAGCTTCATGAGATTCCTGCTATTGTAAATTCCTGTAAACCCAGCCTACCGTTTGAAGTCCATCACTGTTTCCTTTTCCTAGTAAATATACGGAAAGCAACTCTCCCCTTGAAAATCAAGATCTCACACAAGTCTTCTGAAGCATGTTTATTACATTAAAATTCTAGGTGTCTGCTTTCTTCATCATATTCTACTGTTACAATTCAAATAAAACTATTTCAGCTAACAAACTGCAAGTTTATTTGTAGGTATACTAAGAATATACATCACAAACTGAGTACTAAAGTCACAGTTCAAACCAGAACACAAAATCCAGTGTCAAAATTACTGAGAGATCAGAAAGCCAGACGATTGAATAGATTGCATAGATTAACATTATTTCTCAATTTGTTTTTTCTTCAGTGTCTATGAAGTATTTGGTGAAATATAAATGCAAGCCTCACAAAATGGCCTGATTCCAAATGTAAAAGACAGTATTAATGATTGTCCATTTTAATGCTCTCCATGCTGATCAAATTATTTACGACAAGGAAAATAAATTCTTCCCAATAAATTCCTTCATTCTACTAGCTCCTGTTTTAGTTTTATTGTTGTCAAAGAAAAAATGTTCTACTGCTTCCTCATGCAGATGCAGTGGACTGACAGAAGTTACTCTGTAGCATTAGACTACAGAGCTGCAGCAGTTTTTTGTTGAATTGTACCAATTCAACAAACAAGTTTACTCTTCTGCATCTGTCAAGGACCACCATCTGATCCTTCCAAAAAGGACCCTTCGCCTTGCATCCAGTTCACCATACAAATTCAGACCAGACACAAGATAACTCCTCTCCGAGTTCACACCCCCTAGTGTTAGATTTGGTTACCCTCACTGTTTATACAACAATTAAGTGTTCTCAGTAGTTATTAAGGCTCCAGACTTTGAAAAAGCCTGCATCAATGTACCTGAAGAATTAAACTTCGGTTATTTACCAAACCCACGTTTTTCTGCTAAGGTAATGTAATTACTACTGCTGACAAGTTAGCCCTAAATGCAACTATATGTTGAAATGAGCTGGGAACACTATAAAATGATCTTGTGGACAATACTGTGTTTGATTTACGTCCACTCTCATTACCTAAGACACATAAAGACTCTTTCCAGTGGACTCAAAGCAGACCATTTGCCACATAATATCAGCTTAGTCTTTGTGCTGATGAATACTGTATTCAGAGAACTAATTCTTGTCTTTGTAATTTTCATGCCTACCCTGCAACTCTTCTTAGAATACAAATATCAAAGCTTATCAATTGGCTTTACATTTTAATTAATCCCCTGCTCCAACCTGTTGGTGCAAGAATTTTTATTAGATGGGAGCTGAGTGAAAATTGAGTTTATGGGAGAAGATAAGGTTTAAAAACACAAAACCACTGCCTACTCAGGCAGTGGACAAAACCCACACCACTAACCTCCTTGTGGTCACTCAGAGATTCAAGAGAGATCCTAAATCACAGCAGGTAGTTCAAACAACAACAAAAAAAATAAAGTTACTGATCAATCAAGCTCAATGTTTTCTAATTGTGCACGGAGAGTATGGGGTCTTGGTCCAAGTCCACTACAGCTTAATGAGTGGGTGTGTTTTTTTTTTTTTTTTTTTTTTTTGCTTTTAAAGATGACTAACTTTCTGCAAATTAGGCAGAAATGCAGCACAATACCTGTCCACTAGGCTATAAATATTTGGTTATTTTGTATTCTGTTTAGCTAGTGGTTTGGTGGTTTCTTTTGCCTTGAAATATTAGAGGCAAAATGCCTAATTTTAGATGCTTTTTTTCTGTTAATCAACAATATTAAAAATTGAACATACATCACGCCATGTTCAAGGTGAAAAACTAAGCTCTAATTTCACAGAACTATGCAAAGCTGCCTTTTGGGAATTCAAGACACCTTTTTATAAGAGGAGAACTCAACTACATACAGCCCAGAAGATAAAAATACATCAGTTTTACTGGATACAATAACATTTCTCAGCTACAATGAGCCTGCTTAGCACCTACAGGAGCACCTTGGATTGTTTGCAAGTATTGCAGTTAACTGCTCCTGGTAACACTACAACTGATACTGTTGCACCATTGAGTTCCTAAAGAAGAAGGAAGACAGAGGTCTTGAAGATGGTTTATGTTTTGGCATATTTGATATAATGTGCCCAACGAATTAGGGACATTTATTAGTGTTGTATCCACTTGCAAACAAGAGCCTTCTACTTCAAGGGACTTGGGAAAACTGTAATCAAAACACTGAATCAGCGTATGTGACAAAACCCAACATTTCTGGTCTTAAAAGTACATTTCATCACTCTACAGCAACGGACAAGTAAAAGTTGAACAACACAAATATACTCAACAATTATCTGAGAAGAAACTTTAAGTCAAATTTCAGCATTGCTTTTCATTCCGGGGCTACACCAAGGGTCTGGATTTCACAGCACGGAATCAGGTGTGTGACATCGGCAGGGGCACCCTTTCAGCGTGAGCCCTGTCATTCTAAACCAAAACGTTAACAAAGAAAAAGGCAAGAACGAGAGACACCTCATGTTTCTTAGCATTTAAGTTTTATCTGAAGCCATTGCAAACACAGAGCACAAGCTGTCAAATTATGGGCCCGATCCCAAACTCCTTCAACTACAAAAGCAGGTTTTGGATTTTGGATTTGTCCAGCAGAGCAAACAGAAACTATTGAGGATTTTTTTTTCCTTTTTTTTTTTTTAAAAAAAAAAAAGAGCTAATTACAGAGCTAAACCCATTAGTATGTATTTATTTCCACAGAAGGCAGGGCACCCTCACGCCCGAAGCCGCCGGTGCATCCCTCAGCGCCCACCGGCTGCCCCCCCCCAACGGCCCCTCAGCGCCCAACCGCCGCCCGCGTGCCCCCGGTGGTGGCGGTTGGTGGTTGGGGGGGGGGGGGGGGGGGGCCAAGAGGTGGGGAGTGGAACTCGGCGGCGGTCCCCGAGGGAGCCGCGAGCTGAGGGGCAGCTGCCGTCCTCCCTTCCTCCCTTCGTCCCTCCCTCCGTCTCGGCGGCGATGGCTGCTCCTGCTGCCTCACGCCGGGGGGGGCGGCGAACCGCGATGGGGAGGCTGAGGAGGATTTCGCGGCGCTGTTGTCAGGGTCTCACCTCCCCACCACCACCCAGTGCACGGGGGTGAGGAGTGGGCTGAGCTGAGGGGCTGCCCGCGGCACTCACCTCTCTGCGCCGCCGCCGCCGCCGCCGCCCTCCTCCGCCTCCTCCGCGCTCGCCGCCCGCAGCGGGTGCGACCACGGCCCCGTCCTCCGCGCTAATGACAGGAGGAGCAGGGCGGCGGGAGGGCCCCGGCGGAGGGCTGGCTACCGGCGGCTCTCGCGAGAGCGCGGCGCCGCCGAACGGGGCCGCCATTGGCTGCTGCCGGTACCCGCGCGGAGCCACCCGGCCCCGCTGCCCTCTCACGGCCCCGGCGGGCCCGGCCACGGCCCCTTAAGGGGAGCGGGGACCCGGGGAACGGCCCCCTCGGTGCCCCGGCAGGGTGTATTTACAGCCCCAGCGCACAAGTACGAGGGGAAGGGTGATGGCGCACATGGCATGCAAGCGAAACCCTGCTTTGGCTGTGCGAGGAGCAGCAGCGCCTGTGAGGAAAACTGTCATCCCGCGATGCGGGTTGCTGGTAAAGCCAGCGCCGCAGGGGGCAAGCCTGAGCTGGGATCGGAAGGATGACATTCACTGGCACTGTGTGCTGCCCCTCACAGCGCCCAGCACGTGGGAGCTGGTGGATGTTCGCACTAGTGTTGTGACTTGTGGGTGGTTGCTGTGACCCAGACTTACTTGGCAACCACATTTTGTTTATTTTACCACATTAAATTTATTTTACCTAAGTATACAGTGACAACAGGGTAATGAGAGTTGAGTGCACTAAAACAGATTTACTTCCCAGGCACCTTACGAACTCAGGACCTTGGTCCTGCAAGTGGATCTATGTGTTCCCTTTGCCTTCATCCTGAGCCAGGAAATTCACCATGGACCTACCTGCTGAGATTGGTTTTTAGAAGCATTAGTTTTGGTAGGTGTGAAATAACAGAAGCCTAAAATTAGCACATTTTAACTCATATGCAATGCAAGAGTGCTTTATGGAGGGGCAGCTCTCTGTGATAGCCAAACCATTTCCACATTTGTAGCCTGTAGTAATGAAGTTGTGCACTCCCGTTTACCATGTTGCAGTGTTGAAAGCATAGATATATGACCCAGCAAAAGAATTAGCACAAGGGAAAAAAACACTATATATTATGATAAGTAAATTCAAAATAAAATGATTATAGATCTAGAAAAGCAGTATTTCACTAAAGCACTCTTCCCAGAGCAGAAGTCTTTACAAATCTGTATAGATACCAGCAGTAAAGGGGAGTGGCGGAGCTACCACCATCCCTAACATCCTAAGGGGAGTGGTGACTGATTTCAACTGTTTTTTTTTTTTGATGTTTGGGAGCTTTGATTTCAGTATCTTGCTTCTGCCTGCTCCCCTCCTGTAAAGCTGTCAAAGGGAAGCTGGGGGAAGCAAGGTTGGTCCCAGAGACAATGAGGACCATCTGTGACAATGAGAAGTGAATGAATATTCACAACATGATGTTACAGTTCCTGACTTGCTGCTGCTACTCCTCTTGTGGGTCCTGCCAGCACAGCAGATGGCAGATGCTGAAAGACCGTTGTGCCAGTGGAAAATTACTGAGTTTTGCTGGTATGTGTGTGTGAGAGGGGGAAGTGGAGTAAACTTCTATTTTCAGGGGAGGAAAGGAAAACAAATGGTTCCTGAAACTACAAAAATTACCAGCATGTAAAAACTGGTCAGTTATTTTGGACAATGATAAATGTCTATTTACATAATGAGTTTTCCTCATAATTCCTTATAACTTTCCTCATAAGTCAGCATTGTGAGCTTTCCAAAATAGTAGTGCAATTAACAAGAGAAACAACAGTGTAACAATAGCACTGCCTGTTACTTAAGAGACTGATGGAAAAACTGAGTATTTCATGTTTCTATTTTTACCTGCCTGTGGAAATATTTTTGTTAGTGGATTTTCCATTGCAAAATAGACATGGTTTATTTTAATTTTCTAATTTTTCTTTCTTTTTTTTTTTTTTTTCTTTTTTTTTTTCTTTTTTTCTTTTTTTTTTTTTTCCCCCTAATATATCTATATACACAGAAGGATTTTCTTTACTTGATCTTGCAATGGGGTAACCTCTATTGTAGTTGAGGTCAATGGGATACCTAACATGAATACAGTTAGTCACATCCATAACCTTTGAAGGTCTGCACGCTTAAAGAAAGCAACAATCAAAATCAAAATCAAACAAGCAAAAAAAGAAAGCTCACCCTGAAGTGAACCTTGGCAAAACCAGCCTGCAAATAATTTCTGTGCAGGCAAATGAAGTGGGGAGAGCTGACAGGAATACACAAGGTTTTAAACAAAACTGTGATGCAAGTTAAGAGTTATTAATCAGCAGGATTTGCTCAATAACTTATGTTTATGTAATTTGCAGTTAGCCCTTAGTTTAGAGGTCTAAGAACCTATTGACTACATAGAAGAACATCTTTTTAAGCTGCCAGGTTTCGGTCATAGTAAGCATTTTGAAACAAAATCTTTGCTCTAAACATGTGTACTTGTGCACACGGCACAATGTTCCACTCCTGTACGCTGCAACAAGCAGTGAAAGGTTCTGTGCCCTCTGCTCAGACCGTTCTGGCTGCGGGATGAGGGTACACCCTGGTGCGCAGCAATTAACGGCAACCACAAAAGCCTAAATACCAGCTGTCAAATTCCACTGAGCCTCTGAAGCCTTCAAAAAACTTAGGGGAAGGACTGTAGCAAACCAAAACAATATAATGCTCCCATTTTTGTAATTCAAAAGGGGGATATCTTGTCTGTGAAAGGACATTTATGTGAGGTTTTGGCATGAATTGCTGTCTTCTGTGGTCAGTTGGTATAACAAATACAGATCATGATATTGGAGTCATGCTAGAGATGTCCCTTGGAAGTACTCTATTTTTTTTAACCATAAAAAGACCTTCTCAGCATCAGAAATAACATATAAATGCTTAATTTACAGGAAACATTACAATTAGTTTGCAACTAACTACTTAACTAATGTAACATTTAGGAATCAATTCTGGTTTTCCTTTCTTGCTTTTTCTCTGTTTTTCTATCATCCAGCTCTATTTCATAAAAATAAGCCCAAAATACTAAAACTTTTAAGATTAGTCATGAAATAAGGCAGAACGAGGTGAGAATGGTGCAGATTATGCAGAAACACATTTTCCAGTGTCTTTATGACTTTTTCAGATGGTTTTGATGGTTTTTAAACCAAATTTTGCTTGTAATTCCCTGATCCACCTAAATTATAAAAGTGCATGATTTTGTTCAGGGTTTTGCACCTGCTGAATGTACTGTTTGGTTGCCTGATTCCTGTGGGGCATAGCAGTGTATCAAGTGCTTATAAAATGCTGAGGCATAGAATAAAATGCAATTTCTTAATAGGCAAAATGCAAACTTAGAAGGTATGTGTGGTTGTGCTTCGTAAGGAATGTTCCACAGTTGAATCAAACAACTAAGAAGATCTTGATCTGGAAACTCTCGAAGAATTAGGTAACACTGAAATCGGTTGTTTTGGTACTTCTGTGGGAATATTCATGTGAGTAACATTACTCACCATGTTGTTTGCTAGGTCAGACTGTACTCAGGAAACTGTCATCAGTATTTAAAACTATGTGACAACACAGGAATGCCTGTACCAGTTCAGACCCAGGCTCTGTCTAGGCCACAGTTCTGTCTTCCTGATGGTTGTGGGCAAACACCTAGGAAAAAGGAAGAACAGAACAAACTTCCAACAGATCCCTTTAAAACCCTCAGATGTCCTGAGCCCAATGTGATCAGCCTATATTCTAACCCCAATGGGTTGCTACTCCAAGTGCTTGTGTGGTCTCCTCTTAAAACCCTCTGAGTATCTCTCATTCCCAGCACACTTCAGCAGGGAGTTCAATGGGCTGTTGTGTGAAAACCTCTGTCTTTTCCTTATCCTGAGCCTGTTTTCTGAGAGTCTTGGTATCACTAGGTTTGGTGTCAGCACAGCACACTGTTGATCTGTCTGTCAGTGCTATACTTCTTTTTACATCCTGTACCTCCTCAATTGTCTTTTTTTACAGACTAAAGAGTCTTCACCTGAAAACTGTTCTATACTTCTCATCATCCTTTTTGACCATCTCTGAACCTTTTCCAACTCTTATTATATTTTGGGAAGTAAAGAGACCAGCATTTCACTATTTATGGAGTGGATGAACCATGGATTTATGCAGGGCCATAAACTACTTGCCTCACTTCTTAGTTTGAAAGCAGAATACATCATTTGCTATGCCTCTTAAAGTTAGTAACAAAGATGTTAAGTTCTTAATGAAGTGCCTTTCATAGGCATTTGTGACAATCCAGCTCTGTTCAGTACAACCAACTACAGACTGTTGCTATCTCCATTCTGTTTCTTAGAAAGTTCTAGTTTATACTTTCCTGAAAGTCCACATAATTTTCTTTATATTAATAACATCTCTGTCACTGGGAAACCATTTGTGTTTCCATATGTGTATTCTAAGGAACAAAGCAATTCATTCAGCTAAACAAAACCAAGGAAATCACCACGGTCCCCTTATAGGCTCTCAGCTCATATCCTGAGTGTCTTAGCAATTTACAACTATCATTCCAAACCCAATATTTTGCAGATTTTCAATGCCATTTGAATGATTTCTTTGCTATGAAAGTATTGCTGATTTTTAGCATAGACTTCTTTCTTGGCTTCAACTTTTGCAGGCAATTTGGAACCCTGGCACAGAGGTACCAAATTCCTCAGGCAGGAGTTAAAGATGTGACAAAATTGATTGACTTTGTAAGCAATTAAAATATTTATAGCTGAGTTCACTTAGACAATGTCATCTCTTAAAATATTATTTCTGGATTCTCTCTGGAGAAAATCCTCACGGACTTGCTACAGATATATTTAATACATGACCTTTTTCCATAAACAAAGAAACATTGAAAATCTGGAACAACAACAACAACAAAAAAGTTAGCAAAAACACTAATTAATAACAATTTTAATTATTAAAGAAGCTCAGTGTTCTTCCTCAGTTAGCACAGTCAGCTTTGAATTTTCTTTAAATATTAGAGAATGATGAAGTTGGCAGTCTTTTCCCATGAGACCCCTTAACATGAAATAATATATGTAACAAAGCACTCCTGCAGATACTTTATTCTTAATTAATGTATTTGATCTGGTCTTACACTGTTTCAGGAATGAGCATATGCTTTTTCCCCATAGAGAAGATTTTGTGTAGATTCTTTCCAAATTATCCTGATACATGGCAGATCACCTTTATATTGCAAGCTTACTGCACGGTCTGTCTTCTTACTTAATATTTACTTTCTGCTCGTCTTTGCTATATAGCTGTCTAGATCAGCTTTTGTTTCTGACATAAAGCTCTTAAAATAAATTAAGAAAAAAAGAAACTGGAACAAGATGTAAATGAAATGATGCAACTTGCTGTTCCATTCTGTTCCCTGCTTTTCAGCCCTGGTGCATCTATTTTAGGGTCTGATGCTGAAGTCTCCAGACTTGCGGGAGCTATCCCATTGAATCTGTTGAACATGGAATTCTGGAGCAGCCTATGTAGGGGACATTCATGCTTGTAATGGACAGCTGGCACCATAGCATCATGTAGCTACTTGTAGCATACATAGGACAATCAAGAAACACAAAGCAGGCACAGAAAGCATGGAGACTAACCTGACTGGAATTGAACCTGCTGGATTTCTTCTGTAACTTGAACCCAGCGCTTCGGGTTGCAGGATAGGTTCATGTGTCTGGTCTTGCAGAATGGGAATGAAGTTTGCCTGCAAAAGGTGACAAGGTTCCTGCCTGAAGGCCATAGTCTTCTGATCCCTCTCCCTCTTGACATCTTCATGTTCGGATGGTCAGTGGTGGGGAGTCAAAGCCTGCAGTTAGTTTTAGAGTCTGTAGCTCAGTATGGAGTTGGTAGAGAAGGTAAGAGGATGGGTGACAAGGAAGCAGAAATAAGAGATTGTTGGAGTTGTGAGGAAACGTTTCTAAGACCATGAAAAATTTGTTCCAAAGTGGCTGATATAAGCTTACTTGTGTTCATGTTTAGGCACGCTGTTGCTAAGGTGGGTGCTCCAGCTGTGTAGGTACCTCAGAGGAGCTGCACTGAATGGAGGCTTTTGGGAGGGAAGAGGCAAGGGGCATGGCTAACCAGAGAAAACCACAGTCTCAGGGATAAAGGAATCTCCAGATCACACCCTCCGTTTGTTTCCGTGATGAAGTAAGTAATGGGTCAATGTAAAGAGACCACCAGGGAGAAACTGAAGATATTTCTTCCCCAAAGCTATCCTAAAATGCAGCCTGAAAACTTTTAAGAGTTCAGAAATCTGAAGTCATCTTTCCCCTCCCAAACAGTCACAAAACCATGAGTCAGAAATAGAAGGAAAGGATGGTGTTGAAACCCTGAGGTTTGACCAAGTGCTTTGATTATTTAACTTCCTCTGCCTTATTCCTCCACTACCCTACATTTCAGGGTCCATCCTAAATACTCACACAAAGATGCAGCCCCTGCTTTGCTGCCTTCTTGATTTACATCTCCAGTCAATCCTCTCACTGTTGTTCAGTCCCATTACCTGAAGCCCTCCCAGTTCTGTAAGTCCCCTTAGCAGTACCTGACCTGACCTGTTCCTACTAGATTTCCCTGGTATTGCTTCCTATTTGATATCATGAGAAGTCTTCAAGTTTTTGACAGTAATCTGGTTCTCTCTTGAGAGGTGTTGCCTCTCAGCCAGCTCTGGAGCTAAGTGCTTGAGCCCTTCCTGTTTCCATCATAACTGTGCTTCTCCTACACCTCTGCTCCTCCCTCAAAGCCACAGGCTGCTAGTGAGGAAGACACTGCTGCCAAAGTTGCAGCAAGGGCACTTCAGCAGTAAACAGTAAACTGTCTCTGCTTTGCAGAGCAAAGAGAACTCTGAGAGATGTCTTTGCAGGAGCAGAGCTGTCAGTTCTTCAGGTCTGCAGATTGTCATACAGATCAATTAAATGCAATAAAAATCTGCAGGGATACAAAAATAATCATTCTCAACTTGTCAAAGGTCAGCTCTTAAATGAGCTGGCTTCTTAACAAATCTGCATAACTACATGTAGTGTAACTCTAATTTGAAATAGGGAAGTGAGAGTCAGTTTCCCCATGTCCCTCCTATAGTCCCTATGAATACCTAGAAAATGTACTTTTTCTAGTGAACAGTGAATTATGCTGCTGCTGAAGTCTTGATAAACCATCAAGAGTCAGTTCTTGGTTGACATCAATTTGATGGGGTCTCTGACTCTGTCCATTTGTCTGTCACAGGCACACACATGTACACAAACAGTCAATGTAGTTAAACCTGGCCCATGAAGATGCCATGTGTGCTGGCCTCTGCCAGCAAGATCCTAAGTTTTCTTGTTGATAAAGATCTGAAGTTTTTGTGTCAGCAAAGGGCAAGTAACACTACGTGCTGTCACCCTACACAGTAGGGTATCTGCCTGACCAGGCAGCATGCGACGTGAACACAAAAAGGAGTGTGCACTTCTCCCATTTATCTCAAAAGCGACCCTCTGAAGTGGTCAAATTCATTCCAAGTGAAGTGCTAATTACTGTGAGCATTGCAGTAATAGTTTTAACACTTCAGCAATATTTTTCAAAGTTTGCTAAGGAGAGGAATTGGTCAACATTGCATTTGTAGGTCAAGCCCATACAAGCCCATAAGAAATAGATACAATCACCCTGTGAAGAAATACATAATAAATAAGATGATGTTTTGGTATCCCACTTGTGTCAGAGGTAGAGCTTGCAAAGAAGCTACCATCTTCCCAGTTTAGCCTCGGCACAGAGATTCGATTAGGTCGTTTTTTAAGCTGCTTCTGTAATACAAAATATGTAAGCATGCTGTAATTGCCTTCCTTCTTTTGCTGCTTTCTTTCTGAGATTTACCTTCATTGTCCTTTTTCTCTGTCAAGGCAATTGATAACATAAATTATATAACTAGCCATTTCACTTCTTGTATACCACAACCCCAGGCTGGGATATAATGATAATAATAATGATGTAAGGACAATCTCCATCTGCAGGAAATAAGAAAAAAAGTGATTGCAAGCAAACAAAATAGTACCAAACTTAACGTAGCCTCACACTTGCTTAGGCTACTAATGAGGGAGGTCAGAGAAAAGAAAACAGTTCAGTTCCATTCCAGTTACCTTATGAGCTTGGATTTTTAACTGAAAACAATCCAATTAAGTGCCACAGTGTGAAGAAAACAATCGGGTCTGATAAAGACAAGGCAGAACACTAAAGAAAAATATATGCTTAAGTTCTTACTATAAGCCAACAAAAGATTTCATGGTTTCCCTGCACTTATTACAGAGCCTTCATCACATTGTCTCTGAGTGACTACAGCATCGTGGAGGGGTAGAGCCACCAGCCAAGAACATTTAGCAGGACCAGAGCAAGCAGTGCCAGATCTCTGCGGCTGTCATTATGTCCAGTGAAATTCTGGGGTCCTCAGGAGTGTGGATCCCTGGACGGAGACTGCTGGAATGACAACACAGTGAGGAATTAAGCCTGCAATGCTCAAGCCTGCTAAGGAGAAAGGCCACAGGGGGTCCAATGAAGAAAAGCTTTTTAAAGCAACATCAAGCATTGAATTCCAAGAGCTCTGTTCTCACCCTCCCAGTCAACAGTCAAGGATCAGCCACATTTTTCAAAAATGATTGCAGTTCAGATAACACAGGCAATAAGCTGCCAGCAGGGTGTCAGTAAATCTGGAGCTGCCAAAGGCATTTCCTTGCCTCTCCAAAGGGAGCAGAATGTTAATCAGTGTACTTATTTTTCTCCTTCCGCTGTAACTAGCCATGCATGGCCTCAACTTGACCACCTGAGTTCACTCAAAACTCTTGAAAAAAGCAGAACACTCAAAGGATTACTGACAAAAGAGAGTAGGTTTGGAAGGACAACAAAAGGTCAAATAACTAGCCTAGATTTGTGAGGGTCTATTAAAGCAAACAACCTGGTGATGGGGACTGCATACAGGAAGAGTAAGCATGGATAAGAACTCTCTTAGATATCTCATCATTTAACTAGTATCTCCTGTCTCACTGGGACAGTAGCATTTCTTAGTAAAAACAATAGTTTGAGGTCTATTTCCAGAAAGATTGTGTACAGTAGCGTTGTTTCACTAGCTGGAGGTTTTTCATCAGCTGAAATATGTAGGAATCCCAATTCTTTAATGAAGAATTTTTTCTTTTTAGAAATTTGCACATAGAGGCTGTGGTGTGACCCACAGAGCAACTCAAAGCTCAAAATCAGGACTGGTTCCTCACCCTAAGTATTATGTGCTAGGAACATATCTCAGAAGTGAATGCAGAAGGGAAAGGTGTGAGAAAAACAAACACAAACCAAGTTCTTCAGAGAACCCAGAGAAGTTTCTTATTGGAAGAAAATATTTCAGATGTGAACACTCAAATATGCTGTAGGGAAGAAGAGCTTGTAAACTCACTGTTCATAAAGGTCTGTTGCAATAAAATCTGGAAGGTAGTTCAGAGACTCACTTCAGTTATGTGGAGACAGAGATGTGAAATGATGGTGATACCTCCCAGGTAGAATCATAGAATCATCGTGGTTGGAAGAGACCTCCAAGATCATCTGGTCCAACCATTCCCCTACCACCAATGTCACCCACTAAACCATGTCCCTAAGAACCACATCCAACCTCCACTTGAACACCCCCAGTGATGGTGATGCCACCACTTCCCTGGGCAACACATTCCAGTGCCTGACTGCTCTTTCTGAGAAGAAATGTCTCCTCATTTCCAACCTGAACCTCCTTTGTTGATATTGGGGAGAGTCAGGGAGCAGCAAGAGCAGGGCTTCTCCACCAGGGAGGACAAGCTGGGGCCAAGGGTGATCACAGCACAGGTAAGGCCCTTGCTGGCCAGGGCACCATCCTCCAGCATGTGAACTGTGCGTGCAGCAGCCACCAACAGTCTGAGCCACAGCAAGTGATGCTGAGGTCTGGAGTCTGCCCAGGTGTCCAGTCAGGAGCAGCACAAGACACAACTGGAGACAAGACCACGAAGTAGATCTGAGGTCTGTCCAGGAGACAGGACTGGAGACAAGCTATGTTCAATGTGGATCGGACATCCAAAGAGGAAACAGGGACAGAGACAGGGTGGGCACAGGTACATCCACAACATAACCGGGGCAAGGACTGAAGTCCCTCATAAGGAAAACTTCTAAGGAAAAAGGCACACCAGGTCCATCCTGAGCATGAAAACAAGTCAGACATGAGTAAGGTAGTAACAGCAGGTTTATTGTTCTCCAAGCTGCAGAGATCAAGTGCAAGGCTGTTGCAGGTACTTCCAATCCCAGTTACATTGTCTGCTTTACCTTATGTTCCCCTTTTCACCCTCCCCTGTTCTTCCGCTTCCCATCCCTCATCCTCTCTTGTATAAGCAACCCCCACAGGCTGTTCCATTGGCCCTCCTGTTGTTATGATGCTCTTTTTGGTGCTTATGATATGGCTGCTTTGATCATTTCTACCCCTGTCAGCAGTTCTATTTTGTCAGAGCCCTTCTTTTGTCACTTACATATATTTCTCATTTCAGACATTTTTCATGTTATTATCTTGTTAGTGTAGCCACAGGTCAGGGACTGACAGCTGCATATATGTTGCTCCCCTTTTGCTATCTCTAATGCCTGGTACTTCTTCATGTTGATATCTTGCTCAGGAATGACCTTCTGTATATTTCAGCAATTTATATCAGCTAATAAATAGAGAGCATTTAACTTGCAAAAGCATCAGTCAAAAATCTGATTTCTTTAGTTGTAGGGACTAGACAGTTCACTGGAATTTTATTTCCAAATCAAGGACAAACACATGAGAAGTTTTTGTTAGTGGCCTTCTTCCTTTTTCCCCTTCTCAGTCTTATTGTCTGCTGCAGAGAACTGAAGAGAAATGAAGATAGATACATATTCAAAGGTGCTCATTTGTTTGTTTGGTTGTTTTTTTTTCAAGGGTCCTTTCTCTGAATGTGACTTATTTGATCTTCTGTCTCTCCAGGCCTGACTCAAAGCCCACTGACACCACTGTTGGAGAGCAGTAAGAGCAGAGGTGGAGATGGTTCCATACCATGACCTGTTCTCTGTCTCAGCTCCTGATGGTGCTTAGTTGAATGTACGGTGTTTACTCTTTAAAAATTGAAAAGAGACTCCCCAGCTTTACACACTCATTGAGGTATATCCAAGTTTACCTGCTAGTGAAAAACACACAAAATTGCTAAGATTTAGAAAGACACGTTTTATATCTTGTGGAAATACTTTTGACTGGCTAATCACTTTTTCATTATGCCATGTCCTGTTCGTATGTTCATTGTTTCCACTATTTAGGGAAATCATGTTTGTCAGTTGACCCAATGTGTATCATTTAATTTACATTACATAGTAAGTCTGTACTGCTGTCCTTTGTACATTTCTGTGACTGGATTTTAACATAGATAAGGCTGAGCAAGGAGGGGCTGGAGCTGGCTGGGTGCTTCCCTCCCTACCAGGAATGGGATCAGCAAGGGAAGGGGCAGGTGTGGAGCACGAGACCCTGTGGAAGGGGGCTTGCTGTTCCTCTGCCACTCATATCCTTTGGTGAAGCACCAGCCTGACTATCACAGGTTAACTGCACCAGGTGACTTTGGCAATGGGAAGCAGCCTGGGCAAAGTAGCTCACAGATGAGTTGAGATTATCACTGCTACAGTTGCCCTCCTTATCAGGATGGTTTGGCAGCCTGCTCTGAGCTCCAGGCTGCTGCCAGTAGAGTGTTGGCAGTGCCAAGGTCTCCAGTTTAAAATTAGGTCAGATAAACATAGTGAACTTAGAGTCAGATCCCTGTCTCCAGCATCAACATGCACACACCCATGCTATACCAGGCGTTTACAGCTTATGGTCCATGTTGTGCTTGGAAGTCACAACACAAAGCTTTCACCTCTGCAGACCAAAGTACTGTGGGCTCACAGAGACAGGACATGTAGGAAAAAGTCTCAAAAGATTTTTTTGAAAGAGGAATTCTTGAAAGAATTTCAGAAGAGGCATGTCTTTGAAAGGAAAAGCTCCATATATCTTCTGTTAACCTTGTGTTCTGTAGATCTGACAGGTCTCTAGTCTTAAGCCTTTTTCACACATTTATAGGCATATTATGGATACAATATCTTGTTTTCTTAATGTGAAGAGTGGTGGAAAATCAAATGCTACTAAGGTAGAACTATAAATCACTAGAGGAAGAGGGAAGCTAGTCACTTGAGAACAACTCTGAAAGGTTTAGGATCAGGCCTGCTATAGTTTGGCTCACCTCTCCAAGAAATGCAACAATGTCAGACATTCTTACAAGCTATATTTTTCCCTCTTTTGGAGCTAGCAAGTCATGTGCAACTCAATGAGCTGCCCAGGCAGGGTTCCATACTGGTCAAACATTTGAAATACTAATGATAAAAATATTTTTGGGAAATCTGAATAAGCTTGAATGACAGAGGTTTTGTGATCATGAAGAATGAAACCAAATGCCTGACCTCTTTCTTTAAGCTGTCATTCCAAATTCAAACTGTTGGCAGTATGAAGTTAAGGGGAAGGTTGGTTTGGCTGGTGCATTGACTGTGGTAAATGGGTAAATGGACTAATTTGTTTACAGGAAAGAATGGGTTTTGGGGAGTAAAAGAACCTTGGAAAGGCAGGGCAGGGTGGAATAAAAGTGATCTTTGACCTCATGGCTGAACTGTCAGCATTTCTCCAGCATAGAAGCAGGACTGGAAGAGTGTGTTATTTTTCATTTGGACATGAGTAGAACACTTGTATTTTCCATGTTTTTTGTCTTTTTGTTGTAGCTAGACACCTGGAAAAGGATCAGAGCTGACTTCATCATAATGCAAATCATTACTGCACTCTTTTCCTCTTGATGTACTGTGTCCCTAAGGGTGTATGCATATTCATTCCCACATGAACTCCAGAGAGGCAGAAGCCTCTTCTCCTATAGGGAAATCAGCATAGGCCTTTTTCAATATAATGTGATGTACCCTACTTCCTGTTGACCTGAAAAACAAACCGTTCAGGATCTGTGGTGCTGGAAATGAACACACCGTTAGCTTCCCATTACATTACACAATGTAGCAGAGGGCATGCTCTCATGAAAAAACTCTGGAACCTACTAAGATATGGAGCAGAATTTAGAGACAGGCAAGCAACTCCAAGTGGAGCCAGCCTGTGCTCAGTGCAAAAGTAAGTGAAACCAAGCTGCATGAGGAGCAAAGTGTCTGCATCAAGATGCCCAGTCCTTCCCATTCCAGGAGCACAACGCAGCCAGATCATGCAGAATTTGATGACTTGAACTCTGTGATCCACCGATCCCAGCTTCTGGAAACTTTCTGGAGAGCTCTAGGACTCCTGCAATATATTTCTGTTAAGGCAATTGGCTAAGAGTTCTTTTTGATTTTTTTTTCCTAGTAGATATACTGGGGTCTGAGTTTAGAGCTCCTTTCAGGAGCTGCATTGATTTAGTTAGGTCTGTTATTGACCATTAGAGTGTTCTGTCAACTGTGTGCAGGTATTGAGCTATGGTCAATATGTTTCTTAGGCTGCCCCTGAGGTTGTTTTTGATCTTATCTGGTATTGTCTGACTTTGCGTTTTTCATATGCTTCTTGTTAGACATTTGTTGATGCCAAAAAGGACACAGAGCATACTTTCTGTATTTATGTATGTAGATAAAACATATGGTGAAATTGTGTATGTACTTCACTGAAGGTTTCAGTTCACAGAGGTGCACAATGGTTTGGGGTGCTAAGGCCTAAATCCAAAGCTGTGACTCCCCAAATTCACAGGAGCGAGAGTTTCATCCCAAGAGATGCTAATCAACATGCTCTGCTTGTTCCTCCCCTCTCTGGGAGGCCCTGCCTATTTTACAACAACAACAACAACAACAACAACAACAACAACAACAACAACAACAACAAAAGATGTTAGAAGGAGTCCTTACAGTCCTCTAGAAAATATTGGGGAAAATGAAACAACCCTTACTTCCCTTCCACTCAAGAAAAAGACTATTTCAAGCAGGGTTTTCATCCTACTGCTGTTCTGTCTTGTCAGACCAAGCCACACCATTAATTTTAGCCAAAGTAATCACTATATTTGTACTTTTTTGAACTTGCTTTTTTATATCCATTCTTCATCTGATTTCGAGGTCACATGCTGTATTTTAAGCATGAAATTCATATTCTACCACCTACATGAACAAAGCTAATCTTGACAAAGAACAAACTCTTACTACCTTACAAGTAATTGTCTGTAGCCTAGTGCAGGACTTCTGTATTATTCCTGATTATGTGAAAAGAAGATGAACAGCTATTGCCAGTAAAAATCACATTTCACTAGCTGGACTTTGAAAAATATAATGATGCAGGATAACTAAATCCAAGAAGGCAGAATTTATGCCTTTGTGCTATTACACTGCCAAAAAACTATTCTGAACTGAACAGCATTGCAAATGACCACATGAGAGACCTCAAAATGAGGACATTCACCAAGGAATAATTCATGAATTTAGCCATTGGTTAAGCTGCTTCTTCCTTCAAACATTACCCCATCTGGTCTAGCAATTTTGCCCTATCTACTGGCAGAATTTTGTGATTTTGTTTTAAATTGCCATAATTTCCTCCCCTCATGTCTAGAGCACTGTGTAATGCCTTATTTAAGTCAGAGCAAGTAACCAAATGGGTCAGTTCCTTACAGAATGGTGATGTCACCTATCATACAGCAACTCCATAGCTGCCACATCTACTCTGGGCATGGATTTACCTTGTGAAGCAGATACATATGAGCACTGATAGGAAAGGCCAAATGATATGAGATCTGCAAGATTAACATGCTGTTTGTCTAATCCATCTGCTATGACCAGGCTGGATTCCCAGGAACTGGGTAGCTGGGTACAGTGGTATGAAGCAGCTGACAAATTTCTCCTGCTCTTGCCTGTAATAATATTCCTAGGCATGCAGTGAGGCAATCAGAAATAAAAGCAACAAAAGCATCTCGGTTAGGTATATTATAAGTCACATAAGACTACACCCCTGTGTTTGTGAAATTTTCATCACGCCCTTCTTAAAGGGACACCTCTGAACTAGTTTTGCGGTCTGCCAGGAAAGGATGTCATTAAAGAAACAGTTCCTGAAATGTGAATTTCTTGGCTGTCATAGTATCTAAAACTGGCACTCAAAGTCTCAAGGCAATTTCTTAAGATTTCTTAAAAAGCATTCAGAAACACTTCTCTTTATCGTGAAAAAGAGTTTTTTTTTTCTTTTTTCTTTTTTCTTTTTTCTTTTTTCTTTTTTCTTTTTTCTTTTTTCTTTTTTCTTTTTTCTTTTTTCTTTTTTCTTTTTTCTTTTTTTCTTTTTTCTTTTTTCTTTTCCCCCAGTGTATTAAGAGAAGTAGGTGCCATCCAGGTCATCGCTAATGAAAGAACAGGGCAACTCTTACCCACCTACAATTTAGAGCTGGAGTTCAGTTCTACACTGTCAAGGTTACTCTTTAATGCTACTCCTACAACCAGCTATCACCTCTGTCTTCCTATTGATGCTTCCTGTTGATGGTGGTTCCCTTCTGACACAACATGAAGAGCCCATGACTTCTGTGCACATTGAGCTTATGGCTTTAGCAAGGGGGCTGAGGGCAGCCTCCGCATCACTTACACGTTGGCTCTTCTTTCTCATTAATGTAGATATCACCATGATATCTGTCCTTCGAAGTTATTTTGTAGAGGGGAAAGGACACTTTCTACACCTTTCATGTCTCTTGGCCTGTGGGCATTCTAATTCTGAGATTTTAATTTAAAATACAGAGAATGACTATGTTGTAAAGAAAGTGACTAGCAGAACTTCCATAAAAAGAGGATAGAAAGAGCAAGCCAAATTGCAGGTCTAGTTGAGCTAAGACATTTGAAATTAAAGGTAATTAGGAATGCAATAAGTTGTCAGTGATTTTTACTTTCAAAAAAGTTGTGTAATGAGAACTTAAAGCAAAGCTGGTTATGCAAGCCTGTGCTGGTCAACAGGGCAACATTTAGTCAAAGTTAAGAGAATTTCTTTTCAGTGTTGTGTCCTAAATGTTGGGCAAAACATGCGCTGAGTCATCTGAAAAACCTTGTCTCTATATGTAAAGTGTTAAGGGGACCAATTAGGTGGAAAAATTATTCACTCAATTTTCCCTAATTAACCTGTTTTTGGAACATCTTCCCTAATCCTCTTGCTTTCAACTGTGTGTACTGATGGGGATGAGCAGCACCTTACTGCAGAACCCTACTGCTTACAGAGGGAACAAGTTGTTAGTTACTGCCAAATGCCACCAGCACATGGTGCACATCATGAAAGGAACAGGTCCCACGTTCGTCAGCTGAGAAAGAAATGCGTGTAGGATCTCTCTATCATTCTGGATGTCCAACAGCTAGCATCAAACATGTAGGTAGAAATCAAACCATAGTATACTGTGGCTGTGCATAAGAATTCTTGTTTTTGTTGTGGGGCAGGAGGGGAACAGTTGACCTGGACACTCTGTGTGTTGTTGCTGTGGTCTGAAAGGAAAAGTTTGCCATGGAAGGATGCCTCTCTCTTATGAATGAATTTTCTTCACACTTCCCTAAGTGCAAACTGGGAAAAAGCAGAACATTGGCCTCAATGCAGCTTATTTTCAAAGGAAAGTAGAGGAAGCAGTGCATGGAGCAGTGGGCCTCCTGCAGCAGTAGCTGACAGAGTGAGGAAGGCAACTCAATAAGTATTACTGACCACATTTTCATTAGTCATTCTCTCCCTCATCTGCCTCTGCTTAAAGACAGCACAGCATAAGCACTAGCTTGAATTAGTTGTTATTTATAGCTCTGCCTATGAACAGAGCCTTCTTCCAGATACTGAAGATAAATTTTCCCTTTCCAGAAGGAAACTTTTTCCTCCTTGTTGCAGAGCGATAAAGTAAGCTGCTTTCTTCTGAGCGTTTGGGTTTTCCTGCTGCAGCATATCATCTATTTCCGGGCTTGCTCAGGCAGCATCAGACTTCTGGTGTATGCCAGTGCACAGCTGTGCTTGGTACCATGAGGGACTCCCAGCTGGGTGAAGGTGTGGATGGGGCACAGTACTGCATTTCCAATTTGGATGGTATAAGCTCCAATGTCCTGGCCGTTCATCTGCACGCAGTCATCGATGCTCACTCACTCTCTGCCATATCCATGACCCCTTACTGAATTAATCATAGGATAAAAAATTGTTATCTCTGTTGAAGTTTCCAGAAGTGCTCTCCAGTTTATCCAAAAGAAGAAAGAAGTTTGCTTGAAAAATTGTGTATAGATCCTTCTGATTTCTTTTGCAGGAAGCATCCTCAAAGGACCATATAATATTTTCAGTGCTTTTTAAAAGGACATAGAGATGTAAATATTTGATCTTGCTGAGGGGGCTTTTTGCCAATAATTTAGGAACTTCCAGTGTTGTTCTGTCAAGCAAAAGATGATCCAGTCCCTGGAGGGAAGCGTCTTACACTTATTACAGGGGAGGTGAAGGGCTGACACTGCTTTTTAGCTAATCCCATCACTATCACTTCATATAATTTTATAGAAAACAGCAAGCAAGAAATACAAGGTTCCAGTAAATACAGTTTACATGGGGAACTAGGGATCTTATTGAACTATGAACTTACAGTAATTCATCACAGAGTATTTTATTGATACCTTACTATTAGCAATGTGTCTGTGCAATTTTCTCAGCTGGACCAGCTACAGGTAGGCAGGAGAAGAGGGCGAGAGTGATTAAATGTAGTATGTATTCTTCTCCCTACACCCATTTCTTCATAATGGTAAAGTGCATTGCCCTGCCAAACAGGTATTTTTCCCAAATGATCTGCATAGTTTTGCTTTCTTTCTTGCAGCAAGTCATTTACATGAAGACAGAATAACTTAGCTAGCTTGGCTGTTGTCTTGACAATGTGAGACAGAGGTAATCTACTGAGTTTACTTCTCAAAACTACAAAGAGGTGCCAGTCATAAAACACAGGGTCAGCATCCAGATATTTCTGTCACTACAGTTCAAGGAGTTTGGCTTCGTTGTTTCTGTTCAAGCTTCTCTCTCTTTGAGATGACAAAGTGATAAGCACTGAAAAAAAGGAAGCTATCATACATGTTTATTAGTCCACTCTTAATAAAGAAGAGGGAAATCTAAAAAGTGAAAGGCAGTTGCTAGTTTTTGGAAAGACAGAGCTGCAAAGGAGTTAGTGCAGAAAACCAGGCATAAAGACTTCAGGATTCTATTCCTGGGTAGCCTTAGGAAAGATGCTTCACCCTGTCTTTTGTTAAAACACATTCTACATTTCAGGATTACTGCATTTAAATTAAAGCTCTGTATCAACCAAATATCAACCAGGTATGCCCCAGACAACTTTCATGAATTACAGGGATTGATCAGAGATTCAGAGTACTAATGGAATGAAATTTGCCTCAAACTCCTTCAAAGGGGCAGAGCATGTGGATTCAGATCTGGCCCTTGGATTTGTATCTTTCTCCACTTGGATGTTTTGTATGAGTCACAAAGGTATCTAAAAATTTGCAGATGGAAAACATTAAGAAATTATACCTCTTTTTTTATGACTGACTGGACCAAGTAAGCAAAGCATTTACCATCCCAGCCAGGACAAAGGCAATTACAAAAGCTTCTAATCTTTTTCCAAAACTGTTGCATGGGAAGTAAAAATAGTCCTTGCATTTTCCCATTCACTTAGAAAATACAAACTGTTCTAGGAATCACAAAGGAATGTTAGGTTATTTGTAGAAAACTCGGATTATTACATCATCTGTCTGGCCAGAGATTTATTACTGCCAAAATTCTGTGCTGCAGAAACACAGCACCAATAAATCATCATTTCACCTTGTCAATAGCTTTAATAGGAGAGGGAATGGGCTGGTGATTTTTCTAGCCACAGTGGTACTCCAAAAGAAGTTCTGAGGCAGGACTGCTCTTTCCAAAAGGAGGAACAACATTTCCTTGTCACCCAGAGGAACAGGAGGCCAGGAACGTATCTGCATTACAAAAGAGCGCTAGAAGATACTGCTGCACTTGGAAATACTGCTTCATTTCATCCCTGGTGGGTGCTGCCACCCCTCTAAAGGAGGTTGCTTCCCCTTCAACATCTACCAAATAGACAGTGAGAGGTGAGTGTTCCTCATACATTTCAGTGGAGTGGCTGGGATCACCACTGACATTGCACAGGAGCTGGCAAGGAGCACTGGCAGAGTTCATTGTGTGGCCAAGAACCTCCAGCCTGTGACAAAAAGCAATGGGGCTGGGAACATGCCCTATGTTTAATATTTTCAAAGCATTTGCAAGGGAAAGAACAGTATAAATGCTAAATGCTGTTGTTTAACTGGCTTGAGCTCTTTTCAAGACAGATCAACTGTATTTTACTAGGAGGGATTTTAAGTGATTTCTCATTCTCCACCTTTTGTAAACATTTTGTGTTTAAGGCAGTTACTGTGTAATTCTGCAAAACAAGAGGGCTGTAATTCCAAGGTCACTGGAATAGAGATCATAGTACTGAGGCAGTAGTCATTTATCTGTGGTCTCCTACATACTTCCCATTTCTCACTTTTACCCTATCTCTTGACTTTTTGTTGTTGTTGTTGGCAATCCTTTTGAGTATTCCCTTACTGACTGAGGATTTTAATCCACAGATGTATTGCTTTCTGTATTTTTACAGACTGGATAGCCAATAATGCTGATTGTTTTTCCTTAATATTAATTAATATTAATATTTCTGCTTTTCATTATACTTCTTAAAAAGCATACTGCTTTCTTCCTGCATTTACCCTTGCTTATTTTTTTTCCTAGAACTCTTTGTTTTGCACTTTTCCTTTGCCATAGGTTACATTTCTCACATTCTTTATCCTTTGAGTGTTTAGCAATAACAGTCAAATTTTCCCTAGCTTCATCACCAAAAGGCTTAAAAACCCCTGCAAAAAGCAGCAGAATTCATTCCAAAAGAAATCTTCTGTAAGGAAATGAAAGCAAGACTTCATCTTTCTAATGTAAAGTCAAGCTATTTCACATCTGCTTTTATGTCAAGAGAGAAAACACCCAGCATCTTTCTCCTTCTCATGTTGCCTTTAGATAGGAGCTCGAAGCTGGAACAAATGGAGTGGTCTTGTGTTTATTAATCTCATTTCACTTGCCACCTATCACCTACCAAAGCTCTTAATATATTGGGGTGAAGTGCTTTAGAAGCAACACAGTGAAATTTTGCAGCAGGGAGATGGCTTCAGCTGAACTATAGGAATTACATCATGAAGCATCAGCATCAATGCAGAGGTCATATTAATAAGCTACTGGTTCCCCATGCTTTCTGCCCTATCAGTGCTGAGGGGTGGAAGCTGGGTGACTAAGGATTTACAGCATGGACAGCAATCTGCAGTATGACAGGTGACTGCAGTATGTAAGCTGAAGAAAGAATTTATGCTGCCTGTTCATACTCCCAGACTCTGAAGTACCTGGTACAGGTGTCCTTATAGAGTATGGATGTTGGAAAACTAGATTCAGAGCAAACAGCAAGTGGAACAAGAAACTCCTTAAACCAGCCAGAAGGAAATGCTGAGGATGATGCCTATGGTTAATCCCCAGAATCTGTGGAGAGCTTGAAGCAGGTGATTTTCCATGTGCTTCTCTTTCCACATGAACTCACTCTTTGAGCTGGTTCCTAATCCAAGCAAGCCACTGCCTTGCTAAGGAAAAGCAAAAAGCCCAGAAACAAAAGGAAAATGCATCACATTTCAGCTGAAAAATGAGACAGTTGTGTAAGATACTTACTTTGAAAATGGAAGTTTACCAGTTTGCAGCGGGGCTGTTAAGGAAGTCCCCAAAGTGCCCCCAGCTTGCAGATGTTTTAGTCTGAGCCTCCTCTGGTTTCCCTGGCTGAGGCTGTGCCCTGCATGAGAGCACCGCGGAGCAAGGAGCTCTCGGGTACAGGGAGAACAGCAGAGCAAGGAGGGCTGCAGCCCAGTCTGCCTTTCCACGTGGTAGATTTCTGATGATCAAATAGTTATGAAAGGCAGATAGAAAACATCTTTCATCATCTTCTGGGTGATTCAGAGTCTCATTGAATTGTTTTTCTGGAATCAGAACCAAGCAAGCTGGAGCCAGTTTTGTCTTGCAGATACCTTGGGGCTAATGTGCAACTTGACCACTCCTATATTTCTGTAGTGTAACAGGTAAATGCAGGAATTCACCAGTGCAGAAGCAAGTAGCCATGGCCCCTGTAAGAAGTCTTGAGGAAGTGTTGTGGTTTAACCCGGCTGGCATGTAAACACCACACAGCCATTTGCTCACCCTCCCCTCTCCCTCTCTGGGATGGGGGAGAGAAACGGGAAAGTGAAGCCTGTGAGTTGAGATAAAGTCAGTTTATTAAGACAGAAAAATAATAATAATGATGATGATGATGATGATGATAGTACTACTACTAATAACGTGTACAAAAAAAGTGATGCACAATGCAGTTGCTCACCACCCGCTGACCAGCCACCCAGCCTATCCCTGAGCAGCCAGCCCCCCTCACCCCAGCTAGCCACCCCTATATATTGCTCAGCATGATGCCAGATGGTATGGAATACCCCGTTGGCCAGTTTGGGTCAGCTGTCCTGAGTCTGTCCCCTCCCAACTCTTGCTGCACCCCCAGTCTGCCCGCTGGCAGGACAGAGCGAGAAGCTGAAATGTCCTTGGCTTGGTGTAAGCACTGCTCTGCAACAATTAAAACATCAGCATGTTATCAGCACTCTTCTCATCCTAATCCAAAACATAGCACCCTACCAGCTACTAGGAGGAAAATTAACTCTATCCTAACTGAAACCAGGACCTATATCCACCCCTTATTCCATACCATTTATGTCATGATCAGGTTACACTCTTTCCCATACATTCTAATTAATCACCATTTTCATCTAGGGTATATAGTAATCATGGTAGTGATGACATACAATATTATATAATAATTAACATGATACAATTCAACTCATGGGCTATTCTCGCCCAGTATTACATCCCCTTGAGGTACACACCGGACTTCCCCATTCTTTTGCATTACCCACCAAGTGCATCCAGGTTCCTGAGCAAGAGCAATCCCATGAATGGGTTTGCCTTTTCCTGAGGCAGGAGTGGCCCAGACTGTTTTACCCAGCATGTCTCTTATGTGCACTACAGGAACTTTATCCCCTTCTACAGTACGTAACAGGTTTGATTGGGCAGGTCCAGCTTGCTTGGCAGATCCCCTTGTATTGACTAACCAGGTGGCCTTTGCCAAATGCGCATCTCAATTTTTGAATGTCCTAGCGCCCATTGCTTTCAGTGTAGTCTTTAACAGTCCATTGTATCGTTCAACTTTCCCAGAGGCTGGTGCATGACAGGGAATGTGATACACCCACTCGATACCATGCTCTTTGGCCCAAGTGTCTATAAGGTTGTTTTGGAAATGAGTCCCACTGCCTGACTCAATTCTTTCTGGGATGCCATTTCACCATAGGACTTGCTTTTCAAGGCCCAGGATAGTGTTCCAGGCAGTGGCATGAGGCACAGGATATATTTCCAGCCATCCGGTGGTTGCTTCCACCATTGTAAGTAAGTGGCGCTTGCCGTTGCAGGTTTGAGGGAGTGTGATGTAGTCAATCTGCCAGACCTCTTCATATTTATATTTCAGCCATCATCCTCCATACCACAGAGGCTTTGACCATTTGGCTTGCTTGACTGCAGCACATGTTTCACAGTCATGAATAACCTGTGCTATAGTGTCCATGGTCGGGTCCACCCCTCGATCACGAGCCCATCTGTATGTTGCATCTCTACCTTGATGGCCCAAGGTGTCATGGGCCCATTGGGCTATAAATAATTCACCTTTGTGTTGCCAGTCCAGGTCCACCTGAGCCACTTCAGTCTTAGCAGCCTGATCCACCTGCTGGTTGTTTTGATGTTCTTCAGTAGCCCGAGTCTTGGGAACATGAGCATCTACGTGGCGTACCTTTACAACCAGGTTCTCTATCTGGGCAGCAATATCTTGCCACAATGCAGCAGCCCAGATGGGTTTGTCCCTGTGCTGCCAGTTGTTTTGCTTCCATTGCTGTAACCACCCCCACAGGGCATTTGCTACCATCCATGAATCAGTGTAGAGATAGAGAACTGGCCACTTTTCTCATTCAGCAATATCTAAAGCCAGCTGAACGGCCTTCACTTCTGCAAACTGACTCAATTCACCTTCTCCCTCATCAGCTTCTGCAACTCGTTGTGTAGGACTCCATACAGCAGCCTTCCATCTCTGATGCTTTCCCACAATACGACAGGACCCATCAGTGAACAGGGCATATTTCTTCTCATTTTCTGTTAGCTTGTTGTACAGTGGGGCTTCTTCAGCATGGACCACCACTTCCTCTGATGATATTCCAAAGTACTTGCCTTCTGGCCAGTCCATAATCACTTCCAAGATTCCTGGGTGACTGGGGTTTCCTATTCAAGCCCGCTGAGTAATCAGTGCAACCCACTTGCTCCATGCAGCATCAGTTGCATGATGTGTAGAGGGGACTCTTCCTTTGAACATCCAGCCTAGTACCAGCAGTCAGGGTGCCAGGAGGAGTTGCGCTTCAGTACTGACCACCTCCAAAGCAGATCAAACTCCTTCATATGCTGCCAATATCTCCTTTTTGGTTGTAGTGTAGCGGGCCTCAGATCCTCTGTATCCCTGAAACAGTCACCCGTTTCCACCCCTAGGGCAGCCGATTCCAAGTATATTGGACTCCCCTCCAAGTGAAAGCAAATTGTGGCCTGCACTCTGCTGCTAGAGGAATGGAGAAAAATGCATTAGCGATATCAATTGTGGTGTACCATTTGGCTGCCTTCGACTTCAGTTCATGCTGGAGTTCTAGCATGTCTGGCACTGCAGCACTCAGTGGTGGCGTGACTTCGTTCAGGCCACGATAGTCCACTGTTAGTCTCCACTCACCATTAGACTTTCACACTGGCCATATGGAACTATTGAAAGGTGAATGAGTCTTGCTGATCACTCCTTGGCTCTCTAATTGATGAATTAGCTTATGGATGGAAATCAGGGAGTCTCGGTTGGTGCGATATTGCCATTGGTGCACAGTTGTGGTAGTGATTGGCACTTGCTGTTCTTCGACCCTCAGCAACCCCACAACAGAAGGGTCCTCTAAGAGACCGGGCAAGGTAGACAATTGTTTAATTCTCTCTCTAAGGCAGCTATGCCCAAAGCCCACCGGAACCCTTTTGGGTCCTTGAAATATCCTCTTCTGAGATAGTCTATGCCAAAGACGCACAGAGCATCTGGGCCAGTCACAGTATGGTGCTTTTGCCATTCATTCCCAGTTAGACTCACTTCAGCCTCCAATACAGTTAACTGCTGGGTTCCCCCCATCACCCCAACAATACAGATGGGTTGTGGCCCTTTATAGCTTGATGGCATCACAGTACACTGTGCAGTGGTGTCTACTAAAGCCTTATACTACTGTGTGTCTGACATGTCAGGCCATGGAATCCACACAGTCCAATAAACTCGATTGTCCCTTTCCTCCCCCTGGCTGGAGGCAGGGCCCCTCTAATCCTGGTCAGAATCTTCTTCATTTCTGTGTCTGAAGGACTGCCTGCTGGAAGTTGGAGCAGCAAACTTTTCAGAGAACCCATTTTTCCAGATTGTTTTATTTTGCAACTCACATACCCATGCCTCTAGGGTTGCAGTAGATTTTCCATCCCATTTTCTCATGTCCTCTTCATGGTCTCGTAGGTAAAACCACAGGGTGGCACGGGGTGTGTACCCACCATATCGTCTTCCTTGTGCAGATGAATGCTTACCCCTGATAGCTGAGACAGTGGTTTGTACAGGTGGGGAGGAAAATAATCTCTCTTCAAGTTGGTGGAACTTTTCAGACAATTTCTCCAAAGTATTCTCTTTTAGTTGGTGGACACTGGTTTGTTCAGGTGGGGAAGAAGATAAATTCTCTTTAAGTTGGTGGAAGTCTTCAGAAAGTTTCTCCACAGCTGAGACACAGGCCTGTAAGGAAGAGGAGAGACTTTCTTCGTACTGCCAGAGTTGTTTAGCCACTTCATCCACTGTGGGTTCCTCATCCTTTTTCCAGGCCGTTATTGCCAATGAGCTGTCACATGATGCTGGTGCACTCCGTACAAACTTCTGCCACATGAGTCATGTACTCTTGACTTCATCTGGATCTGTGGATGTTTTTCTGCTGTCTGGGTCCTCATAAATCACCTCCCATATGGCTAATTTCCTCAGGTACTGGATTCCCTTCTCCACAATGGTCCACTTGCCTGGTAGACATATGAGTTCTTCCTTGAAGGGATACCTTTCCCTCACAGCTGAGAGGAGACACCTCCAGAGGCTGTGAGATCATCCATCTCCAATTGCTTTGTCAATGCCTGCATCTCTAGCAAGGGATCCCAGCCACCTGGCTTCCCTGCCCTCTAATTCCACACAACTGGCTCCCATGTCTCAGCACCGGAGCAGCCAGATGACAAGCTGCTCACCTATGCAGCGACCAAAATCTTTTCACACATCTTGTAGCTCACACTGGTACAGGTTTCGGGTAGTTACTGTTGATTTTTCGGCATCCTCATCTTCCTCCTCCTGAATCCCTGATGGCCCAGCATCGTCTTCTCTATACCTAGACCTAGCAGAAGACTCTCTGCATTCTAAATACCATTTTTTCACCTTGTCTACAGGGGCAACTTGCACTGCTACAGCTCATTTCTCTGACCCAGCCACAGGAGCTGGAGTGGCTGCAGGAGCTGGAGCAGCTGTAGGAGCTGGAACAGCTTTGCACTTGTTGGGTAACTCTATTCAAGGTTCATTCTCAGTTCAAAAGGCACTTCATGAAGGTGTTTCATGGATGGGCCCTAGTTCCTGTTCTGATTCCTGCAGCCCACCAATGTAGACCTATTGCATGTGATCTTTCCCTGGGGCTTCACAGTGAGATGTATCCAGAAAGAAACTAGCTGTATTTGTAGCCTGTGCTTTAGGGCTTGGAGGTTGATGAGCATTTCCTTCAAACACAAAATTCAAGCAGACAGAGGAGACCCTTCAGAGAAAAGTGAAGCATCAACATTTTTTTAGTAGGTAACAAAATTTGAAAGAGCTGGTCATTCACCCAAAATATAGTGCTTCTGCTATTTGAAAGCTATTTTTAGTAAAAGACTTGTACTGAGGGAAAAAAAAAAAAAAAAAAAAAAAAAAGACTAAGTGGATCTTATGGACCCTTATAATCATTATAATAATGTATATTTTCTGGAGGATCTCTGTATCATGGTTTGTGATGCAAAGTTTAATGGAAGGATACATGCTCACTAAGCTGCAGTGGCCCTGGCAAACTGATATGATTTCTGCAAGGTTGAATTCCCTGCAAAGGTTTGTCTTTGCTTTACTCTGGTTTATGGAGTGCTATGGATTACCAGCACAGGTCCTCCATGCACTCAGTTCTTCTTGGCAGAAGTTTCAGGGTGACTGAGTACTTTGTCCAGATGGAGGTACCCAGATGATCTCATCATACAAGTGCTGATCAACTGTAAATCTGGCTGTGAGCATGATGAAAAGAACTGATGGGCAATGGACATCTGAAATCTGGGTCCCACCATGAGAGGCTGAGCTCTTGACAGTCCCTGTGCATCAGGGACCAGAAGAAGCAACCCAGCCTAAGATGGAAACTCGGTGTGTGCAGTGCATGCTTAAAAGATGCCAGTATCTCTCCCCCTGTCCTACATGGTTGGGTTTTCTTCACACTCTTCCCCTGACCTTCACAGCCTTCTGCTTCCACATCAGTTACTGCTGTGATTTGTCCCACCAGCATGGTGTTCTGCCCCAGTCCATGAGTCAGTTTGTTTGTGTGGCTCATTTCAGCTGTGTGCAGCCCATGGAAAGAACTGAGCACAGGTAAGAAATCTTCAGCCTCAAGAGGAAGGGAGGACACCAAAACAAAAAGGAGGCAGCTGAGGACAACACCTTGCTGTTTCTTGAAGACGTCTTGAATTCTGCTGGCTGCAATGAAAGACCGCTCTCCTGGAGAACACAATATGCCTAATATTTCATGACTCTCCAAATGCTAAAGAGGTGAAAATTGTCACCTGAAATACAAGGAATGGCAGACATTCAGAATGCCACTGAGAGCCAAGGAAAACATCTGCTGACATGCATTTAGTAGAAAGCAAAACAACTGTGGTCTTGGGTCTCCATTATCAAAGGTAAACTGCTGAGGAGCAGGGAACTGGGGAAAACTGTCACCTCAGCTGCCCGCTGTGACAGTCGCACAGGCACCAGGAGGGCACAGGAGCAGGTAAATTGGCCCAGCAGGCAGGTTTTCCCCAAAAAGCAGCCTGAGCTCCCTTGGGAATTCACCGAGACCAGCACATTCCTGCAGAGCACATGGAGCCACCAGGCAGGATCTTCTGCCTTTGCACTGTCTGAAAATGGGAATGGCTGCTACAGCAGTGGGATGACGGCAGCCAGGGCACCTCTGGGCTCTTTGGACCTCACAATCTGAGGAGCAGCAGAAGAAAATCAGACAAGAAAAGGCAAGGGTTTGCTGTGGTGGAAAGGGCAGCTATTCAGCTTTGTGAATGCTGATGTAGGTCTATTTTGCTTACACACTTGATGATTAATGGCGTTTGCCTAATTGTCTCACCAGACTGATTATTAGTTTTACCCTGTCTGTAAATAAGACAATCTGTGGTTATAGTAGAGTAGAATCCCTCACTGTGAGTTTGTCAAATAAATGCAGATTGTGAAATACAAACATCTACTCTGCCCTGTGAGCAAAAGCCTGCATTGTAACACTGCAAAGGGTAGTCTGGCTGAGTAATAAATCTCCTGTGAAATGCACAGGCTCCAGAAAGAGCAGATAGGGAATTGGAAATGCGTAAGTAATTTTTTGGACTTCACTACACCCAGCTGGTGTTACCAAAATCATCATTGCTTTCACATCACAGGAAGAATGGGTGATTTTCAACAGTTATGTGTGATCACCAAACAAATTTCAGGTGAGGTTTAGGATGAAAGGGCAGCAGCTAGTGGATGCTGCAGAGCGGTAGATTTCATACTGTAGGTACAGTATGGAGAAAATTTGGCTTTGCAGTGAGAATAAGGGTGGTAGTAGTGGAATAAAGATGCTACAATAAAACTATACCAGCCTAGATGATGACACACTGCCTCTGCTGACAACTTAATCCTTAGGAGAACTCCACACCTGCAAGGCTCTGTGGCCCTTGCAAGTGGATGTGAGTGTATGTGAGCTGAGCTTCTGGCCCTCGTACTTCAAACAGGTCTGCAAATGCCAAATATTTTCCAGCACCTGTGAAAAGTCTCTCCAGAGATGTGTTGTTTCTCCCTCCTTCAGATGCATGTGCAGTTCTTGCCAGCCTGCATGACTACAAAGGCATGGGAAGGATTTGCTCGCTCTTCTTCAATCCTCTTTGACCATTCCTACAGGAGGTGTATGGTCAGGAGATACCTCACTTCCCTCATCAGCCTGAACAGCAGCCTTCAGAAGCAGCCCAGACACCCATGTTTCAGGCAACACAGTGAGGTGAGATAAATCTCATCCTAGTGGGAAAACAACCAAGGCTGCAATCCGAAGAAACGTGCAAAAGGGCCAATGGCTTCTAGTCAAAGCATGTTCAAAGCGCACCTCAGAAAGCACATGAGCAGGTTCATGTTTCACTCGAGTTTTTCCTGGTCTGCTCCTCTGTGCCGGATATGTTGTGCAGTGTGGAGCACAGCTAATATCTAGTTGCTACCTGCTGTCTTGCTCCATGACACACAACATCCTTAACTAGCAAAAACACAAGAATGAGACAACACAGTAAATTGCTAATGCAAACGAGTATCTCACAGACATTTCTCTTTTAATCAGTGAGTAAACAAAGCTGAAGATGTGTCAGCATACTCACAGCAGCAACACTCGGCATGACCATGTACATAATTAAATAAACCCCTTTGAAGGAAGTGAGTCATTGTTTTGGGTTTGATTTTTATTTTTATTGCATTATACATAACAAGCTTAGAAATGTGTTTTTATTTATAGATGGCTCTGGGATAAAAATATACATTGTGCACATCATTGGTTAGGTAATCCATGTCTTCCTTTATTCTTGGGTACAGACATCAGAAATGCACAACTGGGAGATGACCATCATGCAATAATTATGTTCCAGTGCCCCCTCATAGTGAGACAGCTCATTTTGATGGAGGATAGCTTTGGTGAAATTGTCTCTCTCTGAGAATCTCTTAGAAGTTGTAAGACTCAGGATGTCTTACTTAGCCATGTCTGTTCTGAAGCACTCAGACCTACCTTATCCCATTGCTCGGGCTAATTTGTTAATAGGTAATTGTTTTACTGGAAGAAGAAAGCTTCCTGCTCATAGTCAACTTCACAATACTGCCTGCCTAGATATGTAGTATGCCAAGATGCTGGCTCCCAGGATCATGTGTCTGATCTTCCACCCACTCCCATTCCATATCTGATGTCCTGGCTTACCATGTGTCCTGGCCAACAACTAGACCTAAGCAAATTAACATGGAGCTGATGTCCCAGGGTGCAGCTTTTCAGGTGCAGATTATCATCTCAGCTGTACTGAGTTCTGGGACATGCAAGCTTTTAAGATACAGAGTTAAAGCCAATGTCTGTGTATGAGGAGGAAGTTGTTTTAGTGACTTTTGTTTGTTTTTCCCCACTAACTGGGAACTAGGAGATATGAATTTAATGCAGTTTTTAATGAAGCACACTTTCTGTGTGGTCTTGGACAAATCCTTAGTGGAGTGTCCTGTTATTTGTAAAGAAGTTATGCCTCACTGCTGTTTGTGCCTTGAAGATCTGCCTTCAGTTCATTTAGCTTCCACAGTCATTTGCAAATTGTTTCAGTTTACGAATGTAGGACAAGTGTTAGAAATCCTCTCTGCTTAAGAACAGGAAGTGTTTCAGTACTTGTGAAAGGTAGTGAATACTGGACAAAGGTAATTTGAAAATTATTGCTGTGATTATCAAACTGCAGTGCCAGTAAATAATGTGGTATCATAAATGTACTAAATAATTTGCATCCAATTTCCATGTTTTATTACAGCGTCCAGAATTTGAAGTGCTGCATCCTTGCCTGGTACTGTAGCTTAGTCCTGGAGAAGACCGAGGTTTAAAATTTGTGTTTAACTCCAGAAAGCAAAGTTAAAGAGGGCAACTGCACCAACTGCCTACCACCTGGGACAGAAAGATCTCCCTTTTCAATGGCTTTGGCATCAAATTCCCACTGAATCTCAGTGCCAAATCCAGTTTGGATTTCAGCCCTATTGTTATTACTGACAGCCCTCCTAAAGCTTCAGAGAGGATACTTTGGAAGGTAAGATCCCTGGGCTGCATGCTGCTCAGGTCAGGCCACTTGGACAAGTGTGGCTAGCAGGACCTCGCTGTCAGGCAGGCAGGCAGGCAGGCCAATGGCACCATGAGCTATTTCCCTGCTTCCCTGAACAACAAGCATACACAGCGCGTGCAGGCAGGATTTTCCTTTCATCCAGAGGAGCGAAGCAAAACCCGCTGTTATAAGTTAGACCACACAATTTACTGGTCTATTGAAATTATTTTATTAATCAAGTAAGCAGACACAAGCAAAACAGCGCTGGGCGGCTGGGGAGTCTCCGCTCCACCACGGCACGCAACTTCCCCTTTCCAGTGTCGCTGTTTTATAGCATTGAAGTTCCAGCTTGTCGAGACTTGTCGAGACCTGTCGAGACCTGTCCACTTGTCGAGACCTGTCCACTTGTTGAGACCTGTCCACTTGTCGACTTGTCGAGACCTGTCCTGAGACTGCGCAGTCTGTTGTTGGGGGTCGTTATTCTTCCTCCGGTGATCATGCGTTGTGCTTGTGTTCAGGTGGGGGCAAAACAGGATGTCTTGCTTTGTCCCCATGTTACAATGCCGTGAGTTATGAAACCTTATCTCCTCAGTAGATTCTTTAAATTCTCAAGGACAAACCCCTACTAATTTATCACACCCACCACACTCTCCCTGGCTTTAATGTAAAGCTTGCATTATCTGCAGAGGTTCAATGTGGGGATGTGGAGTGATGCCCTGCTGCCTCACTGGCCATGTGGCTGGCAGCTTGGCAGAGCCTCAGCCCCAGCTGCTGCGCATGAAGGTGCAGCTGATGGCAGTCTGCAGCCCCCGGCTCCCTTGCCCACAGACAAGCTGTTCTGAGGCCAACTGAAGCCGTGTCTCTCCATGCTATCAATTTACCACTTGGTTTGCCTAACATGCCGTCACAACTGCTTGTGGCTGACATCTTCCAGTTACTGATGTGAAATAGCTGTTGAGGACCCACTGCCAAGTTGTGTGTCTGCCTATGGGCAGTTTTGTGGGAACGAACAGATAAGATTGCTTTTTTCCCCATCCTGTGTGTGATTATTCTTCAAAGGCTGGGACTGCTGGCTGGGGTTAGTGGGAATGTTGAGTGTAACAGGGTGCCCCCAGCCCTCTACAAGTGTTTGCTCAGCCAGCGTGGTGATATTGCATTAGGATCAGTGTGCAGCTGGGCTGTTTAGCATTTTTTCCATATCACTACAGTGGCCTTTTGCTTTAATACCTGATCCTGTCTCTGTCCCAAAAGGCTGCAGGATTACCCCTCCTCCTCCTCGCTGTCAGCATATCCAGTGTAGTGTCACTTGTTTTCCCTCTGTATTTCCTGCAGCTACAGAGAATGCTACAGAGTATTGCAGCTGCAGGACAAGACTCAAATTCATCCTCCCAGCTTCTTTCTCCTGGCTATGGCCAAACCAAATTCACTGGCAGCAGCTGATACGTTACACACGTTTTCAAAACCATCACTGTAGGTCAAATCTTCAGCATCCCTTAGTCTGGGCACAATAATGATCATTCCCCATTGAAGGCACACTGATAGATGCTTCTGTGAGTCAGTCACTGGCCTGCTAATCTGAAAGATGATGAACTCTTTTCAAGGCCATTGGGTTTGGCTTTTCCAGCACTTTGTTTATGCTTTCCTTCATGTAAATAATCCCTCTTATCTGAAAATTCATATTTTGCTTTCTGTACATGTTTCTTTTTTTCTTTCTTTTTTTTTTTTTTTTTTTTTTTTTGGGGGGGTGGGTGGGAGTGGGGGGCATGCATGCTACTACCAGCCTCACTTCACCTGCTAGCAGCACCCAAGCAGTCCTAGCATTCCAGGAAGCAAGTGCCTCACGTGGTCTCTTTCCACATTTGTTTTAGGATCCGGCCCCACCTTCTGTAATGTTCTGTGGCAACAGAAAGGCTTTCTCCATCATGGGCAAGGATTTTATGCCTTGAGAGCTGATGTCTGTGAGCTCTTTGTTCCAGCTGTAAAGACAACCTCTTCTCAGCATCAGACATAGGTGCGGCTCATGCTCCCTGTTTCCAGTTCCTACCCTTCCCTTGCTGTAAACAGAGGATCAAGACAAAAGGCTTTCTGTTCTTAGATGGTTAAAAATAAGGTGAACTACTATCTTTCTTGCAGACACATCACTTAAAGTGATTTTGCCCTTGAGGACAGCGATACCTCAGACACATAAAGAGAATGTCTGTGCGCTTAAATGTCAGGCCTCATGAGATGACAGTTGCTCCTCTGTAATTGCTTGTGCAGCTTTCCACAGATTTCTCTTCTTTGATGTTTTATTGGTTCTGGTGTAGAGTGACGGATCACACTTGCATAGATTTCCATAACACAGTGGACAGCTTTTATTTAACACAAGGCAGGGATCTGTCACAGTGAGTGGGAAGACGAAGACAGCCAGGTAAAAGTGCTTAAAAGCCAGCACTCTCCTGCAAAGCAGCATGTTTGAAGAGCCCTGTCTCCCATTGGCACATTCTCATTTAACAAATATCTTAATCTCTGTGGCTGTGCTTCACCTCCACCTCATTTGTCTGATTTCCCTGGAGCAAGTTCTGAAGGGCAGGCACAGCCTTCCAGTTTGCACGGCGTGCCTCTGTCTCAGCCAGTGGCTCCTGCATGGCACCAGCATCTCTTCCTTCAGGCCACTGCTGGAGAATGGAGACACAGCTGGCATCTGATTCTCCACCTAATCCATCAGCCCTGTGCTAATTACCTTTACACAGTAGGCTGCACAGCTTAAGTGGAGAAAAACAGCTTGTATAAATCCAGGGAACAGCTAATGAGAATAACCAGCCATTAACATAACAAATAAGATAATAAATGCTGGAGAGCACATCTGATGGCTCAGAGACTTGTAATTCTGTGGGGGTTTTATTCAACTTCCTGGTGTAACAGCAGCCGCTTCTGCACAGTTTAGCTTCATAGAAAGTGGCTTTTATTAGGGTTATAGATCAAAACAAAACATATTGTGAGTTGTAGCAACTGGGATAAAAATTCTAGCATTACCCATTAAAACTGATTTCTGCCAAGGCAGTGTTTCACGCTGCTGGTTGAGGACGTTCGGGCCAGCTCTGGGGAGAACAGAGCTCCACACCCAAGTAGTTTTACCAGCAGAGTCCAGTGCAGGGACTGGAAGAGAAGGAAACAGGCCTGTGAAGTGTGCCAGAGAGGCCCCTGCACGTGGTTTTTTAGCCAGACCTAACTCGAATCAGCGCTAGGGTTACTGTGTGTAAAGATTGTTTGGGATTAGCTCTCACTACAGCAAGCACAAAAACTAAATAAATACATTTGAATTACACTACCCAGGATGAGAAGTTCAGGACTAGCAATCAGAGGAGTTTTTTGAGCTTCTGATAGATATGCTGCCTGAGGGTCTGAAATCTCTTCCCAGTCAATTAGTGTATCTACGTGACACCTCTCCACAGGAGAAATTGGCAGCCAGTGAAAAGCAGTTCTCTTTGATGTGGGACATAGCAGGAAATTAGCAGCCTGTGCCAGTGCTTCCCAGGTGAGTGTGAACGCAGAGCCAGGGGGCTGCTGGCCGCCTTCAAAACCGGGCTGAGTGGTGAGAAGGGACTCTGAGCAGGCACTGCCACCGTCAGCTGGAATTTGTCCTTCCTCTCCCAGCTGAAGTTACTGGGGGATCTTCCATGGACAGTGACCATCACCAGGTGAGTCAGGACCTTTCATTATCCAACTCCTTTCTGGAAGCAATGCAGGGCTTCAGGGCACTCTGCTGGGGTGCTTATCTTGGCTCACATTTGGAAGGGAGGAGAGCCAGTTGCTGAGCTGTCTTCCTTGCACATCTCCCTGCAAACAGCTGATCCCCTCCTGCACCATGTTTTCCTCAGGTCAGACACGGGGACCTTGGCCATTCTGCTTCCAGGCTTTTTTAGGATGAAGCATGTCTGTAGATGAACCTACAGCTGGACCATTTTCCATACAAAGCCATCTTCTAAAGAATTAGTCTCCTTTGCAGCATACTCACGCAGCAATATTTCTTTAATAATTACCTTGGAAACCAGGATGCTGATGGTGGCACACTACGACACATTGTCAAGCAAGACTTGGTCAAGTGTGCAGCTTGCCAATTTGCTGTGAAGCCTGTTTAATTGCATCCTTGCTCATGTGCTTGTGCCAGGATGCTCTTCCCTGCTGATTTCTGATGCCTCTCAAAAGATGCACATACCTGCAGCATAATCTCCTCACCTACTTCATAGCATTATTAGCTTGGCATAGTCAAGAAGTTGACAGCAGCTGCCTCTTGAGTTTCCCTGGATGGGGTGGCAGAGGCTTTAAGTCCTGATGCTCATTTGGTGACATCTTTGATGAGCTTGATGCAGAGCTGAATTGTTTGGGAGACACTGTGGTACCCTCAGAGCACTTGGATCTAGGCCCACAGGAACCTGTGGTCTTTTTTGCCAACAGGAGATACTTCAGGCTTTGTTCCCCTCATGTCCTGGTTTCAGTTAGGATAGAGTTAATTTTCCTCCTAGTAGCTGGTAGGGTGCTATGTTTTGGATTAGGATGAGAAGAGTGCTGATAACATGCTGATGTTTTAATTGTCGCAGAGCAGTGCTTACACCAAGCCAAGGACATTTCAGCTTCTCGCTCTGTCCTGCCAGCGGGCAGGCTGGGGGTGCAGCAAGAGTTGGGAGGGGACAGACTCAGGACAGCTGACCCAAACTGGCCAACGTTTGGGTCATACCATCTGACATCATGCTGAGCAATATATAGGGGTGGCTAGCTGGGGTGGGAGGATTGGCTGCTTGGGAATAGGCTGGGCATCAGTCAGCGGGTGGTGAGCTTGCACTGTGCATCACTTGTTTTGTACATCATTATTATTATTATTATTATTATTATTATTATTATTATTATTATTATTATTATTATTTCTGTCTTAATAAACTGTCTTTATTTTAACTCACAGGCTTCACTTTCCCGTTTCTCTCCCCCACCCCGGAGAGGGATGGGGGAGGGTGAGCAAATGGCTGTGTGGTGTTTAGGTGCCGGCCAGGTTAAACCACAACACGTCAATAGAGAGAAAAGCTGAAACGGAAGAGAGTGGTGGCTGGAAGGGAGAGAAGGAGAATATTTTCTCTCCCACCATTGGACACAGTCTGAAATACTGGTTCATTTATAAACTGGCTTCCTTGCATGGAAAGGGAGTGAGGAGCCTTTCTGGGGAGTAACCCTTGAGATCTCTATGGATGAAACCCTGCTGACAAGAGTTTCAGTTATCACTGAAGTGAAAATATACCATGTATCATGTAAGAGTTGTTTCTGGTTTTGCCAAGATATGATCCCCAAATGAAAAATACCAGAGCAAAACAAAGTGCTTATAAAAATTACAGGAAGTGTTCCCTTAAATGCAAGACCTTCAGGACAAGGAGAACTTATTTTTTTTTTTAGGGGTCTCTCTTTTAAATTATGTTTTAAAATCACTTAGTTTCCAGCCAGCCTAAATTCCACCTAAATATCTGTGCCTGTAGTGGGTTTAGTGCCTCTGGAGAGCAAATGAGAGAGCCTGAGGGAAATGCAGACTGAGAGCATCCTGAGTCAGCCAGCATGGAACACTAGACACCAGATGCCTGGTGGTATGTAAACCAGCTGAATGTGCTCATTTTCTTCTGTTTTTGGTAATGTTGATATCAGCTGGCATGTTTAAGCATTTACTCCTATCCCTTCTTTTCTAGGGGATGGGCTGTATAGGTTGAGAATATATAATCCTTTTGCTATAAGGAACATAAGGTACAAAACCACCCGCTATTCCGTGGGTGCTGTAAACTCCTTCCAGAAGGAAGATCTCGTGCCTGTTGTCCATGAACCTTTTTTCTTCACACCATATCTCACAAGGAAGTGGGATTTCTTGTAAGTTACTACAATAATAGCAATTCAGAAATAATCACCCATTTGAGCGGGACGTTTAAAGTGTTAATCAGTAATTGTGCAGTAATCAGAGTCTGAAACAAAATGAGTGCAGATGTCCAAAGTTCAAGTTCCCAGTCATGAGAAAAGTGGGCAGTGGTATATTCCGGTGAGCCAGTTTGGGGCTGGCTGGCTGCATTCTCCTTTGCATAGTGCTGGGGTCTGTTGGTGTGCTGCCACCCTGTGTGGTGTCCTGGCTTTTCAGACAGGTGATCCTTGGGCCAGTGCAGATAGGTTGTTCTGCCCAGTCTCCTGCCAGACCCCCCAGGAGCAAAAAAAAATGGGAAGGGCAGATGTAGAACACATAGTTTGTAAGGTCAGTGCAAAATGAAAATGTCTCCTTTTAGACCATAAGTAAATTCTGGCAGAGTTACTGTGGTCCTTCAGGCCAGAGGACCTTAACATTTTAGTAAAGTCCTTTGTTAGTCTTCAGGCAGTAACAGATGCTTTCAGTTATCCAAGGAATTAGGAACAAGGCACTTGGGGATGTCAGGCTCTGAAAGAGCCCTTCCCTGGGGTCTGCATCCTTCCACTGGTGGGAGTAGGGAAAGAAAGGCAGAGAAAAGTAAATTGTTTCACTTTTTGCAGAATTTTATCTTGCTCACAGAACAGATACAGCCATCTTCTTCTTCATAAAAAAAGACTCTGACTTTGCTGTTGTCTTTCAAAGCTGCCCTCCAGGAGTGTGTACTGTGAGGTCTGACCTCTCTCTTCCCTCCTACCTCTTTCCTCCTCAATTCCAGCTCCTGCATTCACTCTGCACCTCCAGTCACCCGTCCTGGAATGTGTTAGGAATCGCGGCTCAGTTCTTTCCATCTTTGCTACTTGCATGATTCTTTTCATTGCAGCATCTGAAAGACTTTGATGTGTTTATCTTCCAAATACAACACTAAAATAGGGAAGTTCTGTTGCCTTGAATGTACTGATGACTAATTGAGGCATGGAAAGACTTAGGTCCTAGATCAGCAATGGCATTTAATGCACACATCTGTTTGTGGAGCTTGTCCTACATGACCTTTACTAGGTCACAATCTGAGCCTGTGAGAGGAATATGAGCTTAGCCAGCATCTTCCAGGAATTAAACCAACATCTAGGCTGGTGCTTTCCCTCACCCCTGATTCTGTCTCAACAGGACAGATTACCAACCCATGCCCTCCTGGCCCTACAGCTTTGGGTCCTACTGTTGTCTCCAGCCATTGTTTATTGAAGTACTTCCAGGAAGCATCAGTCAAGATTAGGTCCCATCTCTACCCCCAAAATTTACAAATTGCATTGTTGCATCAAAAGAAACAGCATTGCATGTGATCGCCATATTTTGCCAAATTCAACAGCTCACCATGTAGCAATGTTCTGGACCTAGGACAACTTGTGCCCAAACACCTGAGTAAATTAACCTTGAAAAGTCAAACTTTTGGGGATGTAGGAAATCACTTCTCCCATTTTCATTCTGGGAGAAGGGATCTGAGCTTTCTAACCTTTACGGGCTATCACATTAATTTTTCAAGTGTGTAGCTACAACAACTGGCAGAAGTTAATATCCTGTGCAAAGAGCAGGTTTTGCCCAGTTTTGTGATTATAAACACACTGCGACCTTTAGAGGGAAAGAATGTTACAACATCCAAATCTATGGAAACCATTAAAATAAAAAATAGCTTTGCCACTTCAGATAGACACTTTGCTGTTGCTTATTTGTTCCCCAGCCTCGTAAATAACCTTTGTGAGTTGTTTTCTTGACTAATGCTCCTGCAGTAGCCCTCCCTTGAGTTTCTCGTCTGCCAGCCAGAGCACTCCAGATAAGGTTTATTCCATGCACCTGACTTCTCGAGCATCTGCTTGCTGCTGTGCCTGCAAACCTGTGAATGAAGGAGTGGCAATTACAACACATTTCAGATGTAACCATGTAAATACCTTATTTTTTTCTATCTTGTGCATCCTCAGTAGCATATGGGGATAACAGTACTTTCAGTGCATTTTTTCAAATGAATATTTATCTACACAACAGCCTTTGGCAGTCCTAGGGAGTCCAAAAATTGGAATGCACCCGCACAGATCCTTGCCATAAAAATACCCCCTCTCTTTTGAATGAGGTAAGAAAATAGATGCATTCACTGATCAAACTACAACTGGTATGTAGGCAGATAAATGCATTTACTTGTTTGCTGTTCAGACACCTTTCAGAGCATGTCTCTAAGTTCTCCTCCAGTCCCCACAGTCCAGTATATCACGAGCTTTTTGCTTACTTTCTTCCAGAGCATCCAGTTGTAGTGGTTTAAAGTGAGGACACCAGCCTGCCCGAGGGCCTAATGACTGCTTGGAGCAACAGGTTCTTGTCTGAGCTCAGATTCCAGAGCAATGGACATTCTCCGAAAGTCTCAACAAGGCAGTGTCACCATCAGCCATGCCTTACTGCAGGTCTGTAGTGAGGCATGGCTGATAAAAATAAAGCAGGGGGAGACAGGGGACTTTTAGAGATACTTTTTAGTAAGATTTTTATAAGATTTTTTATATATATATTTTTTTTTATAAGATTACACAGGTGAACGCTATGTGAAATGGGGGAGAGGGGAGGAACATTGTCTTAGTTATTAAATAAAACATGAGACTGGCTTGGTTTCAGCCTGAGCAGTCTGCTGACTCACTTTGACCTTGAACAAGGCCTATTTATGTTTTCCTGGTGGTTAGAAGGGGGTAATAATGTTTTCTGCTTCCTGGAAAATTATGTAAATGTAGCTCAATATTTCTAGTGCACTCGTGGGGGCATGATGTTGTTTTCCCATGTAGGATAAACGGAAAAACAACTGCACAGTCCCTGGCACGACAAGCCTCCATTCAGGATGTGATACTTCATCCAGGATGCTGCCTTTTCTCCCCTGCCAGTACTTGGGTGTTTTTTTGTCTGATTTGTGACGGGGTCTAGTCATTTGGTGTAAAATTCATTTTAGCATAAATTGCATTCATACACAAACCCTTGAGGATTACAGCTGGCAAACGCTCTGGGTGCTTAATGATGAAAAACCCTGGAAATGTCGCTTGTGTCAAGCTTGAGTCTCTGCCGAGGTTACCGATTTGATGGTGCAAGCTGAAGCTCTGTACAAAGAGTAGCAATGTTTCACACACAAAATGAGATCTGGGTTCTGACATGGAGATTTTGGAAGCTCTGTGGACAAGAGCTCTATCTGTGTTTTTACACTGGGGGATGTGGTCCCTTAGGAAGTTTTGGACAAACCTAGTCAGCAGTAGCAATTCTCCCACTCTGACACAATGATGAAATCCCACCTGGAGTCTTTCTTCTCAGCTGGAAGCAGGCGCAGTAGAAGGAAAGGCACAGGAAAGCAATAAGCATGATAAAAGGCTTGGAAAATGTGATCCATTGAAAGGAAGGTGAAGGCACTGGGTTGAAAAGAGAAGGCTCAGAACTAGCATGGCAGCTAGGAAGGGACTGGTGCAGGTGAGCAGCAACAGTACAATAATTTGCATGTCCATTTAGGGAAGGGCAGGAAAGACTCAGTTCCACCTGAAGCTTAAAAGATTTAGGTAGCATATTAGGAAAGCCTTTCCATCTGAAAGTGTAAGGACATTCTAGCCAGTGGTATCGATTTCTTAAAGTGAGGAGGATAAAAGTGTCAGGGATGGTGTCCAGATAGTTTTAGTCTGCCTGAGTTGGATGAGATGATCTCCTGAGCCTCATCCTAGTCTGCCAGATCTGTGAATTTATCTTTGCCAAGTATTTATTTTGGCATCTAAGTAGTGCATGGGGAAATGGAGCCAAATTAATGTATCTGGAAAAATCACTGACTTTGATAATGACAGAAAGGCACCTTTCTGAAACAAAAACAAACCCAAAAACAAACAGCTAAGTTGCAACATGCCACTGTCAAGTAGATTTATAGACACCATTACTTGCACGTTGTTTTGGCAACCCTTGCAAACCTTGCTGACTCCTGTTGGCTTACAAGGACCAGGACACCACATAACTTGCTGTGACTGTGTCCAGCTCTTGTTTATGCTTTGAAAAGTCTTTAAAATTTTGGAGGACATCTCTTATGAAGCACTATGTGGTTCAGAAATATGCCATGCTTTCAGAAACAGAACATGAATCACACAAGATTGTTTTTGGTCTGCCAGTATGATAAAAAGTCTATTGAATACTGATTCCTTTAACATAGTTAAATACATTTCTGGAAATTCTCATCCTGCAGATTTATTTCCAATTTGGAAAATCAACAGGTAAGGACTAGGACTGCTGCCAGAACACGCTTTAACATCGAAAGTCTTCTCTTCTTCCATCAGCATCTGCTTAATTGGGGCTGTCGAATAAGTGTCTGCTGCTTCCCCTCTATTCAGTGTTGAAAGGAAACTACCTTTGCATTTGATATACTGGAAGAAGTTTTCCAGTATGTGTTTGACTGTTAGGTGGAAGATCATCCAGTGAACGTGAATTCAGTAACGATGCTGTGTTTCATGTATTTCCACACAGAAAAACAAGTGGAGCAGATATATTCTGTGCTGCTCACAAGCCAGAGAAGTTGCCTCCTTTTCTAGTTAGCTGTATTACTGTTCAGTTTGAGAGACAAACATGCTAGTAACCTTCTGTCTTACCAAAATACCTGCAATGGTCATTTTTCTGAAGGAAAACTGATTTCATGCTGCATGACTGGACCTGCTGGCAGGCAGAGACAGCAATCCTCACCTTCCCTTTTCTTATCAGAGAACTTGTTGAGAAAGCAGCAATTAATGCTGTGCAGTTGCACTGATGTTAGAAGACAAGTAATGACTCAGGGATACGTATTATGCATGCTGTTAACTGTGAAGTTAAAGGACAAAAAGATGAAAAACATATTAACAAATGTTTCAGCTAGAATATCTACTTTTTTTTTTTTTTTTTTTTTTTTCTTTTTTTTTTTGAGGTAAATTGGTCATCTTAGACCTAGAAATTCTTCTATTAGTTGTCCTTACAACCACTCATTTCAAAGCAGACATTCAACAGCCGCTGTTTCTGTACACGTTCATTCTTCACCTCGAAAGACATGAAGCTGAAGCCAGAGGGGAGAAGGACAGCAGCACCATGGCTGGGTGCAAGAGAAATGTTGGGGAACTTCTGCCCTTTGGGAACCAAAGAGTAGGACCCCTGGTCCCATCCTGGACTTTCCCTGCATAAAGAACCATGGTAGGGAGTATTTGCAGTGTTACTTGGTGCATGGTATTTTCTGAGAGCCTGGGGCCACAATGCTATGTTTGCCTTTTAGTCAGACTCAAATGCATAGGAAATTAGGGCTTTAATTCTGAAAAAAAATTTCAACCAGAAGCAGTGTCTTAAGCAGAGTAACACTTGAAGGACTATGGTGAGTCAGTAATAAAACCTTTTCTTTGATTCTGTGAAGTCTCTGTCTAGAAAGACAGATTTCTAAATGTATAACTGCACTAGCTCATGCAGTTAGAATAGTGGAATAAGAAAAAATACTATTAGAAGGGAAATTAAAACTATATAGCACTTAACAGAAACATTTTAAATGTATATAAATATGGAAAGCTGCATCATAATCCTTAAACAGCCACAGCAAATCTGAAATACCCATCAGACTTTGAAGGACATTTTGTCTTAGTGAAGGGTGATAGCTCTGCCCTTCTAATGCCATGCTCTGACAGTGCTCCGTCACCCTCACCGTGAAAAAGTTCTTTCGCATGTTGGTGTGGAACTTCCTGTGCCCCATTTTGTGGCCATTGCCCCTTGTCCTATCCCCACAAACCACTGAAAAGAGGTTGGTCAAATCCCTCTGTCTCCCACGCTTAAGATATTTGTAAACATTGCTAAGATCCCCTATCAGTCTTCTCTTCTCCAGGATGAACAGACACAGGTCTCTCAGCCTTTCCTCATAGGGGAGATGCTCCAGGCCCCATATCATCTTTGTGGCCCTCCGCTGGACTCTTTCCAGGAGATCCCCATCTTTCTTGTACTGGGGAGCCCAGAACTGGACACAGTACTCCAGGTGAGGCCTGACCAGGGCAGAGTAGAGGGGGAGGATCACCTCCCTTGACCTGCTGGCAACGCTCCTTTTAATGCATGCCAGGATCCCATTGGCCTTTTTCGCCATCAGGGCACACTGCTGGCTCATGGTCAACCTGTCATCCACCAGGACCCCCAGGTCCTTCTCCTCAGAGCTCCTCTCCAGCAGGTCATCCCCCAGCCTGTACTGATACATGCAGTTGTTCCTTCCCAGGTGCAGGACTCTACACTTGCTCTTGTTAAACCTCATTCGGTTTCTTCCTACCCAGCTCTCCAGCCTGTCCAGGTCTTTCTGAATGGCAGCACAGCCTTCTGGCGTGTCAGCCACTCCTCCCAGATTTGTGTCATTGGCATACTTGCTGAGGGTGAACACTATTCCCTTGTCAAGGTCATCGAAGAAGATGTTGAATAAGACCGGACCCAGCAGCAACCCCTGGAGAACACCGCTAGTCACAGATCTCCAGCCGGACTCTGCGCTGCCGATCACCATCCTCTGAGCTCAGCCAGTCAGCCGAGTTCTCAACCCACCTTCCTGTCCACTCCTCTATCCCACACCTTCTCAGCTTTGCTAGCAGGATTTTGTGGGAGACAGTATCAAAAGCCTTGATAAAGTCAAGGTAGATTACATCCACTGCTCTCCCCTCATCTACCCAGCTGGTGATGCCATCGTAAAAGGCAATGAGGTTGGTTGAGCACAATTTCCCCTTGGTGAATCCATGCTGACTTCTCCTCATAACCTTCTCTTCCAGTTGCTTGGAGATGGCATCCAGAACAAGCTGTTCCAACACCTTTCCAGGGACAGAGGTGAGACTGACTGGCCTGTAGTTTCCTGGATCCTCCTTCTTACCCTTCTTGAAGACCAGAGTGACATTGGCTATCCTCCAGTCTTCAGGCACCTCTCCTGTTCTCCAGGACCTTTCAAAGATGATAGAGAGCGGTTCGGCGATCACCTCTGCTAACCCCCTCAGCACATGCGGATGCATCCCATCGGGGACCATGGATTTGTGCACACTGAGACCACTCAGATGCTCCTGAACCACTCCCTCGTCAACCAGGAGGGAGATCTCCACTTCCTAGACTCTTTCTCCTCCCTCCAGGGTCCAAGAGTTCCGGGAGGGGTAGTCATGGAAGCAAAGACCAAAGCAAAGAAGGCATTCAGTATCTCTGTCTTCTCAGTGTCCCCCGTTACCAGGACACCCCCCTCATTCAGCAGAGGACCCACATTACCTCCAGTCTTTCATTTGCTGTTTACATACTTTAAAAAAAAACTTATTATCCTTTATCTCTTTTGCAAGCTTCACCTCCAGGTGGGCTTTAGCCTTCCTCGTCATGTCCCTGCAGGCCCTGACAACACTCCTATACTACTTCCAAGCGGACTGGCCCTTTTTCCACATTTCCACATAGACCTTCCTCTTCCTTTTTATCTTGTTGATGAGCTCCTTGTTCATCCACGCAGGTCTCCTGCCCCCCTTCCCTGATTTCCTACTCTTAGGGATGCACCGATCCTGAGCTTGGAAGAAGTACTGTTTAAAGGTTGCCCAGCTCTCACAAGCCTTCTAGCAACCTAGCCCATGAGATACCCCCAAGTAGGTCCCATAAGAGGTTGAAGTTGGCTCTCCAGAAGTCCAGGGTAGCAATCCTACTTTTTGCCTTACTTCTTCCACCATTTTCCATCCTGAACTCCACCATCCCATGGTGCCCCCAACCTTCACATCCCTAACAAGCCCATCCCTGTTGGTAAGAACAAGGTCCAGAAGAACCCCCTGGCTTGTTGGCTCCTCCACCACATGCATTGGAAAATTATCTTCAACACATTGAAGGAACCGTTTGGACTGTGTGTGCCTGGCATATAAATAAATATATATGGCATATAAATAAATTTATAAATATATATATTTATCTTATTTTGGATATGTATTTTAAAAATTTCTTCTAAGTCCTTCTTTTTGACCATTCTTATTGCATTTTTGCTTTTAATCTGACAGAGTTTATGATTGTTTCTATTTTCTCCACTCGGACAAGCCTTCAGCTTTTTGAACTTCTTCCTAACGCCTTTCCCTGTTCTGTTGCTTAACAAAGATGGCTGCCCTTAGCCCTTTTTTCGAGCTTTTCTGAAAAGGTGGTGTGTACCATCACTGTACTACCAACATGGCATCCCTCAGTAACCTTTGTGCTGCTTGTAGGACTTACTTCTCCTAGCTGCCCCTTTTAATTCCTTTAAAAATGCTTCCTCATTTTAATACAGTTCCCTTTCCAAAGCTGAGCGTATCTGCATATACTTTGGCCTCTGGAAATGCTGTGCACTGCTTAGGTACAAGTCAAGGGCTGCGTCAGCTCTTAGGAGCTCCCTAACCCGCTCATCCATGAAATGTCTAAAGAGGTTGGCCCCAGAGTGACATCATGATATGACCTTAGCCCAAGGTAGGCAGGATAACCAAAAGCTCTACCAAATTGTTGGTGCCATCAGAGCCAAGCAGAGGGGCTGTGCTCACACAGAGATGTGGAGGCCAACAAAGGGTCATCATCCCTCAGGAATACGTGGCAGCTTGCACGTCTCCCAGGGTCACCACTTACATGCACTGAAACTCCAGCCTGGACAAAAAGAGAATTGGAATCGCTCTCCTATGTAAGCAGCATTTTCTACATTACTTGTTAAAAAAAGGGGAATTCAGGTTAAAGACCAGAGCTGAGGCTTTTATTCTGATACAGGGACCTAGCCAGCCTACATTTAGTAGATGTTATTGAGCCAATGTCTCAGAAAACATCAGCAAGATGACTAAGAGAGCCGTTTTTCCTGGTGAATCTGAGGTCACCTCTTGTGCAGTGCAAACAGGGAAACAGGAGAGAAACAGGAGAACATCTTGTCATTGTCATTGCACTGATTGATTTTTTTTTTTTGGATTAGAAAAGCCTCCCTGAGGGGACAAATTTGTTAAGTGGCCAATATTTTCCAGAAAATCAGGGATGGGCCCTTCTTGCAGGTACAGGCTCAGCTCTGAGGGCAGCAGGGGTAACACAGGTGTGAGAGAGCCAGCTCAGGGTGTTATCTCCCAGCAAAAGCAGAGTGAAATGCATGACCTTTGTCATATTTGTACAGTTTCCCAGAAGCACAGGAGCAGATTGCAGAGTGAAGGGAAGGGTGTCATTCCTATCAGAAAGGGTGACTGTATTTATCTGAATTACAAACTTCTGGCCAACTAATGGCACAGCCAAACCTACTTTATTTCTGCTTCCTTTACCTAATGACACAAGGCAGCCTTAAGAAGTAGTTTTACCTGCAGTCCCATATTCAGATCACAGAAAGCTATCATGTCACTTCTCAGTCTTCTTCCTAAAATTTCAGATCCTGAAGTATCAAGATCGAAAGCCCCAAACCCAGATCTGAGAGTGCCCATCATGTGTGTGAAAACGTTGTTTGGAAATGTAACAGGAGACGTGTGGCAGGCAAGTCAGCTGTGGTGCGGTGAAGGGACCTTACCCCAGATTCTTGACTAATCCAGAAGAGCTTTTGGGTAGCAATGACTTTGGATGTATTTAGACAAATACAAGAAAGAGAGCAAAACATAACAGCAAAGACTGATGCAGAGTTTACTAGGACAGGTTGGTTCTGAGGGCAGCTTGACATGCGGTAAGATGGCACAAAAAAATGTAAACTGAAAGTCCAGATGCTACTTTCTCGAGTATCTGCTTTAGCAGGAATATAGCCACGTTTTCAGGTGGTTTCCAATCCATGTGAGGGATTGGCAGCATCAGTATTCTTACCCTATGGAGCTGCAATTGCAGGAGGAGCTGTCAGGCAGCCTCTCCAAAAGGGAGATGCACATGGACTCCTTCGCTCAGTAAATCTGAAATCTGAGTCTCAGTGCCATAGCTGCAAACTGAATGAAATACCACTCAGGTCAAGTCGAACTCTTCCCTTGACCGCTGGGGCTTCGTACGGCTTTTAGGCATTCCTCAAAGCCTTGCAGGTTTCCACATGCAGCTGGGAAGGATTCCCTGTGACACTGCTGTGATGTGATGACCAGGGCTGCTTGGGTCCATCTTCGGATAAGCAGAATTAACAAACAAGGGTACATCAAAAGAGAAATGACCTGAACTGTAGCAAGCCAGCGTTTGTTGTAGACAGGCCAACACCTGGCTGTTGTAGTTGCTGCCATTTCACTAGCAGTTATGCACTATCTTCTTCCTCACTTCAAGGAAGAAGCTGTGTGGATGTGATGACCCAGACAGCTTCAGAGCTCATTAGCGGCAGAAGCAAGCAAGCACAGCTGTGCAGGGTACAGCCTTCTGACAAGCACTCACCTGTCATCCTCCACCACCAGTAAAACAGTATTAATTTGCCTTTCTGGCAGTGCACTCTTGACTCCAATGAAGTTTCTCATTGAGCATGCTTCTTCAGTAGTAGCCATGTCATTAACTGATTCTGTCCAATGCTGCAACGTGCAGAGCACTGGCTGAACCAGCACGGGAAGGGGTTGGGTGGAGACAATCAGATTATGGATGCTTCAGCAAATATCAATAACTCTTGTGGCAGCTTGATAATAACTTTGAAAAAGGAGAATGAAAACAAATTGATAAGCAGAAAGACAGTTTAAAAGCTGGATAAGGTTTTGCTCACATTGCAGGTCTGAGACAAGAATTGCAAGAAGAAAAAGCGTAAGGTCAAGTAGCAGCTTGACCCACTTCATCTCCCAGAGTGACAAATGGTGGGCTAGAAGGAAAATCATTTCAGACACATGCAGACATTTCCACTGCTAATCTGGAATTTTGAATTTAACTGGTTTTGAAGATGGTGTGGAGAATAATAATGTATGCTTCAGTGACTTTCCCATAGGACAGCAATAACAAATCGGTAATAAAAGTGTCACAGACACTGAAAAAATACAGACTATCCTGTTCCTTTGTTGTGTTTTTTTACCTAAGTATAACTTAATATTGTGGCCATGATCTTTGCTTAAGAGTGACCTTCAAGCTTAAAAAGAAATTAGGCTTGTAGCTGTATACACACACACACACACACACACACACAAGTATATAAAGGCACTCTTCTTTCTCACAGAGAAAACCTAGCAGAGGTTTGTCCCACAGGTCTTCTTCTTCAGAAATAATAAGAATATAAAATCAAACATTTTGGCTTTACTGATACATTTCTGTGAAGTGTCAGAAATACCATTTTCCTGGTTTCTTCCCAAAGGAGCTAGATAATCACGTCTTCAGCACAGCCATCTTTACTCTCCAGTGCTTCCCCAACTCTTTGCCTTGTATTTGTTCTCTGTTATTGTTTTTCTCAATGTAAACAACTGCATATAGCCTGAGTTCAGTGGTCCTTTCTTTTCCCCTGTAACCTAGCTAGCTAACTTGTGGCAGAGACAGGATTATTGAAATTCAGAAGTTCTTGGATCCTCAGAATACACCATCTCCCTTAGATCCTTTTAATTCTCTTTCCTGCCACATCCTTTGTCCCTTCCAGCCTCCTTCTCTGCTGTGCTTTATACTCGTCAGAGATGCGGCCAACAAACAGCACTGTGGAGTAGAGAAAAATCTTTAGTGTTTGATGATAAATAATACTGAGGGGGTCTTTATTTCAAGGGTTTGAAACATAGCAAAAACTAAGGCAAAGAAATAATGTTTTTAGGAGGGAAAAAATCAATCCGTGCTTGCCAACTGTGTGGCTCTCCTTCCTCCCGCAGGAAAAAAAAAAATAAAAAAGTCCTGCGATGACTTTTCCAAGACTTTTGTTTTTAATGTGGTTTTGTACCAGGAAAAGGACTAGTCTGATTAACTTCTAAAAAGGGAGATTGCAAAATTTCTTGAAGAGCCTTTTTTTTGAGGCCAACAGTGGCCATCAGTGTAGGCACTGGCACGATAAGGTGGTGGAGGGCTGGTAGTACTTCAGCCTCTGGCTTCATTGAGGCTGGGATTTAACCCTGGAGGGAAGGAAGAGGTGTGATAACCTCTGTGCTGTGCTGCAGGCACTTCTCAGCTCTGACCGGGCAGCACTGGGCAGGATGAGGAAAGGCTGGAGCCAGCTCCTTCCCCTTTCAATCTTTTGCTTCCACTGGCAGTGCTTACAGCAGAGGTTTTGGTGGCCTGTCAGTGTTCCCTAGAACCTGAAACAAAGCTTCTGACCATTAACCACACGAGGTGCTGATCTGAAAGGTGAAGCACCCCAGGCTGCACAAGTGAGTGAGCTATCCTCTCCCTGACAGAGGTACAATGAACCCCAGCTAGATTTGCAGGAATCCCAAGGTGTTTCACTAGGGGAGCAACCTATTAGAGCATAAAAACTCTTATGAACACCTGTGGTTTCTGACACAGTTGTTTCATTATTGCACTTATCTCACTTTTTTTTTTCCTTTTTTTTTTTTTTCTTTTTCTTTTTGTGAAACAAGGAATAAAAGAGAAGTGTTTCAGTGGTATATGTTTCTTCCAGACACCATGTTTTTAAGTCTTTCTTACACTGAAACTGCTGTTTCATTTCTGTGCTCTGTGCAGTTACTGGGGTGTGCCTTTGGCTTCAGCAGGTGAGATATAAGCCTCATCCAAACAGCAAATGACACATAACTTTTGTACTGCTTCTTTTTCCCCCTGAACCCACAGATGACTGTATTGCTTTTCTTACAGCGCCGTGGAGGGACAGGGAGAGGGACAGCATCCTTCTTTGTGCCTGAGCCACAAAGATCTTGATCTTGCTCACAGTGGTGGTAAAATTCAGGTTTCTGTTCATAGACCTCTCAACAATCACTTGCATTCAAGGCAGCAAACGCTGCAGAAACACAGAAATGAAATAAAATCTTAAGAAGATGGAAAAGGATACAGGTATCTGGGAGTGAAGCTTGCTGGGCTGGGGGCAGAAAGCTGAGCTGCAGGAGTGCAGAACTGAAGACTGCAGCCTGGCAGAGAAATCTCTGGGTTTCTGTAGGACCGAAAATCACCTGCTTTTTCCTTGCAGTTCAGTGTGTGACCCAGTGACGCTAAGAGAGGATGTTTTTTTATAATTGTGGTGCCTGTGTTTTTTCATGGGGTGTATTTCAGCTTTAAAAACATAACCACAACTGCTTCTACAAGCTGAAGAGCTTTATCACCTGCTGGGTCAGGCCAAAGGGGAGTTTCCCATGTAAGGAACCATCTTGAGAGGTTGTCTTTCTCAACTCTAGTTTTCACACAAGGCCCAGAGTTAAAGATTTATCTGAAGTCCTGCCACAAGCACATGCAATATCAGGCAGCACTATCTTCAGGCGGCCCCTACTGTGATCATCAGCCAGATTTTCAGGCTTCTGCCTGGAGACACAGCACAATATGAAGCAAGCAGTAGCTGTGGCTTTATATCAGCCCCTCTGTATGCTCAGAGGGGGCTGTAAGTCCACAGTTCAGAGAGGTTCATAAGTCAAGAGGAAGCTGTGAGTAAATATATAAAGATGCAGTCAGCTGGGCTGAAGTACAAAGGTCACTCTACAGGGCTTTACAGTCTGTCCTGTGCAGCCACCACAGAGATTTGAGTTCAGATGAGTACTTGAGGATGTTCCTATGAAGCTCTGAAGACCAGAGATGCGTGGGACTATTCAGATCCAACAGGGAGATTTTATCATGCTTCTAACTCTGGCAATACATTTTTTTTTTTTTTTTTTGTAAATACAAAACTTTGTGCCCACTGAAATTGGTGTAATTCTTTATCTTTAGAAAGCAGCCAAACCATTTCTTGGACAAAGAAGTGTAGGTAGAACAAAAACTGATAAGAAGCCTCAAAGTAAATAGATACAAGATCATACTCCTTTTTCTGTGAAACCACATAATGTATTTAATATTGTCAATTTTTAAAGACTTCTGTATAAATGTTAATTCTCCAGAAACAAAAATACTTAAAGAAGCAGTTTTTTGTTGTTGTTGTTTTTTTTTTTTTTTTTTTTTTTTTTTTTTTTTCCCCACCTGATTCACTCATGAAATGCAAGAAACCTCACAAGGCTGTTCTCTCAGAGCTCATTCCCACTCCAGGGCAGACATGCAAATATTTATGTGATTCTGCAGACAGTGTGCTTTAGGAATCTGAGTTCCCTTATGGAGGAAGTGAGTAACTCAGTTTGACTTCAGTGGCAGTTACTCATATCCTGTGAGGAGACAAGTGGGAAAAAGAAACAAAACAAAACAAAACAAAACAAAACAAACAAACAAACAAAAAAACAAGAAGAGAAGAATCCAAGAAAAGAAAGGCAAGGGGGTGGGAGGCAGATGAGCAGGCAGTGAATGAACCATCCATGATCAGTGATCCTCACTTGCTCTGTCCTTTGCCGGCACAACCCAGAGAAATTTGTAATAAATGTGAGAGCCCAAGTGATGGAGCTTCAGCTCCCTCACTGTACCATTTCCTTGTACATCCTTTATCATCTTTCAGTAACACTTAGAATAGCATGAAGATGTTAAATACTACTTCAAATGTCTGTTCCCAGACAAACATTGTACATAGCTATGTGTGCCTCTGCATACATATTTATACGCACAGAGCTATATCAGGGATTTGGATATTTAGGGATAATGCTGCAAAACATGTTGAGATGTTAACTCATTACTTGAAGTTTAAACCCTGACGTGCCTGTTGCTTTCTGGATCAAAGCCAGTAAAACCTGTGTGTAACACTTGTCTCACCACTTCTGGCCCTAAGCATTCTGCTGCATGGAATATCAGGGCCAACAAACCCAGCTGGCTACAACAGCTCCAGTTGACACTAACATTCCCTGAAGAAGTCTACAGCTTGGGTTCAGTTGATTTAGTCCCTTGCTCAGCTCATTAGTTTCTCAGGGAAGTCCGGAGGCAGACAGGGAGCACGATGAGGAGGCTGATCCATTGCTCCCCAGCAGAAGCATGTGTAACTCGGAGCAAATGGCCTTGTACTAACACATCAAGTCGTGCCTGTATTAAGTGTTACATCAGGGCCATAGGGAAGGTGAAGCCTAATGCACTGCACTTAAAACACTTCCTGAATGGTTTTGGAATCCGCCAGCATCAACTAAGACAGTGTTCTTAAGAAATGAGTTCAAAACAGGTCAAGGCTGGCAGATTTTTGTACCAGGAAAACACTGTGCCTGAAGCCACTGGGGGGCTAGAATTTCACAAGTGCATTTTGGGGCAGTTTTACATCACTGCCATGCCATACCCCACTGCACACACAACACCCATCTCAGTGGGGAGGCAGCTATATGCTCATGGAGGCTTGGGCCTTCACAAGCAAAAATAAGTCTTTCTGAAGAAGGGGAAACAAGAGGAAGGGTGTAGGGGAAGACATGAAGGTCAATATTCAGAACGATTTTGTTACTGATTTCTTTCCTTCTCAAAGTCCCTCTGATAAAGAATCCCCTTCCCCAAGCTCTGACAAGAGGTGTGATAAAGCCCATGGCTGACATGTTCTTGATCTCCTCTGGAAGGTTCTTGTCACAAATGGTCCCCCCTTGGGCAGAGGCTCAATGTTTCTGGAGAAACCACTGCTTACATAGCACCATGACGGGGTTTTGAGCAGTGGAGTCAGGCTTTTGGAAAGATGACCATGCCAGGTCCATGAGGTCAACTGAAGCCAGGCAAAAATAAGAAGCAAAAAAGCTTTGCAGAATGGATGTGGGAAAGACAGGGTAGAGGAGTACTGTTCCTGCACTTCCTGGTCTTTCTGCCTAGGGATCAGGGTTGTGAATCCAGCTGCTTGGTTTAAAGGTAGAAGGGATGATGTTTCGAGGAGACAACATGTAGAAAGAGTAAGCTAGGAAGCAATTGAGTAGTATCTGCAGTTATTTTATTTCATAAATCATCATCTATCAGCAAGTTCCTCTTCTCTCTCTTTTTGGCTCGCCCATCTTCTGACACTCAGAATAATTTTAGTCTAATTACACACCACAGTTTAGAATAATCATTTTCTTTTATTTATTTATTTTTTTTCCCAGTGGTTGGAGATCATTTAGAAACATTTGAGCCTGCATTTCCAATGAGCCAGCAAATGGCCTTAACCCACCATGGGGTGACCCTGGTAGGTGGGGAGGAAGTGCAGAGTCCACCATCTGGAAACAGAGGTGGCCTAAGCCTCCTCTGATGGCCTCCTTCGATTCCTCGGCTGTACCCAGCAGCAGCAGCCTTAGGTTGGGAGAAGATTTTTGGCGATGATATGGTGACTGCACAGAGCCGGGAAGGGTTTGCCTTTTGTCTTCCATTAACTCTCCTTTATTTATTTATTTTAATTAGCTACCTAATCTAGCTCACTATTTCTAAGGGCTTTGTGGTCAAACTCTGTTACACAAGCATTTAGGTCAAGCCGCCCAAACCTTAGAAAAGAAGAATTGTATCTATCTAAATGTCCATGGAGTGAATCTGAGAACTCCGTGAAGTGTTTCAGCTGTGATTATCCGTTTCCCTGTGTAGCACCTGAAGCTATTTTTAGCACTGATATGTTAAAGTGGATATCTACAAATCTATGCGGTAGGTAAACATAGCAGAGTTGGGAATGACGTAAGTCCCCAAAACCCCTGTCCCATTGCCAGTCCAAGAAGACATTAAGGAAAACATTGTGATTACTGAGAAATGTCTGGTCAGCTTAACCATTAAAGCAGACTGAACTGTTCAACCTACTTAATAAAGGCAAACTTCTGGGCAGCTCTGGTGAGATGACATTTTCCCTGGGTGACATCATTCTACAATAATGTCTTGAAAATACTGTGATGAAACATGCAATGAGACAAGTATTCTGGCCTTTCCAGACACCTGTGAGTCAGCCTAGACTGTTTTTTTTTTTTTTTTTTCCTCTCTAAATAAAGAACAGTTTCAGAGCTAGTTTTCTGAAAGCTCTAGGAGTGACAGAGGAACTAATACACAGAGTAATTAAAAGATGTTGTTGACATATTCTGGCTCTCTCAACCCTTCAGTCACTCAGGCTCATTTTTTAAACCTATTCCCATTTCACAAGGTGCATTTGTTGTGAGCCTCAATCATTTGAAATATCAAGGCTTGCAGATTTTAAAAAACTGATTGTTTCAGTGCTTGAGGAGTATGATTGTGCTGTCTGTGAGCTGGCAGCACCTCACTGAGTGGGGGAAAACCATCATCAGACAGGAATCTTGCAAACTGCACATTTCACCCCCCTGCTCCAGAGCAGCTTTGTTGCCTTTGTCCATCCATCAGCGGTGGCAAAAGGACCTGCTTCATTAGACCCCCAACTAATTACAGTATGCCCCAGTGCCTCCCTGGTCCTTTTTTTTTCTGTGACAGCTGGTGCGTGGTGGAGATGCAGGCCCCATCTATCTGCACTGGGGAGCTCGACTGATTTGTCTCTTGATGGGCTTGTGTTGTCCTTGGCCATGCCACACGCATTTGCTAATGCCCCCGGTAACAAAAGCTGTTTTTGCCCAAAGCTGGCGTTGTTTCATGTGTGTGTGATGGCCAGCATGAAACGAAATAGTATCATGGTTCATTGGGTAGATCTGCCTAAAGCTCCTGTAATAAAGGACACAAGGGAAAACTCTTCTTACTGCTCTGAGGAAAAACTCTGTGTTTGAATGGACAAAGAAGAGCACCTGTCCCTCCAGATGGAATGTCAGTGCCAGAATAATGCTGATACTCTCCCCTCCTTGCAGATAATGAGAGCAGATTGTTTTCAGCTCAGTCTTTCCTCCATCCACTTCAAAAACAAAATCAACTAATAAATTACCAAAATAAGATTATTCCAAAGTATACCTTTATCATCAGGTAAACAGTATGCATCTGTTAAACAGTCAAATCTCACCCCGAGATCTGTACAGGGTCTGTGGTATTTACTCCATCACTGCTTGCCCAATTCCTTAATATTTAATTACATTTATTTGGATTTGCCAGACAACCATGAGATGAAGTTGACAGAGCAATCTTTTCTATGAAAAGAACATAGAAAAAAGATGAAATTGACATCTCTTCTTCAGAGAAAAAGCAGGTGAAAATATGGCAAGGGAAATAGCAGAGGCAGTCACAGCCGTACTTAGCTGTTTCATCATAGTCACAGAAAATAATAATAATAAAATTATAGTAAAGTCACAGAAAATAATTCTCTGTCCCTTTATTCTGGTTCAGAATGAATGTCTCTCCTGTCACAAGAAGCTATGCAGACATTTCACTTTGTCACTGAGGCACACAGTTCAATCGAATGGGTTATTCATGGATTTGATTATCAATGAGGGACTACTACATCCCCATTTACTTGCTGGAATACTCTTTTTCTGGCTTTTCCTTCATCTTTTCCCTGCACATCAAAGTCCCTGTCTGGCCCCAAAGTTTAGTATATGTTATATTTCACATAAGGGGGGATATGAGAGATTTGACTGTAGGCTACTCACCTCCCAGTACAGAGCCCTGACTTCAGGGTTTGAGGTTGCTCTGGAGTGGTGAATTGTTATATATATATCTATCTATATAATATATATATATATATATATATATATATGAACTCATACTGGAGCACAAACCACATTTGCATGGTCTCAGTCCGTCTTTATGTATTAATGACAATTTCAGTGCTTCTATGGAAGGTGGAACATTTTTGAAAAAAAAGCCTGGCAAGCCCCTCAATGATGTCTTACAGAGCAGTGTTTAAAATATCCCCTGAAAATTGTCAGCAGAGGTGACCACAAGCAGTTTAAACACACTCTCTACTACACAGTCTGTAGTGTTTCAAATTGCTGCTCTTCTAGACTAAGAGGCTGACCTGAAGACGTATTCTCAAAGCACTGACCTGAAGATTTTGAAAGAAAGGAATGCGCCTCTAGGGACAGGCCAGGGTGGTCACAACTAGTAGGGATGCCTCCTTGCAACCGATCTCAACAGGCTCATGTCCTCAGTGCATGTTTCTGGAGGGTTAAAATAACAGAACAATACATTTCTGCAAGTGCAACAGCTGGCTCTATTGTGTCTGGTATAGGAGTCCCCGAGTACGCCAGCACTATGAATCACAACAAAGAGACAATTAAAAGTTCTGCAGTGCAGTGTCTCCTTGCAAGCACTCCATGCAGCCTGCAAGCCCATTTCCAGGAATGACTGTTCCCTGCAACAGACCTACCACCGAAGAGGTCTGGTTTTAAGGCACAGGCTAGAACACAAGTACCATAACGAGGTCTAAACATGGGATGAAAATGGAAGGGGATGCCAGGGTGAGCAAGATCAATTGTGCCCCACCACATAATATTTGGTTCAAAAGCATCCCGTCACACTGAAACCACAGGATAGCATCTCACACCACAAGGCTGCAGTACCAAGAGCCACAAATTCTGGAGTATCCACAGGAAGCAAGCACAGGGGATCCAGGGCACTGTCTAGGTACTCATTCCCTTACGTCCCTTATGGTAGTAAGAAACTTGTTAGACTAAATGCCTGAATAATCCCAAGTAACAATCTACTTCCATGCCACAAAGAGGGCAGAAATAATTTTAGCAATCCCTCTCACTAACGCTGGGGCTGATGTCTTCCTGAACTCAGATTTTCTGATCAGTCTAACTCGGGCCGTGCGGTTCTGACGCAGTACTGCAGCACCAGGGAGAGTTTTCAAAGCAAGCCACAGCTGTCAGGTATCCCACCCAGCTTTAGATGTGTTCACGGCTAGGTTGAATAAACCATCACTCTTCTAAAAGCCATGAATCATAACACAATTTGCTGCTGAAGAAAGACAAGTCTGGAGAATGTACAGTTAACAGCTGAAGTTCGCTTGCCACACCTCAGTGTGAGATGTTATCAACAGAAACCAACCACAAGTTCCCTTTACAAAGCAAGGACTACAACCTGTTTACAGTTTAAATTCATTATTTGCTCTTACAAAAAGAGAAGTTATGTTATTGTAGCTTTATTCTGGTACCAATCAAGCATAAAGAGCCAGGCAGAGTGTAAGTACAATTTTTCTTATTGGGGTAAATATTTAACTTAACTACCCTGAACAATCAGACTCATTTCTGATGCTGCTCCATAGGATTCTTCTTGTTACAATGTCCCTGGAATAAATGCATCTCTTGCATTTTGGACTACTGATTTATGGTCTATTCCGAAGCTCATCAAAGTCAGGACTCCAGAAGAGGTTGGTACCCGCCGTTGCACAAAAGACAATTAAATATGACCTAGCTCAGAATAACAAGTAACACAAGGAATGCTGGCATCTACAGATGCCTAGCCATTTTCTTAACTCATAAAACAGACCTTTTGTGAAAACGGATCCCTTTCTCCCCAGCTGTACCTACCTGCTGAGGTCAAAACAGTGCCTTTTAGCGTGCCTAACAACCTGAACATCTCCTGTGAGAGTGGCTACCAGGGATTAACCTGCTGTTAGTTGTAACAAGTCAGTAGAGGGCCAGATGAAAGGATATGTGTACTTGTGTGGCCATATACTCATTCACCTGCTGCTGTTGCTGCAGCAAAATACCTGCTGAGGAAGCAAGAGAGGGAAGCAGTTAAACAAAATTGTTCTCAGATGAGAAACACTAATGCGCTGAGTGGAATTACACTTTGTACACTTAAGCATACAACAGAACAAGTCAGAGCTTCCCATTCTGCCTCATTGGAGATTTCACTCTGTCTGAGCACACCAGAGGCCTCTTCCACAGCTTGCTTGAGTCACAGGAAGGATTCCCGTTGTTGTTGCACTCCCGTGGCCCAGGGAAGTTGTGGTTGTACACCCATCCAACCCACTGAGAATTGGAGTACTTCAGTGGTGCCTGGGAGCTTCGTCTCTCCTTTGCCAGCAGTGATTTCTAAAGCAGGGTTGTTTGTGCCCTTGGATGCCTAAAGCAGGTTGGAACACCTCACCAAGATCAACAGTGGGCACCTTTTCATAGCTGGCTTTCAAAGTACAAATTAAAACCATGCTAATTTTAACCAGTTGTGTAATTTTACTTCAAACTCACTGACTTTTGGGGAAGGGGGGTGATGTTGTACAGTCTCTTGGAGATTATTTTAGGGATTCAGTTTAGGTGTGACCCAACTTCTTCCTCCCCAACTCTGAAGGCATGTCCAGGCTGCAGCCCCAACCCTGACTGTGATGCCATAGAGAGAGCCACATGGTGGGAGCTGTGCAAGAGAGGGAGGTACCTCACCAGGTGGTGGAGAACTGGCTGGGCATTTCTATGCCCCTCACTGCCCTCCAAGTGGTCTAAAATGGTTCTGCAGCGTTTGATGGAAGCAACATATGATGCTTTGATCATTCAAGGAAGCATGTTTGATGGAAGCTTCACTTTAGGCTGTGCCTTTCTCTTTGTAAATGTACAGAGAACAATACCCCCCTCTGAGGGGCCTGGGACAGCGAGGTAACTTCCTTAGCATCATACACACATACACAGTGCCACTGAAATAAAGGGTCTGCTTCCTCTCCATCATACACCCTTTGACAATAGCTGTGTGATTCTGCTGACTCTTTTACAGTGGAGGTTGGACAAATTATTGTGCTGTCATTGCATCACTGTACCAGAGAATCCCTTCTAACAGTGGATTATTGCAATTTTTGGAATGCCAAGTGAAATGGGCACACCGAAAAACATCCTTGGTCATGGCTTCACTTTCATCCTCAGGCTCATCAAACATTTATACTGCTCCCTGTCACAGGGAGGGATTTATCTAACTGGTGAATCTGCAAACTGTCCAGTTACCAAAACCAATTATTATTTTGAGTGCTTGTTGATAGGAGCATTCAAAATGAAATGGCAGGTGGGCTGTAAGCAGAACCCACCCTATTTCTGATACCTTCTGAAAAGGAAGCAGGGGAACTGTATTTTATTTATTTATTTATTTATTTATTTATTTTCAGAAAGATGCACTTTATCATAGAATCACAGAATCATTCAGGTTGGAAAAGACCTCTAAGATCATCTAGTCTAACCTTTAACCTAGTACTGAAGTCCACCACTAAACCATGTTTCTAAGTTCTAAGTCCACATGTTTCCTGAAGACCTCCAGGGATGGTGACTCAACCATTTCCCTGGGCAGCCTGTTCAACAACTTTGATATGTTGTGTACAATTGCGTATCAGAGCTGTCCTAGTATTTTTCTATGAACACCCCTCCTGTTCAGCACTGAAATAAAATTTAACCTTCCTGTTTTTCCTGACTGGAGGCAGTTCCCTAGGCACCACACAAGCAGATTGTTACTTCTTCCTATTCTTGTTCCATTGGACACCTTGAGAAGACACTGGAGAGATGCCTGCAGAAGCCCCTTTTCCACAGGCTTCATAGGGTCTTGGTGCAAGAGCCCTCTTCTTTTGAGCTCTTAGCTTTGAGGGTGTTCTTTTTATGAATAAGTCTTCTCTGAGAAAGCTTGAGAAAACAATTACGATTTTTCTTTATCACTTGTGGAAAGTTAATGTGTAGTCAGCTGCTCTCCCACACAGCCATAGAGTGAATTACATTGTTTCCTGAAAGAGGGCTTCTATTTCAATCTTCTCTTTTCAAGTGGGCAGGGTGGAGAAAGGATGTTTTGGAGTCAGATTGCACAGTCCCTATTCAGCTACAAATTTCCACTTCACAGGATTAATTCATTTAGGACTTCATTGAAGTATGTAAGCTAAAGAGGCTAAATCCAGGAACTTCTGAAGTAGTCTGGTAATATTTATGGTAAGTAAATATCATATTAAAAGAGTTGGTGGAAGGTCTGTTTGTACTACTCTGCTATGCTTCATGAATGTTAGCTACAGACAGAAATTCAGAAGAAATGTGGTGACAGTCTAAGCAGTTACAAAATAGATAGCTCTTTTGTGGTCAGAGCAGGAGCTGAATTTCCTTAGCTGTTGGGCTATACCGGGTGGCTACAGCAGCAGCAAAAATATAAAAAGTCTGTTCTGCTTGCTTAGCCTACCATGGACAAGTAAGATTTCCTACAAATCTTTCCTAGAAACATAAATCAACATAAAACCTGTGTGTAAGTGTATACAATCAGTATATAATAGTTGTGAAGCTATACTCCTACGAAGCATGTTACACTAACCACATTAAAACGGACAAACACTTCCTGAGGGTCATTGCCACTGTGAAGTGTACTCATTGCAAGCACATACAACATAGTGGCTGACATATTTGGAGCATGAAAACACACCTTATTTGCAAACTTTTTCTGTGCCCTTTGTTGCTAGAATATAGTCCTAGCAGTTAGAGGTAAAAAGGACAAATTTGCTCCTCAGAAAATAAAATCTACTCAAACTTTCTTCCATAGATTTGAAAGAAAAGTCTAGAAAAAAACTTTGTTCTTGTCTGGTGCCTGAAAATAGGACTTTCGTTATTTCTTATGTAAGGCAAAACAAGCTATATAAAAGACAAATACAATTTCTTTCTTTAGAGAAGACTGCCTTTGTCTAATAATGAGTCAGCATCATCTGACAGATTAATTTTCTTTCAGTGTAGGATGGGGATTTTGCATATCACACTCTCCAAGGGCACCTGTTGGAAACTTGGGCTGCCTCAGCATGGAATTTCACACCACACCTGAGAGCAACTCGATAGCCTTCCAGTGCAGAGACCACAAAGTCTCAGCAATAGGAATGAGGCTGATACCAGACACTTCATGTTTTCTGTCCTCCAGATCTGCCTTTTTAGAAAGAGGACAAGGAAACAACATTCCCTTACAGTTTCCTGGTTCTTTCTCAAACAATTAACATGCCTAGCATCCATAGGATCATTGGGTCAGACAAGACCTCAGGAGGTCTCTAGTCCAACCTCCTGATTGAGGGTTGGTCGTTGTGAGGCCAGGCCACGTTGCTCAGAGCTTCATCCAGTCAGGTCTTGAAAATCTCCAAGGACTTCCAGCTTCTCTGGGGACCATCTTCCAAAACATGTTTGTCCTAATGGTGGAAAAGCTTTTGTTTGTAACTGCTCTAAACCTCACCTCTGCTGTTGCAATTTTTGCCCTCTGTCTATCACTCTCCTGCCACGCAGCGCTTTGACAAGCCCAGCCCCATCGTCTCATAACCTTCCCGCACTGGCTGTGTGGTTAGGTGGGCTGTGGTTACATTCCCCCAGCGTTATCCCTTCCCCAAGCCAAACAGGACCAGCTCCATCAGCCTCTCCTCACCAGGGAGGTGCTGCAGCCCATGCCACCAGCAGTCTTCTGCTGAACTTGCTGTAGTCCATCAACACTTTTTTTTGTTTTCATGTCAGGGACCCAGTGTACTGCGTTCCAGACGCAGTCCCACAAGTGCTGAGCAGAGGCAAGTGATCACTTTCTTGATGTACTGGCTGTGCTTCCAGATAACAGCCCAAGATGCCACTGGCCCTTGCCACTGGCCAACGCCAACCGCTGGCTCACGCTCAGCTTGTTGTCTGTCAGGACTCCTAGGTCCTTTCAAGCAAAACTGCCTCTGGCCTTTTTTGTTGCAGACTCCCAAAATCTCTTGGTATCAACTTTGCCAGGGTGGCCAGGGCAGCCTCTCCTTCCCCATGCCACACATGCAGAAGCTCCCCGAGCTTCAAACATCAACTAATAACGTCAGGATTAACTCCGTGAAGACATGAAATTAAAATACTGTTAATGCACTTCTTACAGTCCCTTTAAAAAGAAATGTGTGAACTCCTCCTTAATCTTGTATATAAAATTGAGAACAGCCACTGTGAGGTGCTCCTCTCCTCCAGGCATGGTTGTTTATGGTAAAAAACACTAGGCTTTGATCATCTGCTTTTATTTACCACATTGATTCCAACATCTTTGCCAGTGGGCTATATAGATTCTCAGCATGAAACACTCCTGCTCATTTGAAGTGGTTGAGATTGTTTTCCAATGGAATTTTCCATTATGCTCTGCACTATCTTTCTTCAAAGCACAATTTGTTCATCGGGCAGCACTCCTTGTCCAACATAATATGCAGAACTCTTTTATACCTGCTCAGTATTTTTGCTTTCTTCCTGTGGTGCTTCAACTCCTCCATTTATTCTCATCTCCACCCAAGTTCTCTTTTACAGCTCTCTGGTGGGTAACCTGATATGTTTGTTAGCAGCTGTTCTGCAGCCTTTTCCCCATCCTCCCCCCTAACATTGAAACAGGAGGCAGACATTACTTCTCAGGGAGGACACAATGCCTTTTGCTATGGGTCACTGGGTTCCTCCCTTTTCATTTCCCCCCCCGAAAGTTAGAGTGCTAGAAGATACTGACACAGTAATCCTGCATACTCCACAATTCTTGCATGAGTGTAGCACGCTAAGCTATTTCAAAACAGCCCCATAATTAGATTGTACACTTTTTTTTTTTTTTTTTTTTTTAAATAAAAAATATTTAAGCCCCAAGAGCAGGGACCAGACAAATCAACCCATCTCACACAGAGGGGAAAAGAATCCACATCTCCAAGCCCCAGACCTAATGCATTCTCCACTAGACAGCTGTAGCAAATACGTGTTATTCCCCTTCTGCCACAACACACCAAAAGCCATGGAGCCTTACAGAATGAGCTGCAGCCTGGGAAACAGCAGGTAAGGACTTACAGTAGCTAGTCCAGCAACACAGCGTATGAGGACTAGCGGGGTCACATCTTACATTGCTACTCACTCACCCAATCATTACATTCTCAAAGGAAAGAGGAATGATGTTGGCCTTCCTGCTTTTTAACCTGGATCAGACTGCATCCCTATTAATTAAATCGGCAGCATTTGCTAAACTACACACAGGCAGAGTCAGAGAAACCACATATACATACTGGGAGCTTATACCTCTTAAAATTTTCTTTCAAGTGTGATTAACCTAGATACCAACACACACTTTAACATAGAGTGGTCTACTATATTCAAATAAAGGAAAATTTCTACAGCTAAGCAATATTAATAAGTTGCATTAATACAGCAGTTTTCAAGTACAAAAATAAAAATATATGGAACAAAAACTGTATTGTTAGTGAAGACGTACACCATCTCTGAAAAAGGAAGTCTCAAAGTGAACAAATTTGAGGTGATGCCCATATTAAACTGTACTAGGGAATCTACTATAAAGAACTAATCCCTTTTCCAGGACTGTACAAATATGAAATTAAGATGTCTCAATACCTATAAAATATGTAAGCAAAGCCAAGCACTTCACTTAAAGTTTTCCAAGTCTATTAGCTTTTTTAAAAAAATCATCATCTTCAGATGCACTGGATGCAGTTTTCCCAGAAAAGAGTAGGCCTGACGAGCTTACTTCAAATTAAAATTTTGCCCCTCAGCCTCCATTGGCCACAGGCATATTTACAAGGCTTAATAAGTTGCCACAGCTCAGTTATTTTACATAGCTATACCATTACAGAACTGGAGTTGTGCTTTGTGTAGCCTCTTTACCTCCCCAGTTGTTTCTTTTGAGGAATCTGTATGGTGTAAGCCTGACAATAACAGACTAAATTTATGACTACAGAAATGCAAGTTTGACTAAATATTAAATTAAATACAAGCCTGATTAAATATGTCAATTTTATTACTTTACAGGTTGGAACAGCTTTGTAGTTTTTAATCCGCAAAACATGCTGCTACAACACCTACCATTCTGTGCCACATTACACTCTTCATTCCATTGGTGCAGCCTACTAAGCAGAAGGATCTAATTCCCTACAGATCAGATTGCTAAAGACCTACTTGAATTGCTCTTATCTGTCCATCCACATTAGCAATACACATTACCTAAGCTGATGCACGTCCAATACATAGAAGGTAGTCTTGAACAGGAAATGAGTAGACATGTAGAAATAAACACAATAACACAAGTCGGGTAACTCAAAGACATAGAGGGTGACCAACAGTTTGACTCCAAGTTCATGTGCTGAAGCCCAAATCATCTGGTGGGTTTGTTTTCGGTAGTTTTATTTTGCATTTTATTTTTTCCAAATGGAAGAAAAGATGTTGGCATTTCTATAGTCCTAGGATGAGGAGCACAAGTTTTTTCAGTGTGTGAAGATAGAAAGAAAAACCTCTCTACAGCATGGTGGGGATCACAGGACTTTTACTGCTTATGATTTTAGCATTCACATGGCAGCAGCTGCTTATGCTGAAAAGCAATATCACATAAGTTACTTTCAGTTCTCACTGCTAGTTTCTCAGAGCCATCCAATGCTTCCTCATTGCTGTCTGCTTTAGAGGAATTCACCAGTTGCCTTGAGAATGCAGAACAGCAGCAGAAGCAGAGCAATGAGCAAGTAACAGCACATCAGTGGCTGCAATGGAGTTAAAAACCCGTTTGTGAATTACAAATGATAAGAGATGCCATACCACGTATCTGCAGATTTATTTATTTTTAAATGAGATGCCAATGGCATGAACACTTGCTCTGCAAACTTTAGAGTTTACCTACCCCTTTATTTGCTCTGTAAAAGATAAGCTAAGTAGTAATACAAATGTTTAATTACCATTTTTGTTAATTAAAACAGATGGCCACCACTGTATTTGTGCCATTGTCTAGCATTATCTGTATGAACTCTGGCAAATTAAACAGCTTATTTGAGCTTTACAGAAAATACACCAAGAACATACAAGTTTGCAGACAGATGAGTAAATTACACAAATACCATTATGGTAACTTTGTTTCTTTTAGACAGTAAGGCCAATATAAAAAGTAACAGATTGAAGTCAGACATATCTATGAACAGAAAAAAAAATAAGATATTAACATTTTAAGTCAAAGAAATATACACTAAGATGTGAAATTTGAGAACAGAACCACCATATGTTTCTCATATGTCACATGCCACTTAACCTCTGAGGAAAGACATCGTTACTGATAATCAGAGCACTTGGTAGTCCCCCAGGAGCAGGGCTGGGTGATGCAGTTCCCTGTAGACACAGAGCTGTGTTTTCACCTGGCTTTCACAGTTGCATTTTGCAGGGGTGCACTGCCCCCTGGTGCTACGAGTCCGGAAGGGGCTGGCTATGCGTGCCGCTTCTCGTCTTCAGCTGTGACTGGGCAATATCTGCCAGGGCACTCTGTATCTTTTCCAGTAACATATCTCCACGATAAACCACCTCTTCTAGACGGGCAGCTGCTTCGTGATTTTCTTCTTCTAATCGATACAGACTAGCAGCCTTTAAAATGGAAGGGAGACAAGTAAGGATCTTCAAATACACAAAACTGACTTTCTTACTGAGGGGAGGCAGTATGTAACGGTTAACGCCCCCTAGAAAACAAAGATTCTCCCTTTATCCCCAAATTCTATACTAGTAAATTCAGAGTAACTCATTAGAGCGTGCAGCCTGAAACACAGTGCATATCCACATGGAGTAAATTAAAAACACCAAATAGAGATGTTAGCTGCTTTCATACTGCAACACTTAGCTCTCCTGATAAGAAGTGAATATTTATCCCCTTCCCCACACAGGTACTGAAAACTATCCTTAAATCTTATGGGGACCTTATTTAGACCGTCCTATTAAATAGCATATTTCACATGAAACTAACAAAATCACATATTTTATTTCTGAACAAAAATGCTTCACTTAGACAAAGTTAGTGAAATAAAACACCTGAGCTTCAGCATTCAGGTAAAATATTTACCAAATTTAAAGCTACTCAGACTTGTTCCAACTCAATTACAGAACAGATGAAACAAAATTGGCTTCAGACACTTTTTTTAAACTACTACCCAAACCCTTAAAACCTGGTTAATGGGTCTCCTTATAATCATGCTTAAACTGGTAAGTTTTTGAACATATTCATCTCCTGCTCTGCAAGGCTCATGTACAATGAAGGTTAATATATCACCTAAGACTTGACAGACCTTGGAAGAAAGGTCAGAGAAAGAATAGAAAAACATACAAACTCAAAATATAGAATCCAGCTCAGTTAGTTCAGTCTCAGATGTTAGAAGATTGACTGCAGGTAAACTGCCATTTTTGAGCAAAATATGCATCAGCCTTGGCACAAAAGACCTCAAGAGGGACCAGTAAATTGTGTTGGGTATTAAGGTGGCAGCCCCTTTTATCACTTAAGCCTACCTATCAGGTGTCTATCTACCTTTTTCAACTAAACCTTCATTGCATACCTTAGAGTATTCCAATCACCATCAGACAAGACAAAATAGTATTTTTAAATGTCAGAATATTTATCTTTAATAGTGCCCTAATTCAAACAACAGAAAATAAAAGTCAAAACTAGAATCAGTAAAAGATGGAATCCAGGCTAACTTCTCAAAACCAAGCAAAAAAGATCAGAAGTTCTTTTGAAACCAAGTTCTGCATGAACTAAGTGAGAAACTGTTAGAATATCAATTCTGAGGAAAGCATGCCCCTACTGGATAACTAATTCCTTTCTGGAGCACCCTGGTTTGCTTGCATTAGCTGTCACTACAATCAAACCCAACTCATTCATGAAATAAGTCTAATTTAGCTGCAGAAGAAAGAAGTCTTCAACTATTAGATACAGTCACATGAAATGAGGCTGGTGTTTACATTCCCAATTAGTATGTTCAATTGTTATTAGCAAGGTTTCCAATTTGCTTTTGGATAGTCACAGATTATCAACCCTGGTGTAAAACCTTCAGGAGATCTTAAATAGATTTCTCAAAGAAACAGAATTTTCTGTATCCTTGCTGCATTCTAAAAAGAAAATACTTGATGTAAATTTAGAAACTAGAGTCCAAAAAACCTGACATTTAATATGCAAGGTCTGCACACAGAACATCAAAAACAAACAAACAAACAACAAAAAAAAAAAAACAACAAAACAAAACACAGCAGCATTCTTTGAATTGTAGGTCTGAGACATTTTTTGGAAGTGAGAAACAGCTGAATGTTGCAAAAGGGCTCAGAAACTGTTTGCAGCAGTTCCATTCCTGTAAGGCAGGGAATGGAGATTATGATACTGGCTACGCTTGCTAATAGCTGCCTTGGTTAGTAGCTCCTTTCTGTTCCCAAGCTCTTCCTAGAGCTTCTGCGGTCTAAAGAAAGGAAGAACAAGAAATAAAAACATCAAAATTGCCTGGCTGGTCCAAAAGAGTACATCCTATTACTGAAAAGTGAAGGAACTGCTTTGTGACAGAGATTGAGAACTTCAAACGTACCCTGCCAATCCTTTAACAACCAGTAACATTGTAGCAGAACGAAAGACTACAGAAATGTAGCTACAAAATGAAACGGCCCTAATGAGCAAATAGACAATGAAAGATCCAAGGAAAAAAAGCAGCCAACAATGCCAATGCACATCAGTATTGTCATATCTGTTGCATTAATATTAGAATATCTACACAACACAGGTAGCTGTACTATGCTTTAGGACTGTGATGTTATGATAAGTTAATTTTGGAAAACTTTGTAGCCAAAAAGTTTAAAATATTCTGTGCATAGCCGTATTAAGAACCAAATGTAAAGAGCAGTTTTTCCAGTGAGCCCATAAAATACTGACAGGCTACCTTCCTGAAAAATTCAGGCCAACACGAGAGTCACTTTTTATGATTGCATGTCTGAAAGTTAAAAAAGTGTTTAAAAAAGAAGGAAAGTTGCCATCAGTAATGGCCGATATTTTTAATTACAAGTACTCTTACCTGTAAAGCTGCTGTTGATTCTTCACTAGGCAGGGAATCTATTAGAACATCAATATCTTTTGCAGTTCGTGCAATCAATGCTGCAAACAGCTGGGCATATTCTTTAAAAGAATTAAATAAAGTCAGCCTACTCAACACATTATTGAAATAAGCACAACCCTGCTTTTACAACAGAAAATTCTAAAGAGTTGAAGTATACAGATGCTAAAATTTCCCCTAGAGGAAGGATGTAACAGTATCATAAGCGATAAGAACACAACCATATTAGTGACTGCATCAGTTGACAAGGGAAAAGTGACTGATGTCATCTACCTGGACTCCTGTTAGGCCTTTGACACAGTCCCACATGACATCCTCATCTCCAGATTGCAGAGAGATGGATGTGAAGGGAGGACCATTCAGTAGGAAAGGAATTGGCTTGAAGTCTGCACCCAGAGAGTGATGGTCAATGGCTCTATGTCCACATGGAGGCTGGTGATGAGTGGTGTCCCTCAGGGGTCTGTCTTGGGACCGGTACTGTTGAATATCTTTATCAATGACACAGACAGTGGGATTGGGTGCACCCTCAGCAAGTTTGCAGGCAACACCAAGCTGAGTGGTGCAGTCAATACAAGAGAAGGAAGGGAAGCCGTCCAAAGGGACCTGGAAAAGCTTGAAAAGTGGGCCCATGTGAACCTCAGGAGGTTCAGCAAGGCCAAGTGCAAGGTGCTGCACCTGGGCTGGGGCAATCCCAGACATGAGGACAGAACTCATTGAGAGCAGCCCTGCGGAGAGGTTCTGGTGGACCAAAAGCTTGGCATAGGCCAGCAGTGAGTGCTTGCATAGCCCAGAAGGCCAACTGCATCCTGGGCTGCATCAACACAGGCATGGTCAGCAGCAGGTCGAGGGAGGGGATTGTCCCCCTCTGCTCTGCCTTGTGAGGCCCCACTTGGAGTGCTGCAGCCAGCTGTGGGGCCCCCAGCACCATAAGCATGTAGACCTCTTAGAGCGGGTCCAAAGGAGGGCCACAAGGATGCACAGAGGGTTGGAGCACCTCATCACAGGACAGTCTGAGAGAGATAGAGCTGTTCAGCCTGAAGAGAAGGCTCCAAGGTGACCTCACTGCAGCTTTTCAGTACATAAAGGGGGCTTATAAGAAAGATGGAGAACAACTTTCAGTTTCAAACCATTCTCCCTTGTCTTGTCATTATCTGACAGAGCAAAAGGAGGGGAAGACTTAGATTAGAGGTTAGGAAGAAATTCTTCACTCAGAGGGTGGTGAGGCACTGGCACAGGTTGCCCAGAGAAACTTTGGAGGCCTGGAGGTGATCAGGGCCAGGCTGGATGAAGCCCTGAGTGACCTGGTCTGGTGGGTGGCATCCCTGCTGATGGCAGGGGGGGTGGAACTGGATGATCTTTAAGGCCCCTTCCAACCTGAGCCGTTCTACAAAGATGATGGCAGTTTGACTACAATCCCAGATAGAACAAGGTAACTGGTTATACAAAGGGCTGGGCTTTATATAAGTGAGAAAATAGCTAGAACTCCATCATGGTTAGCCAGTTAAGAAATTACTAAGAACAGTACTAGTCTAGTCACTACATTAAGCACTGAAAGTAGCTAAGAACTCATTTAACCTTTCAACCCTTGCCTTGAAGTCTGTCACTAGACGTAAAGAGAACACTAGAAACTGTAAAGGTTCTAAAAATTCAAATACACAGACTACATGGTCTATTCTGGAAGTAGTAGGACTGGCTTTTTCCTGGGCGAACGGGCAGACGAGAGGCGGTCTGCACGCGCACGATCAGTGGAGGGGGATATTGGGAACGCTGGGAAAAATTGGCAGTCGGCTGTCAGCTGTTGAAGAGAGCAGGTCGCTTGTACTGTGAAAACCTGTCAAAACGCCTCGTCACGGAGAATCATGGAGCGTTTACTGGAGCAGCGATACGCGATCAAATTTTGTGTAAAGCTTGGTAAAATGGGCAAAGAGACTCACGACATGATTAAGAAGGCCTACAGTGATGCTGCCATGGGTAGATTGGGTGTTTTTGAGTGGCACAAGCTGTTCCAAGAAGGTAGGGAAAGAGTGGAAGACGATGACCGCTCTGGATGCCCTTCGACCAGCAAGACCAATGAAAATGTGTCGCGAGTGAAAAATTTACTGAACCGTGATCGCAGGATGAGTATCAGAATGATTGCTGATGACTTAAGCATTCCTTAAACCCAAGTTTTTGAGATGGTGAAAGAAAACTTAGCCATGAGGAAAGTGTGCGCGAAGTTTGTGCCACAAGTGTTGTCAGAGGAGCAAAAGGCCAACTGGAAAGCAATCTGCCAGGATCTTCTTCATCATGTGAATGAGAAGCCCGACTTTTTGGACAATGTTGTGACCAGTGACGAGACGTGGGTGTTTGAATACGACCCGGAGAGTAAGCGGCAGAGCACAGAATGGCACACCCCTGCTTCCCCACGCCCCAAGAAAGCACAAATGAGCAAATCCAAGCAAAAGTCCACGCTCATTTGCTTTTTTTGATCGATATGGAGTCATCCACAAAGAGTTTGTACCACCCGGACAAACAGTTAATGCAGTTTTTTACGTGGAAGTCCTCACAAGACTGCGAAAATGCATTGCTCGTGTCCGCCCAGCCATCGTCAACAATTGGCAGCTGCACCATGACAACGCGCCGAGCCACACAGCGTTCCGCGTAGTGGAGTATCTTGCCCAGCACAAGGTGGCAACGCTGCCTCAGCCCCCCTACAGCCCCGACTTGGCCCCACCAGACTTTTTTCTATTCCCGAGAATAAAATCAACGCTCAAACGGAAGCATCACGCATTGACAGAGGTGCTTCAAGAGGCCATGATGAGGGAGCTAAACAGCATTCCGGTCCAGGTGTTCCTGGAGGTGTACAAAAACTGGAAAACTCATTGGCAGTGTGTAGATGCAGAAGGGTGCTACTTTGAAAAATTCTAATCGTTTGTTCTATTCTCATGAATATTTTTTTTTTTTAAAAATGAGTCCTACTACTTTCAGAACAGACAGTAAATTATGTTAAGAATCTTGAAAGAATGCAAGGTTTCTTAGTTGTTTTTTTTTTTTTTTTAAAAAAGTTAACTATTCAGCCACAGGAAAAGTTAAATTGCCACTGAGAAACAGAAGAACATAAGTTAATAATGGATCTTAATTTAGCTACCGGATCTTTGAAAGACCTACGTGGATTTTTAATAAGAGACTCTATAAGTCAGAAACAAAGCTTTCCCATATGGAGTTGTATCCATTCAATTTGAATCAATTTGTTACTGCAGCTAGAATACTGAAACAACCTTCAATTTATAATTTAAGATCTTACACATTTTTTCCTGTTGATTGCTTCCACAAATCTTTCATGAACTGAGAAAATATTCTCCAAAAGAGAAAAAACTAGAAAAGATTGACATTCTCAAAGGTACGCTTGACTTGAATAAAACAACCCAGGCAACCAAAAGCACCCTAACAAACCCACTTAAAGCTTGTCCTTTGTGTTATCACATATATACTCTTACCTGTACATCACTGCTCTCCAGACTAAGCTTTAAGGCCTGTTTGTTAAGAATTTAAATACCCAAGGACGTGTAACTGGTAGTTTTGTTTCATCAGCATCATTAACTCAGTTATATGATTTTACTGAACTCACTACATTCAGGGAAATGAATAAGAAAGACAAAGCAGAGGACTGACCCTTTTAGGATCTTAACAAAGCCTCTAACTCTTAAGTCATCACATAGATGTCAGTACCTGGAAGAGCCTCAAGTACCATAAAGAAGCAAACAAATCTTTTACTTGATTTTTTTTCCAACTAATTTGTGTCAGAGAGCAAGCCACCGTACCCAATGAAGGACTAGTCAACAACTGTCCTAGAAAGAGAATCACCATTCCCCTGGTATCCTACTAATAAAACTTTATCTAATGCATGAAACCTGCAAAATTTTCTCAGGGAAAAACAATAGGGGGTATTGATTTAGGATGACGATAACATAATTATTTAAATACTAACTTGAAATTCTAAGATTACATAGAACTTTTAGTTTGCTTTTCAATTTTAGTATCTTACATTAGTTTTATTTCTCTCAGGAAAAAAATAAATCAATACCCAAGCAACCTACCAACAGCAACTGAAAAAAAAAAAAACACAATTGTCAGCTGGGAGAGTCAACAAGACATTATTCCTTAATTTCATAAGCAAACAACACATACAGAAACATAAATAACTACAAGTCTATGAAATGGCGAATTTTAAACTCATGCTCCACTTCATGAAACTAACCCCTATTCTTGTAAATATATATATATATATTTTTTTTTTTGGAAGTAAAGGGCTGCTCACTAACAACCTCCCCCAACAGTCCTATTACAATAACTTATATAGAAAAGGCTACTGCATGTGTGCAAACAAACCACCACAAGAAACATGTTTTAATGCTTAGTTAAAACTTAAAGTGATCTTTCCTCTACCACAACCTTATCCAGCAAGTGCAGCTGATGTTGTTTCTGACTTAAATTCAGCCACCCCTCGCGTTACTACCGGCGGAACTGCCTGCCGAGCACAAGATGGTGCACAGCCAGAGGCACGGGGCACTCCGCACCGGGACCCGCTCGCGGCGCGCTAGCAGAGGCAGGAGGACTCGCCTTCCGTCGGATTAGCCGGCTGGTCCTTGTTGATTGCCGTCTGGATGTTGCTGAAGGAGGCCGGCGGGCCGCACTGCTGCAGCACCCCGATGGCATTGCAGAACTGGTCTGCGAGCTGCGGGCGGTAACGAGACCGTTAGTTTGCCTCAGCACCGCGGCCACGTCCATCCCGGTTCGCCCTCCGACCCCGCGGCACGGACGGGAGCAGTGCCCGCGGCCAGCAGCGGCGATGCCCCCCTGGGCTGCCAGCGCAGCGCGCCCAACGCCGGGCCCCTCTCCCCTGCAGAAAGAAAAATGCAGAAGAGACAGGAGAGGACAGCAGCACTGCCTCACCGAGTTCACAGCGTCCTGCAGCTGCGTTAACCTGTCCGCCATGGCGCTGCTCTGCCGCCCCGCCCGGACACCGGGCCGAGCCTGCCCCCTGCAGGCCGGGAGGAGCCGCGGCCCGGGGTAGCTCGGGGCTTGGTTAAAAAGCCGAGCCGCGACACTGGCCACCGAAGCCGGGCCACAGAGCTGTTGGCACAGTGTTAGCGCAAAGCTACCGCTCGTTTCTAAGGTATTAGTGAAGCTGGAAGGTTTGTCCTGGGGCTTCTGCAAGCTGGCTGAGTGCGGTGCTGAGCCTGGAGTAAGTGGGGTTTATGGAGCCTCTCGCAGGCGCTGGAGCCACAGTGTGTCCTCTGAATGCTGAGCTGAGGACAGTGACAGAAGTCTCATTTCCAGAGGTCAGCTAGGACAGCAGCTCCAAGCAAAAAGCTAATTTTGATGGTCTTCTAGTATCACACAGACTTTGAACTGTGGGAACCCTGTCTGGCTGAACTAGATATATAACCAGCAAGGACCAGGGAGGTGATCATCCCCTTATGCTCTGCAGCTCTGGTGAGGTTGCATCTCCAGTGCTGTATTCAGCTTTGGGCCCCTCAGTACAAGAAGGACATTGAAGCCCTGAAGTATGTCCAGAGAACGGATATAAAGCTGGTGAAGGGCCTGGAACATAAGTCCTGTGAGGAGCGGCTGAGGGAACTAGGGCAGTTGGGGTTGTCTGCAGAAGAGGAGGCTCCGCTGAGACCTTATTGCTCTCTACAGCTACCTGAAAGGAAGGTGTGGAGAGCTGGGGGTCAGCCTCTTCTCACAGATAACTAGTCATAGGACTAGAGGGAATAGCCTCAAGTTGTGCCAGGGGAGGTTCAGGTTGGAAATGGGGAGACATTTCTTCTCAGAAGGAGCAGTCAGGCATTGGAACGGGTTGCCCAGGGAGGTGGTGGAGTCACCGTCCCTGGGAGTGTTTAAGGAAAGGTTTGACCTAGTGCTTAGGGACATGTTTTAGTGAGTGGAATTGGTAGTAGGGTGATGATTGAACCAGATGATACCGGAGGTCTTTTCCAACCTTAATGATTCTATGATTCAATGATATCCTGTCAGAGAAAGGATATCCCAATCACAGCAGGCAAAGATGTAGAGAAGAAAGAAAAGCCACTTGTCTAAAATGATTGCAGCCTTAAACGCAGACCAGCGCTCATCGCTGCGTTCTTATGCCAGGCTTGCAGCCTCCTTTTGTATCTGAACTGGAAACTGGATCAAAGCAAGCTGGGAAAAACACACTCAACAAAACAGGGAAAAATAATTAAAAGCTGCAAAGCTTTTCAGAGCCTACGTTAGAATATAAGTTTATAAACAAGGCAGAAACAGCAGCAGGATCATCTTGAAACTCATGGAAAGTGGAAAAAGAGACTTTTAATTTGCCTTCTATCATCTCGTCACGAGCCCATGAATCACCTGCACAGCCAGAAGCACCTTAAGCACACCAGCAACCTCAGGGTCTGTACTGTGCTTTATCAGACTATGTGAAAACAAAACACCAGTGCATTAAATAAATAAATAATAATAATAATTTGACACCCCCTCTACATAACACCTCAGCGCGGATATCTTCCCAAGCTCACCACCACCACTACCAATCTTAGCCGTGGAAATCACCACACAGCCGGGGAAGGTGGCTGGGGCCGATAAAAGCAGTTTTGGGGGCATTTATGCCCCGTTACCTCAGGCAGGTGGGTGAGGGGAGGCGAGAACGGCCTGGGCCGGGCAGAGCCTACGAGGCGGCGCAGCGCTCCCTCGCAGGCTCCGCCCGCCCCAGCTCTATCGTCAGCGTCCTGCCTCTTTTTTCATCTTCCTCTCCTCTTCTCTCCTCAGCGCCATGCGGCTCCCCCACTGCGTCTTGCTGCTCCTGGGGCTCGCCGAGGCGCTACGAGAGGCCGGCGCCTCAGGTGAGCCTGGAGACGGGGCTGGGGAGGGAGGCTGAGGGCTGCGGCCGCCATTACGTGGCGGGAGGGAGCGAGCTGGTCGAGTGCGGTTCGTTGCGGGAAAAGGGTGCTTTACGCCCCCCACTTTTTATTTTTAATTTAAATTATTGTTTAACAGTCTTGCACCGTATTAGCTACGCATCTTACTGCAATAACAGCCCTGCACCTTATTAGCTATGGACGCCATCGTTTGAACAATCTGATGGATCTGCTGCCTACAGTCCTGCTGCTACAGGGTATGGTGTAGGCTGAGGGGTGTGGAGTTGTATGGTGTAGAGCTCTGTGCCTTTTGAGGAAACAGGGTGGCATTCACTAGACTAGGAGTTCATATCAGAAAGGGAAGAGGGTTAACTGCTTCTTTTTGTGACAGCTCTCAAGAGGTTGTGGGTTCCCAGCACCTTGCCAATTGCAGGCTGAAAACCACTAGCTTCTTAAAATCAAGGAAATGAGCGAAACCACCAAATATTTGGAACTCTGATCCTAAAATGACTTGTTGGCCTGCTGATGGAATCTCAGTTTATTAAGCATTGGCTTTTTTTGTAATTCCTCTGTGTGCATGCATGGGACTATAATAGATCTCTGAAAGTAAGTGGACTGTAATGATTATATCTTGTGAAGATTTAACAGGCGCTTACTTCCTTATCATTAATCTCTTATCCTTTTTTTGTTGTTCAAATAAAGGAAAAAATAAGCAGTTTCCTCAGAGATAAGCAAGCAGTCTTGTATGTTAGGGCTGATATAAGCCTCCTCTTAGTTTTTCTTCTAAGCTAGCATGGAACAAAGTTTAATTCTCCAGAAGGAGAAATCTACTCTCGAGATGCTTTGCAAGGCTGCAAGACAGCCTTTGGAATCAGTCCCAAGTGCGCAAGTATTCTTTCTGCTCTAGTCCTAGTGTTCTTGCAGGTTCTGAGAACTTCAGCTTGGTACTTGGTGGTGGTGGGTAGGTTTGAGAATAAAGGTTCAGTATTCTTAGGTCTCAATCTCTTTATTAAAAGATGCTGATAAGCAACTTCTCACACAGACTTGATTGAAGATGGATCTTAAATTTAGTTTATTTTCTTAACAGTATTTACAAAGGCAGAATGAAAGTGAGACAGCAGCTGCTTTGCCTTGAAGTAACTTTTTGATACACCTTGCAGAATTGAGGGTAAAGGGGAGGAAGAATATCTCCTTCATGAGAAGTTAATAAGCTGTGTAATTTGTGTACCAAACCCAAACTTGTTATTAGGCCCATTAAACAAGGACACCTACTTATTGGTTCACTGATTTGAAATTGTCTTGTGGCTGTTCAGTCTGGGATATCCAGGTTTGTGGAGATGGCTTCTGCTATCTCCTAATACTAGAAGATCCCACTTCACTTCTAAAGTGTTGACAAGTAAAATCTGCCTTTGATGGCTGGTATTACTTTTCCGGGGCTCTGATGGGCTGCAGCTATCTAAACTGAGTATTTATGCAGAAGTATATTAAACAGAACGCATGTTTCCTCCTGGGATCCCCACGTTTATGAAATAGAACTTATGAAATATGAAATAAGTTACAGTACTACTAATAGTCATGCAAAAACAAGAAGCAATGGAATGATTGCTTTCCGTCTGCTCCTTCACCCCTGGCATATCTGGATCTACTTAGTTTGTGCTAGCTGTTTAGTCTATACGGAGACAGCCTTTTAAAACAAGAGTTTCCCATAAAGCTATTCTGCAGTTTGAGTGTGGCAGCTGGTCACTTGTACCTTGTGGCATTTTCTGACCAGGGAACTTTTGTCTGAGACATGTATACTGACTGAGCATGGCTCTGCAGGTAAAGGGCTGTTTCTGCATGGACAACAAAGGTGTTTCTTCAGTACCTTAATGGAAATTGAATTGAGCCGTAGGGTGTCACCAAGAACCTCATGTGGTTAACTCTTTATTGGCAATGGGGAATGACACTTTCCTATTGGAGCTGGGAGGGTGGGTGGCTCAATTAAAGTACCAAATGAGCTGAGGGCTTGGCACTGAATCAGCAGCATGGAAATGGTTCAACAGAATGGAATTGATTTGATCTGGCTGTTGATCTGCAGTTTCTCCAGCAAGCATAGAGAAAGAATAAAAAATGCCAAGCCTCTGCAGAGCTGGCTGCCTTGTTTCTTAGAGTAATAACTTGTGATCTCTACAGAGCTCTGAGAGGTTAAATTCCTCTGCTGTCTTTACTAGCTTTGCTCATTTAGTTAGTGGGAGAAATGATGCAACATGGGGTGACAGAGCAGATTGTTGTCCACCTTTGCTTCTCAGTTCTGTGTGTGCTCCTGTCTTAGTATTGGTGGTACTGGTACACTGAATAACACATGCTAAGTACTCCAACTTTGTTCTTGCTCAGTTTGAATAATACTGACTTGAAGTATCTGTTTTCAGTTGATAGTTTTTGTAATATTAATAATTCCTCTCTTGTGTCTTATCTAAAACCACATGCATCGACCTTCAGACTTCCTCCTCTTGTAGAGAGGAGGAGTTTAGCCTGGCATCTTACCAGCAGTTTCCAGATCTCCACTGTTTTAAAAGAAGTGGAGCAAAAACAAAAACAAACAAAAAGAAATAAAGCTGGGATGCCTGGATCTTGTTTCTGGCTCATTTCTGTGATAGTGTTTTCTTAGTAGCCCTGTCTGGCATGCTGTGTTCACAGAGCCGAAGCGTGTGTGCTGTGGCCAGCACTATGTTCATGGAGGCTTCTGGTTTCTGCCCTTCAAAGCTGTTCTGCCACCACTGAGCCCCATGTAGCTCAGGCAGCCCAGTGATGGATGGCCCTGGGGAATTGTGAGTAGGTTGTTTTGTCTAGGTCCCACGGAGTCTGCCTAGGAGCACCACCAATGACTTCTTCGAATTGAGAAGGCAGGAAGGCTTTTAGGTGGTATTGTCTGTGGCCATGTAGCAACTGTTCTTCCAGCAAATTGCTTAAAAGATTCTGCTGCTTCACAGTGTTTGTGAACTCTCCTTAGTGATCTTTCAAGCCTAGGTGGAAGTGTGGTTCAAGGAGCCTGTAGTAAGCAAGCTGAAAAATACTAGCTTGGCTGTCTGTAGTCATTCTTGTTCTTTATCCTGAGTCTATACTATTCTGTCAGACTTTGGTTTAAAATGAAATGTGCTGTTCTAGGAGAAGTTATGCAAGCACTAAAGAAATGTAGAATGCCGTGCCTTAATTTGCCACGCTAATTAAACTTCAGAGAGTGCCTCTGACATTCAGAGTCCCATGATCATGTTGAAGTAGTGTCTGCATGTCTTGCTGACAAATCCGCTCTTATATATGTGGAGGCCTCTGGGTGTAAGTACAGAGGGGAGGTGAGAAACTAAGCAGACCAGAGCTATTTTTCCCCCTTGCTTTAGAGCATAGAGAGGATGTATATGGTTTCAGTTTTTCCTTAAAAGACCATTTTGGTGAACTTCCTGCAGTTCAGGAAACTGCCCTTGAAGTTCAAAGTTGTTTTCCCGTATTCTAAATTTCACATCAAATTTGAGTGCATAGAAAGTTGGTGCTTTTTAAGTGCCCTTCTCTAGCTTTTGCAGTTAGTTGCATTTCTGGTAAAATGTAAGAGCTAAGGGGGAAAGAAGTATTGTGGAGAGGGGGATGTCTGAATACTGCTCAAAGGACTTCATGAGAAACTGAAAAATACTCAAAGCTTTTCTTTTGGTAGTTCTAATTTTACATTAGTATTTAATGCTTGAGAACTTGCAGTAGAAACTTCTCTACCCTAGCATAAACTGCAGGCGATAGGATAGAAAAAAAAAATCTTTAGTCTGATTCATATTTCAGCAAGGGTTTTATTGGTAATCATCGAAGTTTTGGGGTGAGCATAGGAGCAAGGTAAGCACTGAAGTTAGCAAGATGAAAGTATTTTCTTTCTCTCTCACTGCTGTGATAAGAGTAGATGATGTATAAATGTAGGAGCTCACCTCTGTTTACATGCCTTCAGAAGGCAAAGAAGCTGGCCAGAGATGCAGTTCTTGTCCGGGGAGAAGGAGTAGTAACAGGAAAGGGATATGGAATACTGAGTGTAGAGTTCTGAATGAGAAGACTTCCCTTTTTTTGAAAGGGAGACCACCTGAGACACCCATGACAGCGATCGTGGGACAGTGCTGTTTGTACTTGAATAGAAGAAGCACAGAGTAACTTGATGGTATAAACCCATGTGCTGGAAGAGGCAACTCTGCTGTGGAAGTAATATGCATCTGTTTGATAAGCTTTAGGTCAGTTGGGTTTCTGTGTCTGCATGCCTGAAGGGGAATTATTATGAAGCATCAGAATGCAAAGCTGAAGGGCATCGTGCTTGCCACATGCATCTAGTCTGTCCACTCTTCAACAAAAGAAAATCTTGTGGCTTCTTTACAGCTGCTTCTCTTCCCTTCTCTGAAATCCCCAGTCCCCCAAGAGCACAGCACAGGGAGAAGCCAGGCTTTCTTGTGGGACTTGAACAACAAGCCAAAGCTGATTCTCAAAGGATCTTATATCCTGGGTCATGTGTCTCTTTTTAAATTAAAAAGGCAGCAGGTGACAGAGCTATGTGCATCCTAAGAAGAAATGGTCTTGGTTGCATCTTCTAAAGTCATTAGACTTTAGATGCATAAATAAGGGTACAACAGCCCTAATAATTAGGAATAGCATGGGAGCAAATGACATGTGAACTGGAAGTGGGTGAGTATACTTCTTTAAACTGCAGGCTTGATTCTATTGTAGGATTTGACCCAATTCCCATCATTGGGAAATTTGCCCAGGAAGTCCAACTGGGCAAGTTGGCTGGCTAATACAAGCATATTGTCCTGGGTTTGCAAAAGAGCAAGTAGAGCTCAGGATATTATTTACTTTAGTGATTATTGCTTGCCCCTGATTAGCTGCAGGTGAGAAGCCAGTGCAGTGTCTTGTTGGAGCTGGACAGAGCTCCTGGCAGGAAGTCAAGTCCTGTGTGCTTAGGTGAATGCCAGGCTGTCTGGAGGCTTCTGCCTGCACATGTCCCTGTAGGTATACCTCCGTGTGCAGGAGCTTCTGCAGCCATAACTTACTGAGTACAAGCAGTATAAAACGTCTTGCTTTGTTCCCAGCTAGTATGTTATTGGGTTACTGGAAGCTTCCAGGCTGTTCTTGAGAACTGCTTCTCATGTGGGCAAAAAAAGTAGATCCTCTTTTTTCTTTTTTTTGGAATGCAGGTCTTCTTGAGCTCTCCCTGGGAAAATTCAGAAATGTGCTACTTAACCAGACCAATCCAGTAGAAGCTGTAATCAGGAACATTGCAAGCAATGTGACAGTTGTTATTTTTCAAGTACATGCACAGCAAAACAGCGTGGTGATATCCTTTGACAAGGTATGGTAAGAGTGTCATTTCTGTTATCAAATACTATGCTCTTTCCCTAAATGAGAACTAAGAGCTCTCCTACACATAGGAATACAGAATTCAAACTATGTGAGTACTACATAGCCATGCAAGTAACATGCATTTCTGAAACTTAAATATTACTTGCTCATGTGTCATGATTGCTATTTTAGAAGCCTTGATGGCAAAGTTTTCAGAGCTTCAAGGCTTCGTTCTTGGTGGGAGTGGTGCTTCTGACATATGACTGCTGACCATGTCCATTGGTGTTTGATTAAAAATGGGTTCATGATAAGCATATATCCCAGAAGCCTTGTTATGCTAAGATCTACCACTTTGGGATGTTCATCTGTCTGTCCATGTGGCTTGTAGATAGGTACTGCAGTTAGTGTATTGTTATCCCAGCTGCTGCTCCTGAATTTAATTCTTGTTTGGTAGCATATGGAGAAATTCTTCTATGGTACTCAAGTGAAGGCTGTCACTTCTAGCCAGCAGCACAAGCATTCCTACTGCTATACACTAGCCACTATTTGTCCTATCGTTACTCAGGTGCAATCTAAAATACTTCTGTGATGCTGTAAACCAGCAACTTGTGTTTGACTACATTCTGCTCAATGTTGAAAGTACTAGGTATCGACCTGACAGCTGCCATCCTGTTTCCCATCACTGTATTCCAAATAAGAATATGTTGGGTGCCAAGAACTATGCTGGGAAACTTTAAAAGATGAATAACCTGGTACACAAGTTGCCCAGCTCAGTCTCCTTTATACTGTTGAAATACCCAGGATTACGGGGCAAAGGCACCACTGCTACACCTACTCAGTCTTTGATTACCAGTCATAGGGTTTTCTGCTGCCATTTCAATCCCTGCTTGCATGCATGGGGCTTGCCAGGCCAAGAGCTATGTAAATATGGCTGTACTGCTTCTAGGGCTGGCTTGCTTCTGGAGCAACTGAGCCAGACCTTAATGCCTGCCAGGTCCAAAGTGCTTCCTTGCAATGTTGCCTCTGATAACTGTGGTGGTCCTGGACAAAAGCACATTTTCCATGCTGAAATAGATTTGACTGCAGGCCAGCTGGTTGCTCCAGCCATGAGAGTGGTGCTGCTATTGCTGACAGATCTTTCCTCCAGGCTCTTGGTTCTGAAAGGGATGGTGTTGGGGGAGCTGTGTGGCATGGCTAGTGTTAAAAGCCAGCTGTTACACAATCATCTCCCTCCCGGTGGAGATAGCAAGGTGTTTGTGCACTTCAGCTCCCAGGATGCTCTTTCGTGCCCTCACAGCTTTTTGTAAGGGTTATTCTAATCCATCTATATCTTTACTAGTCAATGCATGTTTGTATAGCATTAGGCTTAACTAGCTAGAAACCTCTGCTGTTTGCTTGTGGTATTAACTCTTTGGTAGGCTCAAAAGTCCAACCAATAAAGTTTGAGACTGAGTTGGGCAATATATGGTGTCAGAGGTTGCTCTTTTTTTCAGCTCTAACCTTCTAGCTATCTGTGGCAGCTGGCACTGAGGTGCATGCTCTACAGGTTTGTGTCAGGGATGGGGCTACTGTGCAATATGTTTAGTTATAGTGACATACAGTCCTGAAGAACTGCTTGCTTATATAATCCATTTCTGTCCAGAATCCATCTGCAAACAGCTCAGGAACTGGAGTAGACAAAGGACTGATTTCTATCCTTCGGCCTCAGCAGAGTGTGTGTACATGGTACCTTCGGTCACTGGATGCTAACCAGGTGCTAAGCACAGCTATCTCCATTCCATATATGGAGAAAGGTATGGTCTTATTTCTTGTGACAGAATACCAGCTCTGCCTACTACAAGCTAATTAAGTGTTAGTGTTGGCTTTTCAGAGGTAGTATTCTTACGTGGTGCAAGTGTATGATGGAGATACTGTGAGCTACCAGAGCTTGGGATCATTAGAGACTTGTGTATAGGATGTACTGTTTGTTCTTGTTGTGACTTCAGCCTTAGATTAGAAAAACACTGTGCTTGTGTATCAGGGCTTATGTTAGTGATTGCAGTGAAACCACTTCTATCATCTGCAAGAGTAGAATCTGACAGTTTTGTATTCTCAGCAAGCAGAATATGCCTGCCTGCAAATGCATGTGTTGCTGAGGTCTTAACACTTTTTTTCAAGCTGTGTAAGGATGAAGTAAATACTACTACAGCTAACTATTTCTTCTTTTCTAGATCCTATACCTGGAGGCTGCAATCTAGAATTTGACTTGGAAGTGGATCCCAACATTTACTTAGACTATACCTTGGTTGATATACACATTAAGTTTGCTCCTGCAAACTTGGGATATGCTAGGTATGTGTGTTTTTCAATAAATAAAACAAAAAATATGGACTACAGTGTACTCAGCAGACCTCCCTTATCCTATATTTGACTAGAATCATAGTATAAGATTCTGCTGGAAAGGTTGAACATCAACTACTGGTGGAAATCTTGTTTGCTGCAACCAGCAATCTAAAAAGTAAATGAAGAAAAAAAGGATGGGGGGAGGAGGTTACATAGGAACTGAAAGTTGCATCTTGTGGGAGAGATTATCTGTCTGGAGGCTTGTGCTGGGCTTGTAGTTGACTTTTTTTTTTTTTTTAATTGTAGAGGAGCAAATCCACCAGCCTGTGATTCAGGGACTGGTCAGAACTCCAGATGGCGGCTGCGCTATGATGTCTACCAGTACTTCTTACCAGAGAACAACCTTTCTGAGATGGTACTCATGAGCCACATACGGAAAATGTCTGAGGTGCGAAGTATCAAAGCTAATGGTGTTAAAGTAAGTATGAAGCATCAGCATACCAGGTGCTTAGCAGTAACATTGTATTAAACTTTCTCCTCCCCTGTGCCTCTCATTTTTGAGTGGTGATATAGGCAAGCTGCTGATGCTTGAGGCTTCCTGCTTGTATCTGGGATTTCTGGCTAGGAAGTATACAGCACCTGCACACAAAATGGCAGCCACTGGCTATTCTGGGAGAGGAAGCTAGTGAGTACAGCTTGAAATGTCATGGGACTGAGACCTCTTGCAATGGTCTTTGATATTAGGTTGAGATTAATGATGGGTGTGTGAAGTGTTTGTCGTGTAGCCTGTTCTTAATCGAGTAAGTTGTTATTGCAGCGTCTTCTTACTTGCTGAATACTGCTTTAGTCACAGTAATCATTCGGTGATGTTGAGGCTAGTTTACCTATAGCAATATTGCCATTGAGTACCTCTTAATCCAGAAGTAGAGCTGCTTCTGACATCACTGTGGTCTCCTACAATGCCTGGCAGATGCTGAGGACTGAGCAGGGAATGCAAGAAACAGTGTAGTGGAACTGGACTAGGTGCTGACCCCAGTTTGGAGTGACATGAAGAGTTAACATGACAGCAAACACTTGCATCATGTTTACCTACTCCAGGCAAAGAGACTGGAATGGATGGAGGGGGAAAATGTCAGTGACCATGACCTGTCTGGTCTTGCTAGGGAGTGGGATGGCAGCCTTACCTACCTGCTTCTGAGGACAGACCTGGATTAAGAAGACTGATAGAGAAAATTGGACTCTCTTCAAATAAGGAGAAACAAAACATTGGTGGGAGAATCTTACGTGCTGTCAGAAATTGTTGCTGTTTTTTGGAGGAAGTGGAGTCCATCCTATGAGCCTTTAATGCCTCAATTAATAATGCTAAGATGTTTGTTCAGAATAGGAGAGCTGCTGGCTTCTTGCTGGTCATCTTTCTTGAGCTGCTGAGTATTGTCTGGCTGTATGGACACAATGTGCCATCAGACACAGTGACAGGCAGTTATTTGTGACTAAAAATACTCTTTGTTCCAGATGCTTACATTGACAACTGATGATAAGACCAATGTCTACTTCTCCTCACTCCCTGGGCAAGGTGTGATCTACAATGTCATAGTATGGGATCCTCTTTGGAATACTTCTGCTGCATACATACCTGTGCACACGTATGCCTGCAGTTTTGTTGACCTAGTGGATAACTGCTCTTCTCTCAGTAAGTTGGGACTTGTAGGTCCCTGCCAACTCATCTCAATCTCATTGTGCTCCAGCACACTGAATGGTGCTTTTTATGTGGTATATAGCCTGGATATGTTTTTGTTGCTTTATAACTGAGTCTGCTTCTTGATTGAGGAGAAATTCTAGAATGATAAAATAAATCTAAGGAAAGCTATTAGCAAGTGAAAGCTTAACTTAATGGAGGTTTAATGTTTGGCTTATAACTTGATGCCTTTTTCTGTTTGAACTAGATACATAATTTTAAATCACTTTGTAGTGCTTTAGGTGCTGCATGTGGAAACCTAGCTGGTAAAAACACAAGCTGGATTAGGGCCCAGCTTTATCTTCTGAACTGCATTGGTGCTAACAGGAGTCAGTAACATAAAAATATTTCGAAAGGAGACAGTCACCTGAAAATAATGCCAGCAGTAGAAATGTGATTACAAAGTCATGCTACTTTCTACAAAGTCATATGACAATAGAATTTGAGCAAAGCTTCTGCTGATGTTATGATCGTGGGAAGGACAAGAATAATGGATAGAATATGCTTACAAAGTAAGACTTGTCCTCCTAATTGTCTTATAACACAAGTAGCTCATCGAGTTTAGTGTCATAAGACACCATAAGAGATTATCAGGGCTAAAAACCTTTTCCCTAGTTTTCTGAATTAGAGAAATGTAGTCTACTTGTTCTAAATTGTGTAAATGACAGTAAGAATTCTTCTTAGGAGACAGAGGTGAGCTGTACTGGGGTACTAACAGTCCTTTCTGTTGCACAGAAAACTGTATTAAAGGGAGGTAAATGTGAAGGCTGAAAAGATAAAGATCATAGCTGCTGTCTGGGTCACCAGCCCTGCAGTGCTGACTTCTATAGATGATTGGATGTCCTTATTTTAAAGCTGAGTAGAGCTTTTTCAAATCTGTAATGGTGGTACTACAAATAGTTAAGCAGCTGTAATTTGCTAATAGTTACAGAAACTTCATTCCCTTGAATAAGGAGGAAGCTTTTGACTTAGTACTCAGACTAGAGCTAGTTAAATATTCTTTTGGAGGTTTTATTAAGGTATCTTTTAGGTCAGATGCTCTAGATCTGTTCGCGTAGTGAGTCTGAAGGAGTAGCAGTTACCATTACTGAGTCTACCAACAGTGGTAACTTGACTTTGTTAGTCTCATTGTTGGGACTACTAGATAGGAATGCTGATAACCTTTTCTTCTTGTAGGCAAACTCTCTACCAAAATATTCTTCACTGTTCTTGCTGTTCTTGGCCTCTTCACTTGCTTTTTTGGACACAGATTCTGGAAAACAGGTACTGAGTTTTTTCTCATTATAAATCTGGTTGGAATTTCATAGATGTACCTTAGACCTGTAGCGCTATTGCTGAAGAATCACCTGGTAGCGATTACATGTCAGTTAGGTCCACTGCTGTGCTCTAACAGGATCAGAGATTGTAAGTGCAGAACAAGAAGCTTCTGGAATTTGAAGAACAGGTATCTAGAACTAGGATGCATGATGGAGAACATGCAAAAATCATGTTTATTTGCTGTGCTTGAGGAGAGCCCTTTCCAGAACCAACTGTTGCCTGTCCCTTCTCCTGTACTTAACAGCTAGTGAGCTGAGATTTCCCTTCCCTGTTGTAAAACAAAGGTGTCTGAAGATGTACAGAAATAGGCTTGCTATGGGGTGATATGACAGCATACTGAATCTCTTTCCCTTTTCTCTAGACTTATTCTTCATGGGCTTCATAATCACAGGATTCTTCTCCTTTGTATTCATCACTAGGGTAACTGGCCTTGGTTATGATGGTGAGTAGATATCAGGATACCCCCCCCATCCTCTTCCTGAAACATTATTGCTGTGGATCCTTTAAGTAAAATTTTAGTTGTGCTTGCAGCTGGCTAGCTGTGGGAAGGATAGGAAAGCATGGTACATGGGTACTTGAACTGAGCTTGAATAGGTTAACATTGAGTATGCAACAGAGTAACTGTTGTCTTTGACCTCAGACAATGAAATGGAGCTCATAGCTGCAACACTGACAGACAAATTTGCCTGTCTATCCAATGGAGATGCCGGTCCTCAGGAAGGAGGCATGTTAGAAATTCCCAGAACATTTGTTTCTTTCAGAACGGGTGGACCTCAGTTTCAGATCAAATGCAGGTTGCATGTGTAAAATCGATCAAGCGGTCTGCATCCTGTCTATTAGACTAGCAAGAACTGGTTCTTGTGTCTCTATTACATTCTGCCTCATAACTGCTTTTCTGGTGCACTACCTATTGCAACCATAACTGCTCTAGGAACTCAAAGTACTACTGTGCATAGCAGCAACACCGTCAGTACGGTCCTATGGCACTCTCCCAGTAGCATACCCTCAGCTCCTGATTGGAACCCGAGTGAGATGCATGAAGCACAAATGTGAGCTAGTTTCAGAAAGCTTTCATTAGGTAACAAAAATCAAGTATGCAAGTAAATCTATTTGAATAGGCTATTACAGTAACTGAAGTTTTCAGGGTGTTGCTACAGTTCTTAATTTAGAATTCCCCCTCTTTTTTCCAGTGCGTCTTATTTTGACAGCAGTAGCTGGGATTATTGGAGGGCTTTTGCTGGTTGCAAGCTGGTGGAGATTTGGCTCTGTCCTACTCTGTATGTTGCTTATCGGACTGGTGCTGGGATTTCTCTTCTCATCAGTGGTCTTCTTTACTCCACTAGGTATGTACTGAAATATTCTGCTGCAAAGTGACTGAGTGATACTTCACTGCTGTATTACAGGGACACTGCAAGGCTTCAGAACAAATGCTGTTCTCTGGTTTATATTAGTGTGCTTTTTAATTTTTTTTTTTTGCCTTCCTGATGTTGGGAGGAATAGAGATGTCTCTGAAGCTTTCTTTCATGTGTGCTGCAATTGAAACTACTTAGGGTAATCTGTACTTGTGGGAAAAGGAAACTGCCTATTCTTCCCACACAAGCAGCCTGCATTTCAGCAGTCTGACACCAGCTGTGCTCCAGGCAAGCATTTTCTGTCTGTCTTGTTCTCTGATTCAGAGAACGTCACAGAAAATCTACAGTCTAACTCGGAGGCTTCAGGCATGGAGGCATCATAGATCAAGAGGAGCTCTTGCCTGTTACTCTTCACCACACCACAGTGCAAGGCTCTGGCAGCACTATACTGTAGGAGTCAAACTTGTATTTACAGTTGAATTGACATCATCAGGCTTCTCAGAATCTCTTTATTAAGAGGAACAGCAGACAAATCACATGAAAGCAAGCAAGGCTGCTGAGATGAACTCCCCCAGGGATGTGAGAGCACCAACTGTACTGCTTTCTTTGCTGTGACTTTAAATCTCAGAACTGCATTCCTTTCCAGCTTTCCTACTTAAGATCTGCTGGTGGGGCAGTTCTTCATTTCTACAGTTGTCTGTTTGAGCTGGCTTATGTTTCTGTGGTAATCTGTGCAGTCCCTGGTTGTTCTTCATTAAGTGAAACAGTGAATTGACTGCGGATCAGTTGGTCCCCTGTTTAACTGACAGGTCTTTTGAAAGCAGGGGGAAACAAAGTGGCGTTTAATCAAGTGACTTAATTACTTTCTAAAGCCAGAAGAGTTTGTTGCTGAGTGATGTGGCGGTTGCACTTGCACCCGACCCTAGATAAACCTACACATTTATAGATTATTTATGCACACTTACAGATTATAAACGTATGTGGCCAATAAAATGGCTTCTTACTAGGCAGAAGTACTCTGGTACTTCTCACTCACATCAAATGAGTAACATATACTGTAAGTCTTGTTTGGACAAGATCTGCTGTTCCAGCTTATAGTACAGGACCTGTACTGGAACTCTGTTTCTGCTCATGTTTTGGATGAGTGCTACAATGCATCTGAATTTACATTTGAGCTTAAATGTATCTTTAATGCTGTTCTCCAGATATTTCTAAATACATGGAAACTTTGGGGAAAAGCATACCCCACCCTCTTAGAAAAAAAGTGATTATGCTTTGCTAATGCTAGTAAGCTACTTGTGGAATATGGTGTCTTTGCAGGAGACTACAGGGTCTTCCGGGATGATGTTGTGTTCTGGGTGACCTTTTCTTCTATAGCCTTGATGATTCCAGTGCTTTTTGTTGGCTGTCCAAGAATTGTAAGTCATCTGTCCTTGGAAGGAGGAGGGAAGGGGTGTCAGACTACTATGCAAAGTGCACTACTGTGGGATGTGTGTAAAAGATCTAATATAGCAGGGGACAAGTTCTAGGGAGCTCCTGTTCAATGTTACTTGTGCTAACTGGTCCATAAGCAAAGGATTTCTTTTTTCTTTAGTGTTACACCTAATACCTGCTGACAGTTCTATTGCTCTACCTCTCCTGTCTTAATAGGATGGCTGGATAATGAGGTGTGGGCAGCCAGCTGCTTGTGGAAGAACTGATAGGAAGTATTGCATTAAGGTGGTGGCTATCAGTCCCCTAAAGCTGCATTTTTTCTCCCCCTCTAGCTGAACTTACTGGCCTGTGGAATAATAGGTTCTTATTCAGTGGTCCTAGCTATTGCCTGTTACATCTACACAAGTCTTGCTTACATCACCTTAGACCTACTCAGAAGGATCCTCAATGATTACTTCAGCAGAGCCTACACAAATGTGCCTTTTCAAACAAATGGTGAGTGCTCTTCTTAGACTTTTAGAACTAGTATAAAAAATGCTTGTTTGAGAACTGCACTTTTGGTTCCTTTTTTAACAGTGTGTGTTGAGGGTAGGAATGGATGAAAAGAACGTAAGTATGGTGTGAGATTTGATACACAATTTGATACACAAGTTTGAGTTGGCTGTGTACTCAGCCCTGGTGAGGCCACTCCTTGAGTACTGAGTTCAGCTCTGGGGCCCCCAAATAATAAGGAGGACATGAACCTATTAGAAGAGTCCTGAGGAGGATCATGAGGATGATCAAGGAGTGGGAGCACTTCTGTGAAGACAGGCTGAGTTGGGGTTCTTCAGTCTGGAGAAGAAAAGGCTTCAGGGAGACCTTATGGTCACTTTCCAATACCTAAAGAGGGCATAACAGGAAAGCTGGGGAGGGACTCTTCATCAAAGAATGTAGTGATAGGACTAGGGGTAATGGCTTTAAACTGAAAGGGGGAGATTTTAGATTACACTTCATAAAGAAGTTCTTTACTCAGTGTGGCAAGGCACTGGAACAGGTTGTCCAGAGAAGGTGTGGATGCTCCATCCCTGGAAGTGTTGAAGGTCATGTTTTATGTTACTTTAAGCAACATTGTCTAATGGAAGGTGTCCCTACCCATGGCAGGGGGGTGGAACTAGATTATCTGTAAGGTCTTTTCCAACACAAAATAATCTGTGATACTGTAATCTATGACTCCGATGTGAAGCTTCTAGCAGATATCATGTGACAAGGCACTTACTTTTCAGATGCTCTTTTTTTTTTTCCAGATGCTTTTCAGGCTCAGACTGATGTGTTTTCAAGTGGCAGTCAGAGACTGCCACGACTGAATAGCCTTGCTTCAACTCTGTTTTGTTCTTGCCTTTTCATGGATGCTCCCTGCATGTGAGGATGATAAGGGACAATACTTTCCCTTCTGTATTTAAACTTAAGTGTTTGTGCCCAAGTACAAATCACAGAATCATAGAATGGGTTGGGGTGGGAGGGACCTTGAAGTCCATCTAATTGGTAACATGAGCAGGGACACCTTCCACTAGATCGAGTTGCCCAAAGCTCCATCCAGTCTTGCCTTGAATACTTGACAGGAAGTAATGTTCCTGCTTTACCAGAATCAGTGTTTTTCTTTTCTTTTCTTTAGACTTTATTATTCTGGCAATGTGGATAATGCTGGCCCTCAGTGGAGTGACTGTGCAGCTTCGTCGAGAGAGAAGTGAAGTGCCCTTCCCACCACACCCTTATCTCATCTGGAAACGGGAAAAGGAGCGCAGAAGCACAAATATCTTAGACCCTAGCCATCACATCCGTCCCTTAAGAGAGAGGATACATAGCAAGCTGCTGCAGATTAAAGAGATATTTCAGAAAGAGCAGCCAGCTGGGGAAAGAACTCCATTGCTTCTGTAACCTGCCAAATAACTGGTGGGAACAGAGGAAGAACTTAGGCAAGATGACTGATCACCAGCAAACCAGCCAGTGCTGCAGGCTTTTAGCACTGCCAGCTTGTCCTGCTTAATTGGAGGATGATGCTTCTTCAAACTGGAAGGAAAGTTATCTGTCCTGTACACTACATGCTGTTTTGTGACTTTCCTCAACAGCCCACCTGGACTGCTGTAACAAGTGTGTATGTCTAGCTGCAGAGATCTTGTTTTAAAGGTCGTGTACAGGTATTTATCTTGTGGTGAGCTAGTACAATGTTTAAGCTCATGAAATATCAAACAGCCCTTCAAAAGTAGCCTGTATGGTATTGGTTCTTTCCTTGCAGCATGAAGGTGGCTGCCAAAATATTGCGTGACTTGCTCCCACAGGTGAGCAGTCTGCCATCTTGCAAGGGAAGAAAGACAAGGGCCATACACAGAATGGGTTCTTCTAGCAGGAGCTGAAGTATCATCTTCTAATAGGTACAGAATGTGTGGCTGCAGACAGTTGTTTCCAAGAAGTATTACTGAACCTTGCAAGCTATACTAAGTGACTTGAATTTAAACTGCACTGAATTAACTTTAAGTGAGCATACTTGGGCTCAGGAAGTGGATCTGATCTGAGATAAGACCTTCTCTTTCATTGGGTTCTGTAGCAAACTGATATCTGGTCTCTGTACAGAGATGACTGCTAAGAGAACGCAAGTGGCTTGCCTCCTTGTTTGCTTTCTGAAGAACCTGTGACTTGCTTCAGCTATGGTATCATTTTTTATTGATAGGGTGCTGTCATAAGAGAACAACTGGAATAAGCACTTTGTAGCCAATGTCAGTCTTTCCTGAGATTGGATGAAACACTATTGTTCTTTTTTAATCAATATATCTTCTGATTTTTGCCTTTAAGGGGGTGAAAACAGCGTACTGCAGGCAAAATACTGACCAGGATCCTTGCTGACTGATTGTGTTCCTTACCAGTTTTACCTGTGCCCAAACCAGAATGCAGTGTAAAAAGAGCTAAGGGACCACTCTTGTGTTCAGTGGAGAATTGTGTCTTATTTGGTGGCTTTATTCACTTCCTTAAATAAAAAAAAAAAAAGCCATTTTCAAAATGCAAACTGGTGCATTGTGGGTTTGGCTCACATCAATGCACAAGTTCTGAGCATGTTGGGTTTTCCCTGCCCACCCCTGCTCTTCACCTTTTAATGTTTACGTGGTGATCTGTCATGCGTTAAACAGTAATGGAAGTATTGTATCCCATGTCTTGATGCAGGTTATGGTGGCTCTTTCTGTGTGTGTTTTTTTTTTTTTTTTTTCCTCACTATCCTTATACTTCTAGTGTGGGTAGCAAAGTGGGTGGTCCTTCGTGTCTGGAGGTGAATGGCTGTTCTGCTACTTGCATGGAACTGCTGCTAGTGAATAGCTATGGTGAAACTTCAGTTCTCAGCCACCATGTTAAAGTCTTGGCAGCAAGTATATCTGAAACAACTCTTGTCAGAAAAGTAGCGAAAAACTTTATCTAAGGACTTATTTGAAAGCTTAAAACATTCTAGCATTAGAAAGGAACTGACTTTAAAGTGACTCAGTTTAGTAGGCCTTTCTTTAAGGAGTGAAACTTTGTAGCATGGCATAGCATCTGAGGTGACTAAGCTGATCTGATGTTTAGAGAAATCCCACAACTGCTTAGAGCTGGAATACTTACCTGAAACAGCTGAGCAAGGCTGAAATCCTGCAGTTAGGGTCTTGCTTCACTCTGCTGTTGTGTGGCAGATTGCGGAAAATGAGGAACTTCTTTGGCCTCTGGTGGACTGATGCTTACTGACTGCCTGTACTGCACTGATACTGAGCATGTTTGTTGTATTTGACTAAGTAGCAAACACTTATTTGATATACAAATACTCTTAAACATGTTTACCTTGTTTTTAATAACTGCTGTGACTAACATTCTGGAAGAAACAAGTTTAACTCTAATTTTCTTTATCCTTTTATAATAAAGATGTCTTTTGAAATAATATTGTAACTAAAGGGGTCTCTTCATGCTGAATTCAGTTTCACATCTGCAATCCCAAATGCTGAAGCTAACTTAAAAAGTAGTAGTTCTGAATTGTTAGACCCTCAAAGAATGAGGTGGGGAAGCCTAGCTGACCTGTTATAGAGACTTAGTACACTCACAGTGACACCCAGAGGTCCAGGCTGGGACTAGTTATGTTCTATATGAATGCATGACCTGAAGAGGTATGTTTTATTGCTTCACTAGACAAAGCTTTAGGAAAAAATAGCTGTCACGTTTTTGACTGTAAACTAGTCTGTGAAATGCCATAGGAAGGTTAGGGCAGAACTAGACTTTGAACTCTTCTGAGATCCTGACTTGAAGATGGTCTTTTGATAGAGATGGATTAGGGATTATTTCCCTATTCTGTAAGCCATAGTGATTAATAGTGACAGTTACCAGAACATACTGATCCACTGCAGTGCTGGGGGAGCTCTTTAAGGCCTTGTCTTCTGTCCCACTTGGTGGTTGTAGAAGGAAAACTGGATTCTAGCCTGCTCTGCATTACAGAAAACTGCTCACTGTAGATCTCTCACTGGAAGCATTTACTGCTGTGCTGTGTTGTGTTAGCTGCATTACCTTGCAGTTGTGCTAGCTTAAACTGATGATATCTGATGCTTCCTGGGAATCAAAACTATAGGTAGTGAGTTGCCTATGAAGTCAGGTGCTTTGATGTAAGCTGAAGCCTTCTGGATCACAGTGATCTGCCTCCTGCTGCTCCTACTTGCCTGTCATCACTGCTTTGGTGAATTTTTGGAGTTTTCTTCCTGCAGTTTTCAAGCAAGCAGTGGCACAACTAGACTGAAGAGCATTGATCTTTTCCAAGAAACATCTTCATTTGTATTATAGTCTCTTTCCTGTTCTGAAAACAGAAACACAGCCTGGCTCCGCTGTTCTGTAGAGCACAGTACAGATAAGGCAGCTTTCCTATCTGCTTCCCTAAATCTTCAGAAAGCATGACTCAAAATAGGAGCAAACTGTGCTGTGGTGTACTTTAGATGGGGGAAAGACAAACTTTCCTGTTCCCTAAGCTCTGTGCTTTGGCTTTGATTTGGGAACAGGTTATAGGAGACTATTAGAAGGGACCCAGAAAATAATCATTCCTTCATCATCTCTGCAGTTATAGCCTGCATAAGTGACTTTCCTCATCAGAAAGAACTGTGCTGAAATCTTCCAATGTAATTAGTGCATGCTGCTTGTGCTTAGGAAGAAGAAAATGTGCTGGTTACTGTTCTTAGATCCTTTCAGCAAGGTGATAAAAATATATTGTATATATCAAGTTACAAAGCACCTGAAGCTGTTTTGGGGGACAAGTTGATGGGTAATGCTAAACCCTGAGATAGAGACTTGTGAGGAAACTTTGGCCTTGCTTAATGTTTTGCCTTCTGGGATGAGAAACATGACTAGAATGTAAACTCTGTGTACTGCTGGTCTAAAACAAAATCTTGGTCTTGTGAATAGCATCACCTGGCTGGCATTGTCCTGGTACTGCTGAGAGAGTTCAGTATGTCCTTGCTTATCCTGAGAATGAGTCACTGGATGTGTATTTCCCTGATCTCTGAAGCACTCGGGCATTGCCGAAACTGTCCCAAACAACTGGAGACCAAAACAAAGGACAAAGCAATTCTTAAATTAAAACTCTAAAACCATTTGAGAACCAAACCATTGGCATTGAGTTTGGGTAGGAGAGGAGCAGTGCCTTGTGGTTTGCGTACTTAGGAGTATGTATGAGTGCTGTGCGCTGCTGAGGGAAGAACGGGACCCACAGTCTCTGCTGTGGTCTCCCGTGTCTAATGCAAGATCTGTGCTGTTGCTCTCAGGCTGAGCCTTCTTGTCCCTTTCCACACCTTTGATAAGTAGGCTTTGTTTCAGTTTGTGTTGGAAACAACAAGTCAAAGTAATGCATTTGTTCAAGGAGATGCTTGTTGCTGATAATAAATTTTAACTGATTCAGACCTTGTCTACAAACATATAGCTATGGGCGGATAAGAGGTGCCTCCTGCTTGAGTATGCAAGGAATTGTACTTCCATGCATACTAGAAGACAGCTTCAAAATAGAGCATTAAATTAGCTCACTTGAGGTGGGGGGGAGTTGTGTATGTGTACTTACCTATCTGCTTTGCAGAGCTCAGTCTTCCTGAGCTCCTTCAAGTCTGTGTTGTCAAATAAAAAAAAAAAAAAAGGCACCACACACTTTCCAGTTTTTCTAGCTTACCCTTAAAGTCTTCTGCAATAATGACTGTCTTTCCAGCTCTTTCTGAGCACGTTAGATCAATTTATCCTGAACGCTCTGAAATAACAACAAAAGTAATGTACAAGAAGCAACAAAGCACAGTGCATATCACAGAAGGCAGCTGCTGTTTGCCTAGCTGATAATTTGGGTGATTTGAGCAGTTGCATATAACTAATTTTAAAATTGTCTACTGTGTTCCACAGCATGTTACTGGAAAACCAGAGTCACTGATCACTTTGCATTCATTGGTGTTAGAAGTTCAAGCCTCCAGCTGAATTTTCAAAAACATAATGTGGGTTTTTTGTTGGTAAAATAGCCATCCTCAAACATTTAGGCATTTTTGGTGGTGGGAGCATTGTGAAGAACTTCTCTTGGTCGTTCTGCCAGTCTTCTTAAAAAACAGGAGAAAAAAAACAAACAAACAAAAAAAAAACAGTAAAACTAATCCTTAAGGCAATGGGAACATACCACAGTTGTAGTCCTGCTTATTTCCCTTGTGGCAGTGTTCCCTAGCTGAAGTCTGAGGAGTGTTGTTAGTGCATACTTCTCAAGACTGAAATTACGGAACATTTCTCTGTCATGCTGAGCAGTTGTTTAAAGTTTTCTTCTAAATGTCAGCTGAGTTTGCCCTGAATTAATGATGTTCCCTCCTACAAAGGTGACTCCATGCAGGCTCCTGAAAGGCATGCTGCTATATCTGTGTCTGCCAAAGGGAGGTCATCACAGGCAGCATGAACAGCAGTGCAATTTCTCACATCAGTGAAACAGGATGCTTCATTTTGTATTTTGCAGCACCTTTTCATATACAGAAACTAACCAATGCTGTTTAAACTAGTCTATGCTCCTGTTGCGTGAAATTCAGTTGCACAGAAGAAAGAAGTGAGATGGGCAAAAGGTGAGGTGAACATGACCTGGAATGTGACCCGCACACCTCTACCAGGTATGTATGTATGTTATAATACAGCAACATGATGCATGTAGGTCTCCCAGCACAGTATTATGTTCTGGAAGACTAAGTTTAGCAAGAGGTATAATGTCACCATCACGCAGAATCTACTTAATGAACAAAAAAGAAATGGTAACAGGCATATGTCTGTTGGTGCTGGTTTGGGGATTATGCACAGGAGAGAGTGCACAGATTTTCTAGGAGAATGGGATAGTAGTTTACACATGAAGTTAAAAGGAAGCCCTCTGAGAAGACACCTTCCCTGATGTACAGGCAATGATATCTTTTGGACAGCTGCAGATGATCCATTTCCAGTCTAGATTTCTTCTTTAATTTAGGGAAATCGCTTCTAAAGCGTAATATGCTTACTAATCAAAATTGAAGACTTCCAAAGCCAATTTAAATCTTGTTTTGGATATCTACAGTGGGATCCTAGTAAACATAATGATCCTAGTAAACATAATTCTGCATGAGAACAGTGATGTTAGCTCTGTAGTTTAACATAATCTTTTGAATTTCATGAAATTGTTTAAAAAAAAAAAAAAAGCTAGTTATTTAAAGCTTTATTCATTGTACAGATCAGCCCAACTTAGTTTGAAGCTGAAGTTACCTCAGCTGAAGAGCTGCTATGCTTATTCATGGCTTAGCTTGACATTTATTACCTGTCCCTAAACAAGCAATTTATGATACTGAAAGGAAGGTTCTCTTCTGAGAAATCATGAGGAAGTGGAGAAACATTACACTTCCAGCTTGTGAATGTAATCCACTGACATTCTCATTTACATATCAGAGAAAGAAACCCAGAGCTTGAGTAAAATCAAAGTGACTTTCTTAATCTTGAAGGAAAAAACTGCCCCATTCCACCTGTACCAAAACATTCTGATACAAAAACCAAAACTCTGTGGACTGTTTTTTTGCTTATTCTTACTGCTTTTCTGTATTAAACAGTTCCAGTAGTTCACTTAAAAAATGAGTAACTACCTGCATGGAGCTGATTGATAACCATCCATTTTCTCTTGTAAAATGGAACTCTTTTTTTCCTGCTATTTGGGAACATGAATAAAAGCACTAGAAATGGGCTTGCCTGCCTTAAAGCATAAATACATGAGAGAAAAGCAAAATGGTGTCTCTTTCTTAGATAATACTAACAAGGCTTATTTCAGATCCAGTATCTTGCTTTGTGAAAATAATCATGAAAACATCCATATTTATTGTATTTACTTTATTGATAAAATAAGTTTACTGTACAGTACACAATTCTAGCCATAAATTCTTTTCAAGCTATCAGCATTACAAAAATAACAGGTTTGCAATGAAAAATAGTCACTCCACACCATGTGAAGGCTCTTTAAAATCCTAAAGTGATCAGGTCAGGGGAATGGAAGAAGAGACATATCAGAGGTGAAAACTAGGAGTAGATAAATTAAGTCACTTCTTAAATTACAAAAATAAACACTAATCAAGCATTATTTCATAATAGAGCAACCTTAAAGAACTGCCACAGACTAACAACCCTTCTCTGCTATATACTCTGGAGATTGTATTTGAAAGACAAGCCAGATCAGCCATGAAATTGTGTTCAGTGTAAAATGGATGTAAGTGCCCTTGATACAAGTCAATGGCTGAAAAGACGTGTATAGAAAAAAAACTTAACTGAAACCGAATCTTCTTCCAAGTTTGCAACAACAAAACACACTCCATTGAAACAGATGTTGCTTCTACTAAGTCACCAGCTTGCAAGCTACAGCAGAAATGCAAAATCTAAATGATATAAGCATTGGCAAAGTTTTATAGATAGCAGCTGACAACTATATTTTGAGCTTGAGATAAAATGTTCTGAAAAACCCCCACTTCCCCCAGGATGTTTTCCAAGTTTGGAAAGAGCTAAAACTTTTTTCTTCATGCACATTAATGTCCCCCATATATTCTTAAACCTAGAAACATGCTAAGATGCTCTGGAAGGAGAAATAGCAGTTTCTCCAGTTACAAGAAATGCTGTACAATGTTGGAGAGCTTGATTTATCTGCCTGTTCTGAGCTCTTCTTATAACTGCATTTCCTGGCATATGCATTAGCTAATTGAAAACTGGCATTTATTCTCAGCTTGATGCTTTTTCCCACCTCTCCAGTTGTTTCTCTTAAGCAGTATGGGAAGGCATTTGACAATACCAGAAGAAAAACATTAGGCTCCCTATAAATTAGTTCACTGGGAACTGAAAGTTCAGTCTTAGACCTTTTGGTGCATTTATCTTGAGACAAGTTGTATTTAAAACTGACACGCTGTAAGTGTTTAATTCCTTCTGCACTGTTGCAACTAAAAATGGAATTTGATTAAATAAGGAGTTCAACTCATTTTGCTAGGTGAGATATTAAACAGACAAAATACTCAACTGTGCTTGCTGTTTGTAGCTCTTCAATTTCTGTGGTTGAAAGCTTTCACTATGCTTCGAGTCTGTGTTCCAATTAAAGAATACATTAGCATGTTAGACAAAAAGTCATGATACACATCAATATTAGAAATGTTCTTGGTGCTTCAAACAAGAATCCAACGTAAGCTGTGCCTTGATCTAGAAGTGCTAGTTCATTTTTACATCTAACGATATTTTAGGATTAAAAGTGAGAAGTCTATTCGTCAATGTGTAATACACTGAAAGTTCCCAGTGAAAACAGATCTTGAATATTTAGTCCTTAGGGAAAAAAAAAGAGGGGGGATGGGAGCAGTAATTATTGATTGTAGACTGTCAAGTCTGCCATAGAGCTCCTTCCTTCTTCCCCCAGCTACCTTTGTTCTGCTATGGCTTGGGTGCTGTCAGATTGCTATTTCCCAGTTTGGGCAGGCAATCCAAGAAGTAGACGGGACTACTGTAGGACTTGTCTAGTAGGTAGAACTTTTCTACAGATAGAGAACTGAGCTTGGTTTTCTCTCTCATAAAGTAAATAGTTAATCCAGAATTATACTGCTTGTATTCCAGAAAACAAAAAAGAACAGTTCTTTTCATATTTTGAAAATATAATTAAGGATGCATATCTTAAATTAAAAAGACTTAAGAAAACTGAACAAAGGCAAAAGCATTGCTTATGTTTAAACTGGTGGGATACCCTGTGGCAAAGTAACAGAAATGTTTAAGTTTTATGGTGCCTACTCACCCTTTCCATTAAACAGGCTTGTTGCAAAATCCCAAATTTCAAAAAATTTCAAAGGAAAAATGCAATATGGATTGTGCACAAAGCATACTCAGTTATGCTGTGATGAGACTTTAAGTTGTCTTTATTGTATAGTAGGTGCATTGAAGTTTTGTATATGCAGTAATTTATATAAACTATGTGAAATCATGTCTTATTTGCAAAATAACATCATATAAAAATAATTCCTAATTTGGTAAGTGCATTAATCCATTTCCTACTGAAGTTAGATCTATGGCAATTAATCTGTCATTAAGGGTTTTACAGAATACCCCTTTGAATGTATTTCACATGGTAAAAAAGCCACTAAACTGAAGTTCAAGACACATTATCTTGCTGGTGCCCTATTCAGTAACAAGTGCTTGACAAGTGACCCCTGATATTCCATTTGTAAAGTGTGCAATTAAAGCTTGTTGACTTCTATAGTCTTTAGCTTTTCCTCAGGCTCAAATCACTGCTTGTTACTAATCCTGAAAGAGATGTACTCTCTGACGCGTCTTCTTTCTTGAGGTTCAGGAATGATTCTCTAGTTATCTGAAGAATTTCTCTCAAGCCTTTGTTTTCTTGCTATAACCAGAGGAAAAAAAAGACATTATAGAACTCCAGAAAGAAACCCTGAACTCTTCCAAAAGCATGAGGTTTTAGATGTTATATAAAACAAATTAAAAATAAGACCTTAAAAATCTTGGGTGTGTGCTTATCTACTTGCAGCCTAATTTCTTACTAGTATGAAGTTGTATTTCACTCAGTTGTATTTACACTCAGTCTTAATTATTAAGTCAGTATGTAAAAGTCAGTATATAAATCACTACTTCCAGTGATGGAATGGTACTTAACAGTCCACCCAACAATGGTAGTGCAACAAAATAGCAGTGTGACTGAGTGATACAGTAACTCAATAACAGTGATAATGTTTACTCTGTTGCTCTAATGGATGAGTTTCAGTTATACTCAAAACAATAGGACCAAAAATATTTGATCCTAAAACTGTCTGACCAAAAATATTTTACAAAAAAAACAGACTATACTGAAAATGCAGCGTGCAAAGCAACCTGTTTCACGTGCAAGATTCCTACAGAGCTACAAACAGAAAGAAAAGAACCCTTTACAGAACAGTCTAGACTTTAAAAGTGATTTTTATATAATTGGTAGCAACACTGCAAATACTGCACCCAGTTCCCTGCTTATTAATGATGTATAACATAGTTCTACAATGGCTTTTCCTGGCTGCTTTCTTGTAAGACAAGGAGGAAATGATATGATTTTCTAATCTTCCTGAGTATTAATCAGATGACCAGAGTAAGAGAAACAAATCCCAGAAGTTACCGATTTAGACAATTTTAATGCAGCTACCGGAAGAATACAGAAAATTATTTGCTTAGTAGTTTTGGAAAGATGGTACCATAGTGAAGGCTAGCCTAATGTTAGGTATGGCTCCCCTAAAGCTTTGATACATGTATTGAACATATTCTTATGCCTAACCTAATTATCTGAATCAGTCAAGTATTTGTATAAAACTGTCTTTTTTCTGGCCTCTAATATTGGCATTAAGTACATGAGACAATACTCAAGCCCTAAAATACTGAAAGACTGTCTAAGACTTGTGTACAGATAGAACTGAAGGGTCAGAATGAAATGTGTGATTTAGAGATCTGGAATACATATTAAAGCTTGCATGAACATACGAGGTAGCAGTAGCCTGCTCCCCTAACTCTCCAAATAAGCAAGTTTCCCTGTATCGAGGTCTGTACCCTGAATTCTCTGAGGTGTTACAGTCACCTCTAAGTATTTAACGTGGGGGGAAGGAGAAATCATTATTGTGCCATTGCTGTTTGGATTTCATACTTACTTCAAGCTGAATGATACGTTCCTGCTCTTTACAGCCGTGCTTTTCATCAATTTCAATTGCTTTTCTCATTACTGCTGCCATTTCTGTAATTTGGTCCACATGCACTTGTAGTTCCTAAGCCATATAAATAATACGACAGTTTTAGTAATCTATTTACTGCATTATTAAAAATAAGCAAAGCATTAAATGTTCATTTTAACTGCTCTGACACTTAATAAAAATATGAACACAGACCTAGCTTTGTGAAAGAAGTTCTAATTCTGCAGCACGAAGGGCTACTGCAGTCCTGTTCATTTAAATAAATCTGTTCCCTCTTAAGAGTTTTATAAAAGAAAATATGCTTAAATGTCTATACCCTTAGCATCTTCCATGCCTTCAAGATGGCTACAAGTTAGCCATGCGCTTGCTCTGGCAAGAACCTCCGGTGTTGCAGGAGATGTGTATCATTGTGGATATGCAGAAAGACCAACTTCACTTAACAACAGCAGCATATGCGACATTCCTTCCACCTATGTGAAAGCCGGTCCCAAGCCTGGTTCAGCCAGTACCAGCCTGTGGGTAGGCATTTGTCTCTTAAAAAGAGCAGGCAAAGTAGTCATCCTTATTACTACATCATATACTAGGAAACTCAGATCTGTCCTTAGCTCTTACCTAAGGTACTTCTGCTCAAATCCAATTTCAGCTGATCTGCAATTTGGACTCCAGAGGTCCATGTCCTTGCTGAACTGTAAGAAATGGGCTTGTATCCTGATTGACCTCTTTGTGTCTGTGAATTAACACTGGCAGGGCACTTTCCCATTGTAAAGAACTACTGCATCTTACTCAGAGTCAAGTAGAGGAAAAAAAGTACAATAGTTCTGTTTGCTCATCTTCTTCCACTGTTGATGGTGATAGGAGCTATTAACACAGGCATAACAGCCTTTGCAAACAAACTTAAATTTTAGATAATTTTCCCTGTTTGCAGAGAACTGATATCTAACCTACTGACTTTGTTGACTTGGGTGATGTTTTACTTTCTCCCTAGCCAACATACCAACAGGAAATGCTTAAAGGGTCCCTACTTACTTCTCCTGTAGATCTAGAGAAAATACCTTTGGCATTCACTGCTGTTCAGTTAAGCTAAATGTTGTAATGCTGTTTCCAAAGACCTTATTTTCATTCCTTTCCTCTGCTTGTTTCTTATTCCAAATCTACTAACAGCCTTTTCGTGTCTGGTCTGACCTTTGGACAAAATTCACAACAGTTACTAACTATTACCAAGGAAGTAGGACTGAAAACTGCTGTGTATACCTAAAAACAGGATGGATTAAATCCCACCTTTACATTATAAATTTGACTGGAGATCCACACAGCTAGCAGATGATCAGCTTGCCTTTCAACAGAAACAACTATAAAAAAAAATTCTTGGAATTGTAGAGTGTCTGACCAAAGCAAGCATACTTCATTAAAAATGAACATCAGCCCCTTCCACCCTTCTCAGCTGTTCCAGCTGCCAGAGCTGTGGTTTAGCTGTTCATTCAGTGTTCACTTGCAGCATGGGTGTGAGGAGAAGGGGGGGGAGGAGAGAAGGACCTTGCTGTACATCTTTATTTTCTTAGAATCATAGAATATCCTGAGTTGGAAGGGACCCTTAAGGATCATCAAGTCCAACTCTCGACACCGCACAGGTCTACCCAAAAGTTCAGACCATGTGCCTAAGTGCACAGTCCAATCTCTTCTTAAATTCAGACAGGCTCGGTGCAGTGACCACTTCCCTGGGGAGCCTGTTCCAGTGTGCAACCACCCTCTCTGTGAAGAACCCCCTCCTGACGTCCAGCCTAAATTTCCCCTGCCTCAGCTTAACCCCGTTCCCGCGGGTCCTGTCACTAGTGTTAATGGAGAAAAGGTCTCCTGCCTCTCGACACCCCCTTACGAGGAAGTTGTAGACTGTGATGAGGTCTCCCCTCAGCCTCCTCTTCTCCAGGCTGAACAGGCCCAGTGACCTCAGCCGTTCTTCGTACGTCTTCCCCTCCAGGCCTTTCACCATCTTCGTAGCCCTCCTCTGGACACTCTCCAACGGTTTCATGTCCTTTTTATACTGTGGTGCCCAGAACTGCACACAGTACTCGAGGTGAGGCCGCACCAGCGCAGAGTAGAGCGGGACAATCACCTCCCTTGACCTACTAGCGATGCCGTGCTTGATGCACCCCAGGACACGGTTGGCCCTCCTGGCTGCCAGGGCACACTGCTGGCTCATATTCAACTTGCTGTCTACCACGACCCCCAGATCCCTCTCTTCTAGGCTGCTCTCCAGCGTCTCATCGCCCAGTCTGTACGTGCAGCCAGGGTTTCCCCGTCCCAGGTGCAGGACCCAGCACTTGCTCTTATTGAACTTCATGCGGTTGGTGATCGCCCAGCTCTCCAACCTGTCCAGATCCCTCTGTAAGGCCTTTACGCCCTCATTCGAGTCCACAACTCCTCCAAGTTTGGTGTCATCAGCAAACTTGCTCAAAATACCCTCTATTCCTACATCCAGATCGTTTATAAAAATATTGAAAAGTACCGGCCCTAAAATGGAGCCTTGAGGGACCCCACTGGTGACCGCCCGCCAGCCTGACACAGCCCCATTTACCATAACCCTTTGGGCCCTGCCCGTTAGCCAATTGCTCACCCATCGTATGATGTTTTTATTTAGCTGTATGGTGGACATTTTGTCCAGTAGGATCCTATGGGAAACCGTGTCAAAAGCCTTGCTGAAGTCCAAAAAAAATCACATCAGCTGGTTTCCCTTGGTCCACCATAAGGGTGATCTTATCATAAAAGGAAATCAGGTTAGTTAGGCAGGACCTACCCTTCACAAACCCATGCTGGCTGGGACCAATGACTGCTTTGTCCCCCAGGTGCGCCTCAATAAGTTTGAGAACCAACTTCTCCATGATTTTACCAGGCACTGACGTGAGACTGACAGGCCTGTAATTGCTAGGGTCTTCTTTCTGACCCTTCTTGAAAATCGGCACAACATTTGCCAGCTTCCAGTCTACCGGGACCTCTCCAAATTCCCAGGATCGTTGAAAAATAATTGAAAGAGGTTCCGCGATGACGTCCGCCAGCTCTTTCAGCACCCGGGGATGAATCCCATCCGGACCCATGGACTTGTAGGGATCCAGGTGGAGTAGCAAATCCCGCACACGTTCAGGGTCAGTTGGGAGTTTGTCATCCCCACCGTCCCGGTCCTCCAGCTCAGGGCACCCTGGGTCCCGAAGCCCATCATCGGCATTGAAGACAGAGGCAAAGAAGGCGTTAAGCGTCTCTGCTTTGCCTACGTCATCGTCTGTGAGGAGACCTTCCCTATCAAGGTGCGGCCCTATGTATTCTTTAGTTCTCCTTTTTCCATTCACATATCTAAAAAAACCCTTTTTATTTTCTCTCACAGACATAGCCAGCTTCAACTCTAGGTGTGCTTTGGCCACACGAACTTTCTCCCTACAAACACGAACAGCATCCCTGTATTCTTTCCATGACACCTGGCCCTCCTTCCAGTAGCGAAACACTCTCTGTTTCCGCCTAATCTCCATTAGAACATTCCTGGTCAGCCACGCCGGCCTCCTGCCCCGCCTGCCTGACTTGCGATATTTAGGAATTGCCTGATCTTGTGCTTCTAGGAGGCATCGCTTAAAGAATGACCAGCACTGGTGGACATCGAGGCCTTCAAGAGCAGTTTCCCAGGGGACCTTGCTGACTAGTTCCCTGAGCAGCCTGAAGTCCGCTTTCCCCATATCTAGGGATGAGGTTTTGGTGGCACTTTTCCTTCTGTCACCATAAATTTTGAACTCAACCACTTCATGGTCGCTATGACCGAGGCGGCCACCAATCACCACATCTCCCACCAGACCCTCTCTGTTTTCTAGCAACAGGTCTAGGAGGGCACCTTTCCTAGTTGGCTCCGTTAGCACCTGCACCAAGAAGTTATCATCTAGGTGCTTCATGAACCTCCTGGACTTGCTCATGTCAGCCGTGTGGCACTCCCAGTTAACGTCCGGCAAGTTGAAGTCCCCCATAAGGACAAGGGGAGTTAATCTCGAGGCCTCTCTTAGTTCTGTAAAGAATAATTTATCGGCGCTATCGTCCTGGCCAGGCGGTCTGTAATAGACTCCCACAATGACATCCCCTTTATTCGTTCGTCCCTTGATCCTTACCCAGAGGCTCTCAACTTTGCCATTGCCGACCTGAAGTTCCACACAGTCCAGCCCATGCTTCACATACATCGCCACCCCACCACCTCGCCTACCCTGCCTGTCCCTCCTGAAGAGCCTGTAACCATCTATCGCAACACCCCAGTCACAGGACTCATCCCACCAGGTTTCGCTTATGCCGATGATGTCGTAGTTGCGGGACTGGGCCAGGACTTCTAGCTCATCTATTTTATTCCTCATACTGCATGCGTTTGTGTAAAAGCATTTCAAGTGCGTCTCCTTACACTCAGCACCTTGTGGATCTGACCGAAGGACCTCACTGGCACACAGCCCCTCTGATTCTAGCGTACCATCCCTTAGGTCTTCACCGGTGTGCCTGGTTTTAGCCCCTTCCCCCTTCGACTCTAGTTTAAAGCCCTATCTATCAGCCCTGCCAACTCCTGACCAAAGATCCTTACCCCTCTCCGAGAGAGGCGCATCTCATCCGGTGCCATCAGGCCCGGTGTAGCATAGACCTTCCCGTGATCAAAGAAACCGAAATTCTGCCGGTCACACCAGTCTCGAAGCCACGAGTTTATGTGAACAGCACGCCTTTCAGCTTCAATCCCCCCTATCGGAAGGACAGAGGCAAACACCACCTGCACCCCTGATCCTCTAAGTAGTCGCCCCAAATCCCTAAAGTCTCTTTTGATCGCCTTCGGACTTCTCGTTGCTACTTCATCGCTACCAGCCTGAAAGACCAGTAGCGGGTAGTAGTCAGTGGGCCGTACCAGGCACTTGACTTTCTTGGCAAAGTCTCTCACCCGAGCCCCAGGGAGGCAACAGACTTCTCTGCGGGTTGGGTCCGGTCGGCATATCGGTCCCTCTGTCCCTTTCAGAAGGGAGCCCCCCATAACAATAGCCCTTCTTTCTTTTTTGAAGGATGATGTGGCAATGCGACATGTAGGTCGCCTTGTTTTAGGCGCCCCCTCCAACTGGGACGGGTTTTTGTCTACTTTGTCATTTAGATTGTCTTGCTCTAGTCCTTCATATCGATTATTTAAGGGTAGATGAGAAGGTGAGGTGGGCAGAGAGAGGGCTCGCCTACCACCCCGAATAGGCACCTGCCTCCATTCCCCCCCTTGATCTAGGTCTCCTCCCGCTGCCTGGCAGGAGGAGGGAACCTCCGTCTTCTGCGTAACAGGAGACGCCTGTGCTGTGGCAGGCTCGTGAGCCTGCCTCAGAGAGGGTAGAGCGCACCTCCACCAGTCAATTTCCCTCTCTGATTCCCTGATGCTCCTGAGCCTGTTCACCTCCTCCCGGAGCTCCGCTACCTGGCTGAGCAGTTCTTCTCAATTTCCAATGAGGGTGAACGTATAGAACATTCTTTTCAACAAAAGATGCTTTTCAGTATATGTTTTTTAAGAATAAGTTTTGGCTGGAAAGGAAGCTGCAGTCAGTAGTAAAAGAATGAGCTGGCAAATCCTTCCTGGAGAAGGATTAGGAAGGAGTTAGTGGCTTTTACATACACTGCTGTTCTCACTGCTTCCCCTTTGGCTAGTTGATGTGGCCTCTCAATCAGTATGAGCTAGAGCCTGTTTCAAAGTTACTAACTGGAGACCAGATGCTAACACAAAACTGTAAAGCTCTCCTCTGGAAGCCAAATGTGTACAAGTTAGATGCTGTAAGAGCAAACAATGCAACATAGGAGTTTCTTTATGAACATAGCTTCAAACATCTATAAACATTTATATTTCCTTTTTTATTTTGCATATGTTAGTCTCTCTCTTCACAGAAAACAAATACACAATTCCAGTCCTCATTTCAGTTGAGCAAATTCAAACAGCACAGCTAGTGCAGGGTCTTTACTAGTGACACAAACTTTTCTCATGCACATAAGACTGCTAAAAAATATTTTTCTATTTAAAGGAGGTGCTTGCTGATCTGCCGAAATTAGTGAGTTAAATAATATTTTGCAAGTAGGTACTGAAGTTAATAGCTGCCACTTGACAGAACAGTGTTTACTGGTAACATTGAAATTCATTCCTTAGGTATTATGGATATTTTAGGTAATATGAAAAGCAGCGTTTAAAGACTGTTTCAAGATTTTTCAATCTTACTGAATGAGAAGACCGATTAGAAGCATAAATAATGAAATTCCAGAAATCCTAAGTGTCAGGAAAGAGTAATAAATCCTCTGTATCAGGCATTGTTGTGGGGTCAGATTTAACCAAAATGTTGAAGCATAAATTTCTTGCTTAAATGTATATATATATTATATATATATTATATATATAAAATATATATTTATATATAAAAATATATATTATAATATTATATATTAATAATATATATAATAATAATAGTATAATATATACTTATATATATATATATAAATAAATAAATATATATAAACACATATACAAATTGTTTTTTACTTCCAAGCTTATAATCCATAAAAAATGTTTCTAAATTAATTTCTAAGTCCATTTCAGGACTGATATTTGACCTTCTTGTCTAAGTACCAAAGTCACTCCTGAGGCTATAAATTATATCTCTCTATATATACCAAGGTAACCTCTGAAAAGGATATATACTTTTTTTTTTTTTAAGGGGCTTATGTTAAAGATACAGTTCTCATCTGGTAAATTCACAATAATTTAAGTAGTCCTATTGATTTCAGTGGAGCTAACTACATGGGCATGCTTCTGTAAAGAGATAAGAAGATCAAAATCCTAAACTGTTCTCACAGTATGCTGACCCTAGCTCTGCCTTTCAGACTTAGTTTGCTGAGGTTAAAGGTAATCAAACATTTAGAACTATTGTTTGTCTATGCAGTTGTAGTGCTGATGATTATATTTAAAATGAAAACCTTTGCTAAAAAGCTTCAGTTTAGATTTGTTAGTGATCTAGAATCACAAATTTTCCTGACAAAATACACAGAAAGCCTAAACTATATATTAAAAATAATATAATTATTAAAAAATTAATAAAAGCTCTTTTGAGTCTTGGATTTTTAATTTGCTAGACATTTAGCAGAAAAAAGTGTGAAAATTAAGTTTTTAAAACTTACCCCCCCCCCCCATTCTCTCCAGTAAGCACAGGTTTACTAATTATTTGTTGGAGTCACAAGCCTAAGTTAAATACAGTCTAAAAATCTCAATATTACTGAGATCTATTGGTATCTGGAACTGTAACAGAGCAGTTGACTTAAAGACCTAAGCAAAACATAAGTACATTAAGTAGATACACTAATGAAGTGCTACCTGATAAAAGCTTACATAAATCAGCAGCTGGTAAGGCTAACCTACTAGACTGATCAAGTTTCCTGTTTGTATTGCCTGGCCTGTAAAAGTTAGAACTTGTTAGTACAATGATACAAAAACTGAGGCAACATAACCTTTGAATTGATCCATTACAAAAAAAAAAAAAAAAAAAAAAAAAAAAAAAAAAAAAGCCCAATGAAGTTATTACCTTGGAATGTTGCTCTTTTAACTTCACTATTATACTTGGATCATCTTTTTTGCTTGCCATAAGCAACCTAAACATTTGTTCTCTGTATTTGCTCATTATGAGTTCCAAAGCAGACTGATGTTCTTCAAGAGACGTGCGTAGTTCTACCAATGGAATTTTAAAATTCAATTAGTTTAACAGAGGAGTGAAACAAAATGCAAAAATACTTCAGCCTGAGAAAACAAACAGACTGTCCTGTCCTGACGCATCACCTCTCCTTCCACCACAAAACCTCCATAGTCTCTGCAAACTTCTTCAGTGGTGACTGCCCAGGAAAATTCTTTTTCAGTCAGAAACAGTCTTATTGGTTGATTTGACTTCAGACCCTTTAGCTGACGTAAACCATCCTAAGAGTAGCTGAGGAGTTTTACTATAGAGGCTAGATTCAGCCCTGTACATTAATTGGAAAGAAGTTTACAGATCTGTTTTAATTTGCAGCTTGGTAAAATACAAATTTTAAAAATGCCCATGTTCAAAATATACTAAGTCTGGCTTAGATTAAAAGTACTAAACGGTTCAGGGCTACCTCAGCTAAAATTTTCCAAAGCAGAACTTCTTATGAAGCAAGCTCAAAGACAACAAGAAAAACAGAAAATAGTGCTTTGAGGCCAATTTTGGTCCCCCCCTTTTTTTTTTGTGCTTCACAAAAGGACAAATAATTCCTGAGATAAGACAAGATCCATACAAGTTGAGATCATTGACTCAAGATCATTGCACAATATTTTAGAGTGCCCATGGAATTCCAGGAAGAATGGTATGCTCCTAGTGTATGGAATGCCAGAAGGAATTATACTAGTGTACTTATACCTTAAGTTTTCCTGACAGCTCCTGTTTTTTTTTTTTTTTTTTTTTTTTTTAATATTTTTTAAGCAATGGAAACACATTTCCATATAGATACTAACATTGTAGAAACTTAGAAACTGTAATTGTATCTCCTTATACTCAACATTAGATAACGACTGAAATGACTGCTTTCCGCAATTGTTTTTTTAAATCCTGGTCCCAGTGGTGGGACATCTGGACTCCATATTTGATTATATTATGATCAGTTAAACTGACAAGTTGAACTTAGAAGAAAATATTTCTTCTATAAAAAGAATTTGTGGACTTGATCAATGATGAAAGTCTCACTGATTAGACAGGTGCAGGCTCAAACTTGATTAGGATAGTATATTAGTCTTACCTTTATTCTCCTGTTGCAATTCCCTAATCTGTCTGTTTTCTTGTTGGATACCCATCACTAATGTAGACCGAGGACGATGTCTTGCTACTTCATTGAGCTCCTGAATTTCCTCTTGGTACTAGTTATTAAAAAAAAAAAAAAAAAAAGTCAGCAAGTCACCAAGAACCAATTATAAAATGTCAGTGAAAGTCTGTAACCAACAAAATACATGCTTGTTTTTAATTAATTATATAAAACAGACAAAACCACATCTGGCAGTACTGCCAATGTACTTACTGCCCTTTAGAAACACTTGCTTTAAAACTTGCTTTAATTTTTTTTTTTAATCAAAAAAATTGGTAACTCGGAGCTGTGTAGTGGGCATGACCTGCAGTTAGTGCAGGTCAAGTTCGCCATCAGGTCATTAGAACAGATAAACAGGTGGTAAAGAAAAGCCATGAGGTCCTGACCTCTGCAGCTTCCCAATTCCCTAAAGCATGTGTATGAGCACAAGTCACACGGACCTAAATGAACAAATCCTGACTCTCAGCAAGTGGGTAGATTTAATACTCACTCCTAAGTTATGAAGCCTCTGCATGACTATTTTTGCAGGGATAAAGCATACAGAATCACATTCTTGCAATGATTTTGGACAGAAGGGACCTTAGAGATCATCTAGTTCCAACCCCAATATGCAGGGTTTTATTATTTTACAGGCTCATTAACATGGATTGAAATTGAAATGACAGGCTGAACTTCCAAATGGAAAGACAGCAGACACCTTTATGTTTTTCGCAAAGCTCTCTAGTGAAAGTCACACTCAACCTAATTATATCCCTCGGACAGCTTAATATCGTAATGGAAATAATAGCAAATATGCCCAAAAGGCTGACTTAAAAGAAAAGGAGACAGTGCAAAGATGGAAGTATTCTGAACAGAAGGACCTATGACAGACCTCTGTATGATTAAATCTACATGTTTGAATCAATAAAACCGGTGGTATTTCACAGAAGAGCAAAACATGAGGTACCACACAATGGTTTGTAGGATACTAACCCCATTCCTACCAGTGCTCTTCACATAAACACTAGTTTTCAATATTTAAGCTAGAGTAGCAAGCAAAACTTCTTTGCAGGATCATACTAAATTTATAAGCCATCTATTTTTCGATCACAGTCGCACCCACAACAGGAATACTTAGTATGGTATTTAAAGAATAACAAATTACAATACTGATTCTGTATTGCACAGTAGCATACAAAAATGTCTTAAGCAATGTGTTTCTGAGCTGTGGCTTTTTAATGGAGTAAACAAAGAAGAAAAACAAACCTGTTTCATTGCTTCAACCCTCTTGTTAAGAGCTGTAGTCTGTTCGATAAGAGCTTCTGCAGCGTTGTCATGTTCCCTTAGCCGTTCCACCAGTGCTTTCGCATCTGCTAAGGCTTTCTCAATTGTGCAACTCATTTCTAGAGGTTAGAAATGGATTATTTTCACACTATTGCCTGTTTTAGAGAGAACCGCTGTGTAAGATATATTTTCTAAGTTTGAAGCAGCTGAATACAACCTTCCCCTCTTCCTCGAACAGCCATAATTGACATTTTAGACCTATGTTGTCTTCAAGGAGTAGGAAAAAATCATATACCTTAAAAATTCTGTCTGCTTTTCCTTCTTTTTAATTGCTGTTCAGACCATGGATTACAGCTAGGAAATGAAAGTAAATTGTGTGTCATGAAGAGAGTACTTGATATTCTCAAAGTATTTGATATTTGAGAAGTATAGATCCAACACAAAAGAGAATGCCAAAGGACTATACATGTAGTAGGCTTGAATACTTTGATGAATTAAGTCAGCAGAGAAAGGGAAGAGCTAAAACTGACAGCGTAGAGAAAATTACTTTGGGAAAATTCCAACACCCAAAGGCTTGTGTTTTCTTCATGTATAAAAATGAACACAAGCATCATTGCATGGAATGAAATTGTAAAATATGTCATTTTCAACAGGATAGAGCAAGAGAGCAACTTGGCCAAGAGGATGAACCGATGGCATAGTTAAAATACCAGCCTTCTAATTGCAGTAGCTGTTAGCAGAAATTACCTAAACTTGCAAAATGCTTACACACACTAGCATTTTCAATGCACTGGCCTTTACACTCATTTTCTTGGACTTATTCTTGATAGATTACGTATCAGGACTGGGACTCTTCATTCTTCAAGTTCTTGTTTTAAGAAATCTTGTGTGTTTTCTACTGAAAAGAAAATCTATTTCAACTCCTTGGTAAGTTCTTCAGCAATAAGACACTAATGATAGAGGCTTATTAGAGACACATGCCTTATTAATGCAAAGCTTGATATTTTTTTCAGGAAATTTTCTGTGAGAATCTATTTCTTAGCTGAAGGAGAGATTTTTGCAAGCATAAAATGTCAGTGAACCACTGAGATACAGGGCAAAAAAAAACTTGCTTCAGATTGGTTTTCTGACTTAGGCTCCTTTACAAATCATAGCCTAGGATCTTTAGCCAAATTGAAAGAAATCTTCATGTTTTCCCCAACTGACCTTTTCCCACTGCCCATGTAGGTAGCAGAAAAAAGGATATTTCCAATACAGGAAATTTCACCATTACCCTCAAAGATTTACAAGCATATCAAGGACATCCCATCTACATACACCGAGATATGGGGGGAAACTAATTTCCTCTCTGAAGAGCCTATGTGCACCCCTGACCTTTCTTCAAAGCCTAACCTCCCCAGATATTTTAATTTGGTAATTTTGTTAATTGTTCCCTCTACTCTGAGGAACATACGTAGCAGAAAAGCATTTTGTTTACTTTTGCTATGCAGAAGGGTCACAGAAAGGTTGAGTCTTGCTTCCTGACAGAGAAGCTTGAGTAAGCAAGCTTCATGTATGCACGGTGCACAACCATTTTAAACTTTTTTTCTACAAATTGTGTGTTACCAAAAGCATCACCATTTGGCACATACAGATTTCCTATAAATATTCACAATGTGAATTCCTTAATATTTATCAACTCAAGTTTTCATTTTAACTTCCATATTTATGTACTTGAGGTATCAAGTCAAGTCCTTCAGTAGACTAATGTGTTATCACAGGCAGTTAATATATTCACTTGGGTTTGGCAGTTTGAGCTCTTTTTCATATCATGTAGAAAGGAATCATACTGTTTTGCTTTTAAGGATCTGCTCTGCTTGCGCCTTATTTCTCCTTCAATTTTGGTCTCATGTTCTTGCTGGGCTACAAAGTCCTACACACAAAACCTGACCTTCCATGATAGCTGACTAAACTGTTACAGACATGGATTTAATCAGATCCATATTACAAGAGAATTTGAAGGGCAGTCTTTAGCACTATTCACAGGCCACAAATTCTCCAGCCATCACAACCAAAGCCTCTCAGACCTCTCTGTGAGCTGGGAACACATTTTGCATTGACTACAATGTAGCTAACACCTCCGATAATTTGCATCACTGCCATTTTTTAAGCAAGGTATGTGTTCATCCTTCTTTGCGCTTTGACACGAGACAAGAAGAAACCCCCTTCTTGCAAAGCTGCTGCCATTCCTTCTCTCAGCAGATGAACCGGGGCAGACACGTGTGGAACGAGGCCGCACAAACTGGGCAGCAGCCACCTGCCCTCCCAGCGCTGAAGGTGAAGCGGGCCTCAAGCTACATCCTGTTTTTGTGCAGGATGCATGCCTCAGGAAGGAGGCTCGTTATTTGCATCATTGTAATCACAGCCCCAAACGTTGGCTAGGCTTCCTCTGGGTGAGGCACCGGCCCCGACCTGTGGCATTTACAGTTCTCTCCTCTTGCCCACTGGCCGCCGATCACTAGGCAGAACGGTTGTCTTATCCTAAAAGATATCTCCGTACGTAAGTTAACCCGAGCGTTTAGAAATTAAATACCACTGAACCAAAGACGTTCGGCGCAGGGCAGTTCCCGGGCATCCCTTTGCTCGCGGGCAGGCTGCCTGTGGCGGTGACACCCCGGGCTGCCCCCGCAGGGCTGTGGGGCTGCAGGCGGGGCTGCAGGTGACCGACACGGTCCGGCCCGGCCGCCACCACGGGCTCGCTCCCCGTCACTTCCTGCCCTTCGCTAATTGCTCTCCCTACCTAATTGGGCAGCGCGATAACCAACCCAAAACAAAGACTCCCGCCCAGCCCAGCCTCCCCGGGCTTTGCGTCCAAACCCACCTCGAGGCGGCCTCACCGACCTGCTAGGTTTACAGCAGTCGGGACTATCGCGACACCCGCCGCCTGTCGCGAGACGGCAAGCACACGAAAGCTGACAGAAGCTCCCCCACCCTATCTCCCCGGACCCCTCTCCGTTTGCCTGCCTCCCCCCGCACCCTGCCGCCCCGCCCCGCTCCAGCTCCGCTCACTCATGGCCACCGGCTCCAGCAGCGCCCGGGAACAGGTGTCAGGGCCCCGCTGCCCGCCCCACTCTCAAATGGCGGCGGGCGGCTGCGGGGCGGCGCCGCGCCGTGACGCGGACGCGGACGCGGGCGGGGCCTCGCTCCCCCCCAATCTCTCGCGAGAACTCCGCCTCCCGTCTCCCCTCCTCGGCTCGCTATTGGCTGTGGGGCGGGAGCCCCTCCCCTTTCCCGTGCCCCCTTCCGGCCCCCCGCCCGCGCGGCGGGCAGTTGCGAGGCGGCGCGGGAGGCGGCCGCCGGCCGGGCCATGGGGGCTGCGTGACCCCGGCGGGGCGCCGGGGTCCGCGGGGCGGGAGGAGGAGAGGGGGAGGGAGGGGAGAGGCGCTCCCCCTGCCAGCGCTGGGGGAGCCGCTGCGCCAGCGGCGTAAGTGGCCGCGCGGGGGTCCCGCGGCCTCAGGGGTGGGCGGAGCGGGGGGGGCTGCGGCCGCTTCTCCCACCCCCGCGGGCGCCGGGCGCGGAGGCCGGAGCCGGGCCCCGAGCTTCCCGTCGAGCCAGCGGCGGCGGCGGAGGAAGCGAGCGGAGCCGGGGCATGGAGGCCGCCCGGCCGGAGGCGCCCGGCCCTCGGTAGGGCGCCCCGTGGGGCCCATCCCGCCTCCCCGGAGCGGGTCCGCGGCAGGGCCCGGGCGCGGCGAGGAGGAGGAAGAGGAGGAGGAGGAGGAAGAGGCGGCCCGGGACCCGCGCAGCAGAGGAGGAGCCGGCCCAAGTAAGGCGGGCCGCGGAGGCGCCCGAAGCACGGCGGGGCGGCCCCAGGGGGGCTCCTGGGCGCTGGGCAGGAACTGAGCAGCTGGGAGCCTCCCCCGGAGGCTGCGCTGAGGCTGAGGCCTCCCCACGGGTTCCCCCGGTGGTGGCAGGGGCTGGGGAAGCCTGGTGTGTGGGTGTGAGAGGGGCCGCCTTGGGGCGGTGTCAAGCTTCGGAGCTGGGAAGGACGCAGGGGGTTTTCCTGTGGGACGAGGAGTGCTTCTGTCACAGTTCTGTCAGTGAGAGGTTAAAGTGCGGGTGTTCGCTTAAAAACGGCAGGATGGATCTAGAAAAGTAAAGGGTGAAGGTTAACTCAGTCCCAACGCTTATGCTGCTTCGAGGCCTGTGAGGGTTTTACCCTGCTGGGCAGCTGAACTCAGCCATAACCATTCCCTCACTCACCCTCTGTAGAAGAAAAGGAGAAGAAAAAGTGTGCTGGAAAGAAAAGAAAAATAACCTCATAGGTTATGATAAGTATAATTAAAGGGAAAAGAAAGGGGGGGGGGGAAACAAGCAAAGGCATCATGGAAGCATATAGAAAGAGAAAAGCAATTACTCTCTACTTTCTGTCAACAGGCAATGTTCGACCACATCCCAGGCAGCAGGCCCTCAATACAACAGTTGTCTGGGAGGACAGATTTTTTCATAAGGAGAGCCCCCCTTCCCCCCCCCCCCCTTTTCCTCTTCCCCATCTTTTATTGCTGAGTGTGACACCACATGGTATGGAATATCCCTTTGGTTGGTTTAGGTTAGCTGCCCTGGTGATGTTCCTTCCTCACTTTTTGTCCACCCCCAGCCTGCTGGCTCTGGGGTTGTTAGAAGGAGTCCTGATGCTGTGCCAGCACTGTTCAACATCAGACACAACGTTGGTGTGATACCACTGCGGTTCTAGCTACACGTGCAGAGCACAGTATTGTGTGGGTTGCTCCAGGGAAAGTTAACTCCATCCCAGCCAGACCCAGTACAGTAGCCTAATCATAAATGATTTTGTTCCTGTTGTTTCTTCTAGCAGGAAAACTTTAAATAACTATGTCTGTATGTCTACATTTTGCGTAAATGTTTCTTTTAATTAGAGAAGGGAGGAGGGTAATACAGTGTATTATTATTGCCTCCTCAGCTATACACATTCATGTTCCCTATTTTTTTTTCCTCCTGAGGGGAAAAACAGTTTCTTCCAGTTAGAAAACTAGTCTACCAAATATATGGACTAATAAGACCGAAGGGGAGATTTTTGTCTCCATGTAAATCGAGCCTTAAAATAGGCATTTTCAGAGCGGCTTTTGAAGCTCAACAAATAGTGTGAGAGTAGCCAATGTATATAATGTATGATCTAAATACTTTGAGGGGTGACCTCTCTAAAACTGAGTGTTGTAGAAAGATGCTTCTATGTAAGCTATATATATTGTACAGTAATCTTGTGATTTTTTTCTAATCTTGTACATCTCATGTACATCTTCTAATCTTGTACATTTTTTTTTTCTAATTGTAATATCTGTTTGCTTTAGGAAGAAAATGAAAATCTTCTCTGAGTCTCATAAAACTGTTTTTGTTGTGGATCACTGCCCATATATGGCAGAATCCTGTAGACAGCATGTTGAATTTGATATGTTAGTAAAGAATCGGACCCAAGGAATTATACCTCTAGCACCCATATCAAAATCGCTATGGACCTGTTCAGTGGAATCATCCATGGAGTACTGTAGAATAATGTATGATATTTTTCCCTTCAAGAAGCTGGTAAGTCTTTGCAGAAATACCGCACTTGATACTTCATTGTTTAGAGTGTTTTCCCATTTTAATGAAGCCTTCTGATATCGTTAGCTGTTGCTAGAAATTCAAATATAATTCATTGCATAAAATATCTTTGTGTTGTTAATAGGGCTTATAGCTTTTAAAATTGATTTGAGTAATACACGAGTCCCATTACATGTTTATTTTGGTGACCTCGATTGTCTTAATGTTCTCTGCAAAACATGAGGAGGGGTGTGTTAAGGTAACACAGACTTACTGTGTTCTTGTAATCTGTAAGCTTACAAAAGCTTGAGTGATGTCTTGCTGCATATCACACCCTGCCTGTAAATGTACTTGGTATCACTTCTTAGAGTTTTTAGTACTAACTTCAAAGGAATGCTCTCCAGTAGAAGAGGTAGGATATCTCTTAAACTGCTAGCTTGAAAAAGTGTGAGAGCTTCCTGGTATGCATCTCTTCTTTGGAAGCATCAATCTCTGGTGGTTCTTTAACATTGTATCATAAGCTGAGGTAACTAACCCCTGGTTCCTGAAGTCAGTAGATGTTTGTGTTGAGTAAACTGTTGTGCAAACCGTTGTGTCCTTAGACTGGATGCTGTTTTTAAGAAAAACAGTTGAATTTGTGACTGATGCTGCTCTGGAGTAATGATAATGGAACATCTGTCTGTGTCAAAGCAAGGGGCACAGGCACAGACAGCACTAAGAAATACCACTGGTAGCTCCATGGTTTGGTGTGTCAGTGGCTCTGCCCTGAGGGGTTGCAGACAGTTCTCAGGCAACAGACATTTAACTTAAACTACAGTCAAGTCCTACAATGGGATTATGCCAAGTGTACACTTAATTGATTTTAATCACTTGGCTGAACCCCAGCCTCTACAGTCTGAGGAGTAGAAATTAAGATGAAATGTGTGCCTCCCCTTGTCTGACTTTGTCAACTTTAGAACATATTTTCCTGTCTGATGTTTTGTAAAACTTGATAGATGCTCTCCAAACACTGTCACAGTTGACAGGGGTAAACAATTTGCTCTATCATGGTATTAGAACTTACTTTGCTTTGTGGATGTTCTTCTACTGAAAATATGACGTGGTTGTTAAGACTTCATAACATCTTGAAATACTAACTTGCTGTTGAGATTGATTTGATGGCTTAAAAACAAATATTTAGAGTCAGAAGTTGTTAATCATAATGATCATAATGTTGCTTAAAGAGTAAATGAATATGGCAGCAGTGAATGCTTTTTGTATGTCTTATGTTTAGCTTGGCTTTTAGTTGCACACATTTCCAGGCTATTGGTTAATTAATGTGAAGAGGGAGGTGTGACTCATGTTAGCTAGGATTTGGGGAAGTAGCTGTAATCCATGGTTGTGATTGGCTGTTACCTTACATGCACTTCTTAAATCCTTTTAGGTGAATTTCATTGTGAGTGATTCTGGGGCTCATGTCTTGAATTCTTGGACCCAAGAAGATCAGAACTTGCAAGAAGTATGCTCTATAGCTGTTCTTTGGTTCAGAAAGTCTAGTTTAATTGCAGAATAAATAGCAATATCTTACTATATTCAATATTAAGTAATTTTAATGAAGTGTCAGTGTATCTGATCTGAAAAGATTACATAATAGAATTTTAAGAAGTAGACTAGGGTCAGACTATTCAATAGGCAACTTTACATCAGTTTAAAAAAAGTAGCTTTCAGGATCAAATTGTATTAAAACTAGTGTTATGAAGAAATTAGCTGTATGTGCATTTCTTCTGTAAACCAGTGATAACTTTTGAATTTTACACTTTTCTTTTAAGCTTGGCAAGCTAGGCAAATAAGCTTTTTTAAAGAAGAAAAGTGTAAACAGTGTTTGTATTCTCTTTGCTTTCATTTTGTTTCATATTGGACTCATTTTCTGAAAAACTCACTTTGGGAAGGAAATCAAATTTCCAGGTTTTCAGAAAATAGAAACAGAGTGCAACTGATAACATTTGAATTTTTAGGTGTGGGATATAATTTGCAATTATAGCCAGTTATTTTTCTACAATAATCTTATAATCTCAGTGGTTGGTAACGGATGTTGAATCAACTGCCATGGATAACTTGGGTCCAAAATGTTTTCTAGAGTGATGGGAACAAATAGAGATGTTTTATTGCTCCATTTGGTTTTCTCCTGACAATGTTAATTTGCATTTAAGATAAGTTATAATGATGACTTTTTCTCTTAATTGGCCAGTTTATCAAATGCCTGAAAAGTAACTTTCATTACTTTATTTAACTAGTTAATGGCAGCGTTAGCAGCTGTTGGTCCACCTAATCCTCGGGCAGATCCAGAATGCTGCAGCATACTTCATGGTCTGGTTGCAGCAGTTGAAGCACTTTGTAAAATAACAGAATACCAGCATGAGGCTCGAACCATGCTCATGGAGAACGCAGAACGTGTTGGAAATAGAGGAAGAATAATCTGTATTACCAATGCAAAAAGGTACTTATAACTTTGTTTCTACCATTTAAAGATAAGGAATTTCATACGTTTTTGCAGTATTCTGTTGATTGCTATGAATTAGTGCTTCAAGTAGCTATCTTCTTCGATGGTAGTGAGGCCTTGCAGAGAGATCTGGACAAATTAGAGAGCTGGGCAATTAACAACAACATGAAGATTAACAAGAGCAAGTGTTGGATTCTGCACCTGGGAAGGGGTAACCCTGGCTGTACTTACAGACTGGGGGAAGAGATGCTGGAGAGCAGCCCCACAGAAAGGGATCTGAGGTTTTTGACTGACAGCACACTGAAAATGAGACATTGGTATGCCTTGGTGGCTGGGAGGGCCAACTGTCCCCTGGGGTGCATCAAGAACGGCACTGCTCTAGTTGCTTGAGGGAAGTGGTTTTACCACTCTCCTCTGTGCCTGTTGTGTTCTTACCTCGAGTACTGTATGCAGTTTTGGGCCCTGCAGTAGAAGAGAGATAAAACTGTTGGAGAGCCTCCAAAGGAGGGCAACAAAGATGTTAAAGGGTCTAGAGGGCAAGATACATGAGGAGCAGCAGAGGTCCCATGGTTTGTTCAGCCCAGAGCAGAGCAGGCTGAGGGGAGCCCTCATGGCGGCCTGCAGCTCCCTCACGAGGGGAGCGGAGGGGCAGGCACTGAGCTCTGCTCTCTGGGGACAGCGACAGGACCCGAGGGAACAGCATGGAGCTGGGACAGGGGAGAGTCAGGCTGGGGGTTAGGGAAAGGGTCTGCACCCAGAGGGTGGTCAGGCACTGGGACAGGTTCCCCAGGGCAGTGGTCACGGCACCGAGCCTGCCAGAGTTCAAGAAGCATTTGTTCGGACAATGCTCTCAGACATAGGGTCTGATTATTTTTTTTTTTTTTTTTTTGGGGGGGGGGGGGGGTGTCCTTTGAGGACCCAGGAGGAGTTGGACTTCATGATCCTGGTGGGTCCCTTCCAACTCAGTTATTCTATGATTCTTTGTAGATCGTGTCTTGCTCTACTGAGGGTTTTGTTTATGGACGTGTGCTACAGTAACCAGCCAAAATGTTCCCACTTCAAGTAGGACATCATGTAGTGGCATGTTGCTTTGAGCAAGAGGTTTGATAATACTGCATAAAAATATTCATGTTCAACTTCTTTCTAGTGACAGTCATGTTCGAATGCTTGAGGATTGTGTTCAGGAAACGATTCATGAACATAACAAACTTGCAGCTAATTCAGATCAGTGAGTATACTGTTAATAAATCTTTATTTTGCATGTGCCTGTTATGTCCTCTAAGAAATACAAGTGTGTCTTTGTCACTTAAAACATTCTAAAACTTTTTCTGATGAATGGTTTGAACGCTGGTGTGAAACAAAGGGTTCCAAGGCTGTGTGTAATCGTTACCTGCTCAAATTTCAATTTCATATATGTGTGTGTTTGTGTGTGTATATATATATATACAATACATATATATATATATATATGTGTATATATACATATATGTGTATATATATGTATATATATACATATATATATGTATATATATACAATACATATATATATATGTGTGTATATATATACACACATATATATATGTATTGTATATATATATATAATATATATTATATATATATGTATATGTATATATATATATAATGTATATTTGACAGTACTGCCTGGGAATTGGGTTCTAAGTCCACTGTAAAGATGATTCACACGTAGTTTTTCATACATCACTGTAGTGAGAGATGCTAACCAGTATCTTGATCTCTCCAAATATCCAGTTGTGTTAGGAGACATGGGTAGTTAACTTTCATGTTCACTGGAATACCTTAATTACTAAACAAATACAATGATTAATATTAATGCACATACCTGGAGACACAAATCCTTTGTAGTGTCAATTTTCAGATGAATGAAGCTAAAGAGTATATCAGTTAAGGATCTAGCCCACTGATCTTTCCAAAAAGTAGCACAGTGCTATTGCAGCTGAAGAGCTAGAAATATTACACGCTTTTTATTCTGATAATTTTGAAATATGCTTCTGAAAATCATTAATGTAACCTAGTTTTTAGAAAATGCATTCAGAAACAGTATGTTGTAATATGTCTGATTTTGTGTTTTAGCAGTTAAATGAATCCTGGGAGAACCTGTGTAATTTCTGAGATACTTTCTGCCACTCTGTAGGTTAAATGGAATGTGTTTTTTTTTTTTTTTTTAAATTTTTAAGTCTAATGCAGATCCAGAAATGTGAATTGGTCTTAATCCACACATACCCAGTTGGTGAAGACAGCCTCGTTTCAGATCGTCCTAAAAAGGAGGTAAGAAGTTTAAAATGAGAAAATGTATCCTGGTATTAGTAACAGTGTCAGACTCAAAGTAAACAGCGCAAATTAAGTATGCCTCAATAAGGCTTTGAGCCTCTGCTAAGGCATAGGAAAAAACACAAGTGTTGATTATTTGAAAAGTTGGCAGCGTGCATATTGCTGTTTAACATGTATGCTTTGATTTCTTCTACATATGTCATTGTCTTTATTTTATTACTTAAATTGCTTGCAGTAATAATTCATGTTTCTTTTTTGTGAAGAAAAAATAATTGGATGATTATAACATTGGGTTTGGTTTCCCTTACTTTTGAGAGGGAAATACGTAGTTAGGGATCTAATGGAAAACCATCAGCTACTTGTGTTGGATGGGGTAGCTGAATAACACTGCTATTCAAGCAGGGTTTCTTCATGTTTTAACATGTATCTGTTAAACAACGTGGATATTGTGCAGTGCTGTGTTCCATGTTACAAGGCTAACACGTTAAGATTTTAACTATTAGTTGAATGATTTTCTCATGGTAACAAAATGGAGCTTTTGTTTATGCTGTCAAATGCTAGCAAACAGAATGCCTTTTCAATAAATAATAAGGGAGACCTTATTGCTCTCAACAAATACCTGAAAGGAAGGTGTGGGGAGCTGGGGGTTGGCCTCTTCTCATAGATAACCAGCAGTAGGAGTAGCGGGAACGGCCTCAAGAAAAGGTAAAAGGACACACATGAGAAATTACTATATATTAACATTTCAACTGTAATAAATGCATGTGTCCTCTATGGACTTGTATGCTTTGTGGTTTGTTTAAAATAAGTACGTTCCACAGATTTTGATCAATTCTGCTGATCTTCAGTCTGAAATGCTTAGTATTATAATGTGCTGACTGTAAGAAAAATACGCAAGGAAAAAAGCGCTATTCTTAACACAAAATGCATCTAGTCCTACATCTAACTTCACAAATAAAAAGGAATGTGTTTTTTTGTCCTACATTTTTTCTTTGCTAGAGAAATTTACTAGTCATGCTAAAAGAAACAAAGTCAACAGAAGAGAATAAATAAATTGACTGCTTTCCTTTGTAAGGTGGTCATTGCTCTTCAAGCTAAAACCAATATAATTATTCCTTGCAAAGAGAAAATCAAATGGAACTTAGTTTGTGTTTCTTTTGTGTGTAACACACAAATAGGTATACAGAAGTGACTTTGCTCCTGTTACTCAGTGGGTGAAAGAGGGAAAGTCTAGACCCAGAGCTGCTATTAAGAGGATTCTTTCCCTATGTACTATTTCTAATTCTTGCTATTAACTAATTGCTCAGGGTTTTGGGGCACAGTTCTGAATACGGGATACATTGTAGCAACTGTAACTGACATAACCGGCAAAGTTCTGAACGAGAAATAATTTTTCTCTTTTCCTTCTTAACTTTCCATGGTGGTTTCTTCCTGATTGAATTTAGTAGTATAAGTGTGCTTAGTTTAGAGTTTCAACTGGTTTATCTTGTTCCATGATACTAGAGCCTAATCCATTAATACCGTATATTCTATGTCAATTTGTTCTAGCTTTCACCCGTTTTAACCAGTGAAGTGCACAGTGTCCGTGCAGGACGGCATTTGGCTACAAAACTGAATGTTTTAGTACAACAACACTTTGATCTGGCTTCAACCACAATAACTAACATTCCTATGAAGGTAATATTGTGTCTATTGCTTTGTTAGCCATCTGCAACACTTCAAAATTTGTTTGAAAACTTTTAATGTCTATTTAAATGGAATTTTTTACATGGCTTTTCTCTCCATATCATATTTTCTGTTTTTTTTTTTTTTATTAGCCCACATTTAATGTTTGTGACCAGGTTAGTAATGGTAAAGGGGGTGGAAAAAGTTAAGAAGGATCACAGAACAAAAAGTATTGCTGAATCTTAATTTTGATGTAGCAATGCAGGCAATATTCCATTTCTGTTAGTAATATTTTATAGAAATACTATTTACCTCACATTAAGTTTTCTGTGATTCTCTTGTCTTTTTCTAGTTGTGTTGATTAGATATTCTTGACCCTTGTGCATTTTAGTGGCATAGCGAGTCTTTCCTCTGTCTTATTATCATGCCCACCCAACATAAAGGTGTTTGTAACTAACAACTGATTTTAGACTAAAAGTTTTTCAGTAGGTTTTCCATTTTGAAGATCTAAAGCCAGAAAGGGGTGGGACAGAAGGTATAATCTAGCCAAAGACTAAACTTACTATCTTCTGTTCAAATTTATGTCCCCATTTTTTTTTTTATCAATACCAGAAAGGAAATCACTGCAGTTAGGTATTTAAAGTATTCTTCAGTTTAGAATAACTTTATTTCAGCTGTCTCTTGCTACCTGATTCCAAGTGTCACTATTCAAACAAACAGAAGGGGTAGGGGCGGATAAACTTTTCTGATTTGAAAAACAAGGCAGTGTTTAATACTGTCAATCTTTACTAATTACATATTTTGAAAAACAGCAAACTTGTATGAGTGTCTTTCAAAAGTAGCCTTTTTGTATGGATTTAATAAGTCAAAACCTGGAATTAAAGTTGTCACAACACATTAATTGTTAATGGAACTTTGAAGAGGTTTATCATATAAATGCAACTCTTAGGCTTGCAAATACCTTTTCTGTAACTTTCTGACCTGTGTGCTGCTGGTATGCCTCTCCCTTCTGTCCTTGTCCTTATAGTAATAGACCATGCTGGGTTCCCTGTGTGTGTGTTTTTTTTAACTTGGAATAAATTACTGAAATTACTTTTCTGGTTTTGCTAACCTGTTGCTGCTTTTTAAAGATGCAGCATTTATTAATTTTCAGTTAAAAGTATGTTTTTCCATGCATCTTAAGTACAAGAAAAGGATGATACATTCCAAGTATGTTTCTTTGGTTTAGATTCTTGAGTTTTTAGTTACGAAAAGTAGGTACTGATATATTCTGCAGTGCTTGTTTGCTGCTGCTCAGTATGTTGTAACTATTGGTGATAAACATTACATCATAGGTTTCCTAAACTTAATTTAAGCAAAATCATATGAAACCAATTTTAAATCTATATCTTACATTATGGACACTGTCATGACACTTCTATTAAGAAGAAAGTATAGGGTTTCAAAAAAGGAATAAAAAGAATGAGATGGCTGCATCTTTAAATAGGTCAGAGCAGTTTCCCCAAACTGCAATCTCATGGTTGTATGATACACTTGAGACTTCTCATTTTTCTTCTGAAGTGACAGGTAAATGTAAAATCATTGGAACAGTTAATTTATAAAAAGCGGTGACATCTAGGTAAATAAACTGTATTCATTGTTCCTGCCTGTCTCTTTTGAAGGAAGAACAACATGCTAACACATCAGCCAACTACGATGTGGAGCTTCTTCATCACAAAGAAGCACATGTTGACTTTTTAAAAAGTGGTAAGTAGAAATAATCCTGTAAAGAAGGTTTCCTTTTTTTTGTTTGTTTTGTTTTAGTTACATGCTGGAAGTATTCACAAATGGGTTTATGAGCTTCAGATTGATGTAAGTTTCAGACATGACTCTTATAGTTAAGGAGAAACCTATTTCCAAACAGCACATTTTCAGTTCCTTGTAACCTAACAACTTGATTTGTAATGTTAGCTTTGGAGTTCTGTTACTGGCATATTTTAAAGTAGTAATAAGACAAACTCAAAACCAGGCCATTCATCACAACAACTTTCACATACCTTCAGGGTTTTTGTGTGTGATTTATGAGAGGGGCATTTCAACTTCTTACTGAGATACTTAAAAAAAAAAAAAAAAAAAAAAGTTGACTGAGAGTTTAGATGTGCAGTGGTTTTACAAGAGCACTACTTCAGTATTTGTGGAAAAATATTTATTGAGCAATTGAGCTTTTAATCTGTCAAGTAATAACAACTGACACCACTTAGATCCCGTAGACCTGGTTTACAACAGTAATTGTTTTGAAAAACACAAGAGTTATTTGATTTGAGCTTTCTCACTGCATTTGAAGTACCTAGTATGCTTTTAATAGTTTTGAATTATTACCTAATATTCCTCTCAGGTGAATTCTTAATAACTTCTCTGAGATTAGAGTAAGTCTTACGCAAAATTATCTTGTTCAGAAAGCAGTGTTTGATATAGAATTTTGTTAATAAATCAAGTGAGGCTAAAAACTCTGTATTGATGGTACTTAGAAGCTATAAACCAAGCAACTGAAAAAAATGTCCATCTGTAAGTCTTCTGTGGAATATTTAAAATGTATGCCTCTTCAGAAGCGTTGAATTCCCATTTGAAATTTTTATAGGCTGCTATAGGCTTTCTCTTACAGTGTGGTCTTTAACTTTTTAAAGGGCCCTGAATCATAGAAGTTGGTCTCACTTGCTGTATGTATAGCATATGTCCATTTAGTTACAGGCTACAGATATATATATATATATATATATATATATATATATATATATATTTTTTTTTTACTACTAAAAGCTACATTACACGGCTTTAAAGCATATTAAGAAGCTGATGTTTTAACTTCCTAGAAGTTAAGAATAATATTAACAGATGAGTTACCTATGTCAGTTATCTAACAACAAGTTAAACAACTTTTCCTCTGGAGGTTTGAAATAATTTGGACAATTTTAGAAGGGGTTGGGCTTCTATTTTTCCTCCTTTCTCTTAAGATGGGTCCCTGCTCCAGCATGAGTCCCCCTTGGGCAGCAACTCCCCCCAGATCATCTGTCTACTTTGGGCTCCTCTCCACAGGCTGCAGCTCTGGCCCAGAGTCTCCTCCTGCAGGGACTCAACCATTACATCAGGAAAAGAACATATCTCCTCATCTGTAATTAGTATAGTCCATTTTTTGGTGGAATAAAGTTTGAGGGAAAAAAAGTATATGTTAGAATAATGAGTTCAGACTGACCTGAACTTGTTACCCATGTTGTAAGTATAAAGCTTTATTGCAGGGGTTTGGTATTAGTTTTCTAATGCTTATTGGCTCAGGGGAATAAGTCTGCTAGTAAAACCCCAAACCAAACTCCTGCTGCATTGCCTCTTTGATTTTTTTTCTATCAAATCCTGTAAATTTTGGTTCCCTTTTATTTGTTTTTAGAAATACAGGTTTCAACTGTAATAACTCTGGTACTAGGAAAGGGGGGATTTGATTAGCAACATTTTACAGTAATAAGATACAGAAAGCTTATCTAAGGGCCAAATTTATTTAATCTATTCTTAGATTTTCCAGAAGGATTCCAGATATTTTAACTGTAATCTTTAAGTAATAAAAAATATTATTTCTGCAGGTTACCTATATGATTGATAAGTAAATCAAATAAATCTTATGAGTAAAAAGTAAAAGTCTTTATAATGTGGTATCAATGGAACTTCTTACATGAAATATTAAACTAAACCCTAACACATGGCATAGAATGTTGTGTTGATGTATGTATCTAATTCCTCTCAGATGTTGGTGGATTTAAGCATGGCATTTTCTGACTGTTACTGTAATTCTGAAACTTTGTATAAAACTCAGTCAATGCCTTTCTTAATGTCAAAGAGCACAAAGAATTACAGAACTCACTGGCACAGTGTAATGTCCCTTTATTGGTGAGGCACTGTATGAAAGTAATTTCAATGATAAAGTAATTTCAATGATAAAACATCTGTGGCCAGTGAAAGCTCTTGAGATTCAAATTTCAAATTCAAATTGAATTTGACATAGCAAAGATTCTGGGTAATGAGACCAGTACTATTTTCCCACCAAAGTCTAACTTGTCAAATATGCCTTTAGATCAGTTTCAGTGAAGACTATGAGATATGTATAGAAGCTGATCAGCCCTAAATAAGGGTTCTGACACTTGTTAAGGCTGTGGAAAATTAATAAATAAACAAATAATAAATTAATAATTATTAATAAATGAAATAATAATTATTAATACATAAACAATAAATAAAGCTGATTCGGCTGTGGAAAATTATATAGATGCTTTCAAAGTTCTGGGCATTTTTAAAGGAAAAAATAAAAGCCTATTGCAGATAAAAAAAAAAAAAATGTATTTTACTTTCTAACTGTCAAATATTTAGAGCATACTATGGAGCTACAGTATTTTGTTTGCTTTTTTTTTTTTTTAATACATGCAATGGCTGCTGATTTCAAAAGGTTATTTCAAGTACCACTACTAATATATGGATTTTTTCACTTGTTAGGTATCTGGCTTTTGAAAATTAGGTTATGTTTTGTATATGGTTGTTACAAAAGTTTTGTACCTTAAATTGTTGTTTTGAGTGTTGTTGTTTTTGCAGTAACACTTCATTCTTACATAACTATTTGCTGTGTTTTTGTGTAAGAAAATATTTGATTGCATTATGATGCATTTTTTTCTGGCTTAATATTGCAGGTGATAATCACATAGGTGGCAACAGTAGAGAAGGCACATTTAAAGAAACTGTAACATTAAAATGGTGTACTCCCCGAACAAATAGTGTAGGTAGGTAACGTGATATCTTACAAAACTAATACTCTAACTTGCATTACATATTTTGCTATACATATGCTGACAAGAACTTGAGCAAGGAGATAAGTCATCAGTTAATGCTATTTTTACCTTCTATTCTGTTGAACTCTGCTGAATGCATTCTGTTTTAATAATGGTGATATGATGCTCTTCTGATTTTGCATAATCAATGATCTGTGAAAGAGGTGGGGGAGATTGTAAATGTTTTCATGGTGTTTTATCATTCTCCTTTGAATTATCTCAAAGTTGTTTCCTAACTGCAAAGTTGAGAAATCTGTCCCTTGTGCAGTGGCAACTATACCTTGTCAGTTCCACAATGGTGGTTTTCAACACAGAAGCTTTCAGACTTCTTTAATTGATTGTTGTTTTAGGAAAAAATATGAATCAAAGCACTATCTTTAGTGTAAGTATTAGAGTACTAGGGAAACTTTTGTTTGGAAGGAAACTTGTGCAACAATTTAATCAGATTCTTTCATTCATCTATATTTACTTTCTAATCTGAGTGAAGGAAAGATTGCCCAGAGAAGCTGTGGATGTCCCTTCCCTGGAAGAGCTTGAGGCCAGGCTGGATGGGGCTTTGGGCAACATGGTGTAGTGGGAGGCATCTCTGCCTATGGTGGGGGAAGGAATTGGATGATCTGTAAGGTCCCTTCCAAACCAATCTGTTCTGTGATGTCTACTCCAACTCCTGCTGAGTGACAGGGAGGATTTAAGGTAACATAGGGAACCACCTGGCCATTCACCTTGTGCACCCTGCAGTCCATCAGCAAGATAATGCTGACTCCTTGTGAGCCAGCAGATTAAAAATACAGGTAAGAGAAATAAAAGGAGGTTGACCCTACTGTGAAATAGATTGAGAGAGAAAGTTCTGGAGACCCTCCTGGAAATGAGGCTTGGGAAATTTATTCAGTTCTCAGAGTTGAGGATACTGAAATGTTTGCCAGGAGATGGTAGGAAGAGTAATTTTTTTAGATCTAGGCTTTCTACAAAGCCTACAGTTCTTCCGATTGTGAAATAGCCTAATCCTCTTCCCTTCTTTCATTTTGTGGTATGTTTTTTTTTTCTGTGTGGAACTAGACTCTTATCTCTTCTACTCATTTATCTTTCAGAATTACACTATTGCACTGGAGCGTACAGAATTTCACCAGTAGATGTAAATAGCAGACCTTCGTCATGCCTTACTAACTTTCTCCTTAACGGTAAAGATGTGTCTTTGACTAATTACTTTCAAGTTGTAATTGTTAATATTGTAAGTAGAGCTCTGCAATGGCTTCACACTGGTAGGCAGTTCAGCTCCACCATGCTGTTCTCTCACTCCCCCTCAACAAAATGGGTGGAAAATGAGAAAAGGCTCATGAGTTGCGGAATGATCTTCCTTGTCCTTGTCTCAATTTCTATCATGGACAAAACAGACTCAATATAGGGAGATAGATGTAATTTATTGCCTATTGCTAATGCACTAGAGCAGTGAGAACTAAAAGCAAAATAAAAACACCTTGACCCCCACCCACCTTTACCTCCTCCCCCTGAGCAGTGCAGGGAGTGGGGGTTGCAGTCAGTCCATAACTCTTTGTCACTGATTTGTCACTGTCCTTTCCTTGCTCCAGTGCGGGGAGTTGATTGTATGTGAGCTTTCCACAGGCAGCAGCTCTTCAAGAACTGCTCCAACATGGCTCCATACCACAGGGACCATCCCCCAGGAGTAAACTGCTCCAGCACAGGCCCTCCACGAGTGGCAGCTGCCCCCAGACCCCCTGCTCCTGCATGGGCTCCTCTCCACGGGCTGCAGCTCCAGCCTGAGGCCTGCTTCTGTGGGGGCTCTCCATGGGCCGCAGCCTCCTCCAGGCCACATCCACCTGCTCCACCGGGGGCTCCTCCACGGGCTGCAGCGTGGAGATCTGCTCCATGTGGGACCCGTGGGCTGCAGGGGGACAGCCTGCTCCACCAGGGGCCTCTCCACAGGCCGCAGGGAACTTCTGCTCGGTGACTGGAGCACCTGTTCTCTTTCCTTCAGTAACTTCATATCTACAAAATTCTCTCCCGTTTTTTCCACTCCTGTCACCTAGTGTCACTGGCTCAGCTCTGGCCAGCAATGGGTCCCTTTTGGAGCCAGCTGGAGCTGGCTCTGATCTGATCTTCTGGGCTCTACTCACAAAGGCCAGACCTGCAGCCACCCACTACCAAAACCTTGCCATATAAGAAATAAGTGCTATACAAGCACTGACCATGTTTCAGTTTGCATAGGGGAGTGTATTGTAGAAATGCCAAGTCTATTACTGTGTCATAGAGAAATAAAAGTTGTTAAATGTACTTGAAGGAAAATTGAATGTGGTTTGAAGACTGGAATTGAGAAGAAAGAGGTAGAGAAAGAGCAAATAGTGAATTCTGGTAGTTCTTTACCGAATCTAAATGTAGAATACTTTTCATTTTATCCGATTTATTAGAAGCATCTATTTCAGTACGTGACGGTACACTTGATCAAAATGCTAGTGGTATGTAGTCGACATTCATTGCATGTGTTTTTTTATAGTTAGCAAAAGAGTTGCATTATAAACATACACTTAATGGGAGTTTTCTTTCATTTGAAGTTATTCTTTATGAATTTTTCTCCTAAAGATTCCGTATTGGAAGAGTATTCTGATTTCTAAAAATGTTTAGAACTAAAACTAGTAGCGTACTTCAAATAACCACTCCCTTCTGATCTTCTGTTTTTGTTTCCTCATAACAAGCAACTTGGAGATTGAACCTCTTTGGTATTTGTTTTATTGGAAATAAGTCAAAACTTGTTTTATTTGTGTGTGTCTGAAAAGTGGTATTGAAAAAAAACTTTATCTTTATAATGAAATGAGTTAAGTTTATTGTTTTTCAAAATTGCTTTTAATGAGTTTCTGCTGCAAGGTGAGATAATGGTTTAGTATACAGCATCATCTTTGATTAAAAATAATACACCACTCATACATGATACACCATTTTAATGCCGTAAGACATTCATAGAAAAAATATTTGGCCCAGAAAACAATAGGATATTCACAGTAGGGAGGTCTTTCAATTGTTCTGTGTAAAAATTTAAGAGCATTTGACACTATCTTCTGTCTAAGGATATAGAGTAAGTATTTGAAGCAGTTGCTCATTCATCTAGGTGAAAGCACAGCTTTAATGGTTCAGTCTTAGTGGCTAGGTAAAAACCTCTACTGTGCATATATAATTTTTAATGTAAAATTGCAGCATGTCGCAACTGATGAAACTGATCTCACTTCCAACAGGTCGTTCTGTTTTGTTGGAACAACCGCGCAAGTCTGGCTCTAAAGTAATTAGTCACATGCTTAGTAGCCATGGAGGAGAAATTTTTCTGCATGTATTAAGCAGCTCACGATCAATTCTAGAAGATCCCCCATCAATTAGTGAAGGTTGTGGAGGAAGAGTCACGGACTACCGAATTACAGTAAGATTCCTTTTCCCTTTAAGTTTTTCACTTAAACAACAAGTGATCTTGTGCAATAGATAACTGTATATGAAATGTTGGTGTGTTTTCTGGAAGGCCAGGCTGATATGTGTGATGTTGCGGTCAAACCAATCTCTGTTGTATACACTGATGCATATTTACTACGTAGTAGTAAGACTACTTACTGTTATGCCTGTTTTATAGAATCCTCTCTATGTTGAGGAAACACTTGTTGCCTTATGCACTATCATCATCTAAAGCTCGTTCTGGTTCTGGAACAATGTTTTCTTGGCAAGGCTTTTGTGTTGGCTGGCTGGGTGTTTGTAGGACTATATCCTGCTCATTGTTCAGAGGCTAGATTGCACATGGATGAGTTGTACAATAAATAGGAAAGATCGAGTTTTCAGCTTTGAACCCTGGGTATGGAACAGGCAGTTCCTGTATGGAACTCCAGTATGGAGCTGGCATTTTCTTTAACATTTCCTTTGCATCTGGTATGTAAGCAGAAATGACTTCCAGAAAAATGCAGTAAAACTTTTTACCATATGTGAAACGCCTTGCAAACCCAAAAGACCTCTTCATGAAAAACTCTGCATTAGTTTTAAACCCGTATTTTTATACAACTGTTCTTGTGTTCACTCCAAAGAACATCATGTGTGTTTGAGAGCTTTTTGTGTTAGGTTCAGATTTAATGGTGGTGGTGTATGCAATTAATGAAAGGCAAGACTATGCTTTCTCACCCGTTCAGTGAAAGCTACTTTGTTAGAGAAATTCCTAATTTTATCTTGTTTGGTTATCATTAGGATTTTGGTGAATTTATGAGGGAAAACCGATTAACTCCTTTTCTAGAGCCCAGATATAAGATCGATGGAAGTCTTGAAATTCCATTGGAACGTGCAAAAGATCAGTTAGAGAAACATACTCGTTACTGGCCTATGATTATTTCTCAGACTACCATCTTCAACATGCAAGCTGTAAGTAACCTTGGGTTTGTAAACTTCTATTCTAATCTAGACTGTTTCAGCTTGCTACTTGATGAAATACTGACTATCGTACGATGAATCATTTGCCAGAAAAGGGTTTATTTTAAGCTTTGTTTTCACTTAAGTATTCTGTATTTAGTGTCAATATGTTATTGCCATGTAATCTAAATAGGGTGGAATATTTTAAACTGGTTTAGCTATAGAGCTGCTGGGTTACAATGGGTAAAGACAGCATGCCTCTGCATATACCTTTGAGAGTTATTACTAAATTTGGGATAGGCGACTTTGTTGTATGTTGTTCCATCGTTACACACTTCAGTTTTTCTTTCTGTTTCTTTCCTGCAACATACAAGACTTTCCCATTCTTGACTTTTGTTTTGTATTCCAGGTAGTGCCATTAGCCAGTGTGATTGTAAAGGAAGCAATGACAGATGAGGATGTTCTGAATTGTCAAAAAACAATATATAATTTGGTAGATATGGAGAGGAAAAATGATCCACTGCCAATTTCAACAGTTGGTACCAGAGGAAAGGGTCCAAAAAGGTTAAATACATAGCTTTTCATTGTTGGATGTTTCTTAGAAGTATTCCATTTACATTGTTTTCATGCATGTTTTTAAATAGTGGCCAAAGATAATATGGAGTATACTAAATGATGTACATATGCAAAACAAATTCTGTGAACACTTTGCTTGCACCACTTAGGGGCTATCACAGTAAGCGTGCTGTATGTTAGGAAGCAGAAGTTATTAACAAAAAATTGTATGTTAAATGTGAAAACAAAAATGACTATTAAGAAAGGTGAGAGACTGACACAAGCTAGGAAAGAAAGCTAGGAGGGAGAAAGTGGAATAATGCCAAACGACTAAGAAGTGAAACTTAAGCTTATTATAAATGACCAATGGTATAAAATTGGGTTATTAAAATAGTCAAATAATTTTGAAACAGTTATTTAAAATATGGGATGTTTCTTTAAAATGAGCATAGAACATCCATATATCTGTTCTTCCAAAGAAGACATACGTGTACATTGTATTTCCAAAAAGGAAAATAATCTGCAAAAGATGTCCAAGTGTCTAGAAGTTATTTCTAGCCATCCAATGCAATTCCAATTATTTGCATTAAAAAAAAATAAAATTGCATGTCGGTACCTGAGTGGTCCTTTGTGTATCCTAACAGTGCATAATATGCCAGTTGTCAAACAATTGACAGGATTCAGAAATGCCTTTTGGCAGTGAGATCTCATGGATATTAAGAATTAGATGCATGTGGAAGTATATGTTTCAACTGAAACTTAACTCTTTGGATGTTAATTGAGAAAGGTCACAAGATGTGTTTTCATAAGTTTGAAGGACAGTAATCCAAGGTGCATAGATGTGCAATACAAGAGAAGGAGCAAAAGCTCAAGGACTAATTATATATATAAATTAAGTCTAAAACCAGAATCTTATCTATTTAATAGATTAATGATCTAGACCATTCTATGTGATACTTCTTTTTCCTGCCCTTGCTTAGAGATGAACAGTACCGGATTATGTGGAATGAATTGGAAACCCTTGTACGAGCACACATCAACAACTCTGATAAACACCAGCGTGTCTTAGAATGTTTGGTGGCTTGCAGAAGCAAACCCCCAGAAGAAGAAGAACGCAAGAAACGAGGCAGAAAGAGAGAAGAAAAAGAAGACAAGTCAGAGAAGTCAGGAAAAGACTATGAACAAGATAAGCCGTGGCAAGAATCAGAAAGGTAAATTTTCTTAAGTAATATGAAAACATAGCATAATATTTTTTTTGCCCTGTTCCTCATCAAAAAGGGAAAAGAATTGCTGTGAAACGGGGTTTCAATTTAACTTGTTCATGCTCTTAACCTTGATTTGCTACCAGTGATTGTGGATCCCAAGGTTTTTTTTGTTTGTTTTTTTTTTTTTTTTGATCAGTCACCATTAACAAGCTGGAAAAACATTTATCTTACAGTGTCTGTTTATCAGACTTGTTCAAGAACCATACTGCTTGTAGAATATTTTTATTTGAAAAAGTTGCTGACCACTGAGCAGGGCTTTGCAGTTAGGATAGTCACTGTAGGATTGTATTGTAACCATGATGCCCATTATACAACAGAAATAGAAAACAACTGAAAGATGTGGCGAGACAGTTGATTTCCTTTGAACTATACAAAGCTTGGTGCTCAGGTAGTTAAACAATCCAGATGGTTTGGCTGGTCTGTTTAGCTGAACATCAGGGTTTACTGCCCTTGCATTTACTGTCTGTAATTCGTGTTAATTATTCTAACTTGTATAACAAGCAAGCATCTGTTTTCCCTGTTTCAAAACACTGTTCTAAAGCAGTCCAAATAACCTCGTGTTAGTAAGCTTTTTGCATATATAGTTTTGTGCGTTCTAGGATCTTTTAGGAGGATAGACAATTTCCCCTATGTTATTGTCAGCGTACTGATGACCTTCATACCTTTCTGCATATGATCAAATCCATTTCTACAATTTCTTTTTGTTTGGCAGATGAAACAAAGCAGGGCCTGAGGTGAAAGCAATTTGATATAAAATATAAATTTGGATCACATTAAGAAAAAGTAATTGTGTGGTGTTTGGTATATTCACTATTAGTTGATGATTTTGACTGAAAAGACTATCTCAACAAGTACAGTATAAATACTTTTAACTAACTTAAGTGAAATTATATTAAGATCTTCCTTTTTTTTTTTTTTGTAAGGCTTTATCCAGAGGATTATTTTGCTCCATTTCCCTGTTTTTTTTTGTTTGTTTTTTTTTTTTTTTACCTTTCACAGGGGATCGAAAGAAACTTTCTCATGATGTGGGTTGTGGGTAACTTTGAAGAGTACAGGAAGGTGCCAGGAATAATATGTGCTGCTCTAGCATATCTTGCTTCACTGTTTTCCTTCCCTGTCAAAAAGGTTAAAAGGTCTTTTGGATCGTGAAAAAGAAGAACTAGCAGAAGCTGAAGTTATAAAAGATTCCCCTGATTCTCCTGAGCCACCCAACAAAAAGCCTCTAATAACAATGGATGAAATGCCTGCAGTAGAAAAGGCAAAAGGTAAAATGGAAGGATTACAATAGATTTCCTTGTTTGAAAATTTAAGTTCATATATCAGTCTATTTTTCTAAAGTAATGAGGTGAATCTTCTTGGAGTTAAATGAATGAGGAGAATTCTTAGTTAAATACTCAATGCTGAGAAACTCTTGATAAATACATATGTTAACCTTAACAGGCCTATGTTGAAAGGCACTTAGATATATTGCATGGGTCTAAAAAGAGACATTTGGGTTGACAAGGGGGTTGGACAAATTTCTGCTGGTGCTACTTTGAGATACTCTATCAGAAATAGTATTTAAGGACAGGTATCAAAAACAACTCTTTCTGACTAATGAATATAAACATGCCTAAGATGTCTAGTTGTTGAAAGGGGCAGTTCTCACTGGCTTTCTTGTTGAGCTGCCGTAACTTGCTATCTGTCGTAACAGCTGAGCTGATATTAAGATTCTACTTGTGATGCAAATTAAATCTATAAATCAGTACTTCAGCTGCTGTAACTCTGCATATATTGTATTTATTTAGTATGTATTATGAGGGTGTTTAATATTAATGTTTTTAATATGCTGCACTACCAAAGTCTGTAACTTCCTCTAAAAATTTATAATGATGTTTTAAGAATTCAGAAATAAAATCACTTAAGTGAAATCAGTAATTAAATAACTTTAACTGTTTTTACATGCAATTTTAGGGCCAATGTCCTTGCTGTCTTTATGGAGCAACAGGATTAATACTGCCAACTCTAGGAAGCACCAGGAGTTTATTGGTCGTTTGAACTCTGTCAACAACAAAGCTGAACTATATCAACATCTGAAAGAAGAAAATGGGTTTGTATCAGTAAATTCATCACTACAAATATTTTAGTAGTAGTCAAATGTCAGTATGGAGAAACAATTCAGCTACAGGGTTAAGAAGGCTGCTTATACTTTCGAGGATTAAAATGTGGAGATATATTCCTTTTGTCTCAGTATTGACAGGTGACTACAACAGTGTTTGCTTTTTAATTGAGTGGCCTGCTCTCATTGGCCTGTTTCTGTGCTGAGCAAGGTTGAATGCCTTACTGATCATCCTAGCAGTGAAATTCTTAAACTTTCAGGGGTTAAATAGTAGCTAAGGTCAAATTTATTTGATGTCAGTCTGATGCTTGCTTTAGCTTCTGAAGCAATATCAAATCTAAAAATATTGTAGGTAATAAAACGGCCGATGTCATGCTGTAACGAAATTGATAAGTTGTCCTTGTTATAACAAAAATACTCAAACCAAACTGTTAAGTAAATAAAATGGTGAGAGTCAATGACTACTTGAAAGAAGGGTGAAAATGAAGATCTTGAAACTATGAAAGCTAAAATTTTAGAAATAATTTATCTGCAGTCATGTGAATATGGGCTTTTGTCTTGTGGTGAGGTTGATAACAAATAAACAGTTGTGGTTGTTACTGGAAAGCTTCACAGAAACCTTTCCTATGTGTACTGACTGCTGCTTAAAGTATTAAAATAAACATTTGTATGTGTGGTGGTAGGGAAAGAAGGGATGGTTAGTGAAGTAAAAAATATATATATATATACACTCATTTTTAAAGAAGTTATGCCCTTGATTTTTTTCTTTATTTGTTTATTCTATTTCTAGTGATGATCCTTACCAACTATCTTGTTCATCTGTTTCAGGATGGAAACAACAGAAAATGGAAAAGCAGGCCGGCAGTGATGATTGTTTCTTTGAACAGAATTTAGCGAAATCGAGGAAAAAAATGAAGTTGGAATTGATATTGGTACCATTTCAGTACAACTTTTTAGTTGTTTTGATTCTTTCACATTTTTCTATTTTTTTCTATGAACTCTAAAATCAACATATCATACTTACTGAATGGTGTGCAAATAGCGTCTGTCTTAAACTATTGTACAGTCAGCTTTTTTAGTATGAAGAAAGCCTCTGTTGCCGTGGACTAAATGAAATCATCCTATATGTTGATCTGAATTTGAAGTCCTTTCCCATAAGTATTTTCATACTTCAAAATCAGTGGTGACTGACTGTTCAAAGAACTTCAGTTTCAATCAATTGATAGTTAACTGATAATATTGTTAATTTCAGATATTAATACTTTTATTTATAGGAAACTTCTCAGGCATCCAGAATTATGGAGAAGACCTCACACTGAATACCTAGTCACTGAGCTGAGAATGTGTCAGTCTTAGTTTTCATGTAAGGGGTTGGGGGGATGAGTGGTTTTAAAGACAGAGTGTTGGCTTAAGGACTTTTTAAAATTTGTTAGAAATGATCTTTAGAAAGCAAAGCATTTTGGATTGTTATGCTGGAATTGAGTCTTTGTTTTTAAAACAAAATAAAAATAAAACTTTTGCTAACATTAAATGATTTTTTTTGATGAAATATACACTCTAAACCAACTGTGGCTTTGGGTCTAAGCTTTGTGAACATAAAAGGGAGACTTATTCTGAATACCTGAATATGACTATGAAATGACAAAGTAGATGATCAGTCTTCAATTTATTTATTTTTTAGCAAAACCTCTTATTCCGTTAAAGGAGAGTAGAATTCTCAAACTGGAATACTGTTGCCATCTGTGGGTAATGTAATCCATTTTAAGGTTTTGGGTTGGCTTCTAAATCGGTCAACTTGAGGAAGCTGAGGAAAAATGCTCTCCAAGCAGCTGATCCCTAGAAGAGCAGTGAAGGAAGCTCTGGGATACAAAATAAAACCCAGTTCAGAAACTGGGTCTTAGTTTCGGTACATTTTCACTTGAGTTCAGTGGAGTTCTATCAGTCTTATGGTCTGTTTCTGTGGCCTTATTCTAGTCTGTATAAGCAACTGCAGTCCCACAGCTTTATATTAGCTTATATTGATAGAAGACACATCTGTGAACTTTTCTAAAACTAAATTGATATGTTCATATTTTTCATCTAAAATTTTAAATACTATAGTTCACAATGACAGAACAAATGTCATGCAAGTATTCTTGGTTTGCATTTGTAATAGGGTCCTTTCTTCATCTGTGTTTATACATATGCTGTGTACAGTTTCAAGGTGATTATTGAGCTAATGTGAAACAGACAGCAGATGTGATTTCTGAGACCTTTATTTTTACTTATTTGAAAATAAGATGCATCTCCGCATCTAGTGACATATCTGAAATGTTCTGATGGAAAACATTGCCATGGAATTTATTCTTATATCTTAAGATTCTGGGCTCAGGTAGTTGGTGGTCTTAGTTTTTTGTTTTATTTTTTTGAAGTGATGTTTTAGTGCATTTCAGTATGGATTTTACTGTTATTTACTAATGCAGTTTTAAAGTCTGGAACCTTGGGAGCATTGTAAATGTCAGCTTTCAGTAGTTCAATGCTAGTCTAGATAGAGAAGTGCAGCCCTGTGTCTTTGGAAACTGTCTATCTCCTGTCAGAGACTTTTCCTGATGTGCCATTAATATTCAGCTGTAACTCTGTAAAGGATTTAAATACTTTACAGGAAAAAAACAAACAAAAAATGCACCTGCTTTTAAAGGATGTATTTAGCTCATTTAAGAATTATATTTTCCACTTCTAGAACATCTTTCAGGGAAGAACCTTAATTGAATAAATGAATGGGGCACAGTTCTCCAGGGAGCTTTATTCTAAGTTCTTGAAGAGTCTTACTGAAACATGAGGTGCTACAAGTGCTGATGTTTCTTGCAATTCAAGCTGTACAGTAATTCTTTAGGTTAGGTAAACTTCTTAAACCTGTACTTGTGCAGATTTTCTTTTTAAAGTCCTGTGCTGCTTCTATGAAATGATTTTAAAAACAAAAGAATAATCCTGGTTTCTCCTTAATTGTTGAGTTGCATTAGAAATCAAAGACATTTCTCAGTTGTAGATTTGAAGTTAAACTTCTTAAAGGGGTTAATAAAATTGATGGCAGACCTGTTCTATGCGCTTTAAAGCTTCACAAACAAAAAACCAACACAAACAAAAGCATTTTCAGCATTGTACTAGTAAATTCCACACACCTTTTGTGCTACGCCTCACTGTGGTCATTACCTGAAAGCTTCTAGTTCATTAGATTACACTTTTCCTCAAAAATCAACAACAGGACAAAGGAAGGTAACACAAAGACATCAGAAGTTTGCCTAGGTCAGCTAAAACCAACTTCTACAATCAGTAGCAAAAACACTTTAGCATGTGTTTTAGTTCTGCACATATAGCATAGCTTCATGCAAATTGATCAGCAGTTCTAATTAAATAAGCTCCTTTGACATGTAATATAATTTACCAACATTATGACTAGCTTTCTGACTACGGGAAATTACTGTTGGTTTTGACTTCTGGAACAAATTTTAGAGCTGATTTACAGCTGTCTCTCTTCTGAAGACTATTGAAGTAGTAATCTGCAAGAATTTCTGTTTATCCAAAAAGTACTCAAAAGTAGTACAAAAATAAAGTACTCAACCAGACAAATGCTACTAGTTCATGTGTGAAGATGTAAACCCTGGCACTGTCATGTCTGAAAACTATCTGCTGTCCATCCAAAAAAGAAACACTTCTGTATGTGTGGCTAAATAATCACAGTTCATCTGCTCACGTGTATATATTGTAACTAGAGGTGGATTAGGTACTTCGATGTAGTTTAATTTCTTCAAATATGTTGGTCCTGTAGCTCTTCATGCATTTGTGGCTAGTGAGCTGTTCAAATTCTCTTTCTATGCCATGATTACTTGTCGAGCTATACTGTTGGGCTTGTTGGGTGGTGAATGGCTTAGTTTTAGAGAAGAGGCCAAAGTGAGCAGAGGGCTGTGTTGGTATGCCATGCTGGCATTGTGCTTGCAAACATTAATCTATGTGGTAACATGAAAGTGTAGACCAGGGAGGAGCTGTTCTCATCTCCCAGCTGTGGATCACAGAATCATCTGGGTTGGAAGAGACCTCCAAAATCACCTAGTCCAACCTCTGACCTAACACTAACAAGTCCTCCACTAAACCATACCACTAAGCTCTACATCTAAACATTTTTTAAAGACCTCCAGAGATGGTGACTCAACCACTTCCCTGGGCAGCCCATTCCAATGCCTAACAACCCTTTCAGTAAAGAAGTTCTTCCTAATATCCAACCTAAACCTCCCCTGGTGCAACTTTAGCCCATTCCCCCTCGCACTGTTGCTAGGCACGTGGGAGAATAGACCAACCTCCACCTCGCTACAGCCTCCTTTAAGTTATCTATAGAGTGCAATAAGGTTGCCCCTGAGCCTCCTCTTCTCCAGGCTGAACAACCCCAGCTCCCTCAGCCGCTCCTCATAGGACTTGTTCTCCAGGCCCCTCACCAGCTTCGTTGCCCTTCTCTGGACTCGCTCGAGCACCTCCACGTCCTTCTTGTAGCGAGGGGCCCAAAACTGAACACAGTACTCAGGATGCGGCCTCACCAGAGCCGAGTACAGGGGGACAATCACTTCCCTAGCCCTGCTGGCCACCCTGCTTCTTATGCAAGCCAGGATGCTGTTGGCCTTCTTGGCCACCTGAGCACACTGCTGGCTCATATTCAGCTGACTATCCACCATCACTCCCAGGTCCTTCTCTGCCTGGCAGCTCTCCAACCACTCATCTCCCAGCCTGTAGCTCTGCTTGGGGTTATTGCGCCCCAGGTGCAGGACCCGGCACTTGGCCTTGTTGAACTTCATACAGTTGGCCTCAGCCCATTGGTCTAGCCTATCCAGATCCTCCTGCAGAGCCTTCGTGCCCTCGAGCAGATCAACACACGCACCTAACTTGGTAACACCACGACTCTTTGGGCCTGGCTATCCAGCCAGTTTTTAACCCAACAAAGCGTATGTCAGTCCAAGCAGTGAGCAGCCAGTTTCTTGAGGAGAATGCTGTGGGAAACCGTGTCAAAAGCCTTACTGAAGTCAAGGTAGACCACATCCACAGCCTTTCCCTCAGAGGGACATTAGATTGGTCCCAGATCTAGCCTTGGGCTGGCTGTCATAGGCAGAGTAGTCAGCAGCCTGCTGCCAGACCAGGTCCAGTTCTGCTGTTTGCTTACAGCAGGAGTGTGCATTTGTGTCCATTCTCTTTAGCTTGTGCAAGCTATCCTTTGGCTAACTAGCTGCTCTTCAGTGTCTACTCACTTCTAGAGCAGTGCCTGTGGTTCTTGGGCTGCCCTGTACACCAAGCAGCTTCTATATGTGCTGTTCAGCCAGAGTTTAGCACAACAAAGGGTTGCTGCTGTATGATGTGTCAGCAAGTGCACACTGCGGTAGGATAGTTATTCTATGGCCTCCTGCTCCTAAGCAGCTTGGTTTCTTTGTGGGCAGCCTCTGTGAGCATGCAAGGCTATCTGTGGGCATGCACTTCAGAACCTGCAGCAGTTTTAGGGGAGCTAAATGTCTGTAATGTGCAAGACAAGCTTATTGTTTATGTTTCAGCTTCCCAGCTAAGGGAACTATGTGACTTGTGTCATAGGGTAGCCAGATGCAGTGTAAACTGAGGAATTTGGGAACCTAATGCAGAATAAAAATAAATCAAGGTGACAGCATAAATGTATCTTTTGAAACATTTACCCTCTTGTTGACTTTGCCTATGGGTATCAAAATGTGTTCTGAGAATGAAAGGGATAGGCACCTGTGTATGTGTCATTTCATGATTGCCTGAAAAAGCAAAGTTGAAATCATACCATCTTCAGAGTTGTAAGGTCAGTGATCTGGTGAGCTGTGGCCATCCACCCTCATCAGTAAAATCTTGTGGCAGATCTGGAAAGGGCATTCTGTATATAACTCCTTTCCTTTCTACACAGTGATACTTTGAAAGCACAGTGTGAAATAGGATCAAATTCAAGAAAGATTTTTGCAGTTCTAAAGCAGCTTATACATTAACATTGGAACTCAGAGATTAAACTTTGTACAAACTAATCTGTTAAACTGAAAGATTTCCAAAATCTCAGCAGTTTTTACAAATTCTTTTACATGTTTTTTTTTCACCATCATCCTTCAACTGTGTCACAGATGGAAGCAGTGTAGAGAGCCGCTCTTACTGAAGGATACAAGACTGCAACTTGAGAAATGTAATTTAAAAAGTACATTACAAAATTGCCTAATGGGAAGAAAAGAGTTTTGTGTTAGGCAGTTACTGTTCCCTTTATACATACTATATACAATGTATTGAATTAAACTCTTAACCAAAAAAAAAAAAAAAAAAAGGTTTGAAAAGATTAAGGACAGTCCCACCAGCTCTTGCTGTCACTTAGAAGATGTTATCTTAAATCTGTGGATATTGTGGGTAGTCATTGTGGATATCATGGGTAGTCATACTCTTTTGATAAGGGGGTGGGAGTTGGTATTTTGGTGGCTGGGAAGATGCTGTGATGAGGGACAGTCTCACTGATCTAGAATACTGCTCTTGAGAAGTGAGTGCTACCAAAGGCGGTTTCCATAATGGAGGTATGGGTGAACCCCGACACTCATGTACAGCTGCTTTGCGAGGCTGTAGGTCATCCATCGCCACATCAGCATGGCTTAGCTGGGAATTGCTCGGAAACATAGGCTTTGATCCAGGAATCTTCCTGTGATACTTGCAAGAACAGTAAACTAGTGTGGTCAGAACCAGTCCAACAGTAACACAAAGGCTGCTTAGTAAGGCAGATGGGGACTTTCCAGTCATGGAGTCATCCCAGTCTTGAAGTGAAGGCTGTACAGTGCTGTTGAAAGACCCATTGAATAGCTCTGTAGCAGGAAAGCAGACTTCACTATCTGAAACGTTGAAGATGACATCAATTTTGTATTCAGGTAACATTGCTTGGACAAAGTGCGGGTTGACATATCCATCTGGCACTCTTAGTTTCCTCAGTGCTTCCTGGATTTCCTCTGTTGCACACCAGCTGGAAGGTCTGTTGGCGCTTGTACACAATGAACTGTCATATCATGAGATTACTGTGGACCCAGGTTTGAGAGAGGTCACTGTGATGTCTTTGGGATTGCTGGAGTTCAAATACAGGGAGAGCTTCTCTAGAAATAAACTAATCCTTTTTTTTTTTTTCTCTCAGGAAGGAGTAGTAGCTGTTTTTTGATCTGATGGTGTAAAGGTGGCATGGTACCCTCTTGGGCTTCAGAAGCTCGATGGCCAGGCAATCAGTCCCCCTGAATCTGTGGCAGACAGCACAAACTCTTGAGGTGAATACTGGAAATCAATTTCAAGGGGATAGCCGTGCATAATCTGCTGAGATGCATTAAATTGCAGCCAGCTTTCTGATCCCAATGGAGAGCCATCAACTGGGATTAACTTTAGAGATAACTGAGTTGAATTGCCATCTTCCTCATTGTGAAATGTGTTGGCAGATATAGGAAAAGAGAAGAGGCATCCAATAGTTGCTGTTATGAATTGAATTGAATGAACAACCTTTGGGGAAGTGTTTGCTTGCCCTTTAGAGAGGGGTTGGGGAAAGGAAGGAAAGGGAGAGAGTTATGAGGAAAAATAGCTATCTGATACTGAATAATAGCAAAGAAATGTCAGCCTCAAAGGGTTATGGAGCATGTTGGTGAGAAGAGACCCCCTGGAGGTAATCCAGGCAACCTCCCACTCAAGGCAGAACTGTAGCCAACACTAAATGAGATCAACCATAGCTTTGCCTAGATGAATCTTTACGAATCTCTGGTATGAAGATCAAGTCTAGGTGACTTGCTTCATTACTGAATTACTCCCAAGTGCCGTCTGAGCCTCCTGAGGTGCAGTTTGTGGCCATTGCTTCTTATTATATCATCTATCATTTCTCAAAGGAGAAGTCTTATTTTGCCCTTTACACTCCTCTTTGACAGACAATACCTTTTACAGATTTCCTTTAAACAGTATTCTGCACTACTTTTCTTACATTCTTTCTTTTTATGATGAACATCGCAAATCATTTTTTCCTATGAAATGAGTAACTGATCACAACCACTTAGTTCTGACATCATCTTGGGAATTGATTTGAAGATTTTTAAATATTTCTCTCTGATCACATTGACAATTTGTCAGTAATCTTGACTTCCTCTACCATCCTTAAATGGAGATCATACACTATTCATTGGGACATTTAGACTGAAATACATGGGTGATAACTGTATCTAAAATCCACTTTGCTTTGTTTATTCTGTCTTCCATACCTGACACTAACAAGAGCAATTCATTATATAATTGGAGGACAATCTCAAAAGCAATTAAAAAGAGTTAAAAACTTGATAAAACTTGAGTTTAGGTTTTAGTTCTGGATATTTTAGAAAAAGATGAATTCAAATCTAAAACGTAGAAAACAAAAGCTAAATTGTCTTTTAAAAGAGTCTACATGATACAATAACTAATTATTAATGTCTTGTAAAAGAGAAGGAAGCTTTAGTTATTGTCCTTTCTTTAGTCTGCCTTCAACTGACTAATGGCAATTGTTATTTAAAAGGACAATGTGCTCATCACTTCACATAGCCATCGACCTGTGAAAGACAAAGGGGAATGCTGAGAACTGCCAGGGGAAGTACTAGACTCACCTCAATTCTACTGAAACTTAAGCTTATAAAGGTAGTGTAAAGCATTGTCCTTGGTCATGTCCTACTGACAATTTCATGTGCTTTTGGGTGTATTTTTGTGTGTGACTTTTTAATTCTCCAGTTATGTTGAAGCATATTTAGATGTATTTTAGTTGTAGTGGGTTTACGTGGCAAGGTTTTGGTAGCAGAGGGCCATAGGGGTGGTTTCTGTGAGAAGGATCTAGAAGCTGCCCCATGTTTGGTAACGGCCCCAATGCTGACCAGAACCGAGCCAATAAACGATGTTTTGCGCCTCTGTGAGAGCATATTTAAGACAGGGAAAAAAAAAACACTGCACCACACAGCAGCAGGGAGAGTGAGAGGAGTGAGCAGCAGCCTTGCAGGCACCAAGGTCAGTGAAAAAGGAGGGGGAGAGGTGCTCCAGGCGCCGGAGCAGAAGTCCCCTACGGCCTATGGTGAGGACCATGGTGAAGCAGGCTGTCCCCCTGCAGCCCATGGAGTACCACGGCGGAGCAGGGTTCCACGCTGCAGCCTGTGGAGGAGACCATGGTGGAGCAGGTGGACCTGCACCGACAGAGGCTGCCGCCTGTGGAAGACCCCTGCCGGAGCAGATTCCAGGCCGGACCTGTAGCCTGTGGAGAGGAGCCCACGCAGGAGCAGGTGACCTGGCAGGAGCTGCTGCCAATGGGGGACCCAGGCTGGAGCAGATTTCTCCTGGGGGATGGACCCCATGGTATGGACCCATATCTGGAGCAGCTCTGGAAGAGCTGCTGCCTGTGGGAAGCCCACAACGGATCAGTTCAGCAAGGACTGCATCCTGTGGGAGGGACCCCACAGCACAGGGGATGAGAGTGACTGAGAAGGAGCGGCAGAGAAGCGCTGTAGACTGACCATAACCCCCGTTCCTCTGTTCCCCTGTGCCACTCGGGGGGAGGAGGTGCTTTTGGTTTCTTTCGTTTCTCACTTCTCTAGCTTGTTAGTAATAAGCAATGAATCTTACTATCTCCCTATGCCGAGTCTGTTTTGCCCGTTACAATAATTACTGAGTGATCTGCTTGTCCTTATCTCAAACTTTGAGCCCTTTTCATCTTATTTGCTCCCTGTTCCTCTTTGAGGAGGGGAGTGAGAGAGTGGCTGTGGTGGAGCTCGGCTGCCTACTCGAGCGGAACCACGACAGGTATGTTTATTTAAACACAACTGAAGATGCACAGCACTGTTACTTCTAGCGTAATATGTTAGTAAGGTCCTGTATAATGCCTTTCCAAACAATTAAATCTTAGTCTAATACCTTTTACACAGAAATACCACAATATGCTTCTCAGATGGCGCACTTATTAGTTCATGGTGGCAGACAAGTATGTCTCAATCCCGAGGCTTTAAATATCAGTGAAGTGCAGTGTTCCTTCCTATTATTGTAAATGCTTACACTTTTTCTTTTTTCTTTTTAATTTTGAGTTACGGAAAGCTTCTGTAACCTTAAAGGCCTTTAATTGTACAATTGGATGGTGTAGTAAAATTAGAGGGTGGATTACAGTCTGGAGCTGCCCTGCAGAAGACTGCATAGTACTCTGATACTTTGCCTATCAAAGACTCTAACATAGGTATCTTATTAGCAGGGCTCTCATCAGATGGCACTTTGATTTACATTCATTACCAAATCTAGATTTACACAACCCCAGTATCGTGCTTTCACAAGCTGAGATCCTCAGAAAGTGCAGAAAAGTTCAAATACAGTGTCCTCCTCGGAAACAGAAACATTTCCTGAAGAATTAATACTTAGCTCTGTAAAGAATAGGTCCCAGCCCTCATGGCCAAGTGCTCTACCAACAGATTCAGAAATTGAGCTTACATATGAGGTAATTATTAAAACATGTTATTGTTTCATCATCCATTGACAACACTAAACATGGATTTCTTGTCTGGGAATTTTATGAGAAGGTTTGTGCTTTCTTTATAATATTGAACCATGTCTAGCATAAAGAATAATTTCACCTTGATCAGGCAAACACTGGGTGTCTCAGCATCATCACCCCACTTCTGGAGGTGGCAGATACTCTTCCTGGGGGAGCGTTGTTTTGACAGCTATGCAGCTGCCCAGTTTGAAGAGCTCTTGTGAATGAATATATAAGCAGACACCAAGTGAACTGCAGGATGACAAAATGTGGTGATGAATTTGAAAAGGAAATCTGACTTGGATCAAGCTTGCTGACAAGTTTGAGGAGTAAGGGAGACAATGAGGACTTGGGGAGTTCCTGCAACCTGTGACAGAAACATTCCTTTCTTCCTGCTCCTTCTCTCTCTCATTTACTTACATTTACAGCACTTTGGGATAGGGACCAGTTTGCAAGATCTGGTAAAGTGGCTCCCTAGGCTTATCCTCTAATTAGATACTGTCTAACATAAGTAATGAGGAGATATTAATTCAAAGGGCAAAAAGTTTAGGTCCTAATACTTTGATAACACTTTGAATACTTTTTTTTTTTTTTAACCTGGGGTTTTATTCTGAAGCTCTTGTGAAACAGAAAATGGAGGAAGAATCCATACACTGTCTGTGTAGTGCAGTATTTCATATGTAGGAGACAGCAAGGTGCTTGGACCCTGGTGCAATGGTGGTACTGTCTGAACCAGCTCTGTGAAAACAAGAGTGTTATTTATTATAGTGTTAGGTGAAAGATTGTTTGCATTTATGTAAAAGATCCTATTTTAGTAATTTGCTGTGTGGTTGGGAATACAGTTTAAAAGCTTTTATGGCATGTAATTAAAAATTCTTTGCCAGCATGGGAAGGCCCGTGGGAAGGAGGCTAGAGAAGAAAGGGATGTGGAACGGAGTTTCTAGTGTTGCAGTCTTATCTCATGTCTGGCTGTAAAGTGAGCTGGCTTCTAATCCCAGTTGTGCAACTGATTTGCTGTGTGGTCATTGAATAAATCAGTATGTCTCCTGAGTGGCAATACCGCAGTCTGATTGCTCTGTCTTTCAGTGGGCTTTGGCCACTGTGTTTTCTATCTTAATTTCCCAGCCATTACAATAGGGAGCACTGTAATGAAAAATAACACTGTTGTAGTGTAACACTGTTGTAGTAAATGTAACACTGTTGTAGTAAAATACATTGAATGTCTAAGTTACTGCATCTGTTAGGCATTTATTTTAATAACTTGTAAATCACTATTCAATATTTTAATCTGTTGAAAATGGTGTAGGATAAGTGTAGTGTTTGAGAGGAAGAAGATAACAAGGTTATATTTCCTGGATGGGTAACATTGAACCTCTTCTTTAGAAAATCTCTGAAGCCCTTATCAGAGTGGCTTCTCTCCCTGGCGCAGAAAGATAGTTTTGAAAATCTCTGTATGGCACGTGCTCACAAGAGTGTATCATGCGAGATACTGCAAGAGCAGTATCATGGTAGGGTTGTGTTGTCTATCTGAGCTTTGACAGATTGTCTTGGACACTTGATTACAAACCTAAATATTTCAGACTGCAGCCTTGCACTATATATAGATGTATATAGATGTAAAGTGTGTGTAGATGTAAGATGTGTATAGATGTAAGGTAGGTCTAGTACAGCTTTAGAAAGAAGATGGTTCTGAACAGCATTTATGAGGTCAATGCATTAAAAATGGGGGCAGTGACTTTGCTCTAGAATGAAGGAATGGTTTGGCTCTGAATGCCTGCACTTAGTAAGTATTTAAGATCTACCATGTGCACCTTTTTACAGATGTAATAGAAGCTGATTCAGACGCAACACTGCAAACTCACCCAGCTGGACCTACCAACCATCTCTTGAAGCCTAGAATGTACTTAAACTCAACTCAGATTCATGCAGTTGGAAGGGGAGAGCAGTAAAGGATGTCTAGTCTAATTCTGTACTCTGTAGCATATTCAGCTACATTTGTGTCATTTCTGATAAACATTTGGTGCTCATTCTTAAAAATGTCCACAGTGTTCCCTAAGCAATCTCATCAACTGTTGTCTTATTCTTGCTGTGAGAAAGTTTATCTAATGTCTAACATAAATCAACTTAACTGTAATTTAAGGTCATTAGTGCTGCTTCAGTTCCCACGGGATATGGAGAACGCTTCTTTCATCTTTTCAGCAAGCTGTTACATAAACCTGCATCTTTCATCAGTCTTCTGGATTAATTTGTGTCATTTTTTTTCTAGAATTCAGATGACCTATGTGTTGCTTAGGAGCTTTTTCAGTGGGTCCATATCTTTCCTTAGATAGGATAGCCAAAGCTGGGGTCTGATTGTCGTTAGGGGAAATGTACCATGTTGATAATATTACTTTCCCTTTCAATGAACATAACACTGTTGCTGATATCCCTAACACAGTGAGGTCATGCTGTTGCAGATTAAATTATGTTGATCTATTCTGTCAGGACTCGTACAGTAGGAAATAAGACGAATGGAAAGTCAAATCTTAAACATACCTGGTATGGTACTGAGTAGATGAGAAGTGGCATTAAATAAAGTCACGAGAGGTACTTCTGTGGCATCAGACGTGACATCTGAGATTTTGTGCAACTCCAGGGTAGTCTCAGTGACATTTGACAAAACCATTCTTGTTTCCAGATCTCTGCCTGAATGCAATTCCATTGTGGATAAAATACCTGCAAACTGCATCTGTGTTTTGAGCATGCTGTTACCATAATAAGAATGTATATTTGTTGGTGTGGATAATTTGGACACGTCAAAGCTAGAAAAGTCTACTGGCGGAGTAAGAACTGGAGTACTATTGAGACGGGACAGAATGCTCAGGTTTGGTTCGTAAGATGTTTCTGCTTTACCAGGGAAAGTGCTGTATAAAGTGCTAGAAAAGCAGGCTGAGGTTTCAGGATGGAAATTCAACTTGGGATATAAGATCTCTGCTTATGGCTGGATCACAGGGGAAGCTGTGCTTTTTTCTTCAGTGAATAGAAGCCCACTGGGCTGTGGGATACTCCTAGAAGACATAGATAAGTGTTCATAGCCATGAACTATTCTGTGGCTTGGCCTGCTACTTGCTGGTGAAGGTGGAAATGTGTCATTGACAGGAGATGTGAAATCAGATGGATTTGTGGCTGTTAGTGAAGTGTTTGGGGATAGAGACAGGAGTGTCCCTGGGGATGGGAATGCATTAGAAAGCATTTCAGATTTTGGAAAGTGGCTTTTTGCCTCATCATTGTAATATGCCGCTTCTGATGTTGATGTTGCTTCTGGCAAAAATACATGAAATGCTGTCTTAGAAGGAAATGCCTCTGACGTATGAGGCCATTCATGAAGAGTGTTTATCATCAAAGTGTACTTGGGTTTAGAAAATGGGTCTGTATTTGAAGTGATGTCCTGTAGGAGATGGATTCTGGATACTTCTGATTTACTAAAATGGAAATATGAGTGTGTCTGAGGCACGTGAGGCTGATGCTGCTGCAAGGACATGCCAGAAGCAACAGTAGGCAGTACTTCCAGCTCAGTAAAGAGAAATGTTTTAGTAACCAGTGAAGGTGAAAGAAAAAATGGGGAATTGGTATCACTAAATATTATAGATACTGTTGGGTTAGCTGGAATGTCCTGTATTGAGTCCATGTTTAAGGTGACTAAATTTTCTTGACTTACGAGGTGGATATCCTTGTAACTTGCTATTATTATTTGCTCTTCATATAAAGATGATAAACTCTGAGTAGTTGATACCACTTTTACGAGTAAGTGGCTTGGCACAGCAGAGAACAAAGGACTGGGATCATCTTCCATAGCTGTTCTCTGGCTAATTCTAATTGCTTTTAATGTAGGCGTTGGTGTGATCATTAACTGCCTGTGCTGCCACCTTGGAGACTTTCTTTGATAACCACCTCTCCTAAGTATTCTCCAGCCAGTGATTTCATATCCTAGCAGCTGTGAGAGGTGACGTGAATCAACATTATGTTGTAGCACTTGGATGAATTTGTGGATTGCAGCAAATTCACCACACTTGACAGGCCAGGAGAGTCCAACATAATGGTTCACCACAAAGTCTATGTGTGCAGTGTCTTCAGCCAGCACAGCCAGGCTCTGCAAGCTGCTGTGTGTCACATCTGTGTACTGCAACAGAGTTACAAGGGAGGAATCCAGGTGGAGGTATTTGGCAATTGTGCACACAATGTAGAGGCGTTCCTGAGCTTCCAAGGTTTCCACTCCAGTAGAGAGAATGATTTCAGCGGAAGTGATGGGAACTTCTTTCCCACACCTGTCAGGATTGGTACTGAAAGTTCAAAATTGCATTGGTTATGTTGTTTATCTACCCCCCGCTTTTATGAAGATACTTGTTTGAATTGAATCAGTCATGTTATGCACATGCATCACTCAAAATCTCACCTCTTCACCCGAAACTTCCTCCTACTTGGTTGTATTAATGGTCCATTTCATTAACTTCAGTGAGGGTTAAGTTTGATCCCCTTGCTTGTCTAGAGCACAGCAACATGGTTTGAATTCACCAAATATTATCATTGTTGTGCTGACTTGAAAGTAATATGGGTAAGAGATTTCCAGACTGATAGGCATCAAATATAAGTGTATGCAGAAAGAAGCACTGTACCATGAGTAGAAGTAGACAGTGTCTTTCAGAGGCAACTGCTGGCAATGATGGGAGCCTCCCACTGGGGAAGAGTTCCCCTTCCTAATAGGAATGGGGGCTGGGTGCTGCCCTGATAGTTGCCACCTGTAGCATCAGCACCCACTGCTACCAGGCCCCCAGTCTTCATGCCCATGCTGCTGCTCCTGAGCAGCAAAGCCTGATGCCTCCTGCCTTGCAATTCAGCATGCCCTTGTTCAACCTCCTTTCCTTTCCTTTCCTTTCCTTTCCTTTCCTTTCCTTTCCTTTCCTTTCCTTTCCTTTCCTTTCCTTTCCTTTCCTTTCCTTTCCTTTCCTTTCCTTTCCTTTCCTTTCCTTTCCTTTCCTTTCCTTTCCTTTCCTTTCCTTTCCTTTCCTTTCCTTTCCTTTCCTTTCCTTTCCTTTCCTTTCCTTTCCTTTCCTTTCCTTCCTTGCCTTGCCTTGCCTTGCCTTGCCTTGCCTTGCCTTGCCTTGCCTTGCCTTGCCTTGCCTTGCCTTGCCTTGCCTTGCCTTGCCTTGCCTTGCCTTGCCTTGCCTTGCCTTGCCTTGCCTTCGTTCTTTCCTTCTCTCTCTCTCTTTCTTTCTTTCTTTCTTTCTTTCTTTCTTTCTTTCTTTCTTTCTTTCTTTCTTTCTTTCTTTCTTTCTTTCTTTCTTTCTTTCCTTCCTTCCTTCCTTCCTTCCTTCCTTCCTTCCTTCCTTCCTTCCTTCCTTCCTTCCTTCCTTCCTTCCTTCTTTCTTTCTTTCTTTCTTTCTTTCTTTCTTTCTTTCTTTCTTTCTTTCTTTCTTTCTTTCTTTCTTTCTTTCTTTCTTTCTTTCTTTCTTTCTTTCTTTCTTTCTTTCTTTCTTTCTTTCTTTCTTTCTTTCTTTCTTTCTTTCTTTCTTTCTTTCTTTTTCTTTCCTTCTTTCTTTCCTTCTTTCTTTCTTTCCTTCTTTCTTTCTTTTTGCTATCCTTCCTTCCTTCCTTCCTTCCTTCCTTCCTTCCTTCCTTCCTTCCTTCCTTCCTTCCTTCCTTCCTTCCTTCCTTCCTTCCTTCCTTCCTTCCTTCCTTCCTTCCTTCTCTCTCTCTCTCTCTCCTCTCTCCTTCTCTCTCTTTCTCTCTCTCTTTCTCTTCTGTTCATTCTTTCATTCGTTCCTTATTTTTTTACCCAGCATCATACTTTCATAGCAGAAAAAGACCACCCTGTGTCACTTAGGGAGGTCTCACCTTCTGGGCAAAAACCTTTAAAAGCTGACAATACTCACTCATAGCTGTTTGGCATGTGGTTCAAGTGCTCCTCTGTGTCTGGGAGTAAGATGCTGTCCTGAACATAGATGGTGAACTTTAGAGCGGCTCTCTGGGTGCACGTCCTTCCAGAAGCAACTACGTTCAACAGGTATACTCCGCTCTCCCCTGTCATCAGCAGTCCCTGCAGTGTGCTTGTGTTGGGGTTGAAGTCCAACCATTTTGGCAAATTTGCACCACTGGCTAAAGTGACCTGTTCCATAAGAGGAAGGATGACAAATGGAATTAAAACCAGGAAGTAAGTGTTCCTACTCTAGTTTTACATATGAGAACTTCTAACTAGGAAAGAGAGAAGTTAAGGAACAGCTGTTTTCTAAAAACCAACAGCACCTTGCTCTCTCTGTAGTGCTTGTTCAGTATTCCTTTAAATGCAGTGGCAACACTACACTTCAAAGACCCCACATTCTTTAGGCTGCAGGTAGATAACGTACACATTGCACATGGGTTTTCTCTGTTCACTATGTAACTGTTACACTGGCAGTGAACTGTGGTTAGATTTTTGCCATTTTAGACTATTTAAAACACATCAGGGATGGAGACTCTTAAAGAGTTCATTCTAAACCTAAAGTGAATACCTGTTTGCTGCAGGATTGTACCAAGAAGTGCATTTAATAGTATTACCTTGTACTGAGCTGTTGTTCCCCAAAAGGCAAATACTGGCACTGGATAATAGAATATCTTTCCCATAAAGACAGTTGCATCTGGGATTCCTTGCAGGATCTTTATTTCTTCGCATGTGTTTTTTGATTCCTTAGCAACCACAGCAGCCGTGTTTACACAGACAGATGCCAGAATAAAGAAAAGAGGGAGTGTGGATAAAGCTCGCATCCCTGGGAGCAAACAGGACCTTGAGGCAGGAAACTCGCTGTTGGTGCCAGCAGGGCTTCTGCAGACATCCATCTTCATATAGCAGCTGTACAGGGCTGCATCTGTGTGCCCTGCTAGCAGATAGATGCAGCTACTTCATTGCACTTCGGAGCTGTAGGAGAAGGGAAAAAATGAGACAAAAAACCACACATACGCACGTGCACTTTAGATCAGCCTACTTCATCGTGTGGGGAAGCAGAAGGATGTCAAATGTGGCAAGGCTTTACACTGCATTCATTAGAAACCCGCTGGTCTGTTTGTTACAGGCCACTGCTGAATCTGGAATGGGTTATAGACTTGTAAAAAGCCTCTGTACTTACCATCACTACCCTATGTGGCTGAAGGCTTTTCATGGGAAAATACCTCATAGCACAAAGCCAGTTCATAATGCGTTTCAGCCCGGTTTCCTTCAGACCTGCTATTGCTCCCATTGATGTTTCTGCCCTCATAAAAGACCATTTGGTGTCCAGGAGATGAAATGCTACACTAGGGCCTCATCAGGGGGGCCTTCAAAATATGGCATTGAAGAGCCAGATAAACAGAGCAGTAACCTGACCTGGCAGGGTTTTGTGGTATAGTAGCAGCAAAGAGAAACAGAGTATGGCATACAGCAAATTGAAGGCAAAGACAGAGTCAGTATCCATCCTCTTGTAACATAAAGAGCTGGACTCCTGCTGCATTTGCCTTACTGCATTTGCTTTGCTTTGCTGCATCTGCTGCTTCTTTTTCAGAGGAGATAAAAGCACTAATAAGTGGTAAAGTGGTTCTTGCAGGTGTGGGGCTCTCATAGGCCTGTGAGTGTTTTCCAAATTCAACACCTTTTAGAAGAGAGAGGCATACCATATGCTTGGTCTGCCCTGCTTAGGATAGACTTATTTAAAAGCATGCCAAAAAAAAAACAATCAAAAATAAAAATGTAGGCAGAAGCACCAATATTTGCTAAACTGATGCAGCTGGGAAGACATGAAAAATCTTTTGAACCCAGAAGACTGAAGAAGCAGTGCAGTAAGTACTACTTTATTGGCATGGCTCTTACAGCAAGATGTCCTGAAAACCACTGTCCTCTTTGCACTGGCTTTACAAACTCAATGGCCATACCTCTAAGAATGAGGTCTTGCTCTGCTGACCTGTCAACAAGTAGTTTCTCCTGCTTGAGTGCATGATTTCAGACACTTTGTAGTATTTGCCAACCTTTCTGTCACACAGTGTTGCCCAAATCCCTTCCATTTTAGTGATAAGTGGAGTAACATTTGGATAGAGCGAGAAATAGTGATATTAATGAACATGCCTAAGTGTTCAAGTGTAAAGGCAAAAAAATGTGTGATATGTTCTGAACCTCAATGTGGTTTCCTTGCGCCTGCGGTGTGTCCTACTGAAAGTATGCAGTACTCCGACCAGAAAATGAACTATGCTGCTGATAGGTGTGCAGAGCTCAGTGAACGTGCTTGAGGTGGTTAGCTGGACTTGGACAGAGATTAATCTGTAGTGAGCTAAGTCTATTTTCCTTGTAACTGTGATTGGCTCCGAATGAATCAAAAGTTGTGCTTCTTTGTTAATGCTCAATTATAAAGAGAGAGAAGTTGCTACACTCAAATCTCCATTTATCATTTTCAGTGTCTTCCCTGTTACTTTGCAATTTCTGAAAACATGGCATGTCCTAACTCACTGATTATGAAATTATGAAAAGAGTGAGTAGGTGGTAGGGCGAAGTTCCTGTTGGAAGATGAGAATTTGTATTCCGAGAATATAATTCTTATGCAAAGGAATGGGTGCTTGACAGCTGACTAATCTCTCCTAATGGATTTGCCTCCTGAGAGCTTAGTAAATATTGCCATGTAACCATGTATGAATCATGCGTGTGCTCTAAGATGATGGGAATGCTCTGAGATCCCTTGTTGCTGTGATCTGAAGGTGGTCTTATCCTCCTCCCAGAGGTGCAAGATCTGTCCATGTCCAGGGATCTGAAGCCTCCAACCCCTCCTGCAGTTCAGGGGACTGGAGATACTGGTGGATGTTTCAGCTTTTAGGATCCTTCCTTAGTAACTTCTGACCTACTATCAAATACTATGTATTTGCTTTACAGTATCAGGTGCAGCAGAATATTCTTACATTGCATGCTATCTCGGTTCTCCAGATATAAACTAATTAAAACTTTGTGTGAATGTGCTAGGGAAGCTTAACATGATAAGCTTTTAAAAAATTCTCTGACTTCTCTCTCACTTATAGTAAATTACACTTCCTACAGTTCTCACTATAGTATAATTACTGAGCTCATAATTAATTTTTCTAGTTAAATTGTAATAGAAAACTTTTGATAAAAAAATAAATAAATAAATAAAAATTCTAAAGTGCCATTCTATGGCCAAATGCAGCAAAAATAAATAAATGTAAATAAATGTGACTCATCCAGACACAAGGATTCCTGGCTGAAAGTATTCCTGTCCCTGACAGAACCAGGAAATATCGCAAGTTTTATGGAATAATTTAATTCCCACATGATTTCCTGGCAAGATTCAGTTGAACTAGGTATCTAGATAAGGTGGGTAAGTACAATCCAAAGCTTTTCTGAATCAAACAGGATCTTTTTAGGGTACCAATAAGTAGTTGTAAAGACAAAAATAGTTTGCTTGCTTTGCTTCTCTTCTAGCTTTAGACACAATTGTTTTTCTATGAGTCAGTGCTGCATTTACATGTTTATGGTTCCAAAACTAGACAAAGACATCCCTAAAACTGTAACATCAAAGAACATAATTGAAAGATGCGATTTTTTTTTTTTTATTTTTTTTTTTTTGAGACTCAGAGATCAAACAAGGGAGGGGAAATACAAATTTATAAAATGGAAAGCATGATTGTCTTCATTCTTCTTGCTGCCCTTGTCTAAGGTGTTCTGTTGTCACTTTTGTTTAGAGGAAAAGGGGAGCAAGCGCATGGTACTTATTTGTGCAGTGCATAGCAAGCCTGCCTGGAGGTTCTCATGGTCTCCTGCAATACCCCAAATATGCTAAAACAGTTGAATTTTATGGATTCCAACACAAAGACAGTATTTTTTTGATTTTTTTTTCATACTTACTAAAGCCTTAAAACCTGGAATCAAGTAATTGCTTGGCAATTCTGACTTTCCTTTAGACACATTCATATTCCAAACTTCTTTCCTGATGCAGAGGAAATCTAGACATTTTTCCAGTGCCCCAGAAAACTCAGCAAGCAGAGGGTAACTTACTTAGAAAAAATATTTTGAGTTCTTTTGGGAGGTCTGGTTCAGTATTTTTTTGAATGTCTGAAGCTGGCAGTTTTGACAACGATGGAGTCCATACCTTGATAACACTAGGCCTGCAGTCTCAGAGTGGTTTGCACTGACATCACAGATGGGAAACCAGTTGGTGTTGAACAGTATAACACAGTTTTCCAACTTTTCCCTTTGACTTTCACCATGTTCCAAGAAAAGACTTTTGTGTTTGAGTTGCCTAGTAATGTGTGGAGAGATGCCTACACTATAGATGTCAGTGCATGAAGTCTTATGCAGAATATGGGAGATGTTTTGATTTGTGTTTGGACTGCTGCAATATACAAATTGTCTGTTTCTAGAAGAGAAAAACATGGTAACTGGGTGTAAGGAAGGACAAAAATGTATGTGATGGGGAATAAAAGAGCCTGTATAGACTTTCTTGTTTCTATGGTGTCAGGCCTTGTGTGACAGACTTGCCAGACCTAGTATGATGATGGTAACACACCATTTCTGTACAGGGATAAAAAATCTCAGGGCACAAGACACTAGTTCCCAATAAATGTTTATTTTACATGACTCTTTATTAAATAGGCTCACTTCAAAAAGTTCCTACCACACCCTAGTGTCCGGAGGTAGGACTGTGTCAAAGGGGATGTGTGCTTCATATTTGGTCTGGAGGAAATCTTCTATAGCCACTGAGGGGTTACTTCCCAACTTAGGTATTCAGTGGGATCAAATGGCAGATGTCTAGTGTGGTTTAATGCAAACTACAGAGAAATTCAAATTTTTGGTGTCTGTGATAGTGTCAGCATAAAAGGTTTCCTTTCATGATTTTTCTTCAAAATTAAAAAACAAAACAAACAAAGCCCATGATTTTATGCATTTTTGAACATGCTACTGTTTATTATTGAGTTGCTGCCTCAGGTTTTCATCCCTTTTTTCTTATTTTAAAATGAGTGGGGTAAAGAGTAGAAAGGATAAAGGAGAACACCATGACGTCAACATCTGAGGGAAAGCTTCTCAAGCCAAGTCTTGCTTCTAGTTTCCATTCTGCTTTGCAGTGGGAAATTATCTTCACTTCCCACCTCACTTTCCTCCCAGCCCCCCTGTGTTTCCTCTGAGAAATTGTCTATGTGGGAAAGTATAAACATGAAAGCCAAGGTATGAATTTATACTAGGGTTAAATTTGTTTTTACTACCCATGTGAACACTCTTGTTTTGCTACAAGCATTTTTTTTTTTCAAATTATGGTTTTCTTTTCTTCTTTAAAGCTTAGCTTATAACACTGAAGACTGTTTAAACTAAGCTGGAAGAGGTTGTAGTAAAAAGACTCAGGCACTTATCCAGTTACAGCTATATATCTAGCAGATAAAACTTGCCTGCTCAGACAAGCCTTCACTATTTCATCTTAGATTTTTTTCCTAGGGAGAGTTTAAAAACTGAGAAGAAAGAATTTACTTCAATGGTTTAATTTTCCAAAATGTTTTTTTGTTTGTTTGTTTGTTTTTTTTTTCCATTTCAGCTTCTTTGAAAAAAAAAAAAAATAAGTGCGACATTTCCATTTCTTGATGACCAGCTGTCTTCTGGTAAAACTTGAAAAGATACTAAAATTTTGGCTTTTTCAAAGTCATTGGCTATTTAATAAGGAAAAGCTCACTAGAATGGCTTGACTGAAGATGCTGTGTTGTAGCCAGCTTTTGTTTTTAATGTGCTTCTTGGGGAGGGAAACAGGAGAAGGTGCTAGAGCTGCCCATAAAGCAGAATTTTTGGCTTTACACTTATGTTAAATTCATTATGAGACCTCTCAGTCTTTAAAGGTCTCTGCATTTCTCTAGCCATTGATTGAAACAAACAAACAAACAAACAAACAAACAAACCATGGGGCATCACTTCAAAAGGGATTTTAGTAATCAGCTGATATTTTTCTAAATTGTCCTTTGTGGTAAACGAAGCTGCTGACTGAAATTTTTTGGCAAAGTACCACTCCCTTTTCTTTTTTCCCATCTGCCCTTTTTCTGTCAAATGCAGGAGTCTGAGCACAGCTTGGGTTTGTACAAACACTGGAGCAGGATGGAGGCTAGCGTGCCAAGTTCCAGCCTTGTGTGATTTTTTTAAATTTTTTTTTTAAATGGGGTGGGTTATGTACCAAACAGCAAACACAGGGTTTATAATGGACATGCTGACAAAACCTTATTTATGCTGCCTGCTGTTTCTCCTGGGCTCAGCTTTTGCATTCATCTGGCATTGCTGGCTTCCCACAGCACATTTTCAAACAAGTTGTTGTAATAACCTCATAATGTTTTTGTCACGCTCAATGGGCTCGATTTAGTCTTGCTCTTAGCTGATGTGACAGTTTGGGACAGAGCTCCCTTCCCCTGACATCAGCCCTGAATTTGACTCAAAACACTGTTAAATTCAGTGCTGTCCCTCCCTCCATTGCCATCCAGAAATGCAGATGCTGTTGCCTTTTTACTTATGATGCTACCAATATCTGCTTTGCTGGAAAGAAAGAAAATCACATTCCCCCATGATCAGAGGTGCATCTTTCTCATAAGGAGTGTTAATTGAGGCCTGCCTGGAAGTAATGAGAGAGACACAAAAGAAATAGCAGTGTTGCCAGGTGCTGGGTTTGTTGACCACACTGCACCCTTAGACTATTTCAAAGACATTGAAAAACAAGGTCTATTTGCCCTCCTTTGTCCCTGTTTGTTGTTTAAAAAGAGTCCTAAAGCTCTCCAAAACAAGTACAGCAACCCCCATCCCCATCCCCATGCCTTTCTTGTGCTGCAGAAACTGAGAGACTATTGACTGATGGGGAATAGGAAGCAAATTTACAGTCAGATCATTCCTACCAATTTTTCCTCCCAGATGTTTTTCTTTCTGTTTGTTTTACTTTGGCAGTTACCTAAACAAATTGCTCTCTGAGCAGAGGAACAAATGGAGTCTGGTTTCCCTCAGGTTTTTCTTCAGTGCCCTTTCTCCTCTCTATGATCTCAGCTTCATCTTCTGCCACGTCATCTGTAGGGTCAGGCAGTGAGGAGCCAGACAGAACTGAGTGTGGCTGCCTTGGCTTTCCTCCCTTAGCTGGGTGTGTTCCCTTGGATTTCTGTCCTTTACCCAACCTCCAGTTCATATATATATATATATATATATGTATTTTTAAGAACATAATTTTCATCCTGAAGATCCCTCCCCTTCCAAATGGATCTAAACTGGCTACTGAGGTGAAGAGGTTTTGCCTGGTAGGAGAGGATGGAACTCACAGAGGAGACAGACATACAGTCTGCAATTGCAAAAGCTTCATTTCTTCACAAGGTCAAGATGAAAGGTTAGTTTTTGGAAATCTTTTCTTCAGAAAATGCTACCTGTCCCTCATGGTTAGCTTGATGAACTGTTCCTGTTGTTTCTAAGAACACTTGAGCAGAATGTAAATCCGTATCCTAAATAAATAAATAAATAAATAAATAAAATTAGGCTGCCTCTACAAGCAGCAAAAGGAGGAGGAAAAGTGCAAAACTACCTAAAAACAAACAAACAAAACCCTCAAACCTTGTCTTTTTAAAGTAAGGTAGATTCTAAGATAGTTACAGTAGAAATATTATTTAGGTTAATTCTTAGTTTGACAGCAATGTTGACAGCTTCCTTTCAATTGGGTTGGCCCATAGCTATCTGTGGGATTTGGTTTCTGTCTCCACTTCTTGCTCCACCTCTCAGTTATGCCATTTATCCCCCTGTTGTAGACTAAATCAAGCATTACCCAGACAACCACAGCTCACTAGAAGTGTCATTTGATATAGGATTGCACCATTTGCTGGAGAGTTATTGAGACCTCTATAAAGCAAGCCAGCCAGGATTCTGCCTCAATATCTTTGAGGAATCATATGACTTATCAGAGATGAAGTGAGACAGGGAACATGATAAAGGATGTTGATTCCATAGTTTTTAGCTAACACAATTGTATGTTAACAACCCCAAAGATAAGGGAGTAAAAGACTGTATGGATAGATAACGGAACCAGAAAGAACTGGCTTGACTGCTGAAATCTGTCAAAGAAAGGAAAAGTCAGGAGTTTAGTAGTGAAGAAGACTTCTGACTTTCATCAAAAGACCACCAGAGTATGACGGACTCAAGGACCCCGATATGCATGTGAATAGGGGCAGAAACCTATGTTATTGATTCTTTGGAGACTTGATGAATATGCAAGAGACTTACAGGAACTGAAATTAATATATATTTATCCCACTAACATAAGCACACTGCCAGTAACCTTTAGTGTGTGTGTGTTAGGTGGAGCAATCCCCACACACCCGGCACCGTAATAAAGAACACCTGCTTAATAACTTCGGTTGTTGAGTTTTCACTGCATCAGAAGCCAGGACTTTTGATAGTGGGTTGAATATTATCACTAAATATTTAATATGCAGAAATCAAAGAAATACATTTTAGAGTGGTTTGAGACTTGCTCCAAGACCCTGTTAAATATGTGCATGACTCATGCTGAGGTGTTCAAAGGTCTTTATTGAGGCTTATCAGTGTAAAAGAAACAAATAGAATAAGGCTCTTGAGTTTTTAGGTGAACTTGATGTTAAGGAAAGTGAGGGAACTGAAGCCAAGTATACTGGCAGAAGGAAAGGGCTGTGCATACTCCTTGCTTACAGGTCTATCAATGCAATGCAGTATTGCACAATACGTCTGACATATTCTTAGCTCTTCTGTAAGAGATCTCCTCTGAAGAAAACCACAATTTGTGCTTATTTGTTGGTGGAGTTTTTTGTTTGTTTGTTTGTTTTATGTTCTTTGGGTGTAAGATGAGGCCAACAAGCATCCTCATGACCCATGTCTACCCTATGATCTTGCTGAAAGATTAAGGTGCAGCATAGAAAGACTCAGTACCAGACTAGAAATTGTGATGAAGTTGAGACAGTGAAGAGAAAAACAATTTAGTTAGTTGCCTCTTGCCTGAAATGAAATAACACATGAAATCATGCAAACAGTCTTTAGTTGTGCTTAGTAACTGCTCTTAGAAAAAGACAGCAGTAGTCTTTAGAAACCTGGGTTTTCAAAGACACATCTCAACAGCAGGTTTTGATACTCTGATGAAGCATCAGATAAACTAGCTACACATTCTAGGAAAAGTTGAAATTGTTTTCTTGTGGTGCTTCAGAGCTTCTATTTATTCAAAAACTGAACCATGAATCTAGGAGTCTTACTCCAGGCTCTTATTTTTGCAAATAATAGTCTGTCAATTTGCTTGGTGTTTTTTTTTGTTTTGTTTTGTTTTGTTTTTGTTTTTGTTTTTGTTTTGTTTTGTTTTGTTTTGTTTTTGTTTTTGTTTTTTTTTTTTTTCCCAAGCTGTTCTGCCTAGATGCTTTTATTTTGCATACATAATGCTTGTTCCTGCAACAGTTACCACTTTAAAAGTTACCATGGTAACTGAAATTTCATTGTTGTTTCCTGTTGAAAGCAGCACAAGAGTGAGCAAGAGAAGAACCACCATGTGGTTCTTCTGGCTGTGTGTTGGACAGGAAGCCACCAGAGCTGGGCCATAATCCTGTCTCCTCTGCAGGCCTTTGTCTTTTCCCGCGTTGTCCCTGGCAAGAACAAGCAAAGTATTTTGGTGATTTTTGGGTGTCTGTTGATGGGCAGCCACCCAGGCCCTGCCTAGCAGCCTCACCTGTTCTGGCAACCTTAAGGATCAGAGGGGTTTTCCAAAGGCCTCCTTCCACACCTATGGGCTTTCCTCACGTCTTGCTGTCTGCCTTGGCCCACTCTGCGTGGGCTCCCCTGCCCACATGCCATCCCATCCTCCAGATCCCTTTACTTCCCCGAATTCCTAAATTCCTTTGTAACTCCTGTCGTTTACCTCTTGGTGTCTCCATTTCCCTTCTACCCCTGGCCTGTGCTGTGGCTTTCATAGCTCTCCTCAGCCTCGTGGCTGTACTTCTGTTTACCTGAGAAAGAGCATTAGGCTGCTGGGTAGGCCTTGACATTTTTCAGGAGCAACTGTATGGCAAAAGGAGTCTGGCTGCTTATTTGCTGTTATTGAGGCTCATGGATGCTGTCTTTGTTATTTTGTTTTCAGCTTGCATTAAATAAATTAACTTCATACTTCTTGTTATCATCAATCTTCATCTCATCCACTGAAGGCAGCTAAAAAGAAGGGCACTATTTAAGTGTTTTTTGTTTGTTTGTTTGTTTGTTTGTTTTTTCAGAAGGAGCAATCCCTTGTTTAAGCTCACCCTGCAGAGCAGGAACATGGGTAGCTCTCCTCCTTGCCAGATCTGCTTCACTACTCTGGCACCAGCTCTGCGAGAGGCTGAATCTGTGGGACCGGGCTACCAAGAAAAGCACATGATAAAATAGCGTATCTCCAAACTCTGCTTCTGTCTGCCAAGTGATAATTTAGGGAGGGGGAAACCCAACCCCCAAGATACCCATTTGGTATATGACTGACGGATTTATGATAGGATGCAGTTTCCGCTGTTTGTCTTGCAGAGAGTGACTGGGCCACACGATTACACATCTGCCTTCTTGATGGTGAATGCTTCCAGCTGAATTTAGAGGACAGGAAATGATTTAGCTAAAGGCTTTTGGTGACAATTAACAGAATTCCTGCTGATAACTTTTTTGTCCTCTCTCTCAGAGTATTTTTACAGCAAACCCAAAGTCAATGCAAAGTGGCATTGGAGGTGGGTGGTTACGAATAACTGATGAGTGTGTCACAGAACGGCTTTTATTTCTACTGAAAGTAGGATTGTTTTTTTTTTTTTTTTTTTTTTTTTAACTTCATCCCTTTAATATTCTACTTGGTGATGAGAGCAACATAAACATCTGTTTTTGTTACCAGGTGGTCATACCCTAAAACCAGACCAATTTGGCCTCAAACAAGGGAGAGCTATTGTCAAAATAATCTACAGGAAAAGTATGATTGTCCAGGAGTCTCCTGGTATGGAGGACCAGGGAGGCAGTCTATGCTTGTGTTTGGAGTGGTCTATCTGCATGAACAGCTCATGGTGAACAGCTCATTTTTGCCAGAAGCAGCATGTGATCAGTTTAAGTCCCAGGACCACAATGGTAATGTCAGCTTTGGAGCATATATTTAAAAACAAACAAGTAATTTCTGTGGTGCATTCCTTGTATAAAGCATTCCACTTGCAAAGAGGGAAAACCAAATATTTATTTTGCTCTCATATTAGACTGAAAGCATTAGCATGAAAGAAAGCAAATTACTGGTGTTGGATGTGCTCCCTCAAGAAAAGCAAAACAAACAAACAAACAAAACACACAAACAAAAAACCAAACCAAAACAAAAAAACATAGGACTTGTCATAGATGCAACGGTGGAAATGAAGTATCTTTCCTTAGTATTTGGTGGTCTTCAGACCTATGGTTTTGTTTCTTACCTTAGATGAAAAAACAGAGTTACCAAGGGTGCATTGGTATTGATTCTCCTCTAAGGAAAGGAAGGATAAAAATGTTTGAAAGAATTGATACTGATGGAAATTAAACAGCTCTATTTGTAGTAGATAAATTATGGTTCAGGAGATTAAATAAGTAAGATGGATGTTTGTCCTTGGGTATCTGAAACCTGTATACAAACAAACAAAAAACAAGCAAACAAACAAACAAACAAACAAAAACAAACAAACAAAAAACACAACATTTTGAGAGCTTAGGGATCCACTGTGGGCTTTGTCCTGGTTTCATGCTTGAGGACCTTTCTCCAGCAATGTTTATTACACTGCAGTCTCCAAACTGTTTTTTACTGGAAAAGTAGTGAAGTTAGCTTTGTAAGATGGATCAGTCTGGCTTGTTCATGCTGTCAGTGACTGTTATGAAGTGTGATGTGAGGAAAATGGCCTTTTATTGTTTGTATAGTTAGCAGAGTAGAGAAAAACTGCTTATATCTGCTTTGGAGTCAGTTTGAATACTGATGGGTCAGATCTTTTGCTCTGCCTTATCCTCACTGGTGGTTTTGCAAGTGCAGCTTCAAGCTCAAGAACAGGAGGAGAGACTGAAGAGGAAAGCTCCAGTGGTCACACTGGATGGAAAATGAGTAAGTGATAAGATGGTGGAAAACCATCTTGAGAAAGTGATGGGGAAACAGGGACTGGAAGAGTCACACAATGGAGTGACACAACAGAAAGCATATACACAGAGGCTGCAGTTCCAGTCTGTACTGCTGTACATTTTATTCTGAGACAACTTGGACTCTAGATAGAAAAAAAATGGTTTTCTTTCTAAGTATACAGCAATTTAAATAATATCAGCTATTTGCACCCAGAGAACAGAATGTCTTGTACAATTAAGCTAGTGTTTTCAACCTCACAAAAGATCTTGTAAAAAAAAAATCCCCTTGTGCTTTTACAAAGTTCATTTACTTTCCCTTCCTTCCCCAACTAAATGCAGAGAAGATGAAGAAGGTTTGAAGTCTTGCTGTTTTGCTAACTACATTTTTGGTATTGAATGACACAGCTTGTTTGATTAAACCCAGCTATGCTTTTATAATTTACATTCAAAATAAAAAAAAAATAAATAATAACCTCAGCGCTGTTAGAGCACCTTCCATGAGAAAGGATGAGTGCAGCAGTTTTGCCTCTCCAATATAAGATTAAACATGGGCATGCAAGAGACCAAGAAGAGGCCTTCTCTTCTTGTGTCTCGGCATGGCAAATGTGAGGGCTGTCTAAGACTCGAGCAGCTACATCCAGAGGTGTGAGAGCTGATGGGACCAGGGGGCTGGAGTGGACCAGACATGTGCAGAGCAAGAAGCACCCCTTTCTCCTCACCCTTTAGCACAGCTGGAGAGCTCCCAAATTTCCCACAAGTAGTCTTTAGGCAGTTGTTATTAAAACAAAAGGTGGAGTTGCTTCTTTCAGGTGGCTGGGATGTAAATCCAGAGCACTTTGATAGGGCCAGACTGCTGCTGGGCAGGTACTGAGGACTGTGAACATGTGCTACCCCAAACCAAAACCAGGGGCTTGGTGATCACCTCATCACCTCAGGATAATTGGATGTAGAGCAGGTCTGCAGATGACTCTGTGCAGCTCAATTAATCCAAATGGTGCTGATAGATGAGAAAATGACTATGAAAATGATGCAGTAGCATGCAGCTTTGAAGAGAACCTGCTGCTGGGTGAGGTAGAGTATTCCTTCCCCAGACCAGAAACCTCAGCCCTGGTCCTGCAGCAACCAAATCTGTCAGTCCCTGGTTTACAGTGCTTACTCTTGAGAGCTGTGCTTGAGGAGCTGCTCTGCAGCAGGGTAACTGCACTGCACCCTTTTTTTTTTAAAGGAGGTTGATGTCTTGTCCTTCTGTTTGGCTTGATACAGCTGAAAGAAGACAAGCTGGCAATGCTGGCAGTTGCTTGATGTGCTCTGGACTTGTCTATGCATATCCTCGCTCTCAAATTCCTAGGGTTTTCAGTGCAGCCTGACCAGAATGCTGAAAAAAAACTTTTGTAATCTCTTTATCTTCTGTGTGTTTTTGCCAATACAGGTAAAAGAGAGGTGCACTCCATGCTCTGCATGCAAGGGTGGGATGTCACCTGTGTTTCCACCAAAGTAAACAAGAGATATTCCTAGGTAATTACAGAGAACGATCTAAACGAAACATCTTGTCTCTACAGCTGGTTCCTGTGACATAGCAGACAGGGCAGGGAAACTTGCCCTGCTAGGATATCATCAGTGTTTCTCTTTATTCAAACAATAAATTAGATTCTTTCGTCTTTGCTCCAGCTAAATTCCAACTCAAGCGTGAAGGAAAGCTTTGTATGACTGAGGTTTGCTGGGGGTAGTTGTGGTAAGATTGGTTCAATTGCTGTGCTTTCAGAGATCTATTTTAAATTCATGCCCTTGCCATGTCTGAGGTTTCAGGTTTGGTCCTGGATCTGTTGGACTGTGGCCTCTGGTGTCACTTCATTTCTCACTTGTGGTGTTACAGTCAATGAATAGACTACCCCAGTGTTCACACAGGTCCAACTCTTGGGATAGAACAGCACCTTCCATAAGCCCCAATGGAGGTTCCCCTGTGGGAAGCATGGCTTACTCAGGTAAAAATATGTAGGTTTTTTGTTTGCTTGTTTTAGTTGGAGACAACACAGCTGAAAATGAAACAAAACAAACAAACAAACACTCAGAATTTAGAATGCGGGTTGCAAAACAGTCTGGATCCCACTAGATGATGTTCAGCAGTAATGGAGAGATTGACAGCTTCCTCCTAGGCTTCAGCAGGGACTGAGGAGAAATCCTGAGAATTATATTTCCTTGTAGCAATGAGACACTATCTGTGTATATATAGATGCTTTAATTTGGCTGATTTGCCTTAAGTAAGTTGAGTTAAGAACATGATTGTTGGCTTTGCTTTGCAAGCTGCATACAAAACTTTTTATTGTAGCTTGCTTTATAAACTTAGCCTCTTTAAGAAAGTTAGGTGGAATTAAATCCAGACCTGTTAAAATCAGGAAAAGTTTAGCTGTTCACTTCAACAGTGGCAGGAATGCAAGAACAGCAACACTGGCTCAGATCAGTGATTTATCTAGCCCAGTACCCTCTTCCCTATCAATGGCCAGAGGTGGATGCCAGTGGAGAAGCGAGGACAAAGTATGTATTTTGCAATGCTACCCCCCAACACTTCTCCAGCCTGTTCAGGAAGTCCATGAGATGGATAAGCTGCCTTTGCTTACAGTAATTTTTTTTTTTGTTTGTTTGTTTCTGTGACCTTTCTTGTTTTCCCCATGAACCTATATAAATTTGTTGTACCCACCATATCCTATGAAGGAGACCTGCAGATGCACAGACTCTTGTGCAGTGGAGTACATGCCATTGCTTTGTTCTGTGTGTGGCTCCTTTCTGTGGCTTTGTTCTGCATTTCTCAGCTGTTGCCTTAGCAGAGACAGGAAAACACCCTGGAAGCTCTCCACATGCCACTCCTACTTTGGTAGACTATCATAGTCTATTTCAGTTGTCTTTAAATTTGGAGAATGTTTGTACACTTGGTATTTTTTCTTTTATGGCAACTGTTTTATCACTGTTGTATTTTTCTGAGACTTTTCCAATTCTAATATGTCATTTTTGAGTGGAGGGGACAGAATTGCTCCCCTAATCAAGGTCTAGACAAACCTTAGGTTTATACTGCTACTGTCTGGTTTCCTCCTTATTATTTTCCTGACAGGAGAAAGGCATCAACTCCTAACACTCCTTTTGACCATTTCTGAGCATTGGGACCATAGTGCTGGAGGGTGTGGAAAGATTTCCCCCTCCTCTACAAATTCAGCTGGCTACACTGCAGGGCAACTCTCTGACAGGAGCTCTTCAAGAAAAGATTGGAACAAACCTCATTTGTCTCCAATGGGGTTGAAGTGACATCACCAGTGCAGATGTTGTCTCCAACACAAGTACAAGTTGGAGGGGGTTCATGTTTCTAGACACCTCTAGAAATTGTAATTTTTTTTCCTTTCCTTATTTTTCTTCACACTTTTTTTTTTAAGGCCTGGTGTTTTGGGGTGGGTTGGGCAGCAAACTTGAGGCAGAGGCTGGAATCTGTTTCCCCAAATGCAGTGTTGACTGCACGCAGTGAAGTGGGAGACAGCTGGCCACAAAATGCTTTTAGAGGACATGCAGCAATAAGAAACAATGTTTTTGAATGGTCGTACATAAATGCTGGGGAAAAAAAAAAAAAAAAAAAAAAAAAGTGCCACAAGCTATACTATTTTCCACTCCAAGCTGTATTTGCTTCACTTTTTTCCTGTCTCTAATCCAAGCCATGACTAGTAATGCCTCCCTTCCCCAAAACACTGTCACCTAAATATTACTTTAAGCTTGTGGAAGAGCAGTCACAGCCTGCCTATCCTGCCTGTGATCTCCTCCATGCAGGTCTGGAGTTGTCCTCTGGCTCCCAGCACTCTTGGGAGGAAGCCCAGAGGTGAGTCCTTCATGGACGTTGAAATGGTATTGCTCTGCAGGTCTGGTAACGAGGATCTGTGCTGCAGAGATGGGATGCAAGCTCTGACGTCAGTGGTGTCCCCTGGTTTCTGCAGCAGTGGATTGAAGATGGTTGTGTGCACACAGTGTGTGAGGGGAAAAAAAAAGTCTTTTAGGTTAGTAAACACAAAATATTGTGGAAAAAGCGAGTGTTACATATACTCATGTTTTGGAGACTTAGGATCTTCAGGCATCACAACACCCCTCAGGGGGTGATACTAAAAAATAAATTAGTAACCTCGTTCTTCTGCAATTACAATCTCTGGCTTTTGTCTGGATGGGGAATTTTAGTTCAAGCCCTTCACAGCGGTGTTACAATGCATAATTATATGACTTGAGGTGCAGTTACACTGATGCAAATCATCTGGGTGTGCTATCTCTCCATTTAATCAGTGATTTGTTTGCCATTTGAGTACAGAAAAAACTTTGTTTAAAAATGAGCTGAATATACTTCCAGTAGGAACATCAGCAGGAAATAATGAAATGTAGCTGATTTGCTAGTAGTTAAGAGTACCCAAGAGCTCCCCAAGTGTAGTTCATTTACCCACAGAGCTTTATGCAACACACCATCAGCTAATTTCACACATAATACATACTATTCCTTATGTTCTTCTTTGTTTGTGGCCTTTCCCACTAATCTTTAACTGCATTAGAAACACAGAAGCTGTCTCCTTTATTTACTGGGTGTTCCCCTTGATTTGAATCCTACTTTTCATTTTTGGGATTCTCTTTTTTCATGTTAACATCATTGTATGTAACATCACTGTATGTAAAATCATTGTATGGGGGCCTTGGAGCTGAACGCAGTGCTCCAGGTTGGGTTCTCACAAGAGCACAGTAGAGGGGGAGAATTCCCTCCCTCAACCTGCTGGCCATGCTGCTTTTGATGCAGCCCAGGATACGGCTAGCTTTCTGGGCTGCAAGTGCACATTGTGGGCTCATGTTGACCTTCTCATCAACCAACACCCCCAGGTCCTTCTCTCTCAGTGCATTCCTTGCCCAGTTTGTATTTCTGCTTGGGATTGCCCTGACAGAGGTGCAGGACCTTGCCCTTGGCCTTGTTGAACTGCATGAGGTCCACACAGGCTCACCTGTCCTGTCCAGGTCCCTCTGGACGGCATCCCTTCCCTCCAGCCTGTTGACTGCACCATGCATGTTGGTGTCATCAGCAGATTTGCTGAGGGTGCACTCAGTCCCAACTGTCCATGTCACTGACAAAGATATTAAACGGTGCTGGTCCCAGTACTGACCCCTGAGGAATGCCACTTGTCACTAATCTCCACCTGGACGTTGAGCCATTGACTGCAACTATTTGAGTGCCAGTCAGTTCCTTACCCACAGAGTAGTCCATCCATCAAATCCATGTCTTTCCAATTTATGGTCAAGGATATCATGGGGGACAGTGTCAAATGCTTTGAACAAGCCCAGGCAGATGATGTTAGTTGTTCTTCCCCTATCTACCAATGCTGTAACTCCATCATAGAAGGCGACCACATTTGTCAGGCACAATTGGCCCTTAGTGAAGCTGTGTTGGCTGTCACCAATCACCTCCTTGTTTTCCATGTGCCTTAGAATGCCACTGCGTTTTGAACTTGTAGGAAGGGAGAGTTTCCAGTCTGGGGATACAAACCTGCAGTAGCGTTTTTGATGATGTCAGTAACACTACATTGTTTGTTCGCTTGAAGTCTTTTTCTAATACATCTCTTTTTATTCGTGCTCTTATTTCCTGGGCACAACTGGGCTGAGATGACAGAAATCAGTTGACAAGATATTCAAACAGAGCACTTCCTCCATACAGGGACAGATAGAGGTAGAAGAGACTTTTGAAGATCTCAACCCAAATGCAAATGCTGATCGCAGGTGAAGTCATGGTGGCTGACACCTTTGAAGAGGATTTCTTGTATTTCCCTACCAGAAGATTTTCTAGCATTCTAACCAATATAAAAACAAATCCTTATTGATCTCTAAGTTTTCTTTCCTAGCACATTCCCTCGGCATGTCAAAAATTTGGCACTGTGCTTTAAGAGAGAGGTGAGCAAGAGGAGTTATTTCTTTAACTGGATCTTTCCCTAAATTACTTCTGTGCAGTGCCAAATACTACTGACTTAAATGTATATAAAGACCCATGTTCACCTTCCTGATATATATTTTCAGTCTATTTTACCCACCTGAAAGTTAGAATAGTCCTATGATGAAGACCTGTGGTCTCAGCAATCACAAGAAATGACTGCGATTCCTGAGAAAAGCCTGTCTTTTCTTGCCTCTTCCTTGCCCAAACCCAGCTGTACTTACCAGCAAGCATTGTAACAGACACAGGAAATGCAATGTGCTTCATCCCAAAGTCTTGAAACACTAGCATAACCCAGCAAGGATGGGCCTTGTGACAGTTGTATGAACAAAATGAACCACAATTTTCATTTCCACCTGGTAATTTTTAATATGGTTAAAAACAAAACAAAACAAAACAAAACAAACAAACAAAACCAAAACAAAATGCACAAAGAAAACAGCAATGGCTGGCATAGCCCTTAATTTATTTGTGTGTGTGTGTGTGTGTGTATAAGGCGTAATATGCTCACTGTGTTGGTAAAATGAGACATTTCCTACAAAAGAGCAGTATTTAAACAACAACAAAAGTTTTAAATAATGAAAAAAAAAATTGGAAAAAATGTTAAAAGCAGAAGGTTTTTTAAACAGTCCTAAATTACAAACTTCTATATGTTTGCAACATCTTTCCTCATTCTCTGTGTGATAAAAAAGAATTAAGAAAGTTAGGGAGTTACTCCCCTTAGGTACACCTTATCCAGCTTGCAAATATAACTGCATTGTAGGCTTCATACTAGGCCTATTGTTTTTCTTTTCTTTTCTTTTCTTTTCTTTTCTTTTCTTTTCTTTTCTTTTCTTTTCTTTTCTTTTCTTTTCTTTTCTTTTCTTTTCTTTTCTTTTCTTTTCTTTTCAAGACCTGTTTTTTTTTTTTTTTTTTTTTTTTAAGGCCTTTTTCTTAAGACCTGTTGTTTTGCTTAAGATCTTCATTGTGGAAATTTTGGTGAAACTTCAATAACTTTTTTTCTTCCAAAGTTAAGATACTGAGTTTCATCAAGAAATGATAATCAAAACGCTCATTGTTGCTCATAGGGCTTTGTACATAATTATCTTAAGGAAGTGTTGTATATTAAGTACGTTGTATCCACACTGTAGTAGGGTCAGCCTTTCAGCTCATAACACAGTAATACAGACTGGGCTCAAAGCATGAATGGTCTGTAGTTACAGTCACCATGCTCTACAGGTGTACTGATTCTTCTGTTGGGTAGGTCATGGTTAGGAGTGGGCTAGGGCTGAAGAAAAAAGCAGAAAATGCAGCTGAAATGGAGGCTATTTGTTTTTTCATCCTACAAAGAAGATTTATCTTTTTCCCTGTGTTTTCAGGTTTGAACTTTCCAAAGTCATGAGAGCTGGCAAAAGAGAAAAATCAAACAAGGTATGTTTATGTCTTTGCTTTGTAGGGAAAGGCATCATTTTCAGGCAGCCAAGCAGCAAAGAAACCCCAGGAGACAGTGCCTGATTAACAAGTCTCCAGGGGCTGGCAGTGAGTTCTGTGAGGTTGAAAGCAAACTTGGTGTAACTGTTGGCACTTGTTCCACATGGGAATAGTAAGTTCATTTTTGTGCACTTCCTGATGCTTGCTCTGTGGTTGTGAGCTAATAGAAGGCAATGCATAAACTTCCTGAGCTCTCTAAATAAAGCTTCCATTTTGGATAGATGTTTTCAAAGAAAGGAACATTGTACTTTCTGCTTTGGTTGAGTCCTCATATTTGGCTCTCTGAATGAACAACTTTGGTTGTTAAACAGTTGAAAACTTATTTCAAAAGGCTTGAATGTATCGCAAGCAAAAATACCTTCACTTGAATGGCTTGGAGCAGCTCTCAGAAGTTTATTTACATAGCTGTTGTATTGTGCCACAGTTTGAAGGGCATCCAGGCTACTTCTTTAATCTAAGTTCCTTTTACTTAAATAATTAATTCATAAATAACTTCAGTTTTCATTATTTCTAAGATTGTTTCTTTCAAGACATTATTATAGCTAACCAGAAATTATTTAACTACTTGAATTAATGCATATATTAGGTCTTCTATATTCTGATGTATCAAACAGCAAGTGAGCCAGCCGCTGCCCGTGCATGCGTGTCATAATGTGAGGGAGTGCGTGTCTGTAGATAGTGACAATGCAAAGTTCACCCCCATGCCCTAGTGAGAACCTCAAAAGGTCACTTGTGAGAGCTCTTCATTTCAGGGCCATCTCTCCTGTCAGGAAAAATATGTTTACCTCCTGTGGAAAGACCTTCATAAAACTAGGTGTTATGAATTTAGCCATAATTTCCTGTTCATACTAACCAGGCTGAATAAAGTGGGTAGAGCAGCAATGAATGCTCTGTGTTCTCTTTTTCTCATTCTCAATCAAATTGTACATTTCAATTTCATGCACATTTCTCTTTGTCAGCCCCCGCCCCCCACCTCCCGGTTCCATGATAATCTTTTTTTTTTTTTTTTTCCCCAGGTGCTTTATATTCTGTATGACACTAATGCCAACCAATTGTTTAAAACAACAATGTATAGAGTTAACTCCCATGATGATAAAAGAGGCAAAATGAGTGCCCACAGCTAGCTAGCTATCAAGAAATCATCTAGTACTCTGGCATTTGCTATAGGCAAAATAAAACAAAGCACTAGCAGCAATAAATCAATTCTTGTGTGCAGGTATTGTCAAAATAAGCTGTACTGGCTCTCTCTCATCAACTCTTAAGCCAATAATGCTGTTTTTTGTACATCCAAACATTTTGAAATGCCGTTGTGCCCAAGAAAAATCTAAGCTGTTTCAAATGTGACTATCCACAAGGTAAGGGGTGTCATGGGTGTCTCCAGCTTGTCTGGGAAACTTCATTAGGTGCCTTAAAAAACGTAATTAGGTGCCTCCCTCAAGTAAGCTACAATTGTACGTTGCCTGAGATGAGTGCATAAAAATATTACAGATAGAGCTGGGCTCTAAAATCAGAGCTGAATCTTAAATATCAAAATGTCTTTAATGGTTTGATATCCCTCTCCCCCTCTCCTTCCCCCTCCTTTTTTTTTTTTTCTTCACATCAGAAGGATGTGAAGAACACAAAACCGAGGCTTTGTGTCCAAACTTTCATATCCTTGTACACTAAAGCTCTGTGGGGCCTGGGTTTTGGCCTAGTTCCATCTGTATCTATTGTATTGAAACAGTTAAAGGCATTCTTCTCTTCCCATTTCTCCTCTGCAGCTGGAAAGCACTATACTCCGCTTTCATGAAAACAAACATCAATGCTACTTGTTGTATAAACCTCTAATTGGTCCAGTTTGCTTTCACTGGAGTGGCCTATATGTCTGTAACTTTATATAAGAGGTAGATTGTGTAGGTGCAGGATTATATCCTTTCTGTCAGACAATGTTCAAATCCATGAATCCATATTCAACTTCTGTCAGGAGCTGCCCTGTTTATACAAGACGAACAGGAAAATTAGATATCATTGCATTTTTGTTCCTTTTCTACCTTCATATCTTAGGAAGATGTCAGCCTATTTAATATTTTCTAATTTTATTTTATTTTGAGTCTAAGGTCATTCTGATTTTGTGCTTTTTCACATCTAAAGTGGATGTTCAAATGCTGCAGAGGGGTGCTTTTATTAACTTCTCTGTGTATAAACTGATTTTCCTCTGTGCCTCAGCACTGGAACAAATATAGGATGTAGGGATCATGATAAAACGTGTAGAGATCATGATAAAATGTGTTAAAAATATTTAAAAATACAGAGATTTAATTTTTATAATGCTGATGCAAGCATCACTAGAAATAGATTATTTTCTGAAAATAAGTAGTAGACTCTAAAAGAAAGTTGAGTAAGAAAGATTTCTTAACTTTTACAACACTGAATAATGTGTGCACTGGGGCAGGATGTCAGCACTAGCCAATGATTTCTGCTTCTTGGTCCTATTGAATGGAGAAACCTGTATTGCTAAATTGTGAATAAATGGTTTCTGGAAGTAACCAACAAAAAGCAAATTCCCTTTATTGACTAAGCAGCCTCACCTTCACCTTGTAGCCAATTGCAAGATTAAAAGTAGTAGTAAAAATATTCACATTGATTAACAAAGTTGGTTTAGTTCTACTCTAGACAAATTTAGCAATATTTCATTTACAATTCCTGACCATGCTTATTTTTTTTTCTATGTAGACTTGCTATGACAAAATCTCTTACATTTTAATTATATTTTTCCAGATATTATCTTCATAAAGCTAACATTCAGAGAGGCACAACCATTATTGTTAATAGGGGTAGGGGAGGGGGTTAATGCTTGTTAAAAATGCTGTCACTACTGAAGTTTTCTGTGTGCAAGGAGATCAGCACGGATTCCTCTGATCTGCTTACCCTATATGATCTTTGTACTGATTTAAGACCTGATCTGAAGAAGCAAGTAAGCACTTGGTTATTTTCAGCATATTAATCTAGTAATGTAAGTGAGATTGTTAGTCTGTTTCAAGGATATGGGTTTAAAATGAAGCATTTGCTTAAATACCTGCCTGCTTTGACCTTTACTCCCCCAAACGCCCACCCCCAAATGCTGATTTCATACTGCTCATTTCTAGCTAATAGCCATTGCTGCTTGGAATTGGATCAAGATTTCCAGTTCTTTTCATATATATCATTAGAGAGCTAGGAGGCATTAACAGCTTTCAGCTGTGAGTGTGCTCCAGCTGAGCTGGGATGAGCAAGCCTAGGGATGAAGGGGAATGCAGTCCCATCAGTCTGAGCTTTGCCACAGTAAGCATATGCTAATTATTTTCTAAAATTACTCTTGTAATGCCCAAACTCAATTGGTGAGGGTATAGCTATGGTGTATTGTCCTGCTTCACAGCTGGCAACCGAGGGGGATGCCTTGGGTATCAGGGGACACTTTAAATGACACCGTATTACCCATGTTTAGGCAACAGTTGAACCTTTCTGTGTGCAAATGGTCCCAAGGGGTGATTTTCTGCCAGGCAAATACAGTCGTTTCAGCAGGCAGGCTCGATGCTCGGCCAAGTCCATCCCCAGGAAAGCTCCCACTGATCTCAAGCATGCCAGGGTCTGCTGTTGGGAAATGAAACCTGCCTGACTGAAGAGTCTTAATTAGGCAATTAAAGCCTGATGTAAAATTGCTGAGATAAACAGGGTCTGGAGGCACAGAATATTGACAGTGCATTGCAAAACCTTTGCTGTTCAGACCCAGGCTTCAGACTGTCCAGGACTGGTTTCAGGAAACAAAGCACCAGGCTCCTCTGCTACCTGATAGGACCTGTCAGGGACCCCGGGGTCAAGCTTTTTCACTCACTCAGCACACGGGTGTAAGCATTAGCTTCTCTCCTTTGGCTCTGCTCTGACTTCCCTTCAAATTCTCATTAGTTTTAATCAAGTCCAGCTTTGGGATTTAATACCTGTGTTCTGGGTGGTTTGAAATGCCCAATTTTCGGTTTCCCTGTGCTGACACTGTTGCCAGCACAGGGAAGTGCAGCTCTGGCATCTCTCCTGTCCCACCCCAGCTGCCTACCGGTTCCTACGTCCCTCCAGTGGCTCCTGTTTCCTTCCCAATGTCACCTCAGCAGTGAGGTGGCATCTGCTGCTCAGTTTGTTGTCCCTGAGTTAGTTTCCATAAGCCCTTCCACAGCTGGGGACTCCAGCCAGCTGCTTGGTTCATGGAGGAGGCCTCATTCACCTTCTGAACTGACCTGAAGTTTTTGTTTCTTTTGCAGAAGCATTTTAAAAATTGTGGTTGTTCGAGGAGACTGAACTGGAAGAATTTGGTTAAGTGTCAGAGCTAGGGCCTGTGTGCACACTAGTGTGTAAGAAGAGTGCAAGCTCGGGTCATTGATCGTGGCTTTGCATCCTGGTGGGTACAGACAAATTCAGAATATATGTGTAAAAGAACAAAAGGGGGGAGTCTAGAAGCATGTAACAGGCTTTTCTGTACAGGCCAGATGGTAAAACTTTTTATTTTCTTTTAATTTGAAGACTCAGCATTTCTGATGCCAAGAACTTACGCTCAGAAAAAAAGTGAGATAAGGCTGGAATCTGTAAATGTGGGAAATAAAATACAAGTGGAAAGCTCTCTGCTCATTCCCCATTTACAGCAGATCTGCAGCCAGACTTATGCTCTTGGCCTATTATTTGGGACGGCAAGAGATTAGTGTGCGGTCATGCTGCTGGACCGGGGGCGAACCGTTGGCTTATAAATGCCAACGAAATCGCCTGAAAAACACACGGGGTGTAAGCAGTGGTGCCTGAGTGAGAGCCGTGCTGGCAGGGGTCTGCACCCGCTCTCCTCACAGAACGGAGGTCCCTCGTCCCCGGGGCTGCCGGCGGCCGGTTCCCCCGGCGGCGACAGCCGCGCGGTCGGGCCCGGGGTCGGTCGGGGCGGGCCGGGGCGGGCGAGGCGGCGCCGGGAGGCGGTGCGGGGCGCCGGGAGGCGGTGCGGGGCGCCGCGGCGGGCGGCGGAGGGCAGCGGCGCCGTGCTCATGTCAGCCCCGGCAGCGCCGCGGTGAGGGCCGCGGCCGGGCCCGTGCTCGCCGCCCGCTGCGCAGCGCTTCGGCGGCCGCCCCCCGGCTCAGCTCGGAGGGAGAGGGGTGCGCGTGTGCGAGGGGAGCGCAGCACGGGCTGAAAATGAGGCAAAATGTCTGAGAAAATGTCCAGCTTTCTGTACATCGGGGACATCGTGTCCCTCTACGCCGAGGGCTCTGTCAACGGTTTCATCAGCACCCTGGGGTGAGTGCGGGGCGGGAAGCCGGCAGGGCGCAGCGGGCAGAGGAGGAAGCGCGGGGACGGGGTGACCGCGGCAGCGCTCCGGGGGGAGCTGGAGCGGGTGCCCGGGGCTGCCGGGGATGCCCGGGGCTCGCCGCCATCTCCGCGGCTTCGCCCGGCCAGGCCGGGCCGGGCCGGCCCAAACCGGAACCGGGCAGCGCCGGCGGCGGCACCGGCGCCGTGCGGCACCGGGGCGCTCCGCGGGGTACCTGCGGCTCGCTTCCGCTTGGTTGCAGTTCCTTTCGGATCATTTCAGTTCAGTTTATTTTATTTCATTTTATTATAGTTTATTTCATTTTTTAAAAATTGCTATTTTATATTTTTAATCATTTTATTTATTTATTGGGGGGGGGGGGGGGGGGGGGGAGAGCTGCTTTACTTCAGAGATGCAGAGGATGAGAGCTTGATTCACCCTCATAATCAGCTCGTTGCCCCCTTTCCATCTTGCCGGTGTTCACCTGAGGTCTTATCTGCGATAAGCAGACGTTTTTAGTATTTCACGGGGATGCTTTTTTTTTCCCCATCATCAGTTCTTTCTCTTCGCAGGATGAAAAGTTGTAGTTTAACTCGGGCTGCAGCACTCCTGGTTGCTCGAGGCTTTCCTTAGTGCTGTAAATGCCCTGCCTGGAAGCCTAGGGAAGCACGCTGATGTGACGGTAGGGGTGCACCCATACCTTTCTTTAAACTGTCACGTTGTGTGGTTGCAGCGACAGATCCCAAGGGTACAGTGGTTCCCTCCGATGTTGGTAGGAGAGCTGCAGCAGTTTCAGTGATTTTTGTGGCACGGCCAAAGTAAGCACGTCCTTAACCATTTGTCAGTGGAAATGTCTCTTGCACTGCATGAATCATAGCAATTCAATTGGCAAGGCAGCTCAAACTCTGGTTAAATATCAGTGCTGTTTATTGCTTAAACATTAGCTGTACCTTGAGAACAACAGTTAAGCAAATATATCCCTTGCTAAAGCCGATCCTCTGCTAATTAATGTGCGCCTGGTTATTGCCCTTGCTTGTTTTGGACTGCCGGTATCCTGAGGTGTCTTTGCTGGGGGACGGCAGGGTGAAGTCAGGGCAGTAGCTACATGCTAACAGCTAATGCCTGTGCATAATGTCTATGTCACCCGCTGGGGTACCCTGACTGGAAAAAAGCTGCTGGTCAAGGTCGTCTGTATTTCTTTATCTTATTATTACTTCCTATCCTTGCTGTTCAATCATTTAATCAGTTTATAAGTATTTTTCCATAGTTGGTTCCTCTATTTGTTAATTTTGTGTCTTTTCTATCTGTGACTGTCTGTATTTTGTCTCACATCTTCTTCTGTTTTGCTGACTCCTGTCATTTTAAATCCTACCTGAAAACATTTGCTTTCTGCAGCTGGTAATCACTGGATATTGTTTCTTATTCTTGTAGCCCCTGCGTTTTTTATTTGTTGGCATAATTGTGTTGTTGTTTGGTTCTGTCTCATTGCTGCATCTAGGGGAAGCTAAGTTTCTCATACTTTACTTTTACTACTTGTTATGTTAAGAATTGTACCTAATTTCACAGAACTTGTCTGTGACCACAGACATTCCTGCTGTGACCAGTGCTGATACCACTGCACATTGCTTAAACATATGCTGGCGTTCCCGTGTTACAACCTGGAGGTCCTCCACTCATCCCTTGGAGTAAGGGCAGAACATTTGCCCCAGGTTTTATAGACAAGAAGCCAAGATAGCAGCTTGCCTGAGGCACACAGGAGCTCTTCTGCAGAAGTAATTGAAGTCAGGCTAACACCCTAACTAACCGACTGTTCAGGCTTTCTTCTTGTAAGAGCCAGCTGAAGAAAACCACCTGGGATATGAGACAGGATGCCTCTGTGCATCTCTCCTTCAGCAGCAGGTATGGCCAGGGCTTCAAGGTAGCTCTGGTCTCCTCAGTGCAGCAGTTCTATATCCTGCTCCCCAGCCAGGTATGGACGTCTGCAGAGCCAGCAGACCGGAGTCGAAGAGCTGAAGGCCTTGAAGGAAACGTGAAGTCACCAGTGGAAAACTCCCATGTCTACTAAATGGGAGCGCTGACCCCTCTGCTGGTGGTACGGGAGTTTGGACAGAAATGTAAGGTTGTGCTGCCAGGTTGTGTTACCTGTGCCAGCTAGTGAAATTACTGCCTTTAGAGTGGTTGCAGAAACACAAGAGGCAGAGAAAACACCACTAAGTTCAGGGAAGAAGTTTGCCCAGCTGTGCATTCAGTGTGTACTTGTGGCTGGACTTCTGTCTCCTGCATGCCTTCAGGCCCTCTGTTCAGCCCACACGTCTGATGGAGGCACCCTACTTTCCCGAGGTGCTGCATGCATGTTGGTGAGGACGAAGAGGGTAGGAGCTGGGATGACTGCTTTCTCACTTCCCTTGACCGGTGTGGGTCCTTGTTTTTTTTACCTCCTGCTGGTGTTGCTCAGGGTGCTGTTTTGCAAGGTGCCAGGAGAGGAGGGAAAATTAGCTCATGGCTCACACCCTTTAGGCCATCAGATAGTCTTATACGGAACTTTAAAGTTCTTGCAAGAACTTTAAATCCAGATTGGGTCTAGTGATTCTGCAGCAGGAGAGAGTTCTGTTTATTTTAAGCTGTCAAAGGCTAATTGTTTCTTAAACAAAGCATGAGTGAGGCCATTCTATAAATAAGATAAAAAAGCACACAGCACCTCTCTAAGTGGGGGAGGCCTGTCACGTAAGCGGCCTTACTCCTTGAGGAGTTGAACCAGCTCAACAGATTAGTTCTGAGGTGGAGATTTCCAGGCAAAGGCTGGGTTTCATGCATTTTCAGAATATTTTTTGCTCACTTGCTGATGCAGAAGTTTTCACGTGCTCAGTTTGCTCATGAAACTTAACTCCAAGAGAAAGAGGCAGCTGATCTGTGCACATCAAGCATAGGGTGAGCTTAATATCTACTGGAATGTGAGTGTGGGATTCTTCCTCCCATACAGTGTGGAGGTCCAGGGGGTTCTCCGTGTTTGGCAGACAGGGGATCCATGTCCCGCATCCAGGCAAGCATGCTGAGGTGGTGCTGGGTGAAGGCTGGAATGCCTCTCCATGACTCCCTCTGCAAAAACGGAGTCACTGGGATGATGAGGTGCTGGAAGTGGGACCCAAAAGGTTGCAGCACTTCCTGGAGCTGGAAGAAACCTGTGTTCCTGTCGTTGTCTCAGGACTTTTTTCTGTATTTACTATGAACAGCTGTTGGATGAAACACAGCATGAGGGCATTACTTTCAGATTTAATCCCTCGTAGTCAGAAGAGGAAACCGAACATCTCTTCCGCATCTCAAGTCAGCAGTGTAGCACTGGATGGGGGCAGGGAGAGGGAAGTGAGGCGGCACCGCTCCTAATTCTTCATCTTGTATCTGTATTTAAAGTAAGAGAGTGGCTGTGCACAGGTTTTTGGTAGAAGGGGCATGAAAACCTTCCAGGCTGTCGATCCCCAATGGACAGGAGCACCTCTGGGTCATCTTTGAGAGGGTTTTAGGGCTTAGCATTCTTTGTTGGCTACTGCAGGTCTTGGGGATAGTTGAGATACAGTGTCCAAGCAATCATCTGCTCTTTTTTCTGTTTGCGTTGGTTCTGGATCTGGATGCTGTTGATGTCCAGTCTCAAGGGTCTATGAGTTGTTTCTTCCCCTCCACATCCCCTTTTTAAAAAGGAGAAAGTTTATACATGTAAAAATAGATCGTCATGCAATTTAGTAGAGAAAAGTAAATGTTTGGGAAAAGTAATTTACATCCATGCATAATGTTCTGCCATTTCAAAATATATTTGTTATTGGATTATTGAGCTGTGCTAATGATGCTTTTCCCCCTTGTTTTTCAGCCCTTAGAGTGCCTTAGCTTCTGCACAGTTCGAGGCTTTTTGTCCTGGAGGACGTAAAGTGGCAGAGCTTGGCAATGAATCTGAGTATCTTACTCTGTCCTTCAGTAGTGTCTGAACCCTGAGACCACCTTCCCCGGAGTCTTGGCAGTAAATGTGGGCATTGATGTGTGCTGGGAATTAGAGCTAATGTTAATCACCTTTAGGCACAATGAGGGGAAAAAAAGTATTCTTGACTGGGGAGGCGGAAAAAAGTAAGAATGACTGCCAGCATCAGCTGCTGGAAAGTTTGACAATGGGGCTGTTAGTCACCATCAGTGGCTGCATTCCTGTCTCACCTCCATAAAGGTGCTGCGGTGCTGTGGCAGGAGAGAGAGACCTCATGGAACGCAATTAATGGAGCATGCAGCTGGAGCTGCCTTCTATAATATATGACCCTGGGTGGCAAGGAGTACCAAGGCTTATTTCTAATCAGCAGCAAAAGGTGTGTTGTAGAGTATTCATACTTTTTTTCATATTCATAATTTTTTTTTCTCAAGTTTAGTGTTGATTTGTTTCTCAATTTGTCAACTGCTTGCTTGAACTTTCTTAGTTGAAATGAATATCACAGTTTTATTCTGGCTCCTTCACTGGGCTTTAGTCTGTCTTACTGAATTTGGACTTCATACAAACAACATCAGTCATATTTTGTAAAAAGGCAAGGCTAAGTAGAAAATGCATATGGAACAGCATAAATCAAAATATTACAAATATTGTGAAGGCTAAAATGTGTCATCTTGGTGGCCTCAGAAACGGTGCTAGGAAAAAAAGATGTAGTGACTGATGATGCTGCAACACACCACTGTATTTTCATCAGTGCACTTTTTTTCACCCTTCTCTTCTACTGCCTGAAAACGTAAGCTCTGGTTAAGGAGCATCATATATGTCCTTTAATAGCAGCAATTTTTTCTTTCTTTTGCCAGCTAACAAATGTAATTAGTCAGGAGAGAATAAAAAGCCTAAAGAAAGTGAAAGTGGCACAACTGGAATTACCCTTAATCTGATTCTGATACATACAGAACCAAATATGTGAAACAAGGGAGGGAAGATAGATTTCTGCTTTCATGTGGGCAAAAGTACTTCTGTGTTTTGTTACATAGGTACTTTATTTTCCTGATCAACAGTACCAATAAGACTTGTCCATTAGGTTCTGTTTCTTAATATTTTTTCCTACTTTTTAGGCTTAGTGTTTTCAGAAACACACTTTTTTGTCGTCTTCCTAATGCAAAAGCACTGATCTGCACTCTGCAACTTCTTTGAATGTATGCTGATGTAACTGGAAACATAAATTGGCTAATTATATGCCACTTTTCAGATATATGGTGTATTTCTTTTCTGTGATAACTTTTTAAAAGCATAAGCTATATCATATGCCTTATTAGATACCTTCACTGACTTTATAATAAATGCCACATAAGCAGAGACACAGACATATAAATAAAACTCCCTATCTTGCCTACCTTGCAATCCTATGCATATATCAAAGCTTACATCCTCTGTAATTATCCCATTACATTAACAATTAGGCACTGCTCCAACTTTGCTGCTTATAATGAACTTATTTTGATGCTCATCTCAAATATTTTAAAAACAGTGTCTTCCTTAAATAAACAATGGCACGGAGCTTTCCACAAAGCACTCTTGTGGGAATGCAGCAAGTAATGAGCCCCAGAGGTGGCTGGTTTCTCTCACAAGTTGTACTTGCACACAAAACACAGCTCGAGTGCGAAGGAGCATAGGAGTAGCCTTAATTACAGCATAATGATTTATGAGACTGTATACTGAAATATAATATCCTTGGTTCAAAGAGCTCATTATCAAAGGACAAGTAGACGTGGAGAGAAAAGTGGGGTTAGGGAAAGGACCAATTGATTTAAAGTGAATTTATCCCAAAGGTGTGTGGTGGTAATGGAAATGAGAGAGGACTTGAATTTTAAGTGGAGGCAAATGGTGTGGCTGTTTCTACTTCTGTAATTCTCGACAGGACTATGGGTGATGTGGGAAGTAGTCAGGAAAGAGGGGAGATTGTTTAACTTACATCACTTTAAATCATATTTAACTTCCTTCTGTGTAACAAAGGGATTAACCAAACAGTCTTCATGTGGCTCCCTGACCCACTTGCAATCAGAGGTACCCTATATTTTGAAAGTGCCCCAGAAGGAAGAGTAGGCTCATTCTGTGACTCCTGCAGCTTGGAACACCGCCTGGTGAGAAGTGCGTAAACCTTTGGTCAGCCAGGCTGAACTGCTGTGCTCCTTGCTGCTGATGGTACAGGCTGCTATAGCTTGGCTGCTGCACGGGGCTGCGTACTGTGAAATACCACAAAGCCATGTCCTCTGTGTGTGTTTAATGCTCCTAAAAGTCTGGTTTCTACCTACTTTGAAAAGTCTGTTACTTTTTGTGTGAAAGGGAGACTGGCAAAGTTCAGGTGTAACTTTGTACTCAATTAGGAATGTTTATGGAAAAAATGGAGAAAAGAAAATGAATGGTAGTTCGGGGTTTTACTTTTTTTTCCCTTGTCTGAACTGATTCTTTTAAACCTTCATTTATGTTATTTATAAACCTAATTTTCTTTAAGTGTTTGAATCAGTATTTCCACTGGTGCATTAATGTGCAGACACTTCCATCGTAGGTCTTGGATTCAGTTGTTTCCAGTGGTGCTAAACCTTGACTTATTGGACCAAGAGTAAGATGATTGGAGCTGAATGCTTTTGTGTGGAAAGGTTCAGATAAAATGACAGGAACGTTTCTGAGAACAGGGTGAACAAAAATGCGTTTGTTATCCCTGCAGCGTAGGGCTTCCTTGTGGCTACTTCAATTGGTGATCATGGGAAGACTGTCTTTCCCATGCTTTCTGGACTCCCTTTCTGGCCTTTGGATAACACAGAGGAAAAGGGGGAGATCGGTGCCTATGGAGAGTGAGGTGGTAGAGAAATGAAGAGAGCAAGGTCCGGAAGCTGCTGTGTGCATGGGAAGAGGTAGGTCTGTGTGGTGGGGCAGTAACTGAATGCATGGTCTAACAGGCAGCACGCATTAGAAAGGAAGTAGAAGTGAATAGAAACAGAAGATGACAGATAGTTGTTGAGAGATCTGCAGTCCCCTACTGTCAGAAAATAGCTCTGAAAGCTACCAGCAAGCCTTATTTCTTTTCAAATTACATAGAAGCAAGCAGCCTGGCCCTGTTGCTGTTAAGTGTGCTATTCCACGTGGTAGATGTCTGTGTGTGTTCTCATTCAACTCAGTGTTTAATTTTTTTTTTTTTTGAGGGTTTTTTGTTTGTGAAAATGCATAATAATACTACCTGCCATAAGAGAATGTCTGAATTACAAAATGAGTTCCTCAAAAAGAAAGAAATAGCAATTTTGCAGTTTTAAGATTGCCTATACTACCTCACACAATTCTCTGTAAAAGCATGATGCAGTCCTTACTGACGTGGTCATGTCCTATACTGCAGTGTATGGCAGGCTTGCTAAGTGCATGGGAAATCCAATGCTTTGGTAACAACTAAGCATTTATATAATGAGTTCTGGTACTCCTGTAATCTTCTTACATATAATAACTTTAGGACAGTTCATCTGAAATTCCCCTTTGGGTTGATTACTGCTGCATGATAGAAGGCATGGAGTTGAAATTCATTTGAAGTTAATTGGCAGAAGAAGGCTAGAAAAGCATATCCAAGTGTTGTTGTTATCGTTTGATGCTATAAATTGAAATTACTGCAGGTCTTCTCAGTACAAGGAATTGATATTAGAACAGTAATCAAGTTTTTCTTCTTTGACCTCTGGCAGATAAAAATCAATATTATTTGAAAGAAAAACAAACTCTGACACTGGAGCTTTTCATATGAATCACAAAATGCAGAAGCTTGTTATAATCCAACACTTGGACTTGTTATCTCCATTTTCTTTTAGAGATTTGTTTGAATTTCAAACTTTTTTTTTTTTTTTTTTTTCCTGCACTTGACATATGCAAATTAATGAACGTTTCAGAGGCAGCTGAAAGCTTGTAGTTGCAGGATAGAAAAGCAGCTGCTGATACTCATAGTAAGTCCCAAACTTTTACACTGATGTGCCCACAGTTAACAGACAGCAACCCAGTTCATAGGGCTTTCTTCTCTTTTTACTGTCAATGTGTGCTAACGTTCCTGTGTGCAGAGCAGAGGCAGGTCAAAGACAGGAGGCTCCAAGGCTGCTAGCTGCCTGCAAGCCTCCTCATGGTGCCTTGGATGCAAGCTAGAGCAGCAGCAGGCACAAACCACTGAGGGGACCCTTCAGGACGTGTTTTATTTTGCTGTGGGGAATTTTGCCTGGTTCCAGAGTGCATCTACAACCTGATGCCTGTGACATTTTGTGTAGTTGTACAATCTTGAACACTGTGATTTGGAAACCTGAAGTAGACAGCTTTAGAGGGCAGCTGTATTGAAAGTGAGCAGTATAGTCCTAATGCAATACCTGGCATCATTTATAAAGTTCCACCTCTCAGGGCTCTGTGAATTTTGGATATCTTCCGCATCCATTTAAGAAAAAGTGAGTTGCTCTCCCTCATGGATATGGAGAAAAGCTTGAAAACAGTAATGGTCACAAAAGAAAGGTGTGTAAGAAGTGCCCTGAGCTTAGTAGTAATTTTCTTCTACTAGCTTTAAATTAGAGCACATGCTTTGCAGGTGAGGGGCTAACCAGTGGTGCATGAGACTAGAAACACTGCTTTTTTCATGACCTTGTTGATCTCATTTTAAAGTTGGCTGGACTTGGATGTCTAACAGACTCTGTAGTTGTTCTTAATAACTGAATCAGTACTGCGCTTTGCTAAGATACACTCAGTCAGCTTTTATATCTGGTTAGGATTTTGTTATTGTTCAGAATCAATAAATGAAGAGGTAAACAAAGCTAATGCATTGGGAAAGACCAAATACCACTTTTGAAAACACTAAGAGCAGATCTTTCTAGTTAGGACTGGTGAAAAACATTGAAATGAATCTCTAAGCTAGTTCAATTTTTTCTGACCAAAGAACAAAAGTTGTGAGAATATGGAAAGTTTAAGTTTCAAATTAATTTTCAAATATCTCTGTATATACAGTTACATATCGTTGCTGTCATAGCATGCTGCTTATAAAGATTGTTACAGTACAGAAAAAAGTCTTTGCCTTTAGATGGTAGAAGTACAAAACATGCACAATTCAATAGATACTGATTTTTTTTTATTTTTAGGTGAGGCAGTAATAATTTATTTCCGTGGGGTAGGTGACAGTTTGTTGTAATTTCGTAATTTTGTAATAATATATATTTGCTTAGAAAAAGTAACTAACAAAATAGTAGCCAAGATCCATGACAGCATGTCCAGTATAGGTAATGTGAGATGTAGGTTCAACACATGAAAGTTTGTACTTACCAACTGGAAGTATGTTACAAAGCCATTTGAAAAAAAAAAAAAAAAAAAACAAAAAAACAACAAACCACAAAATAAAAGAAACTATTGAGGAACATCCAAGTTGAGATTTCTGTTTCTTTGGCTAGCTCTCCAGGATTACTCACAGATAAATGAGGATTTGATCATGAAGTCATTCAGAGGCAGGCATCCAGGTCTTCAGGGAGGGTACTGCTATGGACCCTGGGCAGCTGCAGGATTCAGGTTAGAGGTATGCTTGGTTTCTGTTAGCAATGGCATCTCTTGAAAAAACAAAGCAAGGTCAGGACCTGGCAGGCAATAAGTCCTGTCTGTATTAACTTTTGTAGTTGAGCAGGTTTTTCTGCCAGTGAAGGTAAGGACCAACTACTGCATGTTTTATTTTTTTTATTCCCCTCCCACTCTGCTGCCGTGTAGTAGTACATAGGACATAGTAAAAAAACAAAACAAAACACATATAAAGTTCTGTTACAACAACTCATTAGAAGCAATGTATTGGGGTGGTGGATTCAAACTCATGATCTGCGTGACTATTTCACCTGGTCCATGCCCTTTTTGTGGCAGATTAAACTGTCTGCTGTGATTAAGCTCTGCTTAACATGATTGTTTTACTTGTGTAGAGCTGGAGGTAGGACAGTGCTGGTCTGAATTTTCAACCTTGTATTTTCATATGCTGGGTGGAACCTCATTGAAACTGGTAAGTATAATTACTGCTCTTCATTTGTAATGGAAGTAAGTATGAGATAAAAATTCTCTTCCTTTCTGGAACCAAATAGCTGAAGCAATAGAAGTCATCACTAAAAGCACACATACTTGGTATAAAGCCTGAGTCAAAGCTGAGTTGTGTGGCCCAGGAAGCTTCTTAGAAAGAAATTCATCATTGACAGGGCAAGCTATATAGGTATAAATGCACAGAACTAGAAGGAAGGTAGAACACAAACTCAGTTGTGGACAGAGAATGCCTCCTACTTTGACCCAAGAAAATAAAAATGAGAGTGCTATTGACCACTGTTCTCTCTGAAAACTGTAATTAAAGGAACTCCTACTATTTGGTTTCTCCTGTGCCAGGAAAACAAGCATTTATAAAATTATTTCTGAATTAATGGTAACGAATAAATTACCATTATATGATCAATAAAATACTTAATACCATCTGAGACTTGTCTTTATAGTGGAAAGAGCCCTTAAGTCTCCAGAACTGACGTAGTTATGCGTGAGTGATGAAAACCTGCCATCATGAGGTGGATCCAACTTCCAAAATGGAAATTTGTGACTGGTGTCCTTGCAGAGCTATGGCACAAGAAGTAGTCAGAGAAAAAATAATGCACTAGCCAAAGAGACCAGTCAGAATTGATATCACGTCTAATACAAGAACTGGAAGCTCTACTGAAAGAATTAAAGCAAAACCAGATGTCATCTGAGAACTGGGTGAATTGGATGGAATCAAAGCATTATCTGGGGAGATTTCTTAATGAACCCTTTGGTGAGTTGCAGGCAAAAGTGAAACCTTTTATGGGTAGTAATTAAAGACTACCTAGATGAGTTTGGGTAGTGAGCAGGCAATACAGCCAGTCTGAAATGGCAAGGTGGGTTAATAGGATTGTCAAAAATACATTTACTGTTGTCCTGATCAGGTTTTCGACAAAGGTAGTTGAGCTTTGGATTGTTTTGTGACAATCAAGCAAAGCAAAGGCTTAGCAAAGACTTGCGGACTTCTGAAGTGATCTTGCAGAGCACTTCTGAGTACTGTAGTAATCATTTATCCAAGTGTGAAAACATGGATATGAGAAGATAAATGGGAGTTTGGAAGGTGACAAAGTACGATAAAGTTTTTGAATTATCTGGGGAGAACTCCTGTTAATACTTACAATTTCAGGCAATTTCATCATCATTTGTTTGAGAAAAAAGTACAGGGTCAGGACAGGCTATCATGAGGACAGTTTGCCATGTAGTTATAGGAATTAATAGGGCTGTGCTTTCTTGGGCATTCACAGATTTGGGAGCAGCAGAGTGACCATAGTGCCTCAACCAAATGATCATTTTGGAGGCTAACTGCAGACATTGCCTTAGGCAGAAGATCAAAGGATTGGTGGTTATTTCAAGGAATGAGACTGCTGAAAAACAGATTACTTTTTCTTCCCTTCCTGTAATTTACAAAACCTCCTGAATAAGATGCAAAGCCTTTTGAATCACCCAGTTGAGAAATGTATTTGTCTTCCTGGAATGGAGTTCAGAGGAGTCAGAAGCTTCTCAAAGAGATGATATTGGGAGAAGTCTTAAAGTGTAACATCCCCTCACAAGATCAAAGTTTTCTCTTCACATTGGGCAAGGTTAGAGTTCAGAAGTGAGGTAGTACATAGGAGATGGGGAAAATTGAATGACTGGTACCAGTTTTGCCTGGTAATGTTATTTTCAGACATTGTATCATATCTTTGAAACCGCTGGATTTTGGGGGCTGCAAAAGTCATAGCTGATGTGAAGAAAAAAAAAAAATACTTGGTGATGTGTAAGCAGGATGTGGAAAATGGTGCAGGAAATGTGATGTTGTATGATAGATAAAAAAGAGAGCCCCAATGCCAACAGTATCTTGTATGGGCATCAGTGGAGTGTGTTGCTAAAGAGCTTAGTTTCTTTCTTTCTTTCTTTTTTTTTTTTTTTTCCTTTTTTTTTTTTTTTCCTTTTTTTTTTCTTTTTCTTTTTCTGCCAGATAATTGATTGTTATGACTTCAGAGTGATAGTTACAATTAATATAGCATGACTTACTTCATGAAGCGGCCTGACGTGTGATTTCAGGCACCAAAGGGCACTGGAAATAGAATAAAATTTTCTGAATGATTCTTGTAGATTTAGCACCTTATTTTATATGTAGTTGAGATACAGTGCTAGACATTGGTCTAGCTTGTTGTGACAGATGCATGAGGTGAAGAGACCAAGTGCATGTTTGGACTAAAAAAAGATTTCCAGCAAGCTGGGTTGAAAAAAAACATTTTTTGGTAGCTGCTTTTCATCTAATTATCCCAGTTTAACAGAGGACGTACAAGATCTAGAGGCATTTTATCACTTTAGTAAATAAGGACTGAAAATACCTTGTCAGCTCTTCTTCCCAACCATGTCAGTACTCGCTGTGTACCATGAATCAATCGTAATCCCAGACTTGCCAGAGTGATAAGGTGTCTTCAGGTATCTTCAGATACTGTCAGCGTGGTCTCTGCACCATGGCTGTGGGTATCTAGGTTGGTGGTTGATGGGGAACTTTGGAATTTCTGCTTTCTGCCCATTTCTGTTCAAGAATGAGATGTTTCTATCTGATAATAGTTAGAGGGGTCAGGTCTGAGTGCTTGTTTTCTAAGGATTTGACAAAAGCACTTGTTATTTCAATTAAAACACAGGTACAGCTTTTTCTTCCTGAATTTTGTATCCAGAAGGAATACGGATCTTCTTCGTAAGCTGGACCATAAATATCTACCACAAGTTCTTGATCCTTCTCCATATAAAGTAGGAATGCATTCATCTGAGAGAAGTGAGGTAGGTTATTCAGTCTAGCTGGAGAGAAGAGGGAGGTGGCTTTCCTGTGCAGTAAGTGCAGTATATCAGCAGCTCTTTCGGGTAGTGCTTGGTCCTGGCCTGTGAGCTGTGCAGTCTGAGTTCCCCGTTCCCAGTGTTAAATCTACTAGGTCAGTCGTGGAGGAACAGGAAGTTCATTTTGTCCCTGTTACCAGGCTAAGGAGCCCTGAAAGAGCGGTTTGTGCTGGCAGAGGCATGCTTGAGTATCTTTTGCACAACTGACGTTGCTTTGACTTTCTGCCAAAGTGCTTGTAGTTTGTGTGGTTGGAGGGAGGATGTTGAAGGGAAAATTTGAGCAGCAGGGGTCCACACAACCTGAGCAGTAGATAGCAAATGATAATCTGTTATCACTAAAGATTCAATCCAATTATGCAGTTTCTGCTTGTGGTCTAGATTGAAAAATTAAGAGAGTCTGAGTATCAGTATGCTGACGAACTTTGGCTTCCTGTTAGTTTGCAGGGAGGAGGAGATACTCTGATGTCTGCCCAGGCTAGGGATTTATCTCAGAAGTCTGATGATTCCCCCAGTACCCAGTCACTAGACTGAAGATGGGATTTTCTGGGTAGACAGTGCATGTGGAGGGACTGAAGATAGCTGGGAAGAAGCTGACAGGTTGTTGGTAACAACATGGATGTAAGTGGCCCAGATGCTTCTGTAGAGCCTGAACTCTCCAAGGAGAGGCAGTGGCTGGCTAGCAGCTCTTCCTGTTCTGGAGCTGATGGAGCTGGTGTTCACACCTGAAACTGGCACCTGAGAGGCCAGATGAATTCCTGGGCTTCTGGGTTTCTGGTTAGCTCTAATACTGAAGCAACTGCTTTCAAATGGGTTTTAGCCAGAGGAGATTGCTGGGGGCACCAGGAAATCTTGTTTTATTTCTGTCATCTCTGCTACTGTGTGTTGAGGGCAGGGGGAAGTGGGAATTTGTGCCAGCCGATCAGTCCCTTGCAGGTGATGAGTGGAGAGCTCGCCGGTCAGCTGCTTTCTGGGCACTTTGCATTGCCAGAGGAGGTCAGAAGAGAATCTGTTCTAAATGCCAGTTGAGTCTGTCCCACGGATATGGCAAAATCTGCATAAAGCTAGTTGGCAGTAACTTAAGCACAGCTTTGGTGAACGTAGGTGCTGTGATACCTTGTTCTCATTACAGGACAGCAAGTTAGATACAAACTTTTCCTTTACATGAACACAGGGCTTTGTACACAAACAAATAGCTATTTCTGGTCCTCATTACCTAGAAAATAAGTTAAACTTGAAAGCAAAAAATAAACAAAAATACATTCTAAAACATCATCGGACTGAGGATAGAAAAAAGAAACATCAGAGGTTCAGGCTCGCTTCCAACTCACATAATCGCTAACGCAAAGCTGACGGCCAGGGTGCAGGAACAATTTGTATACCTTTTAAGTTGCTGAAGTAGTAAGCAGCAGTGTCCGTTCAGTGGAATAAATCCTCATCTCAACTTCCCATTTCTTTAAGAAGGATTGTTATTCAGGTTTAATGAGTATCTGTTTATATCTTAATGGATTAACCGCCACTGCCTTATTTAGCAAGGGAAAAATTCGTGTATGAGTAAACTGCAGTATCAGAGATTATTGTGCGTTTTGGCTTGGTGAATAGTTTATCAAGCCACTGAGACTGGGGATATGCATTTACTTTACAAGCCATTTTTTATCAGTGGGTGCATGTTACTGTTCACCATCAAAACAGTTTATGCGAGTGCTTCTTAGCTCTCTCCAAGCAATATGAGTTCATATACTTAAAACAATTTAGTTGATGATTTGTGCTAGCTGAGTTGACTGTTGCTTGGAGACAGTCAGGCTCTGGAAGGTTGTAACACAAAATGAATGAACAAGCCCAATGTTTACTTCTGTCCTTTCCTGTATTTGGGTCAGCTTAGTCCTTTTATTGAATGTTGTGATCTATGAGTGTCTCACTATGTCACTCAAAAAAGTGTCAGGCGTCACCTAAGCCAACGCTGTTTTGTTTCCATGTGTCAGCTTGGAAGATGATAGAGAGCTCTGCTTCGGAGAGGTGCTTGGGGCAGTGCTGGCAGCTGTGTTCCCCAGTCAGAGAAAGCTCGGGCAGAGCGGGTCTCTTTTAGTAGGCCAGACCTTGTGCCATTCAGGCTGAAACATCTCAATGTCCTCATAAAAGGAAGTGTTAATCAAAATATAGCAGACAAATTGTTTATGTGAGTGGATGAGATTATCCCAGACAATGTGGTGCTGTTTGACTTGGAGAAAGAACTGCATAACCGTACACAAAGCTGCACTATAGAGATAGTTGCTTGGCTTTTTGATTGTGTAATGAAATCTGGAGAGGTGATAAAAATTGAGCTGATTTTGGGTGGGGTGCTGTACTATCTCTTCAGATCAGCTTATAGCTGAGTATTTGTTATTTACTATGCACGGATGAATAGGGAATTGTAGCTAAGGCAGTGAGCAGGTTTTTAATCTTAATGTGCCAGGCAGTGGGTTAGCTTCTTGTGATAATATGTAGCAGTGCGGAGAGACTGGTGGAGTGATAAGGAAAAGGTTAGAATAGTTTTTCTCTGCTGAATATCATTGCACAATATTAGATCGACTTTAACAGGGCTTTTTAAACAAGAGTTGTGTACGCCAATTAGTTTGCTTAACCTGAAACTAGCTTTGAACTTTGGTATGCTTCTTTGTCCCGGTTCCCCTTGCAGGGGAAGTGTCCAGCAGCAGGGCAGCCTTCCTGCTACCATTCAAAGTCATTGTGGGAACCAGGGTGGCAGGGATGTAAACCTTAGGATTTTAGGCTTGCCTGCAATTACTTTTAATACTGTCCACTGATACAAAGAGATGGAATATACACAGTATCCTGAAAGACATCCTGAGTTCTTCCTTGGAGGGGCTGCTAAAATGTATCCTATTTATTTATTTTTTCCATTGAGAAAATAGGAATGGGTAGCCCTACAGAACTGACATCTCTGAAAAGGGAAACAGGCAGGTTTTTATTGCCTGCCTCCATGGTCCCTGTCATACTAATCAGAGAACAGCCCAGGGGCCTCGACAGATCGTCAGGTCCAACCGTTAGTGGGAAAAGAGAGCCTGGAATAAATTCTCTCTCGGCAATTTGTTGTCTGAGAGTTGGTTGAGTGAAAACGACTGCTTACTCTGTCACCCACGTTCTCACCTTGCTTCAGTTCCTTGTGGTCTCTGCATAGTCTTTTGTAAACCAAGTCCTTTCCTTTTTTTCTTGTGCCACCGTTAATACTGTTTCCTGTTTTTCCCCTCACTCCAGAAGGTGACGGACTCCTGCCCCCTCACACCTCCTTTTCCTGAGGCCTGGAGCTCTGTCAGCATGCCGTCCCACAGCCTGCCTTTCTCACACGTCAAATGGTGTCCCCTCCCCACCCACCTCTTGGTCGGGGGAGCATGTGGGTGCCGGTGGCGATGGAAAACTGCTCGCTGTAGCAAGGCAAGCCAAGAAATCTCCAGTGATTCCTTGAAGGTTGCAAATTAGGACTCTGCTATGGGGTGCCAGCAATTTCACCCTTGCTTCTCTCCCTTTCCATACCTCCTGCTGGCCAGGATTATGCGACTGCTGCTTGCCCAGTGTTGTGTAATGGGTTATAATGGTGAATGGTGAAGGGGAATTTATTTTTTTTTTCTTCTCCATGCATACAATAGAAGGAAGCACTGCAGTAAACTAAGTGGGGGGGGAAAAGCTTTCCCGGCACATTATCATGTTACGCTTCTTCATCCTGTTCCTCTGCTCCAAGCCCTCCATGGGTGCTGGGGGGCTCACACACCGAGCTTGGCCCTCTGACAGCCCACACGTGCTGCTGCCAGCTGCTTGGGCTTCCTCGGGCAGTGTGTGAGCTTGCTAACCACTGAGGGCAGGACCAGCAAGATGGTGCTTGCTGTAGGTGCTGTGGTTGAATTGGAGTGAAGCATGGCGGAGTGCCTTTGCTTTCTCATGTGACATTGTGGGGGATGCAAGAAGGCCTCACTTCATCACGACAAGAGGAGGAAGGACACCTTTCCCTGGGTTTGGGCAAGAGGAGGGAAGCTCTTGCACGTCTGGTACACTAGAGCCAGCGTAGAGCAGTGCCATTTCATTGCTGATGTAGTGAAAGGGACTATAAACTGTCCAGAATTAAAGTAAAAGACAAGGCCAGTGGCGGGGTGGAGAGAGGAAGTACTTGGAGATGTCTGCAGTGTTTCCTGTTTGTTTCTGAAAATTATGAGTCAGATCCCCCACAAACAAAAGAGATGGGTTTGAAAAATCATGAAATCTAAAAAAGTAATTGTGTGGATTTGTTCTCTTGATCTTCTTGTTTTTGAACTTTCAGACCATTTTTAACATTTCTCTGCACAGCAGAGTAACACATGCTCTTTTCCTAAACACTGAAAATAGAGGTTTTATATATATATATATATTATTTTGTATATAGAAGTTTTACATATAGCAGAGGTTTTATATATACATATATTAATATAATATATATTATATAATATTTATAATTGCATATAATTATATATAATACAATTATATAATTATTATATAATATATAATTATATATTATACAATTATACAATATTATATATAATATATGTATATATATATATATATTATATTCAGTGAAAATATATATATTTATACAGCACTAGAAAAGACCAAGACTTGGAAAAAAAAAAGTAATGCCTTCTCAGTTCTTCTAGAGTTGATTGCCAATGACCTTAAAAACTTTTGCAAATGAGTTGGTTGTAACCCTCATGCTGATTTCTCTTGGTTTATGAGATATGTACTTTGACATAGGGGGGAGACGGTGTGTTGTGCATGCCTGGGTTGTGTTTGAGAATAACAGTGCTTTCAACTCATTGATTCAGAAGGAGGAACCATGCTTCCTGTCCTGGAGCTTCCCCAGGTAAAACGTAGTCTACATCGTCTACATCATTAAAACCATGGATTTTATGGGGTTGTAATTTAAGTGTTAATAATTACTGCACCACAATAATGCACTTAAAAGGAAAAATTAAGTGTATTCCATTCTCCACTTACTGTGTCACTGAAGTACAGGCTTTTATAGAAGATGTGGTTTATTTGTCTGCTACCTTATTCCGGTTATTGCATGTAAGTGATCCAGAACTCCAGTTCTCCAAGCAGAAAGTGATTACTTGGAGGTGTTTTTCTTCTGTTATGGTGTCAGGATAAAAACTGTATGAAGAGACCTGGAACCACGTTGGTTCAGCCGAAAAGAATGCTGCAAAACTGGAGGGCCTTCAAGTGAAAGGCCAAATTCATGTCTTTGTAACAGAGCTTGTTGTTAAGACACACCTCAGTAGATGATATAATATTTGGACACCTGACAGCACAGCCTGCGAGTCAGTGTTGTTCAGTGTTCAGCAGTTCTTGCTCTGATGTTTAGGTGCTGATAAAAATGCCCATGCTGTCCTCCTTCAGCATAATGTTGTCGACACTGAGAACACAAGTGGAAGTACTAAGTTAAGAACGAGACTGTTTTCCAAAATATCTCCTGCTACAAAATATCTCCTGTTTTGGTACATCAGCATGTGATCATATGCTCCCTAGGGTGTGGGGACATGTTCACCTGTACCAGCAACCTGCCAGCATGACTCCTGGCAGGATTTTGGCACTTCTGCTAAGGTTGTCCCCGAACCCTGTGCAGAAGCAGGGGGTTGGAGAGCTCCTGGAAACTCCTTCTGGAGAACACAGCGACCCCACCCTGCCTTCAGTGCAGAGGAGCTGGTGATGTACACATGGGCTTTTCCATGCCACTTGTCCTTGGAGCCTGGGAATGTTCTTAGGCACATTTAATTTGCTATTGTAAGTATAGCCTCGCTGCGTTAGAGCCAGGAGGGACTCTAGCCTGCGTTGTGGTCAATTTGAGAAAGGTCTGATGCAGTTCTGAAGTTGGAACATGCTTACTATGGTATTTTCCTACTTTAAAATACTATTTATGAGAGATTTACATGACTGGCACAGCAATGAACTAGCTTTTTTTTTTTTCTTTTTTTTCCCCACCTTTGCCTTCATACCTGTGGACCTGCACAGAAGGTTTTGCCATCTTATCCATGGCTGCTCTTTCTTGACTCTCCTACTTCCCAACTTCTTTGCCCTGTGGAAGGAGCATTCCCTGCCATTTCCTCTTCAGCTTGCTTCTCAGCAGTAACTTCTCTCAAGCGAGCATGTACAGGTTGGGAGTAGGTGTGGCAAAATGCTCCAAGAGCTGCTCCCAGCTACTGGGAAAGCAGATCTGAAATAATCTGGAACAGCTGCCAAAATGATCTGTCCCAGTGGGAAACTGGCTCTGCTTAGTTTAAAAACAAGTAAATAAAGTCACTGTAATTTTTCAGCTGGTTTTGTTTGGAAGTTTTTTATTTTTCTTTTTTTTTTTTTTTTAATTTTCTTTGACACTGAAGAAACAGAAAAGCAAAGAGAAATCTGCAAAAATATCTGGCCCAGCTGCAAAAAAATGTAAACATTTATAATTGCAAAATGAAAATTAAAAAACAATCTTTTGTTTAGAAAATTGGAACATGTGTTGATCTAAAGTGTTCTCTTATCCTTTAATAGCTGTGCATAATTCTCATTAACATCAATGAGAGCTGGCCATGTATCAAAGGGTGAACAGACCTCTTTCAGTCAATTCTTGCAAGCCAAGTCCTCATCCCTACAGGCAGAAGTAAATGCTGAAACCAGCAGTAGGATTCTGAGAGTTGAATTATTTGCTAGGTACAGCCTCGTGGTTGGAATAGTGTTAAACTGAGAGCTGTCTCCTTTTATTTGAAAGCAAACACGAGCAATGCTGTGCTTCCGGAGCATTGCCTTCATGAGAAAGGTTGTGGAAGGTTCGTGTTCCTGGTGTCAAGCCCAGATTTGTTCCCAAACGTGATGGCCCAAGTCCTGCTGCGTGACTGTGGCAGCATGATATACTGATCTACATTGGAGACAGGCTCTGAGACACGTAAGCCAAGACAAACTGAAGAACTAATATTAAAAGAAATGGGTTGGATGCCTTGTTGCTGTCAAATAGCACTGCTTGACTAACTTCAGTGGAATTACATGTGTTCGTGCTAGCTCAGGACTTGTCATCATTTGAAGGCATCTGAAATCAAGTGGGTCCAGCTTTGGTATCCTGACATACAACAAAGTTTGGAATGCAAAGGGCTTTGATGTCTCATATGTAAAAGGATATGTTTTTTCAACTTTAGGAAAAAGTTGAAGATAAACACCTAAATTCCTCGTTATACTGCAAAATGTGTAAAATGCATTTTGATAAAGACATGTTTTATACACACATTTTTACAAGTGACATATATTGGTCCGTGGGGTTATTAGTCTTTATGCTTCAGAATACCAAAAGAACTCGATTTAGTTTCCAGGACCTAGATTCCAGGTTGCGTTTGCAGAATTGATTGTTTGTTGTAAGTGTGTATTTACGTGTGTATCTATGTCTTTGTCTATATTACTGTCACAAAAATTATTGAGGTATTTTGGAGATTTTACAGTACCATTTGAGACTGGTTTATCTATGTAAACTGATATTTTTACATTATAGTACTTCAGCTAAATGTAAGCATCCTAATTCTCTCCCTTTGCTTATGCACCCTTTATATGATAATATATGAGCCTATATATGAGCCTTTTGATGTGTAGGTGTGAATGCCTTAATTACTGTTTTCAGTGATGAAGTCACTTTTTTGATCACTGGACAGATACTGGCATTTCTCAACAGTACTTTTCTGAGTAAACCTTTCTCTGCTTCCATTAAATGGTGTTAACCGTGACAAATTCAGCCTTTCCATTTCCTTTCATTAGTGCACAATTCTTCAAAACAGCCCTTTCAAGTGGATGCTCACAGATGTGCAATGTAGCTAAAGAAGAGCTGAATAAAAAGCGTGAATTCTGGTGCGAGTTGAATGTAGAATTGCTTTAGATTATTTTATTTTTTCTCTGCTTCTGGCTTTGCTTTGCTGCCTGTGGCTGAGTAGCTAACCTTGCAACAAGTTCTGCATCCCTCCCTGATCTTGAGACCGGAGCTGCCATTAGTAGGAGCTCGTTTTGAATCACAGAATCACAGAATTGTCTATGTTGGAAGAGACCTCAAGATCATTGAGTCCAACTTCTGACCTAACACTAACAAGTCCTCCACTAAACCATATCTCTAAGTTCAACAGCTGAACATCTTTTAAAGACCTCCAGGGACGGTGACTCCACCACTTCCCTGGACAGCCCACTCCAATGCCTCACAACCCTCTCAGTAAAGAAGTTCTTCCTAACATCCAACCTAAACCTCCCCTGGCACAACTTTAGCCCATTCCACCTTGTCCTGTCACCAGGCACATGGGAGAATAGACCAACCCCCCATCTCGCTACAGCCTCCTTTAATGTGCCTGTAGAGTGCAATAAAGTCGCCCCTGAGCCTCCTTTTCTCCAGGCTGAACAACCCCAGCTCCCTCAGCCGCTCCTCGTAGGACTTGTTCTCCAGACCCCTCACCAGCTTTGTCGCCCTTCTCTGGACTGTCTCAAGCACCTCCATGTCCTTCTTGTAGCGAGGGGCCCAAAACTAAACACAGTACTTGAGGTGAGGCCTCACCAGAGCAGGGGGACAATCACTTCCCTAGCCCTGCTGGCCACCCTGCTTCTTATACAAGCCAGGATGCTGTTGGCCTTCTTGGCCACCCAAGCACACTGCTGGCTCATATTCAGCCAACTATCAACCAATACTCCCAGGTCCTTCTTGTGGACTGTAGAAATTTACAGGTCTGACAGGGACAGATTTGTGAATTACACACCTAAAGTTCGTGTCAAGATGTAGGCTTGAATACTTTTGAAAAATCCTGTTAACAATTAGTAGTGGTCACAGTGTCAGTGCTTCTCATGTATGTTATGGCAATATACCTCGTAATTCTACTTCATCTATGCTTTTTTATGCTGGGAAGGCTGAGGGGCAGACCTGTTATTGTAATAGTAATGTGTAGTCAAGTAGAGCTAAAGTTGGGTATTTAAGCAGCTTCAAGTAGCACCCTGTTTGTGCTGGGCCAAATCCTGGACTCGTTACAGATTTTGCTTTCAATATGTAGCCAGTCGGAATAAGAAATAAGTAGAAGAGCTGCCAGCATTAGATCATATTTAAAAACTTTGATGAAGGATGCTTTGGATGCTCCTATAAGAAACAAATAGAATATTTGGAGATTATGATGGACATTTGTGGTATGCGACCTCTAACCTCAGGAACATAAAGCCTCAGTTGAATACTGTCTGTGGGCTAATTCCTCAAACATACTATAGCACAACAGGTGAGTGGAAAGTGATGTTTTTTGGATTTGCTTGTATTGCATTCCACTTTTTGAAGTCTTTTATTGAAATGGTCAAATTTCCAATTTTAGCAAGACTGTAATGATTGGTATAGCTTTCTTTACCTTCTTCATTTTGTGTGCAATTAACTAAAACAGTCCTTCACAGTTGTCCTCGCAACTTGCCAGGCACAAGGAAAATTGCACGATGTTCAGGCTGAACCAGAAGGAAAGCCTGGCAGAACGCTACCACCTCCATCCTGAGGACTTGCAGGGTGGTTGGAGGGCTCACTTAGATTGTTTTGCAAAAGTATGGTTCTCTTGACATGATGTGAGGTAGAATATAGGCAAAGGGGAGAGAGAGAGGCTGTGTCCAGAGGGTGCTTCAACCTCCTGTTTTACATATCTATCCTAGAAAAGGTTGGTATTGCCCTCTGGAGGTGTCCATCTCTCAATCTGGACTACAAAAGGGGGTTAGATGATGGATTTGAGCTAGACACCTTATGCTTTCATGGCTGAACTTAAGCTGCAAGAATGCCATTTTCCATCCCGTCTCCAGGTGAACTTGCCTTGGCAGTGGTGAGCTTGCTGGTGGTAATGACAGCAGTGGACTCCATGCTTTTGAAGAATCTCCGGAAGAGCTGTGCACCTGGTGCTGACACTGCTTTTCATCTATACAGCACTTCGTGCCCCAGTGCACTTTTGGGAAGGCAGGGTAGTTGGGGTGAAATCTTGGTCTCACAGGCATCAGTGGAAATCTTGCCAGTGAGTTCAAAGAGAGCCAGGATTTCACCCAAAAAGGAAAACACAATAGAAACGGAAAATTTGTCCAGTCTCCCAGGTGATGCATATTGTCAGTGGGTCTATGTTCTGCAAGTTGCTACTGCTCATTTTCAGAAATCTTTCCTAATACTCATTTTATCCTTTCAATTTCTTAGCTTTAAAAGAACGTCTCAATAAAAAAGTTATCTGAAAGAGTATGCTTTCCTGTATAAGATTTCCTTTTGTCAAATGCCTGTAGGCTATTGTGACGTCTTTGTAAGTTAGTTTTACTTTTCATATTTTCTAAAAAGAAATAAAATAATAATCTGATGTTTACTTGATTTTATGGGAATGCAATTTGTTTTTCAAGGCTACTGAGGCAGACTGAAGCCAAAACAAGCCTTTGAGCAAAACACCACTGTTTTAGAGTAGGACTTCGTATGACTGGGGAGTAAGCCAGGTGGGGCAGGGTGGCACACCTCTTTCTCCCATTGCTCGTTGTGAAGTCTCATTTTGACAGCAGAAAATAGGAGTGCTTTGCACCACTAAGAAGTGATGTAACTTATGTTTTATTAATGTCAAGGTCTTGACATCCTGTGCAAATGCTGAGTTCCCTGGCAAAATTAGTATACCCAACTTCAAGTTCAGTACCATTTTCCTCATGCTTAAATGACTTACCCATTATACTAAGAAAATTGTAGAACTGAGACTAAAATCTAAGAACCCAGTTTTCACCCCTGCACTGCAGTCTCCCAAGTAGCATTGTGTTCTATTGTTACCATTTATTTTAATTCTATTGCTATTTATGTTAGTTTATATAATGTTTTAAATGTAAATACAACTGTAAAATAGATAAATAAGTTGTACTGAACAGTTTTCTGAAACTAAAAGCATGACTGGATATAATACAATACAGAAGAATAACAAGGTGGCGTTCAAGATTTATAGCTGAGGTACTTAACTGAACAGGCAAAACTTTTTTCCTCTTTGACTTACAAGCCTGCAGGTACAGTTACAAGAATATATGAATATGCTATCAGATAAAGAAAAAACTTTAGGGCTGCTTATTAGTGCAATTGTTAATGCAGCTGTGGAACTGTCTGCCTGTATGCTGTTGTTTCATTTTCCAGTATATGCTTGGTACATTGGTTTGTGCCCTTGTTTCTCCTTAGTGTTTGATAATACAGTTCAAAGTGCCCTATATAAGCACTTTTCAGCATGGCAAGAATAGCTAAGTGTTCCTGATCTGTGCGACTGAGATAAAAATGCACAAATACACCTACATTCATGCTTTAAACTGAGGATGGCTTATGGTGAAATTTATTTGCTGTTTCGAGTATTTCAGATATATATATATTTTTCCCCAGAGTAGGGATGTTTATTTAATAGCATCTTTCAACCTATGTTGAGCTTTGCATTTTTGCCAATTAAGATTTGTTTAGAAAAGGAAGGATAAAATTGCTGATGTTAAAGATAAGCAAGAGTCAGACTTTTTAGTCTGTGCTGCTGTGCCTCATTGGCATGAAGTACAGTAATTGTGTAAATACTGAGTACTGTGACCAAAAGAAATTTTTAACATGCAGTCTTCCCAGATGGTACAGGAGCTCTTAGCCCTGCTCTAAGTGCAGGGAAGATCCTTTTCATTTTTTGTGCAAGCTGGGTTTAATGTAGGAGACCCTGAAAGATTAAAGATGTGAAAAGAAGAGGATGAAAAGTTATGCTTTGTAAAGGAAGGAGACAGGAAAAGCACAAATTTCATACAGTGGGAGCTATGTCATAGAGCTGTAAATCATTTGAATCAGGATTGGTAGTCAAAAAGGAGTATGAACTCACATTTTGGGAAGGGTGAGGTATAATAACTCTAGAGTTTTGGCAGGAGACTGCTTGAAGCAAGCAAGAACTGGGCTGACCTAGATGCCTGATAAGAGGCAAACTGAAATGAAAAGTGGGTGGACCTGGAGAACTGGGTGGACCTGATTGTTTTGGCACTTAAGTATTTGATGCTTGATTTCCAGGGCAGCAAAATGTTAATAACCTATTGTTCATTATTGGTCAGCTCCTTACTAATATGACTGGCACCTCTCTTCCCGAGCAGTTACTGCGTGCTGGGATGTGAGGAAGGCAGGAGAAGCTTTGCAGGCAAGAGCTCCAGTTAGGAAAGGAAGAAGTGCTTTGAGCGGAAGGTGCTCTAGAGGAGTGTTCCAGATAAGGAGGCTGTATGTGTGTAGGGATGGCTGTGGAAAAAAGGAAGGGAGGTTTTGAGGGCTCTTTTGCTCATGAGGGTGTTGAGGTCTTGCCTTTGGGACATAACCTCAGCATGATTTGTGAATTGATGCTGAACAGAGATCAGGCTTGGCTCCACTCGCGATTAAAATGTCCAGCTTCTCTTGCTGATATCTCTTGTCAGCGTTGTCCCCTCCTCCTGATGTTGTGAGGCCTTACACTGCTGAGAAAATCAGTTAAAGGATGATACTGCAGGAACAAAGAGTGAAAGCTGAGTGACTGAGAGAGGAAGTGTCTTCAGTCTAACACACTCTAGGTTTGTTTATTGAGCTTTTTGAGGGATAAAATACATATGTGTAAAGAGTACCAAGCTCAGCTCTGCACATCCCCGTGTTATAATAGACATCAGTAGTTGTTGTGTATTTTTTAACAAGTTAGGCACAAGAATCTGCATTCATGTAGTTATATATATATATATATATATATATATATATATGAGAGTTTATATGCTAGTATGTTTTGTCTCCTCTTGTGTGTTATTTTCTATATTGTTTTATTTAGTAATCTTGGCTACAAAAAGTGAAAGTCTTGCTCTTTTGGTAGGATGAGACAAAACTTTCAGGATGGTATTTTTTTAAATTGAAGGCACAACTCTTCAACTCTTCAGATTGACAATACATGAATATAGACTATGTGACTGCTGTCTTGGACAATCTAAAAGGCACCTAACATGAAAAAGACCTAAAATTCATGAAATCCATCATCATCGCTTTTCTGGCATGGTATCTCTTCTCTTACAATGTTTTTTGTTTTACAGAATGTGATTGTATCTCGGCAGTAATTTTAAAATAACTCATCACTGTGAATAATTTTTCTAGGATCGTTGCTATATGACTATTCCATGAGCCTTGTGCTATACCTGCAAGTTCCTAGAAACCTTAGGTATATTTAACTTTAGCTTGTGTTAGGTAATCTGAATGGCTTGTAGAACTTGAAGGCTCATTTAGCATATATGATTCATACCTGTAAACCTGTCTAGCAGTAGTCTTTATGCCAACACGTCTGTCTTACCAGTTACACTTCTACCCTATAGTCCCACTCCTCCCATTTCTCCAAATACAGTTAAGACACACTGGCCCTATGCATATGCATTGTGTTTTTTAAATTTTTTTTCTTTTTTCCTGAAAGTCCCTAGAAAAGCTGCTTCTGTACCCAGAAGAAAGATGTAGTGGTGTCGTGGTTTAACCCGGCCGGCAGCTAAACACCACGCAGCCGTTTGCTCACCCTCCCCCCTCCCTCTCTGGGACAGGGGAGAGAAATGGAAAGTGAAGCCCGTGAGTTGAGATAAAGACAGTTTAATAAGACAGGAGAATAATAATAACAAAAATAATAATAACAATAATAATAATAATACAATGGTGATAATAGGAAAGTAATAATAATATGTACAAACAAGTGATGCACAATGCAATTGCTCACCACCTGCTGACCGATGCCCAGCCTAACCCCGAGCAGTCCGGCCCCCTCCCCCCGGCTAGCCACCCCTATATATTGTTTAGCATGACGTCAGATGGTATGGAATACCCCTTTGGCTAGTTTGGGTCACCTGTCCTGGGTCTGTCCCCTCCCAGCTCTTACTGCACCCCCAGCCTGCCTGTTGGCAGGACAGAGCAAAAGGCTGAGATGTCCTTGGCTTGGTATAAGCACTGCTCTGCAACAATTAAAACATCGGGGTGTTATCAGCACTCTTCTCATCCTAAGCCAAAACACACCATTCCACCAGCTACTAGGAAGAAAATTAATTCTGTTCTAACTGAAACCAGGACAAGTGGGAATTACCCCAGGTTATTGTTCTGCTGCTTCTGTCCAGTGCCCAGGGAGTGGACCATTTGTAGAAGCTGTTTGAAAAGCTTGAAGGTGATATTAGGCAAGTTCTGAATGCATAGCATCAGGAAATAGTGTTCCTGTCATCTTACTGCTGAAACACCACCAAACACAAGCGGCAGTATGTTTAAAACTGCTCATGAGTATGTTGCAGAAAGGTGTCACCTTACAGATGGAATTCATTGCTGCAAAATCGTACCAAACTGAATGTGTCTAAAGATGCTTGGTTTTGCATGTGGAGAGAAGGGGCAGATTTTACCCCACCAGATGGTGGTGGGAGATGAGGAGAGAGGAAGATGACAATTCCTTGTTGTGTTGCAGTGTCCTGGCAAATTGTCCAGAGGAGGCCTACTAAGACAGTGAAGGGCCTAGAGGGGAAGATGTATGAGGAGTGGCTGAGGTCACTTGGCCTGTTCAGCCTGGAAAAGAGGAGGCTGAGGGGAGACCTCATCACAGTCTACAGCTTCCTCACGAGGGGCAGTGGAGGGGCAGGCACCGATCTATTCTCTGTAGTGACCAGCGATAGGACCTGCGGGAATGGTGTAAAGCTGTGATGGGGAGGTTCAGGCTGAATATCAGGAAGAGGTTCTTCACTGAGAGGGTTGTCGTGCACTGGAACAGGCTCCCCAGGGAAGCAGTCACGGCACCAAGCCTGTCGGAGTTTAAGAAACGTTTGGACTGTGCTTTTAGTCACATGGTCTGAATTTTTGGGTAGACCTGTGTGGTGCCAAGAGTTGGACTCAATGATCCTTATGGGTCCCTTCCAACTCGGGATATTTTATAATTCTGTGCTTACAGGTGAGCTGAAAGCTGCCTTTTTCCCTCTGCCTCCACTGAGAAGAACCACAGAATCATTAAGGTTGGAAGAGACCTCCAAGGTCATCTGGTCCAACCATCACCCTACTACCAGTATCACCCACTAAATCATGTCCCTAAGCGCCAGGTCCAACCTTTCCTCATACACCCCCAGGGATGGTGACTCCACCACCTCCCTGGGCAACCCATTCCAATGCCTGACTGCTCCTTCTGAGAAGAAATATCTCCTAATTTCCAACCTAAACCTTCCCTGGTGCAACTTGAGGCCATTCCCTCCAGTCCTATCACTAGTTACCTGTGAGAAGAGGCTAACCCCCAGCTCCCCACACCTTCCTTTCAGGCAGTTGTAGAGAGCAATGACGTCTCCCCTGAGCCTCCTCTTCTCCAGACTAAACAACCCCAGTTCTCTCAGCTGCTCCTCACAGGACTTGTGTTCCAGGTCCTTCACCAGCTTTGTTGCCCTTCTCTGAAGCATGCCTTAACTTCTGGACATTGTTATAGGTAGCTTTATTTCTTGTTAAATGTGACTTTGTACAGTGTAGCATGAGGTCTTAATGACTTTAATACCTGCTTGTCCGCGAGGTTGTCTGGTGAGTGGCATAATGAGGAACTGCCCTTAGTTCCCCTGCAGGGAGTGGAAAAACTTTCACTGGCTTCAGTGGGAGAATGATTGTGGTAGCTAAGACCAGCAGTCCCATGAACATTGTTACTTTCAGACCCTAACTCTGCAATTACTGTATACAAAGGGGTATGCGTAAAGGTCCAGTGCCACAGTTGTTATTTTGACTTCTCTAATGATTTATCTGAGGCACCACTAAGGTACTGTACAACTTAATTACTGCAGATCTGCAGTGATTACTTAAAGCATTGTGCATAAACCAGATATTTAGGGAGCAACTTGCACAAATAAAAATCATGCTATACACGTGCAGGGAACTTGTTTGTCATTTTTGTGCAGCCACCATCAAAAATTGAAATGTAGTCATGTCACATCTAACAGGTAATAAATGACAATAGGGAGCACAAAGCAGTTCTGTTTATTTGCAGTCCAGCAAAAGAATGAAACCATTAAGCCCTTTGAAGTTTGCCAAAGCTTTTTTGATGGTACAATGGCTTGAATATTTGTTTAATAATTTAGATCAGTATTTAAATAGATTGCACATTTGATTGTATAACATAGTAAACTCTTCCTTTATCAGCAAAGTCTTACTTTGTGCTCTTTGGCCTTCTATGCAAAGCAGCAAGTAAGTGATGGTGGAAGGTGCTGCATAGTGGCTTAGTGGAAGCTGCAGGTGCCCAGGATGTTTTGTGGTCAAGCCTGTTACTTGATTTCCCACCTCAAATGAATTGTTTGCAGGCTGCATAGGCCATTAATGCAGCCACCTACCAGACTTCGGTAATAAACCAACATCTGCTCTCTGTCTTGCTTTAAAAAGTGGGGTTTGAATATTATGAATTGTATACTCAGGGGAAGTGCTCTGTGTTTGAGAAGCCTCTTTCTGCTGAGAGTCAGAGGCTGAAGTCCTTGCATTGTGTGTGGTACGGAACTCGGCTCTCGCTATGCCACCGTAACAAGTACCTCTGCAGTAAACAAGTAGCTCCTGAACTCCTTGGAGTACCTACTCCTGGAACACAGGATGAATATCGTCATATGAAAATGTTGGTGATTAAATTGCAGGAAGACTGCTGTACAGACAAACCAGTAAAGCAGTACTTTTTTTTTGGTTCTGTGTTGCAAGACATTTTGTGGGAAACAAAAGTGTCAGAAACTGAAGCACTGAGCAAGAAGGACTCAGGAGGTGGTGTTTCTATTCTGTCACACATTCGACTGTCCTGCCCCATGCCAATTAATCTTTCTGAGCTGTCATTTCCTGTATATAGGATGGGAGCAGTAGCAGTTCCTTCCTCCTTTGTCTGCCTTGCCTGATGTCTTTGGTTCCTAATGACTGCAGAATGCATTTATGGTACTTATCTTTGCGCCTTTAGGCAATGCTGAAATGAAAATGACTGATAATAAGTATTTAATGTCTGTTTTCTCTGCCTAGGATGTCCAGAATATATTTGAATTCTGCAGCTGATCATTTCAGAGGGAGTACAGGATCTTGTTTGTTTTTCTCAGCACCAGCACTGTGTTTTGTGTATGGCTTTTGTTATGGCGATGTGGTGCCATGATGAACGTTTTGCATTTTATCCATGGTTAGAGCTGTCACTAGGGTACACAAGATGTCACTAAGGAACACAGGATGTTCCTTGTGAGTCACACAGCTTCCCGCATACTGTCCTCCATCCTGCCGCTGTTTAAGGGTTAAAGCTTATGAGTTCATTCAGACAAGCATTAGCAGGATTTTGCAGCTGGGGTGTACTTCTTGACATTAAAAACCCTTGGCAAGGCTTCTGTAAAGCATTTCAACGTTTATCCTTTTGGAGTCTCCTGTTTTCAGAAAGTCACCGAAGCCGGTGAAATTTGAAATCCAGCTAGATTTTGAAATTGCATCCTATGAGAGGTTTCAAGCAGCAACTCTCAGGAGATGCTGCTGTGATAACACATGGTAGGGACGGTTCCTGCCTTACTAGTGGGTGCCCAGAGGAATGGGTGAGGACTGGGGCTGGTGGGGAAAGGCCAAGGGCGTCTTGCTGCTCCCCTGCCTTTTTGCTTCAGTCCTAGTTACTCTCTGTCACTCCTTTAAAAACAAATTAGGCAGGATACTGTCAGGAATGATGTAGGTAGTACTGTACAGTCCTGACTTGGGGCGAGAGGTAGTTCTGTCCAACCTTGTTTTTCCTGTGATTCTAGGTTTTAGATGCTGCTTACAGGAAGCTTTGGTCTATTAGCTCATACACAGAGGGCATCTTGCAGGAGTGATTCTTCTAAATCCTGCTCTCCAAACCTGTCTCTGTTCTTGCTAAGCCCCAAGGTATAAACCTGTGCAAAAAACACACCTACCTGAGGGCCATGGCAGGCTGTCTCGGGCTCCTGTAGCTGCCCCTTCACTTTTCTCTTCTCACTGAAAGCTTGCATTTGCAGCTAAATATGTTACAAGAACTGAGCTGCCATATTAGGGGTACAAAATTCACGTGCATGCTGGGAGATTGGTCTTGTGGTGCCAAAACCTTCAACTTGAGTGAAAACTGAATGCATCTGTTGCATAACTTGGATGAACCCAAATTACACCTTTTCTGGCAGTTTCCCACAGAAAATGCTGCTAAGACTTTTGTGCCGAATGGCAGGGCAGTAGTGTGTCCTTAAGCATGATTTTCCTGAATAATTGTTTGAAACAGGCAGATTATTTACAGGATACTTCCTGAAGGGAAGCTGAATTTATGTTTAGGAAGTTCTGTGATAAGATTAACAATTTTTTGTCTGCTAAGTGGGGCGCTTAATCTTTTTGAATTTTATTGTTTATTTAATTCTAAAGTGTTGTGAGAAACATATTTAATTTGTTATTTATATTTTCTGCTGTGGGTTAAATAAACGCTTATTCATTCTACCAAAGGAAAATTTGCTCCTGTGAGTTTTGATCAGAGCTGAATATTGATTTCAGGTGCCTCCCCTGGAGGAAGAAACCTGGAAATTATGAAGAAGATTAGCAGAATGTTTGAAGACTGTAATTCAAGGTGTTATATCAGACTCTGGATTCAAATTCTAGCTACAACAATATTGTGAAACATCAAGTCCTTGGTGAACCCTTCCTGCACGTGCTGGTTGCATAGGGAGGTTGACATACAATCTTGTACCCACACAAAAGCTGCTTACCCTGCGTGCTTTTAAAAGTCCTCAGTGCAGATGCAGGGATCTGTGAGCAGTGGCAGGGTTATGGCCAAGCTAACCTGCTTTAACTTAAATGTCCCTCCTTGTGTCTGACAAAAATGTAGCTTCAGTTTTTCAATTAAATTAGAAAAATGTGTGAATTTCAGTACCAAAGATATGACATGTTTGCCAACAACATACATAAATGCAGACATATATGTTTTAGTAAATATTACAACTTTTGTTTTTCTAGGTTAGTGGATGACAGATGTGTGGTTCAGCCAGATGCAGGTGACCTTGCCAACCCTCCAAAGAAGTTCAGAGGTCAGTAACTCAGGATATATATATGTGTTTGCGTGTGTGTGCATCTGTATTTATTGATGCAAAGATTTACATTGTATTTATTGAGATTGGGCAAAGATTTACATTGCCAGACAAGTAACTTCCTGGAAGCCTTGGTGGTTTGTGAGTATATTGCTGAAGTTTCAAGCTGGAATGTGAAAGGCCAATTTCGAGAACTAAACGCCAGATCAGCAAAGGCATTGGGGTAGGCAGAGAACATGAGAAAAGCAATTAACCTGGTGGTAATCCAAGAACCAGTTACTCTGTTTTGTCCACTGAATGCAGATACCTCACTTTGTGACCAACTCCGTGTCCGTGCTCCTCCAGCCCTGCTCTTACTGTAAATGGGAAACAAGCTCACGAGATTCACAACTACTGGAGTTGCTGCAGTTCTTTTTTTTTTTTTTTTTAAGATAAACCGGTGTTATAAAGACTACCCCCATTATTTTGTCAGTTTTTTGTTTTGTTTTCCCTTAAAACCATGTCTCGTTTTTCTCAACTTTTTTAGACATGCGCTTGTAGATTAGATGTGGATAATTCCACTGTTTTGCTTGATGGAAAAAATAACAAAGCACTGACAACATGCAGTTTCTACTTCTTGAATGCCAAAAATACTCTTTTGGTATCAGAAGTTCTCTGTGTTTATATGCAGGGAAGGAAATTAAACCTTTCAGGGTCTTGTTTGTACTTAATTTAAGCCATCAACTCTATCTGCACGAAAGTGGAGACTTGCTAGCCTGATCCAGACTTCTGTTGGCTTAAATAGACCTCGAATCACATCTGTTATAAGGACAGTAATAGCTTTCCTGGTTTACAGCAAATAAAACACATTTCATGCCCCAGATCATCACTGATTGTGTCTATTTCAAGGGGTGAAACAGAGGTTCTTAACCATATTTCCAGGGTTTATTGGAAAAAAAAAAAAAAAAAAAAAGTGTTTAAAACATTGAGAGACTAAAGCTCTGTTTTCCCGGAGTATGCAGAGTTTATTTTCCATCACATGTTCAGGAAACATCACTAGTTGGTTCCAGTTCCAACATTCAGCACATCTACAGACCTTGGAAATTGGAAAATGAGGAAAATGAGGGCATATACTTAGAAACTAATAGTGATAAATCTCAGTTACTTGCACAACGTCATGAAATAACTTCATAGCAGAGATGGGGATAACATCTAGTTCTCCAGTGTGGTTTTCAAGCTACCTAGCTGTGATTACATCTTCTTACTGTCTGAAAATATATGTTTAATTCACAGCTTGAATCTTGCATAAAATTTCATATGGGCATTCTTTGTACAGTTCTCTCGCTTCACCACCCTGATTTTGTCCCAAAGTAGAACATACCTAGGTTTCTAGATGAGCCAGGAGTCACTGGAAAAGATTTGCATGTGATAGTGCAATTGCAAAATATGTCAAAATGCCCGCCGTTGAGGAGATAAACAGAGGTTAAAAAGACAACCTTGAGACCTTGAGTTTTTCATTGTTTAACTTTTGAGTGCTTGATTTTATAACTTCAGAAGAGTTCTTTTATTGTGGTCGTGATGTTCTTTCTTACCTTGGAAAGACGAAGGAAAAAGGTGATAGCATTCTTTGTTGAGTTTTCCCTCCCAAAACATATTTCAACAGCATCACGAAGGATTGAACTCTTTGATCCAGGGTGCAAGGTTTTTGAAATCACAGTACTAATGGCATGCCACTAATGGTGGCAGTAGTACATATGCATGTAGATCAGACATTGGAAGGGAGTAAGACACAGAGAAAACCTACAGCTGTTCTTTGCTGGTAGGGGAATGCAAAGACTGTGCTCCTGAGTTGCATCCCAGCCACTTGCAGGGGAATGTTTTCTATTAGTTGTAGACAGTTTTGGCTGTGTTCCTGTTGTGATGCTGTTCTGTTGCTTTCATAACACATCTCTTTACCTCTAGTTCCCCTTACTCCTTCTCCCCAGCATCCAAGCTTTCCTTTCTTCTAACTCATGTATCCAGTTCTTGGGATCCCTCTCTTAACCTTTCTTCCCACCCCCAAATCTTGTTACTAGCTGTTTCTCTCCTCTTCCTCACTGCTGCCTCTTAGCTCTCTTTGGCTCCAGCAGTCTCTCTTCCTGTCATTCCTTATCCCTTTCCATTTTAGGGCGTGCCCATACCTGACAATCTTGGAGTGGCTTGCCCAGCTTGTGCTGGCATTGTGATAGCATGTGAATTTGGCTGAACTGCAAGACCTGCAGGAGAAGCTAAATCAGTGTAAAAGTGATTTTTGTGGCCTTTATAGATGCAACCCACCATGCTGTAACATCATGGCTATGTTGTTAGTGCCCCATCTAGCATCTAGTAGCATTTTCGTACATGACTAGTGGCAGTCATGGAAGGGCTGCAGCAAAGATAAAAACTGTAATTGGTATACATATATATAATCTTCTTCTTTGCTATAGAAGTCTAATCCTAAGGAAACTGGAAATAGCAGGGGTTTTGTTTAGAACACAGTAGAGACTCTCTGTCTAATTAGAATTTAGTGCTTGCTGCCACAGAGCTGCACCTTGGGACTTTTGCTCTGCCCAGGCAGTCTTGGGATAGATGACACTCAGTTTACAGTGAGGATGACATACATACCTGCAACAGCCTAGATCAGGTAGAAGCTATGAGATGGAGGCAGGTGGTGAGTGTATACAGACCTCTCAAGAGTATTTTAGAGCTGTGCCCTAATAATCACCTATGAAGCATGGACAGTACAAAACTTTTGAGGACTGGGAACACTGTGACAATTAGATGTCTGTATTATAAGGCCAACCACAGCACATCTCTACCACTCTGTTAAATTTCTTGTTTATGCTCAAAAGCACCAAGGCAAAAGAGCTGCTAAAAGTTCTTCATATAAGCAAGAAATGTAAGCAAAATACATGCTTTTCTCCCTAAGAATCTGCTGGGAAATAAAATTCAATTAAAATCATGAAGTTAATAAAACAAACAAAAAAGACTTTAAGTAGGTTCTTGACATAAAAAGATGACTTAGGCAGGGATGATTAATTGAGTGATTAGACATAAGTAACTAAAAATAGCATCTAACGGCAGGAAGAGTAGGGCCTCTTTAGTAATAGGAACGGCTGTCTGTATGGTTTACAGTGTTTTTATCACTCATAGTTGAAACTGGCGTTGATGTGAGGTTTGAGCATGACCTACAAGTCAAAGAAGTATGAGAAAGGCATGTTTCTAACAAGATGTTTAGATTCTAAGGACTGACTCTGAAAATGAACATCAGAGGACTGTTTGCTCTTTTTTTGGTAATATTTTATCTATTCCGCCTCCTTCCTCCCTGCCTCCAAAAAACGACAAAAAATTTGTGTTTTCTAACTACTTGTAACCCTCTGAGTTCACTCAGAGATCAAATTTAGGTACAGAGCTGTTGGTCTGAACTGAAAGCCAACGTAAAGAGATGTCTCAAAATAGCAGTTTCATTTTTGTTATGTGTTTACTTTTTTTTTTTTTTTGAGTGGGTGGTAGCTATTCTAGTTGTTTCAGAACATCCTACAAAACAGAGTATTGTTAAACTAAGGAAAGCAATAGCTCCTTTTCATTTTCTGTCCATATAAAGAAGCTGTGTTCCATATTTCCCCTTCAGTCGCACTGGAATGACTCTGGAGTGGCTTTCTGTTCAACAGTGCAGATTTGCATCACTGTAAAGGAGGGCAGAATTTGGTCCAACACATGTTTCCTGAAGTCTGTTGAAAAAAAAAAGAAGCATTTACTATTTTGCGGTTGAATTTAAGGGACTGATGAAGCCAGGTGCTTCTTGTCCTAATTCTATCTGAAGTTTATGAGCTAAAGCACTTAGTGTGATGGTGGAAATGCTTTCCACATTGCAGGAGCAGATTCACTGTTACTAGGAAGAATGGCATGTACAATAAATCATGTTCACATGAAGAAAAGGCATATCATGAGCAACAGAACTGCAGGTTTCTCTAAGCTGTGACCGTAAGCACACTTTAGCTTGATGTTGTTATCTTTGGTGGGAAACAATTTCATCTTCCACGGTCTAAAATAGCTCTGGTAAGACCTGCTTGTTGGTCAAATGTAGCAACTCTGAAAAAGGAGCACAGGACTCTTTTCTAGTTCGAATCAAAAATGACTTAAGTTCTTAAACTGATTTTAAATTCTCTGCATTTCATACTTCCTTGTCTTGAGGCATCTGCAATGTAGTCAATGTTTGAGTTACCAAATAGGCGACTTCCTGCTTTTGTCTTGGTGTTTAGTCTGTTCCTCTTCTACTTCTCCTTTCCTCTTTCCATCCTTTCCTCTGCCATCTGCCATTTTCTTCTTTACTTGCCTTCTCCTACATCATCGTGGTTTGTTCTTAGGTTTTCTCCTTGTTTCAGTTCAATAGACGCTTTCATTTTCTTCTCAGATTCCTGATTGCTTTTTCCATTGTCCACCTTATGATTCTTCATGGCCCCACTTCTTCCTCCTTGTTCCCTTGTATTCCTCTGTTTCCATTATCATGTCAGCTCCTTTTAGCTTTCTGTAATTCCTTCAAAACACGTAGATTGGTACACACTTTGATTTAATAGACCTACCACTTCCCATTTGTCATTCTGCTGCTTTGAGTAAAGCCATAATTTTGCTAGTTCTCCACATAACTGAAAATCTTCTGTGATGGCTAAGAGTTAAATTTCTAATACCTTACCCACAACAAAAAAAGACAATGACAAATACTGTTCTAAGCCATCCTTATGCAATATCAAGAAACATTTAAAAGGTATAAGAGGAGTTCTTCTCCTTTTCAGACTTCCTGGGTATAGTTGTTTTTTGTTCAGAGGACGTGCTGTATATGTTCTACCCACTATTACCTTCTTTAAATTTTGTGCACATTTGCAGGATTAGACATATGGGCAGTTTGGTGCTGAGTGCATCCTCTCTGGGAATTGCTGCTTTCCATCTTTTGGTAGTAAATTAATAAATGCCATTTTTTTCCTTATAAAATAAGTAATTGATATATCTCTCCACAGTGATAAATTGTCATATTTTCTTACTTTCTAGCAAGCCAAGGTGTAGTATAGGAAGGTAAGGTTCATTTCTCCCCCTCTGCAGCCGGGGAGAGGAAGAGTGGAGTTCCCTGTTCTTTGCATTTTGTAAATAAAACATATTTTATAATATTTTATTCATTTAGAAATATTTATTTTTATAAGCATTTGTACATTTTTTTTTAAAAAGTCTGTTTGGGGAGGAATGGGAGATTTTTTTTTTTCCATCTTCACTTTGTGCATAGGCAATTCAGATTTTGCTTTTGGAGGTATGAAAGAATTGATGGAACTGCAGAAATTAAATACATGAAAGTTTAGTAAGTGAAACTGGCTGATACTTCTAAGCTGTTTGCTTTAAAGCAATTTGCTTACTTTTCATAGTGCCTACTTAACTTGTGTCCTAAGGAAGAGAAGCATTTATGCAAAACTCCATAAAGTAAAGAAAATTGCTTTCAGTTTATTTTCTTTCCTGTTCATTTAAACTATAGCTTCTATAGGGCAGGAACTGCTTTTTTTTTTTTTTTTTTTTTTTTTTCCCTGATGTTTAGGATCACAAAGCTTGAATATATTGTTCTACTGTTACTCTCATAAAAGTAACTATAAAAGAGACCAGAGAAAAAAAAAATCAACAGGTGAACTATTTTTAATGTATCTGGAATCTGGGAAAAACAAACAAACAAACAAAAAAAACCCACCTTGTATGGAAACAAAGAGTACAAAGAGCATGACAAAGAGTATGAGTTTTTTTCTTCTCTGAATTTAAGAAAATAATAATAGTTTTTAAAATAAGTTCTTGGAAGCACGACTTTTAAGCATAAGATTGAAACTCGGGAAGACTTTTGCAGCATGGTTGTAGATTTAGCTATGTGGCTGAGGCTATGTAGCACCTGTTCTGTCTCCATTTCTTTAAGAAGTATCACTGGGAAATATTCACCCAACTTTGTGAAAAATAAACCTGCAGTAATGATTATCTGGCTATGTATGTGTTGCATTTCTGTGCAGTGTACTAGTACTGTGCGTTGAGACTCTGCACGAAGGTGGGAAGCTGTGTGTTTACTGAAGTAGCAGAATATGTGTGGAGTAACTGAGAAATGGAAACTGGTCCTATAAAAAGACAGTACAGTTACTTTAGGAAAGTAAGTATTTCAAGATATGTTCTGAGAAGGCACATTAATTGTAGACTGTTACAGAAAATAATAGCTGATTTTTTGTCCTATGATCTTCTTCAACATACAGTATGACTTACCAGTATGGGTTATTTTTTTTTAGTTGGGGTGGTGGTGTAAATTTTTTTTGCCTTCTTTGTTTCTGATCAGAGTATTGTAAAAGTTACCCAGAGGGTTTTCATGTACTCTGAGCTGTGTTACAGAGTTCTCTTTGTAAATGTTCTCCTTTGAATGAAAGTAAGTATCTCTGCAAGGTGACAGGGTTTGCTTTGATAAAGCTTTGTAACATTTTCTTCTAGGAAAAGCAGCACAGGCCTGTGATTAGGGAGCAGACCAGTCAGGCCTATTGGTGAAATGTCAAGGAAACTTCTACTGCTGGTGGCCTTTCTGTGCACAGATTTTGCTCCTATGGATATTGAAGGAAGATTGACTGCTGTGAAGGGAGGAGGCAATGCAATTGAAGTGGTGATGTGATGATGTGCAATATGTGGCATTTCAGCCAATATATGAGACACTAAATGACAAGTTTGCAGAACCAAAAGCATTGCAGCTTAGGTTGTGTATTGAGAGCCAGCACTGTAGCAGTTAGCTCTGGGGGATGCAGGTGCTGGGAGCAACTTGTGGCACAGTATTACTAGTGGTTTTGGCAGCATTAGCTCTAGATAGCTGTGCTTAGCTGTGCCTGTTTGTACCTGAGAATCCTGCCAAATTTATTTTGCTAAGTAATGCAAGTTCATTTTATATATTTAGTAAGGACACGGCCAATCTTCATGCTAGATTTCCCTCTCCTCTTGTATTGTGTACAGAGGTGTTCCTATTGCGATTTGGTTTCAGTAACTCCTGACAAATTGTGATGGGTTGGATACATTGACCTGAATCTCTTCTTTCCTGCATTGAAAAGTAATTATGTTGAATTGTCAGTGTTTCAAATGAGAATAAGATCTGCCTTCGTATCTAGCATCTTCTATAGAGAGGTGTTATGAGTTTGACACTTGAATTTCCATTCAAGGGTGGAACAGATCTAGGAAACTTTCCTCATCATATGTGATGCACAGGACTTCCCACCTGCTGTTGTGGATGGGAGAGCGTAGTTAGCAACTGCAGATGTAAACTCAGTATAGGAATTAGATGGTGAGTAAACAGCATTGTCAAATAGAAGCCATCTGCTGCTAACCTGACAAGGATTAAAAACTCAGGCTGTGATTTCTGATTAGAACTCCATAGCTCCAACTCCATGTTGGAACCTCACGGATACAAATGCCGTGGGATTGTGTTCTTGCTTGGGTCAGTGTACTCTTATTACTGTTATGATGGCTGCTGTTGTGCGAGTGTATTCTTTAGACATCCCACTAATTTTGTCATTAAATGTGAGTATTGTGACAGGAAATGAAGCAAGAGTAATCCTTCCAAGTCCCTGCAGTGAGCACAGTCCTGGCATAAGGCAGTGTGGTAGAGGGCTGCATGGCGGCGGTACCTGGAGAGCAGGCAGGCAGAGGAAAGTCTACAGGGCCGTGCTTTTGCCAGGGCCTGTGAAAACATCTGTCCTCCCACACCATGGCAGAGTGCAATGAAGTTTTGTGTGAGGAGCAGCCAAAGCCTTGGAAAGGACTCTGCTGCAGCGAGGAGCTTTTGACACTCAGCTGTGGTGAGCTGGGTGCTGGGAAGGTGAACATGGAGTTCACTTTCTGTGACGTTGTTGTTTTTACTGCTAGATTTTTTAATCAATCTTAGAGCAGGCACATGCAACAGTGTGTTGACCTTTGTGATAGCTTGCAGCTGAATGTCTATGTAATCCTTTGTGTTAGCTGTGCCAAAAGGAACAGGGTAACCAGATGTATGACATACAGAAAGTGAGACAACTGTTTCAAGTTTCCAAAGTCTACCTTCAGACAACACATCTGTAAATTTGTGCTGCAGCAAAGAGTACTAACAAAGCTGAAGGCAGTCTAGCATACGGGCAGGCTCCCGGCCATGCAGGGGTTGCAGAGGGGTTTCTCAGGGGGGAGTGTGTGATGCATCAAAGGGTTTTTGGTCAACTCAGATATACCACCCTGTTTATGGTATTCCTTCAACCAAACTGTTTTCTGACTGTGCTTGAACATTGTCATAACCAAGCCATTTCTGGAAAAAGAAAATCAACCAAAGCATACTTAAAAATGAAGGAAGTGTCTTTCAACACTACTTATGAGTATTTATTTCAATCTTCTACAGACTGCCTTTTCAAGGTGTGTCCTATGAACCGATATTCAGCCCAGAAGCAGTACTGGAAAGCCAAACAAGCCAAACAAGGAAACCATACAGAAGCAGCACTGCTGAAGAAACTTCAAGTAAGAGACATCTGTATTTGCAATCTTATCTCAATCTGCAGGCTGTAGAGTAACAATAGAATGAAAAACAATAACAAGTGCCTTGGGAACCATCATGATGGGTATTATGCCACAGCAGCAGCCTTCTCCTTTCTTAGCTCTCCTACCTCCTGACTGGCATTTATTGCCCCAGCCCTGGTTTTTGTCTTGCTTTAGGCTGTGGTTTCATTTGGACTAGGGGCTGTGCCTTCGTGCTATCAAGCTTCTAAAAGCCATAATACTTGCTTATAAAGTTAAAAATGGAGTTAATAGAATCAAGAATGGGTCCTGGTTTAAATCATGTGATTATTTTAGAACTCCTTTACAGGAGCTGGGCAGAGGGGTGGACAAAAAGGTGCTGTCCATGCTTCAGTCTGGAAATTCCTCAGAGTTGCAATTGTCTTTGCTTTCAGACTAGATTATTCTTTCAAGAACTGTTTGGGCAGATTGAATGTTGCATCAAAAACAAGACACGCATGTTGAGGAGCAAATCTGTCACTGAAAAAGAGCTGGCCTGATGTTGTAATGGGATGCATAAGACTAAATGAAACAATTCTATCAAATGTGGTTCCTACTGTTTCATGTCCAGTAGAGAGGTTGTTGGTACATCCTGTTAAAAAATGCAATAAAGGCACATGGTGTGTGGCTCAAACTCTACAGAGGAATTGGAGCAAGTTGAAATTTCATTCTGTGGTTGTATTTGACCCAGACAGTCATGGTTGGCCTTACTCTTGCAAAATGTGATCTACTGGTTTTGTTTTATTATACAATATATTAAATACACAATTTATATACGAAGCATTTGTATGTAATTACAAAACAAGTAAAAATAATTTTGACAGGGAGAAGGTATCCATAGGCCCTTCTTTTTCCTCCATTAGAATGAAAATAAAGCACCCGGAACTATTTTTCTGGTTTGAAAATGTTTAAAATAGCATGCTTGGTAGGGTGTGTTAGCATGCATTTCAGGTGCGGTCAATAAATTGTGAATGAGTTTCTATTTTGGGTAATAAAAACCAGAATGATGTCAGGTGATTATTGTTCAGAAAATCATGCTGCAGGAAGAGAGGGGCACTAATTTTTTGAGTGCAACAATGCTTACAGGAGGCATTTTTAATATGGTGCTATTTCCTTTTTACACTATCTGTTCCATTAGCTGAATTCAGATATTAGTTTTGTAGAATTTAAAGAAATGGTAATTCTTTTGCAGCATGCAGCAGAACTGGAACAAAAGCAGAATGAAAGTGAGAACAGAAAGCTGTTGGGTGAAATTGTAAAATACAGCAATGTCATACAGGTAAATCTATTAAAATACATCTGCCTTCTCTCAGAGCTGAAAAGGAAACAGTTGTTTCATTTCAAGGGTATGGTGAAAATGAAACTAACCACAGTAATCTGGATTGTCAAAGCTCAGGTAAACAGAACTTGGTAAAGTTTACACTATTGTGTTTTTCTGTCTGATTTAAAGACTACCAGAAGTACTACATATTCATGTTTAAATGATGTGCTACAATATACCTTTTATGTGTAATTTTTGTTGTAGTCTAGAATCTGAATGTAAATATATATCTTTATATTATTACATATATTATTTATATATTTTCAAGATTTATTTCAAAATCATACTGTAGTGGTGCTGTGCAGTTCCCTTTAAAACACTGAAGTAATTTGTATTTTGTGACATATAAATGAGACAGAAGTTATGTTCTTAAGTGCAGTACAACTTCCTTGTGAAGTTCCTGAACATAATGCTATTATTGATCCTGGCTCTGTCTGTGTAGTACATGTTGTAAAACTGATCAAGGTGTAATTCTGTCAGTCTGTTATATAGCATCTGTTTTCCTAAACTGCAGTATACTTTGGGAAATCTCTTCTAGTTTTATTTTGTCTTTGCGTATGTATGTTATGAAAAATCACTATGGTATGAAATCCCATGCCTGCTCTTTGACTGAAGGTGGAAAAGGAAAAGCTATACTAATTTTTTAAAATTGTTATTTGTTCACAGCTACTGCACATAAAAAGTAACAAATACCTCACAGTCAATAAGAGATTGCCAGCTCTGCTAGAGAAGAATGCTATGCGGGTGTCTCTGGATGCTGCAGGGAATGAGGGATCCTGGTTTTATATACAGCCATTCTGGAAACTAAGGAGTGAAGGTGACAATGTACGTGGAAATACTGAATGTATAAGAGGGAAAAGGCAGAAAATTTCCAGAGGATGCATGGTTTCTTTGCTACTAGCATAAATTGTTCAGGAAACGAACAAACAAAAAAACAGTAGTTTGGACTATTAGCTTTTATATCTAATTAGAAGTTTTACCAAACTATATGGTCTGGAATCTGAAATGTTGCCACATTCATTTGAGCCTCTGCTGACCTGTGTTTGGGCAGTTTTGCGAAGTCCACCTGTTATATGCTGGTTTACATTAGATGAAACGCATTGGTATATTTTTGTTTTTCCTTTTTTCTTTAAGAGCCTTTAGGGTCTAATTAAACTCTCAAATTCTGGGCAAAGTTCTGGGAACAAGTCAGCAGAGAGTGTCTCTAGAAGATATGCAGGTTCCTTTAAATCTATCCCCTCTTAACACAAGAGTGGCTTCTGTGACTAAAATTGGTTTTTGATTTTCAGGTGGGTATTTTCTGGGTAGGTTTCAGTGGGAGTACTGTGTATTGGTAAGAGGAAGAAAGCACGGGAGAGCTCTTTGCTACAAATCTGAGATCTGCACCTTGAGGTCAAAACTCAGTTCTTCATTCAGTCAGCTGTGGCTTGTTTAAGAGCCCACTGTGGAAAATTCACATCTACCTCTGAGAAGGCTACATGGTGGACTTGTATGGTTTTATTCTGGGGACCTGTCTGGGAATGTTTGGCCACTCTCCCTTGTGAAGCACTAAGTGAAAGAGCCCTCACAGAATCACAGACAGGAATGCGTGTTTTCTCATGTATTTTCTTTCTCTCATTAACTTTGTGGTTACCCAGCTCTTGGGATGCTGTCCAGGATGAGTGTGGTTGCTTGCAGTTCCTTTTGGCAATATGTTGTGAGGAGGGGAAGGATTGTATTCCCAGCTAATGGTCAGAGTCCACTGAAGTCATAGTCTTTCCCTGTTATATGTAGCAATCAGAAGGTATGTGAAAACCTCTCCCTTTTCCCCAAGCCTGTTCCAGAGAAAAGGAGCGAGCATGAATAGACCTGTGGGTGCCTCTTCATGGTCTTCCAGCTAGGCAAGAGAAGTATTGTGGATCAAACGTTAAGCTGATAATTCCTTTCCCTCTTTGGAAAGAAAAGAAGTGACTTACTGCTTTAAGGTTTTGGCTTAATTTCTTAGAATACCACCAGTTCAGCGTCTTCTTAATTTTTCATTCCTGGGAAATAAGTGCGTGTCGTGCTTTCCAGACTGAAGACCTGGGGTTCTCATAGTGTGATCTGCAAAGCCATCACAAGCCCTTACACTTAGAGCAGAATGATCAAAATGAGGTCTTAAAAGTCATCTTCAGTGTTTTAGAGTTTTGACTTAATTTGACACCAATGTGGACGCATAAGAAATGTGAGGGTTGGGAAGCTGTTTTGCATGGAAAGTTTACATATCACTGTAGCATCACACTCCACAGGTGGATCTCTGCTGATCTCTCTCCTATTTTGTTCCCTATGAGGCCATATTTAGTGATATCTGTATTAAAAAGGCTGCCTGGGAAACTGTCAGATTTCCTCCTAACTTAACAGCCTATTTTGGAAATTGCCTGCTGCTCATTTTCTGTCACCAGATATGTTCCATTTCAGAGCTGAGAGCTCTCAGTTATATTTTACATGGGGAAGTCTTGAGACCCAGGTTTTTCTTCCTCTTTCTAGGCCCAAAGAGATCTTGATAATTTTCTTTGCAAACTTCCACTGCTAAATACTAGACTTCAGTAGCCTTCTCAGAAGTGGTCTGACAGGTTTCCCCTCTCAGACTCATAAAGCAGGCAGGTGCTATTCAGGGGGACAGGAGTAGCAAGCGATGTGAGAGGTCTTTCATTTGCCCCTCACAGGTCAAGAGGGGCTCCAGCCTTGTACCCACCCCTTCCCTCTCAGTTGCTCACAGAGGTGCCTGTTAAAGGACTAGTTTCTGGAGGACACACATAATGAAATACCTGATACCTCATAAGCTGGTGTCACTTTACCAACCCACTAGGTTAGCTTTTAAAGTGTTTAGATTTTATTTATTTGTTACAGTTTTCTTCCTTCTCAGCACAGGGGATTAGCTTGGTATATCAGGCCCTTACTCTGTTTACTCTCTTTAGGAACTTCTCTTTCTCCTTTTTTTTTTTTTTCCCCCTTCTATTTTCGATTTCTGTGCTATAAAAGGAAATTTCCCAGAGAAAATAAATTTTGGAAAGTTTTTACAGAATCTGTCTCTAGAATGGTAGAAGTGAATGTTGAGTGCTTGGGTGACTGCAACTGTGTCAGGGAACCCAGGCAAGGTAGATCCAAAAGAAAATGAAGTGGTTTTGTGTAGGGGAAACTATGATATAGGAAGTCATGTGAGTGACTTCTCTGGTAAATCATTGTGGCTGTGTAGCGTTGTGAAGTGTTTTAAAAAATATTTTTCTGAGGGGGAAAAAAAAAGAAGAAAAAGGAAAGCTTAGCTTCTACAGCAACTGGTTCATTATGCAAATAATGAAAAACATTGCAAAAAATTTACAGTAATTGGCATAACTCTGCAATGTTTTTTGCATGTCTCAGTTCTCCTTCAATGGGAGATATGAGAGATTAAGGCCAGAGTAGGTTCCATTTAGGCTGAAAAGCAAGATTTCCAGTGAGAGCAGGATTAGCTTTGTGTGGAATTCATTTTTGCTTGTCTGCCATTTTAGTTGTTTGAAAACTTGATCTTGCAGCATGACAAGGGAATTGTTGGTCTCAGACTTCGGGAATGGCCAGCCATCCATGAGAAAATTCTGCTAATTCTCCCAGTCTTTGATATATGTCAGCAGTATGATTGCCAGATGTGCATATAACACAAAAGTGATGAAGGTGGAGCAGCAGAGCCTTCAGTGTGCCTGGTAATGTACTTGAATAATTAGTCCAAACTGAAATCAGTGCTCCTGCATCTTAACAGCTAATACAGCTCCTGGTGACAGGCAGTCCTTGTGCTGTACCATAACTGCACTAGAGTATTCGGTCCGACTTCTTGGTTACAGGGTAGATGTAGCTGTTAGAGTAATTCTGTGATTGCCTATAAATTCAGTAAATCCACCTAAGTGATGCCAGACCTGATATCCCATCTAGAAGCCAAAGCAGTGGGTTTTGGATGTGGCTCTTCCTAGTTTGTGTGGCCTCACCGCCAAGTCATAGACAACTAGGGTTGAATAAATTTAGATGAAAGTTGCTGCATCAAAGACTGAAGGACCTTGGAGATTTATCTTGAATTCAAAAGCTGAATGCTCATTGGTTTCAATGTGAAATTCCATCATTCTCTGGAATTTTATTATCTAGACCAGAAAAAACAAGAGTTTTGTCAAATGAATTGGGAATTAAATTCTCAAGAGCTGCGTGTCAGATACACACAGGGTTTCATTTGGGAAGGATTTTTTAGGGATTTCGTTTGTATGTCTGAGGAAAGAGTCCAGGCAACCAGTCAAGCTATTAGCTGACTGCTGGTTTGCAGCATGCTATGGCTGGCTGTGCCTATGGGTAGCTAAGGAAAAGAAGAAAGAGCTGGTGTTAATTTTACTTTTTCAGAGCAAAACCTTGGGAATGTGTTGTGTTCTCTTCAATAATCTCCACAAAGAATAATTCTACAGGCAGAAATGTGGGCATGCGTTCACATGATTGTGCTCTGTCTCCATTGCCTTGGGCATGCAGGGACATTAGTTGGAGTCAGAAGTGAACTGGGTGGGGTATTTGGGCATGGGTATTGGATAGGAGGAATTCAAAAGAGCAGACTTGCAGCTTGCCAAAAGCTGCGATGTGTAAGAAAAAAAGGATTCCCTCTTCACTTTGCTTTCATTTTCTATATTGCTAGAGGAGGATGTACAGGAAACTAGCAGTCTTAAACTATCTCTGTCCCTTCCTTCCCTACTGCTAATGGAGGTTAGAAACAAGCAGAAAAAGAAGAAAGTAGAAGAACATGGGATATCTCATTGCTTCCATTGCAACTGACAGAGCTGGCCAGAATTGAGGGCAGGTTACTGATGTGGACTTAAAGCAGGTTAGGAGATTGAGACTGAAACTATGACTGCACATAACAGTTCCTTCTGTGGAGCAGAGTAGCTATGTAGTTCTCCTTTCTACTGGTTGCCTCCATGATAACCACAGGAAGCATTAAAAGATATCTTACCCTTCGTCTGTTTTTATTTTTTTAAATAGGATGCTCAATGATGTGCTGTTCTCTCACTGTTATTATTGTCCAGGTGTACTTTCAATAATTTTGAAGTCCTGATTCCACTTTGCAGGATGCAAGCCTGATGTTTTTTTGATTAATGAATTGTCTGGTCTTAACTTCTTAAAACGGGCTGTAAGTAACATCTGTGTGAAGCATGGCATGCAGGAATGTATTGTATAAGTAAGGTTCTGTAAAGGCACCCTGTCATCATTTTTTTTGGTTCCGTTAGTGAACTTTTCTTATTACTTAGACCAAATAGGATTGTTACATGTAGTCTGAGCATGATGACACTGTCTTTTGCTACCGTTTATTTTAGCTGTGTTTGTAAAGAACAGACAACCTTTTTTTTTCACCCCTGCAATAAGTGGACCAGATTCATCTGCATTGAAGTTACGTAAGTCTGGATTGGGCTCTGCTAATCAATGCAGAAAAAACATTTTTATTTACATGTGTCCCAAAAAAGCATGGCTTCTGCAGCATTTCATATAGCAAAAATCACATTTAGCCACTTCTTGTCTTTGTGTGTGTGCACTTAAAATTGCTGGGAACAACATAAGCAAATCAGGACCAATGCCAACCAATCTGTGTGTATTGATTTTTTTCCCCCCCTCCTACGTGTGAGCTGAATTCTTCATATGCACATCTCAAGCACTTTTTAGGTCAGAGACATTTTCTTATATTTCTTCTCCTTGTCTATATAACTAAATAATTCCAAGGGCACAGGAATTTGCTTGCAAGGAGTCTAGGACTTCATCTGGTAGAGTGAAGATCTCTCAGCTGCTGTATCCAGTACCTGTGCTGAGCACCAAACATCATTTAGGGAGTAACAGGAAAGGGGATAGAGTGTGTTCACCTCTCTCTGAATTTCCAGTGGTCTATGTTCCTTACTAGTTTGCAGTTCTATAGTCTGAATCAGAGAACTCCTGAGCCTGTCCTGACGTTTGCCAGAAGATGGCATACAAAATGAGGAGTCATTGGGCTAAAAAAACCTTTTCACAGGCAATTTCTTAAGGCTTTTGTGAAATGAAAAACATTGATGGAAGATGCTGGTTGACAGCAACAGAGGGAAAACAATCCTGTCTGACTACAGGTTGTTTTCTGAGTTTTCTCTGCATTTTGGCTGGGAGTATATATGGGATAAATAGTCCTTAATGCAAATTGTAGATTAACTGATCTGCTCCTGGAATTCATAGGTTCCATATATCTATTTCATGGTCTTGAGTTTCTGCTGAACTGGGTGACATGCTTACTGAGAATGCAAGGACTCATTAGTGTCAAGTTTCAAACCCAAGCAATTGCAGAGGCGCGCATGAACAGAACTGGCCAATAAAGAGATTCCATGTGTGTGTGAATTGTCTGCAGATAAGTTCACCAAGTGCCATTCCTAGAGCATGCATTTGAGTCACTTTTAAAAAATGCAACATTACTTCATTTTATTGGATAATTACATAGGTCAAAATTACATTTTATTTCTGACTTCCAGGTTGTTGTGGGAGACAAAGTTGTACTGATGCCAGTCAATGCAGGGCAGCCTCTGCATGCTAGCAACATTGAACTTCTAGATAACCCTGGCTGCAAAGAGGTGAGTTCATTGGGGGACAGGTAATTGTCAATCTGAGATGTATTATGCCCTGTGGTATAATACCAGAACCCCAGCATAGGCTCAGTACCAGTATTAAACATTGGTTCCAGCTTGGCCTCAAAAAAAAAAAAAAAAAAAAAAGATGAAATGTACTTATTCTTGGCACAAATTTTCCTGTCTCTGAAAGTTTCGTTTGGTTTGTATGAGTTTCTGAAATGCTCACTGGTATGAGCAAGAGTAAGTCCTCCTCCAGAAGCTATTTAGGTTGTCTTTGGGTGATTGTAAATAGACAGAATAGCATTTTGCCCACTGAATCTTCTCCAACATCGACATCATTATGAAGTATTGAGAGCTTCAGGATCCATGTTTGGTACTGTATGTGTCTGTAACTAAGCCATATTCCCTGCTACCCTGAGAGTGGTGTGTTCTTCTAGAAGAATAGAATGCTTTTTTTTTTAAAAAAAAAAAAAAAAAAAAAAAAAAAGACCAAACCCAACCAACCCTTATAATTCTCCAATTGTGTTTTTTCTCAAAGGTAAATGCTGTCAACTGTAACACAAGCTGGAAAATAACTTTGTTCATGAAGTTCAGTAGTTACCGAGACGATGTACTGAAAGGAGTAAGTATAATATATTGTTATTATTTTTGAATTTCAGAAATCATACCTTATTTGACTGTATAGAAATATTAGTTCTCTAGTAAATAAAAGAAAACTGAGAACTTCATGGAACCATCAAAGATCCCTTACTACTGTCCTACACGAGCCAGAGTATTTTTCCTTTGTGTTACTATCTTACCCAGTGGAATTGTCTGGATCATGCGAACTTCCAGCCTCTTCCCCCTTCCAGGGACAACTGAGGATCCTTGAGAAACGATGAAGTTCAAGCCCAGAATGATGAGTGCTCTGTACAGAATAGCTGTGATGTTTTAGTTCAGGCCAAGATGCTAAAAGCAGGTATAACAAGGTACAGAAGGGAGTGAAGTATGAAAGATGACAATAGCTGTAATAAGACAATATAGCTTTATAAGCTGATGGATTGCACAGCTTTGTGTCTCCAGATCACTTACATTTTCATTTGGAATAAATAAATTTCATTTATTCTCGCTTGTACCTTAGTAAGTCATTAACAGCTGGCTGTTTTGGGTAGGTATTGAGGGTATCACTAGGTTTTGAGGAAGAATTTGAAAGGGTGTATCTGTGTAGACCTATTTGGGCATAGTGCTTCAAGCTCTGGGGAGATGTAGAATGAAACAAAAATGATGCCAATGGAATAGAGAGGGGATATCAGTTTTGGTTGCAGAGAAAAAAAAAAGATGAAAAGATAATATTAGAGAAGAGCAAAGCAATAGGAGCTTTATAGATAGCGAATGGGATAAAGGGGATAATTGTGAATACCTTACATTTGCTCTGTAGGAAAGGAAGGGCCATGGCAAACGTCTACATGAGGGGCAAGACGAAGCAAGAAGTTCTTGCTGCATTTTTTTTGAGAAGATGAGGCTGGGAGAGGAACTGAATATGAGTTGAGAAGGGAGAAGGTGCTGTGGAGTAGTGTGAGTTTGAGAGAACCTGGATGTCCAGGACCAAGAGAGACAGAGGTTCAAAACTGGGAGCCTGACTTGTGACAGGGAAGCCTGAGAAGAGGCTGGAGTTGGGGAATGAGTCATGGAAAGTCTGAGTGGATGAAGGAAGGTGACAGAGGAGGCTTTGAGATTTCTTGAGCCTACCAAAGCATATGGTACTAATGCCCCTGTCAGAACAGGTCTAGTGAGGGTTAGTGAGGTTTGGCTCTCTAGTATAGAATGTATTACAGGAACAATGAAAGGAACTATGAGCTATGGTGTATAGCTGTACTGTGCCTTCACAGAAAGCTGGTTTCCCTAAATATCGCTAAAGATAGATCATAAATGAAAAACCCATTTAGTAAAGTTAGCTAAAATTAAAAATCACCTTTGGGTTAACTGTTACATGCTATTTGTTATAGTGCTCTGAATCAAGTTTTATTTTCATAAAAGCACATGGATGTCATGCAGGAATGAGTTACTGCATTTTATACTAGATTTCCAGACTCAGTGCTGAGGTTATATATTCTGCACTTGGTACCTGCTCTGGCAACAGGAAACTAATAAACATTTTCTTAGCATTAACTATGATGGCATCACTGAAGCTAGTACAGACATAGAGGATGAGTCCAGCAGCTTTCCATACCACTTAATAATGCTTCTTTTTCGTATCACTTTAGGGAGATGTTGTTAGGTTGTTTCATGCAGAACAAGAGAAGTTTCTGACCTGTGACGAATATGAGAAGAAACAACATATTTTCCTTCGTACTACATTGCGTCAGTCAGCTACCTCTGCAACAAGTTCTAAGGCACTGTGGGAAATAGAGGTACTTTTTTGCTTTTTATAAATATTTTAGTACACGAAGGCCAGGATTCAGTGAAAATACTTAACCACAACATGAATCATTTATAGCCTCTTGATATCGTCATACATCTCTCCGTATCTATTACTATTTTATGACGTTTGTGTAGGATGTACACTGAAGAGATGCTTTATTGCTGTGAGCGTGTGGAGAGAGGATGTTTTCTTACTATATTTAGCTGTACTGAAATGACGAAGGGTCAAATTCAGACCTGATGTAAATGGTGCAATTTTTCAAAGCCAATAGAATTACGTTCACATATCCTGAGTTCTGAGTGCTTATATTTGAGTTCATGTGCAATATAGAAAATTGAAATTGATGACTGACAACAAATCTCATAAACATGAATGAGTCTATTCTTCTGCAGCAGGGCACATCAACATCTGTTTAGTTAGGCTGAATAAGGTTGTCTTTGAATGGGTGTGATTTTCAGATGATTAGCAGATACATTATTGTTTAACTGAGGAACATTAGAAACTGGTATGTCTCGAGCTCTTGCCATTATAGTAATGTAACTCCTGTGTCCAAAAGTTCTTAGGTGTTGAACTAATTTTGTGCATTTAAAACAAAGAGCTCCTCACTCAGGCAAATGGTAAGTTTTGCCTTCATTTTTTAGTAAGAACTATATTAAATATGCAGAGTATATTGTACTTACAGTTATTTTAGATTACTTTACCCCTTATGAGAGACAGGGACTGGTGGATTTGAAGATAGCAAATGACCTACAGGTCAGTCAAATTTTTAAAGAAGTAACTTGGGGTATTTAAATTGATATGGAGATATTTAATCACTTAAAAGAAAATTTATCAGAAGTCCCCAGTGTTATCAAAAATGGAGCTGGTATAAACGGTTAAACACTGTAAGAGTTGGAGTTTTGCTTTTAAGTAGTACTCTAGTTATTTAAAGCAAAATTTGGCTCATCATGTTTGCAGTAAGTAGATGAATGAAAATCTGGAAAGTAAGCTGAGTCATTTTTCTGGCACCTATTGAAAAATAAATGTAATGAGTTGTTATCTCTGGTGGGCTTAGTGTGAACACAGAACTCCTTTTTTGTGTTAGACTGTTTGTAATTATGTAGTTTACATATTTTTATTTGGAATGAGCTGTAAGAAATGACGGTGATCCAAGTATGATCTTGAGAAGCATTAAAAATCTGTACTTCTTACAGGTTGTCCATCATGATCCTTGCCGGGGAGGGGCAGGACAGTGGAACAGCTTGTTTAGATTTAAGCATTTGGCAACTGGAAACTACTTAGCTGCAGAGGTAAGAATGTCAATTAAACAAGGGATTGTCCTACTAATTCAGAACCACTGAATAGGTCCAGAACCATTCGTAGTTTCACAATGTAGGTCTCTGAAAAGATCCCACACAAGGTCTGGATGTGGACAACAGGATGTGCAGTGCTGTGTCACTCTTTATAGCTGTATTCAAGGGTTGCAAGGACAATTTTCTGAGCTACAGTACACTGGTAGGTGAGTTCAAGACAACATCTAACCTTAATTTCAACTGTGCTGTTGAATCTTTAATCTACTGTTTGTTGTCATGGTGCTAAGGCAGTCATCACTGTTGCATACGCATTTATGTTTAAAATCGTTGGATTCATTTCTTTCTCTGCCCTTGTTTGCCCTTGATTTTTGGAGTGCTGTTGTGCTCACTCAACTATTCTTCTTTGCTGGCTCAGACAACCACGTAGAAATTAAAGCTTTTAAGAGTGGAACTGAATGTAATCATTGAGCCTGATCAGAGAAGTGCAGACACTCTAGACTACTGTAATTCAGTCATCATTCCTTTTTCTCTTGCAGGCTCTAGACTTCTTGAAAAAATATTTCTGTTGTATGGATCTCACTGTGTTGGTCTCTTCAAACCAGCATGTAGCCCAAGGCATCTTTGTGATCTGTAGAAACTTGGGAAAAAAACCTGTCCCGTGTTATGTCATGACTTTGTGTCATTCTAGTGTGCTGTGATTCATGTGTTCTGCAGTCTTTTGACTAAAAATAGGAACTAAAAAAGGTTTGAAGAAACTTTTGCCCCATTTGAGGGAATAGGAGGTCCAGGAAGAGGAGGAGATCTTCCAGATTTTCTGATTATTATTTGGTACTTTATGTAAAGGCAAAATAGTGTTGTGACTCCCCAAAACAGCAGCGTAATATTCATAATATTTTTTAGGACACATATTTGTCCTTAAAGATAAGTAAGGCTTTTGACAGGCTGGAAGAGAGCAGATAGTACTGAGTTTATGAAATGGGAGAGCCTTGGATTTTTCTGTGGTTGCAAGAAGCCATGAACTTTTAAAGTTCTATCTAATCCATATTAAGTGTGGCCTATATTAAAGCTGTATCAGTGGAATTAAAAGTATTTTTTTCTACTGATTTATGCAAGTGTGTGCAGGATTGTCTCTGACTTATGCTTGCAAATATGAGTGTAAAAATTTAAAACTACAAGAGCCAGTTGTAAAACATGGTAATTAGGGAACCCCTCAAAAAAGGGCTTCTTCTAACTGGATTGAGTTAAATTTGCAGCAGTGCAACTTCTGTATGTAGAGAAGTCCTTCATATTCCCAGGTGCTGCTTTCACTTTCCAGCTCCTGTCACAGCCTGCATTTATTTCAGAGTCAGGGCAAACAGGGGCTATTGAGCCTTTAATTACTTCTAATTATTTCAAAGCCAGTATCAAAACATAAACAGTGGAGCACCAGGAGAGATGCTTACGGTGGTTTCCATCTAAGACTGAATGTAATTTGGATTGTTTCATTGATTTTGGTAGTCACTCACAGTGTAAGTTAAAAATTTAATGATCTCACTCTGAGTGAGCGAAGAGCATCCTCCCTGTAAAGGCAGTGGGCCAGCATGCCTTTACAGCTCTGCCTTGTGCTGCTGCCTCCATACTGCAGCAATATTCTGGTTTGGCTGAAGCCAGCTTGCTTTATTGTGCATTTAATATTGGTTAATTATAGCAAATTTTCAAGTAGCAACTAGTACTCCCAGTTCCATTTTTTTTTTTTTTTTAACTTTGATTACAGTAAGAGATGCTCCTACTAGAAAGATTTTATTCAGACTGGCTAGTCTGGTCGAGAGTCAGAAGAGGCACTTTTTCTCTGCTGTGCCCTCTCTGTGCTCAAGCATGCTGACTAATGGGTTTCCTTTTCCTACACCATATCTGCTCAGGGATTTTCAGGAGAAAAGTCTTGAGGTGAAGAGCTGTTGCACTTCACTGAATGCAGAACCTAAGCCTAGGACCTCTCTACCACTGGAAAAGAAATCCCATCAGGAAGACTTGTAAAGTGAAGAGTACAATTGGTGCAGTAGAGTGAGAACTGGAAAAGCATTTGGGCTGAACAGAGGTGAAATGCTGTGACTGGAGAGCAGCATTAGTTACTGTATCTGTGAAGTGCAAAATACCTGCTGGTGGAGATATTAAAGGTAATGCTGTAATAAAAACCTGTGAACTGTATTTTACACAGTTTACGTGTTAGGTACAACGTACCGCCTAGACATCCATGTCAAAATTTACGAAGAGGCAGGCAGACACCAAATGTGCGTGAGCTAACTTTAAAACATTTAGACAAAGCTTACTGAACACTTATCTGTACTCTTGCAGCACAGCATGATTACTAATGGATTATCAACAGCGTCACACGTTGCCATGACTTGGTTTTGTTTAAGCTTCCACGATAAAGATATCTAGAGTGAAATAAGTACAAATAAGTAAACAAAATTCATGATTTTTTTTTAAGTATTCTGCTGTTGGCTAATGATAAAATTTGTGCTGCAGTTTGAGCTATTGTAAATCAGGATTTATCACCTTTTTATAACCAGCATTTCCTTACCTCATCTTTCTGTAAACCAGATTGATGTGTACTGCAAAATTCTGCAGCAGAATCTTGAATGGGTCAAGTCTTAGACAATGAGCAGAAGTGTCTGTCACCAGGGTGTTTCCTTTGGCTCCTCTGAAGTTAGGCCTTGTACCTTATGTCTGTAGTGCTGTGCCTTCCCTTCTTCTCGAAGTCTTCCTATACCAGATTAAACTGATCAGCTTAATTTGTGGCTCAGTGGGTCTGACCCATGTAATGAAAGGATGTCATTGCAGCTTGTTAAGGCCAGGGGATAATCTGGGAACTAAGAAAGACCAAGATGCTTGCTGCAGCAATTCAGAAATTTCCAACTGATAAACGTAAAGGTGTTTAAATATTACAGTGATTAGTTTAAAAGAAAATTAATTTTGAGGCAATATTGCTGTTCAGTGAACAAAACATGTGAGTGCTTGTAAATGTAATTCTTGTAAACTTGAAAGAAAGAAGTGAGGATGTGCAAGTCCTAAACTACAGATTCCTAAGAATCACAGTCTGTCACCCAGTTTTAGGTACCTTCTAAAAGACGAAGGGTTCTTTGATACCTCTGACTTCTGATGCAGTTTCAACTTGTACCTTTATTCCTCTTTCCACATGGCGTTAATTAGGCTGATTTTCATTAACACACTTTGAAATTTCATAAGACCCATTAATACCATAAAGCAACGTAGACCCTACTACTGTGGCTGTGGCTAAGTCACTCTGAAGGACCCCTGCTGAAGGAGACCCAGCGGTGGGCATTTGCTGATTACACATAGCTGCATCGTCATTCCACTACTATTATGTACAGCCTTTGATATGCTCTGACACATCAGATGCATGTATGCTCTCAGCCTGTTATTTAAGACATGGGATGGCTATGCTGAAGAAAGCGTTTCATGTTTTGTGGTAAGACTTTAGACATCTGGAATCTAGTAGGTGGTAATGTCTCCTCTGTTTCTGGTGTTTGGAAATCTGAAACCACTGGCTCAGACATTCCCAAAACATTGAAATCATAAAAAGGCAGAACTAATTATTCAGCTGAAAAATTAGGAAGAGAAGTTTTCCTCTGCTTGTTCTTTGGAGATAGTGGGAGTTCTGCTGTTAATGTCAGAAGGGCTTGATTTCACTGAAAGCGTTGAGCCAGATCCTTAGTGGAAGATTTAGATACTAAGACACCAGTTAAGGTCCGGGCTGCCGAGTTTGTTTTTCATCTTCACCAAGTCAGTGGTCTTTTAGAAAAAAGTCTATAGAAGATTCTTTTTTTAGCCCTGGTTACAACAAAATGACCCAAGTTATTTTGAAGTTTTATATTTATAAAGAGCCACTGTACTGTTAGGTGAAAATTGAATGTTTCAAAGTAATGAAGACTTTCCCAAAACTTTTAACATGCATGTACCACGTGTAGAATGTACCCAAGTCAGTCTGCATGTGTGTGGCAATGAGCTGTAATTTGCTTGAACAGCCTTTCAAATTCTGCAGGTTGGGACCACGCAGTTGTGCCTTTCTCATGACCACACATAACCTTTTCAATATTCTAATTGCCTGGATAAAAGTCTCTTTGAACTGAGTGCCAGCTTATTGATTGTGCTAAACCAGAATATGCACCTTTAATATTGTTCTCCATGTGTGCACCAGCTCCAGTTCTATCATTTCTAAACTGAATAAGTTATAACTATTAACACTTGCTGAGTGCAGATGTTAAACAGAAATGTGTGTGTCCATGCATACATGCACACACAAGAAATGCATAAATGGATAAGTGTAATTTTATGTTTAACTTCTCTGGTGAGATGGGTGTTGCTGAAATACTCATGAAATACATGTGTAAGTATCAAATCACATGTTAATCTCAGGTATTTCAGCAGATAATGGGTAAACCGTACACTGCTTGTGGAACATGGTGAACATGTACATAATCATAGACAATGCAGAACTTTTAAGGAAAAATCTGTAATAATTCTTTTTTACTTAGCTTGGATAGACTAAGACTAGACTAATATACCATATAACATATTAGGTACCTTGGCAAGATACAGCAGTGAATCTGATGAGGTAATTGTCTTTAACATGGGATTAATTACGTTATACTAAAGGAATTAAGATGATGCAGATAAGGTGGCAGCCTTAATGTTTACCTTCTATCACTGTATAAAATTGTGGCCATAAACAAGTGTTTAAATTGTTACTGTGTCTTCCAAGAAGGTGCATGGAGTACTGGTGTTTGGAGCACGTTGCTATAACGTTGAGCTGTCTCAGCTGATGCTTTGTAAAATCTAATCTATACCTGAAGTTCTTCTAGATTAAAGAGAGAAGACTGAGAACAGACTGGCCACTGTGATAGGTTGAAGCAATAAGCTCAGAGGTAATGGCAGAACCAAACATACTTTTCCTTACTTGCAGCGTGGTTCGTTTGCTAAACCAAATTGTTGCTCATACAAAGAACCTCATTCAGAAAATCTCTCAGGAGTAGCCTTGTATTTGAAGGTAGTGGAATGTGAGCATTTACATGCTCAAGTGTCAAGGGTCTTTCAAATACGGATGAGATGGGTTTGGCTTTTCTCTGGAAGTTTTCAGCTGTGCAGCCACTCCTGCAACTTCTTTGAACACTGTAGAACTCAATGAACACTGTAGAGCTCAATGAAACTTTTGACTTTTGCATGTGAATACGCTTCCGAACAGCTTGTATAGGATAATGGGTCTGGCAAGGTCTTTGACACTTATTCTGGTGATGAAGGAGTCACAGAGCTAAACCTGTCCTCTAGCTAGCTGCTTTTGACAAAGGTAGCAATCATCTGATGGGTGTCTCAGATGCATGCCCACTGGAAAACTCATCTCACTTTCTTACTGGGTTTGCTTGCTTCTTCCCGCAAGAGTGAAGTTGCAGGGTTTAAGCCATAAAATGTATCAAGACTGACTAGAGTTTTGTTCTAAGCTTTTTTTTTTCTTTTTTTTTTTTCTTTCCCTAAATCCCATATGAAACACGCACACTTTCAGCTTTGGGGCATTTTAGGACTAGATGCTCAATGCAGTTTTTTTTTTGAATGCAGGAATGATTAAAGCCAGTTTGCCTGAGAAGTACTGGGTTACATATGCATGAGATGAAATGACAATTATATGAATATTCTAAATTGAATAGGAAGTCCAATCCAAACCACCAGAGATGTAGTTCAGTGATAAGAGCACTTCAGTGACAATGTAGGCTTGTGGAAATATCACGTTTCTGCAGGTATTTGATTGTGGTCTCATGACACATTATGCTATCCCTGAGGTTGTGTTGGCACAGACTGGGGTGAGATGGGGAGGGAATAGACAGTGCTGTAGGTTGGATCACTGAGCTAAGACATGGGGGCACAAGTGTTTTAGGTAGGTTAGTGGGAACTCCTAGCATCAAAGCTAGCATTAAAGGTCCTGCCTTGTGGGATTGTGAGCTGGATTTCACCTTCCTGTAGCGTAAGGTACTTGCTGAGAACTGTTGAATAAATGATCTATTAAAGCTCTTTGTGTGCCTCTTGTCTTTCCTGAATAATTTCTTCATGTATCATGTCACTCTACATTTCATTCTCTTAAATGTATTTCTGTCTTATATCTCCCTCGGTGTTAAAAATCTTAGCTTGCCATGTGATTTATATCATTATAATATGCATTTATCTGGGTAGACAAAGCCAAACTATTTGTAATAAATTTAATCCTGTTGTAATAATCACTTGATTTGGGTCATGGTGAAGATAGCCAAGACATGTTCAAGTTAATACTAATAAAAAATAATAATTTCTTGCCTTCTGACCAGCACATAGTAAAGAAGTGGAACTTGCTGCCACAAGAATTGAAAACAAAGCACTTAATGAGATTTTCAGAAAGATTTGTATGAGTAATAGCTTCCTCAGCATTAGCTAAGATGAAAAAAAAAATGTGAAAGGGAAATCAGTTCTTAAACTGGAGGCTGTACACCAGGATTAACTCCATGGAGCCTCGGAGAAACTTTCTCTGTAGTTTTAGGGACTTTTTTCTTTCATCTTCTTAAACAGTGGTGGAAAATGAGTTACTGCATAGGATTTTTATTTTTATTTTTTAAATGCAACTGAGATTAAATGTGTGAAGGCCATAAGTTAGGCCTTTTGATACCTAAGTTTTGGAGATTGGAGTACTGGCAGGTATCTTTTGTGTTCAGGAAGCAAAAAGGATTTGCCAGTGGTATTTTTTTAGGGTGGCATGGAGGCAAGCAGTAATGCAGATACTGTAAAGGAGAAAAGCACAGTGGTAAATTTAGTGTCGTTCCTTCTGCCTTTAGAAATGGTAAGGAAAATAACTGGATAAAAATGGGCTTTTAACAGATGTGCATGTACCTTTTGCTCAATGGTAACAGTTTGCAAACTACAGAAGGTACCAGGAGATGGCAGCATCCACCAAGGCCTTCATGCATCTGCTCACGTTTAGTTTGTTGGTACTGTGGGACCTCCTTACCTGGAGATTGCTTCAAAATCTTCCTTTGGAGTCTTTTTTTCCCCAAAGTCTTTGTTAAATGTTAATAGAGTATACAGATAGTTCCATTTTGTTGGGCTCAGTGATTAAAGGGTCTTGTAAGAAAAAGGCACGTGAAGGTGAACTCAACACTGTGAGCCCTATTTATGCTTCTCACTGTCTCATAGGAGGCACGTGGTTTTGTTTTAAAGCTCTGTAAGGACTGCAGAATAATTTACAGTTATGTGTGAAGAGATGGAAGAGATCCAGAGACTAAAGGAAGAGAAGAGATTACTGATTTACAGGGCCAGTTTAACCTGACTTGAACGTGGCTTGTTGAAGTGACAAAGTTAGAAACTGTTAATTTAGCAACACCAGGGCCAGGTTTTCAAAGGTTTTTAAGAACATGGGGGATGCAGCTCAATTTCTTGGCTCAACTTGTTTCAAGCATGCTGGAAGTTAGGAACAACGTTCATTTGCATGTTGTCAGTGTGCATATACCTTCAGAAATCCAGATCTTTGAGGAAGGGTTTTTCTTCTGGCATACTGGTTTTGCAGTGGTGGTCTTTGAGCCTGTGTTCAGCTAGACCTTTTGGGTCCTGTGTGGAGTTGGCTGCATTTGAGCAGTGTTTTTATGGGTGATCTGAGCTGTAGGAGAAGAAGTAGGAAGACACAAACACAGCACTTGTCATTTAGTCATTATAAGGACTGTTTCTGTTATTAAAAATACAACATCTGCTGGTATTGCATTTTGATGTGTTCCAAAACAGTAAATGTAGACACTTCTGTTCTATATTGCATTTTATTTCCTTATTATTTCAGGGTAACTTGAGAAGATTTTATTAAATTATATTAGTGCCTCTTTTTCTTTATTTTTGGTGCTTGATGAAGGTTTGTAAGGCTTTTTTTTTTTTTTAAAACTCTAACAGTTTCAGTGATGTCCAATTCAGTCATTCGTAGTTATTTCTGGGAGGGCCACTGAAAGTCACAGGGAATATTAATATTTAGGACATAACCCTTGAAGAGATGAGGATTTATTTTTTTTTAATACCAAAACATAGGCCTGCCGTTGCTTATACAGCAACCAAAAATGCCTTCAAGATGACTTATCCTTTAATCTTAGAACAAGAGTGAGCAGTTGGCTCAGGAAGGTGTCGGAGCCTATTCTCATTCCTGTTTTTGACAAGCAGATAGTTTAGTCTCAGCGGGGTTCCCTTGCAAAGTACCTGTGGCCACTTAAGTTGGCAGCATGGGGCACCTGAAGCCAAATGAAGGATTCATGTCTCTGAGCCCTACCTGGAAACTCATCTGATCTGCTAAGACAGGGCTTGTAAGCAAAACAGCAGCAAAATGCAATCCTAAAATTTTGAGATCTTAAAACTTTCCTCAGATTATGATTGTCAGGAATTTAGCACCAGATGCTGTGGCAGTACTGAATGAAGTTTATCTAGGTAGAGTTACAGCTGCTCTTTCTCCAGCAAGTTAATAAGATGGCAAGAGTTTTTGAATACCACTGAAGTCTTTGAAATTATGTGAAAGTCCGTTTGGATTTATTGAAAACTATTCAGTATGACATAGCAAAGAACCAAGCAAGCCTAATGAAGATGAAAGATTTGAAAAGTTGACTGTTGTGGTGGCTTTTTTTTCCTTAAGCATTGACCTTGTTGGTTGGGTAACAAATAGGCTGAGTGTTAATGGGCTGGCTATGGAATGGAAGCTATTTTTATGTGTTTAATTAGAACCTTTAATTCTTTGTTTAATGCTGTTTTTAGTCAAGTTATTAAAATGCTCTTTTAGCTGAAATTTGGCAGTCTGATTCCTTCACTGAAGAGATTTTAAATATCCTTTACCTAGTCATAGTCAACAAAATTCGATTAAAATAAGCGTGAGTATTTTTTTCCCAAACTCCCCTCTCACCTAAGTAAATGAGAGTCCAAAAATAGGCTGTTTGAGTACTTCCCTTGCATCTCTGTCTAGGAAAGAAGCATTTAATATTAATGTGAAATTCCAAACTGTTTGCCTACAGTATATACTGAGACTTAAAATTCACTTGTTGGACTGTAAAGCATATTTTGCTTTGTGTCGATGCAAAACAAACAAACTATAAGAAAAACCTAGAGCAGTGTATTAGCGAGAAGTTGTTCTACTCAATAGTGAAAACTCAGAGGAGATAATGCAACATGAAATCTTACGTATTTAAAACTTTAAGGAATAATTTTGACTGCCTTTAATGATCAGTAGAGTTAAAAGAGTCTGGGACTTACGGCACTCGATCTAACAGGATAGATACCTCTTAGGATTAGCAGGGCACTTATATTTTCTGAACACCAACTACCAGAAATAACACACGAACACATATTTGCAAGTTGATACTTCCTCCTATGCAAACTTTACAAGAGAAAGATTGTTGTGAGGGCAGTAGGCAAAAATTCAGGAATTTGATTCCTTGCTCTTCTACAAACCTCCAAATAATTTTAACTAGAAATGGTTAAACACATTGTGTACATCTGTTTTCCAACTGTTAAAGCTGGCTTTTGTTATGTGGTTGTCAAACACATTGGGGACCTCCTGGTGCTCCCACAGTATGAGTATATTGGTATATATATGCATTCATACATCTTCTCTTAAGTGCTACCATGGACAAAGGCAGAACCTGAAATCTATCTGAGATACAAGTTTTTACATACCCAGGGGGACCATCTCCAACTATGAATCCAGCCTTCAGGCTCTTGCAGATACCCTGTGTAGATCACAAGCTGGGAATTTGCCCTGTTACACAATTGCAAGTAAATGCTAGTTCTGTTTAGATTTAAAAGAATGTATTACTTTCTCTTCAGGTGCAAATCTTTATAAAAATGCCAAAATAGTCAATGATTTTAGTGTTTAAAATATGGTCTTGCATAGTTGTGGCAGCCTTGTCATGGTATTGACTGTCCCTGTTTCCTGATGAGTTTGCTAGGCTGCTTTGAAGTGCTCATCTACGCTAGGCTGCTTTGAAGCGCTCATCTACGCTTGCCCTGTAGATGAAGTCCAAGATGAATTTAGGTCCCAGTTACTTCCTGTGAGCTATACTGTGCAAATTACATTGGCAGTTACAGTGGTACTTACTGTACTGCTGGTGATAGGACCTTAGTACAAGGAAAAGCTCATGTAGCGTGAGTCAATGTTCACTGTTGGCCCACGCATATAAAACCATGTCTTCCTTGGTGCTAGAATGAAAAAGAAAAAACAAGTGTGATAACCCCATTTTCTGGAGCTTAGCGTATTTTATTGGGCTGGAGGATGTGTAGACTTGGATCTGGGTTCATATGTATAAGTAACTGAAAAAGATCAATTATCTGTGGTGTCGTAAATCCTTGGTGTTTGAGCTGTGACAGGAGATTACATTAGCATCGCCAACTGTAAAATCCCTGTAACAGAGATGGGCTTTTATGTGGCAGTGGAGTGAATGACGAACAAAGTGCTATCAGTTACCCTGACCTACCATCTCATGTAATCTTTAGGCCACATTGACTCCATCACTTTTTGCCATGTGGCCATTTCACTGCTTCACTAATGCTAGTTCTCTTTTGCTCTTCTCCGGTTACTCTCTGCTAGTGCAGTCTGTGTTACTTGATGGCACCTCTCATACCACCATGTAGTTATTGCTATTTACTCAGGTGGTTAGGTTATGTGGCCTTACATCATGGATGAGCATTAGGATGATATGGTGAGTATCATGAGCTGGCCATAATATGAAATGATCTTTAATATTGTCAGTCATGGTGAAGCTGTACTCTCATTTGTGATACTTCTTCCTTCCATATCCAGGAAAAGGTAAAATAAACAAATAAGTATATATAAAGCTCACCCTATGTATGTTGAAAAAGAAGCAGTGGATGATTAGGATTTGTGAATTATTCTGTATTGGAAAAGAAGCTGTTGGAGATGCACTCCAAAAAAAAAAAAACACACACAAAAACAAAACAAACAAACCCCACACAAAACCCAACAAGCACATAATGGAGCTATTATAATAATGATTTATATAATTTACTTGCTTGAGCTCTGCGGTTTAGAATGCATCATGTTTTTTCTGTGTATTGACTGCATGCACCTTCCAGTGGTGTTTGGCTGAAATATACAGTATTTCAGCTATAGTTCAGGAACCCTGCAACTCCAATGCGTCCAATAACCCCAAAAAGCATAAAGACTGCTAAGCTGAAATGGACCCATTTTAGCATGGTAGTCTTATTTGCTTTCTTAAGAACTGAAAAGGATTTTACTAAATTTCATTAGCAATAAGAAAAAAATATTAATGTTGTTATTTTCAAGGATTCTTTTATTTAGAAGGCTCCTAGAAGAGCATAGAGGTGATACTATATAAATCAGAAAAAGCAGTAGGTTTTGGACCATCAGTGTGTCCTTAGCTCCTTATGTTGTACTTGGTTATTGAAAAGGACTCAGAACAGGTATAATATGCCATACAACACTACATGATTTATGCCTCTCTACCTGGAGAAATATAGTATAGGATAATAGCTAATAGTCTGATTTTCAGAGGTGTTCAGTGGCAACAACCTCAGCTGAAATGAAAATAGCGCCTGCTGCACTGAAAAGGGAGCCATTAATGTCAGCCCTAAAACTGCATTCCATTGTGCTTACCATTTAAGGTCAGCGTCTCAAACTTTTTTTAAACAAAATCTCTTTAGCTTTGTTGTTTTTGTTACAGTGGGGCAAGAAGAAAACATTACTAAGGATGTACTTCATCTTTCATTTGAACCTTCTGTCTCTGTCAGCCTCTGTCCACAAGAGAACTAGTTTGGAAATTTGAAGACAATCTCTTTAGTCATTTTTAAGTTGGTAAGAAGTGGCGTGGGAGAGAGATTTTCCTTGTGTCTCCTGTTGTAGATATATATTTTTAAAAGCATTATTATATTGAGGGCAAACAGTTGAAGAATAGCAAGACTCAAGGCCCAGCTCATGCTGAGTAGACAACTGTATTCACGAGTGCTTTAATGAAACATCATAGACTTATTCCATTTGAAGATACAGTCCTCAGTGCACAGCTCTCTGTGCTGAGTGTAGTGTCAGACCTGAGATGGCTCAGACTTTTTCTGGCTTGCTTACAACAAGCAGAATTTGAAGGTAAGGTTAAATTTAGCCTTCTGTACCTTCTATGCACCATTGTTGAAAGTATGTGGTCTTATGTGACTAAGGAGCACTGCTTAATTATTTTCTCTGCTGTCGGTGGAATAACAAAAGTTCAGAACTCAGCTTGGCTATCAAAATGGGCAACTAGGATTATTTTAAGGTGCTAGGTGAACAAAAGTAATGCTGAAAGAAGTGTGAGAAAACTAATAAAACTATATGAAAACTTTTTTCATATATGTACATAAATATGAATGTGTATATGTGGATCTTCTAGCTGTCTGTTGTTCAGTGTTCATCTTGCATTTCTGTTGCTGTATAACATAAGTAGGTGGGAGCTGGAGATAGGAAACTGAGAATGTCATGGAAGAACAAAACACAGTATTTGGGATAGGTGGCAATGCAGGGAGGAAAACAGGCTCTAAATTAGGATTGTGAGGGTAATGGTAGCTAATGTGAACACTAAAATTAAAGCAGGAGAATAACCCATTGTTCGTTTCTGTGCTAACGCATCAAGGCATGACACAGAGCAAAGGTATTTTCAGTAAGTTTGGGAGAATCTAAAAGTTTTCCTTCTTCTTTGGGTTCATTATGTGGAGAGGAGCTGGCTTTTTGGGGTAAAGGGATATAAATGATAGAATATCAATAAGACCTGTGAAAACTTGATAAAAAAAATAAAAATAAAAACAAACAAAGAAAACAACAAAACAAACAAACAAAAAACAATCACAGAATCATCTAGGTTGGAAGAGACCTCCAAGATCACCTAGTCCAACCTCTGACTTAACACTAAGAAGTCCTCCACTAAACCATACCACTAAGCTCTACATCTAACCATCTTTTAAAGACCTCCAGGGATGGTGACTCAACCACTTCCCTGGGCAGCCCATTCCAGTGCCTAACAACCCTTTCAGTAAAGAAGTTCTTCCTAATATCCAACCTAAACCTCCCCTGGTGCAACTTTAGCCCATTCCCCCTCACACTGTTGCCAGGTACATGGGAGAATAGACCAACCCCCATCTTGCTACAGCCTCCTTTAAGGTACCTATAAAGAGCAATAAGGTCGCCCCTGAGCCTCCTCTTCTCCAGGCTCAACGATCCCAGCTGCTCCTCATAAGACTCGTTCTCCAGACCCCTCACCAGCTTCCTTGCCCTTCTCCGGACTGTCTCAAGCACCTCCATGTCCTTCTTGTAGTGAGGGGCCCTAAACTGAACACAGTACTCGAGGTGCGGCCTCACCAGAGCCGAGTACAGGAGGACAATCACCTCCCTAGCCCTGCTGGCCACCCTGCTTCTTATACAAGCCAGGATGCTGTTGGCCTTCTTGGCCACCCGAGCACACTGCTGGCTCATATTCAGCTGACTATCAACCAGTACTCCCAGGTCCTTCTCTACCAGGCAGCTTTCCAACCACTCATCTCCCAGCCTGTAGCTCTGCTTGGGGTTGTTGTGTCCTAGGTGCAGGACCCGGCACTTGGCCTTGTTGAACTTCATACAGTTGGCCTCAGCCCATTGGTCCAGCCTATCCAGATCCTCCTACAGAGCCTTCCTACCCTCAAGCAGATCGACACATGCACCTAACTTGGTGTCATCTGTGAACTTACTGAGGGTGTATTCAATGCCCTCGTCCAGATAATCGATAAAGATATTAAAGAGGACCGGCCCAGCACTGAGCCCTGGGGAACGCCACTAGTGACTGGCCTCCAACTGGACTTGGCTCCATTCACCATGACTCTTTGGGCCCGGCTATCCAGCCAGTTTCTAACCCAACGAAGCGTGCGCCAGTCCAAGCCAAGAGCAGCCAGTTTCTTGAGGAGAATGCTGTGGGAGACGGTGTCAAAAGCCTTGCTGAAGTCAAGGTAGACAACATTCACAGCCTTTTGCCAATCCACCCAGCGTGTCACTTTATCAGTAGAAGGAGATCAGGTTCGTCAAGCAGGACCTGCCTTTAATAAACCTATGCTGACTGGGCCTGATCGCCTGGTTGCCCTGCAAGTGCTGTGTGATGACACTCAAGATAATCTGCTCCATGAGCTTCCCTGGCTCTGTGGTCAAGCTAACAGGCACACACACCCGCACAACAAAAACAAACAAGCAAACAAAAAAACATCCTTCACAGCACTTTTCTGTGTAATGTTAAATGTATGACAGTTATGTGGTATTGAAAAATTTTATTGGGATTCATTCAGCTTGCCCTGTGTAATTCACTTTTGGGTCTTCCCTTCACTGTTAATGCTAATCTCATGCCAAGAAAATGGCTGTACTTACCTGTAAGATGTACGTACACTGTCATTGCTTAAAAACTGAATTACCTTTTATAACTATTCATTTTGGTTCAAAGTTTTCAATGCTTTGAAGGCATATCCTATGTCAGGGAATAAATTAAATATTGAGGTAAAAATATTTCATTATGTAAGCAAAATCCTGAAAGGTTTTGTGTCCAGCCAGTATGTAGGTTCATGTGTAGTTTTTTATTTGAGTATATGTCTGCCTACATAATCCCTTATCTTTTAGTTTACGTATTCCCCTTGTCAAAAGTAAAACCTTATTGAACACTTTTAAATAGTAATGCTTTACACTTGGTAGTAGTGTCTTTCATCCAGGCATCTCATCCTACTTTAGTTATTAATTGATGTTTGATAGTACTGGTATGACATAGAAAATATTATCACCTTTAATAATGGTTAAGCAGAATCACATAGTTAAACACTTGTCTATAGTAGCATTGCCATTCCTGTTTCAGAGGTGTTTATTCTGAGTTATGTCTTCCTGTAAAATCTCAGTAGACTTGAAACGTGTTAGTTTTTGTCTCAATACATCTGCTCGAGGTCAATCCTGAAAGTGTTTGTGTGTTTGTAGGGATGATGGGATGACTGTAATTTGCTATGTTTAGATTAGCAACTATCTGTGCTTTCTGTCCATCATTTTTTTTTAATTTAATTTGAGATTCCTCCCTTGAGTTAACAACTTTTATTGTATGATGCACTTTTTTGAAGTGAGGACGTAGCCAGTAAGTTGCTCAGAAATTGAATCGGTAATTCTCATACTGTTTTTGCTATACTAGTTATAAATAGTCCACAATTCTTTTTTAGGGTAAATGCACAACTGAGTACTGAACCAAACCCTCTCCCCTGTTTCTGAAATGTCTAAAAGATGTCAAGATAGTTTTTGATTTCTTTTCTTTTCCAGCTTAACCCACACTATCCAGAAGGTAATAATGAAGGAAAAGCTTTGGTAAGTTAAATTTACATGTTGCATATAATCTGGGAGATACTGTATCCTTAACCTAATAAAGTCCAACATATGGAAGTCCTTTGTGGCTTTCGCTGTAGTTACATGTCACAACCGCTGGGGTTATCTTCTGTATCCTGTATAGGCTAGTGTGCAATTCAGAACTGTTGTTACAGAAAGTTTTCCATTGTGTAAAGGATGAGATAGGAATCTTATGCAAATTATGCATCAAATTGGCATTAGTTAGAATTCAGTTCTGCTTAGAAACTGCAGACAGTAAGCATATTAATACTTATCAAATCAGGCATGCTACCTTATGACAAAAACACCACCACTCTTCAGCAAGTAAACCAGACAAGCAATTCTGGTTACTTATGTACCAGCATCAATTCAGAGGCTCTGCTAGTGGAGATGAGCCCCCCCAGAGCACGTTTGTCAGTCAAGCATGGCCCTAAATCTGAAGACATGCTGAGACTCTTTTCATTACCAGTATTGAGTACACGTAAGGAGATATTCAGGCACAGGCTTAGGCTGAGCCATGCCAAACTTCAGGAAACTCTCACATGATACCATCACAAGGACCTAAGTTGTCCTTGCTGCAATGCGGATGGGTTGGATGTGAAGACAGATGCTTCCAGGCAGTCTGTAGCTATTACAGGTAAAGGTATTTGTCTGCTTTTACAATGCTAAGAGTGTGCTTGCTAATTCTAACTAATGAGGGAACCTTATTCTTAAACAAATAGTCCAAGAAAGAATCATTCCTCCATCACATTCATGAGATTGCCAGGAAAACACTGAGATCTTCTTAGAAAAAAATCTATTCGATTTATTTCTGTTTGCCTTCTGGCTTTTGTTCTTTTAACAGACATGTTTTCAAGTTTTTCTCTGGATGGGGAAGTTTTTTTTTTTTTTTTTTAAATGAAAACCAAAATTCTTACATAATAATTTGCCTCCAGCACTGCAATTTTAATAAAAATGGAGACTGTTGTAAGAGTTGCTAACATTGGTTTTCTGCCTTATGTGGTATTTGGTATAAATAGTAATATAGCAGTAACAGCTCAGCTGGCCAGAGAAATGAGAACTTTCTCTCATGAAAATATAGGAGTTCCAACAGTTGTTTCTCATTGGTACTGGAATGACATTTGAAGCCCCCAAAACTTTCTGACAGAAGTCGAGATAAGGTCTAGAACATCCACTGAATACGGTGCTTGCTGTAAGTGCTTGGGTTCATGCTCTCATGCTGTGAACAGTGGAGCTGGGTTCTCATACATCTCATCTGCATTAATGTTTTAGTTCACATCATGATGGCACTTCCTTAATTGAATCACCTAATTATTCCCTATTTAAAACACTACGTTTCGCTTTGCGGAGCAATCTCAGAGTGTGTAAACTTGTATTCTGTTGATCAAATTTAAAGGACGCACATCTGGAATGTATCTAATGTGCTCTAGGCTCTCATGGCTGCCTAGCCCAGAAAACTAGGTTAGAGCTAATCTGAATTAAAACATATGAAAAGATGTGTAGGGTAGATGTTAGATCCTCATCACAAAGGGCCCACTTCTACTGTACCATGCTGTAGTAATTTGGATATAATATAGAGTCTGCAATTGCAGCATTTCCAGTTCATCTAAATATTCTCTGGGCTGGGTAATTAGAAGGAACAAGAGTAATATGAACATGAACGTTGAAGGCGACTGCTCTAACAGTTTGGCGTAATCCTCCTGAGCGTTGGTTCCAACCAAAAACCAAGACCAGAGAAATTTGATAAGGCAAATATTTTCTTTGAAAATGTTATCAAAACTGAATGACAATCAAAACTGGTTCTCTGTGGAAATTTTACTTTACACAGTCAGCACTTCATGTGAAAAACATTCTGTGAAAGAACAGCTGATAAATTTTGTTAACACCTCCATATAAATCCAAGCCTACAGGTGCTTTTAGCATGCTAGAAATCCTTTGGATCCTTCTCTCCTTTACAGTCACATTGGAAATACCATGAGTCAGCACTGGCTATTTTAAGTCTTCATCCTGACTTCAAGCAACTTGAGTAGCCAAGCTTCACATCCCTGTGCAGAAACTTATTTTACAATGATGGTGTTTTGAATTGTCCCTCAGAAGTGTGGCAGTCTTACAGTATTTGGAGTTCTTGAAGGGTCGTCTATGTCAGTCTTGTATCCAATATTCATATAACATGGATCACATAAGCTTTTCTTGTACCATGGTTTTCATGTGGCGTTTCTTCAGCCAGGTGATTGCCTGACTCACTGCAAAGGCATCATCTTTTTCATTTTTTGAACAAATTAATTTTGAAGTACTGCCAGTGAAGTAAATCTGCTCTAGAGGGGGGATGGAAGTGGACCTACCCCAGCATAATTTGAAGTTAGAGCCATAGGAAAATGGAGAGGCATACTTGAATATCTTCAGATGAAGGAAGAAACTGAGCCTGCAGTCTGTTTTGATTTTCATTGCTAGTCTGATGGATAAAAGGGTACCAGTTCCTTCTCTGCTGGCTGGGTTTTGAAGGAGGCATAGCCATCTGTGTGTTTTGTGCCAACCTTTAACTATAAATATGTGACAGGGCTTCTTGTGCATGTTCACTGCCCGGTTTACAAGTCTCAATCACAGTTGCTTAGGCAACTGTCAATTTTAGGAAGCAACGATGCAGAAGAATTTTCTATGGTACAGTAGTGGCCATAGGCATCTCATTCTGCTTAAGTCTATCTTTTATGCCTTAAGTGACTAGAAGTCTAAAAGGGTTTTGGCTGCTGAGACCATAAATATTGCTGGAAGTGACTAGGACTTTTGTTCCCAAGCTGTGTTTGGGCTGCAGTTCCTTGCACATTTATGGGCTGCTGCTTGAGATTTCAGCCAAATTGTCTGGTGAAACACTGCTTTGATTTCTGGTAAAATTTAGCCTTGCATTGAGTTGATTAATATTCTTGTATGTGTTTTTCCCACATCTAAATTCCAGAAGATTTTTTTTTTTTTTGTAGCATGAAGACCTTTCTCTGATTTAAAGGCCATGTTGGGTAGGGAAGGGTAAGAGGGACTTCTCCAGCTCTCTAGAAGACTAGGAGATTGTAACGTATAGTGCATCAAAATGCAGTGCTCTGTTATAGTTTCCATTAAATCCCAAATTGGTGTATCTTATGCTGCAAAGTAGTCTATTATTTCCAATCACAGAAATGTACAGCATCTAGAAGAACACCATAAACATTGGGGAAATGATGTCAAGAACAGATGGGAACGTAGCATTTGTTAGCACCTTAGTATTAAAAGGCTATCTTTGGATAGCTATCTTAGCTCCATTCATCTGCAATTTTGGGAGAGAGTGCTAGTCCTAACCAGTTCCAAACTGTTTTTTACTGTTGAGATTTTTCTTAGGATTGAGAGTGGTATGCATTTACTTTTCTTGTAATGAAGTTGGACAGTTTTGCCATGGGTTTCTTGGTCCAATTTGACATACCTTTTGACTTCTTCCTGTCTATATTTATGAATGCCATACAATGTTGTGATTCAATGTTTTCTTTCTTGCTTCCATCCCAAATTATTTTTTCCCAATAAACACTCTAAGTTCTTTTTTTATTTACCTTCCAGCAACTAAGTTTGTTTAATTAAAATTTCATAATGTGTGTCACAGGTGATGCAGTTAAAACAATTAAAATAGGTTTGGGGATTTTTTTTTTTTTTTGAGGCTGAAAAGCAATCTGAAAAACATAAAAATAAAAATAATCAGTTTTAAAATGGCAGTGTCTCTGCTTATATAAAGCCAGCAGTCAGACCACTTGAGAGGCTCTGCACTCATGGGGAGAAGGGGAGACACAGATGCCAGCACATTATTATTATTATTCTGCTGCTGCACACAGGTCTGAATCAGCTCTGAAAACGCATACATTGTTTCTTACAGAATGTCTCTGGCTCTTAACAACAGAATTGCAACGTGATGTCTCTGCTAAAAATGCGATGACTCACAAATGAGTCAACAGCGAAGGTGTCATAGAAGGCTAACTGCTGTGCTGTCTGCCAGGGCTATGTAACATGCAGGAGCAAGGCTGGCCATTAATTTCCTCGACTTTCTTTTCATATAGCATTTTTAAATCATCTAACCTATGGAGTTCTGTTCACATTACTGCTTTGTGAAAATGCTGGTTTGTAAGAGCCTCCTAAACTGGGTTAACATACTGAGATACCACAGTGTACTAGATTTAACAGGCATTTTCAGAACTCTGGTTGCTATTAAGTTTAATTTCTGCTGAAATCTGTAGTGCAGTGTAAGGTATTCATTCAGGAGTAGGGCATTATCCTCGTCTGTCTCTATGCCACAAGAGGTGTCTTTACCAATTGGAATTGTAGATTGGATTTGCATTCTAAAAGGAAAGGTATTCCTGGTCTGACATGTTTTTATATTATTATTTTTTCTCCAGGGTTTTTTTCTTCACTTTTTTTTGCAGGAAGGCCCTTTCATAAACAAAACTCCACGTAAATCTGAAGTTTAGGTATGATACTTAGTTGAGATGAATAATACGGGAGCATGGGGTTGGTTACAATTACTAGCAAATTATATTAAGAGCTGTGAAGAAGGCTCATCTCCAAGGCTACAAGTCCTAAGAAAGACAAGCCTGATTATTTTGCCCCTAATTGCAGTATAGGTTTTGTCACCAATTATGCCCTTCAAATTGCAAACACTGTATGTTTGTGCTGGATTTATTTTAAAGCTTCTTTTTTAAGTAAGTGTGATGCACTGCAAGTCAGTGGTGGTAGCCCAGGAGTTATGACATTTGCTGGTAGCCTGGATCAGTATTGCCACTCTTCACCAAAAGGACTGTTTGTTTTCACTAAGTATATCTCCTCTGAACTCTCAACCTTTGCTTTTCTAACACTAGTCCCTTACCACTGGCTATATGGCAGGGGCATTTTCCCTTATACCCCCTGGCAAAGTCCTGTTGTACATGTGAGTAGTGTACTTCTAGTTGAGTGGATGCTTGGGTTTTGTTAGGCAGAGTAGGCTGCCTCTGCTATCTGCACCATATGGTTTTTAGATGGAAAAAATCATCTCTTTTGGAAGATGAAGGTCCAGATCCTGCCAGGTGGTAGAAAAACGAATCGGCATTTCCCAGATCCTCATGGGTCATTTAACCAGTGAACTACAGAGTGAGGTGATTCCACCATCTTCACTGTGGGCATATATCTAATTTGAATTGCTACAACTTGTGACCAGTTTGTCAGTAGTATGGGACAACCAAAACTATTTTTTTTTTCCTTAATGAATTTACTATTTGGCGGAATTGTTTTACTCACAGTTCTTGCACTTTTTCTCTGTACTCCTAGCAAGTAATTCACCTACTTTTTTTGGAAAAAAGTCTTGGGAGTGCTTTCTTTGGCTGCCACTGACCCTATCATCACCACCATCTCTGAAACTGTTCATTGGCTTCTTCTTCACACTGCTTTGATTTGAATTTTTCTTTCTGTGAGTTCCTTTGCACAACTGTACCTTTTCTTCATTGAATCAGTTTTTGCTGGCTGCATCTGCCTGTATGCTCGTTTCTTACCTGTGCAAATGTCATTGTTTTGTTCTGTTTAGGAATGCAGTGCTTCTTCTGTACTGATCATATTGTCTAATTCATTTGAAATATTCTAATTTTTTCCTCTTCTTTCAACTTCCTTGTATAGACTCATCAGCAAATTTAATAATGGCTAGACTAAATGCAGGTTCTGATGTCTGCTTACTGAATTTAATCTTGAGAAACTTTCTGTGTACGAGCATGTATGTTCTCACACGTGTGCATGCACTCAGATGTAAATTCAGACATAAATTTAAGTCTGTATTTTCATATGTGATGGCTGTATCTCTATCATGCACTCCCTACATGTATTGTTTTCAGAGCTCTCAAGGTCAGGGTCACTTTCCATTACTTTTTTTTTTTCAGTGACTAGCACATGGCACTCATTATGAAGGTTGGGTTGTGAGGTGTCTGAGATCCTAAAATTAAATTATAAAGAGAGTTCTGAGGTTTTTCTGGAGTCCGGTTTGGAATTATTATACAGCTGTTGTGTGGGTCTGATTTTGCTCAGCTAAGCTTTGCATTGCAGTTAGCAGTATTACAGACACTGTCTTTCCCTCTGTTGAGAGGGACTTTTCATTTTATAGACTAGAAACCAGCTCTTGCTCATATGGCAGGTTTGATTTGACAAGTGGCAAGACTGGTTGGCTGGATTTAGGCCTAATGAGCTAACTCCATAGCTCAACAGCATCTATACAATGGCTGGGGAGACTCATGCCTGAGCGAAGTCAGCCCCAAACTGCAGGATGAACCTCCCTGCAGAACTAGTGGTTCATTTGAACTACTTCAGCACAGGAGACCTGCCTTTCACTTTGCTGCGTGTCATAGAAACCTGCACGTGTGTGTATGTGCTCATTCTTAATGGCCTGTTGGGAGTGGTCAGGCATTCGGTAATGAGTGAATATAAAAAAACTTCACAACATGGAACAGAGTATGGTTTCATATTTTGGTCTGTGATTTTTCCTGGAACTCTAGGGAAAAAAAAAATAATTTGAAGTGTCCTGCCTTTTTGCATACCATCCTTTTCAGTTTGGAAATTATAGTAGAGTGGGTAGGTTCTGGGAAAACCTAATTAATTTTGGATGTAAGTTATGGGAAGTATTAGCAATTTTGGATGCTGTTCTAAACTGTCTTGTATTCCTCACTCCTTTACTGATGTCTTGAATTTTAAATAGATTTTCCAGTTTTCCAGTTTGTTTGGAAATTTGGGAAGTAGATTTTTGTTTGATGCTAGACTCTCACTCCTACCTATTAAGCTCTTAAGAGCATTCACCTGTAGTTTGCCTGCCTTCCCACTTTGGATCTTATCCTGAGTTTGTAAAACAAAATATATATGGAAATCACCAATGTTGGTGGACAAAAAATTTTGCTATTTTCTCAATCCTCACATACAGGTTAAGTTTCTATGTGTGATCTTGTTTAGTATTTTTTGGGTCTGGGGTACAAGAGAATGTGAGGACTGCCAGATGAAAGTTTGCTGTTCTGCAAGACACAGGGGATGTTTCTCCTGTCTCAGCAAGCATTCCTCTCAAAAATGAGTGACAATACTCTAATCACTAGATGAACCTAAGTAGAATTTTTGAGACTATTTCTTCCTGTTTTTTTCTTACTGTTTCTCCTTTGAAAAAGTAATGGGATGGAAAGCTGGCATTTTCTAGGCCTGATAATGAAAAAAATTGATGTTTTGGAAGGATTCAAAAAGTGCCTTGAAATGAGATGATAACTAGTTATTTCTTACTTAGATGAGTTTCACTCATCTTTGATTTTGTAGCATAATTGGCAATATGAATAATCAAAGCTTTGCCCTTGATTATCCCTTACAGTTGAGTTTTAATCAAAGTACTAATGCAAACAAACGAAGTACAGTCTAGCCTCTTTGCATTGTTTTTTACATCTCTTCCCTAGAGGTGCACCATAAATCATTGTAATAGTATTTCAGATTTCCAGTGTTTGATTTTCTCTTTTGGCTTTCTTCATTCTTCTTTCCTTCTACTCTCACAATATGTTTTGTGTATGAGAAAGGCTCTGTGCTGTCTGTCTCTTAATTGGTTATTAGTCTCTTGTAATATGTGTAATATGTATATTCCACCCTGGAGGAATAGCTTTTACTTATGCCAGTAATTCTACTTGTTGCTGTGTGGTTATGGGCATAGACTCTGAATTGCTTCTTCAAGCAAAGATAGGTGAGGTTAGGCTTAGAGAAGGTAGCATTTAGAGTCTGTGAAGCCAAGGGGTATGTAGGTAACTTAAGATGAAGATGGCTGCTTAGTGGTGTTGGATCACAGAATTCCCATGGACTTCTAGCAGGTGGGGGGAGGAAGATCACCTTCTTTGATGCACATACCTATTTGGAGACACCAACACAGACATCACACAAAACTTTGTAAATGTCTCTTGAAAGCTAGGCTCCTTTAAAGGTGTGAAATTCTTCCGTTTCTGTGGGCTTGCTCAGACCTGGGTTGGATCCAGCCTCTAATGCATTATCAGCCTGTGCTAAGATTTCTAATGCAATCTATCTAGTGCTTTTTTTCCCACAACACCCCCTTCCAACAACAAGTACGCCTTAATAGGACAGATATTCTGGCTTTTCCTGTGTGGAAGGTGTGCTGCTTTGATTCTGACCATATGGGAGGGGAAAAAAGAAAGAGCAAACTTAAATAAAACAACTGTGAAAATAAGCAAATTGTTCACTTTTTTACTTCCCTCCTCACTTTTTAAAAATCCAATTTTCATTACTTCTCTTCTTTTAACTTGGCCTTTTCCAAACTAGCATTGTATAGCTACATCTGTTGGGAGTGAAAGGTCTATAACTGCTGCAGGTTTTTGAAGTTGTAGGTGTCAAGCAATAATGTATACAGTTCTGCAGTCTCTCTGTAGCTGGTGACCTGCTGTTGTTATAATGACTGTCTGAGACCCCATGTGCCTGGGGCAAAGTGCATCCTTTGTGCTACACACTCCAAAGCCAGTCATGGTACATTCGTGCTAGAATGTACAAAAAAAAAAAATAATAAAAAAATTCACATGTATTACTTGTTACTTGTCCACAAGGTAATTGGAGAACTTATAATGGGCCCTGATGCAAGCAAATAACCCTTGTGCCTAATTAGCAGAGAGACGGCGACCTTCCTGCTTCAAAGAAGAAACGCCAAGCAGGGGAGAAGATTATGTATACTTTGGTCTCTGTGCCACATGGAAATGACATTGCATCTCTCTTTGAACTGGATGCCACCACTCTTCAGAGAGCTGATTGCCTGGTTCCAAGGTAAAAAAAAAACACAAAACAACAACATACACACACACACACAAAAACAAACAAACAAACAAACAAACAAAAAAACCTACATTGACAAGGTTTCTTCCTGGTATTATGCTGGTGAGTAAAGTAGAAAAAAATCAAACACAAGCAAGTATTATCCTTCAGTTAAAATTTGAGGAGTGTTCATGGATAAACAAGAGATGTATAAAACATGATATTGCTGCTGTGACTGGGTAAAATAATTCTAAGGATAGAACAAGTGATGCTTAAAGAGAATCTGTGAAGAGAAAAATAATAGGCTAAATGTTGCATAGGTATATATGAAGACAGAATTGAGTTCTGTGCTCTGTTTGAAAAAACTGCACTGCTAGTATATCTAACTGAATTGTCCACAACAAAATAATGTGTATGGTGACCTGTGCTGCTCTTTCCCTGACAGGTCATAATGCCACTGAACACTTCTAATATTCAAATTAAGCCAGGAAGTGTTTTCTGGATTTTAATTGTGAATATTTGGAATTTCAACTGTGTTGCTTAGCTGAGTTTGGCTAGATAGGTTACAGTGTTGGTTGTGACTGAATGGGCATGCAGACACTTGGGGCTAGTGGTTATGAGGGTGGATTTTAAAGCTGGGTACCTGCAAATGGTGGTAAATACAGCTTTAAAGTGTAAAACTTAGCAGAGCAAGTACCAGATCATTTGCCTACTTGAGTACTCAAAGCCCATCAGCATGGAAGAAAGTGTGTAAGTGAAGACTACAGTGAATATATGAAAGAGTAGAATTCAGAGTAAAAATTGTAATTGATTTCTCAGCTCTGCTTTTTTGATAATACCACAAATTATCATATGGAAAGAATTTAAAAGAATCTCATGTCTGCTCTTTGTTCGCTTGATTTTCAGTTGAGAACTGATACTATAAACGCTTGCTTTCTGGAACAAAGGTTTGCAGATCATAATGGTGAAGCTGTGAAACTATGGTCAGTTTTACTTTCTGGCTTTTGTGCTGTGACAGGTGGAACAGGTTCATTACTCTGCAGAAAAAAATAATAAGAAAATAATTGTTTTTTCTTCTTTAAATGTATTTCTATTCAGATAGGATTTTAAAACACCTTTTTATTTTTATTTTTTCTTTCTGTAAGGAATACTACTCCTAAGCTTATGTAAATATTTAAGAACAGCATTCTGCATAATTCCATGATGCTGTCTTTGCTACAGCTCTATGCTGTAGTTCAGAAAGAAGAGGGAGACAAAGAGAAAAGGTGCTACGGTAACTTTTAGGTCCTCCTCACCCTTTTATTATGAGTGTCTGGTGTGATTCAGACTCTCAAGTCTCATGACATGATCGTTTGTTACACTGAATCCCATCTTGCCTAGTTTAGCTGAGGACTGATCCATCTATCCTGTTGTTTCCTTTGTTCTCCTTTAGGAACTCATATGTCCGACTGAGGCACTTATGCACTAATACTTGGGTTACTAGTACTAGCATTCCAATAGATACCGATGAAGAGAGGCCCGTGATGTTGAAGGTAAATACTAATTTCTTGGGGTTGGAATCCCAACCTCATTACTGAAGTTCTCTGCTGGTCATCTCAACGTATAAAATATGCATAATTGGTAAAGGTGAGACAATTGCTTACCCATATTAAACCAAGCGCTATTGCAGATTGGGACATGCCAAACCAAAGAGGACAAGGAAGCTTTTGCCATTGTGTCAGTTCCTCTGTCCGAGGTCAGAGACTTGGACTTCGCCAATGATGCAAACAAAGTTTTAGCATCAACTGTTAAAAAGCTGGAGAATGGGACAATAACCCAGAATGAAAGGAGGTTAGTGAGTTCTGTTTTTTTCCTTCCTAAATTTGTGTTTGTTTACTTACGGTATCACGGTGTAACAGTAATGGGTACGTTCAAAGAATCACGGAATGGCTGAGGTTGGAAGGGACCTCTGAAGATCATCTAGCCCAACCCCCCTGCTGAGCAAGATCACCTAGAGCACATTGCATAGGATGGCATCCAGTCAGTGTTTGAATGTCTCCAGAGAAGGAGACTCCACAACCTCTCTGGGCAGCCTCTTCCAGTGCTCTGTCACCCTCAGTAAAGAAGTGCCCTGTAATATTTAGACGGAACCTCATGTGCTTCAGTTTATGCCTGTTGCCTCTTGTCCTGTTTCTGGGCACAACTGAAAAGAGATCAGCTCTATCCTCTTGATACCCTTCCCCCAGATACTTATATACATTAATGAGATCTCCCCTCGGTCTTCTCTCTTCCAGGATACAGGCCCAGTTCTCTCAGCCTGTCCTCATACTACAGGTGCTCCAGTCCTCTAATCATCTTCGTAGCCCTCCTCTGGACTCACTCCATTAGTTTTATGTCCCTCTTGTACTGGGGAGCCCAGAACTGGACACAGTACTCTCAGCGTGGCCTCACCAGGCTGAGTAGAAGGGGACATCACTTCCCTTGACCTACTGGTAACACTCTTCTGAATGCACCCCAGGATACCGTTGACTGGCCTTCTTGGCCACAGGGGCACACTACTGGCTCCTGGTCAGCCTGCTGTCCATCAGGACTCCCAGGTCCCTCTCTGCAGAGCTGCAGCAGGTCATCCCACAACCTGTGCTGGTGCTTGGGGTTATTCCTCCCTAGGTGCAGGACCCTTGGGGTTATTCCTCCCTAGGTGCAAGTTCATAGCACCTGTGTGGAGATACAGGTGATTGCCAGAGGATGCTTTAATGCTGAGAGTGGTAGCCTGAGACTCAATTTATTCAATTTCTGTCAGATCTTTGCTGCACCTCAGGTTTCTCTGTGTATCTTGTATGTAAAATGGTGGTAAACAGCACTTCCCTAGCTCACTGGCTACATAAATAAATAGGTAGCTCCCTAAGAAAATGCAAAATGTTTGCCTTAATCTTGTGTAATGAGCCACTTCTGAGCTGTAATGTCTGGGTTCACTGGATTTGATTCTCATGTTCATGAAAGCCATCTGTATGGTGGGCAACATACAGGAACTGTACTGCATGTTCATACTGCTAGGGTAGTAGAAGAAGGTCTTAGAGTGACTGAGTGGCTGCCACAATTGTCCCTTTCCTTTCTAGCTTCTAAGAAGTGCTGATTTCTTCCCTCTGGTGACAAGCAATGGGACCTGAGGGAATAGCATGAGGCTGTGTTTTGGAGGAAGTTCAGGCTGGGTCTTAGGAAAAAGTTCTTCACCAAGAGGGTAGTTGTGCTCTGGAACAGGCTCCCTGGGGCAGTTGTCATGGCGTTGAGCTTGCTGGAGTTCAAGAAGTGTTTGGAAAATAGTCCTGGACATATGGCTTGATTTTCCCATGGTCCTGTGTTGCGCCAGGAGTTGGATTTGATGATCCTTGTGGGTTCCTCCCAACCCAGGGTGTTCTATAATTTTGTTTTTCACTGGTTTCCTTTCCTATTTTACATCATTTTGTTGTCTTTAGTGTTTACGTTTTATGTCCATCCATGCTCTAACTGGAGCGCTATTAGAACGTCTGTTTTTTACACCCACCCCTGAATTACGGATTTTTGTTGTACATTGTAGCCAAATATATCCCAATGTAAGTGATGTAGTTAGCTATTTGTTTGCACCTGTCTGGTAAAACTGAATATTAAACAGCATCTCTGACAGTGTTAATTTCTATCTTGTATTCTGCCATGCATCATGCACAACTTTTTGCTGGAAACATTAATTTTTGGTGATAAAATGGAATTTATGCTGTCTGTTGAGTCCATAGTCTTTTGTCAGTAGTAACTAGAACAGATGATTCAATATCAGATGGAGGATTTATCTTAACAGGCAGATCTGTAATGGCTAAGGTGTTGGTACTCAATGTTGAAAAACATTTCATTACTGAGGAGAACCAAAAAGGGATACAATATAATCAAGGTGTGACATCCCTCTATTAACCTTGCACTGCTGTGTCACTGCGGTTCAGTATTGTCAATTCCTGAGGTTGATGGATTGGTACAACACACACATCAAACATTTCAGAGTGATTTCAGGATAATGTCATTATTTGTTTGTTTCTGTAATTTCCATTGGAAAAAAAATTACGTTTGTTTCCTTGTGTTACCACCTTCCTGATTAGGTAAGTAAGGATTCCAAGAGTTTGTTCCTGGTTATTTCACTCTATACTGGCCTTTCCTGTCTTTTTTTTTTTTTCTTTTTTTTTTTTTTTTCTTTTTTTTTTTTTAGGGAGGGAGGTTGTTTTGTGAACCTTGCTATTTTCCACCAGCCATCAGTGGGCTGAGATTTTTAAAGCTAAATCTCAGTCAGAGGGTTTAGCAGAAAAGCCCAGACTTCTTGTGCGTAACAGAAACTTTGTGTAGAGATGTGTTTGAAAATCTATGGAGCATCTCCCTGCTGCTTTCAAAGCATGCATACATGTTTAATAATTACAGACTAAATATTAGCCAACTTCAGATGCTTCCAAAGAGTACATGTGCTGGGTTTTGTTTGTTCAAGTTTGCTAGTTCTTTTAAGCAAGATTCATTGAAATCTGTGGTCATCAATGCTTCTCTCTATGTATACCTGGTAAGGTATGTTAGTACCAAGATAGCAATGACCAGTCTTAGTATTATTTCTTTCTGTGTTTCCTGAAGATAGGAAAGAAGAAATAGTTACTGTCTCTGTCCATTTTAGCATTTCCTTCTGACAAGTATTTTCACCCCCGAAGAGGGGGTGAAATAAAGGATTTTTTTTTCCAAGTCATTTTTCAGTATTTTTTGGGTTGGTAGGGAAATTGTGTGTTTTTGTTCCTCTAGTAAGTGCATCATCTTGTTTCATGGGCCAATATTAGTAATTTACCAGTAAAAATACTTGCTAGGCTGTGTAAGAGTGTCTTTCTGCTGTTTCTGGGCCTTGAGGCCAACTGGTATAGATTTTGGATTTCTGAATACTCTGCATGAGTTCAGCATCCTGCATTTTTCTCCCTTTCTCCATTTGGTTGTTGTTTAATGCCTTGGTAAAACACCTATGATGTTTTTTTGTACGTAAGATTTCCAGGTCTCAGATCAGCAAGCTTATGCTGATCTGAGACCTGGAAATCTTACGTACCTGTCAAACTTAGCTTTGCAGTGGTTGAAGTATCATTGTGCTAGATAAAGCTTGTTCTAAAATGTGATTTTCTTTCTTAATGAATTCTAGCATATGTTGAATAAATCTGTATGATAACGATTTGTCTGTTCTAGGTTTGTAACTAAGTTATTAGAAGATCTGATTTTCTTTGTTGCTGATGTGCCTAACAACGGGCAGGAAGTTTTGGATGTGGTCATAAGTAAGCCAAACAGAGAAAGACAAAAATTAATGCGGGAACAAAATATATTGGCTCAGGTATACCCTACTGTATTAATAACTTGCTTGTATTTACAAATAGATTGTAAGATAGAGGGAGTTGATAAAATCAGTGTTTTAGGTAATCTGGTTTATGCCATCTTGGATTTATGTCTAATTGGATTGCTTATATATAAAACTGATTAATCAAAGCTCACCTCTTGGTCTGTGAATCACGTAGAAGCACAAAGGACTTTCTGTTGGTTTCATGCAATTCTGAGGACTTTTAAAACTATATTTGTTAGCAAATTGTTGACCAAATTTGAAACAAGCCTTTTATATGGTCCCAATCCTGCAAGTGCTTTCCTTGTACAAAAAATTTTGATGCCCTTATGGATCCCTGACTTTGTCTGAGGGCCAATTGGTATGTAAATCAGAATTAATATTCCTTTAAGTCACTGAAAGTGACTTAAATATTCCTTTAATAAAAATATTCCTTTAAGTTACTGAAATGAAAAATAATAATAATAAAAAAAAATTGTTCTCCATTTTCTTAATTTAGCTAAAGTTAAGGCACTTAACTTACAGTGTTTTAAGCTGGAGATAACAGTCAAGAGAAAGTGGTAGGAAAATACAAAGCTAAACACATAAGTTATAATGTCTGAGATAGTCACTGCCCCCTGATATTTAGTAATATTTAGATAATAAATACAGTGATTCACTTCTGACTTGGGTCAGTAGGGGCCTTGTGCTGATTCTGTTAGTGGGCATAGACAGCTATAGGTTAAGGAAAAATCTTGGTTTGATTTTAATCCTCAGTGTTTTTGATTTTGAACAGATATTTGGGATCCTCAAAGCTCCTTTTAAGGACAAAGGTGAAGGATCAATGCTGAGACTTGAAGACCTAGGTGACCAGAGATATGCCCCATACAAATACATGTTAAGGTTATGTTACAGAGTTCTCAGACATTCCCAGCAGGACTACAGGAAGAACCAGGTCAGTGGTATTCAAGATATTTTTTTTCCCCTAAATTCTGTAATTATATATCCTGGGTTTGATCTTGCACTCTGTACTTACAAGCGTGATTTTGTGGTAATCCTTGGGGATGGTGAAAGGACTGGGTTCTGTGTAGATTAGTAGTAAGTAGAAAGTCACTCACTTATTATTGCCCCATGCTGTGGAATAGTGCTTTTGTTTTGTAGGCATTTTTATATGAATGGAGTGATCAGCAATGAATGTCATAGGTTCACTGTTTCCTTCAAGGACTCTGGGTTATGAAGTGGGAAAGCTAAAAAGAACGTGTTTCTGTTAAATATTTATATAGTGATGGCTATGAGTCAAACAAGAGGTTATTCTGTCAGGTAGCCTGTTTTTCCATTTCTGGAGACTCCTAATGAATATGATATAATTCAGAACAAGTTATCAAGTACTTTGCACATTGCAGCACAGAAAAAAATCACTAATTTTTTAAATGTGAAGGGGCTGAAGATAAAAGATTGAACTTTTATGTGTGGTTTCTTTGTTTTCTTTCTAATATTACTCACAAATATTTCTGTCTGGGAGGGGTTAGAAAGGGGGAAGAGGAGTTTTTTAAAACTGTACAAATCTTCATTTTGCCTCTTTTAAAAAATGTTTGCCATTTCTTGAATTTTATATGTATTTTAATGGATTTATTCGGTTTATGAAAGAATAAGAAAAGCTAGTCAAACCTAATATTATATCTTTTTTCCTGGAGTATATAATTGAGGTGCTTAGATATTCCTTCATTCAGGCCAGTTCAGAGAGAAAAGTTTTGAGGATTATTTTGATTGTTAATTGAGAGGTAGATTCTTCTGATTCTAAAAGAAAAACACGAGTGCTTAACAGGTGATGATGCAATTTTTTTTTATTTTATTTTTTTTCAGGAATATATTGCTAAGAACTTCTGTGTCATGCAATCCCAGATTGGTTATGACATTCTGGCAGAAGACACCATCACAGCTTTGCTGCACAACAACAGAAAACTGCTAGAGAAACACATCACAGCTAAAGAAATAGAGACATTTGTTAATTTACTCAGGAGAAATCGAGAGCCAAGGTTTGAAGTGGTCCACATAATATTCTTTTTCTATATTGATAGGCTTTTATATTTGTAGCAGCAGTGAATATGCCTGCTATTCATTATTATGTTGTGTCTTTCTTCCTGCTGATTTTTCTTTGATGTTGCAGACTAAAAAATACATGAACGCTTCTAGAAAATATCAGAAATACCCTTAACTCTTACAATTTGACAATACATGCATTTCAGAACAAGAGCTTGGTGAAGAGCAAGGTTTATACTTTGCAAAACACTTCTGAAAAATGGCTTTAGTTTAGATTGGGACAGATAAACAAATAGAAATTCTAATTTCTCATAACTCTGCTCCTCTGCAAAACTGCTATTTGTGTTCATTCTCCTGCTAATAATCTTGTTGTGAATGACATAGATGTCAATTTAACTAAGCTTTTATTAATCAGTTCTGCATTTTTTTTTATTAAGCATTTTTCTGCAGGTACTGATTGCAAGTCAGACCTGAAAGGGGCCTAGGATGGTGAACATGTGTTCTAGACCAGATTTTGTTTCAAATGAAAAATTCTGGCCTTGAACTTAGCTCAGTCAGAATTTTTTTATTAGCTTTAGGATAGAATATAATGTAAATTGATTTATTTTTTTTTTTAATGGAAAATTGTTTATTTTTTTCATTAGATTTTTCAGTTGTAGAAGTACCAAAGTAATACGAATATAAGAAATTTTGAAGGTCAAATACTATCCTCAGTAATTGTGAATACCACTTTTCTGTTAGCAATTTAGGGTATTGCTCAAGGCCCTGGTGCATCATTTTAGCTCCAACTAGGTAAATACTGCAGAATTCTGTGTTGTTATGTAGAAGCAGGTTCATAGGAAACAGATTTCCATGCAATGCAGCTTTCTTAGTTTAGCTTTACATAGAATGACTCCTTTGAATACAGAAGGTCTTGCCAGATCTTCTCTCACTGCTGTTGACTGTGTCACTTCAGAGACTTAAAAGGCAGCTTTAAAAGCTGTAGATGTGTACTCCAGTGCAATGGAGTTCCACAGAGGACACGTGACTGTCTTCAGCACAAGTAATATCTCCTTGCTACTTGGGTTAGGGAGTCACCCGTTACCTGCTGGGTAAGATTGGCAAGAATGTGTGCTCTTGCTTTTGGTTCCTGACAAGGACAAGACCTTCAGTGGAGCTCCCAGGACAAGACCTTTAGTGGACCTCCCCTGCCAGATCAGTTTAAGACAGCTTCAGGTTGCTTTTAATTTCTGGCACAACACTTTGGCCTTTGATTTGCTGGTAAATGTCTTACTTGAGGTCTTTGTCTTTCTCTCATTAGCTGATTGTTCAGCACCATTCAAGTCTGCTCTCAAAGCTATTGCTCATTTTTATCTGTTGTAAGTTGCAATAATACAAATAAGCAAAGACTGTATTTTGATAAATCTCACAATATATGCTCCCCTGAATATATTTGTGATGGATGCTAGAAATTTATACAGTGATGTTTCTGTGTAGTGTATAAAGTTTCATGTTCTGTTGCATCTGTTGTTTTTGTTTGTTTGTTTTTTGACTGCACAGATTCTTGGATTATCTCTCAGACCTGTGTGTATCTAACACCACAGCAATACCAGTAACTCAGGAACTCATCTGCAAGTTTATGCTGAGCCCAGGAAATGCTGACATTCTCATTCAGACCAAGTGAGCATCCATAATCAGAACGTAACTTTTCGCTCTGTGCTCTGTTGTTACATTTGTAGCAGCTTGTGAGTGACTCCATTGTCAATGTTTTGTCCTTGCAGGCTGGTTTCAACACAAATGGACAATCCCTTGGAATGCCCAGTCATCTTGGAAGACATTGATGAAGAGGAAGTGTGGCTTTACTGGATTGACAGTAACAAGGAACCTCATGGCAAAGCCATCAGACACCTAGCTCAGGAGGCAAAGGAAGGCACAAAAGCTGATTTAGAAGTTCTTACCTACTACAGGTAAAACCGTTTAAAAAAACGGAAGAAAAATGTTAACTCTCCATGGAGCCTGGTGCTGTTCTGATCCAGTTGATTTGTTAATATCAAAAAAGGAAACCAGGTCATACCAGAAACTGAGATTAAAAGTTTGATTCAGGTTTTTCCTGTAAAAAGCATCACAGTGTCTGCTGTCTATTACAGACAAATATGGAGTTTTCTTTGTGATAGTTTTGTGTCTGTCTAATTTTTCCTCTTACTTTTTATTTGTGGGGCTATGTTTTAGGTTGTGCTGTTCTTGGAAGCAAGACATGTTCTGAAGAAGCAGTTCCTCAGCATTCTGGGGTTTAGAGAGGAGACAGGATCAAGGAACAGTGTCCTACACAGATTGATAACAAATTGTTCAAATGCTTCAGCCTTCCTTTGAACATTGCTTCCTTTGAATTTCGAAGGGAGTTCAGTCTTCTTGGAGACTGGAGCCTGATGTTAGCATTTTTAATGGCAAGTTGGTAACTCAACCATTTTTAGAGTTTACGCAAGAAGGTCTGACATCAGACTTGTAAAGGGAGATTATGAGGTTCTTTGTTTCATGGTGTTCAAATAAATCAGTTGGAAACATGCTATTATTTTTCTTTTAGGTACCAGCTGAACCTCTTTGCAAGAATGTGCCTGGACCGCCAGTATCTAGCCATCAACCAGATTTCTGCACAACTGTCAGTAGACTTGATTCTACGATGTATGTCTGATGAAAGCCTCCCTTTTGATCTCCGGGCTTCTTTTTGCCGTCTGATGCTACACATGCATGTGGACAGAGATCCACAGGAGTCTGTGGTACCTGTCAGATATGCCAGATTGTGGACTGAAATTCCTACCAAGATTACAATTCATGAGTGAGTTGCAAGTGTTGCAAAAAAAAACGTACAAAAGTATTTTAAAGGGATTAGTCTCAGAACAAAACAGTTGTAGATGTCTAATGTCAACATGTATGCAAAAAGCTATTTTGTTGCAGAACAATGAGCTATTAGTTGTTGTTAATCTTGGAAACTTCCATGGATAGGTTTATGTGGAAATATAATCATCTAGGTTGGAAAAGGCCTTCAGAATATGAACTGAAGGTCCAACCATCAGCCTAATCTACTGACCTCTGTCACTAAACTGTGTCCCTTAGTGCCACATCTTCAGTTTTACTTCATTTTATTTATTCACATTATTTCTCTTATACAGAACAAACTGGGGATAAAATTGAATGGCCTTTTCTTGGAATAACCAAACTTGAAGTAATCAAATTGTCTAACATTACACATTTATTAGGTTGGAACTGAGTTTTGTACTTCAAGCTCAACTTGAATCCGCAGTGGGAAAGCCGCTTAAGAGTTAGGTGTAGCTATTGCCCCAGAAACAGTTCACAGAGGCTTTGGCCTCCGTCCAGCAAAGTACTTAAGCATGTGTTAAATTTAAGTATGGAAGAAGGCTCATGGACTTCAGTGGAAACCCTTTCTGGCTTAAGTAATTTGATGGAGCAATGCCGTTGGGCTAGACCCAGAAATGGAGGTATCTGGCAGAAGAGACAAAGAGGAAGAAGTGTAGCAGTCCAGCAGCCAGTATTGCTTCTGTTAGTGGGATGATGGACTACTTTGACACATAAGACAACACAGTCCTAATTGGTGGTAGAAATTGATTGTCCCAAGTTGCTTTCTTGATCTGCTGTCTTTATGGTTGAGATAATAATGGAGAAAAGAAGGGGTGACCTTGTTGCTTTATTCAACTTTCTGTGCAGGGGACGTGGGTGAAGTGGGAGATGCTAGTCTCTTCTTCCTGGTAGCTGATGACAGGACACATGGGAATGGCCCAAAGCTGCACCAGGGGAGGTTCGCACTGGACATTAGGAAAAAATTGTTTTCTGAGAGGCTGATCAAACATTGGAACAAGTTTCCTAGAGAGGTGGTTGATGTCCCATGCCTGTCAGTGTTCAATAAGCATTTGGATAATGCCCTCAATATGTTTTAACTTTTGGTTATCCCTGAAGTGGTCAGGCAATTGGTCTCGATGATTGTTGAAAAGTCTGTTTCAACTGTTCTGTTCTATTCTGTTCTCTGGCTGATGAGCACGTTTATGAGTGCTGTCAGAACCATCGTATTTTTCTGTCTCTGTTATTCCTGCTCATTGCAATACTTTGTGGTACTGTTGGAGGGAAGGTTTGTGCGTCCTCTGTCTGCCATCTGTGCATATCTGTGTAGAATTAACTGATGTCTATCCCTTCTCCTTACAGAGTACTGTCAGTGATTTACAGAGAACTGACAGATTTTAAAGCATCATGATTGGTTCGGTTATTCTTCAGTGGCAGCTGATCTTTATATTAGGGGTGTTTAATTTTCCTTCCTTCTGTGCCTTGCATTGTAGGTATGATTCTTTCACAGATTCTTCAAGAAATGAAATGAAGAGGAAATTTGCACTAACTATGGAATTTGTAGAAGAGTACTTGAAAGAAGTTGTAAATCAGCCCTTTCCTTTTGGAGACAAAGAGAAAAATAAACTTACATTTGAGGTACTTCTCAGCTATCTGCTTCCTAACTTACTGTATTTCTCATTTCAGCTAGATGAATGCTGTCTCTTTCAAAATAAAGGTACTTGCAGAATAATGGTCCCAATAAGGCCCTAGTTTCTATTTCAAGTGTTCTTGTTGATGACTTGCTGCAGAAAATAGTATATCTTCCGTCAAACAGCTGTATTGTTTCTTCCAAGATTGTTGCATTTCAGTGGCAGAGGAAGGGTGTGTGTGGGGATAAATGGTGGTACACTCTTTCTGTACACAGTGGTTGCTAATGCAGAGACTCTTCAGTGTAAGAAGGTACTGTTCTCTGTGTAGGATAGGACACTGAAGGAAATATTTGGAATAATCTAATCCTGTGTTTCAAATATTGTTTGAAATTCCTTACAGAAACTTCAGACAGGCCTAATTCACATGGGTTCAAATAAAATTGAATAAAGGGGAGATGCTTACAGCTTTTACAGTTCTTCCTCCAATCTACCTCCCAAGCTTTGTTGCTTCTGCCTCTGGTCATCTGAAATCACCTCCATTTCAACTTTCGACAGACATCTGCTGTTCTTATGACTTCCATCTTCTCTGTAACTGCTGTCTCTTTAAATATTTTTATTTAAATATTTTATAAATATATATTTAAATATATTAATATTTATAAATATATATGAAATATTTATTTATATATATAAATATTTATAAATATATATTTTAAAATAAATATTTTTATTTTTATTGGTATTTTTCTTCTTGATCTTACATACCTTTCCAGATGCAATTGGACCTTTTCAGTCTGTCCAAAGCCTCATGTTGTTTTCATTCTTCCTCCTTCAACTTGACTGAACTCTGAAAAACATTTGATGTCAATGGCCTTGATCCAAAGCCCATTTAAATCATTGGAAAGATTTGTACTAATGTGAATGCACTCCAGCTATGGATCTCTGTGCAAGCTGCTGTAGAAAATGCGACTGTATTGCACAGCTGAATACTACAGAAGTTAACGTTTCCTTATTTTTTAATTTGTTTTTGTCACAGGTGGTACATCTGGCTCGAAACCTCATCTACTTTGGCTTTTATAGTTTTAGTGAACTTCTTAGACTGACTCGGACACTGCTGGCAATTCTAGATATTGTTCAAGTTCCTATGTCGTCATACTTTGAAAGGTTGAGCAAGTTTCAGGATGGAGGTAAGAGAAGCAGCAAAGAATTGTATTCCAAAATGTAAATCAATATTTAGGTTGGAATAATTTATGAAATGTCTCGTTCACACATAAACTCTTGAACAGGAATGTATTGCAGGATACATTAAGATGGTTAGTTAAAAAGGAACCTTTTTGAACAGAGCTGCAGACTTCATGACTTGTGGTTACTATGTTGACGCTGCTGCTCCATCACTTACTTAGAATTAAACTTTCAAGTCTGCATCCAAGCTTCAATGTATGTTGAGTTGCCCATCCCAAACAAATGCAGAGATACATTTGCATGTGGACGACAATGTTGATGTCTCATGTATAGCACAAGTATTTATCAGTCTCCTCAACACTTCACTTAAGGAGAGGACATGATATTACTGGTTCAAGTACTGCAGAGGACCAGATGATGAAAGTTTCAGATGAGGCCATCTTCTCCATAAGTTTGTCAGTTTTTTAACCAGACCAGAGTGCCTGTTTGACAATCCAAGGACAATGTTGTATGTCCCATTGCCTTTTGTACTATGTCTTAAAAGTGGCTTTGCTGTCCAGGCTTAAAAATGTCATTGAAATTTTGCTGCAGAGATGCAAATGTTCTTATGTTGAAATACCTTCTACAGTTTTTGATAAAAATAATAGGATCTCCATCTTTAGATGGTCATATCTTGTCTTCAGCCTCCTTCTTGTTTTCTCTTTGGCAGTTCATAAAACGTGAGTCATGCAAGTCCACTTTGCAGTTGTTACTCAGAATAATTCTAAATGTCTGATGGCTATTCCCAAACATTTTACCATTCTTACTCTGGAAGTACATACTTACTCACACATGGACAGCATTAGGCTATGAAGATGCCTATGTCAAAAGGATGCAAAATTTAGAAGCAATTTCATAACACCTAATAAGTATTTTTGAGCACCCAGCTCACAGAATTTCATGCCTGAAGAGTATATTTTATGTCCGAAAAAAATATTACTCAAGCAAAACAGGTTAGTGCTTTTAATTAAGAGAAGATGCACAAAAACCAACCAGTGTAAACTTTAGTGGTGGCAGATCAAGAGAAAGAGCTCAAGAAATCAGCAGGTACTGTAGTTCCTGACATTTTGGCGACAAATGCTATGTTTGAAATAACAATCATTTATAACTTCCACCTAACTTTGTTTTGTGTGGCAGCCCGTTTGTGAGGAATGAATCAGATCTTAGGGTCAGGACTTTGGTTGGCATAAGTTTCTGTAGTTCTAGGGCATGTAAGAGTCTGCACAAGCTGAATATTTGGCTCCACTCTTTCCATATATATAATCCCCCCTTCCCCCTTTTTTTAAGTACTCACGTGCTGTGCACATTTAAAACATACAGAGATTTTCAGTCCTTATTGTATTTGTAAGCTGAATATGAATGAGTCTCAGTAACTAGGTGGGAACTGAAAAAAATTAATCTGACTGAGGATAGTCATTGGACTTCTGTTTAGTAGCGCTTTAAAGCCAGACTGGTAGTTGTCGTCCACTTACATATTTGTCTTTGCTACAAGGAAATGAGAAGGTTTGAAAGGAGCTCAAAACACATGGCCTTTAACCTGCTTGTGTTTTCTCTGCATCACTAGGTATGACTTAGCTGTAGCACTGCTGCAATTTGTCCACACTGAATCAAGAAGAGTTGAGCTTGCTAGATTTGCTGACTTGTGCCATAGTGTGGTTGACTGCTTCTGTGTCTGGTCTTTTCAGACTTCATGAACATGTTCTTGAACCCACAGTAAGATGGAGAAAGTGTTTGTGTTTTCTGTCTTGGAGTGGTGGTGGTGTTAGAGTGGGCTGGAACTTCTGTGTGTCAGCATGTGTCGGATTGTAAATGGTGCTGAGGCTGAGTGAGTCCTGGCTTAAGACTGGGCTTGAATCTCAGTTTAATTAATACTTTGCTGTATTAGGGCTGCTGGAACAGGAGCCCTAATAGGAGGAGAGACCATGGATTTGATTTTGCAGTTCTTTGCATCTTGTGCAGTCACTCCTAGCCAAAAAGGTTGACCCAAATCTATTCATGTCAATTAGGTCCTATGGATTCTGGATCCACCTGGTCCAGGATCTACTATGAAGCCTGAGAAATGAACAGGCTAAGAGGGAATTTGGATTCATGAATTTGATCTAGACCATCCCTCACTCTGACTGTAAGAATTGCTTGTCAGGCTTAAGATGCAGTTATACATTGTTTTTCAGTCTTATAATACTTAAAAGATTGTACTTACTCCAAAAGTTCCCCTTCCCCTCTTACAGATATTCTCGATCTTGTAATACTGAGTCATTGAGAATGTGTCAGGTTTTTTTTTTTTTTCATGAGTTACCTGTCTTGCCTTTTTTGTTATCCGTTTTTCCTTATAATACTCATGTCTTACGTTATTAAGTAAAGAGTTACAAGGGAAAGCAGCCTAGCCTGGTTTTTGAAATATGTGTTGCCATTTTCTTAAATCAGGATGCTCTGCTGTTTTTTCAGGAAGTGTTTTCTTATTCCTAATTTCCATAATGTACAGAGAAATAAGATGGATTGTTTCCTGTCCTCATTCAGGGTTGTGGAACTCCTCCCTCCAGTGAGGTAGGGGCAGAGGTGATGTCTTCCTGTCTTTAGAAGAGGTCAGATTCCCCATATCTCTTCAGACTGTGGCAAGGATCTCACTCCACAGCATCCTCTCTGGCAGGTCCAATACTTCAGACATTAATACTGGTATTACCTTTGAAGAATAACACAGAATATTTATTGTAGGTAAGCTTCCCCCCAACTCCTCTAATGTTGTGCAGGTTGATGTGGCTTCTTTCTTAAAGAAAGTTAGCTTCTATAACTTGCAAAATTCATTATGTTGATCTTATTTAAATAAGTAAAAATTAGGTGAGATCATATCTGTTCTGAGACTGATGAATTAATGGTATAAATAAATATGCTTAAATTTTACCAAATGCTAGGAACCTGATCCTGTGACTTTAATGTAGGAAAATGCTACAGAATACCAGCTTGGGCTCTGTATATTTTAATTTTCATCACTATCTTACTGTAAAATTACATAGTTTGATATTAAATGGATACTTAGCAGCAGTATTTCAAGAATAATTATGCCTGTTCAGAAATGCAGGTTCTAGGACAAATGACCAGCAAAGAGGAATGACCAAATAGAAAAGTCATTTTACTACTGTTCTGCAGCTCTAGTAGATCCAAGGTCTACAGAAGTTAAGAACTTTGGGTAGGACCTGTTTATTTTGCATGATGGGTCTTGCATTTTAGTTTTATTAAAAAATATTTATTTCTGAGTGGTACTCAGTGCTGTGTATTTGAGGACAGACAGTATGTCCTCGCTTTCCATTATTGACATCAATTTGTTCCAGGCCAATAACAGCAAAAGCTTCCTGTGTCCAGTTCCCACAATGTGGAGTTGTATCAAACTGGTGAGCTTGTCTCTTTCCTGTTTTGCCACTGTTCGACATCATGAAATCTATGGTCAAGATTTTAAGAATGGATAAAAATCTCTTAAGGGTGAAGGGGAAGGATGAGGCTGGACTTGTCTGTGGGAAGTATCTTAGAGCTGTACATCCCAAAATTGAAACAGCCAAATTCACAACCAGCAATCTGAAGTTTTCTTCCTTACTTAATACTTAGTCCTTAAACAGACTCACTTATTATAGTAAAACTACTTACTATGTAAGGAAGTATATACAAGTGTTCAACTGTTAAAGCAAATCTGAAAAATGGGATGTGTTACTAAGTTTAGTGGAAGTTGCACAAAGGTTTGGATATCTTGAGGAAAAAGGTTATTTTTTTTTATCCTCTTAAATTTTGAGTCATATTGATGGCTGAGGTAGTCCTTGGTGTTGTGTGCAAGTTTCTCTATGTTGGTTCTGCAAAGATAATGAAAAGATCCTTTACATTATTTTTTATATTTTAACTTGCTGCCTTTAAAAATCTTGATTTTAACCATCAGCTACCTTACCCAGAATTAAATCAGTGTGCATGTGGTCATGTGGTTTTCAGGTGTGACCTTATTTGATGAGGACAGACAGGGGAAAATTGACTAGAAACATTTGTGAGATAGGATACTGGAAAAAGAAAAGAAGTGTGTTTTTGGAATGCTTCTTACCTAGCTTGTATCCTAAAAATAAATTGACTTGGAAATGTTGCAGCCAGCTTCAGTTTTCAATCAGAGTATTGTAACTTTAAATATATATTTTTTTATTATTGGAACCTTTTTTTTTTTTTCCTTTAAGATTTTGAAAAATCTGGGGTTTACAAAATATGCTACCTGTATCCTGAAAAGGTATTTTTTGTTTAAGTGAGGACTTAATAGTGCTGTCTTTCTGGTACCTTTCAAGAACATTATAATCTCTTACAGTTTTAATTAAAAGTTAAAGTAGTTGCTTTTCTAATAAATGCACCCTGCTGTATCATTCTAAAGTCAGGAGCCAATCTGCCTTGTCCAATACTGGTTATTTATTCTCTCTGAATTAAAATGCACATCTTTCTCTCTAAGCGATTGATCTTTCGAATAGCTGATTTTAATCAAACCACATAGCCACAGCATGTCAGGTCTGAAAGACCTCACATGGTAGCATTAACAGGCAAGCTACATGTTTGCCATGCAGCTCAGCTTTATTTAGTTAGCATTATTTGTAAATGATAATAACAACATGCAAAGAATACATTTATGAATTTAAGTTGCATTATGTCTTGAGATGCAATTCCCAATGCTGGGCACCAACTTTAAAAAGCTGTCAGTGGGATAAACTTGGGTTATCTGCAGAGTAGGAGCTCTTCACAAATAGCTAGAATTTTCCATCAGCAGTAAGGATCTTCCAGTTCCCTTTTCTTCCACAGAGGAAGTGTATGCTCAGTCTGTCTGACAAATAGGTCTAAAACCTACGTATAATATGTTCCAATTGCTCTTGTCACATGAAGTATGTTTTTCGTGACTGGCTCAACAGATGCCTCATTTTACCTGTTCAAGCCAGTAACCAAACATCTCTGCTCCTTCACACTGTGTTTAGATCTTTAATTTGGTGGCACATCTCTCCTATAGTCTAAAGGGAGTAAAGGGTAAATGTGTGTCCATAGATGTCCCAAGATCTTGAAACACTTCTTTAAAATGTATCAGGTGAAGCCTGACCCCTATGTCATGCTGCAAGCTTTGTTTCTTTGTTGTGATGTAAAGAATTTGACCCTGGCAAAAATGGCTCTCTCCTGAAGACTTGAGCTACCATCTCTCTGCAAAGGAGTGCTTGCATATCAATGTGTCAGGGAACTACTGTCTAGTCTTCTGCCATTTTGGTTCATCTGGTTAGTCTGCTTAGTCTCTAGGCTGCAAGTAGAGTGCATAGTGCTTAAAAGCACTGTTTTACTGGTTTTCAAAAGTAGTGAGAATACTACTGGAAAGAACAGTGTTTGAGAACAAGGTTGGACCTGCCGTTTCTTATGTGTCTGTGAGCCTTCTGTACCAAGAAGGACCAGATATCATCCAGATATCTTAGAAAATAATATATTGTTTCTCAGCCTTGCATCTGTGTCTGTTAGCTGCTCTTTTCACTAGTTAAGAATTTAAAATACCTTCTTTAGGCATACTTTGATTAGCAGAGCTAACGAGGCAGTGACTGGCTGGCAAACTAGAGCAATAATTTATGCCAACAATTAAAAAAAAAGGGGGGGGAGGGCTAGATAAGAAATAAGTTTTAACCCTTAGGAAAGCTAGCTGTGTTAGTCACAGATGTCTGCAGTGAAACAACTGCCATTCAGTGCAGGGTATTATCAGACCAAAGGGGAAGTCAGTCTGAGAGTTTAATTCTATGGCACGGACCATTTCTCTTTTCTCTTTATTTCTTTCCTCATCATGAGACCTGTGCATTAATGTGATTCTAGAGATGATTGCTCTTCTAGGAATCAATACCTGCTTCATAGATTTAACTCAACTAGTAGGCTTGATTCCCATGATGCTTTTTACTATCAAAGCCACTGTGCTGATATATGTTGTTTTTTTTTCCCCGTCTTTCCTTCGTGTACTGTTTGTGGCAAGAAAGCTGTATTTTTGACACTGCTTTGTGGTTTTGGGAATAGCCAACATCAGAAGAATGTCAGGAGAAGGTGAGGTTTAGAGTTTCACCATGGCTAGGTGGTGGTGAGTTTGCATGCAAAAAGGGAGAGCTTGTGGATATGCTGTAGTTAACTGGAGGTTGGGATGGCCAGATTCATTTGGGTGTGGATAGCAAATGTATGTGCATTGCATACTGTTACTTTTTTTTCTTTTTTTTTTTTTTTCCTCATTAGTTCTGAGGGCTGTATAAACTGCAGAAGTGGCCTCACCTTTTGCCCTTAATGTAATGCATTAGGTTTTCTGTGAGACTCACCTGAGGTCAGCTAGTTGTTGAGCAATGAAAAACAGCGTAATGAAGAAATAAAGTGTTATTCTTGGCCTGTTTACGGTAGGTTCAGCAGTCTTTATGAGCAAGTTCTGTACAAAACCTGTAAAAATTAATACCTCTTTTGCAAACAGAGCTATAAGGCGTAATGCCTCTGGCAAATAATATATAGCTCTGAAGGGTTTGAAATAAAATACGTTCCTTTAGGTAATGAAGTGTTGTTATTATATGTCTTAAAAATGGCTATAACTTTTCACATGGAAAAATTAAATTGCATGAAGCCAAATCAACAAAAGCAAAGAACTGCAGAGGTAAAGCTGCCACTGGATGTTTAATTTAGCCCTTGGTAACTAGGCGGTGCTGCAATATGGTCCTCTGCCAGAGGATCCCCAAAGACTGGCAATGTTGCATGCTTTAAGATGGCACTGAAGCTTTTTAAAAGGTTATGTTGGAGGAATAGTGTAGGTCTCATTGAAATCCACAGAGTCAAGGCCATTTGGAGTCAGGACTCATGTCAGCAGTCATTTGGAAAGTGACTTCCTGTTGCAAGTACAGTCTTAAAACCCGCTTGAACATGCCAGTGCTGAGGCATAGCTTGATACAAGGTCAGCTTTTCTGAGAGCTGATTTTGATGATGGTAAAAGTCTTGGACTTTCAGCAGCCTGTCATTTGTCTCCTACTGTAGCAGTGAGCTTGGAAGCTGGTCTAAAGCTTCATCAGAGCACTGGAAAACTTCAGTTTTGACACATCAGGGGCTACAGCTGGTAAAAGTTAACTTAAAGGGGAAAAATGAGAGTGGCTGAGGAGCACTAAGAAAGATTTGGGACTTCATGGGGTTGCATATGGGGAAGGAGGCCTGAAATGCTGTGGTGAAAGCAGTGGGCCTGGTAGGAAGGGGAGATAAGTATATTGATATCTGTGAGGAAAGAGCAATAGGTATGGTCAGTCCAGCAGTGGCATTTCTGGGTGTTGGTAGGTGCTAACGGGCCTCAGGCTGTAGGTACTGAGAGGTTCTGAGTGTGCCCTTCTGATGCTATTGTTTTTCCTCTCTTTCCCCTAGCAGTGTTGAAGGCACAGGAGACTGACTAGGGGGAAGGCCAGATTCTTTTATATTGCTATACAAGGCTTGGCCTCTGAATGACTAGTATCCTGCGAGGGAGAAAAGTTTATTTTATTTTATTTTATTTTATTTTATTTTATTTTATTTTATTTTATTTTATTTTATTTTATTTTATTTTATTTTATTTTATTTTATTTTATTTTATTTTATTTATTTTATTTTATTTTTTATTGGGGAATGATGGTGGTGGATAACAGCTGATGCAGAGATCCTAACTTTTAAATTACCTTAAATATAGCTCAGCTGTGTTTCCTGTCTAGATTTTCCTTAGAACCTAGGAGCAACTTTCCTTGATCAAGACTGGGGGAGGTAGGGCTCCTTTCCCACCAGCTGAGGTGCTTGGGAGGGATGTGAGAAGGTTGCTTAAGATTCTTGCAGTCCTGTAGAATATTTTGGCAAGTGGGAGGAGGCTTACACTTCATGGAAGTAAACCAGTAAAACCTCTAATAAAGTAGTTTGTGTAGCTGCCAGTGCATCATACAGATGCAACTGATGTTGCTTTGTATCTAGGGATTCAAGCCACAGCTGAACATTAGCCCAAGGCTTCCTTTGTGAATGATAGGGAAGGCAGGAGGAACTGAGGCTGGCCATCTGCTCAGTTTGTTAAGGAAAAATGGCTTTCAGGGTCTACTGTCTCTCTTGATTTCTTTGCTATTAAGAGCTAATACAGCCTGTGGGAATGCTTTGTTCTAGAAATGGATAATCCCAGAGTTCAGAAGAGAAGTAGTTTCAAAGAGCTATGGGAAAATATGTGGGGGTCATAGGCAGTTTGTTATTCACTGCAGTCCTTCCGCCTCTGCATTTGTTTCAGGAGTTAATGGTTTTTGTATTAGCACATGCTCTCTGGTTTGTGTCGTCCTACATGCGAACTGAAGTGTTTTCTAGGAGGTATTTGGAAGAAGTTGAAGCATTTGGTCATTCATCTGGTCTTACTCAAATGATGCTCAGGTTTGATGAGACCGGAGAGTTGTTTTTATGACTTCATAATTGCAGAGATAAAGAGAAAAAGGCCCCATTTTTGCAAAACATATGGTTTGTCTTCTTTTTCTGCCCCTATGTATATATGCAAGATTGGACAATGTGTTGGGCGGGTTAACGGAAGAGTTTTTGGAGCATTGGACACATGTAAATTTATCATTACCTGGTCATTAAGTACCAGATTTTCTGAAAAACCCATTATATGTTGTCTCCTATTTGAAGAACCTATGGTATGTCAAGCTCTTACTTAGTTATCTCGTTTCTAGAAGCATTAAGCATCTAGCTTCTCCACTCCCTAATGAGAGCTGTTGGGTGTTAGAATAGTTCTGAAAACACAGAAATGTTTCACATTTCTGAGCAGGAAGATGAGCACTGTGGAAAGCTGAGCAGAAAATGGCTGAACAGTTTTCCAAATTGAATTATAGGAAATCTATCTTTCCTCTTATCTATACTGAGGAAGACTGAGCAATGTTAGTAAGAGCAAACTGTCCCTGTGTGACATGTAGAGACCAGGTCAGGTGCATATAGTTAATTTTTAAATAAGCAAGGCTGCAAGTCACTGGTGTCTTGGGGATATCTGTGAAGTAGGAGGCTACTCACAGTAAGATTATTTGCCAGCCTTTTAGGCAGTCCATTGTTTATACACATTCAGCTACTGCATGGTTCTCTGTACTGTTTGTGAAATACCTTATATGCTGTACATACCTGTCCACTAAGAACAAATTGAGGATGCTGCGTAGCAATTGGCTAGGAGCAGTTTTAAGAAAAGGTATTAATTGCTACCTGTCTTTGGCAGTTGTTTTCCTTTCTAAATATGGTATTTTGTCACTTACCATCCATGCTGTATTCCATAGCAGATTGTTGTTTACTTTTATATTTTGCTTTTAGAATTTTTGCAACCAGTAAATTACTTCTCAAGAAAGTATATTTATGTAGAAAATGAAGTGTCAAATTATCCACTATTTCGATTACTTGGGTGGTTGTTATTTTTTTTCCCCATAATTGACTCCTCTGAAAAGTCTTTTTTTCTCTGAGAGGCCGCTGTGTTGTCAATCGTGCCAAATTGTATGAGATTATGTGCTACAGTTTTATGACAGAAACTGATATTCATTAGGAAGTTGTGATCACTGTAATAAAAAGTAATGAAACGGAGATGCATGGTTGTCTTTTCAGAACATGACAAGCATTCTCTTCTTTCCTCTTATTTCAGTGTCTGTCAGTCTGTAGGTCCTTCAAATTACCACTTGTGTGTACAGTAATTTCAGTCTTTGATTGGCAAACCTTGTGAGACTACATTCAGGCATTTCTAATTGGTTCTACTGCTTATGGAAGGTTCTTGATAACTAACTTGTCTTGGTAGGGGAAAGAGCAGAGAGGAAGAATTGGGGAGAGGGAAGGAAAATTGCAAAAGAGAAGATTCGTGGGAATTCCACTGAGCTCTTTTCCTCTGTTGGTCGAAGTCACAGCTCTGAGCACTTTTGCAGTGGTTTGCTGATGAGATTAGTTGTTGGCTGTCCAAACTAGCTCATTCCCACAGTGCAGTGTCTATTCTCTCCCTCTTTTCAGGCATGTATAAGTGTGACCTTACATTACAGAAGTGTAATTACAGGTGTGACCTTGACCTTACAGAAGTCAACAAACAAGGGACGTCAGCAAGATAAGGGTGGCAACATGATATAAAGGCACAGTTCAGACTTCTCATTTCATCTCTAGCATAAAGTATACACAAAAGTAATCAGGGTTCACAACTATTTTGCTCTGTGTTCATTTTATCTTGGTTAACTAGCTGAGGCGGTAAGTTATTTTTTCTTAGGACATTGGTATGCAGGAAGCACTCTGGAGCTGGAACTGAGATCAGAGCTCTGTGTTTTAGTCTTACATACTGAGAACTTAAATCTCTTTTGTTGACCAACATATTTTGTATTGCGTTGTTGCAGGTTTATCTGACATGCAGTCAGTAACTTGTTAAGCCACAATAACCTTTCTGTATGTCTTACCCTAGAGACTCATACCCTTTCCTGCTGAGATAACTGTATTAAAGCCAAGAGAACACAAAAGTATGTCAAGAAGGAACAAGTCTCTAGTGAGAGTGCTGCTGGCCCCTGATGTTTGTGAGTGACGGATTTAAATCCATGTGTGATGTGATCTAGACTTCCAAGGCAGGACAGATGCACTGAGTGACATGAATGTTGATCTACTGGGGGAACTTTTGGAAGAGAAGCTGTTACCCACTCTTTATGCACATGAATGATCCTCATGGCTTCTTTCAAAGAAGAGAGCAATTCCTCCCATTGTGGAGATATAGTCAGCTGCCTCATTTCCATGTGCAAATGTGCTGGTTGACTGCTGTGTACTTCAAGAGATGGCTACATTTCATCAGAACACTACAAAACATAGTTGATGAATTTCTTGAAAATTATGATAAATCGTTCCAGTTGCCATATTATTTGCAGCCTGGGAATATTCTTCCCAAGCCAGTTAATTAAAAATAATAATTGTCAGTATCATATAGTTGCTAGAAATTTTTCCAAGGTGGATTTACCCATAATGCCTTGTTTCACTGATATTGACAGAAATAAAGCGCTATGGTGTCACTGCTCACTTCAACTGTGGATATTAAACTGGATTAAGTAGACTTTTCTCTCACTAAAATCCTTTCCTATGCATTAATGAAATACAATTTGAAATGGCAGTAAGTACCACCTTAACCCTCCTGTGCTTTTCTGCCTTTAGCTGTTTAGATGAGTCACTGGAGGTCAATAGTCATGGGGTGCGGTGGACAGAGGTTTTATCCTTGTTACAGATTCTCTTATAAAGCTCCTTCACAGCTACCACTCACTGGTTTGTACCATCTTTTACCATTGATGTTCTGCTGATACAGGGAAAAGGCAGCAGTCATCTCATTTCTTTTTATTTCCTGAATGCTTTAATAGGCTTCATAGTCCCATTAGCTGAGTACATCCCAGTCTTCATTCTATCAGGCCTCTCAGTATCCATTTTAAAGATGGAGAGAGAGTATTCTCCTCGTTTATGGAAGTGGTCCTGAAATACAGGGAGACTAATTTCTTGGTCACAGAGGGAGCTGAATCCCATCACAATGTTTCCTATCTCCTCTGGTGCCTGTTCAGCACCCCAGTGATGGCTGTCAAATATGCAGGATGTATGTTCCAGGCAAATCCCAGCTTGCTTTCTTCAAGAACATGAGCTTAAGCTTACTTAAGATATTGAACAGAGAGCAGTGATTATTCCCTACCCTATAGAGAGAGGGAGTCATGGACCAAAGTGAGAATGAGTAAATGTTATGACTGGGTCTTGGGACTGGACTTAAGGAGGACTTGTGGAAGAATCAGTGTCAATACCTATATTTGCTTTATGCTGTTGTGAGCAGTTAGAAGAACTTTCTGTGCTTACCTAATGTGAGGATTTAGCCCTTAGTTTGACTTGTAACTTTTGTTTCCTAACATCATTCAAAGCCAGAAATACATCTTTTCCCTTTGTAGGGACTTCAGGTATTTTTTTCAAAAGACCAATTCACACTGATTGCACACCAGACTGGATGCTGAATGGGACCTCAAACATGACACTAATCTGCCTCATTTACTTTGAAAAAGCAAATTCTCTGTATGTTTCCTTTTAAAGTCAGGGTTAAAGGCATCCTCTTTGCTGCATGCAGTACTTGAGCTCTGCGGCTTGAAGAAAGAAGAGCATAAGAGGAGGATATTGCTAATAAAATAAAATATAGCTTTGGCTTTTTACAGCAGATTATCTAGGAAGAGCATTTCTGCAATGTGAGTAAAACTTGGCATCTGCATGTTGATTAAAATGTACAAAAGACATACAAGAACAATTCAGGTTTACCTCAACAAAGCTACATCTCCTCCATTCTCTGTTTGCTTTTAGTGTAGTCTAGGTCTTGGCACTGTTCCTGCAAAGAAGTGCTATCATTTGCTTCCTTTTCTCCATTTGTTCAGATCTGTGCTTTGCAAGAAAGAAAACTAATTCATGTAGGTATGTAACATGATATTCATACTTCTCCCTGCCTTTGCAAGAAGATAATCATTGATTCCTTGGGATGCTTTTCCTATTGAAATTCACTATAGGGAAAGACCAGTATAACCTATAGGAATAAATGGTATCTCTTTTTTGAGTTTGCTGAACTGGCATCATCGATAGGTACCACTGCAACTAGACTAAACTAAAGGTTTTTTCCAAATGAGTGTAATTTTTTTTCTATGTATAGCTTACAAAGGGTACTGTCATTACAGAAAATAGTTTAACTTTCAGGACAACCTTCTGTACCGAACCATCTCTTGGGACTTTTTTGAAGGGTATGGTTACATAAGTGGGAGTGAATGGGGAAAGACTCTAAACTCTCTCTTCTCCTAAATGAGTTCATGTAAGTTGGGACATGGAGGTGCTTGAGACAGTCCAGAGAAGGGCAAGGAAGCTGGTGAGGGGTCTGGAGAACAAGTCTTATGAGGAGCAGCTGGGATTGTTCAGCCTGGAGAAGAGGAGGCTCAGGGGCGACTTTATTGCTCTTTATAGGTACCTTAAAGGAGGCTGTAGCGAGATGGGGGTTGGTCTATTCTCCCATGTACCTGGCAACAGTGTGAGGGGGAATGGGCTAAAGTTGCACCAGGGGAGGTTTAGGTTGGATATTAGGAAGAACTTCTTTACTGAAAGGGTTGTTAGGCACTGGAATGGGCTGCCCAGGGAAGTGGTTGAGTCACCAGTCCTGGAGGTCTTTAAAAGATGTTTAGATGTAGAGCTTAGTGGTATGGTTTAGTGGAGAACTTGTTAGTGTTAGGTCAGAGGTTGGACTAGGTGATCTTGGAGGTCTCTTCCAACCTAGATGATTCTGTGATTTTGTGAAGTTGAGGGGAATGACTGTTCTGTGAGCCAAATAATTATTTATCATTTCTGTTATTCAATTATTAAAACAAACAAACAAACCGACATCCAAAACCTCAGAATCCAACCTCACACATGTAAGTACAGAGACATAAAGCACACATATAAATGCCAATGTATATGGAGTTACAAACTGTCCAGGTGGTCAGTGTGTATAATGGGATTAATCATATTTATCATGAGCTTCAGCAAGCCTAAGCATGCATAGGAATGTTTCCTATTCAGCTTGTTATGTAGAGATACATGTGTACATACACCCAGCATCAGCTCCTGACTTTGCTGAGATGCTTCTGCCCTATTTGTTACTCATTCACATACAGTAGAAGGCCAGCAACCCTGTGAAGATGCATCAGTCTTTCTCCTGCCAGTTTTTTTAGTTGTCTTTGGATTGTGGACTGTCATCTGGACCATGTACAGAGATTAATCAGTCTTTCACAGCCTCAAATCTCTACTCTCTGTTAGCGTGACATATATGAAACTTGAGCTTTTGCAGTGCCAAAAGCATCTTTACCATGAACCTTTTTTCTATGATCAATCATTAAGGGGAAGATATCAATCAGAGTAGACATGAAAAATTAACTCCTCCTATGTGTGTGCAAAGCAAGGTCATAAATTACAGCAGTGGAAGATATAAACGAAATAACAGTAAATGTTCTCTGTAAAAAAAAAAAAAAAAAAAAGTTTTCTAACAATAAACAGTCAAGAAGTGGAATAGCTCATTTAGGAATGCTGTAAAAGGTGAGATATTTATCATTTAAATATTCTTAAAAACAGGTTAAACAGTCCTCTTTCAGAAGTTTTCTTAGATTTAAATAATGTGCCTTTAGATGAAGGATTGAATTACGTGAACTACCGAGATTCCTTTTGCTCTGCTTTTTACAATTTCTTGAACATACTAACAAAGCTGTGGAAAGCTTTAGGTATCTTTTCCATCTGTTGACCTTGTAAGCAATGATTCCCTGGAAAATCAGTGAAGAAAATTTTCACAAAACCATTGGGTAATTTGAGTGAATCCATTCTCCTGATTTTTGATGAGGAATTGAGGACTTGTTTTTCAATAGGCCAATTAAGACTGTTAAGGCATTTGACAACACGGTTGCATGTGTCATATATATCTTTGCAAGAAAGCTTCACTGATGGTAAATATATATGTATGTGTTTAATACATAGGAAACAATGTTATGAGGACCATCCATGGTGTAGGAGAGATGATGACCCAAATGGTACTGAGCAGAGGATCTATATTTCCCCTCAGTGCCCCTGATGTACAGCCAAGCATTCACCCAAGCAAGCAAGCCAGCACCTCGGAGAGTGAAGACGTGATTGTAATGGACACCAAATTGAAAATCATTGAGATTTTGCAGGTAATAATGATTGATGGAGTATTAAATGACAATTCTTTTGCACTTATTTATTTATTCACCTAGTGGCAGGTTCTGTTACCCACATTCTTGCTATTTACTGATCTGTTCATTGAGTAAATTACGCTTTGATATGAGGAAGAAAATTTCTCTGTGTGAATTATGGTACAGTTGTGGTCCTCACTGTGTTACATTTAACTTGAAGGATCTAGGTGCTGTAGAAACTCCATTGCTATAAATGTGAAGAGGCAGAACTTGTACATTAAGCTACCTCTCTAATGTTTTCTAAAGACAGCATTCCTGTTCCAGTCTCATTACCACTCATTTTACACTGTGGTAGCTTATTTGACTTTAGTATTGACTCCACCTTTGCATTAGTTTGGTGAAGGGCAGAATTGGACATAGACCCACTGAAGTCAGGCAAGGCCACACAATTTGGAAGTCCTTTTCAGATTTCCACTGTTAGCAGCCCACAGACTATTCTCCTAGCTGAACTGACAAGCTGTATGACACTAGTGTGCCTCCTGAGGTAGAATTTCCACTTTGTGCTATTAGTAAGTAAAGTGGCACACATACGTTCTGCATATCAAATCCCAGTTCCTGCAATACTTACGCACTGATGGAATTTTTCAGTGTTTTCTGTAAATTCTGCTCATCTGTCAGTACCCTTGTCACTTTTGAAGGATTTAGTTTGTTCCAAATGCTTATAAATTATTTAGATTACCTTAACTACTTGTCATCTGAAAGGCTATCAGTTGTTAGATTATCCTCAATACTGCATATGTTACTTTCAGAGCTGCTTTAGTTTAAGGCTTTTGGGGGAGAAAGAAGTGTTCTGAAGTGATGTCACCTAAAGAATACTATTCATGTATATTGTTTCTCATTTTCATTTGATTTGGTGACTGTAGGTATTTCTCTCCATGCTGTCATGCTTTACTGGTTGATACACAGATGAATGATTCCAGGACACCAACCTCTTCCTGTGCATTCTCTGTTTGCTCAGTGGAAAGAGAATCACATTTTGTTTCAGCCTTTCATCTTTCACAGCACATTCAGTGCGAGAGCTCCCAGGACTGGAGAGTAATCCTGTGTTGTTGCTTTATTGGTGGTTTGTTAGTTATGGTTTAGTTACGTAGTCAAATTACTGCAGATTAGCAAGTTGTCATGTTGGGTGAACCCAGGTATATATGCTTATATACGACCTTAGTTCACAAGTAATGCAGAGTAATTCAGTTTCATTTAAAATGCGATGAAGAAGGATTAACTAAAATCATGTTACCTTTCATTATTATACTATTACCCTAAAAGGCAAGTAAGAATATTTTAGATTTATTGTGTTGTCATGCATAGCTAGTAAAATGGTGATTAAAACTATTGTATTCTAAGAAATATTTCAGTTTATAGTAATTGGATTCTCAATATATCCTCTTGTTCCTTTAAGTAAAATTGTATTTTTACTTAACAGTTTCTATTCTGCTATCAGCCAGAATTAAACAGACAGCCTGATAGACTTGACTACATGTGGACTGGAGAAATGTGTATTTTTAAAAATCTTGCTTCTACAGTGACAGGGTAACTTGATTGTGGAATCTAAATAAACATGCCTTTTTTCCCTTTTGTTAGAAATTTTAAAGAAAAAATGTTGTTTATTAAACTGACATTTTATTTGCTTTTAGATGGCATAGTCCTAGTTACCCTAGTGAAATCTTACAACAATATTCAGGGTCTGGGAGGTTGTATGATTTTAGTTAGAGATCAAAGAAACAGGCTGCCACCATTTGTTTAGTCATCACTTGCCACCTGAGTCTTGGTAACTTAATGTGCGTGATTTCTTCCCTGCTGCATGTGAAACATGTTAAATAATTGTAAACCTCTTCATTGTATGCTTACATTTACTGCGGGCAAGGAGCATGTGCATGGGAGGTACTGAAGCTCAGTTGATGGGCAGTCAGTTGATAAAGTGTAGGATGTGTACCTCTCAGTCCTTCAGTTGGTACTAATGTCTGTAGCCAGGTTATTTTCCTCCCTTTTCCAATGTAAAAGCAGCACTTACAGGTTTGATTTAAGATTTTTCCTATGTGAGCTTCAGATTTCACAGCTGAAGACACCAACAATTAAAAGAAAGCATCTGTCAGGCATCTGAGTGTGTGATCCTTGAGCATGTCATCTTTACTCTCAACCCCACACCACTTCTTATCACTATTGCTTATTAGAAGCCTGGCTGAAATATGAAATAATCTGTTTCAACGTGGGTTTGGATGTACTTTTCTGGCTTGTAGGCAGCATGGACAAGGCAGCGTGCAGGAGCCTCAGGACAAATAAGTCTGCTTCTTAGTATTCAGCAGATGACAGGGAAGTGTTCAATACATCCCAGGATGGTGGGAAGGAAAAAAAGAAATCACAGCAAGCTGAAACAAATGTAGTGGATTTGTATTTCATAGTGGACATATTTATTTAAAATAATCATATATCCCTGTACATTCCACCACAAAAGCAAACAAAAAAAACCCCTAACCCGTGTTATTACTTAGGAGAAGTCTTATTTTTAAATTTCTTCTTGTAGTTTATTCTCAGTGTTAGACTGGACTATAGAATATCCTACATGCTGTCTATCTATAAGAGAGAGTTTGGGGAAAACAATGAAAATGTCGATAGCTCTACAACGTCTCCACCTGACACACCAGGAATTCCCTCAGGTAAATGTTACAATGTAAAATAATTATGTGTAGACTATTATGTTGTTATAGATACTTTAGCAAGCAGTAAACTCAACTATACCAGAAGATACATGTCACTTGAATTTGAAAAGCTCGTGAGAAAATGAAAATCTTAAGGAATTCCACAAAAAAGATGCTTGCTGGTCTGTCATCCTCAAACTGAAATGTGATTCCTTTCTCCCATTACGGCAATTCATTCTCTCATTTGTACTCTCCCCAAAACACTGGAAAATGACAACCATTTTGGACAAATGGTTGTGAATGGATGAGGACTGCTTTAACAGAGGTGAATGTAGCATTGGAATGGCTTGGCTTTTCAGAGAGTGTTCTTGTGCATGCAGAGGTGCTTGAAAGACTGACAGCTGTATGTGTGATGAGCTACAGGTAGGGGAGAATTTAATTGCAGGTGCTGTGCAGCAATGGGGTGGTTAAAGAACATTGAAGTCTTAAGTAGTAAGGTATATTAAAGTTATTCTAAAGCAGAATAATGGTGTGGTAAATGATTTGGCTTATGATAAATATTCTGAAGTTCATGTATCTCATTTTGCTGCTCTATGGGGTTTGTCTGGTCTAACAAAAATGTAAAAGTTTTATATTCTATGTCATTTGTGATACAGCACCATGTAGCTCTAGTCCATCACTAGAACTTGGCTCTTCCTCAGTAGTAGTAAAACACAATTTAACCCTGCCCTCTGTCCTATTTCTTCCCTACTGTTCTGTTCCTTCTGTTTTTTCCTTGAATACACAGAGTTTTACTTAGTTGAGGAATGCAGTAAGACCTTCACTTTATAATATCCACTTTAAAGACAGAGTTCCTTTTCACAGTGCAGATTATACAATGATCAGTATGTTAAAAAAATAAAATAAAATGTTATTTTGATTGTTTTCCAGCAATTGTTCCTGACATAGATGAGATTGCAGCTCAGGCTGAAACCATGTTTGCTGGCAGGTATATTCTCTGAAGTTTTACTTCTCTATATTCATCTATTTGTTCACCTTGATAATTATCATGGACAATGTCTCTTTATTCTATATGTGTTTTCATACCCGTTTCTCTTCCTTTGGTGGCTACTTATTACATAACCTACTTGTAGACAGAAATGTGCCAGAAGAGACCTGGATTTCAAACAAGCAAATGGCCCAGTGCATATGAGTGATTGACAGAATGCAATGATCTTCTTGATCATCTACAGTTGTAAGACAGTAGAAAGTTTTGCCTTGTTCCCAAAGGTAGTTGGGGAATGGTGTACAGGTGTATTGGGCTAAAACATGCTATTTATTTCTCTCTACAATGTCTCATATGGGTGCTTTTAAAGAAAGACCATTTTCTGATGTAGCTTATGACTGTCATCCCAAATTTCTCGGATCTGGAGGGTATTGTTGACCCTCACTATTTCTTATTGATCAAATGATCTGTTATCATTGCACCCTGTCCTTGACATTACTAAGAATGTAATGCCAACAGTGATCTATTTCATGTGACTCTGCAGATCAACTGTGGACCCGCTTGCCATGATCTTCTGGACCACCAGAGGCCTGTAGATCACAAGTTATGCTTGCAGAGTCTTGGAAGTGGTTTCAGCTATGCTGTGAACAACAGCAACAACAAAAAAAAAGTACAGAAAATATCCACAAAGGAGAGTTACTACCATTATCAATATATTGGTTTAACTTTGCTGGTACAATTTTATAATTATACCAGTAAAAATGATTCCCATTTAGACAAAGCCTTAGACTTCAAAGTTTTTCCTGGAACTAGGGAGAAAGATCTGCAAGATGGGATTTCTGATCTTTTCTCTCTGTCCCTTATGCGTTCTCAATCTTTACCAGTGAGAGCAATGCCTCCAGTCCTCTCCCTGAACTCCCATAATGTAAAACAACACATAGCCCCTGGCATCTGCATCTTTAAAATGAACAGAGAGACTGAATGTTTTCTTGGAAACATTATTTCTGCTTTGATATGTTAAGTGTAAATCTGCTTTCTGTTGCTCCAGATTATAAAAGAGGTTCCAGAAAAAAGATGCTTTTGGCAATTCCTACAATTTTTTAGTTTATTTTTTCTTGAATGAAATTTTAATAGTAGCTGAAAAGGGAAGGAGTGAAAAGGATGGGGCCAAATAAATCTCTGATAAAATGCTGTTGCCTTCAGTTAGTTTGGACTGTGAATGAGCTTGGCACAATTTATCTGCAACATAAACGAATGTTTTTGCAATATGGATTTTAATCACAATATTTGGCACATTTTATACATATTTACTTTAATTCCATTTTGTCCATTCTACTACAAGATTGCCAAAACAGCATCCAACCATACGATTGAAGTCCTTATAAAAAAACATTAAAGGGGTGTTAATAATTTACATCCCACAGCATATTAGATTTGGTTTTAAGAGCTCTGTCAAATGAAGATTGTGTGTGCAGGCATATTTATGTCAAAAGCTTTTACTTTACTTACTTTATTTGGTCTTTTTTTCCCCCTATTTCTGTTATAGAAAAGAAAAGAATGCAGTTCAGCTTGATGATGAAGGGGGCAGAACTTTTTTACGGGTCCTCATTCACCTTATCATGCACGACTACCCTCCTTTGCTCTCAGGTGCTCTGCATCTGCTCTTTAAGCACTTTAGCCAGAGAGCAGAAGTTCTGCAAGCATTTAAACAGGTATGGATGGGCATGGTATTATTTCGGGGACTTGTGAGGAAAGTATTTCCAAAGGCTGCTTTTCTTACCTGAATTGCTGTTTGTAGCTTGATAATGCTGAAAGGACTTTTAAGAAAAATCACAGAATCACAGAATCATCTAGGTTGGAAGAGACCTCAAGATCATCGAGTCCAACCTCTGACCTAACACTAAGAAGTCCTCCACTAAACCATACCACTAAGCTCTACATCTACATGTCTTTTAAAGACCTCCAGGACTGGTGACTCAACCACTTCCCTGGGCAGCCCATTCCAGCGCCTAACAACCCTTTCAGTAAAGAAGTTCTTCCTAATATCCAACCTAAACCTCCCCTGGTGCAACTTTAGCCCATTCCCCCTCACACTGTTGCCAGGCACATGGGAGAATAGACCAACCCCCTTCTTGCTACAGCCTCCTTTAAGGTACCTATAAAGAGCAATAAGGTCGCCCCTGAGCCTCCTCTTCTCCAGGCTGAACAATCCCAGCTGCTCCTCATAAGACTTGTTCTCCAGACCCCTCACCAGCTTCCTTGCCCTTCTCTGGACTGTCTCAAGCACCTCCATGTCCTTCTTGTAGTGAGGGGCCCTAAACTGAACACAGTACTCGAGGTGCGGCCTCACCAGAGCCGAGTAGAAGGGGACAATCACCTCCCTAGCCCTGCTGGCCACCCTGCTTCTTATACAAGCCAGGATGCTGTTGGCCTTCTTGGCCACCCGAGCACACTGCTGGCTCATATTCAGCTGACTATCAACCAGTACTCCCAGGTCCTTCTCTGCCAGGCAGCTTTCCAACCACTCATCTCCCAGCCTGTAGCTCTGCTTGGGGTTGTTGTGTCCCAGGTGCAGGACCCGGCACTTGGCCTTGTTGAACTTCATGCAGTTGGCCTCAGCCCATTGGTCCAGCCTATCCAGATCCTTCTGCAGAGCCTTCGTGCCCTCGAGCAGATCGACACACGCACCTAACTTGGTGTCATCTGTGAACTTACTGAGGGTGCATTCAATCCCCTCATCCAGATCATTGATGAAGATATTAAACAGGACTGGCCTCAGTACCGAGCCCTGGGGGATGCCACTAGTGACTGGCCTCCAACTGGATTTGACTCCATTCACCACAACTCTTTGGGCCCGGTTATCCAGCCAGTTTCTAACCCAATGAAGCGTGCGCCAGTCCAAGCCATGAGCAGCCAGTTTCTTGAGGAGAATGCTGTGGGAGACGGTGTCAAAAGCCTTGCTGAAGCCAAGGTAGACCACATCCACAGCCTTTTGCTAATCCACCCAGCGTGTCACTTTATCAATAGAAGGAGATCAGGTTCGTCAAGCAGGACCTGCCTTTCATACTGACCGGGCCTGATCGCCTGCTTGCCCTGCAAGTGCCACGTGATGACACTCAAGATAATCTGCTCCATGAGTTTCCCTGGCACTGAGGTCAAACTGACAGGCCTATAGTTCCCTGGGTCTACCCTCCAGCCCTTCTTGTAGATGGGCGTCACATTTACTAGCCACCAGTTGACTGGGACTTTCTCTGATAGCCAGGACTACTGATAAATGATGGTAAGCGGCTTGGCCAGCTCCTCTGCCAGTTCTCTCAGTACCCTTGGGTGGATCCCATCCAGCCCCATTGACTTGCATATATCCAAGTGCTATAGCAGGTTGCCATTATCCTGGTGGATAATGAGGGCCACATTCTGCTCCCCATCACCTTCCACGAGCTCAGGGTACTGGGTATCCAGAGAACAACTGGTTTTGCCGCTAAAGACTGAGGCAAAGAAGGCATTAAGCACCTCAGCCTTTTCCTCATCTTTTGTAACTAAGTTTCCCCCCGCATCCAGTAAAGGATGGAGATTCTCCTTAGTCCTCGTTTTTGTGTTGATGTATGTATAAAAACATTTTTTGTTGTCTTTGACGGCAGTAGCCAGATTGAGCTCCAGATGAGCTTTGGCCTTTCTAATTTAGTCCCTGCACAACCTCACAACATCCTTATAGTCCTCCTGAGTGGCCCACCCTCTTTTCCAAAGATTATAAACCCTCTTTTTTCTCTTAAGCTCAAGCCGCAACTCTGTGTTCAGCCAGGCCAGTCTTCTTCCATGCTGGCTCATCTTTGGGCATATGGGGACAGACCGCTCCTGCGCCACTAAGATTTCCTTCTTGAAGAGTGCCCAGCCTTCCTGGACTCTTCTGCCCTTCAGAACCACCTCATAAGGGACTCTGCCAACAGCTCAAAGTCAGCCCTACAGAAGTCCAAGACTGTGGTTTTACTGATCCCCCTCCTGACTTTACCAAGAATGGAGAACTCTACCATTTCGTGGTCACTCTGCCCAAGACAGCTCCCGACCACCACCACATCTCCCACCAGTCCTTCTCTGTTTTTGAAGAGAAGGTCTAGCAGGGCACCTCCCAGGGCAGGCTCACTAACCAGCTGTGTCAGGAAGCTCTCTTCCCACTCAACAGAAACCTCCTAGACTGCTTTCTCTGGGCTGTGTTGTGTTTCTGGGATATATCTGGGAAGTTGAAGTCCCCCACAAGAACAAGCGCCGACGATTTCGCAGCTTCTGTCGGTCTCCTCGTTCTGGTTCGGTGGTCTATAACAGACCCCCACCAGGATGCTTGCCTTGTTGGCTTTCCCACTGATCCTAACCCACAGGGATTCAACCTTATCATTCCCAGCCTCAAGTTCCCCAACATCAAAACTCTCTCTGATATAGAGAGCCACACCACCACCCCTTCTGTGCTGCCTGTCCCTTCTGAAGAGCCAGACATTGCAGCATTCCAGTCATTAGAGTGGTCCCACCACGTTTCCCAATTAAGTCCCAATTAAGCAGAGATTTTCTTGTTGTTAGAGTTGAATATATGTGCTGGTGTATATTCTAGTTGTGCACCCACTATTGAAAATGTATGTCGGTGGTGACATCTAGGACACACGTATCCCACAGTGAGACTTATTGTAGTGATCCCTCAGAGACTGAGATAGTAGCTTGTGTTCTGCCATGATGCAAATGGTAAACCATTTACCTGTGTCAGCAACAAGATTTTCCTGTCTTCAGGACTACCTAAGCTGTGTGTGAAGCTTTGTTGTTATAAATGCAATATTTTCAATTCTAGTTCTAATTCAGGCGTCCTTGCATTGTGCATGATACAGACACGCCCAAATAACAGAAAGCGAGTAATACAGCCAAGCCTGTTTTCAGCTTTTACTCTTTCTGGCTGATAACGTTCCATGTGCGTACTCCATGTGTCAGGGGATTAGTACTGGGAAATCTGATGTCATGGGGCTAGATGACAGAGACATCTCTGTTACGTAACCCTATAACATATGTTGTTAAGACCATCTGATGCTTATTTCAGGAGTTTGCTAGCATGTTGTCTTATTGTTATGTAAGATGTGGAGGTTTCTCTTGTTTAAAAACAGATGAATGATAAAGACCTGGAAAGCTTTTGTTTAATGGTTTGTTTGTTTGTGTGTTGCTTTTTTTTTTTTTTTTTTTTTTTTTTTACAATGTACTATAACGGCCTCCCACCTGGATGTTAAAGTTAGGCCTTGCTGGTTAAGGTGCATAAATAGCTTTTATTATGAGGTAAGTTTGAGAAGCTTTACATGTTTTCACATAGGAAGGAGAAGGCTGATTGGCAAATACACAGAAAAGACTACAGAAAACATGAAATATGAGTATTTGTGGATGAGAAGCATTCATAAATTCTGCAAAATAATGAATTGTACTGGACTAAGAGAAGATGATGAAAACTTAATGTTACAAAATAGTTAATATTTGCCTGCAAGTGATTTTTAATTTCCCTATCAGTGTTCCTATCTGCCATGTGACTATACACTTTAAAATAAGTGTGAATTCTTAATAGTGCCTATTGATTTATTGTACTGATTGTTGTTATTTTGTTGGTACGTTATCTTAATTAATAATCTTGGGAGAACAAAGACCATTAGAAAGAAAGGAAATGTATAAATCGTGCTAAATCAAGAACTAGAAATAATAATGAAAATAAAGAACAGATAATTTCAGCAGTACAAAAAATGAAAGTGAGATAAAGAGGCATCCACACAGATGGTGAGAAACTGTCTGAACTTGAACATCAGTTTGTGAGCTATTCAGACAGGTTTTTTTGATCTGCTCTAACAGTGTTAAAGGTATGATATTTATCAGTATTTGATTATGGTGATGTAGGTGATCATTGAAGTTGCTGGCCATTCTCACTTTTCTTTGGATGTCCTGATTCCTTGTCATATAATCTTTTTTCTTTTTTCCTTTTCTTATGAAGTACAATGCTGATTGGATAAGATATTTCTAATTGTGTTGTTTTAATACCATGAGGATCATAACCATAGCGTCAGAGCTAACTCTGCTGAGAGCTCAGGGGCTTGTATACATATACTTGTGCTGAAAATGTTTTGCAGCATATTAAAGAAGGAGGGAGAATTCTGTGAGTGTTATAGCTATCCTGCTTTGGGCAACCACAGCTCTGTTAAAGGTTTTCAGTGAATGGAGGCTAAAAAGACTGTTTGTGCCATGTTTCAGTTTCACAGGGAAGGTTGCAAAAAACATCTGAAAAGAGGGACTTAAAATGGAAACTGGCAAGCAAATTTCCCAGGTGTAAGTGCTGGTGCTAGTGCTATAATAGCTTTACAATTTACTGTATTTCCAGGTTCAGTTGCTGGTGTCTAATCAAGATGTTGATAACTACAAGCAAATCAAGTCTGATCTTGATCAGCTACGTCTGACTGTAGAAAAATCGGAACTGTGGGTTGAAAAAAACAGTACTTATGAGAGTGGAGATGTGGGTGATAGTCAGACCAAAGCAGGAGAAGAGCCAATAGAGGTGAGTTTAAAGCCTTTGCTGTTAGAATTGTTTTGATATGAATGTGTAGTTTGATGAACAACTGCAAACTGGTGATCTGGTTAATCAATATAGCAAAAGCAAGAATAATTAGTATTCTGGCTGACCTTTAGGATTAGACAGAGTAGAAGATAAAACTTCTTTCACCAGTGTGGTGAATGTTCTCTCCTGCTCTTTTCAGTAACTGCATTCTTATGTTACAAAGCTGTCTTCCTTAATGTCTCGCAAGCAAGACATAGTATATGGCATCACTCTGTAACCATGGAAGTCATCTAAGGATCACATGTTGGCTGTTGTGTTGACTTGCTAGAAGAAAGAATAGGCAGTATTTGTTCCTACAGCTAGGAAAGACAAGCACAATGAAGCCTATGTTTTTCAAACATCATGAGTAAGCCTGTTCTCCACCAAATGTAAAATTGACCTAAGAATATTGAGATTTTTGAAGTGAGCAACTTTTTTTTTTTTTTTTTTTAACCTTCAGTTTCCCAGACTCTTGGGGAATATTGTGATTTTTAGAGACTTTTGAACTTGAATTTGGAACCATGAAGATCAGATTTTAGTTAGTTAGTTAGTTTGTTTTTTCAATGAAAGCTGAGGTCCTCATGTAACTCTTTTGTGAGTTTATACGAAAATGCAGAGTTTTGTAAGAGTTGCTGTGGTTGAGGTTTGTGACAAGATGGTTGATAATGAAGGCTTTTCCAACATTTAATACCAATCTTCCATTTTCATCAGAGGAAGTGGGGAGAGATGAAGTGCGAATTCTGACAGAGCACTTTCCTTATTTTCTTCTGTGGCAAGATTTTCCCACACTGGCGAGAAAGTAGGAAGCCAAGTGGAGATGATACAGCCTTGTGAAGCCAGTGCATTGTGGGAGAGTAGGAACCATTGAGAAGATAGAGGATGTTTATAGATGCCTAGAAGACACTCAATGCCATTCAGATGGGAACGTAGATTTTTTGTGGCTTTATAAGGGGAAAATCCAACCTCTTAAAGGAGAATACAAGTTTCTTGGGACAGGATAGATACTAGTCTTTCTCCGATATAAATTAATTAAATCTAGTGGTGTTGGAATGGGAGAGGAATACAGACTCCATGAGCATAAGTATGTGTGATTTTGTACTTTCCTCAAGCTTAGCTCTAGTAGGAAATAAGATGGTGCTTTATGTATTTAATTAATGGAAAAGGAAATGGAAAGACAGGATACAGAATTGGGTATTACAAGGTTTTTTTAGCAAGAATGTATTTTTGAAATGTAATAAGATCCTTTTATTCCTACAGATAGCCCTGATGGCAAAGAGGCTCCATGACAGGGTGTTAAAACAATTTGCTTGAGACAGAAACATCTCTGAGTGGAATGTTTTGATTTTTTCCGCAAGAGGCATTAGTGGATCTGTATGGATTAGCAGAGCTTCAGCAGATACACAATATTATCTCTGACAGATCTGTGAGTGCATTGTATCAGAACAGTAATAGGTAGTCTGCACAACTGGTCAGATCATCTGGTGGTAATTCCATGAGGGCTGCACCAGTTTATGGTAGCTCAGAATTTTGTCCATTATTTTTTCCCTATTAAATTATTATTTAATTGGCAGGAAATGTTTTTACCTGGCAAAACTATAGTGAGTTTACTCTTTGTTATGTTAAGTCCGATTTAAGAGGTGAGGTGCTGGTCATAATCTACAACATATGTGTCACGTTAACGGGTGTAGCTGATTAACCATTATGGGCCCGGTCGGATTCAGGGTACTGAACTATCACAAATCACAGATATTCACCAATAATGTATTAACTGTTAGGGGTCTGGTTGGATTCAGAACACTGAATTATCACTGTCACAGATTCACCAATAACATATAACCACCATTACCCTAGTCACACTTAATGAGAGCTGTAACAATGCAATCAAGTGTGATTTATTACAGCAACAGGTACTTTGGATTGCTGGCAATAGTGACTGTCTGCAAAAGCAAGCTAGCATGCATGAAATACACAGGTGTTACAGGTGCACAGCCTAGAAATTAACGCGTTAAAAGGATCAAAGACTCTAGAAAGATTTATCACCAAGTGTTCAAATCTCACCCAAAGGCATCCCAATGGGGGGGGGGGGGGGGAGAGAGAGGCTCAGCTCGTCAACTGGTCCTAGGAGTCAGAGGGTCCTAAGGATGTTGTATTCCCTCAGGATGGTATCTTCCCTAACATCCCCTTCTCTCTTAGGCCAATTTATATTATGTTCTATCTTTTAGGTGGAGCTTGAGTGGCTCTAGTGGCTCTAGTCAAGCATATCTTAGTTGTGATTGGTGAAAAGTTCTCCCATCTCCATTTAAAGTAATAGGCTCCGAGAAATTCAGAGCACATGCTCAGTGAGGGGTGGTCACACCTTGGAGGTGGGTAGATTTTGGGATGGAGGTGTGTTTTGGTATTATAATGATTTTATAATGAGCAAAAAGTGCACTAGGGTACAGCATTTGTCAAAACATGACAGGTCCTTGGCTCAGGGCAGCAAAAAGTTCAGCTTATCAGTCTCGGTGTGCACAAGAACAATTGAGTCCCCACCTGGTTACAGAGCCTCGCCGTGGTGTCTCCACTCCACTCTACGCTCCGTACTGTTCCTTAGAGCTAGCACACCAGGTTTCCCCAGCGCGGTAGCATCTAAGGTTGGAAGACTAGGGAACGCTCACGTAATGCAGCTATGCCCTACCCTGAAAGCCTCTTCAATGCTGTACATTTTCTTTAAAATGTGAATGTTAGTTTTATTTTCCTAGTTACTCCAGGCAATTACACCACAGTATGAAGCAAGTGACTAGCTGCAAGCAGATAAATATCCCTGTAAGATCCCATGCATTTTTGGAATGGGTCCTGAGTATTTGGTACTGATCATGATGAACATCTAGGTCCTTAGGGAACATGCTCCATTAGTGTGTGCTGCTTATTTTATCTCAAACAATGTTGAAGTGTGCATAAGGGCTTCAATTACATTTCAGGACAATCATATGTTAAGCGCACATTTTTGTCCTCATATTGCAAGATTAATGTAAGGATTAAAAAAAAAATGCTCTCTCTATATTTTTTTTGCCCTTGGGCTTTTGAATCTTTTTGGGTCATTTTTTGGGTCAAGGGCTAGAGACTTGTTTTTTTGTTTTGTTTTGTTTTTTAAATACAGTCACATGACTCCAGAAGTTTTAGGACAGTGGCCCTGTTCTTCTAAATAAAGTATCCACAACACAAGATTTTACAGCCATGCAAGATCATTTTGGTAGAAGTGGAGACCAGAATTACAGGAAAGAGTGTTAGGACTTAGGACAGACATGAACTAGACACTGCATAGCATTAGGAAGAAATGCTGAAATTGATCCCACATAACTGAGCCTTGCTTTGGAAAGGAAAAGTAGATAAAACCAGTTTGCTTGGGTGTCTCTAGTAAGGATGTTAAGAGTCTATGCATACCCTGGACTAAACAAAGTGTGGTCTTTACTGTCCTGTCACTGGAGGATGCGTTGGTGGTGTAGCACCAGAAACATAGATCTGAGGAGTAGAAATATATACTCTCAGTAAAAGGACTCAAAGGTGAAACTGGAATACAGTCCAGTGAAACTTAACAGAACTTCCCACCTTCAAAATCTGGTAAGAAAGTTCAGAGAGGTTTCAAATGGTATAAACTTTCAGCACCCTCAAGTGTTTAGTGTTCCTTGCTTGCCTTCTGTGCTGGTCTTTGGTAGATTGCCTTGCTCGTGGAAGTGTTTTAAACATCTCCTGAAGCAACATACCTTGGTTGAGATTTTGAACTGAAGCCTGCGAATGCTCCTCACTCCCCTGTTAAATAAATATAGCCCATGGAAGGCAGAACTGTGCTGCCTTCATGCAGATTATTTCCTCACATTGTGCTGAATTGAATGACTATGTCAGCAGTGGGGAACTGCTCAGACTAAATGCTAGAACCTGGGTCTTAGTTTTTAGGCTGTTAAAACAAAACAATCTTAAAACTGCTGCAGAGTCATATTCTGGTTGCCTGTGAACTTTATGAATCAAGAAGGTATTTTTTTTCCAGAAAATCCCGTATCCTAAAGGTGAAAGAGAGAGATTCTCAGAAAAGAACCTTTCTCAGTGACTTAAGCTCTATTACTTCCTGTCCCCTGTGAAAAGCGTGACAGAGAATGTCTATCATGGGGCGTAACAAGGCAAGATATGCAACTGAGTGTCTCTGGTATCCCAGTAGTGTGATTATCTTTTGATAACTAAGCCCCTGGAATACTATTACTGGTTCAATAAACAGGTTTTTATTTTGTTAGGAAAAAGGGATGAATTCAGCAGTTTAATGCTGATCAGCATTTCCAGATAAGACGCATAGTTCACATGGATTATAAAACTACTTTGATTGAGGAAGAAGGCTGATAAAAGTAACAGGTAGATTAATCTTGGTTAACCCACAGTCCCAGAACAGAAAAGAGTGGTTAATTATAGCTAAGAGTCTGAAATATCTTCCAAAGCATTGATTCAAACAGCTGGAGAGAAGGCAGAATGCATACTAACAACCTAAACAAATAAAGATCCACTGTTGTTGCATAGATCAACGTGACCATGCTGAACAGCAGTGCTGACACTGTTATAAACAGTTTCCATGGCTAAGTGGTTCAGCTGTTCTTGCCTAGCTTGAAATTTAGTCCAGATGGAATTTCTAGAACTCCTCATCTTCACAATCAACTAAGAAAGTCCAGAGAGGGGTTTCAGGTGACAAAAACATTCAGATTGTTGTGCATGTGTCTTTTTTAGCATTATTCCATTTCCTAAAACGTTAGGAAGTTTGAGAACACAATGAAATTTGAAAACGCACGTTTTTGGGCAGTGGTGGCTATCGAAATACTGTTACGGTTCCCATTCTCATAGTGCATGAATTCCTTGTTGATTCCATTCTATGTCTGGTCAATGTTTTAAGGACATGTTATTTTTTTAGGAGAATCAGAAGCATGAAGATGTAGAATAATTGTTTCAAATCATGTTGGAAGTATGAAACAAGAGAAGGATTCTTGAATGTGAATCTTTTAAATCACTGAACAGTAACTGGTGGATAGTTATTGAAGAGTCTTTTTCTTTATCATCTATGTTACGTGTGTGCCCTGTGAGGTGTTGTGATGTTGTTTCTTCACTTGTTGCTCTGTATAATTAGTTCATGTTGAGAAAATTGCAGTAGATCAGCTTTTGTTATATGTTCTTTGTTACAGGAGTCAAATATTTTGAGTCCAATAGAGGATGGAACCAAAAAACCCCAGATAGACAGCAATAAAAGCAATAACTACAACATTGTTAAAGAGGTTGGTATATTTGCCAAGAAACTTGCTTGCAGTACTTGTGATAAGAAGATTCAGTAATTGTTTTAAAATATTTTGTTTTTATCTAATATGTCATCTTTCTTTTTTTTGCATACATATTTATGTATAGATTTTGATTCGACTCAGCAAACTTTGTATTCAGAATAAAAAGTGTCGAAATCAGCAGCAGCGCTTGCTGAAAAATATGGGTGCCCACTTGGTAGTCTTGGACCTTCTGCAGATACCCTATGAAAAGGTTAGTCTGATAATTTTGTTGGTTAAGGACATGAACTCAGTAAAGAGAAATGCCTCAAAAGGCCCAAAAATCAACTTGAAAAATTCTCCTTGCCAAATTTAGTGAACTGTGGCACAAATGTTGTGCCACAAAATGGTGTTGCTGTTTACTCTCCCTTAATAGTAGTGGGTTTGGGATCGGGATTGAGTTTAAATATGGGTGTCTACAAAGAATATGTTTTACTAAGAGTTAATGTTGACTGCCTAAGGTTCCTGGATGTCAGAGTGCTGTCATCCCATTCCTGTAATGGGCATTCCTTTGAACTGCAGACACTGTACAGTTAGAAATTACAATTCAGTGGAGCTCCTGGCAGCGTATCTAAATTCCACTGTTAGATACTAATATGAATGTTATTCTAAGTACATAAGATGAACACATAAGCTTTCAAGGACCAAGTCTGAAATCATTTCGGTGTTTCTGTAGTGGCAAGCCTCTAGCCCACTTCCATCTGTAGGCTTTTCTTAAGACTTCACCATTTTGTACTGATTTTGTGGTAGTGAGCAAACAAGTGAATGATCTAGATAACTTTTTGAGAAGCACATCTATCTGGTTCTTATGTGAAGCATTGGAAGGAGATGAAAGCTCCTCTGGGCTGTGTGTTCCTGAGTGTTATATACTAATGTTATGATAGAGACACTAGGTTCAGCTTTCTTCAGTAAAATAATAGTGCTTGTTGATAATGGTGGTTTATCACATCATGGTTAGAATATTATATGAGAGGAATATAAAATCGGGATGAAACCAGACATACATGTTTGTGTGGGATGTATATGTGACCATGAGTGTAGGTGCACACACACATACATATACATGTATTTTGTATGTAGCTATATAAAAGCCAAAGCTTTTCAGAAGCCTGAAATCAGTGCAGACTAGACAACGTTTTTGAAAATCAAGCCACTTACTGCTTTTTTTTTTTAATGAGGAAATGATAAACGTGCACTAGGAAATCTTGCTTTGAGATCAGTACCTTTAATATCTTGCAGTTATTACTTTAAAAAAAATAATAATAATAGTGTCCTCCAGAAATTCATAGAACAGTAACTGCAGGGTAAGCCACGAGACCCAAGGCTGAGAAAACTGAATGGAATGAATTGGAAGCTTTAATGTTTGTGCTGTTACCTGTGACTCCCTATAGTTAAGTAGATTCAGAGTAAGGTATAGTCAGTAATGGACTCTAAAGGAAACTGTATCAGTGGCTTTTACCAGAGGGAGAATTCCTGGCCTGTAAAGAGTCAGGAGATTTGTTTTGCTCCTGGCTGAATTCACATTGTGCAGATATAACAGGTATGTTAAGGTACATCCAGCTAATACATTCTCTTTCTCAGAGCGATGAAAAGATGAATGAAGTTATGAATCTAGCCCACACTTTTCTTCAGAATTTCTGCCGAGGAAATCCTCAGAATCAAGTTCTCCTCCACAAAAATCTCAATTTATTCTTAACTCCAGGGGTAAGTATTTCATTTTAAATAGAATACTATAAATGGAAGTAAATTTAGGCTCACTGAAAAACGACAGTGCTAAATAAATAATTTAATTAAAATTATGCCTTCTCTGTCTTCTCTCTCCTGTCTTTTCTCTGTTATCATTGCCCTCTATTTCATTGTTTTCAGTGTTGCTGTTTTAAAAGTGGAAAACAGTATTACCTATGGGGTTTATTGGAAGTATCTATTAACATGTGTCACATCATTACATTGTGTGTAGCTTGACTGTGATAATTTATTAGGATGAGTTAACTTACATCTGGACTGTAATTCAGGGAATAAGATGCTGTGACTGTGCTTCCATGAGGCTTGTGTGATTGCAGAATCTGACCCATGTTTTTGGTGATGATGATTAAAAAAGAGTTCTATATATGTCTCTGTATGTGTGTGTTTACAGATCTGGCCATACAGAATAACATCTCCCTCAGTGGCAGATCTACCGAGCATAATATGTTTTTATTAGAGAAAGTATAAATATTAGGACTGTAGACCTCTGACTTGTTTGTATTACTTGAGGAAACATTTGTTTTGTTATTTTTTATTTATGCTTTTTTGTGAAGTTAGTGAAGGCTGCTGCCCTGACTGTGATGGAGACTAGATCTCATATTCCATCTTATCCAACATTAACACTTAATTCAGGTGCGAAGTATGGAGCCTTCTTGCACTTTCTCATATTTGTTCTTTGGAAGCTAATTTTCTGGTCAACTCAGTTACTGTGCTTTTGTTTATGTCATGGCACAAACTCAATGTGTTTGAATCATCTCCTTATTCTTTGATGATTCGAAACAGAAGTGTGTGCTCCAGGAGCACACCTGACTCTCACGAGCATTTGGAGCAAGTTTGAAGTAAAAGTTTGCAGAGTGCATGCTGTCTGGATGTGCTCTAGCCGTGTACTATATGTATGTCTTCACCTTTCATGTGGGCATATATTTTGCTTACGCCTACTTAGGACATTTTGGAGTCATAAGAAAGTGTGGAGAAATGTCATCATAAAATCCAGAAAGGAAAGTAACCTTAAGGTTACTGGTTAATATCTGGGCTGGTGCACACTATATTCTTTCACTCCTTTTACCAGTATGTCTTTCTCCAGCCTAGAGCTCAGTGTATTTCTCAACCTCAGAATAAATCTGCAGTTTCAATTTTAATCTGTTTAGCTTCTGGAAGCTGAAACCATGCGGCACATCTTCATGAATAACTACCTTCTTTGTAATGAAATCAGTGAGAGGGTGGTGCAGCATTTTGTACACTGCATTGAGACCCATGGGCGTCATGTGGAATACTTGCGTTTCCTGCAGACCATTGTGAAAGCAGATGGCAAATACGTGAAAAAATGCCAGGACATGGTAATGACAGAGGTAAGTTAATACTTCATATTTTAATTGTTCACATGATGTCTTTTTAACACATTAGTATTTTGAGGTTGCTTTCTTTGCTCTTAATACTAATGGGATAAAATGGCATCATAGCTTTAGAATTTTAACTGGTATCATAAATAATATTTTAGCAGATGTTTTAGGGATTTAGTCTAATTTTGTAAGGCCATCTGTATAGCTACTAGAAAGAAAACATGGGCGTTATCATGGTGATACAGAGATGTCTATTTGCAGAAGATGTAGCATGTAAATCTGAGTTACATAAACCTTCATTTTCCTGTAGTGTATCTTAGGATCCCATCTACATGCCCAGCTTGAAATATTGTGGTACTATTTTACTATTTACGTATAACAGGCTCTTACCTCTATCAGTTTGTCTTAAGTGGTATTGTGGACTGCTTTTTTACTGTGTAACCATGTAATGATTCTACCTACTAGTTTCTGCTTTTGTTTATAATGTTGTAATTCTGGAACATTTGTGCTAGAGTTAGTAGAACTACTCCAACTAGCTAAATTTGGATTCTGACCTGATAAATTCACAGAGTGGTTCGTAGACAAACCTTTATGCCAGTAATATTACTAAGGAAATACCCAATTGACTTCTCTGCAAGTAGGATTTGATATATAGTGTGCATGATAAATGAAGTCTTCAACTTGCAGACTCTTATGCATTTAACTGTAATTATGTTAAAAGTTCAATGAGATTAATAAAGTGGGGAAAATTGAAAATGGTAAAAAGCCAAGGTAGGTTTACAGTAACAAACACTTTTCTTTACTTTTCAAAGTACATTTGCTTTTTTCAAAGTGTATCTTCAGAAAGAAAACAGAGAAAAGCTATAGTTAGTGTATGAGCAGAATTAAAACCTGCTGAAATTTCATTCCACAGCAACATAGAGGAAAAACTTCTAATTAAGAAAATAAAGCTTCAGCCTACATGGATAACCTTTAATGAAATCCACCTCAACCTTTTCAATTTGACTGAAGTGTTTTAAAATGTAATATCAATTATAAGGCTTTGATTTACATAATTCAAATAGTTCTTGTGCCTCAGTGCTTTTAGATATTGCCCCATCCACCTCGGCTTCTTGCAGATTTTTACTTTCTCATCAAACACAGTTATGAGATTTTTCTCAATTTAAATACCTTTTGTTACTGATATATAATAGCACAAAGATAAATTGTCATATTACGTTTTCAAGCTGACTACATGATGAAAATCAAAATCAACTTGGATGTGACATTTACATCATGAATTCTGCAGGTATTTAGCAGAGAGGAGGGAACACCCTTATTTTGATGAAAGAAGGTAATATGATGACTTGCTTAAAAAAATGTAGGAAATTACAGTTAAGCAATTATGATTTGTTAGAAAAGAATGCTAATAGTAAAAATTGAATGGTGTTGGAATGGCTTGGCAATGTAACAAAAACAGTGTAGTGTAATGGTTGAAACTGAGAAGTCAGGACAGCTTGTAAGCAGACAGCTGAGATGTACTTTGTGACCTTAAATAATCAATGGGATAGCAGACTTTTCTATTATCCTTAGTATTCCAGACTGATACATTGTGTAGCATCAACAGTTCTGATGCTGGCCAGCCTTCCTTATACTTGAAAAGAATTCTTAACTCCTTTAACTTGGTTCATGGAGCTCAGTGAGAACTTTCTCTGTCTAGCAACAGATACTTGTTTTCATTTTCTGTTTTTAGAAACAGAATTGTTTCTTTTTAGGTCAATGTTTGGATTCCCTTTGCAAGTTACATTTAAAAGTGGATAAATTGGGGAAAGACGATGGCATCTTCTTCTTTACTTGCACTTTAGATTATTACTTTGTCCCCTTAGCTCTTTCTGCGATGTTGCAACATTGTCCGCTGTGGTTTGTGATTCCTCACAGTCAGTATGTAGCAAGTTTGCTGTGCATCATCATATTTCACAAACTCAATATCCCTTGGTATTTCTTACTCATTCATCAGTGATAAGTACATGAAAGGATGAGGGATCAACTTGACTTGCCCTTTTATCAGGCAATAGTGGAAGAGATATGTCGGGGTTTGACATAAGATTGTAACTGAGGAAACCTGGGAAGATTCATCTTCCCTCTCCTCTGTGCAAAACCTAAATAAGTGGAAAACATACAGGAATGTGGTGGTCAACTTGAAAGTGACAAAACATCTACCTTCCCAGAAGGTTTGCTGTAGATTTTTTATTATTTTGTGTTTGAAATGTCTTAAGAGCATACTACTCCAGACATGAGTATTAAAATATAGGATAGGTCAATTTTCCAACATTTTGAATACTGTTATTTGCCCCATTTCCTTTTTTTTCATTGAGTGCAATTAAATTTATGACTTCTGGATTCCTATTCTGTCTCCTCCTTTCCCCCCAAACACTTGTACCTTTAAAAATGTTTTTCTGTTCTGTGGATTATCCAGAAAATGTCTATTTTGAAAAGTCAGACTGGAAACATTTTAAAAATCCAAGGATAAAAAGAGGAATAGGAAGTGCGTGAACAACTGAAATCATAATTTTCTGTCAAAATGACAAAGTAAAAATAAGAAAGCAATGAGGAAAACACAGTCCACACAGTGTAAATTCAAAAACTGAAATTTTGTGACACTGGAAAATGTAATGAATTGTTTCCTGAATGTTGCTACTTCTCAGTTCCTGTGGGAGACTAATTTTCATTCCTGCTTTTGCTGCTTTCTTATTTCTTTACAGCTCTACCAACTTTTATTTCTACCCTTGATTTCAGTAAGCTAGGATTTTATGTCACCTGTGGACTTGGATATGTCAAATGCCTTATTTGCAAAATAGTATGGCTGTTGTGCTGCCAAGTTGTATTCTGTATTAGAAAGGGTTTATGGGAACTTACTAACACCTTCAATGAGAGTTCACTATGTTTAAAAGGAAAGTGATGGAGAGCAGATATGTCTATGGCTCCACACAAACTCACAGAGCAGTACTGCCAGTAGGTAAATTCATAGAATCATAGAATATTCCAAGTTGGAAGGGATCCACAAGAATCATTGAGTCCAACTCTTGGCACCACACAGGTCTACCCAAAAATTCAGACCATGTGACTAAAGCACAGTCCAAACACTTCTTAAACTCCGACAGGCTTGGTGCTGTGACTGCTTCCCTGGGGAGCCTGTTCCAGTGCACGACAACCCTCTCAGTGAAGAACCTCTTCCTGATATCCAGCCTGAGCCTCCCCATCACAGCTTGACACCATTCCCGCAGGTCCTATTGCTGGTCACTACAGAGAATAGATCGGTGCCTGCCCCTCCACTGCCCCTTGTGAGGAAGCTGTAGACTGTGATGAGGTCTCCCCTCAGCCTCCTCTTTTCCAGGCTGAACAGGCCAAGTGACCTCAGCCACTCCTCATACATCTTCCCCTCTAGGCCCTTCACCATCTTCATAGCCCTTCTCTGGACACTCTCCAACAGTTTTACATCCTTTTTGTACTCTGGTGCCCAGAACTGCACGCAGTACTCAAGGTGAGGCTGCATAGCGCGGAGCAGAGTGGGACAATCCCTTCCCTCGACTAACTAGCAATGCTGTGCTTGAAGCACCCCAGGATACGGTTGGCCCTCCTGGCTGCCAGGGCACACTGCTGGCTCATATTCAACTTGCTGTCAACCATAACCCCCAGATCCCTCTCTACGGGGCTGCTCTCCAGCATCTCATCGCCTAGTCTGTACATACAGCCAGGGTTGCCCTGTCCCAGGTGCAGGACATGGCACTTGTTCTTGTTAAACTTCATGCGATTGGTGATTGCCCAGCTCTCCAATCTGTCCAGATCTCTCTGCAAGGCCTTTCCACCCTCAACAGAGCCAACAACTCCTCCAAGTTTAGTGTCACCAGCATATTTGCTCAAAACACCTTCTAGTCCTAATCCAAATCGTTTATAAAAGCATTGAAGAGGACTGGCCCTAAAATGGAGCCTCGAGGGACCCCACTAGTGACCATCCTCCAGCCTGATGTAGTAGCCCCACATACCACAACCCTTTGAGCCCTACCCATCAGCCAATTGCTCATCCATGGGATGATGTTTTTGTTTAGCTGGACATCTTGTCCAGTAGGATCCTATGGGAAGCTGTCAAAAGCTTTACTGAAATCCAAAAAAATCACATCAGCTGGACTAGATGGGTGATCTTATCATAAAAGGAAATCAAGTTAATCAAACAGGACCCACACCTCATGAACCCATGTTGGCTGGGACCAATGACTGCATTGTCCCCCTGGTACGCTTCAATAACTTCAAGGACAATCTTCTCCATAACTTTACCAGGCAATGATGTGAGACTGACAGGCCTGTAATTGCCAGGGTCTTCTTTCTTGCCCTTCTTGGAAATTGGTACATTTGCCAGCTTGCAGTCTTCTGGGACCTCTCCAAATTCCCAAGACTGTTGAAAAATAATTGAGAGAAGTCCTGCAATGATGTCAGCCGGCTCTCTAAACACCCTGGGATGAATCCATCTGGACCCATGGACTTTCATGGATCCAGGTGGAGCAGCAAATCCCGCACACCTTCAGGTTTGGTTGGGAGTTTGTCATTCCCACCATCACGGTCCTCCAGCTCAGGGCACCTGGGGTCCCAAAGCCCATCATTAGCATTGAAGATGGAGGCAAAGAAGGCATTAAACATCTCTGCTTTGCCTATGTCCTTGTCTGTGAGGTGACCTTCCCCATCAAGTAGAAGACCTATGTTTTCTCTAGTACTTTTTTTTCTATTCACATATTTGGCATAGGTGTGTGTGAGGGACGTACAAAACAGTATTAGAGCAAAATTTTTTGTGAGATCTGCTGAAATGGTGCTGCCAACATCCACCTCTGCTCTGGATCCTCTTGAGATGAGCAATGTACTTGTAGCAAAATCAAATATTTGTCACATACACCAGTTCTCTGATAAATGGAAGTGCTGGCATGGCAATGACAGTGTCAAGACTCACCTGCCAAATTTGCACAGTTAGGAAGAGTCATCCTTGTTTCAGATGCTGAGCTCTTCCTAACAAAAGAATGGTTAAATTCTGGGTGAACCACAGGCTTTTTGTGTGAAGTAGCACATAAGGTTTAATTTCTGTACCTCAAGTCCCTACCTGTAAAATAGGGATAATGATGCATCCTGACCTCATAACAGGAGGTAAGGATAATTAATTAACTTCAAACAAACGTTGAGATAGTGGGAATAATGAGGATGGCATAATGTCTTAGGTAAACACAGAGTTACACAGAGATTAAACTTCAAGTTCACCTTGCATTAGCTCATTCCTTGTTGAGTTGTTCCTGATTTGCACTTATAGTAGATAAGAGCAGAAGTTAGCCTTGGCTGTTGTTTTGAAATATACATTTGGTAAGCCACATCAGACTAATTTATTTTTTTTCCAGAATGCTCTCTCTAGCTAGAGAACCTTTGTGTACTTAAAAGTAGAACTAAACAGTTAAGAAAATGATTGCATTGCAAGGGCACTTAAAGCTTTGTGGTATCTTTTTCAGCTGATAAATGGTGGTGAAGATGTGCTGATATTCTACAATGACAGAGCATCATTTCCAGTTCTACTCCAAATGATGTGTTCAGAGCGAGATCGAGCAGATGAAAGTGGACCTTTAGCATATCACATCACTCTAGTGGAATTGCTAGCAGCTTGTACAGAAGGGAAAAACGTATATACAGAGATCAAGTGCAATTCACTCCTGCCACTGGATGATATAGTGAGAGTGGTGACCCATGATGACTGCATACCTGAGGTAAGACTCACTGAATGATGAAGCAGACTTAGCATTTTTAGAAACTCAGAAAATGTTTTGTTATTTCTAGTATCTTGAAAAGTTAAATATTTGCACAGAAAACAGGCTGGAAAAAGGTGTTGCTTGTTAAGTTGACTAAATGAGAAAGGATAGCTAGTATTTTCTCAAAATACTTGTGATCTGTGATTTTCTGAGACTGATTTGTCAAGTTAATATTTTGCCACTGCCACAATTTGTTGACAACTGTGGGGTAACATTCTGGGCACGCTGAAATCAGTAGGAGCTTTGTGAAGTCTTTTTTTTTTTTTTAATTTTATTTTTGTTAACTTCGGCTCCAGTCTGGCAAATGTTTTTATTCACTGCTTATAGAGGCCTAATTCTGCAGGTACTAGTCACGGTTCAGCAGGACTGTGATACCTCAGGCTGATGAGAATGGAAGTGCTTGTACCAAACCTGATATGATCAAAAGAAATTTTTCACAGTCTCTGCAGGAACTTGTTCTGGTCCTATGCATTGGTCAGAGGTGTGAGATTTCTACAGGCTATCTGTTGGAGGCATGGCTCTCATATCAATGCAGTTGGGCCTTGCAGAAATACAAAATCCTTCCATACCATGAGAAAGTTACCTTGTGATAACCAATTATTTTCTTATTAGGAAAAATGCTTGCTTTGCTCAAAAGTTCTGCCTAACGTTAATGTCTGTAGTTCCGGTGCTGCACAAGCTTTCTCTTCCATTTGAGTCTGAGTTATACACACCCTGAGTATGAGTGCAACGTAGGATTGCAGGAAAATAGGGATTGCAGTCTCTGCTCTGTTAAAGACCTTTTTTCTGGTATTTAGCAAACCTGTTGCAAGGCATCAGCCCACAAGGATCATCTGACTAGTACCTGGGTGTTCTCCATTTTGACTGTTCCTGACTTTGGAGCCAGGCCCTTGTAGTCTGAATGTCATTTTAGTATCAGATATATTATTGATTTGTTTTGTAGGGGGGTTAATGTTAGAGTGTTTGCAAAACCTCTAAATTTTTCTTCACATGATCATTCATTAAGTATATTAATGCATTTGTTGCCACACTTACTACTTAAATCTTCAGAACTAAATGTACTGTATTACTGCTATTGGTGTTTCTTATTATGTAAAGGATGCTCTTTATCATTCAGTGTTTTTGTAGGTAGACAATAGAATGTTAATGTTTTTTGTTGTTCCATTTCATATTGTTTGTGCATTTTCTGTTCCTGCAGGTGAAAATTGCCTATGTTAATTTTGTTAACCACTGCTACGTGGACACTGAAGTGGAAATGAAAGAAATCTATGCCAGTAACCATATTTGGAAGTTATTTGAGAACTTCCTTGTTGATATGGCAAGGGTAAGCTTTATAAATATTGCAGTATAGTTGTTGATGACAACTGAACTGTCAATAACTTCTTTCTGCGAACTTCATTTCTTTTATTAACTACCCTTTCCAAGGTTGAATATAAACAGATTTTTTTTAAAACAAATGGCCTTTTCTATTGTATTTTATTTATCATCATTCAACCTGCTAATTACTAACAGTCTTTTCTTTCTAAAAGGGTGTTTTGGAACCAATGTCCCCTTCTCTTTTCTTCCAGAAAAATAAGTCATACATGAATGTATGGATTTGACTCACAATGAATTTTCATTCACAATGAAAATGTGTTCTTCAGTGAATGTGTGTTATATGTCATTGCAGTGGTAATTAAAAACAAACAAACAACAAAACCATGTTTAATTTCCTTGGTTTACTCTATTAATACAGTGAAGATCAGGGATAAAGAAATTCTTTGTCTCATATTCCTTCTTTAATTTCATCTTGACCTGTTTTTTTTCTTTTATTCTACTGTCTCTACATTCTCAGGGCTGTGAAAGGCAGGTGTAGAGCTTATTTGTGTATAATCTATCAACTGCAAGGTGATGGGACAGGGTTAGTACTGTAGGCATTCAATTGCTGTAGACCCCAGTCATTTTCTTGGTGTCATTACTTGTTGCATTAAGTTTCCAGTCATCAGTTGTTTTAGGCTTCCATTTCCTGATACTTTGGAGGCAGAAAAGCAGGGAAACTGATGACTTAAAGAAGGATAACACACAGTAGTGGAACTATGAGGGGAAGCTAGTGTGACATAATGAGTACAGTTTATATTTCATAACCTTTTTCTTGCAGGTAATGTTTCTTGTAAGAGCATAATATTAATGCCGAATGATAGAGTTGCTCTTTCTCTGAAGAAGTAGAAACACATTTTTTTGTGCTTGTGGCCTGTATTTGATCATTGTTGCTGGACAGCATTTTAGAGGTCTTACAAAGCACATTGTCTTTGTGCATGCCTATCCTTTCCTTGTCCATGGTCCATTACATTTTATAATCCTTCATGTTTTCACTCCTTATATTCTTTGTTTTGTTGAAATTAAGGAAGGAAAGGTAAAAGAATCGCAATTCAGACCTGCAGCAAACACTTCCACCAAAGTAATAGTGTGCCACAAAATAATTTCTTTAAAATGTTTTGGGAGAAAATACCATACCTCAATAGTAACCATGATTTATGGCCAAAAGAAGAATGAGTTCAGAGACTTGTGGTGTTTGATAGGCACAGGGACCTGGTCATTTCTTTGTGAAACAGAAAACTTAAAAATGTTTTTATTTTTGCCTTTTTCTGGAGACAGTTTAACACAAGAACACTCGTTCTCTCTTTTTTTGGTGGTAGCTATTTTCAGCAGTAATGAGACCTTTGCAAATCCTATTTTCTTGCTGTTTGTCTTGTTTCTGTGGCTCTGTTCTACAGTGAAAAGCCTTCTGGACACACCAACCTCATTTGAAGATTAAGAACAGAAACCTTCTTGGAGGCAGATTTTGTTTTTTAACCTTGCTGTTTTTATCCCTAGAAGACCTTCTAGACAGATTGCCCTCCCTAGCCATTTAATATGATCAATTTCGCTTGCACTTTGGCTAGAAGCAGACATATGCAGAAAGAGGGCTCTGTCCACAGTTCTCTTCACGAGCCTGGAGACATGTGGCTTGGTGCCAGATGATTTAGAGTTATCCTGATGCTAGTGAGCCCTGAGTTTGTTTTTCTCCTTCTAATAAGGTATTAGATTCCAGGTCTTCAGAGGTGAATAGCAAGTATATTATTAATGCTGTATTTTGTGTATGTATGCTGTTTTCTCTGAATAGCAAAATGCAGTTTTATTTTGTTCCGCAAAGTCATCAGGGTAGGTGCCTGATTAGTCCTTTTAGTTAAGGTTAACTGCTAAAAGAACTAAATGAGCGTGTCCAAAGTGGCCTGTTCTGCTCTTCTGCCAGGTCCCTCTGGGTAGCTGTATCTTCTATGTTATTGAGTGTATTTGTTAAGATTTGGTTTTCTGGGTCCCAGGCAGAGCTTGTGTGTTATAAATACATCAGCGTTATGTAGCTATCAGGACAGTTAGAATGCTGTCAGCTTCATGAAAGATGTTACAATAGCTTTCAAAGCATTTAGAAAAAGAGCCCTTTGATCCTCTGTGTTCCAGTGAGCTAAAAGAGATGCTTTTGTGTGGGGGAGGGAAAATGCTTTCCTTTTAGCTGCTACAAATGGCTGTCAGTGGGTGAGTTTGTGAGCTTTGAGTCTGAGTCTGTTATTAGAGAGCAGTAAGGTGAAAGATGGAGAGTGTTATCCTCAGGTTGGATTTCTTCTTTTTTTTTTTTTTTTTTTTTCTCCCTTAAAAAAAGGAAAGAAAACACAATTTTCTTATCTGTTGCTACACCCAAGAAGGAAATATTTAGTCCTCAACTGTCATTCTTTTTCAACAGTGTGATACATTGCGAAACAGACATTAGGTGGATTTGTATATAAATTCAGTTTGCCAAAAGCAGTTTCACTTTCAAAGACACCCTTTTTCTACAGTTTCTGCCAGCCTACTTTCTCCCAGGTATGACAGAGAGTGTAACACTAAGTGAAGTGGGTGCAGCTCAAGGAATGGCTTTCCTTTCCTGCATGTATCTTGTTCCGTAAAGCAGCTGTATTCTGAACAGGATTAAAAGAAGAGCCAGCATCTGACAGCTGTAAAGTCATCGTGGCTTTCTCTGCAGAATTTTTGAAGTATTATTCATATGAGTTTTAGTCCCAAAGCCTCTTAAGGGGTTTTTAAACACTACTTTCTCAATCTTCATCACCATTTCATTCATTTCAGTTTTTTTCGACCACAAGGAAACATTTTTTAGTCCCTAAAGGGCAGAAGGATAATAGGAAATGAGAGGATTTCCAAATTTCTTCCATGATGGGAATTTTTCAGACCTGTGTTGGAGCACAGTTGTGTCCCCACATATGGCTCTGCTTGTTAGATGAGTGAAGGGGAAAGCTTAAAAGCATATTGGAATTTTGTTTTGTTGATTTCTAAATTCACCGTGCTAGCGCTACCTGGCTCTCTCTCTTCCCATTGGGATCACAAATGCTCAGCCTCAGAGCTACTGGTTGCAGAGAAAATGAGTATGCAGATTAATTAAAAGCAGAAGGACATCAAGAGGTTTTTAGGTCTATGATTTTTTTTTTTAATTATTTTTTTTAAGCTTTATTATTAACTCAGTGTTTTATGTTCATGAGGATTAGGGAAGAGAAAGTGTCATAATTTTCCCAAACTGAAGGGCTGAATAATTTGCTATTTCAGTTTAGGCACTGTTGCTTCTCTGACAAAAATCTTTCCTTTTCTGGGGTGATAAAAATGCACTGTATTGAGCCATGACTTGTTTTTCTGACACGCTTTAGAAAAACAGAGCTCCTCCAGATGCCTAATTCCTGTAGGTTGCAAGTTATCTTTGGCTATTCCTCTGCCTACCACATTACAATGCTTTTGTGTTATGCTCTACTCAAAATGCTTTTGTGTTCCCATGAGTCAAATCTTCCACTGAATGTGGGTGCTTTTGGATGTCACATCAGTAACCTTCCTTAAAACACTGCTGGTGAAATTGCTGTCATGTGGTATCCAAGTGTAACACTGGCACTGTGTAATTAGAGAGAATGTTTGCGCTGTGTGAGATTCAGGTGCTGCAGATTATTTCTCTGGTTCTATCACCAACTTTTCTCTGTGACCTTAAGCAATTCACTCAGTTTCTCTGGACTTAAGTTCCCCATCCATAAAGTGATGTAATGATAACTATATACTACTCAGATTCATGATTGTGTTAAACGTTCAGATAGTAATTTGAAAGTTATCCCAGAAGTCTGTAAAGAAAATAAATTCTGTTCTTGCATAGATTCTCTAGAACTATGTCTAGAAGCCACGGAAGTCTCTGGCTTGCATAGGTGAGAGAGAATTTTTTTTTTTTTTTTAACGTGACTAGAACTGCTTATTCAAAGGCTGTTGAGGAGGTAGGATGAGTATAGTCCATAGTCCTTGTTTGCCTTTCTCACTGTGTCTTTTTCTGTGTAGACTCCTTTTAGGTCTCCTTTTACTACTGTTTTCACTGACATATGCAAATTCAAAAGGACTATAAGTATTAATACATGTTGGAAAAAAAAAAAAAAAAAAGAAATAGTGAAGCATCTATACCGGCCCAGTAATTTTTTCCTTTCTTTAAGCCTGATATCTTTATGCAGGAACAAACCTTCAGTGTTGTACCAAAGGTGTCTTCAGGACTCATCTGTGTAAATCTTTCCATATCCTCCTACTATTTAATCATCCTTCTGTGCTCCAGAATTGTCCCAGTACCATTCATTCTCTTCTTTCATTGGTTTTAGTTTGTCATTCATATTTTCCTCATGTGGCTTTCCTAAGAAATGTTGTCTAAAGTCTGAAAAGCTGTTGGTATTGACTATGGTATTTCCTTCTGTTTCCCTCTCTTTAATTTTTTTCCTGCAAATGGGCTTCGCCGTTGCTACTCATTTGAAGTGACTGATTGTAGCAAGAAGTTAAACATTACATGAAATCTTTCTAATCTAATGTGTTTATGTCTTGTCTGTCTCTAAAGCCTCTTCCAACCTAGTTTCACAGTGGGAGGAAAGGTCCATTTTCTTCTTGAATCTGTCTAAATGTGCAAGTGGAACACAATGTGCTGATTCAGGGGGATCTTTTTTCATGGTTTAGGAAAGAACAGACAGACAACCAGAAGGAATTAGTTCAGAAGATAATGGAATTTAAAAGACAATGTGTATCTTCAAGACAAGCTACCACAGATACATCTTGAACTCTAAGATAATATGCTCTGATAGATCTTATATAAAAATCATTCTAAGAACATACTAAATCATACTAAGAACAAATCTTATTACATGGGTTGTAATAAATACAAAATAACATAGCTGGCTTACTTAAAAGTACTGAATCTCATTATTGTCTCCTTCTTCCCTGTAGGTTTGTAACACAACCACAGATCGTAAACATGCAGACACATCTCTGGAGAAATATGTCACTGAGCCTGTAATGAACATTGTAAGTGGCTTCTTCAATTCTCCATTTTCAGATAACAGCACCAGCCTCCAGGTAAGAAAAAGAGACTGACAAATAAGTAATTCAGACCATTAATGAGATACCTTGTCATAGGAAGGAATGGGGATCCTGTACCTTTTTTATCCTCCTTCAATTTCTCTCTCCTCGCATGCCACTGGCTAGCAGTTTAATTCCTCTTGAAATCATTTATTCTTAATTTTTACCCTTTAAAACTCTGAAACAGCACACAGCTCAATAAGGTCATATTTACTCCTGGCTTTTGTGAATTCACTGGATAGAGTATCTTTGCAGAATCAAGGTCTATCTTTGTATTTGTATGAGAAAAATGCTGTGCATTACGACAAAAAGGACATGTACCTGAGAACCAGGAAGACTCTTCAGTCCTTCTGCTCTGTACTGTGCTTACTTGATATCAGTGGTGATCTTAGTAAAAACTGTATGATTTGGTCTCTGTAGGGGTGCAGAAATGATTTGCATTCCCTCCTCTCCTGAAGAGCAAAGAGAATTTAATTGATCCGCAGCTTGAGTAAACAAGCTAACATTCATGCACGTGGTTTATGTTATATCAAACCTTAGGGTAGTTGTGAGGAGATGGTGAAGTATAAAATTACATGTTTATCTTTTTGTTTTCAGACACATCAACCTGTTTTTATTCAGCTGCTGCAGTCTGCTTTTAGAATTTACAACTGTACCTGGCCAAACCCAACTCAGAAAGCCTCAGTGGAGTCATGTATCAAAACTTTGGCTGAAGTGGGTAGGTGCCAGGTTTTTACCTTCATTGTTTTTCTCTGTGTTTTAAGATCAGAATTACTTGAGCTTGTATGTTTTTTCTTTGACTATAGCATCATGCAGTTGTGACAGTGGTAAATAAAGAAATCTCACTTTGAAGTTAAATTTTGTCTCTTTGTATAATGCATTCAAATGTATTCCATCAAATAGGTGAACCTATAGGCCACAGAGGTGGGTTTGCTAAATGAATGATGGTTGAACTTGACCTCAAGGAAGTTATGATATTGAAATGAAACAGAAGCTTCATATATGGTATAGGAAAACATAGGCAATTCCATTTGTGCTGGGCTGTTGTGAGCAGTGATGCATGGAATTGTGCATCAGAACACTCATCTTTTTTCCTTCAATTCCTGTGAGAGGTATTCGTTGTTATCAGTCATCATCCTGGGCTTGTTCAGGTTTTGTCCCATCAGTGAGTTGGGGGTGGAAAACAGAATTCTGCCACACCATAGCTTCTCTGCTTACTCATCACCTTCAGGTCTATGCATTTACTGATTCTACACAGTCAGCCATGAAAGGGGCATATTGCCTCGCACAGGCACCAAGACTTAATTCATATTTGGTCCCAAGGCCAGCTAGGAAATTACATTGCTTTCAAATAAATTCAAATACTATGTTACTCAAAGATTTAAATCTTCTTCGGGAATGATGCCATCCTAAAATAAAAAATAAAAAAATAAAAAAGATTCTTCACCTGTACATAGCTAAGACTGGCAAAAGTTCATTCTTAACTTAAATTTTTGTGAACAGGATTTTAAAGTCTTCAGCCACAACTGGAAAAACAGATTTTTCAATCTAGTTTCTATAGAATTTATAGAGTAAGTTTTTCCTCAGCACCAATCAAAACTGAGTAGAGGCAGAGACGTATAGAAACTGGCTAAATGCTATAGTTGATGCAATTTTTAAGAAGCTTTAATAAATAATGATAAAAAGTATGAGAGGGTCCCGTAACCGTCTGCAGTATCTGTGGCACTGTAACAATCAACTCTAAATTTAGATTTTGGGATAGTTTTACAGGGGTATAATCTAACATTTTAGCCAAAATACCTCATTAACTTTTGTGTGAGTGAGAATAGTAGTTGCCTAAAAACTTAGCAATCTTCAGATGTTTTATTTGTTGTGCAAATGATTTAATTATGGATCCATCTGGTAAGAGAACTTTGAAAGCCAAACATGTTTTATTTCCTTTATGCTACAGCTACTACAGTTTCAAATAAAGCTCTAGTCCCACAGATCCTTTTTTGTGTGTTTAGCACTTCCTTTCCTGCTCCCCTCTGGCAGTTCTGGAAAGAGTCATCAGTAAATTACTTCCTTTAGGAGTCTGAGGAAAGAGAGGAGAAGTAAGGCAGGTGAGAGTGTTTTTAAGACCAACTTTGGATGCTTCTAGACGGCTCCATGCCTACCTTTCTATGGAGCATAACCTAAAAAAAAAATAAATAAATAAAAAATAGAGCTTGGAGAGGTGTTTGTGTTATCTTATAGAGACAAGGGTATTTAGAGTCACCTGAGCCTAGTGCTGAGACAGCCAAGCTGAACTTGTCCCCACAGCAGCAAGATGGGGAAAAAATGTGGGTCACTGTAATGAAGATGATCTACTGTGTTTTGTTTTATTTGTTCATTTAAACTATGCCCTAATGCTGTCCTATGGATCCAGCCTTCTTGCTGCTCTGGCTTCCCATGCATGGGATCCCACTCTTGTCTTGGGTATTGTCAAGTGTGGAGAGTGGATCTGAGGTGCCCGTGAAAGGCACCACCATGTGTCCTTGTCCTCCTACAGGACTTTCATGTCACCAGCAGTAGGGCAAGCAGGCTGTGTGTCATCTTGGGGTGCCATGGGACTGGTAGCCTCAGAGGTGGCCCTGAAAGCACACTTTAACATGCAAGTTGATGATTTCATTGTCCATATCATAATAACTGTTTAAGGATTCATTATTGGTACCAATATTGAATACAACTGGTACAATTGTATCATATTAGCAAATTACCACAAATTTTTATTTGGTGTTTTATTCTGCCAGTGCAGAAAGGGAGAAGAAGGCAGCTTTCGAGGAGCCTTTTCCAAAAGAGCAAACTAAAGAAGTGGAAAATGGAGTTTTATACATCCCTGTATAAAAGTTGAGGTGGCTAGCTGAGATTTTAGACTTGTGTGATATTCAGTATTTTAGACATGTTGCCAAACTTGGCTTGCCTTGGCTAATTGAGTAGGCCTGTTCTGCTCTGCTGAAAGCTTTGGAAAAACTACCCCAGTTGGAGGTACTGATGACTTTTAAAATCAAGGCCCTTGTAATTGCTGTGTGTACCAGGCTCCTGTGTCTACTGGGTGTTCCACCAGCACGAAGTGGTGCTCTTTGAGCAGGCAGAGGTTTCTTCCATAATGCAAATAGGCCAGCCTTTCCTTTCCTTTTTTTATTTTATTTTATTTTTTATTCATTTTGCCTCTTTTTCTGGCTGTATATATGGAGTAGGTTTGGATTTTGGCTAGGAATCTGTGAGAACTTTTTTTTTTTTTTTTTTTTTTTACCTTGAGAGTCTGTCAGCTTTAATGTTAGGTCCTTCATGTTTCACAGCAGGGTTTAAAAAAAAAAACAACAAAAAAAAACACCTCTAGAAAGATTTTGCCAATATCAGAGAGATAGAGTATTGGACGGATTTACGGCAGGGACCAAAGACTTTTGATGGAAAATAAATGTAGTATAGAGTTGAAAGAACAAACATTTTTTTTTGTAGTAGTAGTAGCCCTGGATTTAGAAATGAATCTCAGCAGGAAGAAAGATCCTACACAGATTTCCCAAGATATCAAAGATCCATATAATAATGCACTTTTAAAAGACCCATTTCAGAGCAAGTTTAAGCAATGTACATTCTGCTCAGTGCTTACTACTTATGTTGCTGACAGGTGGATATAAGTATTGCCTCAAGAGCTTAAGATCATTACATCTGTCTTCTTATGAGCATTGTAAGAATGTACATTATCTTCCAGGTCAACAAAAGGATATGTTGCAGAAGCTAATTTCTTATAACCTTGGTACTTCAACTCCACTTGACCACTAGGGAAAAACTTCATAAGCTTTTCAAGCTTCGCTTGCATCTTTTTCTCCAGGCAGTTCTCTGCCTTCGAGTTCAGCAAGAAGTATAGAGGCTTGCTTGACTTTTTCAGCAGACCCTTCTGTGACTCCAAGAGATGTGGAACACAAAGATACTAGTGCTCATCAATTTTTTATTGACTAGTAAACATTTGGCTACAGTTGGATGAATTAAAATAATTACAAAATAGTTTGTGTATAGTAATGCTTCTTGTTCTTGGACTTCTGAAGCAGATTATCACATTAACAAAAATTAACACATTTTACATAGATCACTCTCTCCATTTTCTTTATTATAACATAGCACTGAGTTTTGCTTTAAAAAATAATCCAAAAATAAGTGATCAAAATAGCGTCTTCTCACTGACAAAATTGCTACACATGGAAATTGTTTAAAAGGTCCACTGATCTTTGTGAAAACAGAGGAACTAAGAAGACAAACAGTTACATTTATTTCAAATGAATTCATTACCAAAGGACTTTCAGTTCCTACATTCTATAATCTTTGCAAGATTGAGAATGGTGGAGGCCAGAAAGTTTGCCTTTAAAACCATCTGCTATCTTCCCATATGGTCAAATTGGGGAATGTCACCTGTCCTTAAAACTAAAGATCTGGACTGTATATCTTAAATGCTATTGGAGAAAGTTCTTTCTCCCAGGGCTGACCAGTCTTCTAGACCTCTGCAAAGAACTGCCTTGGCCTCTGAATTAAGCAGTAATTTTTGTACATTCACCCCTAAGCATCAGTTTTCTCTTCTATTACAATGTTGAAGCACCTCAGTGTACTGAGCTGCATGCTAGATATATCTAGTTATATTATAGTCTTTTCTCTGTAGTATCCATTATTTTTTTCCCCTATGTTTTATACAAACTGCATCTTCCCTCTGATACTGTGTGTGGATATGAAGGATGCTTTCTGTATCATGTGCATGGCTGTGTTACCACCAACAACAATGAAATAACTGTAATTTCCCAGGTGAGCAAACAGTGGCAGATGGGAACCCACATTTTGTTAGACTATTTCTCTTAGTAGACCCTTTAAAAAAATCTGTTAGCAAGCCGAATCACATTAGTTGTTGTCAGATAGTACTCTAGGATACTATGCAGGAGAAGCAAAAAGAGTATCTGTGTTTCTATGCTAAAAAATTTGAGACAAGTTTTGTAAGAACTCTGTTTCAGAAGTTCAGAACTGTAACAGGTACAGAGGAAGTTCTATTAGGGTGATCAAGGGAATGGAGAAATTGTATGACAAGAAGGGACTCTATAATAGAGTTCCATGCTTTTTCCATAGCAAAACAAAGGCCTGTATTATTTCTCTTCAAAAGTACTTAGGAAGATAATGGTCACGAAGAAACATTTTAGCTAAAGGATAGTACTGACCCCAATAATCAGGATATAAAGTATGTTAGGCTTCAAATAACCTAAATAAAGTTAGATTGTAAATGAGAGGTTTAGAACCAACTTTGGAAGGATGTCCATGATCAACAGGCCACTAGAAAATGTGGAGAGGAGGGATGTCAGAAAATGCAGCTTTGTTTTAAATGAAGCTTAATACATTTTCAAAAGGGATTAAAGAACATGGATTGTCTGTAACGAGGAGAGCAAATGATCTAAAGGGTGAAGTCCATTCTAGTTATGTTTGTTCTCCAGTTTCACCTCACTGCTACCCCTTTAAGGGTGTACAGAATCAAAAAAACCCTCCTGTGATGCATCTTGACCATTCTTATAAGTGCTTAAAAAACTTTTCCATTTCCCTGTCAAATTACAAATAGGAAACATTAAACATGAAATAACATGAAATCTAGGTTATGTTTTCATGCTTCTTTGGAATTACCACACTTGTTTTAATGTCCATATTGATGAATTTTCCTAAAATATTTTTTTTTCAGCCTTGAAAATACTGTTTCCTTTCCCATTTGAGTTTTTAAGTCTTTTTTTTTTTCCATTTTATAAAAAGCTAGACCGTCACTTTCAATTTTTAGTTCAAATAAGATAATTATCCTGTTGTTACTTTTTTGACAGCAAGAATAATACATTGCAGATGAAAAAACATATTTTATTCTATTTTAACTGTTTGTGTTTCCTTAATTGCAAGAAAAATTCAATGATGATCTTTTTACAGACTGATAAATATTTTAGCATAGATTTTTTGCTGGAAAAAAACATCCAAGTGAAGGGTACAAGATTGGCAGGCTTGTGTCTTGTCTACACAAAGCTTTTATTTTCCTTAAAAAGTCATGCTGTTGCTAGCATTAGTGTCTCTCCATCCAAATGTGTTTGTTAAGTAGTCAGTAAATGATTAAGAAGCTGGAGGGACTGATTCATGGAGCAAAATTAATTGAACTATGTATACGTTGCTCTGTTAAGTGACAACTGGGAGTGTGGGAGAACATGAGAGCTGTCAGGGAGTACAGGAGCGGTGTAAAATGCAAGTAGAGTAAGGGACTCACAGCTGGGTGCAGCTGTGGGTATTTTGTGACCCAAATTGTATGTCCCACTCCTCCTTGAGGAATTCTAAGGGGTGAAACTCCTGTGTGTCCCCCATAAAACCTACATTGGGGATTGCTTCAAGTAGTACAAAATATATTAAATACCGTGAAGCTACTAAGTACTGTAGCACTTTGCAAATACCACCAAAGCTACTAAATACTGTAGCACTTTGTAAATACCACCAAAGTTAATGGAGTGAATTTGTGAAATAGGCCCTTCTGCTTCCAATTTCTGTGATTCTGTGAAGAGACTTACATGCAGGTAATTCAACAAAATACAGCCCATTTCAGCCCTTCACTTAGCAGCTGGACAATGCTCTTGGGAATTCTATAGAGCCCAGATGGCTCATAGAGAGAGGTCTGAATTTAGGTACTTGATTCTCATTGTTAATATTCACCTTTTCTTTTGGGTCCCCATCTCACAGTATGGTTTCATAGCTGAAACAGGAAAGGGGAGGAAAGCTGCTGGGGCATTAAGTATGCCCAGAACCATCCAGCACGAAACATTAGCCATAGCCTGACTGAATTTGGCCTACTGTGTTGCTTATCCTTTCTGCTGGTACTGTTTGCTCAATTGTCTTGACCCAGCTGTAGTTATTGCAAATAGAATTAATTGTGAGGGAACATCAGATAGAGAGTTAGTCATGCAAAAGATTTCCCAGCAAATCATTTTGTTCTGGCATTGGCAAAACAGCATAGTATATTCAGGGTGTGACTAGTCCTGCACAGAGTGCCTAGCTGGGATTTAGACAGTATATAAGCAGGCACTGTGACTCCACTTCAAGGCAGATTTCCAAATTAGTTGAAGACATGTTCTAGTCCATCATGGTAAGTATCCTGCTGGATACCTATTGTACCAGTTTATATACAGGCATGTAGCATGCTTTTTTCCCAAGTTCACCAGCCAAAGAAGGACAGAATTTTGCCCCCTCTTATCTCCTTTGTCTACCAGCTCTACATTGTAAGTTTGAGTTCTGTCCAAAAGTATTTCTAAGTGGAACAAAAATAAACATGCTTTTAAATATTTTATGTTCATACTTTAAGGGAGATTGACACATATTGAAGAGGAAAGCAGCCTACAACACCTAAATTAAAAATAAATATTTATGCTCACATTTGTTCATCAGCTTTCCAAAATGTAAAAATATGCTTCATGTTGTTTTAAGTAATGAAATGTGAAACAAATGAAAGATAAACTTTCTACAAGCTGCAAAGAAGTAAGAAGACAAAGGCTTTGTTTACAGCTTAGACTTCAACAGTGCCCTTTGACAACCAATACAAATCTTAATTACAAATGGAATTATACATATAAGAACTGTTTTCAAAACAAAGGAGTATTTTTTTTCTCTCTCTGGTTTTCTTTATGATAGTTTTAATTAGCTGCAGCTCTTTGAACAATCATAGTCCTTGACTGCTACTCAGACATTGATGGAAGTTGTTAACTTCAAATGGCATCGTAGGACTACAGAAGTCTGGGTTTTCCTCTGAACAGCATGCTCCCCATTGCTAAATTTATTCCTGGGTATATCAGGATTCTGCATACATGCCACTCAGTTGAGAAGTAAGCATTGTCCAATAACATTCTAGTGATTAACATTAGGACACAATAAATTGCATTAATAGGCCACAGCACCCTAACCACCCTGGCAGAACTTTAATGGACTTCTTTAATAAAGTAAGCAGCAACAGGGCAAATGTGTCTTGAAAAACAATCCAGTCAAGTAACGTGGAAAACAGTCATTAGAAATAATGGCCAGCCATAAATAGTATTTTCCTCATGATAATCCAGAACCTTGCCTTCAAAGCAAGTAGAGAATGGGAAGGAAAAATCAGCTACTAGTGTTGAAACTGCTGTGCTTCTGATGATGATGATTCATGTACGGTTGTTGTGAAACATGTCATCCCATCCTGACCTAAGCAACTTTTTTTTAGGTCTGTGTGGCAAGCTATTTAAAAGAAAGTGCTTGCCAGAAATAGAATAGGAGAGCTTTCTTCCATCCTAGTTAAGCACCCTAATCTGCAGTTGAAGGCTCCGGTCCTGCATCAGGATACACCTTCACAGGCACGGCTGAGCCAGGGACAGGAGGTACTCAAAGGATGAGGATGCATGTGACAGCATGCTTACTGTAGTCTGAGACTGGGGGTTGAGTTTTCACAGCCAATTTTAATTTTATTATAAATGTTGGCATTACAGTGTAGTATCTGGGAGTAGGGAAAGTTTCTGGCTGGGATCTGAGACTCACTGTGCTTGGCAACACACGAGCCTTCATTCATCAGAGCCATATACATGACTTTGTGCTTGCATGTACTCCTGTTGGTTTTGATGGATATCCTGTTTAGGAAAGAAGGGCATCTGTTGGCATCATGAGTTCAGGACCTAAAGTTTTAAGAAATGGGAGGGAGAGGTGGAATATTTTTGAAGCCTTCCACTTCTATGCAAAGCACTCGTGTTAGTGCAGAGCAGCAGGGAAATGCCTTAGAGAAATGACGTGCAGAACTTCAATATGGGCTAATGCTTTTTAAAAAGCATTTCAATAAGAAAAGAAAAAGTCAGTTACTATCAGCTTATGGTAGAAAACCTCAAATGAACTGTTTCCCCACTCAACTTCTCAGTTTATTAACCATAAACTGTGCTATGGAAACTAAATGAAAAGATGTAGAATATAAAGCCTAAAATAAGCCTTGTAAATGTGACCTAATCTTTCAAATAGAGGTATTGCTGCATCAATCTGTTGTTTATTTTTTGAATTTCAGACGGCTCATGCTGAGCCTTAGAAGAATGTCATTCTGATCTCCAGTGAAATCTATGGTTCTATGGAATGGAGAGATGCAGCTAGTACAAATATATTCATAGAGGAAAGGGCAGTTACCTTCTAGCATTGTCTTCCAAACTTTGTTTTCAAATAACAGTTCACTATGCAATGGTACTTTAATAGTGGATGCACTGTAAGAATTGGAACAAGTTGTCCCCCATTTTTTCCCTAATACTCTGTCTTTTGTTACCTCCTCCCTACCCCCAAGGTCTTAAAATAAACAAATAAATAAATCACACTATTGATCTGGATTTGGCAATTGTAGCTGTTTATCAGTTATATTGCAGTGATGTCCAAGAATCCCATAGCTTAACAATGCTGGCTGTGTAGGAAACTGAAGGAAGAGAAAAGAAGAGATTGTCTTTCAAATTTAATTTGTATGCTCTTGGTTTCTCAAGGACTTTGCAAGAAAAATAGGCAGAAAAGCAATGTACAGCACTTGGGATAAATTGACTAAATGTGCATATGTCGACTAAGAAGAAGATCTTTCAAATTTACTCCTGAATACAGGAAAAACTAGCTGTTGAAAAAACAATGCGCATTCTTTTTGTTACTCTTATTAATATTTGTGGCTCTGATTTTTTATGAGTTAGTAAAAAAAAAAAAAAAAAGCTTTAAAAAAATAAATGTCTGTACCTATTAAAATACGTTGTGGAAATGATCCTCATCTCATTTTAAGTCGTACAGCTCACTTTATTTAACCAGAGTATATCTGATATTTACCAGCTTAGGTTTTGATCTGTATTTTAAAAACCCACTGAAGTGAAATCCCAGCCCCCATTCCATCGTCCCCCAACTTCAAGGATATTAGGATTTTGCATGCCTTGATCTGCAGAAGATTTTGAAGTTTTTCCCACTGTAAATTTCTTCTATTTTTCTTCCTCATAAAGCAAAGAACCGTGGGATTGCAATTCCAGTGGATTTGGATAGCCAGGTCAACACCTTGTTCATGAAGAGTCACTCTAACATGGTACAGAGGGCGGCGATGGGGTGGAGAATGTCAGCCCGCAGTGGACCTCGTTTTAAAGAAGCTCTTGGTGGGCCTGCCTGGGATTACAGAAATATAATAGAAAAACTACAGGTACAAAATAGCAAATGGCTTGGGTGCTAGTAATGGTGGTGCATTTGTCTAATATGGGCCAGGTGGGGAAAACATCAGAGAGAGACTCATTGCATTTGTAGTGCTGGATTACAGTGAACGTTGTACTTCTAGGTGGGAGGAACAGAGGACTCAGCTCTTCCTTGGTGTCTGTTCAAAGCGAAGCCAACACTCAGGGCCTTTTGATTCATGATCTGAATTCAGAAGTAGGTAGAGAGGGGTAGGAAGTGTGTTTTTTTTACCCCAAAGTGATCCATAGAGAAGGATCTCCTTTCTGCCTTGTCACGGTCACATGTCATTGTCCTGTTTGGAGTGCAGAGGGAGATACTGGGCTTTGTAGGTGCCATTATGTCAGGTTTGTGTCACTGGAGTTTACGTACAAGATGAAAATCACCTGTGTGGTTAAATAACATCAAGTGCTTATGGACTAAGAAAACAGTGGAACCCAGAAAAATGGAGGAACCCTACATACCCAGGAAGCAACACTTCAGGTGATATACTAACATCATGTATACATGTATGACAAGCAGTGTTTTTCCAGCACATCATCATCCTGACTGTTCCTGAGTGTTTCTGAGGCATTACTAAAGAGAAATTTGAAAGAGAATAGCAACACGAATAGTTATGGGCACCTTCCTCTCCTCACCCAGTTTGAGGAGTGACATGGAGAAAGGAATGAGGTTGCTTTACTGTAACCTGGGCTAACAAGTGCCAGAAATGGGTTGCGTAGCCCATAGTATTTTTCAGCTCCACAGCAACTTTCTTCTAGTTTTGTAGGTCAGCTGTAGTGACATTCCTTTTTACTTCCTAGGATGTAGTGTCCTCCTTGGAGCAGCAGTTCACTCCCATGATGCAAGCTGAATTCTCAGTGCTGGTTGATGTGCTGCACAGTCCAGAGCTACTTTTTCCTGAGGGGAGCGATGCCAGGATAAGATGTGGTGCTTTCATGTCCAAGTAAGTGGTTTACGGAGAGACCTATTTGCTTCTTTGGAAAAGATGACAGGGAGTTAAAATTTTCAACAGCACTCGCCTCTGATTTTCAACAGCGACTTAAGCATATAGGAGTCTTGAGTTCATATTGAAAGCTTAAATTGAGGTCTTTGGCTGCATGTTTTATGGTTCTTGGAGGTTTAGGAGTCTGGAGAGGAGTGGGGAGAGAGGTTTACTTGACTTGTCTGCCTAGAAATTTAATCTTAGTAGCTTGTTATGATTCTGACAGGCACAATCTACTTCTGTTTTCTCAGTGGGCTGCTTTTGCTATTAAGTTTCTTCAAATTGACAGCAGAAACTTGGACTTCCCATGGTAGAATCTTCAAGAATTCGTAATGAAGTAGGGTGTGCAGTGCTATTTTTTTTGATAAAGCAGATAAATCTTTTGATTTTTATTTTAAACTGCCAACAGCTCTTTCTAAAATATATTTCACTGGCACCTTATCTGAGCCTGAATTATTAGATGCTTAATTTGCAGTTTGTGCATTGAAATAAAGATGTTCAATATTTTTTAATAGTCCTCTAGTGAGATGCCCTCTCTGCCCTTGAGAAACTCTAATTTAAACAGAGGTAATGTGAGGGAAACGGACACATTAGGCAGCTTGCCTGTTTCCTTGGCTTTCTGCATGTTCTGCAGAGGTAGTGTTATAACAATATAATTTATATTTTTGGAAAAATGAAACTAAATTCTGAGCTTGTCCCATCCCATCCCCTATGTCCAAACTCATGTTCAAAGTCAGCACCAAATGAAGTCTAGGGCAGCTGAATGTGGCCCCTGTAATGCAATAAACAGCTTTCTCTTGTATTTAATTAACTTCCATGGCAAAGAATGTTTTGCAGGACTATGCAGGATATTGTAAGATAAAGATGTAACTCTTCACAAAATATTGTTAATACTGCAGGCCTCAGAGCAGATTTTTTTTGAACTCATAGCTCATGAATTTGGTTAACATGACCATGGGAAAGTCCTGCATGGTATTTCTACTGAGTCCCGGGTGGCCTTAGCACACAAACTCAGCAGTAACTTAAATATAATTGGTTCTGTTGTGCTACAGATGATGCAATGTCATCCCTCCTAACCCTGCTTTAGGTGTCTGTAATTTAGGATTGTTAATGGGTAGCCACAGTGCCTTTGCTGTGTGCTGATCGTAGGCCATAATATGAAGAACACTGTTCTGTCTACTGTAAGTCAACACTGGTACTGAAGGAAGAAAACCAGTCTAAGGCCTTCAGATATCTTCCTCTCTTCTGTTTTCACAGTAGCAATACAAGGACTTGCTCTGTACAGAGACTGAAAGGCTTCTTCTGGCATTCTGCTTTTTCTGCTTAAGCAGATTTAAAACTCAAACTCCCATCATAGTCTTAGTAGGAGGCAGAAATATACCTTGTTTTCTGACTGTAAAAGAGTCCTGTAAAGTTGTGTGAATGTGTAAACAACGGTTATGTTTCATCCAAATAACTGCATTTCTGAATGACTCCATGTAAAGTTTTAGGAATGCTTTGGAGATTCCTCTGGATCCTTTTGAGTGGATGCTGTTTGCTAATTATATGATAAATATTATTATAAACACCACTGGGGTTGGAAGTTGTATAAAGGCTATAGCTTTTAAAATTTGAAAAAGTATGGTGAAGACTAATTACCTTTAAATAAACGTTAAGATGAATGCATGCTTATCTCTAAATAGATAAAGAAAGGGTGAAAGAGCAAGTTTGGATCTTAATCTGCAAGCATTCAGGAAAAAGTGGATGTATAATTCTGCCTTCTGTATGGCAAGAAGATATACAAATCGTAACAAAAAACAACATATTGAAAGTCCCATTTCCTTTTTCTCTTGTCTACTTTTATTTCCTTGAGGAAAAATACAGCGACAGGTGATTTTTGCATGAAGAAATTGTAGCATGGCTTAGTAACAATGTGCAATGCTCTTTAAGGTTTAATATTTTACTTTAAGGTTGATTAATCACACAAAGAAGCTAATGGAGAAAGAAGAAAAGCTCTGCATTAAAATTCTTCAGACATTACGAGAAATGCTTGACAAGAAAACTAACTTTGCGGAAGAGGTACTGCTACCATTTTACTATTAAACATAGAACTAATTGTGTGGTATTAAAATGTTGGCTCTAGGAAAGTAGCAGAATCTGACATGTTTTCAATTTCCTACGTGTTTTAAAGATGATGTGGTGTCTCAGAAACAATGTGGCAAGACAAAGTAAGATTTAAACAAAAGAAACTATGTGCCTTACATGGATAATTTTGTATCAGGGACTCTGCAAGAGTTAAAGCAATAAATGAGCAGCAGCAAGTGTTGGTATATGTGATCATTATGTATTAAGTATCCTGTATTTCTGGAAACAAGTCCTTAGGTCTGACATCTGACTTTATGTAGCATATAATCAATTGAAAACATAAGTTTTTTTAATTACAAGTGTACAGTTTTTCCCCATTGCCCGTGGTACCAGACTGTTGTAATGCATTTACTTAAGGATCATAAATGTGTGACCAAAATATGTAATGTTCAAACAGAGTTGCCAGTTTTATGGAGAGCTGACATAGTCTGTACTCTATAAAGTGTCTAATTTTTTGCACCTATTAACACTCCTCCCTCTCCTCATGTTACCCAGTTTTGTCTCACAAAAAACTTTTTCAAATATTTACTTCACTTTGCCTTGTGCCTTTGCATATTGATAGCTAGATTCAGATTTATATCTCAGCTGTCCCCTTCTAGAAGTTTTAAGCTTGATCCCTGTACATTTTGTGTGGTTTCTTATCCATATTTCTTAGAATTCCCCCGAATTCTTTCAGTATTATTCATTCTAAAATGTGAATCACAGAACTATTACCTAATCTTTCCCTGCCATTATTTTCATTTGTTCACAGCTGACATGTTTAGTCAAGTATGTTCATGGGTTTCACTTCATTTTGAGAAAATATGCTGATCACAACCGAGCATCACACTGTTTCACTGTCTTAGGCTTTTGCACCCAAATATTTTGACATGTCTAAGTAACAGTGCTCATTCATACTATTGTACCTGGCAAAATTATCCGCCATTCAGATATAAAAGCTATGAGAATTAAGCTTAGTCCTAATCTAACGTGGAGAAAAAAGTATATATATTTTTTTGGTGACTAAGATGTCTGTGCCTATTTCTGAATGTATGAGACTTACTTTTCGGTTAAGTGTTTTGGTCCAGTCAAATGATGTGATAAAGTAGCAAGACGCTCTCTTCTCTTTGTGATAAATAAGCCATATATTAGAAATGTGAAACATTCACATTGCCTTTGTTTTGACTGTATACTATTTGTTTTGATTTCAACATATGGACATAAGAACATGTCACCCAGGCTAGACAGGATAAAAGAATCTCAATGCAGAACAGTGAAATGAAGACAAAGGTGAAATAGCAAAACATTAGCCTTTCTCTATACAGAGACAACAAGAGCACACAGAGCAAACCAACCTGCTCTTCATCTCCTGTAAATAAGCTAGCTCAAAGAAGAATGTGGTTAGGCCTGGGCAGAAAGATGTGGGTGTTTTTTTTTAATGTTATGACAAGAGTTTCACAGGTGAAGTAGAAATTATTCTTAGTTATTATTCTTTCCTACTCTGATAGCTTTCTGGGTCCATAATCTCACTGCATCACATTGAAAAACCTACTTGCTTTTGTAACTGTATGTTATGAAGAACTGTGCCAAACCTCTCCAAAACAGTTGCGTGACCCATCAAAAGTTAACAGTATCTCAGAACTACGTGGGGGAAGAAAAGCAATGAGCAATGCTTCAACATAGGACTTCTAAAAACAAAACAAAAAACCTTTCCTGTTCTAATTGCTCTTTGTTCCCAGTTGCGGATGCTGATAAGCTAAGATTGAGTGAGGCCACCAGAGGGATTGTGCTCCATTGGTATGTAAGGACACTTCACCCATCCAGCCCAGCCTCTGATTCTCAGGAGATGATGTCAAGAAGTGTATGCCCAGACCCCTCTCTTACCTCTGCCATCTCAGCAGCGGCAAGGGCATGATGGATGGAAGAGCTGTTTGGGAAACAGAATTTCTCCTTCACACTGTATCATGAATCCCATAAATTTTACATGTGAGGCACATAATGAGTCAGTGCAAACAAATAAATGAGTAAACAAGCGTGTATGATTTGCAAGCGCATCTCTGGCTTTCTACTCTTATGAGTCATTGTTCACAATATGGCCTTCAAAATAGCAAAAATAGCACAATGAGTAGCCTGTTGAGCATTTCCAACTTTTTTTGAGCTGTGATGTCAATGCCTGCAATGTTATTTAATTGTGTTATGCTGATACTAAAAAAATAAAGTAAATATTTAACAGTAACACCAGAACAAAGCTACATAGGGACATGTGATTCTCCGACAGAGAGTCTGAGTTTGTTATTCATCCATCATAATGTATTTTGTGTGATAAATTTGACAGAAATGGTAAACCTTTGCTACTGCAGACTATCACAGTAAGAAACCTGGAAGAAATAATGAAATAAGATTTCACCCTCTCTTTATTTCCTTTTACTTCCCACAGTTAAGATCCAGGTCTAGGAACCTGGCCTTCTATTGTCTTTGTTTTTCGTTTGGCCACTTACCTTTCATTTGCCTACCATTTGTTTTGTTGAAGGAACAGTAGGAAAAGACAGCCTTAGGAGCTTATTTCACTATTTGTAAACCTTTTCCCAATCCTTCCCACATCCATTCCCTCGAGTCAACTTTATTGTTGAGCCTCCCTCTACTGGTGTATTTCTGGGCTGTGCTGCTCGTGCTTTCCTGTCTCCATCCTTAGTTGTACTTGGTTTGCCTTTGAGGCAGTGCTTGCTTGTGCATTGTTTTGCTTAGTGCTGCAACATCTGATTGTGTTAGGAATGAAAGTTTAATTTCAGAAGTTTGATTTAAAGTATATAAATGGCACATTAAAGCTCTTGGTCATTGATTGGCTTTCATAAGTAATTGCAGGTGATTATCACATTCTCCCTGGAGTTCTGTGTTAAGTCCTAGTCCTATTTGTATTGATTAGGTAACTAACAGGAATGAAACTTGATCTACAGGCTCTCTCTTACATCAGACTCTTCCAGAACTGTGCTAAGGCACTTGGGTGAAGCAGTATGTGGAGGAAGTCAACAGTTATCTCTTCCTATACTATGGTATAGATAAAAGTATACTTTAGATTAACTGTTTAAGAACAGAAACAGGAGAGACTGCAAGGAATACACTTGGGCTAGATCCATTCCATCTGTTTTTGTTTTTTATTGCTGGTGGGTTTTATACCCATTTTACAAGAACAGAGGGAACTTAGTCTAGAATTTCTCAAATTTTTATTCAAGTCTTTTTCTTGACTTTTGCCATAGTGCTTTATTTCAGTTTAATTCATCTGTGAATGCTGACTGCAGACCTCAGAATATGTGTTTCAGAATATGGAGAACATTTCCAAAAGCATCTGAGAGATGTAGGCCACAGATAACACTTTGTAAATGACTAGAGCAGAGTAACATTATCTCGCTGCCCTGCTGAAAGCAACTGTCCCTACAACAGTGCTGGTGGGCTAGGAGAGGTGAGTGCTCCCAGCTGCTTCAAAGAGAGTTCAGAAGCTTAATTTAAACCCACCCTCAGTGAATTGGATGAAGTTGTTGAACTCTGACTAAAGTGTGCTCTTATAGCAACATCTCAGCCCACTCTGCTGACGTGTTAGTGCATGTACGTGTTAGGGCATGTACAACCTTCTGATTTCCCAGTTGTTCTTAAATGAAGCCAACATCTCTGGGAAAAAAATACTCTCTCTGATAACATGCATATTTGACAAGTTTACTGTAACATTATTGGCTGGTCAGAGTGTTGATAGATCATAGTTCATAAAAGAATATGGCAGAATCCAAGGGTGTATATCCTGCCAAATGGTAGTTCCTAGATAAAACATAGTCATAAATAGACTGAACGCTTCAGTAAGGGTTATTTGTGCTGCAGAAATTTTTATACCTCTTTACTGCTTTAGGTGTTGAACTACAGTATAAATAATTGAAAACTTGCAGTATTTTTTAAGTGTCAGCAGAACAAAGACTAAGTAAGCTGCTTAATTGTCAGAAATACTTAGTTGTGCTTCTCACTTTGTTTTTGTTTTTTGTTTTTTTTTTTTTTTCCTGGAAAAACTCCTGAAAAATATTCTCTTTATCTTAATACATTTGCACCAGCTTTATGATTTAAAATCATAAAATTTCCATTAAAACTTCCAGTTTGGATTGTTAACATTTCTGTATTCCACTTTAGTTCTGAGATGTAAGTGAACCTCCCCTCTTCTTTTTCAGCAACAGCACCAAATGTACATGTGAAATTTAGTACAGCTTCTTTTTCACTACAAACTTCCCAGATGTTGCCACTATTGACTATTGGTCATTTTGTGCCAGAACATGTGTCTTTTCATGTGCAGCTGTTGAGAAAGCTTGAATGAATTTTTCAAAAGGAATAAAGAGTCCCAGTTCATGAATGTATTGATCTAGCAGTCAAGCTGAAACCAGTGGGAGCTGCAGGTCTTTTTCTGATGGGAAAAATGGTCTCATTGTGTGCCTTAGAAGCCAGCAGAGGTTTCTGGGAGTCATTGCAGTGTCGTCCCACTGTTGCAGTTCCTAATCAAAGACATTTCTGAGTTACATTGCCTTCTATTCTATTACCTCATCCTTTCAAGATGGTTTTACTTCTTTGCATCTGTGAATTAGACAGCATTCAGATAAATAACATATGTAGGTAAAAAAAATAAGTGGGGAAATAAGGAATGTTTCAGAACATGAGGGCTTGCTATAATGTATTATAACTTAAAAGGACACTTATTTTAAGTGGAAGAAAGAACAGGATGTGAAATACCTTTATTTGTGTTACTACTCACATTTTGGGTTAGTGGCACTACAAATGTTCTGAAGTGTCGTATTTACTTTTTCACCAATTTTGCTGTCTGCTTTGTTTTTGATCATATAGGAAAATGACTATGCACAAGCCTGATTTTTTTTTTACCTGTTATCAATATTCTCCTTACGAAGTTCAGAGAAACTGTAATGTAATATGGGGTTAGAAATACTATTGGAGAATGTTTAAGCTCAATGCTGTTTATAACAATTCTTTAAACAAAAAAAAAAAAAATACATTTGAGGTGGTAAAGGGCATTTTTACAGTGCCTTGCATTAAAACATCTTGCATTAAAACCTTACCTTAGGAAAGCAGCCACAGTTTGGAAGGATCTGGAGGTGCAGGGAGGAAAAGCATTTGGTTAGCTTTAGCTGTGGCAGGCTGGTTGCTATGACCAGTACATGCTTCTGTTATGGTCAAGAAGCTACTGTTCTGAATTTGTCACAACAATTATGTGTGGCAGAAAGTTCAAATACTGGTGGGACAAACCCCTCTGTCTGTATGAGGGTTTACATGAAGGCAGTGGTCTGTGGTGGAACCTAAGCCAGCACTGATTCAATGCAGTGGAAGATTCAAGCTTTGCTATTGCCATGAATCCTCTGAGCCAGTAATTGCAGCAGAAGGAGTGTCAGAGCATTCAGATACACAAGACTAAACAGTAAATGTGGTCAGACCCTTAAAGTGCGGTAATTCCTCATTATACCCATATGCTGACATTTTACAAGCCAAAGAAATAAAAACCTACAACAAAACAAATTAATGCAGTTTCACTCTACCCCCTCTCTCAGCTGGAAACTGGAATAATTAAGCACAGAGATACCACAAAGCAGGTGATGCTGTTGTTTTTACTAGCTAGGTGTTGTTAGCCTTGGTATTTAGTGCCTCAGGCCATCAGCCACTAAGGCATATTGTTACTGCTGCACATTTCTGGTGCTTTGACACACAGCATAAAATAGACTAATCTGAAGTAAATTCCCTAATCTTAGTGGTAATTCTGTAATGTGCATTGTTCTGGACCATCTCTAGATATTCTACTGGCTTTCTAATCATCAACATTTTATAGAGATGTATTTTGATTCTAGTGCAAGAACCTGTAAGTGGAACAACTCAGGCTATGCAAAGCATGACTTCTTTTTAAGGGACACTTTTTTTCTGTAAGTCACGGGCAGCAGGCATTTGATCCAGATTTGGACTGTCATCTGCTTGTGTTTGGAGGGATGTTCAAAGCCCCTTGACTTAGGCCAGTTGTGAGGTGCTTGTTGTGGTGTGTGTAGAGCGTAGTCTCAAGCAGAGTGCATTTTGTTCAACCTGAAGAGGAACTTCAAAACTGAAAGTCATCTGTCAAGGACAGGTAGGAGACAGCATTTCTAACCTCTTCTGAAGTGTAAAGTCATGACCTAGTGAAAGACAAACACTTTAATCTGCTGTGGTGAGAGTGAAGCACATGCCTTCTTTACAGGACTGGGTGCTTTGATTTTGCCCTCTCTTTAATATGTAATTAACTGTCACCATCATCCAAATATATTATCTCTGGAGACTTTAAGGTACTTTTAAATCAGCTGATAGTTGAGTGAGCAGCGGTGTTCACTGCTTATCGGTATTTATTTTTCTTTCTTTCAAAACCTTTGTTTTGCATTTATTTATTCATTTGTTCTCCAAATCTTAAACAAATCTAGTAGCAGGATACCAAGACTGAGAAAATTTGTGATTGTAAATACATTTCCTTCTAAAGACCGTAGCCTCCCAGCAGCTCATATTTATCACATTTTCTTTTCACAGAATATGATATGTTGTTATCCAGATTTTTTTTTCAGAAATGTTAAGTCTGAATCTTAAATGACAAATTGTTTTAGAACTTGTGTCATCTGCCCTTCTCACATATATCCTTCCTCTGAAGGAGCATCTGATACTGTAAAATATTTTTCTGTAGATACTGATTTAGACAGTATCAGACAAAACAATAACAAACTAGAGTAGCTTTTCCTTGCTTTGAACTTCAAATGTCCAACTTGTGCTCTGTAATTTCCCCTCTGCATAGCGTTTGTGACATTTGAATACTCCATGTATTTTTCCTTCATTTTTTCACATGAATTCCTTTCTATGGATCTGATCTGAAGAACAGCAAAGCCAGCAGAGAGATTCCAACCTATTGCAAACTGTTTGGCATCCTTCCCTATTAATACTACTTTTTGTTAAAAGCAAACAGAAGAGAGTGCAAGGGAAGGGAGCTGCTTAATAAAGGAAACCTTCACAGACCTCTGAATATGCTTCATGTCACCTTACTCAAGTACAAAATTGCCGAACCTGATCAGGATCCTTTATATAAAGAACAAAAATTGGGTTATTTTTTGTTTTTCTGTTATAAATACATGTAGGATGGATTTTACTAAAGATTTCAGTTCATCTAGAATTTAAATTCCATGCTCATTAAAGCTATTTGAATTGAGTTCTATGTCATGAAAGCATTGGGATCAAGGTTTTATTTCTGTCTGACTTTATTTATTTATTTTAAATTGTGACTAAAACAGCCAAAGATTTTTAGGAATTTAGTAGAAGGTTCTAGCAGATACTAGGTTGGCAAGGGGATAGGTGACCAAAGGTGTGTTGTAGATTAGTAAATACATGGAGTCAGCAGTTTTATCACATGGTTCAAATCTACAGATTTGAGGAATTTTGTGTGAGAATGTATTCATACGTGTAAATGTAAATATTTATTTTAGATAGATGATTTATTCGTATTACATCTCTTTTTGCAATGAGCACCGTATTACCTCCATGGTGGAGTCATATTAGAAGATGAATATTTGAATGTGCTTTCTGTGTCCTGCCATGTTGTTTTGTTTTTAATGGAGTACGTGTTCTTGCTTAGAATTTAAAGTGTGTAATGTGTCTTAATGCTCTTACTCAACATGAGGAAAAATACAATTCCCATGGCCAACCAAATTTTAGCAATTGGTACTTGTTTAAAGTATCCGGGTCACATCCTGAGAAGCCAGTATCTGTGCTTATTCTCAGAGGAAGAACAAGTCATATAGGTGCAGTATGTATTTTCCTACCCTGCCTGCCCAGTACTAGGAGGAGCTGTACTGAGGTGAGAAAGGAAGTTCCAAGGAATGTGTGAGTGATGAGTATGGGGGGAGAAACAAATTGCAGGCATCATGATATCTTGGATAGCTGCAGTTATTCTGGGGTGTTAGGAAGTTTTTCTGTCCCCCCTTCCCGCCCCCCCCCCCCCCACCACACACTTCTATGTATTAATTGCTATACATCAAGCCTACGTTTGTGAGCAGTTACTGTATCTCTGCTGGGGAATGTTTGTAATTTTTACTGATGAGCACGGAGGAGTGCTGCAGTATCATAGAGACCACTGTGTGGCAACTGTGGACTTCTCAAAAATGTCTCCTGTCTGTGGGAGCAGGTCAGCTGCTGATGCTTCTGCACAGACGAATTCCCACAGCAGTCAAATGTGTGCAGTCATGGAAAGGGCAAGAGAAAATGTCTCCTTCAGTCTTGAATTTCCTTGGAATGGAGAAGGGTTGTTTTGTTTTGTGGTTTTTGTTGTTGTTGTTGTTGACTGTCACAAATTTGCTGTTGCTTTATTTAATATGTTTGAGCAACAGCCCTGTTTGTACTTTGCAATTGCACCAGAGATAGCAGTGAGCAGAATTCAATGCATTGTATTAAGGATGGCCAATGAATATTTATGATAGACCTAGGGAGCCAGTAATAAAAATGAAATCGGCATGATGCCACTAGATCCAAATCTTTGATCTCTGTTTTAAGAGAAAATACAATAAAGCAGGGGATAATGGACTCATTATAATGGAATGGTTAGTTATGGTTAGTTAGGGCAGCATGAATATAGGTGGTGTTACATAAATGCTTTAGTCAAACATTTTTGACTCGGTAATGTGTTTTAGGAATGGAGTTGCTAAAGAAAACCTCAGTTTATGGTATTGTTTGGTTTTGTCAGTCCAAACACGAAGAACTAAGGATGCATCTCTTTCAGATACCAGGGTGGGCTATGCTCTCGCCTTTCTCAGGGAAGCAAAGGCAGTAAGAGCCAGCAAGGCCTTTCTGCTTGGCCTCTCGCTGTGCTTCTGCTCCTGGCTTTCACCCTGTGAGCAGGAAGGGTTACAAGAAGGTGGCAGTTGCACTCTGTTTCCTGTCCAGGCTGTCTTGTCAAATGAGAGAGGATGCTTGGGGTTGTTGCAGAGAGAGGAAGGCTCAGGGTTAGGCATCACCCAGGAAGATGCAAGGGCCCTGGCTACAGACATGCCTCAGATGGAGCCTCTTTCCTCCATCTGGAGCCGGGAGAGACTAGTGCAATGTGCAGACACACATTGCCTAATGTGGGGAAGCCTAATGAAGGAGTCTGTATTTGACAGGGATGGGGAGCAGTAGCGAGTGAGCTATTTTTCTTGTTAATAGTTGCAATTACTTGCCTAACACCCCGGCCACGCTAAGCAAGAAGCAGAGGAGGGTTGATCCCAGGCCACAGATGAAAGCTGATCTTGAAGTCTCTGTTTAGCCAGACATGAGGAGGAAATGGAAACTCACTGTTTTCTGATTTGTTTCATACTGATGTAATTTCTAAGGGACTTCATCACTAATGACATCTGGCAAGGGATTAGTCCATACTGTGGTCCAACTCCCTCTCCTCACTCCCCCCTCCCCCTTTTCAAGGAAAAGAAAGTATATGCTATATTGAACTTCAGAAAAGAGCTATTAAGCAACCACAGTACCACAGTAACTGCTTCTGATACGGGTTTTTTGTCTGATGAGGATTTTACCCAGCATGTTTGGCCTTGGAGGAGCGCCTGAGTAGTATTGCCAGCTGGAATTGTCAGAGCTGCTTTGTCTTCTGTCCCAGGAAAACAGAAGCCTGGCGGGCAGTCACTCTTGCTCTTATTTCATATCCCTGCTTAGTCAGAGTTGCCAACCCTAAGCATTGAAAGTCCTGAGTCAGGCCACAAACAAATCGTGAGATTTGGCTTGAAAATCATGAGATTTTTTTAATTGCAAGTACTTTATTTGGGATTCCTTTGAGCCTTTGGAGTGTCTTTTCTTCAAACTTTTATTCTACAAATCCCAGAGCTTGAAATATGCTTTACTGAATTATGCACACGCTTGTTTACTTAAATGAAAGCGAGGTTCATTTTTGGTTACCTGACCTCTGGAGTTCCCAGGGAAAAGACCAGAATATCTACATGATGTGCGTTGACCAGGCTGTTCAATGAGGAGCCTGTTCTGGAGTTGATGATTACCTTGAGGATTATGAGCTTAATTATCTCGGTGTCACTTTGACCCCTGGGCTTTTTGCAGAGAGCTTTTTTTTTAGGCAGAGTCTGAAAGTGTTCTTTCAGTTTATGGCAATGAGCGCTTTGTGCAGGTTGTGCCTTGCTTACCTTGCAACAGCTTTTCATGGGTGGCATGTGGCATCTTGCCAGTGAAGTCTGATTATTCCATTTTCTTCCAGCTGCAGTTTCATCATCAGTCAGGTCTTGCTCAGAGGGTGCACGTGCGAATGCTTTCTGTCATAAACAGTCGCATGTGTAACGTGCTGATGTGCATGGATGTCAGTGAGAGGCTGTACGGGCTCTCGGCTGACCTGTGAGAAAAGGAAGCTTGCTTTTAAGGTTTGGACTAGTGTTAATAACTCCAGATGCAGAGCTGTCACTTAGGGTTGGGGCAAGGACCTTATCAGACTGGAAATTCCTCTTGGCAGAGTTGTCCAAAACATTTTGTCTCTAAGTACTGAGAAGTTACACTAGTGATGTCTCCTTATATACCTTTTTCCTGCAAGCCTTTTATCCTCTTCCACCCTTTTTTGCTTTTGTTTTTTTTTTTGCTACCTTCCTTCTCTTTCCTGCAGGAAACTGCAAGCTAATTTTTGGACTCTTCAGCCGTATATAGTAGCAGTTTGTGTCCCAGTAGCCCCACGTCAAGTAGGGCTGGATGGATCAGTCCATCTGTCTCAGGTGCCAAAGAAATGTAGATAACCTTGAGTTCTCAGGTCTTTGGTATGAAGACTTCTTGCTGGCTCCAGGGAAACAACTTGGAGTTGGAGGAAAGATAGAGGGGAAATACTTGTTGCCAATCTCAACCATGCAGAAAAGTGTGACAGGAGGGACCCTGTTCATATATACTGTTCCTAACTGAACCTTAAGAAAGCATTAAACCTTGCTTGAACCAGGAATTTTCTCAGCTACAAGAAACGAGAAGTTCTCAGCTCTAGGCTTCCTCCAGGCCACTCTACTGGGTTTAGTTTAGCCCTTTTGAAAATCAAACTCTTTAAATATACAAAGTTTGACTGTGGCTATCTAAAAATGAAAATCTTTGCATTTATACAAATGCTGGACATAGTTGTGAAATTCTTCCTCTTATATTGGCTAGGGCAGGTTTCTCAAAGTGGCTGTAAATGTTACTGAAGAACAGAGAATAAGCAGCCTTTTCATGATTTTTGTGAAGAAACTCATGTTAACTGGGTTGCTTTTGTGAGGCAGAGGAAATAACAGTGGTAATTCACTGCTAGCAGTGAAGTGGGTGATGGCCAGTGAATTTTATCTGGGGTAACACAGAGGATTGTTGTTGTTATATCACAGTCCTTATTAAATTTGCCCTTGTTGTTAGCATTTTGGTCAAATAGTAATTTTAATTCTGACAACAAAACTGACCATAAGGACCCAGAAGGCTCATTTCACAAATGGAAGTTGAATGGTTTAAGCTGTACTTTTCTTTTTTTTTTTCTTCACATTGAAGTATTCTTACAGTGAATAACATCATATATAGGAAAAACTCAGGTTTTGCTATTTGATCTTGCATTTTTATTCTGCTGCCTTCTGTGGAAATGTCTGCATGAAGAGAAAAAAAAACAAAAAAAACAAAAAACAACAACAGCAAAAGTAACAAGTTTAAGGGACTGCTTTGGTCTGTGGTGTGCTTAGTCAGAAACAAGTAATTTGTATTGCAGAAATCTGGGCAGAGTGCTACCTATTTCTGCATGTGTGTGCAAATAACCTGCTATGCCATGCAGCCAAAGGAAAGGGAGTCAAATGAGAGCAGAGCTGGCTGCATTTTAGTGTGCAGAGTACACGTGTTGAGCTAGGATTAGGAGGAGGCAGATGAACTGGCTCCTTCTGGGGTCTTAACTGATGTACTGGGAGGTTAGTTGGAAGGGCTGGCCCTCTGGAGAGTGATCTGCAGATAGGCTCTCGACTTAAGTGAAGCTGTTTATATAAATAGATGATTTCCATACCTGTGATACTGAAAGAGCTTGTTTTAACTCAGTAGCAAATTCTAGCATACCAGGTAATCTAAATGCAGGGGTTTGTACTTCCTTTTTTAAAAAACAGAACAAAACAAACAAACAAACAAACAAACAAAAAAAAACAACAAAAACTAGTCAGACAAGTTAACTAGTTGATACATCTGTTAATTCAACATGTATTTAAACTAATTTTTAAACACTAAAGGATTTGAAACTGGAAGAAATAGTTCACTTGATTTCTTAAACCTTCTCTATCATCCCTATTTCTCTACACACTTCTTCCTTTTTTCTTTCATTCTGATTTTTAGCTGAAGACAGACTTTATTTGAGAGCAGGAAAGGAAGTGTTGCTGGGATGATGTTTTCTTTTGAACTAACCTATAGTTTATGGCTAATTTTAGACATTTCTGCGTCTTAAATTCAGCGCTTTGACTGCCCCACTCAAGAACCGTGAGGTAATAAAATCAGAGTAAATTAAATGCATTTTCTCAAGCCCTCTGCACGATTCCGAACTATTAATTTCACGCTACAGCTTTGCCGGATGAAAAGGAGCTATTTTAATGCCTCAGACTGCACAGTGCATGTACATCTCCGTCTTCCAGTAGGGGCCTCCAAAGCCACAGGAGGTGGCAAACCAGCCCCTGGGCAGCTGCAGCTGTGCACAAAGGGGCTCTTTCAGACACGTTCTTGCTAGAAAAGCACATGTGCAGCTAAAACAAGTTACAGTGCCCATCTGACTTGAGCAAGAGCCACCGTGGGGAAACTGTCTTATTTTTTCTGAAGTTGATGAATATATATATTGCACTAAAGCTTGTTTCTGACTTGGTAGACACTGTGTGTCTGTGCCCAGACTGACTTCATTCTAGATTTTTGTGCTGTGAGATGGGTTGCTGAAGGACAAGGTAAGGGAACTGATCTCCCCTCTGACAGGCTGGCTACTTGAATATGTTGTCACTTTTTGCCATGAGTCTGTTGCCCAGTCCCTGCACTCCTTGCAGTGTGTCACTGCGGTGGAACATGGCGGGGCAGCAGAAGGTACTTTCAAGTATCATAAGCCATCTCCTGTTTTGGGCTCGTCTCCAGAGGACCAAATGACTCACCTTCAAAGGTCTTTCTGAAAGTAGAACCAGGACTTTGTGTATGACAGTGCAGAACCTAGCAGTTGGCTTGGTGCCCATTTTCTCTGCCTTAAATCAAGCAAACAGTGTGCTCATGGGCTTTGTGAATGAAAGATTTGTTGAACAAATAATATGAAGTCTTAACAAACACTGATTTAGTAAGCTTGGCTTTGGATTATCTGCATAAATTCTTGTTCTGAAGTTGGCTTTTATTGGGAAAAAGCATGCCTTTTTTATTTGCTGAAATGTTGGCATACATGAAAGGAGTCATTTCTCGAGTCGTACAGACTTCAAAGACTCATCCTGCTGCACTGGCTAGCTGCAGTTGCAATGCCCTTTCTCCTGAAGGAATAATTTTGGGTCAAGGTGGCTCCAGAAACCTACAGTCCAGAGAAAAACAAAACAAAGAGATGTGGACAAAGCACTGTTCATTACAGAGCGCCACACGGTGTACGGGCACTGAAGATGAGTATGCGTGGGATAGCTGGCAGCTTGCAGCTCAGTAAGTTGGATGTCAGTATGAGGCCGGTGCAAGTTGTGATGCATGTTAACTGTGTGCTGCTCCCAGCGGGCTTTTGTATTTGGCAATGCAGATCTGCAGATGGTGAAACTGGTAGGAATCCCATTGCCTGAAGTGCATCTAGCCCCTGCCTGTGACACGGGGAGGAGTGTGCTTTTATCCGCAGCAGTTAATATATATCCATTATTAAATAATGCCTGCCTTGTCTGTGGAAAATCCCTTCAGGTGAGTCATACCTGGCATGATCAGTACGTGCTAGGCAGAAGAGGGCAGTTACCTCCCTGCACGTGCTCAAGGGCTGCTTAGGGCACAAGCTGGGAGACTCTCAAGTGGGCCAGGAAGGAGCAGGGACACGGCCTCTGGCCTCTGTGCACCTTGGGGTGGGGGGAAAAGGCATAGTCAGCTGAATGACCCCCATCTCCGGGGCTTGCCAGGCCCCAGACCCCATAGTGAGCAGCAGGTGCCCGAGGAACACACGGGTGGCTGCTCTCCGAGCGGCAGTACCACAGCCTGTGCTCCCCCAGGAGCACCCTCAGTTACATGGGGAGGCCAGCTCCCATGGCCCCCCAGCATGGGGCAGTCAGTGTGAGGAGACAGCTTTTACCTTGGGTGTTGTGCGTGTCTTCGCCCGCTCTAATCTCCTCCGCCTTGTGAGCGATTTAATAAAGCGTTTTGGCTGGCAGGGGGGAGCGGTCCCGTTCTCCCGTGCCACTGCAAAAGGTCCCCAACACATGTGAGTGTCCATGTGAGCGGAGCACGCAGGCTGGGGCTGCGGGGCACGATGGCAGGAGAGGCCAGCCGCCAAGCCGATGAGGAGAGGCAGAGCACTGTCCTCCCCAGCCAGCAGCCACGCATGATTATGTAACGCCTGCAGTGTCTGGCACCGCGCGCCGGCAGAGCCCGTCACGTGTCGTGCAACGCTCTTGGCCCTGAAATTCAATTAGGTTGTGCCGAACGATCGTGAGTCTGCATGAGATAAGCTTTTGCTGTTGCACACTAGAAAGCAAATGGGTTGATTAGCCGCACATGAATTGATAAATTGCTCCTGTAATTCCAGCAAGGGTATTTGCATTGCGTATACATCATCATGCCACCAAAAAGAGCCTGAAATTAAGCATTATGTAACCTGGCTCGAGCAGCAACAACAACAGCAGCAACAAAAGGAAACAAACAACGATCTCTCCTCATTCTCCCCTGCCCTGCCTCTGCCAAGAGATCACAGAAAAAGGTTTTGTTGCTGCTTCACAGAGGGCTTCGGTCCTTGTCTTGTTTGCCTCTAAAAGCAGCTTCACAGGCAGCAGAGTGGACTCCAGGTTTCAGTGTGACTGACAGGTTGGTTGTCAAGAGGCTGACAGTTTTGGCAAAGCCTGCTGGTTTGTATACACTGAAGTTTGTGCATGCAGGTGGCCTGTTATTACTTTTCATAAATTGTTTTGTATGTGAGACTCCCTAGTGGTGTTACACAGGGGTGTCTGTATGAAGTTGCAAATGTTCTTGCCATAAACCTCTTGCCTTTTACTCAGTCCTCTGCAAAAAGAAGGTCCTGTGACTGGGGGGAGAAAAAAACCAACAAACACAACTGGAAGGAACTGGAGCAGCTTAAAATTAAAGCAACAGTTTTCATTAATAAGCAGCCAAAGAACAAATTGACATAACAGAACTGAAGGGCAGAGAACTGATTTCCCCCATCCACCACTCTGCAACATTCACCCCACCATTTCTCCAAAATACCTTTTTTTAATCCATCGTTCCCCTTCTGCTAGAAGCTAATGTTCATTGTCTTATCCTCGAAAAGAATATTGTTGCCCAGGAACTGAGAAGAAACCAAACCCTCTGAAATTTTAAGCTGTATTAAATCTTCTCTGCTTTCTTAGGGCCAGAATATACTGTTTACAGGCAGTCTTTGTAGTAGTCAAAACATTTTCTTCTTAAACATTTCCCCTGCCACCAATATAGTAAGAAAATAGTCATTTATAAAGCTGTACTTGCAACAAAATCCAATGTTGCTTGATAAGATCAGGTATACTGGTTGTGCATTTGGGGAATATTCAGCAAATAATACCACTTTATATGATACATGCTCTATTATCTTGTATTTATTATATTTTCAAGAGGAAGATATTGTTAGAGTCACTTTTTTATTATTAATAAGCATTACAAATTATATATTTCTGATGTTTAGTGAAGATTTTTCTACGCTTTTCTATTTCTATTCCACTGTCTTTTCACCTCATCTCTGTATATGCAGTTAACATACTGATGTTTAAATATACATTGTGATGTGTAGTTACATAACCCTGTCCTGCAAGGAGCTGAAAAGTCATCTTTGACTTTCCCTTCTTTTTTAAAACTAACAGCCTTTGTGGATAATCTATCACTATTAAAAGACAGAGGGAGGCATGCTGCAGCTACATAAAGATCATTTTACACAAATTGGAATAAAATAATACATATTATACTGCAACAAATATCATATGCTACATTTCTGCTAGCCAGCAAGTCTTAAATCCAGAGTGTATAGATGTGTTTGCTAACGAGTGGATACTGAGTTGATTTAATGAGTTGGTGGTGCAGTCGGTGACTGCTCATTATCATCAGAGAATTTAACTTGCTGCAGCAACTCAGAAAATAAATGAGTATAGCTCAGACTGGACTCTGCTGTAAGTGAATTGAGAACTTTTCCTCTCTTCAGCTCTATCAGAGCTTGGTCCCCAGTGCTTCACAGTAGCCATTCGGAGCTGTATTTAAGATCTTTGTACCATACACTGGTGATCCATCCAAGGAGGCCTAAGGCAGTGATCCCAGACCCTGCCTCTTCGCCAGATTGGAGGGCTGAGGAAGAGGCAGTGCCCAAATAGGCAAGCAGAGCCAGAGGTCTTTGTAGATGGAGACTGACAACATTCTCCCTCTCAGAAATGGTGACCACTGTTTTCCCAAGCTGTGCAGGAATATTAGGGCACCAGTTATTATCTAACAGGCATTACAGGAGAAAAAGGAGCTATAAAGGTGTGGAAAGCCCTAAACACAAATTGAGCAGGTTAGAGTGCTTACAGACAAAAGCAAGTCAGAAGTCCTGCTTAGCTCTGCCAGTGGCTTTATATGATGTTAGATTGGTCAAATGAAAACATGCTGTTCAGATATCAGTTACAGAAAAAGCATAAAGAAAGCCCTCACATTTTGCTGGTTTGTAGGGATTTATTACTTAGCTATCAATGTGCCCACAAAGCTATGGGTTAGTGGATACTGCTGAAGCACAGCATACCTATAGATATGAGGGCTGGAGTACTTCTCCTATGCAGAAAGGTTGAGGGAACTGGGCTTGTTTAGCTTGGAGAAGAGAAGGCTGTGGGGAGACCTCATCGTGGCCTTCCAGTACTTGAAGGGAGCATACAAACAGGAGGGGGAATGCACGTTTACGTGTGTTGGTAGTGATAGGACAAGGGGGAATGGTTTTAAACTAAAATGGGAGATTTAGGTTAGATAGTAGGAGAAAGGTTTTCACTTAGAGGGTGGTGAGGCACTGAAACAGGTTGCCCAGAGAGGTTGTGGATGCCCCATCCCTGGAGGCATTCAAGGCCAGGCTGGATGTGGTTCTGGGTAGCCTGCTTTAGTGTCTGACAACCCTGCCCACCACAGGGGGATTGAAACTAGATGGTCTTTAAGGTCCTTTTCAACCCAGGCCATTCTATGATTCTATGATACCTACAACAATGAAATTTGTTTTATTTTGGAGTTGATAGAAAATCAATGTCCCTCTAGCTTAGGGTCTAAGTACAGTACAAGAGGTTTATGTGTGTGCATTTCAAAACAAAAGTTCTTTACCCTTACAATATACAATTAAAGGTAGAACTGATTCATTTTCTTCCTCCCCAGTGCAGAGTTTTAGAATCCGGCTCTTGACTTCTAGGTGCATTGCCGCTCTCACAGGATTTTACACAGAGCTGGAACTCATAGATGTATGTAATAAAACTTTAAAACTGTGTCAAGTTTGGAAACATTCATCTGTGGGGGAGAAAGAAGGTGGAAAAAAAAAGCTAACCTACAGAGAACTTTAAAAATAGAACAAGTCCTCCAGGAATTCAATTACAGATGCCTACCAGCTGCTTCCTCTGCCTGGGACCCGCGTTTCTAGCTTCTCTGCTCCTATGGATGTTCCTTGCAGGGGAACATCCCATGTGACATGACTGATGAACAGATGGATTGGCAAGAGAGGTGCTCAGGTGTGGACTCCCCTGCTATCCCCCCATCCCACCTGCTGCTTGGGCCATCCTTTCATAGTCACGATTTTTGCTGTGCAGTTGTTGTACAATGTGGATACCGGCTGTGCGGCTACTGCTGGGACTAGCACTTTATTCTCATGCTATGTGCAATGACTTTTTAAAAAGCTTTTTATTTAGGCCCTGTAGCACTGCATCTTACAAAAAAAAAAAACATTATAAGAATCCCATCTTCTTGGATCTGTATTCTGGCTGAGTTCACAGGCAGACATTACATCCCCCATTTGCTAAAACACTGAAGTACAGATGCAGAGCAAAACTACAGGCTTCATTTCCGCAGAAAATATATGCAGATTGTAAGATATTTGCTCATAAAGGCATACACTGGATTTTCACATAATATGGACCCTGCCCTTAAGGAATGGCTTCCAAACTCATAGTCCAGAGTCAAAAAAAAAATAAATAAAAAAAAAATCTGTGTGTGCTTATTAAATTACATGTACTGTCTTTTGTTGTGTATCGTCCTTTTTGGTCTGGTCACAAATGATTCAGCTGTCCAGTTCCAGGAGAACATTTTCCAGCAATGTCATTTGGATGCAATACTCTTTCTGGTATTGTCCTGTTTTACCCCCATAGGCTTTCTGAGTGTGTGTGCCCATCTGTGTGTGGCAGTGGCAGGAGCTTTCCATCCAGTCTAGCTGTCTGCAGGATCTCACTGGTTCCGTGCTGCCTCGCTCTCTTGGGTATCGTTTCACTCTTTGATTGGGAAGAATATGGTTTCAGGGCTTGTGGCAGAAATTCATTTACTAATTCATAGGGGAGGGAAGTGGGGGATGGGAGGGAAGGGAAGGGAAATAATTCTTTGGTACAGAACAACAATCCTCCAAGGACATAGTTACAGCATTTCTTGTTAAAGTACAACATGTTTGTTTTCAAATCATGTAGAAAATGCCGTGATTCTGTGGCTTAGGCTATTGCTTTCTTAAGATACTGCTATGATGCTGGAGCACATGCAGCTGCTCTGGGCAGAGCAGTTCCCTACTGGATGTCTGGTCCCACTGATTTCAGGGGAAACTACTTATTCACAGGTCTTCATGTAACGTGATGTTGCTGCCTGACAGCTGGAGACATGAAATTGAATGCTAAACTTGATTTAAGATTTCTCAGTGATTTTTAATTTTGATGCAGGGATTCCAGCAGAACTGCATTTAATTAAGAACCTGATCCATAGCTCTTAGATTTAACTATGGGATGTGTCTGCTTACAGTTTGCAGTGCTGCCCTGCAGGAGGGATCCATAGGCTGGATCAACTCATTATCTAATTTCCCTAACAGCATTGTGCAGTTACCCTTTCTGGTTCTGTTTTGTTTCATGTTTTCTGAGGTTTCTGTCTGTAATGTTGTATGGCTGCACCCTCAGACTCCCAGTTCAGATTTGATGTTAAAATCAAGCAGTCGTTTGCTGTTTATATATATATATTATATATATACTTTTTTTTTCCCCTGCATAAGATATTAGATTAGGTTATGGGTTGAAGCTTCCACGTTTTGTTTTTAAAAGAGGCCAATACCTTTGTGTAAGTGCTATGAGGCTGATATCTGAGAAGCATAAGCGTCATAGCAAGTCACTGGAGCTGACAGATTTCAAAGAGCTGTAGCTGGTTGTGTAAGACACTAGCGATGGTTTGATGTAATGCTGTTTCCAGACAGTGTGGGGATTGCATGTGCCAGTGCTGTGTGTTGCCAGACAGAAACCACAGCAATTCACCCTCAACATAATTACCACCTACAGCAAAGCTAGCAGCTTTTAAATGAGGAGGAGTGGGATTCTTTCTCTAGGAAAACACCAAGGAGTTTAAGTCTTTCTGTAAATCAACCTAATCCTTTCATTAGAAGGGCAAAGAATAGCAACAAATCTCAGCCAACAGCACATAATGAAATATTTTTAAATACTCTCTTTGATGTTAAACTGTAGCACTGGCAGAATCCAGAAAATCAGATGGCACTTCTTAGAACTCATACAGCGGTGTTACGTGATGGTTTTAGAGGTGCAGCACAGTCTCTTTTACAGGCAAAGCTTTCATTTGCATTTTTAGGTACCTTGCTTTCCTTCTATCTTGATGCTAGGATTAATATTACTATAATTATAGCCGTAGTCACCTACAGGCTGCTTTTGGTTGGTTGTTTACTCAAAATAGACAGGAACATTGTTAGAGGGGAAAATACCAAATTGAAAATGTTACTTTTAAATTCCTCGCTTCCTTTTCTTACCTACTTTACTAATTCCTCTCTTTAATATATTAACTGAGGTTGCTTGTGTTTTTTTGTTTTTTTTTTTTGTATCCTTCATGGAGTGTAACCATGCAAAAACAGACATGCAGGATTAGATTGTCGAGCTGTGCTGGTGGGAGCAGCAGATCAGGGAATTGTGAAGTGCTAACCTTGGCACCTGATCCAAGTCCCATTGTAGCAAATTAAACGATTTCTATTGATATGAGAGTCATGATAGGATCCCTCTGGCCACACTCTCCTATTATCCTTGCTGCTAGCACTGTCTGTTCAGTGTTCACTGGGGGCTGGTGACTGGATTCCCCTCCTTTGTGTTAAGTGAGCAGTGTAAAAAGCATCACTCACAACCAACTAGGACATTTTTACTGCTGCTCACCAAGAAACCGGTCATCTTTTTTGGTGTAGAGGTTTCCTAGTAATTGCTTCTCACTGTTACAAAACGAAGGTAGTTGTAGTACAAATGTGGATGGGGAAAGCAAAACCAACGGTTATGTTTGTTAATAGCTCTGTGTAGGGACCTAAGCACCTACCCAGCTATCAGGTAATCTAAGTGGGCTGATGGTGCTGTGCTACTTTCAAATCTGCCTACTTAGCTTGCAGGTAGAATCAGTTACTTTAGCATTTATATGATCTGTATTACTCTTTCTTATAATTACCGACACACAGAAAGACTGATATTAAAAAAAAAAAAAAAAAGCGTTTTCTTGTGGTGCAGATCTAGGGTATCAGTCATTTTGATGAAGAGTTTAGTTTTGTTTGTGAGCCTTTTGCATTTGCACAGTACATGCCTCTGAGGCTGAAAGATCATTCTGTCCTAGCATAACCTTAGGGTGCCTTCAGTGCAAAATATAGCGTTACAATACAGAAACACACTGGCTGCCAAATACTTTGGACAAAGTGTGGAAGGAGTCCACTTTGCCCTGCTAGAGGGGACTGTAAGAAGTGGGAGGGTGGGAGGAATGCATGTCATTTGATTATGAAACATTCTAGCTGTGCACATCTGCACAAATGAATCTTCTGAGCTGAACGTACCTGACAGGCACACCTGTCTGAATATGAGATCAGCTCAAACTTCTCTGTGTACTTCTTAGCTTTTAACTAGCAGCCACTCTGACATGTTGTCTTTTAGCAGCCATGCCTTATGAAAGGGTTTGGCTATTAGTTTTGCAATAATTACATCTGTAATCTTGTTGAGAAGCATCTTAATTAGTGATGTAAGTACCAACTATAAGAACTGTGTTCAATCCATGTGAGCTCTCAGCTGTGAAATAGTTCGTATTACCATAAGTCTCCTTGAGATGGATTTTTCATCCCCTGAAACATTACACTGGCCTCACCTGTGCCTGAACTGTTTTTGTGTACAATTCAATACCAAAAGCAGGAGAAAGTTTCTCAGATGGTTTCCTGTGAATCTTTGCTCTAGGTGAGGGAGGAAACAGGTGCGCTCACTGTCTGGAAAAGGGCTGGCTGGTTGATCAATAGATCAGATAGTTGTGTGGGCAGGGGTGAATATCCTTTGCTACTCTTAGGCATAGAGGTAAGATGACGATTTTCTTTCTCTATTGAGTTGCTGCCTGCTAGGTGGAGTGGTATTTAGGCCAAGAGGTGGGCTTGCAGTGGTGAAGCCATGCTTGTCCAGCTAAGATACCCGTGGCATTGCTTGACTCCCAAAGGCAGTCAGGAGGTATGCAGCCTGCTGCCCAACAGGAGCATTTAGCATCTTCCCACAAAGACCCAGTGATCTGTGAAGGATGTGGGAACGCAGTATAACATTCAATGTGAAATAGCTGTCCTTTACTGTTGTCAGCGTGTGTGATACCATAAACCCTATGGCAGGTGTTTAGAGTAACATGCTCCCAGAGAAAGCCTTTTCTAATCAATAATCAAGTTATTTTAACTATGGCTGCCTTTACTTATGCCTGCATTGTGTTGGCTCCAACGTGGAGCCCTAATCTGGGTAAAACTTGAGGCAGGAGGACAGTGTTCTCGGACAAGGCACCTACCTGCACTTCCCTTCATCATCAGTGCAAGCTCAGTGCTCGTATATGCAGGTAAGTGCCTGCATGGCATCCCTCAGGAATCAGGCCAGCAAGATCTGACAATTCCTCCCAGCCCTGCTTTTTTCTTTTACGTTACAATATAAAATTTATACTTGTGTGTTAATAAACAGATCATAATGGTTATCTCAGAATTCATTGTCATTTTGCAGAGCTCTTACGAGGCCAGTAGCCTAATGCTGCAAAGTTGTTTGTAATGTTTAGCTTCTGCACCTAAAGCAGTGAGGTAGCCATGGTAACTGTCTCGCCTATACACAGTACCCGGTCTGCCATCTCACATAGGTCAGAGAGCACGCACCTTCCCGGATACTGACTCAATTTACTGTTTCTTAAACATCAGGTACTTCTAAAGAGAGACTGGCTCAGCTTTTTTTTTTTTTTTTTTTTTTTTTTTAATAGAATTTCATATTTAATTAGCAGTTTGAGCCTCTGCATTCTGCTGTAGAGGGCAATACAAAAAGCCTTTACCAATAAAAATAATTCTGTTGCCCACACCTATTCAGATTAAACCTGTCTCACACTGAAAGTGTTAAGGGCTTCATAGCAAGGAAATTCCAAATTGTTTCTACTTTGTACTTCACCACTGAAGAATCATCATAATATAGAGTTTAAGACAGCACCTCTTCATCAAGGTCTTCCGTCATATACTCAGTGTACTCTGTTTCCTTTGATTTCCATTGAGTGAATGTGCTCCAGAATTAGACTCCAAAGACTCTTTCCTTCCCCATCTTCTCGTTGATTTGCAAAATATATATTCATTGAAGAATCTTTGTAAGGTGCTTGTTCACTGACGATTTATTCCTGTTCTAATCTATAATGTATGTTTACTTTTGTCAGAGGTACTTACCTGCATATACCAAAGCATGAGCAAAATTCTAGATAAAACTGAATGAAATGCTTGGAACTTCTTTTCACCTGCCACCTTGAGCTTGTCATGTCCTTTTTTGACATCGTTTTGCTTTATCTTGGTCTGTTCTGTCAGTTCCAATGTTTTTGCTATAATGAATCATCAAGTGTGCTTCTTTTTATTATTTGAACTTAGTGATTTGAATGTGAAAGCTGAAGAACAAGTCCAGCTAATAGCCAGATGCTTCTTTCTCAAATACTCACTTGCCCTTTTCCAGTCCCCTGCAGAGCTGTTTTATGAAACAAGATGGCATGATTACCAGTTACTGAGGGGAAGAAGCTACACATCAAGTGTCACATGTGTGGTATTATAACATGACATTGGTATAGCCAGTGGGCAGGGAGGAAAAAGGCAAATTCAGAGGGGACAAGAAGGAAGAAAAAAGATGGAAGACAGCAAAACAGGAGAGACAAAATCCAGACCCTCTCCCAGTCTTGTACATTGTGCCTTCTGCACCATATAAATCTGTCAGGCTTTTGGCTGAGTCTTGGCAGCTCTGGGTGCCACAGTTTGAATACTAATAATTCTTCCTACATATGGTTAATTTTAGGTCAGAAAATGACATTAGGTGTGTAGGCAGAGGCATCTGCCTAAGTGACATTCGATCCTTAGCAGCCAAAAAGACATTTCATGAAAAAGTGGAGTCACAGGGAGATAGAAAGGCACTTAATATGTATAGGAAACCAATTTATGTAACGAAGTCATTGCAAATTTGTAATTAATCAAAGGGACTAAATAATGGTGACATTCTGGGCAGTGTTATTTAGGGCTAAATAAGGGATCTGGTGTTCATAGGCTGTCATCAGTACTGAGATGTCTGATACTCTGGCTGTCTCTGCCATGCAAAGGCATTCTTTAGTGTCTAAGAAGATGAAGTATTTTGGACGTTGTTACTACAAGAGCAGAAAAATGAGCTGTGGGTGGTAGAAGGACAAATCTGAAGAGTTACCTGGCTGAGCAAATGAACATGGGTACCCAGGTCAACTCCTGTACAACGTCTCACCGAAGAGAGGAGCCTAGAGCTTCTCTCTAAGAAGCTGCCTTTTGTTCAAAAGCTGAAGTGGCTTCTACCTGTCGTTGTTTTTGTATACAGCAGTATTATGTTCCTAAGCAAAGATGAAGACTGAGAGATGAAATGCAGACATTTTACGTGTGAGGATTTCATCGTTAATGTACTCTATTGAATGGCAATTCTTTTTTTTTTTTTTTTCTCTTGTACAATGTAGAGTTTCAGACAGTGTTTTGGGTCACTGTAACGTTCTGCTCTGGGTGTCTCCTCATTGGAGATTTAATAAAAACAGTTCTTCTCTTGAATCTACAGTGCACTGCACTAGTTCTTGGATCCAGTACAAATAGACTTGTTATACTTCATGTTCTCTTTTAAACACATGAGGATTGCCAAAGAAGATCAGACCAGGGGATTAGAGTTCTGTCTCTCTGTGTGGCCATCACCAGATGCTTCAGAAGAAGGTCTAAGAATCCCCACTGTAGGCAGAATTGAAGTTTTCTATTCTTCCTGAAGTCTTGGGATAGTCCTTAACAGTAAGATCATAAATCTGTGGCCCCTAAAGCATGAGATTTTGTCTTCTTTCCCATAGTTGTTTTTTTTTAACATTTCTATTGTAATTGGTTTTGCTTGTTGTCTGTAGGAATGCCCACATTCTCCTTGAGTCTTGCTGAATTCTTGGTCTCGGTGACTTCCCATGGTAATGAGTTCTGCCATCTAATTATGTGTGGGTTAAAAGTATTTCTTTATCACTTTTTCATTGACCATCTCTGGATGCCGCTAAAGGCCCCATCCTGTGTGAGAGAGGCAACAGGAATTCCTGACCACTTACCACTCATACTTTGCTGTACTATCACATCTTTTCATCTCTTTTCCAATGTGAGCAATCTCAATCTTTAATATGACAGATATATCTGTGCTCCCAGCACTTCTCTGAGCCTGCTGGAAGATAGCAACCTGCTGTAGACACAGAACTTCAGATAAAGCTATATATACCATTGACCTAATTTAAGGCACTAATTTTGTTTATACTGTTTCCCACCCCATTCAAACTTTATTGAGGTCTTCACAGAGATATACTAATTAAGTGCACCAGCAATACTGCATTCAGGATAGAGGGTTTTGTTTTGTTTTACTAATAATCAGAAAACTGAAATCACAGAAATCACTAAACTGTCAATTATGTAGCCCCTAAGATTGCTAGTGAATTTTGTTTTGTAATTAATTTGAAACACTAATTTGTTGGTAGGCACGTATAGTCTAATTTCTAGACATTGGAACGGTTAAGTTCGTCTTGGTTTTCATAATGCCATTGAGTTCTAATGTTGGGATGTTGCATGCCATTTGTCAGACAGATGTCATTAGTGAGGATATCAGCACTCTTGAAACACAGTAGAAAAAATTGCAAACAGTTACAGGACCTCCAGAGCAGGTTTTCTCCAGGCTCATCTTCAATGTATGCTTTACTTAACAGCACTAAAGAAGCATATGACTTTCTATTTCCATAGCTACCTGCTGTGCATGTAGGAACGTTCCAGTGTTAATATATTTCTCCTTGGAAGCAATAGAAATTTAGGCACTATAATGGCAAGACCTTCATAATAAATGTATACTAAAATATATTATGATGAAACAGCTACTGCACATGTGCAGCAGTCTTATCTCTGTCATAAATAACTCAGCAATTTTAACAAATATTAAATATAAAGGGGCAATTTAATATTATGGGTGAACAGCTTGCGTATTTAATTTTATATAAACATGAATCTGTCTTTTAGTAGTGGGAATGTAAAAAGCTGCGACGGTCTCATGAAAATGTGTCTCTTTGTCTTCTCTAACTTTGAACAGCTGATTTAATTTTGAGCAAATTTGGTCATGTTTTTCAACCAGTTCTAGAGGTGCTTGAATGTGTCTTTTTTTCTGTTCAAACTGGAAGAGAACTTTTTCCCTGATCTTGTGAAACTTAGCATTTAGAAATTGCTGTTGCTCCTAAAATAAAAAGACAGCTAAGAAGCTATTGAAATCTATCATGACAGCTAATACACCTCTGAAAGTTATTAAAACCAAAATGTTACTCTGTTAACAATGTTTCAGTTTCATTCAGCAGCTTTGGCTAATAGAAATGGTTTATGAAACTTCTGCTGCAGTGTTACGCAAAGTCAGAATTATTTCCATAGCACTCTTCAAAGGATGCTATTAGGTCTATTTGTTTGAACTGATGAAATCTTAGACTCCAAGAGTAGAAAGGCTAATATTGGCCTCTAATTTAAAAGGGAAGATTGAGAACTGCTTTGAAAGAGTTTTTCCTAGTAAAAGATGCCTTCAAAAATCAGAACATTTGTCCTTTGGAAGGGAAGTTCTATTAAAGAACTTTAGATATGCCAAGAAAGACCAATTCCAGCATCCAGTCACTGCAGTTTTGTGAATCCACAGGTAAAAGCACAAGTATACCCTGATTGCCCCTGTACAGGTGCTTAATATGTTAATAGCATTAATGGGAGTTGAAGTACGTTAGGCTAGCATAGTGTCTGAATCAAGAAGGGCAAATCAGTCTTTGTTCCTGGAGAATAAACTTGCCAAATGCTTTTTTCCGGCCTCCCAAGGATTTCAGTGTTGAGGTCATCATAGAGTCCAATTCTTCCACGTGGAAGCACAGCCTTTGCCAGAACAGCAACAGAGCTCAGATCTTAAAGAAGTTCATTTTACTTGTGAGATTGCCATTTCTAATACTTTCTGAAGGGGTCTTTCCCTTCTGGGCTGGCCTTATTTCATAATTCTGGATCATCATTAATTCATAGTTACTTGGGCTCCTTTGCTGACAGTGGATACACAGATTTGCTGAGCCGCTGAATGAGGAAGAAGAGATGTGGTGCGTTACTATAGCTAAGTGTCAGTGACTGTGTTCTTGCTGAGAGTTAGAAGTAAGGATCTGAGCTCCTCCTAGCACATAGAATCAACAAATCTGCTGAAGAAGGTTGCTTAATATTTACCTGATATTTACCTCCTCTGGCAATTGAAGTCATGAGTCAGGCTCCTAAAAATGAAACTACTTTGGTTTGGTTTCTTAATGATCAAAAACACAACAGCATATTGTGTTTTTTGTTTGTTTGTTTGTTTGTTTGTTTTTAGTTTTTGTTCTTTTAGTCCTCTGTTTTTTGCCACACAGATTTCACATTTTCATGTACTTTTCCTGGAACCTGGAGCACCCAAAATCTTAGTGTGTCTGTGTGTGTAGTTTTTGTTTGTTTGTTTGTTTTTTATGCTAAACAGAATTTTCATACAAGCACACAATTCTAGGTGTTGAAGTTAAAGTGCCAGCCATCATGAAAAGGATAATACAATTGGAGAATTAACAATTAAAGAAAATTCCCGATTAAGGTTACTGGAAAATTGTTCCAACTACTAAGGTGTTGGTTTTTTTTTTTATTCTTTTAAACCAGAGAACATTGAATTAATTAAAATATTTTCAAATCACCCCTGTCAAGATGGATAGCTAATAAAGACCAAGGGCTAGATTTGTATTGTGTCTAACTTAGCTTTACTTTTTTGTTTGTCTGAAATACCTCCTGTTTTTTGAGAGAGAGTACCATCAGGGCAGTAGCTGGCTTTGCTTGAGGTGGGAATTGTTCTCTTCAGCATAAAAATGGAGGAAGATATTTTGTTTTCTTTGCCATGCTGTGCAGTATAGAGCAAAGGGAGAATCTGCCTATCATTGCAAATAGCACTTAGGCCATCTCATAATGTATCTTGACCCCATCCAGGCTATTCTTTTGAGTTAATGTGTGCTCATTTTCCAGCAAGGTGGATGCTAAGGCTGTGTTTCCATATACTGTTGATAACATTGGCTGTTTAAATATTGCTGCTGTCCTGAACTGCCCCAAGGTAGACTTCCTTTAGCTGCTTCAGTTTTGCTTCTTGGATAAGAGCTGCCTAAATCTGCTTTGTCCAGCTGTTTTCCTTTGCAGTGGCTTCGGTCGGTGCCGAACTGTAGTATTGCAAACTCCCTTGGCCCGCCTTTGTATGTTGGCCTTTCAAGAAGTTAAAGTCATTTCAGATCTTTCCTGTTACACTGTTTAAGGCCTAGTTTTGTACAGTCTTTAGGCACCTAAAAATGCAAGTGTACTTAGAGGCAGACATGCATGCACACGCTCACTTGGATTTCTCCTTAATGCCTAAAGTTCAAGAAAACAGCACTTCTAGGGATCTATATAGCTAAGGTTGATGATCACTGTCAAAAGCGCAGCTGTAAATTGTACGAGAGATTCTGGCAATTACATGTACTGGGTGTTGTAGTATTCAGGCAGGAATGAGTGGCCTTGGAGGAAAAATGGTTGTTTTTGGTAAGGTCTTGGGATTGTTTTGAGACAAGACACCCATCTCATGATTATTTTTGTAGAATCATAGACTATCCCGAGTTGGAAGGGACCCACAAGGATCATGAAGTCCAACTCCTGGCTCCACACAGGACCACCCAAAACCAGACCCCATGTCTGAGTGCATTGTCCAAATGCTTCTTGAACTCCAGCAGGCTCGGTGCCGTGACCACTGCCCTGGGGAACCTGTCCCAGTGCCTGACCACCCTCTGGGTGCAGAACCTTTCTCTAACCCCCAGCCTGACCCTCCCCTGTCCCAACTCCATGCCGTTCCCTTGGGTCCTGTCGCTGTCCCCAGGGAGCAGAGCTCAGCGCCTGCCCCTCCGCTCCCCTCGTGAGGGAGCTGCAGGCCGCCATGAGCCCTCTCCTCAGCCTGCTCTGCTCTGGGCTGAACAAACCAAGGGACCTCAAGTGCTCCTCATACGTCTTGCCCTCTACACCCTTCACCACATTTGTCACCCTCCTTTGGACACTAATAGTTTTATGGCCTTATATAGTGGTGTCCAAAGTTGTACACAGTACTTGAGGTGAGACTGCACCAGTGCAGAGGAGAGCAGGAGATTTTTTAAGGTAGTAAATGCTGAGAATTGGTTCCTTTTAATATTAATTATTATTAATAATAATTAAAAAGTTACATACGGAGCAGCTCTTGCAAAGTGAATAGGATTAACTGGGAGCATTTGTGTATATCCAAGAAGGTGATACTTGTCAATGGCATATCCACAATAAAACCCCAAACCAGAAGGTAGTCATTTGGTGTTTAATGGATCAAAAACTAATAGCAAGTCCACTGAAAGCATTCAAGAGGCCTGGTAATCTGAATTAAAAAATAATCCTGATAACCTGTTTTAGCAAATGTGTAGATAGCATACCTAATTCAAATAGGATAGGCAGTATGTCTGCAATGCACGCCTTATCTAGTAAATCAGGTATCTGTAGTGCTTTGTCTTTGTAGTTCAACACAATAGCAACACAGTGAAACAAAATAATGTAATGAAAGTACTTTTTGGCCACTTTTATTATTTTTCTCTAGCTACCTATTTCAAATTGCTCTTAAAACATCAAAGCACCGTAGTATTCATAAGTATGCATCTGGAAATTAAGTGTCTGTGTTTGTAAATAGTTACATTAGGACATTTAGGGGTAAATTTTCCTTGGAGAGCATGGAGAGTTCCACACAGAAATCCTGTTAACAAATAATAGGTGCATAACTCCCTGTGCATCACTTTGAAAGTTTGCCCTCTGCAAGAGTTAGATAATTTTAGTCTTTGAAAATTATGCTTTTCAGATTTGGTCTTTTTCTGCAGTACATTATTGATGCTACAGTCATTAATGCTTCTGAATAATCACAGTCAAATCTTACATTGCTTTCTTTCAGTGGTGGAGAACTTGGTTTATTGTATGCCTCAATGCTTTGTCTTGTACAAGACAACGTTGCAAAGGAAAAAATACATACGTGCAAAAACTATCAGTTTTGCACATTATGACCACAGATGGAAACCATGTAACCAAATGAGCAACAGAAAAAGTGAGAGATATTAACAGAAATACTTGGCTATAACAAAGACTTGTTCCATGTTTATAAACGTTATGACTGTATTTAGAGATCGTATATTTGGACAACAAAATAAACATTTGACAGTTAATATTTTATGGCCCAGTAGAAAAATCTTACACAAAATTAAACTGAATTTTAAAAAAATCTAAATCAGAATGTGCCAATGCTGAGGTTTTCACTAATCCAAACTGTTTTCATCTACTGCTGTATTCATAGTGGAGACACTTTTTAGAGATACTGCCAAAAAAATAATCTTTCTTTTAATATGCCATTTTCCTGAGCTTCTTCAGGTTGCAAAATTGGACAGTTACCAGGCAAAAAATGGTTTTCCTGCAATGTATCCAGTATTCTTTTCACTATCCATGTTTAAAATAGACTGGCAATAGCATTTGTTTTGCAATATTCTGGCACTTCAGCTTCCAGCTTTATGTGGAACCTGGAATTGCAAAGGACAACTGAAAGATGGAAAAAAAAAAAACAACTACTTTTTTAAACCACTGTAGCGTGGTTTAGAGAAAGGTCATGCTTGTGGTTCTTCTTTTTATCTGACCGTCAATGTATCTCTGCACTAGTTACAACCCTGGGTTTATCAGTTAGCATTTGTGATGTAGGCAAGTTGTATTAAGACAAGTGGGATTAATACCAGATTTGTGTAGTATTGAACAATGGCACATTTAAAATGTGGGGCGTCTCTGCCTAATGAGAGACAGCTGAGAGGTGTGGGTGGCCAGTTCTGCTCTCGTAGGAGAACTGTGTCATGAAGTCTGGCACATTTTTTTTCCCCCTTTTGTAAAGTTGTATAACAACTTTTGCCAGGCAAAGTACGTGTCTATTCCTTCTCCTACTGAAGTTGCTGGCAAAGCTCCCATTGATTTTAGTGGAAGCAAAGCTGGACACCAGCTGGACCTAACCTCATTTTTTAAAGTGCTTTTTCCTAAGAGTGAATAAATGCCCCAGTGTACAAGTAACTCTTCTCTTGGGTGTCATATTTTATTGGTGAAAATATATCAGTTTCAACTATCAGTTGGTTGTTGTAAGATATTGCTATAAAAGATCAAAACTAGGAAAATGCTCACTCTGTGTAAAAACAAACAAACAACGCCCAAAGCAAACAACCTCCCCAACCCCGTAAGCCCCCTGGAAGTTGCTGGCGTCATGAAGACAGCATATTTCTACTTTGAGGTTATAGGAGGAGTTCAGACTGCAAGGTTCTGTTCTAAGCACATGCTTGTGTAACACTGTGCACATGGTAGCTGTATGCCCGTTGATCCGTTTTGGAGCTGAGATGATGTCTATGTCATCTTCCTCATCCTTCCCCTTACTGTATTTCATTGCCAAAGGAAATAAAGGAACAAAGTAGTATAAAAATGGGCAAAAAACAACAAAAAATCATCCCACAGCAGACACTCAGATCAAGCAAAACAGAAATTTCATTTATAAATGATGAGAAGAAACATGTAGGTGGTTTTTTTAAACAATCTTCATAGAAAGTCAGGCTTCAAACCTCATCTATATTTACTACAGGAAAAGGTGGCATGTTATCTTCATAGATTATGTGAATGACATATTTTTTGTCACCCAGCTTGTTCTCCTAATGTAGACCACAAGATCTTCAAATAGTCTCTGTCTGGGAACCCTCCCAGTCATGATTTAGTAACTGTGAGCAATAGAGACTCTATCACACCTCTTCATAAGATGTTCCAATAGCTAAATGCATTTACTCTTGCAGGAAGGAGGATGGGGGGGATTGGGGGATGGGGAGGACGGACAATAGTAACCCACGAATGGAAAAAATCAGCCCTTTCTACCTCTTTACTAGCTTCTCACCATTGCATCTTACACCTTTATCTTGTAGGCTGAAGTCATCCATTATCAGATTTCTCATGCAGATAGTCAGAAACAGAGTTCATGTAGTTCATATATAGACTGATAAGCTCAGAAGATTGAAAGCCTTGAATTTCTGAAGAGAAGGCATGTATTATTTTCTAATCTCTCTTGTAGAGCTTCTCCAAACCTAATCCAATTTGTCAGCATTCTTCTTTTGATGCAGAATTCCTACAGTAACATGCCTCTGCATGTAGAGAAGTAAGGTAGTTTCACAAATCCTTCTCAATAGCTCTGGTTGTAATTGCCAGAATCATGTGATTTTGGGAGATATCATTCTGCTGATTTTTGTCCAAAGACTTCAGTTCTTCCTTAGAGTCATATCCTCCTAGAGAAGAGTCTTATATTTTATGATGCTCTTTATTCTATTGTCACTATATTTGTAACTAGACATAAAAAGATCTGGACATTGTGAGACTCACATTGTTTACTTCTACTCAGTTTAATGAATGATGCCTAAACTGTTTATCAGTGACCTGACCTCATCCGAGTTTTCTTTTTGTGTCCTTTGAAAAAGCTTTTAAGGATTATATTCTATATTCTCCCATTTGATTCAAAAATAAAAATCAAGCAGACAATAAATATTTTCTGAGTTGCCCATTACAAGTCACAGAATCACAGAATCACAGAATTTCTAGGTTGGAAGAGACCTCAAGATCATCGAGTCCAACCTCTGACCTAACGCTAACAGTCCCCACTAAACCATATCCCTAAGCTCTACATCTAAACGTCTTTTGAAGACTTCCAGGGATGGTGACTCCACCACTTCCCTGGGCAGCCTGTTCCAATGCTTCACAACCCTTTCAGTGAAGAAGTTCTTCCTAACATCTAACCTAAAACTCCCCTGGCTCAACTTAAGTCTGTGCACTAGTTTATGTTTTCTTGCTTTAAGTTGCAAATTGAATTCTGTCATAGCTGTTAATGCATTTAGTACGTATCATTGTGGGGCTATAGCACTGTAATTTTTCAATAAAAAAATTGGCCTTACAGGATTGTGTCACACCAGCACTTTATCAGATGTCACCAGAGTGATATTTTCACCATGAGCAAAAACACAGAAGATAATCAACAGAAGTTGGAAAAGGTCTATTTCTCTTAAACTCATAGTGAGGCAATTATTATGACATGATATTATAACTACTGCTGATTTATAGTACCTTGCTTTAATTATGTGTTAATGGAGCTCAAAATCATCCATTCCTTTGTTTTGCCCAGAATTGATACCAAACTCACAGTTTATATTTTATCTAGGTCATCCTGATTACATTTTCTAAGAGTGTCATGGCACACTAGATTTCTCTTAGTTCTCTGTGATTTTGTTTCTGTTCCTCTGTAATTTTTGTTCAGCTCCTCTGTAATATTTGGCTACAAGTTATTGAAATCTGAAGATTTAATGTGCCTAACATTCATGCATCCAGCTGGATTAATACAGGAATATAGTCACATCATCCACTGTGTAAGAGAAATATTTGTTGGACATGACTGCCTTTTCTGTGTTGTCACTGATTTGAACATTTCCACCTCATTATTTTAATGTAAGTGAAAACCAGAAGAGATCCCCAGACCTATAGACCAGACCTATAGACCATAGATCTCCCCAGACCTATAGAGATCACAGACTATAACGTATCATTCAAATTCCTTATGCAGTCTGCAAGTTGTATGAGGCAGGACAAATAATTCTGGCACAGTTATACAGGGGACTGTATAAAGTTTAAAGACCAACTAGTATAATGAAATATGGACTGAGAAAAACGTAACTTGTTTGTGTCTACGTGTTCCTATTGGAGTAATTTTTCCCTATTGGAAACTTTTGTTTGTCAATCCCTAGCTATTTTAAACTGCAACAATAACCAGTTGTTGCTTTCTTGTGTCCTCAGTCTTTATCCTAGCTTTTGTTAGAGACAATGCCGTGGTATTCATGTGTAACAATAAGACTGTTATGTTTCATTGTGTTTTTTTTTTTCAGGGCTATACAATGTTCTAGCTATTATAGAAGAATTGCAGTCAGCTGAGTAATGTTTACATACCATTTCCATACCCTAATAAGAGGTATAAAGAAAAGTTTATTGTAGCCAGCAGGGGAGAGATTCAGCTTGGAAGACCAGGACTTCTGTTGTGTGAAGAAACATAGTCAAGGGAAGGCAGCACTGTGCTGCCTAGTGTGCTTTTATTTTTGACCTCTGCTTCAGTAATGTGAGTGTCAGTAATGGTTGCTGCAAACTGCTTATTCATACTACTGTTGCACTCATTTGCTTTCGGGCAATGTTAATTTTGTGGGTGTACTAAGTTAGGAAATTGTTTACAAGGACATCAGCGACATGGCTGTCTTGCTTGCCCTGGTAGCAGTTTGTCTCATCCACCTGATGGGGCAGTTCTTTACTGTGTTTTTTGCCATTCCCATAGAAGCATACCCAGGCACCCACACCAGCAGTATCAGCACATGTTCTGTGAGCAGGGTCTTTTCAGCATTTTCTAGCATGGTGCCTCACGCCATCATGCACTGGGGGTGACTCGCATTTCTGATACATTGTGTAAGCATTTGTGCATTCCTCACCTCCAGTACATGTTGCTGGGCTGCAGAAAAACCGTTTCCGCTCTTTGTAGTGGCAGCTAAATTTCACAAGAAACTTAATGACTTGGGGAAGTCGCATGGCTGCCCAAGGTCATCACAAGGGAGCTTGCAAATGTGGGGCTGAGACTGAGGGTGCATTTCTGACACAACTGTCAGGCAAAGCAGAGGTTCCATTCCTGCTTTTCAAGCACAATGCCCTTGACTTTTGACGGGCTTCTGAGAACTGAAAGTGTTGTCTGGATTCACGGGAGGTTGAGAGAGAGACAAAGGGAGGAAGAGAGAGCAGGAATCCTTATAATGAAGACTTGGAGCAAGAAATGAAGTCCATGCCTTAGTTTGGGTACAATCAGGGCAAGATTCCTCATTCCATAGCCAGCTGGAGAAATGTATTCTTATTACTGCTCCTCCTGTTGTCTTTGAAGGTAGCAAGGCAGGAAAAAAGATCTGAGATATGCCAAATGTCCAAATGTTACTTTTTACCAGGCAAAAAGACCCAAGCACTATATCATTCAGGTTATTAGTCAAATGCTATTTCATGGTCTTTAACATTCTTCCTGATAAAATAAAGGCTGTTTTGATTGAACAATAAAACTTGTGACCATGGGTGTTATTTTTAACACTATATAGATGGTTTTTGGTGTTTCTTCCCATGACCGTACTGTGGCTGTTTATATAATTTACCATGGTGCTCTGTTAGTCAACAACAAACTGCGTAGACTGCTGGTTTAGGATGTTGACTCAAGCTTAGTGGTTAAGCCAATGGTATGGCAAATACCAGCCTTTCTTATTAAAAGCATATCTCAATGCAGTGCCTATTTCTGGGTCCTGGTCCAGTGTTATGAAGAGTTTCTCCTCTTTGATCCTATTTGTATGACACGGTTTCATGATTCTGTGATATATACACCTGAGAGAGTTTGAAAAGACTTTATCCCTGTTCTTAGTCCATGTTTCTCACTTCTTCAGTAATATGTTTGGCTTCTTTATGAGATGTGGGAGGTTCACTTTCCTGTAAGACACTGAAGTTAGGTCACGACTAGGGACAGGATGTTGAGCAGAAGGTGGCACACTTAGAAATCTTGAAATTTCTTATGAGCTACCCTAGTGTATTTTGCCCATGCATGCAGGGTTAAACCCCATTGCAAACTAGGCTGTGAAAGAATCTGTCGCCATGTGTGGTCCTCAGAGATTTCTGGTTCTTGGTCTTCCTCTGTAATGTAGACCACAGCTGGCTTAAGCTTACCTGAAAAATTCACCTAATAAATTCCTTGGCACTGCAGATGTGTAGGTGATGCTTTTATTTTTCTTGCAGCTATTGTGTTTATGGCTTTTGATTTTTTTAATATGGGTCTTGCAATTTTCTTGGCTGATCGAGAGAACTTTGTATAGACTATTATCAAATGAAAACATCAGAATGTGAGAACTAGGAAAGAATGTTTTGCATTGTCAACCTACATATACAGAATATTGCATTCTGATACCTGTTTGAGGTGGACAAGCCCATTGTTTTTGAGGTACGTGAAGCAATGAAACCATGAAGTGGCATGTGCCTGCCTTTGGAAATACTGCTAAGTTGACAGAGATGTGTGTGGATAGTGCTTTCTGAGGTATCTCTGGGCATTACTTCCCCGCTGCTTGGTTCCTGGTGCCTGTGGTGATAATGGTGGTGAATTAATTGAAAAGTTGATGATCACACTAACATGCAGGTGCTGATGAGCTGCTAAATACTGAGAATGCTTCTGGTGCACATATTTTTAAGACCTGTTTTTCATTAAAGACAGTAGGTGAGTAAATGTAAGGAAGAAGTAGTCTCATTTTTCTGCTAACTGTTGAAATGAATGATTTTTCTCCTTCTGTGGTAATCATCAGAGGCCTTGCCCATACTTTTTTTAAAATAAAATCTTAGGTTGTGCATACACCTACAGTTATTGTCACCTGATGACTCTATAAAGCTGAGTGTTGACTGCAGGTGTTCCCAGGAGACCAAAGGCAAAATGAAAACGCCAAGTAGTTGGTACCCCCACTCTTAATTCAGTGTGTCTTGTGTTGCAGAACATATGCAAAATGAAAGAGAAGTTCTTCAGAGAGCTGCATGCAAATATTAACTGGTTGTGGTTTTGGAAGTAAAGGAACAAGGAGATACAGAGAATGCTTTTTAAGCTCTTCTATCAAATGTCATATCTCTGTTTTAATATTTCATGTGATGTGGCTTCTTTCAGATGATCAGGTGGATTATATGAGATCAGAGAAAAGGGAGTGATACTATTCAGATACAGAAAACAGAAAGTACTGCCATGGCAGGGGAGAGCACAGACTACAGAGCATTAGTTCTTTGTAAAATGTGTTTCAAAATCTACATATTCCAGATATCCAGTAAAAAATATTGAGGTAGAAGTATTTGATTTATAATCAATAAGTTTAAAATATACTTCAAAGAAAGCTTTTACAACAGTATCTTAGAATTCTTGCAATGAAATTTGTTAGATAAGACCATTAGATGCTTGTTTTCTGGACAACTTTACCATTTGTATGCTTAAAAATTATAAAGCAAAGACTTAATAAATTATGTATCAATGTTAAACAGCTTGCTTTTCAAACAAAAGAAACTGGCCACTACTGTAGTTTCTTCTGCTATTTTTATCTTTCTCTTACAGGGCAACAATTTAAGGAAAATACTCCTATACCGCTACTTCAAAGGAGAATATGGAAGTGGTGTGAATGGGCCTCTGTCTGCCAGCTACAGCAAAACTGCACAAGTGGGAGGTAAATCAACACACATCATTTAAGAGAAACAAAACTAGCAGCACCATTTCTCCTAAAAGGCACATTGGAAGTGCTCCAGGGATTTAGCTAGTAAATAAATCAAACAAGTCTGTAACCAGTTAGAAGAGAGGTAGTATCAGACTTTTCCTGTTTTTAAGTTGCATGCACCTGTTTCAGATGGCTGATGAGCATTTGGCAGCACTGAAGTAGGAACTAACCCACCCCCCAATCAATCATTCAATTCAATTCCAATTGGTAACACCATTTGCTAGTAAATTCACATCCAGGAAAACAGCGAAGCATGCAACATTTGTACAAATATACTGCTGTTTCTGGAAATCAAACAACTTTTTGAAATTCCAGATCCTTTATTAATACATGAAAAAATAAGAAGAAAAAAAAAAAAAGTGAAGTGAAAAAAAAATGTTGTTACTACTTTGTTTAAAACAGTACCATATTTTTCCTGATGTAGTTGACGCAGTTACATTTGTTTAAATGCGTGTATAGCAGGAAAGATAATCTGTAATAATAAAAGATGGTTGATTTAATGAGTTAATACAAAATCCCTCAAAATCACACCTTACAGAACATCATGATGTTGCTGGTCTAGGAATTAGACTGACAAAAACATTTAGCTAGAAGGTCATACTGATAACTAGAATGAATTTACTGGTATGCAATCCTTGTACATATTGGACCTGTGACTGAAAAACAGATTTAAAAGTGTTTTTAGACCACTGATCATACAAATTTTTGTGTATGCAACAGTGGAATTAAAAAGGGGGATTCTGTGGACAAAGCAGTGTTGTTTCCAACTTTATTTCAGATTTTATTGTCTGAATATTAGAACAGCGGTTTGGGGTTTTGTTTTATTCCTTATTCTTGGAGCTGAACACTGTACTTTCACGCAAAAATCTTGTTTGTATCAAGGGGAATTTTGTCCCAAACAGAATTTCAAGATTAAATGTATTACATTGCTACTGTATGCATAAGGCGATTTTTACTAATAGATTTGTTTCCACATATACACATGAAACAAACATAGTATTTATTTGTCTGATTTGCAGGTGGATTTGCAGGACAAGACTCAGATAAGTCTGGCGTATCCATGTTTGATATTCAGTGCCTTCTGGATAAAGAAGGTGCATCAGAACTAGTCATAGATGTTATAGTAAACACCAAAAATGACAGAATTTTCTCAGAAGGCATTTTGCTTGGTATTGCATTGCTTGAAGGTGGAAACACACAAACACAGGTACTTGTTTCATTTACTTATTCACATGTTGCTTTGTAGTCTGGAGACAAATAAAAAGAACATTCTTGTAGTGAGTTCTGTAGGAATTTTATCCCTATAAAATGTATTCTTAAAATGCAGATGTAAATAAGCCCTGTTATTATACAGTATCTCATAGTGTAGACTCTTCAGTAGAAGAAAGCATTTTTCAACTGTCCTTTTCTAGGGAGTACAGTGCTTCTTTTAATCAGGTCTTTACCGTATGAGCATTATATCCAGATATTTCAAGGTTCATATTGTAAATTTAATAATTACAATACTCCAATACTTTCATGTTTAAAATAGCAAAAAAAAAAATCAAAAAAAAAAAAATCTGGAAACATTTGAGGCATTTTTTCAAAATCTCCAGAGAGAAAAATTGGCCATTTGGCCAATTGGTCTATGGAATATTCCATTCCATAGGAAATACCAGTTTTAAACTATGGATTCTAGTTTTTGTGAATATCACTCTTACACAACTTTAGCCAAATAAGATGACTGTTTATTCTTATTCTATCTATGATCAGCAGCGATACCATAAGAGAGGAGAGATGGCATAAATCTCTCCCTATCTCATCATTGCCTGTGAAGGGAACCTAAGTAACCAACTTATACCTCATTTCAAGACTATGAAAGTTAAATGAGAGGAATCCCATCCTATATCTCTATTCTGTAAAAAAAGACAGTGCAATCTGTCACCCTTACAGAGAGTCCAGAAAGTGTTAAAGAAGTGAGATGTTGTTGCAGCTTTCTGAAATGAATTGTTAGGGAATTGTAAAAGGACTTAACTTGTGAGACAGAGGTTTGCAAACTGCTGGAAATGGTACTCAGCCTGCTTGACAGTAATACTAAGGGATGGGACTTAAAAACCTAAAATTCCAGTTCTGTGACTGTGAAGAACTAAGAATGTGTACAGGCTAAGTAAGCTGTAACATTACATGTAAATGTAGATGTTTCATGGTTCCCCTTGTAGTTACATAATACAAAATACTTTCACTATTATGTATAAATGGAATATTGTAACTCCGGAATGCCTGGAGAAATGGAGACTGTCACGAAGTATTTTAATTTCAGCGTAATATTGTGACATTTGAAAGATTGCAAATAATACTGTTCACCATTTTAGCTAAATGTAAAAATATTATGATCAATATTCGTTACCAGCCCTGTGTATCACTTTGTGAAAGAACTAGTTATGCAGTGGCCACCATTTTTTCTGTGTAAGTGAAGTAATGATTCATTATATGTTTCACAAAAGTAGAGTTTTGTTTTTTATTTCTTAGAAGGATAGCTTGAGTGTCTTTTTTTTTTTTTTTTCTTCAGTATTCAACTTACCAGCAACTGAAGGAGCAAAAAAAGTCAGAAAAATTCTTTAAAGTCCTGTATGACCGCATGAAAGCTGCTCAGCAAGAGATACGATCAACAGTGACAGTGAACACTATTGATTTGGGGAGTAAAAAGAAAGATGATGATAGTGACCTAACCGTATCTGTTCCCAAAAAGAGAGGTAAGGAGGAACCCATGTAAAAGAGGGAAGAGGGTAGTGCATTACATCCAAGCTGCATGTATTGCACCACTGATAATATCTTGCATTGATCAAGACGATTTAACAGTAATCATTACTAATTTGCCTCATTTGCCTATTTTACTCTAAATTGCAGCCCATATCTTAAAGTGGTTACATGGAATTATCATTGATGAAGTCAGTGAAACGATGACGATTTACACCAGTAGAAGATATAGACCCAAATTTTTAGAGAAGCAGAAGTAGAGGCTGCTGCTAATGGGGCTATTTCACAAGAGCAAGCACAGGAACTGATTTCTCACCCTGTGGTCTTTCCATTGTTCTCATCATTTATTGTATATGGAAGAGAAATAGTAGGGCTTTTTGTTTTAATGTTCTACTTAATTCTTGTTTGTGGTTTATTTGGAACATGCTATCCCTGCATGAATGTTGCTTTGATATTCTTTGTAAGTTGCCTAGAGGTCTTCAAAAAGTTAGGCACCAAAAAAGAAAAAGTTGCATTCATTATTACTGTTTTTTCTTCTTCTTCTTCTTCTTCTTTTTTTTTTTTTTTTTTTTTTTTTTTTTCCCCGTTTAATAAAACAAGGGAAAACAGCTTCAAAAATTAAGGAAAACTATCTTCTTTTCAGTGAAGGATTCAACACTGCATCTGAAAGAGGGTATGAAAGGTCAGCTAACAGAAGCATCTTCTGCAACATCCAAGGCTTACTCTGTATATAGAAGAGAAATGGACCCAGAAATAGATCTTATGGGCTCAGGAACAGATGCTGCAAATGCAGAAGAGAAGTCCACAGAAGAAGCAATAATGAGTCCTGCTATTGCAATCATGCAGCCAATACTGAGATTTCTTCAGCTGCTGTGTGAGAACCACAACCGAGAGCTCCAGGTAAAGTGTTTCTGAGCAGAGTTGCAAAAGAAGTATTGCAGGAGCTGGAACTTCATGAAGGAAGTAGAACGTGCCTGTGCCTGGCTTCTGTTACAGAATAAGGGTGTCTAAATTATTATTTTGGCCTAAGGGATAAAATAACCCTTTTCAAGAACTGTCTGCATGTTCAGTTTAAGCGTATGTTTATGCCCTCAGAGTGGCTTGGGGACCTTAACATAGCCACATGGAATTGAGAAGTTTCAAAAAGTTCCTGTTAATATGGTTTCTTTGCACAAATGGTGGGTCACTTACCACAGGCTTGAAGATTCCAGGAAGTTTCTGGACAAAGTTTGGGTACCGCTCTTTACCCTAGATATTATGATTAAAGGCTGCAAAATGCAACATGAGTCCCTGCTATCAGTTCCTCTGGTAAAAATTACTGTCCCCTTAGCAACTTTTGCAAAATGAATTTTCTCTAAATATGCCTCAGTGTACTGTCCAGTAGCCTCCCTGAAAGTAATGCTGGGGATGCCTTGAACTAAACTACTGTTCTTCACTGACACTGCTATGGAGCAGTCTGAATGCGCTGCTCCACCTGCCCAGCTATGGGGCAAGAACTTCCCAAACAAAGGATCATGATAAACAGATGGTTGGGGTCAGGCATGCAGGATGTCTGTAAGACAGGTGTTTGCAGATGTTTGCAAAGTTCATGTTTCTAAGTCCTTCTTTCTCTACTGACTTAATCAAATGATAGTTCTCAACTGCTGCACTAAAACATAATGTATTTTCTACAGTGTAGTGTACTTCAGTGCTAAGGTGGACTAATCATGTGGTTATAAATTGTACCTTGCAGAAATTTCATGAAAAAGACCGTGTGTTTGACATGACTCTAACAGTCTTTCTCTCCTTTTTTTTTTTTTCTAAGAATTTTCTAAGACATCAGAACAATAAAACAAATTACAACCTTGTTTGTGAGACCCTTCAGTTTTTGGACTGTATCTGTGGAAGCACGACAGGTGGACTAGGCTTACTGGGGCTTTATATCAATGAGAGGAACGTGGCTCTTGTGAACCAGACATTGGAAAGCTTGACTGAATATTGCCAAGGTCCATGCCATGAAAATCAGGTAGGCCTTGAATAACTGCTGGATGCAAAAGTATCTAATTGAATGTGTGGTATCTTTGTGCTTATCATAATAAGCACAAAGGGGGAGTTTTAGGTTAGATGTTAGGAAGAACTTCTTTACCGAAAGGGTTGTTAGACATTGGAACAGGCTGCCCAGGGAAGTGGTGGAGTCACCATCCCTGGAAGTCTTTAAAAGACGTTTAGACGTAGAGCTTAGGGATATGGTTTAGTGGGGATTGTTAGCATTAGGTAGAGGTTGGACTCGATGATCTTGAGGTCTCTTCCAACCTAGAAGTTCTGTGTTATTCTGTGTGTGATAAACTTTTCAATGTTCTTAATAACAAGTTCACTTGCAATTACTGTGACTAAGCTGAAAACATGTCAAAGCTGCATAAGAACAGATAAATTATTTCGAACCAGAACTAAAATCAGACTCTTCCTGTAGAATGTCAGCTTACATGTAGGGTTTCCAGTCCTTTTGGAGAGTTTTATGTCTTACGTCAGTGGGTCTATGGTTTAAATCTCACTTTATGAAACTTTGGATTTCAAGTCACAATTGTAGAAAGTACATTGCATACACTACTGTGATGGTTTTGTTTGTTTGTTTGTTTTTGTTCTGTTTTGTTTTTCCACTTTCATTCATTTTGCCTTTGGTTTTTATATCGTTTGCTAATATTTACTTCCCTGATTTAACCTAACTGCCACAGAGTTTAACTTACTGTTTTGCTATATTACCTATCAGCACTTTTAATTATGATATCAGCAGGAAAATGAATGAGGCTGAAGACCATGTTTCTAATCAAATATATAGTTCTGTGCCTTGCTTGATGCAGGCTTTTTAACTGTGGCTGTTGGTAGATGTCTCTATCGTGCTATGCTGAGGCAAGTAAAGAATGTACTTATATGCTGTTGTAATTGATTTGAAGAGAACAAAACTGTAGTAGAGTTGTCTGGATGAAATTTCAGAATTTTCACTATGGATTAGGAATGGAAAAATCAAAGTGGGCAAAAATACAAAGACACAATCTATTCTTGGTAGTAGAAATAGTTGAAGAAGTACATAGAGTATTAATGCTCATTCATTAACGTGCACAAATGAAGTGCAAAGTGCTTTTATCGCTGTTGCTGGTAATCAACTGCCTTTACTTAAAACTTTAAAAACAAGCAAAGAAGTAAAAGTATTTTAGTGGGCTAAATTTTAAACAGTCATATTCGATCCAGTAATTAATGGGGAAAAACATTTGCAAAAAGAGTAATTACAGGACTAGAAATGAGGAAAAACGGTTCTCAAGTTAATTTGTTCTCTAACTTTACAGAGAAACACTGATAATGCAAGGGAATGATTAGTTAGACTTATTATTTAGTCTTACCTGCTGCTGGGAAGTCACTCAGGATTACAGTTATGCTTGTGTACACCAACTGCAAATCTCATTCAGTGTATTTCAAAGGCAAATGCTCCACACTGTCATTTTCATCTGCTTTTTTGTTGGTGGTGGTGTTTTTTGTTTTGTTTTCTTTGTTAGTTTTTTTTGTTTGTTTGTTTGTTTGTTTGTTTGTTTTCCATCTCTCAAGCTTTCTGGAAAACTTCTCCTTTCGTATTGTTCTGTAAACCTGTTAGAAAAAAAATACCATACACTTATACAGCTGACATTTATTGATGTGGCTTAGAAGGTCCAGAACTCCAGCTGTAAAAGCACTGGGGAAGTACAGTTGATCATATTTACAGTTTTGATTTCTGTGTGCAGAAATGTCCTTGTGTGCAGCATATGTCCAAATGAGTGTAGATAACCTTAATCTTTGCAAACAGGTTATGCTATAAGACAGTGATATTAATGCTGGTTGCTGAATGCAAATTTAGAATTTGAGTGTGCAAATTTGATTCAAGTGTGTCTTTTATGTTTGTATGTGTGTATCCAGCCAAATCTGGCAGTGCTCCTGTGGCTTGCTGTCTCTAACTTGTACCACTTGCTGCCTAATCCTGCATGACTCACTGCAAGCAAATTTTAGCTTGCACCACTTCTTTTCCAGTTGTATACCTCACTATTGGCAGTGTTGGGATTAGTTCTGTGCACCAAGTCTTCCTCAGCACAACTTGTGTCATGTTTTCAGGCTGCTCTGCTTTGGCTGGGAGGTTCATTGCAATCACAGGGTCATTCAAGTTTTGCACCCTTGTTTTGGAAATTTGCTGATGCGCATATTCTCTCTCTCTCCCCTCCTCACCCCTTTTTTTCTTTCCCTGTCTCCCTCCTCTCTCTATGACTGTTCTCTTCTCTTATTTTAGACCTGCATAGCCACCCATGAATCTAATGGGATTGATATTATAATTGCACTCATCTTGAATGACATAAACCCTCTTGGCAAATACTGCATGGACTTGGTGCTTCAGCTAAAGGTACAGTAAATGTAAACTTGTTTATTTAAATTTGAGTAATAAAAGAAGACATACCTATGCAAGAGCTCTAGGTGACCTGACATTTACTTAGTCTTATCATAGCATGATATACTCAGCAGCCCTGAAAAACAAGTGGTGCAAATGAATTCAAATCAGCTTAATCCACTTCAGTCCTTCTACAATAGGACTTTTGGCCAACTGTTGTGTTTGGGAGTACACCCTCAGCTTTTTTTAAAGAATCCTGTCAAATAGACATGATGTAGCTAGCATGAAGAGTACACATCGTGGGCACAAAATCTCATTGGATTGATAAACAGGTATACTGTTAAGGCAATGTAACATCAGACATTCTCTGTATATACTGAGTTCTGTGATTCTGTGGACTTAAACAAAATATTTGAGAAGGAGATGTTGTGAAAAAAATATATATATATATCAGATGACCTGTAATTAAGATGTCAAATGAAGTTGAAAATGTGGTTAAATTAAATTACATTTTATTTCCCTTCTCAGTGTTCTCTGAGGGAATGGTGAAGTGTAGAGTGGGACTGCTTGAATTTTGTTTTGTATTCTCTTGAGAATTGGATAGGTTCATAGATAAGTTTCTCTGGTCTGTGTGCCATCACATGCAGAGGGAAACTTTGCAGCTATACTGTCTGCCAAGTAGGGTAGAACACGTCCAGAAAGAACTTTAGATTATTGTCTTTTCTTGCCTTCTGAATGAAGTATTTCCATTGCAGATGGTCTATTTCCTCCCCAAAACCAGCAAATACTTTGTGGTAGCTGCACTGCATCATATTGGCAACATTATGGATGTCTAATAAAATAATTAATATAGCCATATATCATGTACAATGAAACATTGAATCAACAATGTTTTACACATGATTTTAATAACTGTAATTACATGTTTGAATGGCAGTATAATTCAAGTCCTCCTCAAGCAAAACGCTTAAGCAGACATTTAACTTTGAACTTGGAGATAGTTCTTTTGAAGTCCAAATTTCAGTCTCTGTAAAGACCTAGCTATGTTCACTCCAGTGCCATTTTGATTTACTGTTACCACAAAACTCAAAAATGTTTGTAAAACATCTTTCCTATCTAATTCCCAAGACTGGAGTTTATTGGCATTGCTACAATGACCAGTTTGGCCATTTTCATGGGACACTATTTATGCCTCACTTACTTAAATAGCAGAAGTTGTAGTGAATGATATCAAAGGGTCAAATTGCGGAACTGATTATGGTGTTACAAAATCAGTGTCATTTAAGTTAGAACGGACATGTGGAGGTCACATAGTCCAACACCTCCACTCAAGCAAGGTCAGCTAGAGCAGGTGACCAGTTGGGTTTTATTATCTCCAAGGACAGAGATGCCACAACCCATCTGGGCAAACTTCCAGTGTTTGACCAACTTCAAAGTAAAAGAGTGTTAAGATGGAATTTCATTTATGTTTTAATTTGTGTCCATTACCTCTTGTGCTGTCACTGAGCACTACTGAGAAGAGCCTAGCTCCCTCTTCATTCTCTTCCATCAGGTATTTTTACTTGATAATACTTTATACTGATAAGATTCCCTTGAGCCCTCTCTTTTCCAGGCTGAACAGTCCCAGCTCCCCTCAGCTACTCCTAATGGAAAACTCATTTAACAGAGCAGCTCTTTGCTGGACTTGTTCTTGTAAGTCCATATTGTTTGTGTATTATGGAGCCCAGAACTGGATACAGTACTGAGCTAGATGTGATGTCAAGAGTTAGATGCAAATTAGGAATTTACTGGTGTGTGTTTTTTTTGTTTGTTTGTTTCTTTGGTTTTTTGAGTGACAATACATCCAAGTAATACAGCACTGAGTTTACCAGGTAATGTTTAGCCCTGGCAGTCTGTCAGTGCTTATAGACAACTCAGAAGTTGTAGATTTTGCAGTGAAAATACAAAATTTCAAGTATATAGTCCCACACATGCATAAAAACACATTTAGATGCTTTTTTCATGGAACACTACATACTGAACTCACACCCCTTTAACCAAAGCAAAGGCCATGCAGAATTATATTTTCGCATACCGTCCTAATTTGCCTTGTTTTGCACATACTTTGTGATGTGGTATTTAATTACATCTTCATGGATTATATTTTCCATTGGACTTTGGAATCATTTGGTGAGCAGGATAGACAATGTTCATTGAGTGAACAGATGTCCAATGTTCTGTTCTGCCTTTTGTTATTTGTTATGACCCTCCCAGCCTTTCTTGCTGACTAGTATTTAAGACCTGGTACAGCATATGATCTCAATATCTGCCACTCTGAGTAGTGGCAGGATGAAGAGACATTGTCAGTCTAGTAGCCCATGCAATTCCCTGGAAAAGGGTAGAGAGACTAATAAATGTCGTTTTGGCTTTTCTTGTAGTACTCTATAAGATGAAATGGGAACCCAGGAAAAGAAAAATGAAGGCCAGAAGTATTTGAGATATCCATTTTGTATCAACTGGGGACTGGTTCTTCATAGTACTAATATGTTCTGAAGAACTTTATGTTCTGTTTTCAAAGTATTGGACCTCTTTTCACCACTGATATCTGGGAATAGAAGCCAGGGTCTCATGGTTCTCAAAAGCATGCAGAAAATGAGAAACAAGTGGTTAAACAAGCATCTCAAAGTGAGGTGTAAGTGATCAGATAGAGAAGGGGAAGGAGAAAGTGACTTTTGAGTCAGAAATTTCCTTCTTTGGGGCAAAAATCTAGAGGATGTGCCTGCTTGCTGTACTTCTAGGTACACCACTTTTTCAGAGTCAGTAGCAAGAAGCTGGCTACTAATGGTAGTAAGATCAACCCACCCTTTACCTTTCTTCACTTCACAGAAGCTGCAGTAGGATTCTCTCCACCCTAAGGATTGCCTGCACTGGGAATGGCTTCAAGCCCTCCTCAGCCATGAACGAATAGACTGAGGCCTCTTTCCATTGTTTCCACTTTTTACTTCTCAAGCTTCCTGATAGCCTGTCTTGTCCCCTTCCCTTCTCATTCTGAGATCCTACCAGTGCTGCCACAACTGACTTGGTCACTCACCATTGTAAGCGAACTCTGCAGCAGAATGCATCCAGTTTTTCAGAGCAGCACCCTGCTAGGAGTCTCTCACTTTCTGTCTTTTCCTTCCCCCAATGCCATTCAATGTATTTGCTCAAGTTTCGCTATGTAGATTGCAAGGTGAAGAATCTGGCTAGACCTTTCTAGTGGACAGTCCTGATTTGATTTGAGAAAGAAAAGGGTGGCTATGGAAAAATTCATATGGCATCCCATTATCCTTCAGCCAGTCCCAGTCTGATCTTCTCATCCATTGTTCTTTGTCCTTATCTCATTTTTGTGTTTGCAAGCTTAGTCTTCTCTCTCCTGGCTTTTCACTCAACTTCCAGTCTCCTCTCCTAGAAGGTCCTAGTTCCTCAGTCATGTAGGAATCCTCATTCTATTCTTCCATTCTCCTTCCATCTTTCCTTTCTTCTGCTGCTGACTTTTAATCGTACAATCCTCCAGTTCTTTATCCAGCTGTCTTAATATAGTTGTATTGAGTTCTCCTCATGCATTCTCATATATTTTTCTCATTTTCACACATTCTCTGAAACTCAGTACCAGATATTTCCTTTTGTGCTGCCCATGAGATAGTCTAGACTTAATTCAGTTGCACACAAAAGTACTATTTGAATTGCCTGTGTGCACCTTGCCTGGCTTCCAAGTGCTGCTCCACAAGAGTATGGGTTTCTTATTTCAGAAATCCACCCAAAGCTAGAAGCTATGGCATCAGACTTAGAAAATAGTTTCTAATTCTGTTTGGTTCACTGGCTTCAGGTGTTTTCCTAGCCAGTCCTACCTTCATCCATACTTCCTCTGTTCCATTTTGTGTTTTCCTCCAATAAACTTATGTCCCTGTTCAGTCTCCCTTTTATCCAAGTTCTTCTTCCAACATCTTTCAAAGCAGGCAGTCCTTCCCTCCACGTTCCATAAACTTCGGCAAGTACTTATGAGCAAACACAGACTGGAAACTGCTCGGAAGTATCTGTTGTTCCCCATGCTGGAGCATACTATTCAGAAGTACCTTGTCAAGCTGGAGAAATAATCTGATAAGAACCTCATGAACTTGGAAAAAGGCAAACACAAAGTCTTGCATCTGGGATGGATTAACCTGTGCAATAGTACAGGCAGAGTACTAAATGACTGAAAAGCAGCTTTGTAGAAATAGATGGTTGTCCTGGTTGAGAAGTTAAGCATGAGTCAGCAGTATACCCTTGTAGCAGGAAACCCAACCACATCTTGGGCTGTATTTGCGGGAGTGCAGCCAGCAGGTTGAGGGAAGTGATCTTTCACTTTTGTTTGACACTAGACTGCATCTGAAGTACCTTGCCTATTTGGGAGCTCTGTGGTGTGGGAAAGGCATTGAGGTACTGGACTGATTGCAGTGGAGTGCTGTTAAACTGATGTATGAGGTAAGAGGTTCAGCCTGCACCAGAGATGGCTTCAAGGAGACCTCTTGATGCAACCACCACAGGAGTAGCACAGAAAAGGTACAGCCAGACGTCTCTTGGAGATGCATAGTGGAAAGGTGGGGGACAATGAACACAAGCTGGAGTGTGGGAAACTCTAATTAGATACAAGAAAAAATTATTTTCTTGTGAAGGTCATCAAGCTGGGAACTGGTGCCCAGGCAGGCTGTGAGGTCCTTCTTTGGAGGTGTTCAGACCTCAGCTTCACACAGTCCTGTGCAGGGGCTTTGAGCAAGGGCTGGGGCTGCTGAAAAGATCAGTCCAGAGGCAAGCCTTGAACACATGTCTATGTGGTCCAACCTGCCTGATTCTGTGCAGAATCTTTTTGTAACAAAAAGAAAGCCTGTGGGCTTTTAATTGTGAAAATCTAGAAAGTTTCTACAGTGCAGTATTGAAATCATAATTTAAAAAATACTTACCAGTTGGACAAATTTGTCTGGGTACCCTGGCGACTACAACTTGAATTGTTATGTTATCTTAGCCTCTAGTGCCCCACATTTTCAGCTCTGCTATCAAGAACTGGAGATACAAAGACTGCTTAAAACAGAAGTTCCTCGAACATGCGGAAAATAACATATTTTTTTTTGCCTCAGTCTCAAAAGCAACTGAACCCTTTCCCTCTGAAATTGTCCTTGCTAATTGTCTGAGGCACACCCTTGCTGTGAGAAATTTCAGTTTGAATTGCTAACATTTGGCAATAAGCAGCTGAGAACAAGGTTATATAATGGGTTTAGAGTTTTACTAGCTCCTACCTGTACTGCAGTCTACATGCATGTAATCAAACAGCTCAGTCTGCTGTTAGGAGGGATGAGGGGATATTCCCCAATGGTACGTGCAACACGTGGACCAAGGCAAACACACTGTGCCAGAAAGCAGTCAGTAGCTAAGAAGCCTCACCAAACAGGTGAATGTGGGCATGGTGTCTCTGCAGTTTACAAATATAAACAGATTTAGCTCTTGTACCACCACCTCCAGCAAGGTGTTGAGTTACAGGGAAGTGAAACAACTTACCCAGAATCACACAGGAAGCTTCTGGCTGAGCTAGGAACTGAAGTGTTGTGCACTTTGTAAGCACTGTTAAGGTGCTTAAACCTCCAAAACCATTCTTTCACTCCTATTCACAACAATTGATCTAACTGGAAGTAAGACACGTCTCCAAAGTCTAAAGCATTATTGGGTTATAGCTGCTGAAGCTCACGATATTTAATCTGTGGGAAAGATCTCAATTAAAAGCAACCTGTTGTCAGAGTGAAGGATATCTTTTATATATTCCCCGAAGAATATATGATAGTGAAACAAAATTCCAGGAATGTATGAAAACAGTTTATTTTATAGCACTTCAAATAATAATGAATTAGGGTTTAGAAAAAACATAGGGGAAGAAAACCTGCCTGAATGATGGAACCTTTTGTCTAATACACTTTGTAATTACCTCTGCTGAGTATTGTTTTAACAGAATGCTGTGACAAAAATTGCTAGGTGGGCAATAAGAAAAGGAAATGGGATTTCATTTCTTGTGCACAGTATAGAACAGAACTATGTATTTAAGTCAGATTTTTTTTTAATATTTAAAATGCTTCCTCAAATGTAGTGTGCTGGGTTAGTTAGTCTTACGGTATGCTGACATTAAAATGGGAGAAAAGCCCTATTAAATATGTCAGTAGAATAAAAGATGCAAGTAGTCTAAAATCTTATCCACTAAAAAAGTGGTCCCGGTAATCTCAATTAAAACAAATGCAAGGATCGTTAATCCATGAAATAGATTTTAAATTTACATTAACTTGTTCTTGTATCTTTAGAACAATGCCTCCAAGCTCTTGCTGGCTATTATGGAAAGCAGGCATGACAGTGAGAATGCGGAAAGAATCCTTTTCAACATGAGACCAAGGGAACTGGTGAGAAAACTTCTGAATATTCATAAATCTTTGGCTGAAAAAAATCTGTCATTAAAACATTTTAAAATGATCTGCATCTAGGTTGAAGAGTTGGCAGCATATAGTGACACAATGTATCAGGATAGTACTCATTCACAAAAGTACTTTAAAAGGATCGAGCATGCATGATTTCAGTCTTTACGACTTCATTATTTTTATCCATTCCAAGCACTTTTCTGTAATTGTTTCTTAACTAAATTATCATACTCTGGTAGACTGTCTTCAAGTACACTTTGTCATGGGCTGGGAAATTAAGCTTGTACAGTTTGTGAAACAGTACTAACAGAAGTGTGTGCATATGCATTTATATATACATCTCATGAACAAACAACAAAAGTTACAAACAGTTATTGCTGTGTTTTGGAATAGGTGTGATACTTGTATAGGTCTCCAAGAATGTTAAATAGATTGGAAGCCTGGAGAAATTGTTTCCAAACAAATGGACCATGTAGCAACAGTGACTGGAAAACCTGTTTTGTGGGGAGATCTGTGGGCATCAGCAGGATCAGGCCCTTTCTGGGGAATGGAGGACTTTTCCCCTTGTTTGGAATTACCCCAGTGCCCTGCCCAGATCTGTATCTTCCTTTCCTTTTTGGCTTTGTTTGTTGTTTGTTTGTTTGTTTTTATTTTGTTTCTGTTAAACTATAAGGAGAGCTCTGAGTTGCATTGCAGCCTGCTCTATCCACAGAGGGATCGCACCTGCCCTGTAACTGCCAAAAGGCACTACCTGTGCTACCTGTTGATCTGTCTTTAAAACATCTGTGAAAATACCTTCTCAAAAAGACTCAACATTCCTGTTCCTTTCTCATGGTTGCAGTTTTGCTGACGAGAAGTGTAGCAGTTTGGAGCTTCATAAATACTTCAAGCTCTTCTTTATTCAGAAAGTGTTTCCCAGACTGCTCACTCTTAGAACTGCAGGGCACCCATCCAAGCTTGTGCTGAACAAAGTGAATGTGTTCAAACACCATGTGCTTTTTCCCTGAGGATGACATTTATTTAATCTCTCCTTGGTTTGGCTTGTGTTGCAGGTGGATGTGATGAAGAATGCATATAACCAAGGCCTAGAATGTGACCATGAGGAGGAGAATGGAGATGATGGCATCTCCCCAAAAGATGTTGGCCATAATATCTATATTTTGGCACATCAGGTATGTCTTGTTGTGAAACCACTTCCAGAAAAGTGTTAAATGCTTAAATTCCACACAAAACTTGTATGATCAAAAATCCTTTCTTGTGATTTCTGTCTCACATTTGTGTACTACATGACCTTAGCTGGAAAGCTGCTGATAGCAGGACAAGTAAGCAGTCTCACTGTAAGAGTAGGCAGTATGAGGAATTTGGTAAGCACTATTTGTGTGAAATAATAATGTAGAGCAGAGCAATTAATGTACACGTAGCTTTGTCTTTCGTTAACAGATCACATATATCAATCAAATCGTAAATCAAGTTATTATTTCTATATTCTAATTAATAGCTTCAGTAGTGGTATCAAGTAAACTTGAATTGAAAAGATTGACATTATTTTAGATATATTAATTACTCAGCCAATAAGAATAATTGGGCCTCTTTACTGTTGTCTCCATCTGTATTATGTTGTAGTGCCCTCAAGCTTTTTCTGATCACTTTTTCTTCTCTCATGGAAAAGATAGAATGTACGCTGATGTTTAATGAGATACTCATTTTTCAGAGCAGTTGGTATCAAAAATAGTTTCTTCATTTTTCAGTCACATTAAGAAATTTGATTGAAAGATTTTTTTAATCAAAAAAATAAAGACCACATATTTCTTCATTATATCATAAATGATAGCATTTGGTATTTCAGGGGATGTGTTTTTAAAAATGTTTTACTAAGTAAGAAGAGATAAATAGAAATAAAGGGAGTGTTCTTTATTATTATACTTGTTAAGTGTTTTCTGTTTATTCATTATACTTAAGTGTTTTTAGGAATTAAATACTTAGTGGAAAAAGAAAGGAAAGCAATCTTCTGAATTATGCTCACATGCTTGCAGAACATTTGTCTTAAGTCTTATTCTCATGTTGTTGCTATGGATGACCATGCTCAACTCTTGTTTTGTATATAGGTCTGTACATAAGATACCCATCAAAGATCACAGTACTTTTGGAAAGTATCTGTAGCTTCTTACATTGTATGACTATTTACTCCATGTATCAATGCTTATAATGAAAATTTAAGTGTCTGCCAAATCAAAATGTCAGTATTTTATGTCTTCTGCTTACAGCTTGTGTTAAATGACTTAGCAGTGTTCATGTCAATGGCAAATAAATTTTGAGGAGTAGAATATAGACCTAAAACCATATATGTAGTGACCACTGGGGTCATTTTACCAGAGAGGTCACTACTAAGTGTACACTAGTTAGCTGACATGTAGAGTGAATTCTGTCCCTAGACAAGTATTTGTGTGCCAGGGAAGCTCATCAATCTCTCCATAGCTGTTCCAAATGCTTCATCTGTAGTGGGTGTTTTGGTTGTGTAAGGCTCATGGCAGCAATTTACTGTGCTAATTCTCATTCTGTAAAATTAAATAGCATGATTTGCTCTGTATGCTGTAAAAAATTACCATCTTTTTACAAAAATTACTGTTTTCATCATCTTCCCATAATACTGTGCGTGCGTCTGTTTATAATGGCTTTGCAGACATGTCAAGCCCCATATCAAAACAGAGCAATGGAAGGGCAGGCAATCTGGGGAGTTTCCCTCTTCTCTGCTAATGAAAAGCTATGATTCTTGGCATAGAACTGCTGCTGATCCTTGACCCCAAACTCTTTCCACGTGTGCCCTTTTACTTGTTCTGGGATGGGCAGGATGTGAAGTTAGTCCCTCCTCAGTAAATCCATTGTTGCTGGGTTGCTTTTCTGGTTCAACTCTAACCGCCCTCTTCTGCTTTGCTGTATCTGAGGGGCTTATTGGTGTCTGGGCCTTCCACTCAGCTTAGCCAACCTAATTTACATAACATGTATTTGCTGTACTCCTTACAGTTTCACAGTCCATCTGACTTTGTTTTTTTCCTACAAACAGCATGGATCTTCAGTCACTTTCCTGACACTTGCATGTGACCACTTGTTCTAGTTACAGCTTTTTGGTCCCTCTGTATTAGCAGAATCAAGACCAAGAGTTCCTCTTTTGCTGTTAGAGCCTTCAAACACAGACAGTTTATTTTGGGGAGCCTAGACTTTCATTTTTTGTCGTTGCACTTTTCAGGGCTCTGGTGGGTTCTGCATTTTGCCACCACTACATCCTTCCTTGCCCTTCCTGTGGCTGATTTTACCAGACGCAAAAGGCATTCTTGTAAATGTTTGACCCACAGTGCATAGAAACTTTTAAATATGTCACAAGCAAGGCTGAGATTTCTGTTATTAAATATTCTTCACACCCTCTCAGCCCCCACCCCAAATGCACATGCAGGCATATGTATGCACGTGCATACACACACACACAGGCAGACACAGATAGCCTGGGACACAGTGGTAAGATATTAAATGTTAATTGTGCTAAGTCATAACAGTTACCACTTCTTTTCCAAATCTTTCTTTGTCCTCCTTCCCTTTACGTTTTCATCCTTCTCCAGCCTGCCACATGCAGTAGCTGTACTGCTCACCTTGCACTGGCTTCAGGGCTGTCTGGATACTGCTATTCCCTACTTTTCCTGTTCAATGTATTATGAGCAGAGAATGGAACAGCACTAAAAGAAGAACTGAATTATCAATGAGGAACTTACCCTAAATTGCACCTTCACTCTGCAGCTTGGTTTTAGGGCAAGGACTCATTCCAGATGTAGCTCTTCTGCAGCCTCAAGCACAAGCTGATGCATGAGGTTACATCCTGGAAAAATAAGACTGTTATTGCTAAAGACTGGTCACAATTCTCTTGAAAATCTATGGAGAAGATTTTTTTTCTTTGTCTTGTTCAAATGTCATGTTCAGAGCCAAACCTTGAACTTGACATTCCTAATTTCTTACAGTAGTCTCAGGTGAATACCAGTGGTATGTTACAGATAGTTCCATCAGTTCTTATACCTCTTCTTTTCAAGCTTCAGTCAAGAGTAATTGCTGTGGTGTTTCTGTTGCTGTCCTTTTTAAAAGATCCTGTTAAAGCAGGCTATGCTTTGTTTTGCAAAGCTAGGAAGGCCGTCATCAAAGAAATTTTGTCTTGATGTGATGTCTCTGTAGAGTTTACAAAAGCTTTTGACATAGTAGGACACGACACTTGAATACTTAGTCTAATGCTTCTGCACCAGAGGTGAATAGGAGAATCAAGTTTTTAAATGGCTACAAAAATGAAATCTTAAAAGGCCAAATAAATCCTCTGGCTTTTCAGATGACTGCTTGAGCTTCATAGCTGTTAGTTATAAAAAAGTATTTCAGCAGTTCGTAAACTAAAAAAGCTCTATAGGAGTTAGTAGTATTTCTCTGAAGTTCATAACCCCTTTACATTTACTATAAAATAAGAAAATGCAGTAGTTATAACCACAGGCTTCTATAGATTGCATGCATGTATATATGTACTTCTGTTAACAACATATACTTTAGAGTGTTTCTCTGTGTTTTGCTGCTAGTTGCAAACTCTCTAAATCAGGCATGAAGCCCTAGCTAATGCACTGTATCTTTCAGCAGGAGTGTATTCATGAGGCTTAGAGAACATTAAATAAATTTACATAGCTTCTAGTCATCTTGCAGCTTGGGAAGAATGCACTTTCATCTGCCTGTAGAACTGTGTAGACATGTCCTTGATCTAGAAGGATGTGAGTAGGTAAGCAGTAGGGAAGCAAATTATGGTACTACAACAAAATTTTCAATGCTTTGCGACTACCTATCTGGTTCCCAAAGCTTTTACGGGAGTATGAAAGTACTGACCTAATGTGGCATCCCTTTCATGGTGCATGTTCTGAGACTCTCAGATGAGCAAAATGTTCACTCAAATGCTTAATTTTAAGCACATGCTTAAATGCCTTGCTGGAGAAGGAGCATAGGTCTTAAAATTCCACAGTACATTGTAGCCTCCAGCTGAATAGGAGGAGTTTTAATGAGGTTAAGCTAAAATTTTATTGAAATCCCAAGGGAGTACCAAAACTACTTACATAAATACGATAATTTCCTAATGGCCCTAAGACTTACTGAAAAAACATTTCCTCCACCCTATGAAGTTAGAAGAAGTTGACACTGCCTGTTGATATCAATGCAGGTATATGGCATAAATAAACACAAACTTGATCTAGTTTATATTCTGATAAACTAACATCGTTGGAAATTCCCTTTCATTGATAAATTCTTAAAAGCAGATGGGGTAAAAGAAGCAGGATTTTGCTGTGACTTGTAGGGTTCTTGCTGCATGTACTACTAAGTATGCTGTAGCAACTGGAGATGTCATACTCCTTCCCTTTGGGTGCTTTTAAATGTACTGAGCAAAATAAGTCATTCAGCCATATATGTTTTCTTTATAAAGTACATTAATAGCAAAATCAAGATTTCTGTATCAAATGTGACAAACATTATAGAAGTAATCTCACTGCCATGTTTACTTCATGTAGTATACTGCATATTGGCGTATGCATGCACATTAAGAATATTTGGTAACCAGGTAAATTTTTATTGACAATATTATTGGTAATAATGGCATGGATTTATAGTTTGGAAGTACTAATGCACTACAGGCTGTAGTTTTTATTTTAGAAGTTAGTTTTTGTTTTTGACACCTGACATAGGATTTGTTTGATAATGAGGCTTGCATACAATATATTCACTAAGGAGAAAGTTAAGACAGGTTGGGTTGTTTTTATTTAAAGGTAGCTGTCCAAATACATAAATTTCTATGAAGCACAAAGCTTTTGTTTCTGTGGTTTTCTGTTTATCATGCTGTCTATACCTTCCACTTTATTTTCTGCATCAACGCTGTGCCTAGAACCATGTGCATACGGGCTCTTACATGCTATGGCAGAACAGATAAATGACAATAATAACAGTAATTCTGGAAGCATTTAAAGAATTAGCTTTGGCTTGTATAGGTGTTGGAGCAGTTAAAAGCTTTAGTTAATTTTGTTTCCCCCTCTCTTAGAGTAGGTGGTATTGCCCAATTTTAGAGATGAAGACACCAAGCCAGAAGTAGGTGTAGACAGCAAGTCATTTAGCCATCATGGGAAGAGAAGACAGCTTGCTTGATCCCCAGTGCTTTTCTTTAACTGCTACACTTGTTTTCCTCCTATGCTCACTTGATCCCAGCTACTTTACTAATGAGGAAAATTGGTATTTAATGGGTAATACAGTTGACAGCAGAGAAGTGCATAATCACTGAACACATCAGTATTCCAAGAGCCTTTTAAAGGGATTGCGCTAAAGTATATATTTCAAATAAAGTTTCTTGTGCTGATAATATTATGGATTGTTTGGTTTGTTGAGGCCGGAAGAGCTTTCATAGTATAATTGATACAACTGGGGGAGAGGAGAGAGGAGTATTGGTAAGCTTATAGTTTTTTTAATGTGTAGTTATTTTTGGTGTTGTACTGTGAAGCAGCTGTTGGCTTTCCTTCACTTGGCTGTATTTTAACATTTAGGTAGATGACCTTAGACCCTTGTTACTCCTTTTCTCTTGTGTGTCTGTATGTGTGTGCACACAGAATAAAATACATTTATTAAAATATGTGCTATAAGTTAAATGTGAATTCTCATATGCTTCTGTTTGTCATGATCTGCATACAATTCAAGTCAGGACAAAGGATTTCATGGCAAGACCTTGCTTGAAATGATGTGAACAGATTTTCCATGCTTTAATATCTGGGGAGCATGAGAATTATTACTATGAATATGTTCCTCTAGATAGGAGATAGGATCACTGCCTGTAGCTTGTCCTTTGGTATGAAAATCCAAAGCTTTCTGAACTGGTAGGGTTGTCGCAGGCAGAAAAACAGTATTCTGCATAAGGAAGTGTGACTGTAGTAAGGGATAAATTTAGGGTGAAATGTGACTGTTCAAAAAGAAATGTTGATGAAGAAGACAGAAATTATTTACTTGATAGCATGCATTTCCAAGCACCTTCTGTAAGCAAAGAAACACCTGGAATGCTGTTCAGGATAGGGAATAGGTGGAACCAGTTACAACCCCTGCATTTTGCAGAGGGCATTAATTGGCTAAAACAATAGCATCATGGTTATACTATGGAAAAAGTGGAAACAGGATCCAAGTGGAAAAGTCTTGTAAGAACATTCCCCTTTCCCCCGTATGGTGTTGTTAGGGGTCCATAACATTTACCTAAAAGAGATCTCCCTTTCCGTATGGGAACTGTGTGTTTCCAGATCACTTTGCTCTAAAATGTAGGCGTATCCTCATCCAGTTGAGAAGTACCTTTTAGCTCCAGCAAGGATCTGCCGGAAGAGCTGAGATCTTGCAACCACATTGTTCAGTGTATTTTTAAGTCTGCTGATCAACATTGCCTGTTTTTGCCAATCCTCTGGTAGACGCCTTTGCTCAAAAACAGCCCCATAAGCCTCTATCTTTACAAAGCATCAGGTTGTGCCTAGGTTCTGCAGACAAAGATTTTAAGTTGATTCTCTTCCAAGAACAGAACAGCTTGGTTCATTTGGACTTCTATAAATCTCTGACTGGTGCACTCTAAAGTGGTGCCTTTAGTGTGCTAGAGCACGATTTTGGGAAAAAAAGACCTATATACAAAAAGGTCTGAGTTTGTCTGGTGTAAATGGATGTACTGTACCAGTATCACTGATTATATTGAGTGGATAAATAGATCAGTCAGGTTTTGTTATAGCAAGGAAAATTTTCAAATTTTGCAGCTGATATGAGCAATCTCTTAAGGAACAGTTGTCAGGTATTCCTAAAGATAGCCTTCCCAAGCATCTGATGGCACTTGATGAAAAATACCTTACATACTTAAATAACGGGGCTACCTTTTGAATTCAGGGGATTATCAGATCTCCCCTTCATGATAAACCTGTCCTTCTGTCCTTCAGGATGAATAGCTCTGAGTTAGTGCCATAATGATGCTCCCTTTTGCAGGACAGATAAAATTTTTAGATCTCAAGGACACATTTTTTTTGCAAGGCTTTGCTGAGGTTTATAGCTTTTCATTTTCTTTTTTTGTTATTTTGCGTCTCTCTCTTAACAGCAAAGCTCTTGCTGATAGCAGTGCCAAAACAAGGGGCTAATGGGGACCAGTCCCAGAAACCGTGACTGACAGGGGACTTGTATTCTTGGCTGCCAGACCTGAAACTTCTCATAGAACTTTTATGCTCCACATGATGTTTTGTAGTTATCATCCTGATGAGACAGGCTATGGCATCAAAATGACACTGGCTAATTAAATGTCAGCAGAATCAGAAGCTGTTGCAAGGCTTTTACACTTAGATTGAAACAGAAACCAATGACGCACATCACCCTCCTTGCGGCTCATTAGGATGGTATATAATTCTACCTTTAGCCAGCTGCAGTATAGAGAGACAGTATGGAGGCTGCTACAGGGGCTTGACACTAATGAGCACCTGAAACATTAAACAAATGTCTGTGGCTGTTGTTAGGTCTCAAGTTAAAACCTTGGCAACTTGTCCTTCGTTGTTAGGTCTCAGGTTAAAACCTTGGCAACTTGTCCTTCGATATTTTCTTTTTCTTCCCTTCTTGGAAGCATTTTCCTCAAGATCCTGTCATGACTTTGATAGGGACCTACATGGGGACCTCTGTTTCCCTCTGGAGTCCTGTTGTCTTAGGTTACTAGGAGCTGCTGGGATTCAGGCTAGGTGTAGGCTGGTCACAAAAGTTTTAAGTTATTTTCTACAGCTCTAGAGTTAAGATCAAGTATATATTATACATATATGTATGTTTCATTATATGTAATATTAATGAGGTATGTATCCTGTTTGACTGTGATGACTGTGCATTTCACTAATGTACAGGTGGCCTTAATATATATATATATATTTTTTTTTGGTGGGGTTTCTTCTTCTGTCTTTAACTTTTTTAATCCTCTGTCCTTATGTTTTGTGATTTACAAGGTTTTTGTCATTGGGAAATATGTTGTATTGGTGTTAGGGCCCAAATGTTAAACCAGAAGAAATATATTTTCTTTGTCAAATATCTGTGTTGTGAAATCTTCACATTAGTCTGTAGTTTTACTCTGAAAATTGCCTGTAGAATGACATGGTCTTATGTAAGATGTTTTCTGTTCTCAGGCTCCATTTACAGTCCTATATTAGTAATAAACATACTAACTTTTCATTGCTGTCTGAAACAGCACGGGCTGGCGAGAGTTACTTTAATTCCCTTTGGTTCTTTATGGCCAGCAGGCCAGTTATTTAGCTTCCCATTCTAAGAATGGATCTTCATTTACCCATACCCTTAACTAGTATACATAGCACTGTCTCCACTGAAGGTAGACAAGTGATACTCATTTGCACTAGTAGAGAACTTGACCTGTTGTCCTCAAACCTTACACCTATCTTAGAGCTTCCTACTTGCATCTTCCATACACAGTCTTCATTAGATGATAGATGGGCCAAAAAGAGCACAGCTTGACTTAAAGCTTTTCAGTTAAGTTTATGTGGAGGAGTGTTAAGTAGAAATAAAAAGAATTTTATTTGTAAGCAGTAAGTTCGATCCAGAAGCCAGTGAGAGACAATACATGTGGAGCCACACAGTGCCATCTTTACCAAGTCACTTTTCAAATTAGACTACACTTTCAGTTGCCCTCAGCTGCAAAATTGTCTGCTCAGAAATGTATGTAATGTAGCCACTTTGTTCAGATTGCTGCAAACACCCTTTGTTAAGAAAGCTGTATTACACAAAGTGTTGAATTGTAATAGTCTACTGTAGGTTGAAGGCTTGCTCTGGCAGAACAGGCTTTTCCATTAAAGGTGACCTTCAGATGAACCGAAGTGCTCTTTTTCTTATATATAAAGTACAACCAAGGTATTTTACTCTGAGCTAGGAGGAACTTGCTTTGTTTGTTTTGAAGGGAAGTGAGGGTAGCCTTGGAAATACCATGAAAGTGAAGTCTGGTCTTATTTAATATTATCAGAGCAGTTCTAATAGGCCTCAGATATCTGCATGGTGAAATCCTACACCTTAATTAAAAACAGGGGGGGATGTCTTCTCTAACAAAGACATACTCTTTTAGCCTTCTCAATTGTTCGGTAGTCATTGAAGTAATTACAGGTTAACAAAAATAAAGAGCATTAATCAGAATGTCAAAATATGTCTGTTCCTCACAGTTGCTCAGTTTTAATTCTCATCTCCTCTGATGTCATAATTTAATTAGGTATCTCAGTCATCATAGAGTTTTCTAGAATAGACAAGATCTGAATTTGTAATCTGAAAACAGGCAGATGTACCTCAGTTGCCTTTCTCTTCATTTAAACTTACTTAACGAGCACAGAAAAATAAAAATGAGGTCCACTTTGCACTTCTTAGATGGCAGCTTTAAGAGTTAATGATCAAAAGTATCCATCTCGGTAAAGAAAACAGTTTCTCTGCTGTTATGTATTGGCAACGATTTTCAGAATTTGTTTTATGAATGGTCTGTGGCAGCCTTAAATGAACTTTGACTTTCCAGTCTTTTCTTTCTGTGAGTTTGCCTGCAGAGCACCATTTAGCTGCTAGCTGTTTGGGTAAAGCTGCATTATTTGTGAATGTTTGATGAGGACAGAGTTGTAATTTTTTCACTTTTTTTTTTTTCCCACCATGAACTGTTGCTTTACAGGTACCAGGTGAAACTGCTCTACCGAGGACATAGCCATAATACAAAGTTAGAAAGAACAACTCACTGTTTTAATTTCTCTTCTCTTTATTTCTATGCCCCTAAATTATTTTTAAAGACATTTTTCTGTGTTAATTGTTGGAGGGTTAGCAAGTGTTCAACAGCATGATTGAAGAAGCTGGGAAATCTCACCACTGTAATTATATGAAGGGAGACACCTCTCATTCCCTGTCTGTCTCCACAGTTGGCAACTGTCCTGTTTCATACCCCACAAAGTATATGCATCAGACCTCTGCAGAGATTAGGAAATGCATGCCTTTTGAGAGTTTGCAGCTTCAGCTGCTTACATACTATGTTAGTCTGATATGGTTTTGACTCTGAATGACCAAGTTATATTTTTTTTGTGTGTTACAGAAATACCTGTCAAAGATGTGGGATACTAACAAGATTGTCTGAACAAACTTATCACCTCACTATTGCTATAACAAGTACGATGGCCACATTAATGGCTGGATCTCAAATGTTTTAATCATGAAGGCTGACTAAGGACTTAACACCTCTTAACAAGCTGCTTTGAAGATTGGTAGATGGCTTATCCAAGCCCGTACAACTACAGAGGTGCTCTACCAGAACCTAGGAATGTATTGTAGAGCTGATGGGTTTGATAGATAGGGCTGGTGAGCTGCATCCAGGTTGGTTGCTCACAACGTGCAAAAGACAACATGGCACTATAGTGTAAACACATGAGATGAAGCTTAAGGGTGGGAAATATGAGGAGAGAGCTGGAGATTATGCAAATCTCACACTTCAAGTGAAAGGCAGAGCTGTTTTCCATGTAGTTTGGTTAGACCCTGGAGAGGTGTGTGAGCCCATTCTGGAAGTATCAGTGCTTGAGTTGCTTTATTCTCTATGCCTGGTGCCAGAGGAAGAGAGGTTGAGTGGCAGTCAAATTCTACTCTTATGGCTTAAACAAGAAAATATGGTCATACCTAAGGCTTAAAGACTTAAGACTGTTGTTTCCCTTGCCACATTGCCCCCAAAATAAGGATCATGATCAGTTTCTCATTTTGCTTGTATGGATAGCTAGCCTTCCCTTTCTTTACGATCCACGATAGGTAGCAATAGACAGATATTTTGCAGAGAGTATCTGTTCTGAATAAGAAGAGAAACCTAGGAAGTAAAGTGCTTGACGATAAAAGGATTTGGAGAGTTCCTGGAAAGGGTATGCCGTTCACAGCTCTCTTATCTCAAGCTTATGTTTATATTTTGTATGTGTGTAAAGTGTTGGTGTCTTTTAGCGGTGAACAGTTTTCTTGCTTTGTGGATTTGGTATCCATATGCTTGCTGATCTGTTGCTGTTCTTGGTTGTTGTCAGTCTGGGTGTGTAACATGTTGATAAGCGTGTTAATAAAGTCTTATTTTAGGTGCAATGTTTTATCTGCTTTTCATAGAAGTTATATGTAATTGGGATGTTGTTTCTTATTATACCATTAAGAAGACTAGCTCTAGTATTTCTGCTTTTTCTTCCTTTTCCTTTTTTGAACTGTCTTGTTATCTTCCCATAATCATGTCTGACACTTCCATTATCTAGTTATGTCCTTCTTTCCTATACTCCTCATGTTGGAACACTCTATTGCATACTGTTGTCCACATCCTATGTTCAGTATGGCTACTGTATACCAAAAACCAGATGTGATTGATGTATGCATTGAGCCAGTTTGGCTCATTTAGGCACTGCTGCTCGTGACAGTTTACATGTACCTTGAAGAAGTGTTTCACACCCATCCCCTTGAGCTAAATTTTGTTTTGTTTCAGCACATATTTTATCAGCAGACCTGAACTTTATCCATATGCGTAGTACTTTTTTTTTTGCAAGTAAGCTTTGCCCATGAAAGAAATAATGAAGAAGACAAATGGAAGTAAAGCTAGTTGAAATATTAGCAAGTCATTTTGTCTTCTGCTGCCTTTCACTGGGGATAAAAGAACTGCAAAACCACACCAGAAGTAGTAATAAAATGACTATGGGGACTGCAAACATAATAGTGATAGAGATCATTTAACTGTGATGGCTTCTCCTATGTGATAATGTCAAGGTGTTTTATTTCTCCATACCCTGGAAGGTAGATCCACAATTTGAATCACATACCACGTGGAGGCAGGGACTAGAGGTGACGTCTCAGCAGTTACATGAGGCCACAGAAGACCCAGGAACAGAATCCATAGAGTCTGGACCACTCAGGGCCTTGCTCTTGTACCACAGGCCATCAGGGGAATATTAGCTCTAAATCCTTTTGGTTGCTCTGTACAGTATAATCATCTAAATGAAATCAATGAATACTTGATTTGAGAGTCTCCCATTGCTCCATCCCTGCTGTTCCTAATGTTTGTTAACAGATTGCTTTGTGGTAGAGTGCAAAGGTGCCGCTCTATAAAACTGTAATGACTTCTGGAAAGGAAGGTACCCTATGTATTGCAGGAAGCACCATTCAATTTTGATTGGAACATGGGGAGTTGAGAAGTTGTTATTACTGTTAGTACAGCCAACTGGAATAAAAACTTCTGCTCAGCTATGGTTAGGATGACATTTCCTTTTTCTTTGCTTTCTCTTTCTCTCCTTGTTTACCAATGGAATATGAGTGTTTTCATTCACCCTGGGCAGGGAGCTGGAGTGTGGTAAGACACTGGTGCTCAGAGGAAGAGTATCTCACTTTCTGTCTCCTGTCCTCTTGTGTGTCTCACCCATCCCGTTTGCTTCTCCCTTCACTCTCTCTTTGCTGTTGTTTCTCAGTCCTTGGGGTTTTTCTTGTCAGTCTCCCAGTAGCTTTTTTATCCTAGAGAGCCTAAGCAGAAAATGAAATGCTTCGTGAGATGGCTGGGGTTTCCCCTTGTGAGGGGTTTTGGTGGTGCCAGATCTCACATTGCCTGGCTCTGGGAGCCAAGGGACTGAAGGGGAAAAATGAAGGGATTGCAGCTGTAAATGAGTCCCAGCTGCATAAGTCTGTTTGCACAGCAAGGTGAAAGTAATCTGAACAGGTGCTGCTCTTGCTGCATGTTAGATTCTGTCTCTTTTCTCCCTGGTGGAAGACCAGTGGCCTTTGGGCTGGCTAACTACAGTACGGTACATCTCGTTACTGAGTAGGTATGAAGATAATTTATGACAAATCTATCAGATCTCATGCATTGCACATCAGGTCTGTACAAATAGCTCTTGCCTCACTTTCCACAAGGTCCACGGGTCATGAACTTCGAGGATTGTCTAGAGACCTCACCATGCCCTGTCACGCTAGACAGGGCTGACTGGCACACCAAAAGGCTGCCAGTGAGCTGAAGCAGGTGCTTGGGGTAAAGGCAGAGAGGGCACTGTGCAGTGCTTTCAGGTTGCACATCTGTCCAGTCCCCTCACCGCAGTGAGCCCCAGCAGCCAGCACACTCCCCAGCTGCTGCCCTGCCCCTGCCAGGCCTGCTTGTGTGCCAGGAACCTCTCCATCAGATAGTAGATTGTATTGCTGCCTTATAAGTACGAGAAGAAACTCGAGAGAAATGGTGACAAGCATAATGTATACAGGGGTGAAAGATGTTTTTTCTCTATTTATATATATATTTTTATAATATTTCTCAATAGGAATACTTTAAAGTGTTTCATGGCACAGAGACTATTTGTGCCTTTATTTGTATTTTTCAGTCAGTTGTCCAGAACTTATAGTAATACTTCTTTGGCCTTTTCTAGAAAATCAATTTAACACATTTGGCACTTTGCCAGTGAACTGACTCTTCCATGAAAGCCATACTTGGTTACAAGACACTAAGCTTCACCCATTTAAATCCCTTAGTGCTGTTCTAATCATAAAAAATCATCTTTATTCCCCAGGTTTGATAGTCTCTAATTGCTGGAGAGTTGAATGACTAGAAATACATCTTTCAGATTTCCAGGGTCTTCTGCCTGCTGTTTCTAGCTCATATTTATAGGACTCCTGTCCTTTTTTGGGCCTGAAGCAAAGCCTAGTAAAATCAGCAGGGGTTTTGACAACTGTCCCATGTGTGTACTGGGTCACCTTCCAATGCAGACCATGCTATAGAGGAAACCCCTTACAGGGAGAGGCTGATGACATGAATGTTCACAGATTTAAATCACTCTTTCTTTGAGAAAATTAAAATAATTGCATTTATGTTGAAGGAAATTTTGACCTTAAGACAAAAAGCCTGCAGGAAAGCCATATATTATTAATTGCATAAAATGTGTCTGCTGTGTTTTTCCACGCTACTGATCATATATGGAATCCCAAATGACCAGCAGATCTGATTTTATAATCATTTTGTGTAAGGAATTCAGACTGAGTATTACTTGTAATTCTGTCATTTTTCTCTAGTGTTTCTTTATTAATGACATCAGTGTTCTTGGTCTGTCCTAAATCTTTCACATTTTGTAGTGATGTTTATTACAGTATTTTCCAAATTTTTGAAGCAAAAGTCTTTTAAGATGAACAACAGTCCTTCCTGGGGAACTGACTGAAAGCCAAATGATCTTTATTCATATAACTATTGCCTTACACTTCCCCTCTTTGGAAATCACTGCTCCATTAGATGTTATTGCTTCCTCTTCCTTACATGCCGTTGTGAGTAGTAAAGTACAGTGTTGACATTTAAAATATCACTGGTATGGTTGATGGATGAGTGAATGACTGACTGAGAGAGTTCTCAGAGGTGATTTTTTGGGGGCTGTCTGCAAATTCAGGCTCTAGTGAAGACTGTTTTCTGTATCAGTTATGCTCTCTGCATATTTTTTAGCTTTGTTTTACACATGTGAACAGGGCTGTTGTTTTTCTTAGTCACTATAGTCCATGTCCATCTAGTGTCTTGCCCTTCAGCTGCCCCAAAAGATTTGTGCAGCACTACAGAAGCAACACAACTACATCACAGGAGTTAAATGTGTACAAGTGTCAGTCAGAGCTTGCACAGCCTTTACATGCCAGTCACAGACTGTCACCTAGAGTGTATTACCAGCTTGGATAAGCTTTCCATATTATAAGTTACGGTTTGTTGCTATATTGCTATTTTCACTGCTGTGTCTTTGATCTCAGAAAAGGCACTGCACTGGTCAGGAAGTCTGTCGACATAGTCCTATTTGTCCGTGTGTGCCCTTGAGTTAATTACAGGATGAAGGAAGGATCATGAAAGCAAAGCTTCAGAAAATGTTGTTGTTGCCAAATAACATGGCATTTATAAAGCTGTTCTATGTCTTACTGTGGTCCTCTGCTTCATATCTGAGCAATCCACACCATTCTTTCACTGATACAGCTTTGACAATACAGAAATATTAACAGTACTTATTACTGTGGCAATGAGGAATCCATCTCACATAAAAACTGTAATACAAGGAGAAAATAGAGATATACCCTTTGCCCTGAGATTACTGTCTGAAGGTCTAGACTACAAAAAGTCAGTGGATACGAAGAGGTGGGAAGCAGAAAGAAATGATGTTATGAGCACTTTCGGTGTAGCACTACTGTTGACAACTTCAGATGGGTTTCACTTCTGATATCTGCTGTATCTCCTCCAGCTTGATCAGCAATTCCTGGTTGTTTCCGATGTGTCTTCAGAACAGGAGTTCCTGGCCTATTCCTCAGATCAGTTTATCTAATGCTAGTGTTGGTAAGCCCTGGCTAAATGATGCTAGACTCTACACACATCACCACAAGATAGTAACTGCCTAAAAGCACAGTCTAATAAAGTGTAATGAATCTCACTGAATGCACATGGTTTTAATGTATGTGGCTGCTGTTCACGTGAAATCTGATAGTGAAATATGCATTGTATTGATACTGTCTCAAATCACCAGCAATCTGTTAAATTAACATACTATACTCATCAGTTCCATTATGGCCAAAGAGAACTGGGACGATTTTCCCTTTTAACACATGTGGTAAGGGAACTTTCATTACTGACATTTATTGAGACATGCTTTTATAATACTAGTTATGGACAGTTAAAATCATATCAGGAATCAATATCTCGAGATTTTATGTCTTATAAATGGTATTTCCAATTCTGTATACAAATTACAGTATATTTATAAATTAAGTTTTTTGTAGTACTAATGAAAATTCCAAAATCTATTTAAGTCCCTTTCTCCAAATTGGCATCAATTTAAGATGAGAATGAGAAATGAGAAGAACTGTCCGTATATCCTTGACTTGTCATTTATTAGAAGACTCAGAATCTTAATGGTTAACATTGGAGACAAAGAGCCAACATACAGGCAAATGTCTTCTGTGTTACATAATATAATAAAGAAATATTTAAATAAATAAAGGACTATATTTGCTTTTGGTTATGCTAATTCTTCACTCCAGGCAGGGTGTGATTGCATTCTATCTAGTCAGTTCTTTTCTTTGTGTCTTAAAGAAGAGATACAGCCAAAGTAAAGGCCATTTAGAGATGGACAAGGAAAGTAATTGAGTCACAGAAAGTCTTCTATTTGAGAAAGGATGGAAAAGATAGGAATTTTTTTTTTTAGTTTAAAGAAGAGACAGGTAACAGAGGACATGACATTGGTGTACAGAACGATGAATGATACAAAGAAGGTGAATTGGGTGCTCTTGCTTGCCCTTTCTTAAGTACAGAAGCAGGGGGACATTCAATAAAGCTGAAGGGAAAAAATAGTAACACTATTTGAAGGCAGTTTTTAAACAATAATTACCTTGTTTTCACAAGCTCATCGTGTTTCTCTGTGATGCTACTGTATGTATTGAGGGGGATGCAAAATGCCTGATTCAAGTTGTCCTTTTAAGTAGATGTTGTAGACGTACAAAGACTGCTGACTTTTTCAGGTTATATGCCTCGTGTGAAGGAGAACTAGTCAGACTTAAGGATCTTTTAGCCTTAAAAATGAGTGGAAGATGCATAAGGCATAAATACATGTAATGAGACTATCAATATATTTACTAGATAAAGCAAAAAGTAAGTATTGAAAGCAGGTATCTATTAGTGATGGAAAGAATGTTGTTCTGCAGTTGTCCGCCCTATGATTTTTGCATGTGTCCTGAAGTATCAACTTGTGACTGTTTTTAAAAGGCTGATATTCTGCCACAATGGCTCAGTGCTCTACTCTGAAGGCCAAGCAGACTTCTGTCCATGAGTAATTGTAAAGTAAAATAAAAGTAAAATACATTTATTCTTTCTGACTATTTATCCTGAATATTCTTTTGGTTTTAGATATTTCATTTAATATTCTTCTTTGATTAATAAGTTTGTATAAAGAGCTAAAAGAAAATGTATTTTGTAGATTCTGGGGAACTTTGATAAACAGAATAAATTGCATATGTACCACTCTTCCACCATTCTTAGATAAAAAAAGGTATGGCGAGACTTGCAAATGGCTTAGGAATGAGTGTGATCACTTTCTGGTTAAATTACTAAATTTCTGTTTAGATCAATTTTTACTTTTAGACTTAATCCCTGAGACTCTTTTTGTAGATTTGTAATTAATTTATAACTCCTCAACATGCTGCTTTGTTTCACTTAGTACAACTCTAACCCCCTTGTGGTGTTCAGCAGTTAAAAATCTGGTTCCTGCAGTCATTTGTAATTGTTTGTTTCTAGCCTGTTGTGGTAATGTCTGTGTAATGGTTAAGACCTGGATAGTGACTGTAAGATAGCCTGTCCTTTCTATGCCTCAGTTTCCCCCACCTTAAAATTGCAAAACTGGTATCACCTTCCTGGATGAAACACCTCAGAGTTTTTGGATGAAAACCACTCTCTATTATGTAGGGAAAACTACATGTTTAGTAGCATTTCTTTATGCCTTTCTAATCAAGTCTTTTGGTTTTCATTGACCTAAGCGAAATCATGAATGCATTTGCTGACACTATCAGTATTAACCTTTGTGAAGTTATCAAGCATTTTAAATATTTACAATTCAACAAGATCTGATGCATTTTAGCTTAGGGAAATGGTTTAGTGGGGACTGTTAGTGTTAGGTCAGAGGTTGGACTCGATGATCTTGAGGTCTCTTCCAACCTAGAAATTCTGTGATTCTGTGATTCTGTGATTTTATGAATCATGCAAAGCATATAATTAGTATAAGTTTGTAGGAGGAGTTAGTATTTATGTGCATGCACACACATGCTGTGTATGTAATCTGTACACTAAAAATATATTTACCTGCCATTGTAGTCCAGCTGCTTCTGAAATAGTTACCTGTGTTATCTTGGCAGCCCTGAAATTCCATGTTACAACATGGTGAAGAACAGTTTAGCCACTTGAAATCATAGAGTAAATTTAATTGTAAGTGTAATTACTATCAGAAGTATGCAAATTTTATGTCAAAACTCAAGTGAAAAGAAGCATTCAGTCTAATTTTTTGGTATCTGTCAAAAAACGTCCAAATACCATCCAGGCTGCCGGCTAAGCTGCCATCCATAAATCTCAGCCAAAGACTTGCTGCTGACTTTTTAAGACTAAATTATTCCTATTGTTCTCAAGTAATTACGTTTTTGTTGTTATCTGTGGAAGGAGCCCCACTGGGTTCAGCATGTAAGTATATGGGGGGGGGAAGAGGAGAGGATTTGTGTTAGTTAAGTGGAGATGATAAAGCTGAAAACAAAGCAGCAGGATATAAATCCGATTTTTTTTTCTCTTTCTAGTTGGCTCGTCACAATAAAACATTGCAACAGATGCTGAAGCCAGGGTCAGATCCAGATGAAGGAGATGAAGCCTTGAGCCATTATGCCAATCATACGGCACAGATAGAGGTAAAGAATTGCTCACTAGAAGATTGAGTATGAGACAAGTTTGCATTTTGTGCAGGGCATATCACCTCTTTTTAGACTTCGGAACAGCAAAGCTTATTCAAATGTGTAGATTATTTATGAGAAGAGAAAGTTGAGTGATATGATTTTGGCTGTTGGAGAAAAAGTAATGCACCTATGTTAAAAGTGGCTCCAAATAATCATTTTACAGTAGCTTTCTTTTGTGTTATCAACCATGTTTTGTTAGGGAAATAATGACTGTGGATAGTACTCTTGACTTGTCATGAAGTCAAGAGTAATCTTGTGTGGTGCATCACTCAAATAAATAATCATGAGTTTCAAAACCAGTGATGCTTACTGATCAAATTAAAAGTTTGGCTGCAGTACAAAGAGGTTTTGAAGTGATGTAGACATTCAGTATGGTTATTGTTTGAAAGAGCAAGGCTTAGCCTGTTCATTTGTTCTTTTCTCTATTTTAAGCTTTACCGCTGCCATGGATTGGATTTAGATCAAGAACCACAGAGGTATTTAGGTTCTCAACTCTTGTACCAGTTCCTGTGTTCTTACAGGTTTCATGGGGTTATAGGCATCAAGATGTGAGTTGGGCATTGAAGGATCTCTAGCCCTTAGTGCCTTCATAAAGAGAAAAATGTCTCTGGTACAAAGATGTCTGCTTCCATGGACTGAAGGAAGAAGTGACATATCTCTTGGACATGCTTTATCAAGTCCAAAATTGGCTGAATATGAAAACTGTACAGTGTGTTTTCACACAGGACCAGCCTGAATCTGAGCCAATAATTTTAGCTTCAGTGGACTCCCAGGCTCCGTCTAGTTTGGACCTGAGCTTACATGTACAGGTAGTGGTCTGATGTGAGCACCTCAAGTCCATTTTGTCCTGGCTGCTGTCAATTCAGGCTGCTGCTGGGGTCCTTCTCTGTGCTAGCTAACATCCTTTTTTGCCTGATAATGCTCACATTGTATCACCACAAGACAGATGGAAGCTCCATGGCTGTTGTGGTTTCCAGACAGCAGCTAAGTGCTCCTTTTAACATATTTTAACACTATGGATGCTCTTAAGTTATTTCTTAGCAAGTATCAGCTGAGTAAGTTGTCTGAGTAGACTGCAAATTTAGGTATCAAAACAAGCACTGTGGTCTGCTTCTACATGGCCAACAGCTTGTTCCAAGAGTAGTTTCTAAAACCTCCTGCAATGTCATGACTGTTAAATCCAACAAAGCCTGTTTCTTCAGCAGATATAGTGGGGTCCATTTTATGGGCCTCTGTTGTCTGGGAGGCTTTTTGAATACCATTCTGCAGAGCAGCACATGCAGCATACCTCTTCATTTGAGTCCTTGACTGAACTGATGTTCTGTCAGGGTCCTTCACTTGCCACATAGTCCCATTGCACATCTGCTGGCTTGAGAAGCAACTGCTTACTTAAGATGCTTCAAAATAGCCTGTTCAATTTCACATAATGCACATGTCCTTGGGCAGACGTGTAATTATCCTTCATTTCTAATGCAAATGTGCTTGAATATGTTATATGTAAAAATGACTTAAGATGGGTTTGATTTTTAGTATGTTCACATAATTAATATGAATTATAGGAGAGAAAGGAAGGTTCTTAAATGCAGGACTGTGACTGGAAAAGTGAAACTCATCCCAGCTTTGCTCCTAAATCAAATGAATGTTTGCTGTTGTTTTACTGAAAGCAATTTTAGACCTGTTCAGCATTTTAGATATAGCTCCCTGATATTGGGGTATCTCATTTGTTTTATTTGAAAGTCAAATAGTCTGTGGTTGTTTGGTTTTTGTTTGTTTGTTTGTTTGTTTTTCTCTACTGCTGCCTGTACAGGAACATGTGTTTAGGAGTAAAAATGAGTTTTCTACCCATTTCTCCATTATTAATAATGCAGACTCCATGATCAGAATGAGAAAGCAATTTTGATGACAGTGTAGTGAGATGGAGTAAAATCTATCTCGCTTAGCAGTAACTCAGTAGGCTCTGAAATATAAACAATGTAAAACCTTGGTTTTTTTGCCAAGTAAGCAGAGAAAGACAGATAAGATATGGGTTCTATCTGAGTAACAGGGTGCTATTTTTGCATGTTCACCTTCACAACTTCTGTCATCATAGAAATAAATTCAAGGTGAGGAAAGAATTCTATAATCAATCAGAAAGCCCCTGAGCTTCAGCGCTGTTTAGTGGCAGAGACTCATTTCAATCCATTGCAAAATTGAAGCATTCTGAATTGGAACTTTTTTTTTATATTTGGGGTAAGTTTGGACCTAGGTTTCAGTTGAGCCATATTTTTGCCACTTTATTTTCATGCAGGCTTTTGGAGATAGAACTGTGGTTTCACTTTATGTTTTAGGATTAATTGGTTCAGTTTCTTTGTAACATTCCAATAATTTATGCATTAATTTATAAATAATAAAGGAGCTGTGAGCAAGAACAGATATAACAAAATGGTTGGAAAGTCACTGATCTTGAAAAAAAAATAATGTGCATTTTATTTATAGATTGTTCGTCATGATAGAACAATGGAACAGATTGTCTTTCCTGTCCCTAATATTTGTGAATTCCTTACACGGGAGTCCAAAAGTCGGGTGTTCAATACAACAGAGAGAGATGAACAAGGAAGCAAAGTCAATGACTTCTTCCAACAGACAGAGGATCTGTACAACGAGATGAAATGGCAAAAGAAAATTAGGAGTAAGTATAACAAATTCAAAAAATAGCTTAATCATGCTAAAACCTTGCTTTTAAGCCTTCAAATATTTTCAGTTTTAATGAAACACTTTTCACTGTTCACTCTGATATTGCAACAAGCAAAACTGCTCAGGACTTCTGTGTGTAGGGTCAGCATAGTGTAGGTCATCTGAGACACTTGCATGCCACCATAGAAGAGGCATAATATGGAGTAGTTACTAATATAAATAATGTGTTCAAGATGATGTTCTGGACTCCAAAAGCTAAATTGAGAGATGGATGAACTGGGTGTAGCTCCACTAAACTCAATAGGGTTGCACCTAATTAAGCCAAGACCCCTAATATTTAACAAAAACATGTGTAGCTGCATATTTGAGGTTTGCAGATTCCTAAAAGACTATTAAAAAATTGTAAATGTCAGTCACTTAAAAATGTCTCTCACCAGAACCTCAGCTGCTTTAAATCTGCATGACTCCCATGGAGTCTGTTCCCTTTGCCAGTTCACATCAGCCTTGCTTGACTAGGCTGCAGTACATCCCCATCTGTGAGCCCATTCTGGTATATGTCCTGTGGTAGTGGGAGAGGCATGTGTACTTTCTTAAGCTACTTGCAACTTGCAGATCTGGCAGGCACAGTTGAGATCATGGGAGAGAGATCAAAGCAGGGACCTGAACAGGAGGTGCAGGGAAACTAAGCCAGGTACTGTGAATTTCTTGTTCAGTTCACTGGTGGGCATTACGGTTGCTGGCCTCACCAGGAATGGGGCTGCCACTGCTGCTCATGTCCTGGGGATGGTAAGCTCCTGCCAGCTTAGCAACTATCAACTGTGCCCTTTGCATTTGGAGCAGAGAATCAAGGCTATGAACTAATTAAGCATCTACAGTATCCTTGAGAGATAAAGAAGACGTGTATATTATATATGTATGTATATAAAAATACATGAGAGTGTATCATTTTGTTCACTGCTAAAATGCAGATACTGCTGGGATGGCAGACATCAGCTGTTTAACAGCTCACAGCAGCATTATGCAATTGATTAGGAAGGAAGTGAAGAATAGGATCTATGGTCAGATCAGCAGGGAGTTTGGATAGTTAAAGCAATATGGTTTAGTGCAGCATCCGTAATGTTATGGAAACAGGAATGTTGGATGGGTTTTTAAATGTCAATTCCTGGGCAATTTTCAGAGGCAGTTGTAAATTTTCAGTATGAATCCTGTTGGCTCAGGTCCACTTTCCTTGGTGGCACTGTGAAAAACTTGTCTGTACTGACAAACTGACCAGAGTAGAAGTTGTAAAATAAATGATTTCAGACTAACTCCCTAACTGCACAGTCTATTTGGGAATAAAAGTCACTATATTGTAGAAAAATTACTCTATTAACAAAAGCATATCTGTTTTTCTTGCTTAAGAAACACACATAAAACAGCCCAACCCTACACTTACATAGACCAGACCTGCCTAATGCTGTAAGCAAGGAAAATTGGTTTATTTTTATTCAGAACAGAAATTCCCCAATTTCTTTCATCAGTGGAATGGTCCATAAGTCTCCATGATTTTTCTTTGAAAAGATAATGTAAGTTTAGGCTTGGTTCATTCTTTAGCCAAGTGTCTGTTAGCATGCAGTCTGTATTGCTTAAATTGACAGATGTCATTTGCAGTGGCTCCAAGTGCTTAAATCCCAGCAGTCAACAGCATGAGATTATCACAATGAAATCTGAATAGTCACCTAATCACAATTAAAGTTTATTTAGACTAAATCCTGAGACAGTCATATTCAGTTGAATGAGTCTATATTAAAAATTAGCTGGGTACAGGCAAGTCAAGAACATGCTCTTAAGGCTTGCAGAAGACTCTCAGTACTTTAAAATCTAATTAATAGGAATGCATCATCTTCAAATAGCTAAACTTTTCTGGCTGGGGGGTTTCTCACACCATTACACATAGAGGCTTGTTTTAAATGTTCATTTAAACATCTGATAGTACAGTCGCATATATGAAGTGCTTGCCTGGGTCTTAGTACCCTCTGATGATGTTCCTAGGCTTTTTGCTGAATCAATTACGTGACTCTGGACACAAAATCTTAACCCTGTTTTGCCCTACTTCCCTTTTTAGTCATTTCTAACTAGGTTATAAGTTCTTTGGGATATAGACTGCTTCTGTGTCTTTATACAGCACTTCATATATGGAGGTCCTGGCTTAACTGGAGTCCTTTTACAGCCTGGAGTAATTATAACAGCACAGAGCTGTTGTTCAGCAGTTAATTTTGGATGTCTGAGGATCATACAGGAAATAGTTAGCTTTTGCAGAACCAAACCCGGTCAGACTGAATTTTATCTGTTCTCTAAAAACAGATTGAGATGTTTTTAGTTGGATAGAGGTGGGGAAAATGCTGTAGTTCTGAAGCCTTGCGTATTCCATTTTCTTTGAATAATATCATCAGCATTTTTGGTCCAAATGGGTCACCTGGATGACCTGCTCTGGGTCTTCTGTTTGCCTCTCATGCAGTGTGCCTTTAAACCTAGTTGTTTGTTTGACTTTGTGTCTCCCTGCACAGAGGCTACAGTTTCAGAGGCAGATGAGAAGACTTCACACAAGATCCAATCCTAAAACCTCAGCTGAGGCACAACTGTCATGTATAATAAACCGTATTGGGATCCTTGGATGAAAAACTGCTTGAAACTGTGTTTTATGGCAAACCTATGTTTGTTATTTGTCTTAGTTAATTTTAAAGGTCTGCATATTTATTTTGTATAAATCAGTTTTCTTCATTAAATACTTGGCCTTGAGGCCATTACTGATGGAGTTAATGCCTGCTTACTTTTCACTGATTGCTGCTTTTCTCCCCTTTCTAGATAATCCACCCCTGTTTTGGTTCTCTAGACACATCTCTCTCTGGGGGAGCATTTCCTTCAACCTTGCTGTATTCATCAATTTAGCAGTTGCTCTGTTTTATCCCTTTGGAGATGATGGAGATGAAGGCAAGTTGAGTTTGGTTTCATTTTTCCTTTTAATTTTAGATGCTTTCCATTCTAAGGTAACACAGTTATGTATAACTGCATCTTCAGGTATGCAGCGTATCTACAGCAACCATTTAGTGTCTTCTGAGTAGACACCAGGTGTTATCTGAGATGTGGTAGCTGATCTTCAGTGTATCACATGTCCTGTGCAATGTGAAGTAAAATGGACAGAACATAGCATCCAAGCTGAAGATTAGTTAGCTAATTCTTTTTTTTTTTTTTTTTAATATATTTTATTACCATATGGTAGTGTACTATTGCACACGTTCAGTTACAGCTGCTGAGCTGAAGAAGGGTTCATTGCAGCAGAGGGACTGAGATTCCTTAAAACTGACCAATTTGAATGACTTGCAGTCTTAAAATGTGTAGAATATAATGATATAAAAACTTTCTCATGGGGTTTTGACTATTTTATTGGAGTAGAAGAGCAACTATTGCAGGGGACAAATGTGTTATATAAAAATATGCGATTCTGTCTCTGTTTCATCACGTCGTAGGAAATATAATGAATAATAAATTTCATTAAATAAATGCAGCAGACTAGCAGGAGGTCTCTTTGGATCGAAAACAAGCTTAATTGGGATAAAGAAGACTGGTAATGGGAGTAGAGCCATTCATCTCTGGGTCTTTGATTTCTATCCAGTCCAGTCAGTAATGTGACTGAAAGTCACCTCTGTCTGATGGCATGTGAACAGTGCTGGTGGAAGCAGTCCAGCTTCTAGTAGATACATGTACTTTTCACAAACACCAGAATTGGCACCATCAAACATTCCTGTTGGCTGGCTAAACAGAAAAGCAGCAGATTAAAGTATATTGGTATGGAGACCACATTGCCCTTTCACCCTGTGGGGCGGTCTCTGCAGGTCACAGCACAGGCATCTCCGTAGCCTTGTGTTTGCAGGGCTCTGCTGTGGAAATAGGAAGCATTTGTACATAGTGCTTTTCTGCTTGTGAACTGAAGAGCTGCTCAGGGTACACACGTCAGAGCCTATGCAGGGTGAAAGAATAAACAAAGAGTTAAAAATAAACCTTTTAAGCTACTAAATTTTTAGTTAATCTATACTCACGGAAATCCTCTGGTCTGCAGTCAATAGGTATTAATACTTGGAACTGCAGATTTATGTAGTATTAGTTTAAGTGGCCCCAGTAATCCAGTGATTTCAGTGATAGTGTGTTTCAGGATTCCAATTTCTAGTGCCTGTAGCAGTAAAAGAGACTGCTGAACAATAAACAATAAGTGTGGCCGTAGGGGATTAGCATGGTCATGAGGCAGACTCCTTACTTCCAGCCTCCAAAAACTGATCTCAGAGCTGGAGTTTGTCTCACATTTTTTCCCTTCACCTTGTGTAAATCCAGCCATGCTCACATGTTTGAGGTGCCTGGACTGATCTAATCATCCCAAGAATGCTGCCTTTTAGTAGATTTCTGCAGTTCTTATATCATATAGCATAAGCGAAATTACCCTCCAGATGAGGTCTCTTTGCTTCATGCATATCTGCTCATGTTACATGATATGAAATTGTTTGACTTGCAGTAGGGAAGAAGAAAAAATGATCTGTTAAAGAAACACTGAGTGCTTTGGTCTTACCTTTCAACTCCAATTTGAAGCTGTTTTTTAGGATCCATTAAAAGTTTCCAGATCTTGTTGGCAAAGAAACTACCCAGCAGAGCTGACCTTGAACTTCTTGCCAAGGGTATAAACACTTCCAAACTTTGGAAAAGTTTGGATGCCATCTGAATTTTGAGAACAGGGCTTCACCTCATTGTTTTCTAATCTCACTGATGCTGTTTAGCTGTATATCTCTTGCCAAACAGATAGATGTTATTCCTATTGTGAGCCTAGCTAAATTTTCTATTCCATTCTCCCTTGTCACTGACCTTTCAGTTCATCGGATAACAATAGGAGTCAGTGTACGAGTATGACAGTGCCCTGAGATCTGAATGTGCTTTATACATCAGAGCAGCATGGTGTGTTTCCAGGGCTTTAAGCAGAGGAGAGAAGGAAAGCAGGGACATTACTCAGAACTCGGGGAGAGCCTGGAGCCAGCTTCTTGCACAGACTGACTCTGAAGGCAGCAGCTCACATGCCTGTGGGAGCTCAGCAAGAGCAGGGACCCACCACTTCCCCAGGAGCAAGGCTCAGCTATTCAGCAGCTCCTGGCAATGCAGATGCTGCCTTCTCATGCCCAACTCCCCGTGGCTGCCTCCCACTGCGTCAAGTGTCTTGCTCTCGTGCAGAGGCGGAGGCTACCTCCCGCTGAATGCCTGCAGCCCTTCAGAAGAAAGCCACTTTTCTAAAAGCAGGATGCTTTGGTGCTCTTTAGATTGGAAATGTGACGCTGCAGCATCATGCCACTTGCTGCGCTACCCCAAGAGTCAGCTATTTCTGTAGCTGAGCAATCATGGAATTAGACCGAAGGAGTCCTAATGATCCCTGTAGAAGGGAGCTGATTAGTGGCTTGCTCCAGGAGAAGGGTAAACTGTTTCATCTCTGAGCACTCCTTGGATTTTAATGGAAATTTCATTAGCTGCTCTTATTATTACCTGTGCAAATCAACAATACTATGATAATAATAGTTCTTGCTGCAATTAGGGCAAGTTGTGGTCAGCAGTTGTGATGCATGAGTCATGCTTTTTGTTAGCTATATTGGCAAAGGAATTGATCTTTTGGATCTGTTTCTTGGTTTAAAAAAAAAAAAAAAAAAAAAAAAAAGAGTGTCCAAAGATGCCTCTCTCAACTTTACCTTTCTCCTCCATACAGGCACGCTTTCTCCGTTGTTTTCAGTCCTCCTTTGGATTGCAGTGGCACTTTGTACAGCAATGCTGTTTTTCATCTCCAAGCCTGTTGGCATTCGACCCTTTTTGGTGTCTGTTATTCTCAGGTCTATATATACTATTGGGCTTGGTCCTACCTTGATACTTCTTGGTGCTGCTAATGTAAGTACTTAAAAAGCAAGCAGAATTTTCAGCAGAAGCAGAGATATTAAGGGTTTTCTATTAAAAAATCCCTTGGTTAGAACTATGCGAAGAACTTCCTTTTCAGGTTCACGGGTTGAGCAAAAAAATATATATATATAAAAAAAATCCAGTCGTCCTGAAAGAGCAGTATCAGCAAACTGAAAAGCTGAAAAAAAATGGGATTTGGTTTTGTTCATATGCAAATATTTTAAAAATAAAAACAATATGAAATTTAAAAGAAATACTGCTGAGTAAAAGGAATCAAATTTACAGTTCCTCATGTTAAAAGAATAATTTTCTCTACCAACATGCTCAGCAAAGTTGACACAAATTTGTAAGGTGTTCTGTGAGCTTAAATCTATATTTTTGAGGAAAGTTTTCAAAATTAAAAATTATCTCAGCCCTTCTCAGATTCTTAATTTATTCATGTCTCTTTTTTGCATGTTTACTGAGCTTTATAAAATAAGTCATACTCATATAAGTCATGCTCATAAGTAATCTATTTACATTTCTGCCTGACTGCTACAGCTCTAATTCACCTTAATGCCAGGCAGCGAATTATTAGGCTGTTTGCCACCAATTCTATGAAAATTGTGCATGCTTGAAAATACCCAGGGACATAGTGAAAGGTAAAGGTAAGCAAGCAGTGCTTGTCCATGTGAAATTTTTGAAAGAAGAAACATATTGAGTCCTTATTGCTTGACCTGGACTACCAAACACATGGGGTTAGTTCCTTCATGTGTACTTCGGCACTGCTTTTCACATGTAGGAACATGCTTTTCACGTGCTTAGGAACAATGGCAAATCTGATGCCGTTGCTTAAATACCATACTTCCAAAATGCCGTTTTGTTTTGTTTTGTTTTGCTTTATGGTAGGCACCCCCACCCTCACCCACCCATCCCCCATACACATGCTATTGTGTTACTATTGTTCTCCTTGTAGTTGCATTCATAGCTGCTGTTGCATGGTCTCAGGTCTGAACTCAGAATTGTTAGGAATTCACTCTCCAGTTGTTTTTTAATGCCTTATGACATTAATCTCACCCTGCTTACTCATTAATTTATGGAGATATATCAGAGATATCACAGTGAGACAGTGCAGGGTTGGAGGGGTGATATACTTCCAGTTACTCTCATGGACTCACTCCCAGCATGCCTTGGAGATGGATTTATCTTATTTGAACTTCAGCCATCTAAAAGTTGAGCATTTAGTCAAAGCAGCCTATCTAGATTTTTTGCATGCTACAGCAAAGATGAACAGGATTTTTTCTGATGGAGTAAACCTAGCCTTTGTTTACACCCCACAGCTTTGCAACAAAATAGTGTTTCTGGTGAGCTTTGTTGGAAACCGTGGAACTTTTACTCGTGGCTACAGAGCAGTCATCATGGACATGGCTTTTCTCTATCATGTAGCATATGTCCTGGTCTGCATGCTGGGCCTCTGTGTGCATGAATTCTTCTACAGTTTCCTGGTAAGTGTGCTTTTGCGGAGGGGAAAACTTTGCAAAAATAGAAAATACCGTTACCCATGCAGCTGTCTTCAATTTCTTCCTGACAATCAAGCCAAATCATGTGTATTTTTAGCGTGCCATTGTGTTGCTGCCCCTTAGGAGCTGCTGTTTTCATTAGAACCTATTTCTGTTAGAAATTGTTTTATCTGTTTTAGAGCTGAAAGTTTGCCCGTTTCTTTTCAGAAAATCATCACACAGTCTGGTTCTTTCTTCTGTCCCTCTCCATCATACATTTATTCTGTGTATGTTGTAACCTATATCTTGTATCAGTTGTGTCTTCAGACTGTAATCTCTCTGGGACAGGAGTTGTCCACTGGTGTGTGCATCATCCCTATACCAAAAGATCCCATTCCTCAGTTCATGTTGCAGTCCTAATAAATAAAAGAGTGACTTAGGGAATAGAGATGGCATGCCTTTGGTGTAGCAGGAAGATTCATCACTATTAATGTATCCCACTTCCATTTTCTTTTGTTGCCATTACCCAGATGGAATGCCTTTTTATAATATGATACAGGTGCAGTGAAAATGAATCATACAAAATTATGCTAAACTCAGCTAACTGCTCCCTTCATGCTGAATAGCAATAAAAGGTGTTTCACTGCTCTTGTTTTCTAACTGTTTTGCTTTTACTAAAACATGAAACATTTAGGTAGACTGACTAAATTGTGGCCATTTACATGCGTTCACCTTCCTGTTGTCATATCTTTCTCAGCTTCCTAAATAGCAGTGAACTCCCAGCATCTCATAGAGGCGCGTTAAGCACTCTAAAATTTAGGCATTCAGTTCTCACTGTGGCGGAGCTCCTGATGAAGTTGTTTTCCAGGTCCATATCTTGACATTAAAGTCACCTTCAAAAAGTTGCACAGACTTCAGACGAGTCAAGATTTTGAGGCTTTAGCTGCAAAACCTTTTCAAATAGATGCAACTCACCTGCTAATTAATGTCTGTCTTAAAAAATGCGCATTGAATCGTATTACTCCTTCAGTGAGTAAGGGTTCTTTACTGTAAAATGCTGTCTGAACTGCAGTGTAGTTTAAGAAACATTTTAAATGCTTACTTTTTTCAGTGACTGCTATCAACAAATGTCCATGATTCATGGATGTTATAATTGTCCACATTCCTAAGTTACTTACAGGTGTTCACTTTGTAGTGAAAGTGTTCCAAAATCCTGCATTTGTTCCTCATATTAAGCTTTGTCTTGTATGGGATGAATGATAACTGTCTTCCCTCTTTCTTCCTTTATTATTAATCCTTTTACAAGGCTGTGGATTTCAGATCTTGTGAATTGTGACTAATACCTTCTTCTGTGGACCATTTTGATAAATCACAGTGTGTCACTTTGTATCTGTAATCTGTGTGTTTTGAAGTGGAAATACATATATTATAGATAAGGTCCAAAGCACTATAACACATCAATAGAATTGGAAGAGAAAAAAAGCTATAGTTTCTTGAATATAGTTTCTTGAAAAGCCCTTATCACACTTAATTGCTATTTGAGGCATTTGACATTTAAAGCAGTATTATCTTCATGTATACTTTTCTTACATTAAATATTAGGAAAACATACAGCACAGGGTAAAGAAGAGCAGTTTGGGGTTTTATACAAACAGTGCAATGAATTTAACCTTGTCCTAAAAAGAAATGGCCCTAAGCCTTTCACATGAGTGACTTTTAAATGATCCTATGAACTCAAAGAAACAGCTTACAGACATGTAATTATGTGTGTGCATGAGTGCATTTTTGAGATGCAGCCCATGCATATTTATCAGATGGGAAATTACGTGAAAAATTTATTTGTGGATGTAGATCCATAGTATGGAGATGCTTTTTTAAAATTTTAATCCATCCTGGTTTTGAATATGGGGAAAAAATGGTTCTTGTTGGTTACTACTACCTTGTGTCTGGGTCAGACTCATATATAAGTATACATTTTAGCTTTTGATTTTGCTATAATATGTCTTAAAATTTCAAGTTCCGTGTTACGTTATCTCTCCTATATCCCCAGTTCCCACTGAAATCAATGTGAATTGTGTGTTTATGAAGCTGAGATTACAGAACATGGCTAGATGTATGTTTCAGTAGTTCAGATTATGTTTCTATGTAGTATCTATATACATTCATTTTTATTAATCTTTATTCATTTTTTCCTCTACACTATACTTTTCCCAGCTGTTTGATCTGGTATACAGAGAGGAAACTTTGCTAAATGTGATAAAAAGCGTTACCCGGAATGGTCGTTCCATTATCCTCACCGCAGTGCTAGCCCTCATCCTGGTTTATCTCTTTTCCATCATTGGGTTCCTCTTCTTGAAGGATGACTTTATCATGGAGGTCGACAGGTTGAAAATCAGGGCCCCTGTTGCAGGTACTGCTTTTTAAAATTCATTTCCAAAATACACCTTTTATGTCTGACTAACCAAACTTTGCTCTAGGGAAATTTTGATTTTGTGCTTGTATCTGTGGAAGCAGAACTCCATATACCTTAGGACTAAATTAAGTCTCTGGGTAAAATTTCATGTGTAGGGTTGCTTTTCACTAGGCTTTTCTGTTGAAATACTAAAATCCAGCACTCACAATTGATTTATTACATTTTCTTTTAGCATTTTCTAACTCATGCTAACATAAAGAAAAAATTCCTGCATTTCCTAAGTATTTGGAAGAGCAACTGAAAGTGGATTCTATTGGTTCTCATCCCACCTTAAAAGTAGTGCTTGGGATTTTCTGTGTACTTCATGAGGCATGTGATATTATAATGTTTAGTTAATGTATTCATCTGATTACTATTTAAGCTTCATCCAACAGAAATTTATTACAGAATCCACACTTCTGCTGATGTGAGATTTCCTGGAGTATCTCTTAAATTCAGTGTGTTTTTCACAAACACCACTCTTAGTGTATAATCCTGTCTTCAGTAAAATCATTGGAAGTTTTTTAACTGTTTTTTAAAAAGCCAGGATTTCAATTTATTAGAATGAAAAATTTCACCAACATGGACAGAGAGTTACAAACTCACTTTGCTAGAAAAAAGTATGTCTAGTGGGTTGAGATCTTTGTACATGCTGCCAACCAGCCTGCTGGGAGCATGGACAGAGAAGTAGCTGTCTGCATAAAAAGACCTGAAAATAGCTTTTGATTATATTCCTAGAGGTATGATTTTCCCAAATGCTGAGCTCTTCAGACCTGTATGCAAGCATAGAACAACGAATAGGATCCACCCCAGATTGTGTGCGCTCTGTGTTTGTCAGCCTTTTCCTAGCTTTGCTATTTCAGGACCTACAGCACACAAATGAGGCAAAGCTCGTTGAAGACTTGTTGATGTGGGGGAGTGTGATGTATCCATATAGCTATTTGATAACCACAGGAAAAAAGGAACTTAGCGAATTTCTTTTATAGACCTTGCTGTTTGCCACTGATCAACTTCAAAGGGCAACATTGGTTTATATTTGATTTACCATTCATTTTGGGGCAGAATTTATAATCTGAAGTTTCATTTCTAAAAATAATTGTGTCTGTCTTAGGAGAAAGGAAGCTAGATTTATTGGAGCACTGATCTGATACAGTGCAGTAGTTCCTGTGTGTTCGTGTTTCTTCTGTTGGGTTCTTAACAGATTTTTGTGGTGTGTTTGCATGCGTATTCTTGCTGGCTTTATACATTGCCATTTCTTATCAAACACTCATCAAGAAAATATGCTGATGGTATATGGATGGAACATTATGCATCCCAAGACAAGTGCTTAATTTTTTTCTTTATAAAATAGCACAAAGAGAGAGTCAGAGTGGATGTGTTTTCTATGTTACAGAGATTGTCTTAGACTGTTACTTTGGTTGTATGATTTTGCCTTCATTTTTTCTCCTTAAACCTTCTTGTATCTGTGATTTGAAATGCAGAAAATTGTTGAAGATGCACAAGACAAAATTGGTTTGATAAAATCAAGCTGATGTACACATTTACCCACTTTGGGAATGTTAAATTAGTGTTTTACTTGAACCCATACATATTTACAAATGAGTACCAAACTGTGTTATAATCCTTGAAAACTCTTAAATATTCTACATTCAGAATAACTGAACATCAGCTTGTGTCCTTCTTGTCAGCTTTTGTGAATAATTTATCTAATGGTTTTAAAACTGACATTATTTTCATATCTGACAGTTGTTTCTTGCTTTGAATATATCTTGCTCTAGCCAGAAGTAGCAGCATTTGATGTAGATTCATTAATTTCAGGAGATGAAATGGGGATAGTTGTGATATACAGTGTTTATAAATATAAAACCGTGTTTTTGTTCCCTGTGCTTGCTTTTAGCTGTTAGGCAGACTGTTTGAGGAAGGAGGAGTTGGTGGTGTAATTTGTTCTGCTTTTTCTTCTCAACTTTTCAAATCAGTGACTTGCTTCTAGAAAAATAATGACCTAAAACTTTTTGTCAATGCAGTGTCTGTCTTTTTGTCAATATTCTGCTCTTTTCTTAGGTATTGGTGAAGTCCCCACTACAACCCTCACATCAGTGATGGGTGCCTGTGCAAAAGAGAATTGTTCCACAAGCATCCCAGACATTAACCCAGGTTAGTACAAAACCTCCCCAGATTGGTCATCAATTAGAACTGAGGGATTTGTGTGTTATTATTACGACTGCATGAGAAAAGTGATGATTGTTGTTGGAAGGCAGAAGTACTCAACTCCTGGAAGGCTTGGAGCTCAGTTGGGAACTTGTCTATAATGCAAGTGCTTCCCACACCTGATTTCCAATTGCATCAACATTAATTTTGTTGAAATATCGTACTGAATGATTATGCTTGAACATACACGTCTCTTTTTTTGAGCTAGCTTTGCTGAGAGGAAAAGCTTGCTGCTTACCTGCAGCATCTTCACCTGCACACAGTGAACCACTATTAGATTCATTTAGGGCCACAGAAGTTGATTTTAACAGTGTAGCATATATCAGAAAGCTCTTGTGTATATTTTTTACATGCATCTAGGCTGACGTTGTAATGTAGCCGGAAGAGTAAGAGCCCAGATCCAGGACCAAGTATCTGTCTTTTAGTGAGTTACTGTGTCTCAGCTAAGCATGGGCAGGAGTCCATCTATGCATTCCTAGCTTGTGGCAAATACAAGGAAATGCAGACTTTTGCAAGCCATGTCTGTGATAGGCAAGTTGTGTTTCTTCATGCTTGTGGCAAGTGAAAAGCTCAATTGCTCTACTTCAGCAGATCAGTCCATCTGGTTTTACTCTGATACCTGCATTATGAAACTGATCTGCATACCAGAAGGACCCTGTCAACTTTAAATACGCTTCATTAAAATAAAAGGCTTGTCTGGTGTGTTCTAGTGGTGTCAAGCCAGTTACCAGACATTGGTTCAGGAAGGAATTTGTCACAGATCAAGCTGACAGAGTGCTTTGCTCTATTTGCTGTTTGAGGCAACATGATCACTCAGGACCTCTGATAGTAGTGCTACTCCATCTCTCCTGCTCTTATCCTGTGACACATTGTAGTTGTTGTGTATGGTCTTCATTACAGTTGTTAAGTTTGTGCAGTGTGGGTGTGTGCAGTAGATGGTCCACAGGCTTAGACTACTTACTGCTACACTTGCGTGTGGTTGCTAGGGGCTGAAGCTGCGGACAAAAGTGGTTCCTTCCTATCCTGTGTTCCAGTATAACACCACTTCACATGCTTTATTCTCCCAGTACAGATTTTTGAGCTTTTATGATCAAGGGTATGGGGGAGAGGGCTATAAAAGTAGACTTTTCAGCCCCAGCTGGTGTGTAAACAGACCTCATAAACAAAATGGGAAGCTGTCTGACTAGATAGAGAAAACAGTCTCTCCCCAAGAGCTATTGGCAAAGCTGCTATATTCAAAAAGTAATCAATCAGTCAAAAGAGATGCAGTATGGCTTTTGCTAAGCTCTTTAAATGATAGAAATCTCACATTTCTTATTTCTTGGCCACAGTTTCTTTAAAATTAAACAATAATGAAAGGGGGCTATACAGAACATCTAGGTACACTGGCACTTAATCTTGGAGTACTTTTATTCGTCCGATAACATTAGAGAAACTACATTTAGTGAGAACTAAAGATCAATATTAGCCAATGAATCACCTGTCAAAAAGTACTATTCTACCTTCTGTCTTCTCCTGGGACAGATCTTCCTTCTGGCGAAACTATGAGTACAGGAGATTTGCAAAGGCTGGCCAGCCTGGGAGTTGGTAGGATTCATGGTGTAGCAGCATAAAGAAATCCACAGCTGTCTGTAGGATACATAAAATGGTCTCAGTGACATCTCAGGGCCACAGCAGAGACATAAAAATCTGGCATTTTAGATCAGATCACTGCTGATCACTTGTTCTGATGAGATTGTGCCTCTACCTTGAGTTTTAATGGTTGAGCCTGCATTCAGTCATTGCTCCTTTTGGTGAGGGAGTTAACCAGCTGGTCTCATTAACTCTACTCAGTACTTTACTCAGAGAACACGTCCTGTCTACAGCTTGCTTCTTCTCTGCTGCACTGAGCTGCCAGCCCCCAAATACTTGGTCTCATCTCCCTTGGAGTCTTCCACTCTTCCCTCCAAGGGCATTTCAATATCACTTAAGTCTTTGCCTGATGAAGTGCTTAAACCACTTAAAGGAACTTCACATCCTAAGTATGTGGCCTCAGCCTTATCCCTCCCTTTCATGCTTTGTAGCCCATAGAGACCAGTGCTAGAAAGGTGCACTAACACTTCTTTGCAGAACGGGACATTTTCTTTACTCATTCCAGTCACAGGCATGGTACCACTCTAGGCAAGTTCAGCTAGGTCCATGTGAGCACTCATGTGTTGCCCCTGCTTGTGTCGAAGCTCAGGCTAAGTAGGCAGGTAGCTGTGGACCGCCAGATGAGGATTTTTGAAATGAATCTTTCTATCATCCCCCTGTACTGCCCTGTGATTGACATCATGACACCAGAACCTGACCATCTGCTGTTTCCAACACCTGACCCAGGTCTTGGGAAAAGTGAAAATTTGTTCTCTAGCTACATAAATGAAATAAAAGCTGTGGCTTTTATATTTATTTTTTTTATTTCTGTTGTGAACAGTCATCTTCTCATGCACAAATATTAGTTCCAAAAATATTAATGAATTAAAGTTGGGAAAGAGGAAACAGGAACAGGATGCAAAAGCAGAGGTGATGAATTGGTATGAATGAGATCACAGTGTGAGTAAAAAAAAATTTCCAGATGTGACAGAGGAAAAAAAAAAAAAAAGTTTCATTGTTTCAGTCCTTTCAGTTTCAATATTTGAGCAGGGTTTTTTTTGTTTGTTTTTATCTGGAGTTATTAGTGGTAGCAGTGTCAGTAATGACTGTATAATTCACCAGGGAAGTCTATCCCGGTGTCTGCTTTTGCTTTTCCTTTTCCTTTTGCTAAGAGTTTCTTATATCAGGAGTTTGTTTCCATTTAATTTGCTTGTGTAGCAAAAGCAGTGGTGGCAAAAGCAGCAGATACCACCTTTGTTCTGCAAGTATCTATTGCGATACATACACCACAGTTTGGGAACCCATGCCCAAAGTCCAAATTGCTTGTCTGTAATGTGAATGCTTTCAGTCAGTTCATTGTATCTCTGCCCCAGGTGTGATTGTTTGGGAGTTGTTAAATATGCTGTTTCAGCTAACTATTGCAGCAGGCTGTTGTTATCTATTGAACTGTGTTCCGAGTAAGTGCATGAAGTGAACCAAGTGAGAATTCCTGCTTTCACTGCTTAAGTAAATGTATCCCTAAAAAGAAAGGCAGAAGGAGACAGGAAAGCCAGCAGTTACAGTCCTGACCCTTCAACACAAGCCTGCAGAACACCAGGAAAAACTCAAGCAGGGCTTTTCAAAAGGAGGCTGTTGATGCAGTCACAACATGGGAGTGCGTGGTGGGAGGAATTCTGGCCGAGGCGGAGGGAGTCCCTCCGGGGACTAGTGTTCCAGCTCCTCTGCACGTTCAAATACCTCCTGCACAATAGTACCCTCTGTGGCTCGGCCAAAACCACATAGCAGCTCTGCAGCAGTGATAAGAATAGAATCCAAGTTTTCAGGCTTAGGTCAGTGAGAGTCTTTCATTTAATGCATATCAGACCTGCACTTAGGCACATGCTCTGGTGGAAAGATCATGGACAGATTTACTGATATAAAAGCCAGCCCCTCCTGAATGATTTGAAATGCTAACATGACTTGGCTTGTACATTAGTAGATAGAGGAATGATTTCACAGGAAGACGATCCTTTTGTGAATGTGCTTCTAATTCTGTGTTTATGCTGCTTCTCTTCTGCATGTCAGCTGTGCACTTAGGAGGCCCACTGAAAAAGCAGTCATACTGAAACCAGTGGGAGTACTTGCAAGGGAAGGGATACTCCCATGACTAGAGATGGCAGCTCTGGGTCATTAACAGAGTTACTGGTGGGATAACTGCTTGGGATTTTTGCTGTCTCTCTTCAGGCTAAATATGCCTGCTGCATCTAAGTATGTCACCAGCAGTGACATGCAAAAGGATAGGCATGATCATTGAAATTCTAGCTGGAGAATATAAAAGGCAGATGTGTATTGCAGTTGCTTTCTCTCATAGAGAATCATGGCTTTGTTTCATGAGTGATTATTCGATGCTGTGATTCATAAAGGTGATCTTTTCCTGTTTATAGGTGAGGAAGAGGAAGATGGAATTGAAAGGACCTGTGACACCCTGCTCATGTGTATTGTGACGGTATTAAACCAAGGCCTGCGAAATGGTGGTGGTGTGGGAGACGTGCTCAGAAAGCCTTCCAAAGACGTAAGTGTTTTGGCTGAGGAAATGCATTACTCCCTGTGCATCTCATGAATGCCAAAGTCAATTTTTGGAGGTTATAGACAGTATTTTTATCTAGTCTGCTCTAATGTTACACAGTTGATTTATCCATGTAATTTTTACATCCCAGATGGAATACTTAATGGGAAGAGCTGTGCTTGGTGTGATATTACTTGAAGAAAGAAACTCTAGGCAGTAGTTTATCCTTTCTTGAAAAGTGGAGCATGTCGTAACCTTCTAAGTACTGCTAAGAGGTATTGCTGGATTGGATCAGTTTGCTATTGCACTAAGAATTATAAGTGCAAACTTTTGAAAAGGATTGACTAATGAGTATATGTCAAGACTCTCCATTCTAGTACCTGAAGTGCTTCTTTAGCTGAATTTCAGCTTGGCATCTGCCCTGGAATGGGTTCTGTTGTTTATTTATACTGAACTAGCATCAAATTCAAAACAAAATTCCATACATAACGGTAGAAGTCCTCTTCCTGAAGTCTTCTTCAAAATGCAGTTCATTTAAAAGCTGTTCATAATATTTGGGTTTTATGCATTTTGATTTAAGTTCAAGAAGAACAGCATAAATAAAGGTAATCTAGCTGCACTTTGTCTGGTGGGCCACACCATAACAGGATTAAACTCACAAGTGATATTTCATCAGAGCTTTCAAGAGTCCAGAGACAAATAACTCAGATCTGGATGGAAGAGCTCCTTGTGTGAGTAGTAGGAATCTAGGTCCTAACTCATAGACCAGGAGGTTCTAGAGGGACTGCAGACCATCCCAATGAAGTCTATAAACACTTAAAAATTTTGAAAGTGACCCTTGCCACCTAGTAGTAATCTGATGCTAGCTACATTAAAGCATGTCACAGAAGGTAGCACATATCCAAATGACTGTGTGGGAAGCTGAGAAAATCAATGGCTTTCAAGTTAGTGTCATGGTGAAGAGAAGAACATGGATTTTACGTTCCTCCTTCTTACACTGAATGTTTTCTCCTGTTTGCCACAGAATGACTTTGCTGTTTTATTAGAGATGTTAATGAGAATCCAATCCATCCTTTGCAAGAAGGAAAATAGCTAAGATGTGAACATACAAAACTATGGTAAAATAGGGAATATAAGCATTTCAAAGTGGTGTGTGTGTGCATGTGCATGCTGTTCTAGGAAGACAGAAAAGTGGTCTTCCCACCCTTAGCCCGCTTATAGCCAGGACACTGGTTTAGCATAGTGCTAGAACCATCGATGCTCTCTGCTTGGACAGAGTATACTAGACTGGTCTTGTCATCATGCAGGCACTCTCCCCTGGTTTCCAGTTGTTCAGTGTGCAAACTTGGCGTCAGTTTGGAATATTTCACAAGAACATACCATCAGCATATCCCTATGTGCTACAGTACAATACTAAGAAGAGTTATCATAGCTGTCAGTGGGAACCAGAAACTGTATATCCCTGTTTCTGTACTGGGAAGATAATTATCTTCAGTAGAGGAGATTACAGTAATGCATCTACACTGCATCTGGTACACAAGCTAGTCTCTTCTTCCTGCTATAGGAAACAGCACAAAGGACCACAGCAGTACTGAAGAGATAGCATATATGGCATATGAAGCCAAATCTTCTTTGCCTACTTGTATAGGTAGTCCCTATCTATTTTTGTAAGTAAGGCTAACAGAAGTTGGCGTATGAAAAGAAAGATGCACAGCTTTGCTGAGCTAATGTGAAAATATTATTTAATATTTTAGAGAAGTGCTATTTTTGTATCTTATTGCAACCTTATTATTGTTTCAGGAGCCCTTGTTTGCAGCACGAGTTGTTTATGATCTTCTGTTTTATTTCATTGTCATAATTATTGTTCTGAACCTAATCTTTGGAGTCATAATTGATACATTTGCTGATCTCAGGAGTGAAAAGCAGAAAAAGGAGGAAATACTAAAGACAACCTGTTTCATCTGTGGTAAGTGTTTCTGAGCTATGGAGACATTTCATGGGTAAAGGCAAAAAATGAACTATTTCTCAATAAATAAAGTGTGAATCTAAGGGGTGGTTATCTTCTGGAAAGAAAGTCTGTAAAAATGTCCAAGTTTGGTTCTAAATTTATTCCTTCTCAGTAGGAAACAGATTTGGTTTAGGAGTCAAAAGACAAGCTTTGCTAAGAGGTGGCTTCGCAGTCTCTACCCAGGATCTGAGGGAGAAGAGCTGTGTCTCACACTCGCATCATCACCACTAATGGAGTTGGTGCAGTTGCTGACTTTATTTCACAAAGCGTGATGCAGATGAAAGTACAGCTTGCTATTTCACAGCACAGTGCATTCCAGAAGGGTAACAACGGCAAAATCCGCCTGTTTCAGAAGGTGACATGAAACAGGGAACAAAAGAATTAAATGAAAATCATCCTCACAAAGCTCACAGATGAATCGCGCTTGTTTTGAGGTGCAGTCACAAAAAGGGGCAGACCTTCACTCCCCTGGGGGACTTTAGAAATACCTTCTTTTTTTTGTAGACTGGGTGTTGTTTCCATGGTTGTACTGACAGGGATGAACAGCCACAGTGCACAGAGGCTTTAGTATCAGTGGAAAGCTCTACAAGAGATCCAAGGAGGAAAGCCGTAATATGGAGAAAACCATTTGTGAATCCTCTCCTTCCTCACTATGGCACTATTCTTCAGAGATTCAACTGGATACAACAAAAAATAACATGAAATTCTTACAACTACATCTCTGCAAAGACTCACCCTCACTGCTAGGTTTAAGTGCACAAACAATCCCACTGCAGCTTAAGTGGGACTATTCACATGCTTGGTGCTAAGCACATGCATAAATCTTCACAAGATCAGGACTGAGATTGCATGCTGTGTGCTAACCAGTATACATTTAGAAAGAATCAGAGCCAACACTTGTAAAGTACTTTATAGCCTTCAGCATAGAAGGCACTGTAAAACTGTAACATATTTATTATATTGTTATTGTTATTAACTGGAAATATCACAAAAGAGAATAAACTCTGTGCTGAAAGAATTCTGTCAGGAATGCCTTCTAGCCTGGTATATTCTTGCCTGGCAGTTACTCTATGTGGTTATAGCTTTTAAATTAGGATCCTTCAAATTTATGAACCTTTAAATTAAGTTAGGTTCCTTTCTCCAACATATTTAACAGATTTGGGTATTTTTATGTTGATTTTTTTTTTAATATTATGTTCATGTCTTTTGCAGGACTGGAGAGAGATAAATTTGATAACAAGACAGTTTCGTTTGAGGAGCATATAAAGTCAGAACACAACATGTGGCATTATTTATACTTTATAGTTCTTGTCAAAGTTAAAGATCCAACTGAATACACTGGTCCAGAGAGTTATGTGGCACAAATGATTGTGGTAAGTCAATTTGGGCATGTACTTTATGCAACTGAGAGATGTTTTGTGCAATTAGAGCAGAGCATATCTGTCCTTTACCCTCTGTCTGAACAATGGGAGGCATCAATCTGTATTTTTAAAAATCTCTTCACGTGTCTTAGACAGTCTGCAACAAAGCCCAATCTTAAACATAATGAAAAAGATGAAGGTACAGGCCACAGTTGCTAGTTTGGCTTTCATGCTGTCATGCTCTGTGGGTTCCACTCCCTCATTAGCCAAACCAGAGGCAGAGGAGCATGCATAACATGTGCTACTGCTACTGCTTTGTCCAGTGTCTCTGGGCTGCTATCCAGAAAAATAATGTCTCCTGCTGAACAGTGAAGCACAGGGTTAGTGTTGAGAGGCTAGTGTTTTCTCCTATGACTGCTCTGAACAAGCTATTGAAAAGACCAAGAACTGCTTCAGGGATTTGAAGAGCTGCAGAAACTCTTCGTCATGAAGAGTTTTTGGATTCAGACTTGGAGTCAGAGACAGAAATTTGATGACATGCGGGCAGAGAGATGTTCAATCACATTTCGTTTCCAGCTTACTGTCAAAGAGAGTTCCTTCCAGTGAAAGAGAGGGATGGGTTGTCAATGGTACCTGGTTTGGGGCTTCATTTTTGAGGAATTCCAGAACAGCCCCACAAAGAGTGGCATTCAAGGGACATTTCTTACTACCTTTTGTGATAGTCTGGTGTACCATTTTCTTCTAGTGGACTTCCTGTCAGTTACTGCACTGCTAAGGGCCTATGCTGGGATTTGTGGCTGCAGAGCTAACATATGTGTGAATCCCAAAGGAGAGTGTAACCAAATGCACATCAGGCTTTGCTGTTCATGTATTTATGGAGCCACATTTCTTATGGAGAATATCTACTTTGTTATCTTTCATTGAATTTTTCATTATGCGTACTACTCAATCGTGCTTGTGAAATTCTGGGTGCCCTTATACATGTAGTCCTAAGCCTAGCCAAGGGGAAGAGCCTTCTCCTTTAACTTTAGCTGTCTGAAAGTCAGGCACCTGGTTTAAATAGATGTCAGCATAGAAAGCTGTGTCATTTATCCTGCCTTAAGATAGGTGTCTAGGATGGCTTGGGTGACATACCATGGCAGTGCCTTTCTCACTCCATTGAGAGCCAAAATGATTAGTTTAGACAAGATTCCTAATAGGGAGCTGGCTGAAGTTGGAGTAGATGACTCACATTGCACAGACCTGTGCAGAGCTTACCTTGAAGAACGGTTTGTGTTTAGACAGAAGGTCTAAACTGAATGCTGTGGTGAAACAGAACTTTTATAATTGCTATTACTGCTATGTGGGAAGGCAGTGTAGCAGGTCATGGGAATTAGTGCTCAAGTACAGAGGAGCTGCCTATGTCCATGGAAATTTAGAACTGCCAGTCCTATTGACCAGCTTAGTGCATTTATGCTGTTAGGCAGTAATGGATCTTCTGTATGACAGGTAAGATAGAAAAGCTAAGACAAAAGCTTGTATTCTCTGTTCCATTGCAGGAAATTATTCATAGTGTCAAGTTGTCCTCTTACCTGAAAATGCTCTTTAATTCATGGAATCAACATCTTTGGGCTATAGGACTTGTCTCCTTTGTCTGTTCCTTCCTACTCTCTTCTTCCTCTCTTTCCCTGCAATGTTTATATGGTTTTTAACTTTGAGAGTATGTATGTTAAGTATTAATGTTTAATTTTCAGGGATGCATTAATATTCATAGTAAGTGTATTCATCCCGTGGCAGCAGTGGTTTGAATTTTCTGATGCAATTCACTAATTTATTTTACGTTTGCATTAGTAGTCAGAACTCCTGTTTGAATACCTAAAACATTAACAGAAAAGTGCCAAAACATGTGACCTCAAGCACTGTACTGATTTCTCAAAGACACTCTATGGCAGAATACTGGTGGTTTGAGTGGTTAATAGTAATCAAGGTTTTGGAATTATTAAACCCTGTGAAAGAGGGCTTTTTTTTATTATTTTTTTTTCTTTTTTTTTTTTTTTTCCATGAGTATATATAAAATTAGTGGCTATTCTGGATGAGGGAGAGGTACATATGGTAGGTATGCTACCCTAGGTAGAGGTACGTAGGGTAGGTGTGCTGCAGAAATACTGTATCTGTGAAGCAGAATCAATTGGAAACATTTGAGTGAATAAAAAAAAAAGACTCTTTATCTTGGAGCCAGAGATTACTTGATACCACATGGTACAAGGACTATTAAGAAATTAAATAAAATAATCTGACTGGAAGAATGGAATTTCCTGGAAGTATGAGATTCAGCTAGAAGAATTTGAGAGATATAACTTTGCTTATGACCAAAAGAAGATTCAAAAGTGAAACACCCAGAAGTAGTTTTACAGGTGTCATCATCTGTTGGTGCTGATGTAGCTTATGTGTTTCGCGTGTTTCAAACCCAGCATGATAATAATGAAATTATATTGAAAATATGCAAGATGTACTACATTCATTATAGCAGTTTTTGGCCTTAAGACAAAGAGGGAAACAAATTGCTTAAGACTTTTCAGCTGACTGGAGGCTGAGTAACCACTCTTGTGATTCTGGAAGAGGTAACAAAGTCCCTGATAAGAGATTTAAGTTCTGCTTAGGATCTAGCACAAGAGAGGCAAACTTCAAATTAATCTTTCACAAGGGAATTGGGACTTACCAGTGGAACTGACTCATCACTGAATGAGGCTGATGGGGAGTTTATGGGGATGTGACACTGTAGTTCAGATGGGAGTCCAAAATGCATAGTGAAGAGAAGGGAATGCAGCATTCAAAGTCAACGGCAAGAAAAGAATATGAAGTTTCCTTTGCTGAATCGACTTGAAGATAATGCCCAGCATATCAGAAAAGATGCAAGACGTGCAGTGGATTACAATACTTAATAATGGCACTATAGGCAAAGAGGAGGATGGAAATAATTGTTCAAAAGCATTTTTCGCTCTGTAAGGGATAACATTACTGTGCAATTGCTCTACAATTACCTTAAAGGAGGCTATAGCAAGTTGGGGATTGGTCTCTTCTCCCCTGCACTAAGTGATACGACAAGAGGAAATGCCCTTAAGTTGCACAAGGAGAGGTTTAGGCTGGATATTAGGAAAAATTTCTTCACTGAAAGGGTTGTGAAGTATTAGAACAGGTTGCCCAGAGAAGTGGTTGAGTCACCGTTCCTGGAGGTCTTCAGAAAACGTGTAGATGTAGCGCTTAGTGGCATGGTTTAGTGGCGGACTTGACAGCACTAGGTTACAGGTTGGACCAGATGATCTATGATTCTATGATTCTGACATTGTGGCAGAAGATGGATTGACCATCAAGTTGAAAATGAGAGAGAAGTTGTTATTTTTTAATTTGGGTGCCATTGATTAAGCCAGAAGGTTATGGAAGTCAATATGGCAACACTATATGTAGTGGAAGATAAACCTGGAGAATGTCTGAATTTACAGTAGAATGTGCTGGCAGGACCTGTGGGTGATTAATAAATTGGAGATGGTTAAAGGTAGAAGGAGATCCTTGAAAGGTCACCTGTTGTTTGGATGAAGTGTGGCAAACCTTTGCTATCACTGAGTTAAAAAAAAAAAAAAAAAAAAGTGAAAAGTGTGTGGGAGGGTAGAAGAACACCTCAGTCTCAGGGCATTTTTGAAGGGGACGAGGAGGACTGAGAATTTACATTTAGGGTGATACAGAATGTGAAATTCCATGAATAGTACACCTGGAAAAGCTCTCCTAGCTCAATGAGTTTTTTATTATAATTAGGTAGGCCTTTATGGGTGTTTCTGTAGCTTTAAGGGATCAAATTCTGTGTTTTCACAGCCAGAGTACTTGAAGAGAATTTCTACTCAAATCTAATCCTCAAGGTTCAGACCCATCCTTATATATATTTAGGTCAATTTTTGGAGTATGCCTCAGTAGCTTCTTAGTAGAAAGTAAAGTTTAGTTCCAAATGTCATTCTCACTATGCCTACAACTGTGGTTAGGAACCAATTATTAATTGTACTTCTCTACTTCTGTATTCCAGAAAGCAACATTGGAGTGGTTATCAGTATAACTAAACACCAGGGGAAATGTATGCATTTTCTGGTAGTCGTGTTTCTTTATTGTCCAGACCCATCAGGACCCCAAAATATGACTGACTGTGATACTTGTTTACCAATCATTTGTTCAGCAAACGGTGAAGCATCTGGATTGAAGGTTTGGAAAGGAAAAAAGGAAAAAAAAAATACAGCCCTTACTCAGAGGAAACATTTTTGCAGGTTCCCAAGTTCACTTTAATCTCTGTTCCAGGGGTTGCTTGTTTCAAGGCATTTCTATGAGTTTTGTGTCTCTAGCCTCAGAAGTCCTTAGGGCAGAGGACTTATTTTGCTTTCTTCCTCTGGAGCATAGACATTGGTGCAAGCTCCTAATGTTCGCTGCGATATTCAGATCATCAGCTCTGAATTTGCTTCAGTGCTTAGCACACTGTTCTGAGAAGTGACTGAAGTAATAAGTAGCCCAGCTCATATAAAATATATTTATTTCTAAGAAAAAAAAAAAAAGGTACAATGTATAAAATGTGTTGTAAAACAACGCATAGTTTATTCACCTCTAACTTTTTAGACAGTGCCTATTTGGAGATGTTGATGGGAATAAAGCACTTTAGATCTTTTAGAGATGCCCATTCTTCTGGCACACTATCTTGTATCAGTTCTTGGGTGAAATATTAATTAATATTAAATCAGGGCAGTAGGTCTTATTATTTTTTTATTTTCCAGGCTTCTTTTATGAAGTCAGACAGGTATTACTTCATATCCAAAAATACAGAAACTTTGAAAAGCTGGATACATGCATTATATTTGCACTGAGAAACTGCATGAATGATTCCCCTATTGAGTTTTCATTCCAGCAGAAAAAAATTCTTATCTGACCCATTTGACCAGAAATTCCATCCCTAGTAAACCCACAGAGATGCACATAACTTGTATTGCATCAATACAGCAATCTTTGAATGTTCCTTGTGTCCATTTGTCAGAGGAGACAGTTTAATGTGATAACTGGAACACTGAAGGTTAACATCCAAATTTCAGGCTTCTCTTTTCAGCGATGCAATTTATACATGCAGATTTCACCAAAGCTTTGATAGCTGCAAATAGATAAATGGAGGCAAAAAATGTAGATGATTAGTTACTGAATTTTTTGCAGCAAGTCAGAGAGAGATACAAATTAGCCTATGGCTTGTACCTCCATTCATTTGCAAAAATAAAAGGCTGTAGGCATAGTAATTATATTAATTATTTTGCCCATTGGAAGAATGACAGACTTCAGAAAACAAAGCCCTAAAAGTTTTGTTCTCGCGTGCCCTGTCCGCAGTTCTTAGCAAGTTTCATAATGGATTTTATCAGCATTAGTGCTACCTGTCATAACTACATAATTACAGCACCTAATTATATTATTACTTATTTACTCTAATTATGTAATTGGATGTAATTGGTGCAATTACATAACTCCTCAATCAGCTGAAAACTGCTCTAAAACCAGCCTATGTTCATAAGAGTAAAGGATAGATACTGTGATGCGTTAAGCCATGTCCCTAAAGCAAGGCAGTCTTCAGTAGGAAATTAATGGTTCTGTCCTCCTGCCACTGAGGTTACTGGGACCTTGAGCCTTTTATGCTGTGATAGGATCTTAAAAGTATTCCTTTACACCTTCTTTTGTAAATATATCTTCCCTGAATAGCAAATCCCTAATCTTAAGCATCTCTTCAGGCTATTCAGGATCCCAGTACTTCCACTGAAATCCAAAGAAAAATTCCCATCACCATTTTTAGAATTAGGCAGAAAAGACTGCTTGAGCAACATCAGCCTGAAATTCTGAATAGCAATTTTTCTTACTTAGTTCTTTTAAAGGCACTTTTGTGCCTAGCCATTGGTAACGTGACAAAATATTTTAACTACTTCATTTGTAACATTTAGAAACTTCATTTTGAAGGTGTCAGCTTAATTTTATTGATAATATTAAATAAATATTTGGCATAATGTCTCAAACATGTCCCTGTCAGGAGGAAAAATGCTTTCCCCATTTGGAAAAAATCTATTTTTGTTGTTGTTGTGTTGTGGGTTTTTTTTGAGGGGAAGGGTTGGTTCTGGTTTGGTTTGGTTTTAAATACAGAAGTTTGAAAATTGAGCTGAATTTAGTGCTCTCTTGAGCTGGTGCTGTTGTGTCTTTTCTTCCTACCTCCAGTCTCATGCTTTTGCCTTCTTTTTCTGTTTGATACACAGAAGTAGGTATTACATTCAGAAGCAGCACTGGGAATAATGCCAAGTGAGCCATCAAGGAGTCTCACAATAGCTGTCATTCTGCCCATACTGTGCGCTGGGCAATGCAAGCCATTTAATGTCAGCTTCCTCCTCTCTTCTGCCTTGATGCCCCTGGGTTCATACCTTGGCAGTGACGCTGCAAGGTCTGGCCAGAGTCTGTGAGGCTTGTGGGCAGCTCTGACCCCAATGGAGATGTCAGGTGTCAGAAATGCCATGGCAGGGACAATGGGCAAATCCTTCCTAGAGCCAGGCTTCCTTGTGGATAGTCCCTGGCATGCCAGCGTGTGGCCTGCAAAAGGATTTCTTGCATTTTAGGCAGCCTCAGCAGAAGTGGCTACCTTTTGAAACTGCAGAAGCAGGAGCCAAGCAGAGCCTGCAGAGCCTGACAGCAGTGTGTCAAGATCCTGACTGCTTACCCTTTGGCACTGCCAGGCAGCAAGCCAGACATCCAGCCTATTCCATGGCCATCCCCAAGCAATCCACAGGGAACCCCAGCTCTGGAGGAGGCAGGTCCGAAGGAAATACAAGTGGATGAGGTATAAAGGCAGTGAAAAAGCACTGCAAGGAAAGGGGAACAGCAGGCAGGCAAGCAGGAGCAGGGTTTGTAGAACAAGCTGTTCTTCACTGCTGTCAGTTTTTTTCAGAGAATGTAATAAAATAATATGTACTAAAAGGGCTGTTGACCTCAGGTCTTAAAATATAACTTCTTTGGAGATGAAAAAAAAAAAGTTCTGACATCCAGGATTTTTCTATTATGTTATCTGTTGTCTTTTTGAATTTTGGGAGGCAAAAGTTTTCCCTGCTAATTTTTCTCTCTAGTCTATAGATACTCAACGTACCTCAACCATTCTGTGATAGCCTAATTACAGCCAACAATTGCTAAACACCGTACGGGTAGTATCTAAGAATGACTTAAAACAGAGAAATGTCAATCCCAGGTAACATTCGTACTGCAGAAGGGACACTCTGTTTGACGCTCTGTGTGTTTTTCACACACACTCTGGTGGTTCAAACTAGACAATTTGAGAAGTTTCCTCCCCCAGATGTTCACCATACCCTTCTGTTGCAATTTACCACAACAATAGCAGAGGGGGCAGGACAAGCAGTGCATTTGTTCACTCGTGAGCTTCTGCAGTTCACAGCCTGGAGTATTAATGTGAAAATTGATGGCCATTTAAGTCACGCCAGTCTGAACTGCACTGCTTGAGGAGAGTACACACCACTGATTCTTTGCCTTTTTATTGGTAGGGAAAGAATCAGCAGCGAGAAAGGGCACACAGCTGACAGGGGTGACCCTGTCAACTGCTACAGCTAAATCTGCCAGGGACTGTGAGCTGTGGTTCTTAAACTGGCTCACTATAAATAAACTTGTATTTTTAAGGTTTCTTCATTATCATAAATTCTAGTTCAACACCAAGTTTCTGATCTGGCAAGTTACAGACTTTGACATACTCACAGGACGGGACTTGTGCACCCAAATGTGCTGCCGGAGTCGGGCATAGTGTTTATAACTTTGGGGAAGATAATAATGCTTCTATTGTTATGTCTGATTTATTTGACTGCTAAAAACTGGCCTTCCTCCAAAAAAGAGCAGATGTTATCAAAGCAAAACTTGTAAGGATGAGATGTATGTACATAGCATTAAGCTATGCAACTTTTCCTTAATTACTTTTAAAAGACTGATACAATGCATGTCACATTATGAGTAATTACTTACCGTGGCAGTTATACCAATAGCACAAAAGCTGGGTGCTAAATAAGATCTGAGGTCTCACTGACAGGCTAATTTCCTAGGAAATACAATGTCGGTTTTGTCTGCAGTCAGGTTTTCATAAAATAAGCAATTAAAGAAATATGCCTAAACACATGATTTACTGCTCCTATTTTTTGTTATTCTCAGTATAGGAGAGCAAGCGAGCAGTAGTCTCTCTATGCCCTTCTACATGGAAGCAGGCCCTCTGCGATGTTCAGGGCTTCACTTCAGGTGCACCAAGTCCTGGAAAAAAAGTGATTTTTCTGCTTAAAGGCCTGCCTAAAACTTACAGAGGATCTCAGAGCCATTGAGTGGTGATAGGCAGTCACTGAACAGAACTGGGATTGTGCTTAGCACAGGCTCAGCCACTGCTTTTGCCCTTCTCCCCTCATAAACCTGAGTGTTACCCAGTTTTATATTTACAGAACATATTATGGTTTGTTGCTTTTTCTTCTGCTAAGTATTGAATTATTTTTCTATTGTTGATTTTCCTATTATTCAAAAATAACATTCATTTCTTCAGGTAGCCCATTACTATTTTGCTTCTCCGTACAATTTTGCCTCTACGTTATTATCTTACAAAAGAGCTCAACACCTCCCTCTCTACTTCATAAAATAAGCAATTATAGTAACCTGCCTAATTAGCTGATTTCCTGCTCATTTGTGTGTTTGTCAATGCATGAAAAGTTAGCATCACATGAGGACTTTGCCTCTCTGTACAAAGCTCCTATTATACAAGAAAGCTGCTTCAGGGGCTCTGCATCTTTCAGAACTGGGCTCTTTGGTCCACCATAAATAATTTGACTGGCCTTGTTGACTAGGTGATGTGTGAGGTATAGGGAAATAAAAGGACAGGTGAACTTCTTTTGGGATCTCATTTAAAAGCTTGAGGTTTTAGTGGCTTTAAGTTTATATACATTCTTTCCAGACAGGCAAAATTAATTCTCCTGTTGCTGCTTGAATGGGAAACCACAGATCTGATCCTGCTTCCTTAGAAATGATGTCATTAGCTGGAGTGAGAGAAAAATCAACATCAACCACAGGTGCTACAGCACAGGCAGATGTGATGTGTGCAGTGAGGGCTTGGAGATAGCCTTCATCCCTCCAGCTGACACAGTGAGGGGATGGCCATGCCACTGTGCCATGCCATTGTCCCTGCTACATCCGTGCTCAGCCTCACATGTTCTTGTCCCCTAAGGGGACAGATTCCTGCACTAGCATAAGCCTCTCTTTTTTTCCCTCTCCTTTGAAATTACTTCTGAATAAAAAGCTGTAATGTAATTGCAGTTTACAGAGTGGAACCTAAAACCTTCCAAAAGTATATTCGTCCTGAGATGTGTGTTTGTTTCCCTGAGGTCTGGAAGCAGTCAGTTAATAATACCCAGCACTGGTCTTTTTGGACACTCTGGTATTGTAGCTCTGTTGTAAGCTTAGCTTGATTTCCTCTGCATTTGAAAGATATGGCTGCCTGTCTGTTGAGCAATATTTAGGCTTCAAGGACTGATTTCTGCTGTAAGGATGGGTTCTGCCTTGATAGTACAGTGTAGTTAAAGCCTCCTTGTCCTTCTTCCAAATTCAGTTCATTCAATTTGCAAATTAAAATAAATGAGTAGACTTGGGTTCCTGTTTGTTTGTTTGCTGCTGGCCTTAAGGACTCAAGGAGGGGTCTGGATATGAGGCAGTGTTCCTTGAAACTTGCACATCCCCACAAACATCCAGTGGAGGTGTTCCAGCTGGAGCATCCTCAAGCCGAGCAGCACTGCTGGCAGGACATGGGCTGCGGTTCCCTGCTGGAATCCACTCCCTCCTTGACCTGCCAGAGGCTGGAGCTGTTAACTTTACAGGCAGCTTGCAAAAGCCATCTTTTATCCCTTTGTTAAGAAATATGTGGCCTGAGATGGATCTGTGTGTGGGCAGACCTTTATTCTCTGATTTCAAATGATGAAAAGGCTGTCCATGGCATTAGATAAGCACCTACAGTTGTGCTTGAAAACCTGGTAGAAGCTGAGGCTGTGTTCTCTTGGGAATGGAAGTATATGGCTTTACTTAATGAAACCTGGACCTTAACTGGGGTCATGGATATTGATAAGAAGTTCAGCCCCGGAGGAATGATGTGATGATCAGATTGCAAAGCATACAAACTGAATTCATTTCATTTTGCACTCTAGGAGAAGCAGCAAACACGGGCACACTTCAGTGTTATTCGAGAATACTATTGGAACATTTGAAAACAATTATTGTTCTTTGTGGAACAAAGTGGTACTAAGCTTCTGGCTTCCTGAATGAGAAAGGCACTCCAAAATTGTCCACAGCTAAGACAGCTGCAGATCCTGAGGAAAAGAAGGACCCTGGGTTTCACAAAGGTAGAAGGGCCATTAATAAAAGCACAGGGATATGAGTCTGAGGTTGTTGTCTTACCAGGGACGCCATTTAAAAGTAAATATATGTAACTTTGGTTGGACTTGAAATACTGGGATGAGATTCTTCAAGAATTAGAATGGGGAAAAGCTGCAAAATGTAGCGCTGGCTCTGAGTTCTCACTGTTGAGAGATAGTAGGAACTGGGAGGATTTCATGCAGCAATAGTATATACTCATTTTACAAGGTCTAATGGATATGATGAAGATGCTTGTTTTCTATATCTGTTGTGGGAAGAAAAATCCACAGGTCTGTATTACTCTGCATCGATATGTTTCTGAATTTGTATAACTTTGGTCTCATTATGCCATTTATCGTTTGGGATCTGCTTTATGAGATATTTGTCAGCTTTTTCGATTTGGTTTCAAAGCTAGTTCATGGAATCTTCTGCCTTTTTAGTTTGGTGGTTGTGTGTTTGATAAAAAGCTAAGATTACATCATCTTTAATAAAAGAGAAGATATATAGCCTAAAGAAATCAGATTAGTTGTAGACAAAGAAATCAATCAGGTTGGCAAATCGTATCTGTGGGACAAAGTGCAAAATGTTTGTTTCATACAGTATTTATTGAACAAATTTGTTGCGAAGACGGTTAAATATGTACAGAAAAAAAAAACAAAAAAACAAAAAAACAGGAACCATTTTGTTCAATTTAAATGACATTGATGTATTTTTTACATCATGAAATCTTGCAATATTACCAACAACAATCCCTGATAAAGTACTTTACACAATTGTCTCACAGGGCATTTTGAGATAAAAGTATATATTGGAGATTGTAAATTGGCTGCATCCAATTTGTATATAATGGAAGCCACTACAGCCATCCCACGAAATTCAATACATCAGGAATCACATTACAGTTCTGTGAGTTTGGAGTAGTAGTAGCTTAAAGAGTCTCCAAAACAAACAGGCAACTTTAAATCAGATTTAATGAACCCTGTGTATTTTATACACTTGTGCTTAGAATGTTTTGTTTCTGTTTTTCATTTTACTGGGTGCTGCTGAAAGAGAATTGTAACTCTGGGTTTGTGAAACTGATCATCTGCTTGTTCTCAAGAGCAAATACATTTTAATTGAACATAACAAACCATATTTAAATACTGGGTTGGGAAGAAAAGAAAAAAAAAGGAAGAGCAGATCTGAGCAGAGAGGATCCATTTCAATATTTCCCTAGCAATGCGAGCAAGTGGGCTAAATGAAAGTATGGTACAGGCGGATAGAAGTTCACATTGTAGCAATGCATTTTTTTCTTTTATTGATTTGTGCCTGCAGCTTCTGAAAATGGCAGACATGAACCTGAGTGAACAGACGTTTCACCTTGAGAGCCCAGTTTTGCTGATTTCCACCTATTTCCCAAAGTCACTGGGAATAAAAGTGCCCTGCGTGTCCCAGTAGGTACTTTGTGGGACCAGCTGGGATCTGTGTCTCATCCAGCCACAGGGGCCTCTCCTTGGCCTCCATGCATGTAGGTGAGGAGTTGTGCAGAGGACTTGAGCAGAGGAATGCCCACAAGCCATGGGCAAGCATTTGAACACAGCAAGTGGTTTGAAAACAGCTTGCAGAGCATGTTGGTAGTGTTCAGGCCCATATGGCTGTAAGGTGGCCATGGCTTGATGGTGCTTTGTCAAGAGACACTTCAAAGAGAAACCTGCATCTCTTTCCTCTCTGAAAAATACTCGAGTATGTGCATTTATGCAAGTGTGTGGTAAATGCATGATTATATCTTTGTTTAAAAATACAGTTGTTTTCTACAGCCCATTAGGGATAATAATGTAGGATAGATAATAATTCTAAATAATTTTAAAAGAAAATTTTGTACTTTAAGCTGTCCTTTCATATTGCACCATATGCAAAGTACATCAGAGTTAAAATGGACCCAAAGCAGAACACTGAGATCAGGATTGAAAATGCCTCGATGCCGGGAGTATCCTAAACCAGAACAATCACACTGCAATCAGTGAAGCTATGCCTGTGCAAAGCTGAGAACAAGGTCAAGTCCTGAGCCTCTGAAAAATGAGTCTCCAGCTGAGTCTTTATATTTCCCAAAGATTTTGTTACACCAAATTGAAGCTAAAGGTAGAAAATGGACAGTACTTGCAAAATGCAAAGTGACAGGGGCAGAGAATTAAAGCTAAATGTCAAAAAAAAAAATGCATACATTTCAACAAGTATGAGCCTGAATCCCATGCTACAAAAGATACGAAGTAAAGGTCATGGTTTGGAGGTTAAAAGGCAAGTTAGACCCCGATCCACTGTTTGAAAACAGCACTTACATTGACAAAAAGAGATCAAAATTTGTGATATCCTTACCAGCTGAACAGTAGGTATGTATCTAAGGAGCAGGCAACCTCTCTGTCCTCAGCATTGTTATGATTCTGCAGGGTGTGTTTACATTTCGGTGGTATTAGTGGACTTCAGTATCTAGAGAGCTCCTGCTAGAATGCTTTGCAAAAGGAAATCAATACTAACAGAAGATCAGAAGAATGGGGGCTTTAGAGAGAGAGTCCATGCAGATTGGTGGTGTGCGGATAGGAATGGCATGGGGCTGGGTAAGCACCATAACTCTGCTCACTTTAAATGCAGTCAGCAGAAATATCATTGCAAAGCACAGGCATTCAGCTAGATGTAAGCCAGCATGGCAAATGAACAGTGAATTTGCAGAGATGGTAAGAGTAGTAGGAGAAGGAGAGGGAGAACGAAGCTGGAGCTGGAGGCACGTTGGTGGTTGTGGTGGAGCTCCATGAGCAGCTCAGCCCCTCACCTGTCACAGGGATGCCCTACACAGTGAGCCACTGAGAGGTGCCACCTGGCATTGGAGGAACTGAGCCTGTGCAACTCAACAGCAGCACTGCAGTGAGCTGTGAAGGAGGAGATGGAGAACTGCCAGGTGCCTCTGCGCAGAGACGGCCATTGCATTATGCTGTTCTTCCCCTACTGAGACAGCTGGAACTACAACAGAGCCTCCCATGCTGCCATTAAAAGGTTCTTTTTTTAAGGACATGTGCACTTAATGTCAGAATATTGAAACCATACCCACGTGAATAAAGTTAGTAAGTCAGTGATTCATTGCTGTTTCAAATCTCTATCTAGCCACAGTAAATTTCTGCTCAGTAGTGACAGTCTGTGTCCACATGCAGGCTATGATTTACAGTTCTGTGTTTTGTATCAACAACATCTGTTTAACAAAAGAAAAAAAAAAAAAAAAAAAAAAAAGCCAAGAACATTTATTTTCTAATCTCTGTACCAGATGTTGTTTCTTTATGCACAAGATCCAGGGATTATATCAGAAATAATTTAATTATTTTAAATGAATAATCTGAAGTGTTTTTCCTAAAGCATGCCCTGTAACCACTAACAACATAAAAACATAGGAATGTGGAAAAATAAAGTTGTATCTCGCACAAATCTATAATTATATCTATTTTAAGGGCACACATATTTAAGCACCAAAACCTAGCCTGAGATGGTAGTGTTGAGATTCCTGAAGATGTGCAGAGGAGAATACCAATTCTCAGAGTTACGATAGAGATAAGGTGGCAGAGAGTGATGGAAACAGCAGAACGAAGCAACAGTTGAGAAATGAACACATGCTGCGGGCAAAGAAAGACACAGGAAGCCAATGTGTCTTGAAGGAGAGGAGGAGCCCACTAGCGCTGGGGTGGGATGAAAGCTCAGGCCCCCTGAGCACACAAAGGTTGTGCCACAAGCCCACTGCCAGCTGTAGTCCCCGTGCACCTGCAGGTCCACCTGGAGGGGAGTTGGATGGTGCAGTCCTTGTGCACTGGTGCCAAAGCTGCTTAGTTTAGTTTGTGCTTTCCACCCTCTAGGCTAAGGTTGCTCAGAATTGAAGGAAGAACAATGCCACAGAAAATGTTTCTGTGCAGCTCCTGCTGTCCTGGCCTATTATTTCCCTATTTTGCAGGTCCAGAATTCATTCAGGGGCTTTGTTTCTAGGATAGGAAACAGTGCAAAGAGTGCGGGTTCTCCTTTCTCAGCCGGTGCAGAGCACTGACTTTCCTTGCTATTCCATTGTGGTAGCAGAGGCTGCTTTGCCATTGCTGCCAAGGAGAGCAGGCAGGTACAAACCCAACAGCAGAGCGTGACAGCAGAAGTCAGAGAGGAGAGGAAGGGAGTCACAGTGTGTTCCACAGGATGCACTTAGCATAGGGCTATAGAACAATTCAGGTTAAGAGAGATTGCCAGAGATCCCCCAATTCCACCCCAGCTGAAAGCAGATTGAGATGAAGCAGGTTTCTCAGGGTCTCGTCCATTTGCATTGTGAGTATCTGCAAGAATGGGCCTCTTACCACTTCTCTGGGCATCTGTTCCAGTACTTGACCATCCTCCCACTAAAAAAAACTTGTTCTTCTATTTAATTGGAATTTCCCATGTTCCAGCTTCCACTGTATCATTGCACTGTACACCTTGAGGGCAGTCTGGCTCCATCTTCTGCCCCAAGGTAGTTGCAAGTGGCAATACTTGCTCCTTGGCCTTCTCCAGGCTGAACAGACCCAGCTCTCTCAGCTTGCTCTCATAAGCCCGTGCTCCAGTTTGTCAATGTCTTTTTTGGTACTGGGAATCACAGAATCACAGAATTTCTAGGTTGGAAGAGACCTCAAGATCATCGAGTTCAACCTCTGACCTAACACTAACAGTCCTCACTAAACCATATCCCTAAGCTCTACATCTAAACGTCTTTTAAAGACTTCCAGGGATGGTGACTCCACCACTTCCCTAGGCAGCCTGTTCCAATGTCTAACAACCCTTTTGGTAAAGAAGTTCTTCCTAACATCCAACCTAAAACTCCCCTGGCTCAACTTAAGCCCATTCACCCTCATCCTGTCACCAGGCACGTGGGAGAACAGACCAACCCCCACCTCGCTACAGCCTCCTTTAAGTTATCTATAGAGTGCAATAAGGTCACCCCTGAGCCTCCTTTTCTCCAGGCTGAACAATCCCAGCTCCCTCAGCCGCTCCTCATAGGACTTGTTTGTTCTCCAGGCCCCTCACCAGCTTCGTCGCCCTTCTCTGGACTCGCTCGAGCACCTCCATGTCCTTCTTGTAGTGAGGAGCCCAAAACTGAACACAGTACTCAGGATGCGGCCTCACCAGAGCCAAGTAGAGGGAGACAATCACCTCCCTAGCCCTGCTGGCCAGACTGTTTCTTATGCAAGCCAGGATGCTGTTGGCCTTCTTGGCCACCTGAGCACACTGCTGGCTCATATTCAGCCAACTATCAACCATCACTCCCAGGTCCCTCTCTGCCTGGCAGCTTTCCAACCACTCATCTCCCAGCCTGTAGCTCTGCTTGGGTTTATTGCGCCCCAGGTGCAGGACCCGGCACTTGGCCTTGTTGAACTTAATGCAGTTGACCTCAGCCCATCGGTGCAGCCTATCCAGATCCTCCTGCAGAGCCTTCCTACCCTCAAGCAGATCGACACACGCGCCTAACTTGGTGTCATCTGCAAACTTACTGAGGGTGCACTCAATGCCCTCATCCAGATCATCGATGAAGATATTAAAGAGGACCGGCCCCAGCACCGAGCCACTAGCTACTAGTGGGGAACGCCACTAGTAACCGGCCTTCAACTGGATTTGACTCCATTTACCACGACTCTTTGGGCCCGGCTATCCAACCAGTTTCTAACCCAACGAAGCGTACACCAGTCCAAGCCAAGAGCAGCCAGTTTCTTGAGGAGAATGTTGTGGGAAACGGTGTCAAAAGCCTTACTGAAGTCAAGGTAGACCACATCCACAGCCTTTCCCTCATCCACCCAGCGCATCACTTTGTCATAGAAGGAGATCAGGTTCGTCAAGCAGGACCTGCCTTTCATAAACCCATGCTGACTGGGCCTGATCGCCTGCTTGACCTGCAAGTGCCACATGATGACACTCAAGATAATCTGCTCCATGAGCTTCCCTGGCACTGAGGTCAAACTGACAGGCCTATAGTTCCCTGGGTCTGCCCTCCAGCCCTTCTTGTAGATGGGCGTCACATTTGCTAGCCACCAGTCAACTGGGACCTCCCCCGATAGCCAAGACTGTTGACAAATGATGGTAAGCGGCTTGGCCAGCTCCTCTGCCAGTTCTCTCATTACCCTCAGAAGCCCCAAAGTGGACGTGGTACAGCAAATGCAGCCCTACAAGTGCCAGCTGGATATGGAGGATCACTTCCCTCAACGTGCTGGCTGCACCCTGGCTGGGGCAGCCCAGGATGCAGTTGGCCTTTTTCACTGTAAGGGCACTCCACTGACTCACATTCTTATTGCTTACATATGGTTTTGCCCACAGCAGCGGTGCTAGATCGCATTCAGAAAATACTTTTGTGATTGTTTTCATCTCTTGGAGGTAAATGCCAGTGTCTTTCTTGGAAAAGCAAGATCATGTACAGTGTTCAAGCTGAGTATCAAAATTGTCACATACACCATCAAAGATTTGAGGTTTATTATCATTCTTCACCATATTTGGGGGGGATATTAACTGGCCCAGATACCAGTCCTGCAGAACTCACAGTTATGCAGAATTCAGGTGATAGATTCTGTTGCAGCCCTCAAAAAACATTCAGCCAAGTTAAAATGAAAGTAAATGCATCAATGACACTGCTAAAGCAGACTGTGGGTCTGTATTACAGTTCCAACATTCTCTTAGTGGGAAACAGTTTTCTATATTTTTCCATGCACTGTGGAAGTTGTAGGATGTATCAATCTAGTATAGACCCAGCCAGACATATTAGTTTTCTTGTTGCATAAAGATTTATCTGCAATTGCCAAGGTTTATTTTTATTTTCCTTGAATTACTGTTGTGGTTGCATTTAGCTGCATAACAATTCCTGATTTCCCTCCCTATATTTTTGTACAGCACAGATTGCTTATCAAATACATTCTTAACATTAAAGTGTCAAACGGGATTTGCAGAAAGCTATTTGGGTTTGTAGTTTAGGGTGAACATTTATCAAATTGTGGATTAGCTGAATCATGCACTGAACCAAATTATTATTGTCTGTGATTAAATCACAAAGTGGTTATTGCCCTGTGTCATCTAAAGCACAAGATAGTTTAAATCTTTAAAATCCCTTTTTAAGGTGACTATAGGAGCTACATAGCTAGAGTTTTAGGACCAGGCAGTTTTCCGTCCCTAAGCAGAAGAAAAAACAGCTTTCAAAAGGTAGCTTGGACTGATCACGCTCTGCTTATATGGGCAACTGATCTAGGAAAGAAATGGATGGACTTATTTACGCTTCAGACACACAGAATCGTTTATCAGTAAATAGACCTCTCTGTACCTGGAGCTAAAGTATTTTTTCAAGGTGCTGGCTCAGAAAAGGGGAATGAACGGTGCTGCTAGTTCTTGTACCTGAAAGGACATAAACAGCCTGCCTAAGAGCAGCAGTGTCTGAAGTTTGTTTCTAGTCATGCGGAGACACAGGTCTGAGGGCACAATTAAGTCACAAGGGATTGAGCTGTGCAGCGTTTCCCAGCAAGGCCACTTGTGGGATGTGGAGGCCACCAGCAGCGGCTCCCTTGAATGCCCCAGAAGCAGGGTCTCACCACCCCAGCACACACTGGTCATGTCTCTAAAGCCATAGAAGGCTTCTGGCAGGCTGCCACCACAGTTTCCATCCACGCAGCACACGCTAGCAAATGCACGTTGTGGGCAGAGCTCCACTTGCAGCCCAGTGCAGCATACTGAGCCTCGTAGCAATTTCCACACTTATCCTTCATGCTCCTCGGCAGCCTCTAGCTGGGATGATCTGAGTGCTTTAAGGATGCTGGTCTCTGGAGCCTTGCTGTGAGATAACTAATCTTGATGGCCATGTACTGGCCTCACTGAGTCACGAAGGAGCGAATGGCTTCTGCAAGATGGGGAAGTGGTGGGCTGGGGAAGGCGAGGGCAGCTGGGGAGGTCACAACCCAGGAGGAGTCATTGAGTAGTCACAGCTCCTGTTCTTTTCGTGTGGATAGGAGGGAAGTCCTGAAGCTGCCTGTTTTCATGTTGCAGTACAGGGTCATGGGGTAGAAAGGGCTAAGAGTCACTGCGCTAGGCACTGCCTTCTAGGGAAATGAAAGTCTTGTGCAGCTGGTGGTGGCGTGGTACTCTGAGCCTATGGCGAAGGCACGGGCAGAAAATATGCATTAAGCAGCCTTCACTCCTCTACTTCATCCCCCTTGTCCTACTCTTTGACCTATTTTCTCTCATTGTTATCTAGTAATCTATTTTTTAAAAGATTCAGCACAATCTCTCCTGCTGGTTGCAGCTGATCCATCTCTCTGCTAGCCTGTGAAACCAACACCTCCTAAAGAAATGTCCCCTGCCAATTACTCTGGAGGCATGGATTCAGCTCAGCATGAGAGTTCAATTGAAGCCAGTTGGCCGTGCCACCAGGACAGGGATGGCTCAAGAAAGACTTTGTAAAAAGTATAGAAACTCAAAACAAATTTCTTCCCTCTTTTCTTCATCCATGCTCAGGAGAAAGTCGCTTAGAAAACTCCAGGAGGCAAACATAGATTTTTAGTCTGAATGTTCCTCTCTGAAAACAAAAATGGGTTTTGAGGTTTCTTGGCAAATATGAGTAGCAAATCCTCTAAGCCCTGTGATTCCTCAGGTGTGTGCCCTTGCAGTGGGCACCTGGAGGCTATGTGCACACAGGGAACCTTGCAGAGAGGTGTTCACCCCAAGTGAGCCCTCTCTGCTAATGGAGTCCTGCCAGGGGAATTTGCTGCTGGGGAGGAAGGAGGGAGCGGGTGTGCTGGATCACCACATGAAATGTCTGCTCTGCTCGTGTGCAGTCTCCTTGGCCCACAGCCTTTTGGCTAGCCCCACCTGCCCTTTTTTTTTTTTTCCTTCCAGCTGAACTGACAGAGGGGAGGCTGCGTCTCCTTTCTGTCCCTGCAGCCTTCCTGTCTGGCTGACTCTCTGCCCTGGACACAGACATATACTTAAATATGAATTCTGCAAGGCACACATCATGCTCAAGGAGGGAGGATGTAGCGGGAAGATGCTGTGATCCGTAGGTGGGCTGCTGCGGTTGGGCTAAGGAGAGCGGCTATCTTGTGCGAGAATGAAATAACAGTAAAAACATTGCATTCAGCCCCAGCTGCTTAGAAAGAAAGTTTTAGTACTTTGTAACAATTCATTTTGGAGTGCTCCATCCACATAGCTCATCCTCTGTGAGTTCATTTCTGCTTGAGTTATGCCGCCTTGCACTAGCCTGGTTGTTGCTTGTAAACTGAGTCCTGCAACAGCTGTTTGCAGAGGTCTGTCCTGCTCCCTACTAGCAGCCTGCCTTGCTTGTGCAGGTTGTTGGCTCAAAATGTCTGCATGAATTCTGTCTTGGGCAAAATGGATGGATTTCTGAGGACAATGGCTGGGGCATGGCAGCTCACACACTTCGATGTCCTGTCCCTGCACCAGTCAAGAAGGTAGGTGGCAGCAAGTTAGAGGGCAGCAGGAGCACACCTGCAGCACAGACAAGGCATGTTCCAGCTTTAACATGTGTTAGTTGGTCAAGGTCAACCCTGGACTGAGCCCATAAATATTTAAGTCCCAGAAAAAATGTTTGGTGTTGTACAAACATGTTAACTACCTCAAGTTAATTGGCAAACAATTACCTTGGAGTAAAAATAGCTTTCCTGTAGCCAGGCAGTCACAGAGTGCCTGTCCCCCCCTGAACACTTCCAATTCACTAAAATTTTCTGTAGGGGAACCTTTTCCGATTTGCGTTGTAGAGCCTCGCAGGCTTGTGATTGAAAGGTTTTGTCCCCAGAGGCAATTGCTGTTTGTTTGTGGTTCAGACTCAGCAAATAGGGCCATGTGCTGAAGCTAATTTTCATGCTGCCCTTTAATAATACTAGGGTTTTGCAGTTCACAATCCAATGAAAGAAACATGATAATATTGACCAGCAAAATCATGCCATTCAATGAGGGAGTATAACTTGTGTGCTCATTATAATGGGATTGTTGGTGAAGGCCAGATAAGTATTTTTAACTTAAAGACAGGTTGTCTGATATTTTTCATGACAAAAATACACAGCTGGACTGGATTTCTTTGGAAGTGTATACAGGCGAGAATCAAGAAGCTCTTGATTCTGTGAATCTCTTCCACAGAACTTGGGACTGCCAAGTGACAGACCTGTTTCAGCTGTTTCACCCAGCTATAAAAGTCAGTAACTTCTTTTTATGAGATCTCCAGTCCATGCAGACCCATCAGCTTCCCTTAGAACTTGGCTTAAGCCCTTGCTTGATCCTCCACAACCTGTCAAAATAATGTCCAGATCTTCTTGGTGTGTAACTAAATCACAGCTGTATTTCTTTCTTGGGACTGATTACCCCAGAATTGCTGGGAAGGCAGATCTGGACACACGGGGGTGAGCAGCATCTGTCACTGAGCTCCCAGGATGCTGGGGCTCCTGATGGCCAAGGTGGGCTGGCACAGGGTTCAGAATTGGCCCAGCCAGCTACAGTCAGCACCGCAGCACTGTGTGGCAGCCTTCCCTGTCCCTGTACTCACCTGTTCCTGGTCACCCCTCTCCCTATACAGTATAAAGTTATGTAGAGGAGGAGGGAAGCAGGTGACACTTGGGAGTCTTGGGAGGCAAGACGACTGAGCCGGGATGTCTGGCATCCACACAGGTTTGTGTGGTGTGCCTCTGGATACTGCGGTGTGGTGGAGGGTCAGTCTGCAAAAGCCCTTCCAAGGCAGTCGGCGGTCTCTGCCTTGTGCCCTGGAGAAGCAAGGGAGTGGCAAATGGAAAACAAAACTAACAAGTACATTTCACAGTCCTGGCAGCAGTACTCAGCAAACATGAGAACCACAGTGATGGTGTCTCAAATTCCTCTCCCTCTGCAGCTTGGCTTAGAAACTTTGGCATTACAGTGAGCCTTGCCAAAAAGGACTTCAGCCTCTCAGCTGGCTCCTGTGGCAGTGTGTCCTTGAGGTTGGTACCTTCAGGTGCTTCAAGCAGGAGAAGCTGTGATGGGGGCAGATATCAGAGCTTTCCAGGAAATACTCAGACACAACTGCATCTCTGTTCACTGTAACTCCTTTGAATTCACTTTCTGTGACTTTAGTGGCAGACAAATTTGCTGGCAAATGTTTTGCAAAAAAAAAAAAAAAAAAGGCATAGATCCAGCAAAGTGCTGTGCACAAACTAAGCTTAGTATAGATGACTACACCTGCACTTAATGCTAGGCACGTGATGAATGCTCTGTTAGATCCTAGCCAAAGTAAATTTAAAATAAATATCAGAGCGTGCTCGTGGAAAATGAATGCTGGTCTTGTAAGCATACAGGACTGCAGCAGAAATCAGAGTCTACTGTTCCATGTGTCTGACGGGGATATCCAGCAGGGAGGAGGCACGTGATCTCCACCAGCAGAGCTGGTGAAAACAGGTTTTGATTTGAATGAGTTATGACCCATTGAAAATGGCATCATGCGTAACCACAGCAAATTGTCATAATGAGATCACAAGGCTCGAAGAAGTGGGCAGTGAGGAAAGGCCTCATTCCGCCAGTGCACACGGCTGACTGAGCCGTGGGCTGCAAAATGCAACGAAGGGGCACACCATCTTGTTCCCCAGACATCTTGTCATCATAGTGACAGGACCAGAGGTTGAGCAGCCAGACAAAAACTCATTAGAAGTGTTGAGTTAAAAGGAAGAAAACAATCCAGAACTCATATGGCTTTGTATTTAGGCTTATCCAGGGTAACAGAGGGGGTCAGGCTAACCCAACTAATGGAAAAATATAAGCACTGTAAGTGCTTCCATCCTCACTGCAGCTTTCTGAGTTAGCCTGGGTGTTTCTAAACCATGTTCTGTCAGAGGGCAGGGTCTGGCGTCGAGGCAGAGCCTGGCATAGTTGAAAGCAGCCCTCTCTCTCTAGAAGGACAGTAAAATTGGATTCACTTGGCACTTCCCTGGGCTCGTAAATGTTTGGATCCGTGTGAATCTGCCCATGGGAGGGAGTAGAAATGGGGGTAACGGTGCTACTTGTGGGGAGCCATCCATCGTGCAGGGGATGGGAAGAACCATGCTCCAGCTCATGCTATTTCTCTTAAAGTTTTCAAGTGCACGTGTCTGTGGGGGCTTGTTGCAAAACATCATGCATATGGTCTAACCACATCCTCCCACTCCCCCCAAGGTGGAGGGCAGAGGTGCACTGATGCAACGCATCAGTAGATAGGGGACCTATTTCCCATGTCTCGTGCATTAAGGCAAATCAGGCTGCTTGCAGCTCGATTACCACCCCTCCCAGGCTTGCACCCTCCAGTCTCCGTTACATGCTACACACAAATATGTGTGTCTCTGAGGATTCAGACTCGTGCTGGTAGACACCACCCCAACTTACATTTTTGTTATGATTAGATTCATAGCTTGAGTCCGTGGACACCCATGTGGTGCTTGGTCCTTAGCAGGTTAGCCCTTGGCTGTGGGGCTGTGCTTGTGGTTACTTGAGACTTACAGTCGTAATGGCACACTGAAGCCCAAGCAGGACCCCGAATCTGCCCCTGTGGGCAGCTGAACTCAACCCAAGGTCCCTCTGCTCCTGCAGTAGGCACGCTCCAGGCCAGCCTGGAGAGGACTGCAGCTTGTCTCGTTTTCCTGATGTTGGCTCACTGGCACTGCTGCAGGGACAGCTGACACAAATGGAGGCCAGCCAGGCTGAAGAGGCACTGGGGAAATGCGTCCCACGTGCAATTCAAAGCAAGGCACAGGGAGCACAGAGGAGGTGCCAGAGAAGTCTCCCCATGCATTTCTGCATGCCAGAGCCGCAGATGGGAGGTGAATGTGCCAGCCCACGCTGCAGTCCAGGTGCACCAGTGGAGAACCAAGATTTTGCTCTTGGTGCCTTCTTTGTAGACAGAGGCAATAATAGAAAGGGCAGTGTGAAATACCTGCTCAATAAAGTGGTTGTTAAGCTCACTTCGCTGTGCGTTGTCTGCTGAGTAGAAGTCCCACTGAGTTTACATATTCTGGTAGTATTGCATAAACCCTCACTAACATTGCTGTTTCTCTCATCCCCATGTAGGAGAAGAATTTGGACTGGTTCCCTCGGATGAGAGCCATGTCTCTGGTTAGCAATGAAGGTGACAATGAGCAAAATGAAATCAGGAACCTGCAGGAGAGGCTGGAGTCAACCATGAGCCTTGTAAAACAGCTTTCCAGTCAGCTTGCCGAGCTCAAGGAACAGGTGAGTGCCCTGCCCTGGGCAGCAACCTGAGCGCGTGTGGGTGAGCGTGCTAGCTTCCCTCAGGTCGCAGTCAGGACAGTGTTACAAAAGAGACTTTTGTCCTAGAAAGGTTTTATCTTCCAGTAAGCTTTCTGAGTAGACACACTGATAGGGGTTTGGGCTGAAATTGTACTCCATTAGCAACAGCAGAGAACAGCTAAGGGGAATGAGTTATGAAATGGGTTACCATGGGTGTGTGAGGACAGAGGGAAGCTGCAGAAGCAGTGGTGGGCTTTGCATGTGCAGGTACTGCAAACCTGGCAGTAGAACAGGAGTAGTGTCAGAAAGAGCTGCCTACTGATCAGAATCAGTAGAAGCTTTCTGAGTCTGACACATGGGGGTTTTCCCCTGTTAAATATCAGCTACGCTGTTGTGAGAACAATTTGTTGAGCCTGTCGTTTCGCTTGTGTCGCCCTCTGTGCCCATCCCTTATCTCCCCTCCCCTAGCATACAGCGGTACTGGCCTTCCTCACAGCCCTGCCTCTGCCTCACCCACCTTTCTCTCACTGCAGGGTCAAAGGGCCAGCTCCCGTTTTACCTAAGATGCCAGTCACCTCTGGTTTGTTCATTACAGTTTCAGAAAAGCATCTTCATGCTTTCTTTATGGAAAGCACTTCCAGTGGCATCGAGTTACCTAATCATCCCCCTTCAGACCCCTCCTTAAAACTCTTTCTCCCTGTGAGAAACTTGACAGAGGTTTAGGCTGGATGAACTGCGACCATTGCTTATTGTGCTTATCCTACTGTCCTGGGTGGCTTTTTCATCCCCCTCTGCCTGAACCTGCTTTCTTCTGCCTTAAATTTAAACTCTTTGGGGTTGGGACCATCTTTTAATAGGGACCATCTTTTTAATACAATGACCATCTGTCATTGTATAGCACCAAGTGCAAATGCTGACACTCTGCAGGGCTACACAACACGATAGCAGCACGAGGGATGTACTCACTGTAAAACCTGCCACTGGAAAAGAACAGTGTACAAATGAGAATGAAATGTCCATCCTTTGCAGGAAACAGAGGCATCACTTCAAAGGCATCTCTTACTTCTAATTTTTAATGCTGAAGAATAGAATTCCACTCTCTGTTGTTTTGCTTATATGTATCTTGTTCTGTGACTGCTAAATAATAGTAAAAACAAAACAAAACAAAACAAAAAAAAAAAGAATATCAACTCGTCTCTCTCTCTGCCTTTCCACCTTAGATGACAGAACAAAGGAAGAATAAGCAGAGGCTGGGCTTTCTTGGATCAAACACACCCCATGTGAATCATCACATGCCACCACCCTGATACCATGGGGAGAAGCCGTGACTAGCCTTTCATCAGTATTCCTGCTTTATTATAGAATAAAAAGCTGAGATTGAGAGGAGTGAACAGTGCCTATTGTTACAAAGTTAAAAACAACCAAGTGCCAAGATGTTAAGTGGTTTAGCTCTGGGAACAATTTGTAGCTGTTTTTCATGGTTGAAAGGGACCACAACCTAGAATGCAAGAGATACAAGGGAGCTCGTTTGTATTCATTCAAGGGGCCTGACTCAGCTGGGTTTGCTCTCTGCAACTCAATGGCTTCGGTGGTGGCTGCTGCCTGGGATGGAAGTCAGGGCAGCGCTTGGCTGCGTCCCTTGAGCTGCCTTCAGGTTTCTCCTCAAAGTGCCGGAATAACCAAGACAAGCAGAAGAAGAAGAAATGTTTATTAGTGCAAATACAACAGTCTGGTTCAGAATCAATAGAAGTTGTTCCTTGTCTTATTTGCCAAATAGCAACATTAGTCATATTTGCTTGGCATCTACTATTTTTTAATTACCATAAATATGTCAGTTGGGTAAGCAGTAATGTTGCTTCAAGTAACTTCAACTAGGAGGGAAAGGGGAGAAACCTCAAAAGACTGGGAAAAAAAAAAAAAAAAGAAAAAAAAAAAAAGAGTTGCAAAGAGAAACATTAATGCTTTTGAATTTTAGCTGTCACCATGCAATTTCTTATTTATAACATGGAGCACAATGGATCTACAGCTGTGGGAATGTTATGCACATAACACTGACAACATAACTGGAAGTGATTTCTTTCTCCTGGATTCAGATGTTCTCGATTAATGTGGCCATGAGATTTCACATACTGAGGAGTTAAACTGTTTTTAAAATTCAAGTTCCAATGGAGGATTCAGGAAAATATATATATATATATCTGTAGTTTGAAGCATGTATGGATTTTTTTTATAGATATTTTTTATTCTGTAAAAAGCTTAGAAGTGCCTTTCTGTATGGAGCCGTAATGGTGTCATTACCTTCCATAAACACACTGTCAGCAAGAGTTGACTTTAGTAAATACGCACCATATTCTGCCAGCTTTCTTCTGAGCTGAAGATCATGGGCTTAACCTTCCTCTGCCTGCTCTTCCTCGTTTTGGGGGGTTGCAGGATCAGCCTGGGTGATGGGGGACAGAGATAGATGCCAGAGGAGCTCTCTTCTAGCTCTAGACTCTAAGAAAGGCAGCAGCCAAATCATCTGTGCAGGTTTCTGGTGTATTCTGTACTTCCTGGGATGGTTTGAAAAGGAGAGTTATAAGTTATCCACACAGCCCAAGAGGCATTTAGGGGAAGGTTTTCAGGGCACAAATGGAAGTTGTGGTCCCAGTTCACTTTCATTTGCTTAGATTTTGGATACCTAATTGTCCTTAGTGCATTTGAAAATGCCCCAATTAAAGTGGAGTAACTTTCTAAATCAAATTATTTTACAAGAAGTTCCCCCTGTAACTTACTCATTTTGTTACAAAAGCCATTTTGATAAAGGGTGAAAATACTGTTGGCTCCAGTATTTCTAATACCTCCCTGAAAAAATGCTGTCTTGTTATTAAGACATAATTCAAACCAGACCTAGAATAAAGAGAAGGGAGGAGCATTTCCCTCCTTTCATCCCAAATTCAAGCCTGTTCTTGGAAGCCACCTCCTTTTTTGTGTGTATGTCAATGAGAATGAGATAAAAGGGGTCTGACTGCTTACCATTGGAGCATTTCCCTTTGGCTTCTGTTGAGTCCTTCAAAAATACTGTGTGAAAAGCAGAAATCTGTATATTTTCTGAAAAGAAACTCTCTGTCTGTAAGGACGTTTAGTCCCTAGAGCATGCCAGTTTTGAGAAGTGTTGGCCTTTCCCAGGTGCAAGGTGTATTTTTCCTGTATGGAAAATATTTTTCCTCTTCTGGAAACCTTGATCCAGTCAGGTCTCTGCTTTCACGTGCTAAGTCAAGGAGCACGTGGTGGTCATCAGAACCAGCACAAGGCTGATGAAAGCTAGCAGTGGGGCATGAGGGTGGGGAGCTAAAGTCATCTAGAGCTCCTCTGGCAGTGTTGGGCTCGCAGCCTTGGTGCATCCAGACCCTGGTTGTTTCGTGGGCTGGAGGAGTGCTTGAAGGCAGTGTGGGCAGCCCCAGGGCTGGTCGGTGCCGCTGAGTGCTGGCTGATGGCAGGAGAGCAGAGCAAATGCTGTGGCATGAGGAGCTGATGGTAGGTAAGCTGCTAGGCAAGAGCAAAGCGGAATACAGAAGAGCGTTTGTCTTCGGTGAATGACTGAGATCTTTTAGGAATAAATCTCGGAGTGTGCCTTTATGCTTACTGTTATGAGGCCTTGATGCTACTGCTCCTGCATAGCTGTGCTGGTGAAACCCCTCTCAGTAAGGCTTGTCTGTGAGGACGGGTTTCATGTAGCAATTATTGTCTGGCAGTGAGAGACGTACAGTGAATTTATTCTGGGAGTTTGCATGAGCCACATGCTGTGCAGTGACCAATCCATGGAAAATAAGGCCAGATTTGCCTCTCTGACTAGACCTATTGTAAAGCATGAAGCCAAAGGAGTTGCACGCAAACATAAAGTCAGTGGTAAGTTTGTAGAGACTCAGCCCCTGCAGCTGTATTAATTCAAATGAGTTTGTGCAGCTCATCAGATCTAGTCACAGCTTCTGTTTCAATAGCTATTTCCACTTCTTCACGCATATGTATGGCCATTAAAGGTATAGAGCATAGTTTATCAGAACTAGGATGAATTATTCACTATTTATTGGGGGGTTGCTACAACTGGAAGTGGTTGGCACTTTTGTTGTTTACATTTGGAAAAGCAGCTGAACCACAGTGCATCACAGGAGGTTTCTGCTGCTTGAGGCAGAACCCTCAAGACTCAATGCATTTGTGCCCTGAGCTGGTGTGGTTGCATGCTGCTGGTGCTCTGTCTGGTGCCCTGACTGACATCCCCCTGTCAAACCCAAATTTTGTTCTTGAGAAGGGAGATCAATGCCATCAAAAACTAAGAGCTAATAGGTGCTGATTAGCCTTTGCCACATTGCCTTTCCTCTGTTTATAGCTTCAGAGAGAGCCCCCTGTAATCGATGCAAGTAGCTGATGCTACTTGCACAGACTGTAAATATACATGTATGTCACTGAGCATTCTGACATTTTTGCTGATTCTGCCACAGTTTAGGCCCTGTCCTGCAGCTCTCATCCATGCAAGTAATCTGTACCCATCCACGTGGTAACTTCAACAGGAGGCTTCTTACTTGAATAATAGTTGCAGGGGCCAGAGCCCAAGCCTTAAAGATTGTGAAATATCCCCATCAATGAGTTTATGACAAGGGAAAAAAATCATTGTTTTATATATATGTTTATATGTATATCTCTGTTTAGTGCAGCTGAGGTATCTTTTTCTTAGGCAAGCATCATCATTTGCATAGCCTATTTATATGAAATGATTGCAAAGTTAAAATGTCTAAGAGCTTTTAATGCCTTAAAGGGATTTATAATTATAAGCTCCTTGACAGTTAAAATCTACTTAAGTAAATGTGTCCATTGCTGCTGAATGTACCTTTTAATAAAGTATGTCATTTAATATATGTGTTTGTCTCGCTTATTCTTGGTGCTACAGTGTGGGGAAATACGTGTTGCTGAATTGAAGGCTTCTGGGAAACATGGGGCATTTGTCCCACATCAGAGACCGGGCTGTTGCAGTAAATGTTCCAGGGGTATGCTTCAGTTTCTTCTATTTAACAAATCAGGTGCCATCAGCACCGTCCTGAACATAGAGAGGCCAAGTCCAGCAACGAAAGTGAGGATTTACTTTACATCAGGCACAGATTATTCCCTTCAGGAGAAGGGACTGGACTGCTGGAGGCGTGGTGACAGGCATATAATTTGCTTGTGTGCTTTTTGTTCAGAGGTGAGGTGACAGCCCTGGCTAAAAGTGATGGCTGCAAGCATCACCGGTGGTGCCCAACGCCCCCAGGGTATCCTATTGCACATTGGCTCAGCCCTCAGCCCACCAGGAAGCTCTGACTGCCTGCTTGGGTCTGTCCTGAGGAGCTGGTGAGTCACTGCGGAGCATCCTGAGCATTGCATACAGCAGTCAGTGGGGCCTGAGTGACTCCCTCTCCTCGTGTGCCTCATGAGGGCAGCTGGGCAGCCCCACCAGCGCTCGCAAGCAGCATGTGATGCGCATGCTCACGTGTGTGCTCGTGCAGCTAATCTGTGCTTCCAGCAGTCAACACCCTTTCAAGGCAGAGTTACTGGTGGTGCTGCGGAGCCTGTCACTGCCATCACCATCCCTGTGCCAGTTCAGGACTTTGATTTTGGAAATCCAGCCCCCAGATAATGGGTGTGCACAGGTTAAAGGCTTAAAGGCTCTGTGACTTCTCCTACTGGGGTGGGGGGTGAGGGATTGTGTGTGTGACTTTTTTTTCTGACTTTTTTATTTCATGCTTTCGGTGTAACTGTTTCAAGTAGCATATTGAGAGAGAGGCCAGGAGGTTTCCCCTCTCTTCTAGGTGAAAGGAATGAGGAAGACAAAGAGCCAGATGCCATTGTCTCTTTGCACCCAGACGACTCCGGCTGAGGAAATCTGTGGTCTTGTGAAAAAAAGGAAGTACCCTACAAACCTGGGACAGGAGAACATATACAACGTACAAGCTTCTTCTTTTTCTTCCTTTTTTTTTTTTTTTTTTTCCAACTGTATTTATTACAGAAAGTTGGTATTTATGAGGAAACGAATGAGGTCTTGGTGAGGAAAAAAAAGGCTGTTAATTAATTAATAAGAAAAATCCTATTAAGTGGAGCATACTGTTATTTCTGTGCACTCGTGATACCAACCTGCCAACTTTTTGAGTGGAACAGATTTTCTATTACATTCTAAGGTATGACTGTAAAGTTAAATAGAAAGGAGCTTGTTTGCTACTAGTTTTTTTTTAGATCATCTGCAAAATGTATGTCCTAAGAGAAAATGTGTTTTCATACAGTAAGCTTTCAACCTAAGATTATGGACATATTAAAAGAAAAGCCCCCAAACCAGAATTAAGCTCCTCAGCCCAAATGGTGGCTGTTTCACATGTGAAACTTAGAACTGGGGCTTCTGTTTTCAATATCTTTCTCATTCAAAAGGCATTCCAAGGAGCAAGCGCCTCCCTCAGCATCAGCCATGCAGACTTCAGTGGACTCACACCGGTGTGCCCTGAGAGCGAATTAGGATCATTAGTTTCCACAGTCACTGCTGCTGTGACAAAAGCAACTGCAAGTGAGGATGTTTGCTTTGGAATGAACGTGCTTGTTTTCTGGGGATGGTGGCCAAGTTTATTTTTAATCTGAGAAAACTGGGATTCCAGTCTGCTAACCTTTCTGCTGTCCTGGGATGCCCACAGGAGCAACTGGCAGTGCGGCTCCTGTTTGTAGGCACTTGGACTGAACGTTCCCTGTTTGCACAAAATCATCCCAAACAGACATGAAACGATGAAAAAGGAATTCAAGCTCCAGGAATTTTAAATGTGGTGTGTAGTGCTATCATCAGTTCACACTTGCCTGGTCTATTTATATGCTGTACTTTTTTAGTGTGAAGCAGGAAGTCGCGAGGCACAAGACAAATAGCCTTTATAACTTGGCTATTTTAAAGTGTTTCTGTTGCTGCAAACAGCCAACAGTTACCTATTTTTATTTTTGCACAGCAGATTTCTTACCCTACGCCCCCCACCTTTTGCCATCTTGCTCCCTGTCTTCACCTCTGCTGCTCTGGCTAGGGTAAGACCTGGGCACATCCAGAACGCCCCAGGAGGGCTGGGAAGCCAAACCAACAGAGTCAGCCCATAGGAGCACAGATGACCTGGCAGTGTCATGTCCTTATGACTCTAAAAACTCCATTTAAACATTACAGAGCGTGTTGTCAACTAGTGCATTATCTAACTTGGTACAAGCAGGGTTTTTTTAACAGTCCTTCTTGAGGCAAATTATTGCACAAGCTTCAACCAACATGTGGAGCTTTAGGCTGTCTAAAGCCTGTTAAACTGTGGAGGTGGCAAAGTGATATGAAGTGATGAACAGCTCCAAATCTTAACAAAACCCACTAGAGAAAAGCAGCACGCTACCCATAGAAGCCAGCTCAGAGACGTTGCTCGAGTCTGGCTGAGCCCCATTCTGTCAGTGTTTTGGGGTAGCCAAGGGACAAGGGCACCGTCACAGCAGGGCTGCTGCCATGCATGGTGGTGGGGAGCAGCTGCAGACACCAGGCTCTGGGGCCAGCTGAGGCATTGCTTTACGTGGGTCCTGCCTTCCCTCCTGCCCCCGCCATTCAAAAGCCTGTGAGTTCATCCAGATGGGAATAGTGGTTTGGGGATTTTGTTACAGCACGAAGGCTCCATATCCCTTTATACAATACTCCCTCCTGGCCCCCAAATTTTGCAGTGTGCTGTGTTCCCAATAGCACCGAGTTGCCACGTAAACCATGGACTCTGGCATCTTGTCATAATTTTGTGCAATGGCCTTCAACTGTGATATGTCAACCCGCATTTCTCAATCGTCTCCTAAGAGCATTTGCTTTCTTCCCACAGCTGTAAGGGTGTATTCACCACTCTCCCTTCCCTGCTGTGCCAGTGTTACGGCGCGAGACATCCAAGAGCTCTGCTAGCTTGGGAGCTGTAGCAGAGACTGTAACTGTGCTCAGCCAAGCACAGGGTGACTTTGAAACAAGATTCAAAAACAACATTTTCAGTCTTTGGTTGCTCTTGGACTATGGCAGTTGGCTGAGAGTTTGTATTTTTTCAGGTCAACTTCTGCTGGTTTTTGAGGGTCCATTTGTAGCCCACCAGGGAGCTTTAACAGTGGCTTTTTCTGGCCTTCAAGTGTTTACTCTAATTTGATAAAGACAACTGAATTCTTGGTGTCTCCAAAAAACCCCCAAGCCTTCATCTTTCTGTTTTAAGAGGGAGGGTGTATGTGTGTGATCGTGTGTGGTTTGCACACACGCAACTCCATTTGAGGGTATTTGGGAACACTGGCATGCAGAAACAAGGGCGGGTTGGCTGCAGACCTAAACAAGCAGAGCAGCTGGTGTTGCGAGCACTGCTGTCCCATGGGAAATGCAGATTATTCTGCCTGTGGCAGAACTTTGCTGCTAAAGGAGAAGGAGTCAGGAGAGGAGAGTGAGGTCCCTGGAGCCATCCTGCTCTTCTCATGAAGTGTAACATCTGCCTGGGCCCCTGGTTGCTCAGCTGGGAGGTGGGGAGGTGCTTGTGGGGGCATCATGCACCTAGCCAAAGACTGTGGGAGTTGTAAATATGCTGTACTACAGACATAATTTATCATGTAGAACAAGAAAGGGGAGGAAGTAAAGTTCAAGGGAAGGTCTCAAGTGTACGGGGAAATGTCGTCAGGAATGGTGGTTGTACTGGTGGGGTTTACAAGAAGGTTACTCTCAAGTTATCATGAAGAGTTGTTACCAGAGGTTGACTGGCCATGTTTTTGTCAATCTTGGTTGTCTTTTCAAAAGACAGGACTTAGCCAGAAGCTACCAGTCCAGTGAAAAAGCTGTTGCTCAGGGTCCTTGGTCTACGAAATCTGTTTTTTTTAAAGTTTGTCCACAGCACCTCACTTGGGATGAGTGCTCTTTTACACGGTTAGCACAAATCTAAATAAACACAGAAATATAAACTGAGCTGGAAATTTACTGAGTACAAGCTGTCTTGCAAATTTGTCTGTGTTTCCTGGCTCTGGATGGGATGGAAATACCACAAAACTCGCTTCTCTCATAGTAACGTGATACTTCTGCTTCCGGGCTCAGCTGAAAGAGTGAGGTAGAGGCATGTACAAGATCAAAATAAATAAATAAATAAATAAACAAAATAATAAAGTTCTTTTTTTGTTTGTTTGTTTTGGTTTGGTTTGGTTTGGTTTTTGTTTGTTTGTTTTTGCTTTCTTTTTTTTAACATGGAAAAATTGAACCATTAATCAGAAAGCTCAAAGTGGCCACTGTGAGCATCTACTCACATGTCTCGTGTAGCATAGGCCCTAGAGTTTGGTCCGGCTGTTTCTCTGTGGTCTGGGGCATAGTGCTGGAAAAGGCAGCTAACCTGCTGGGAAGCCTTCAAGTGATTAAGACTTGGGGTCTATCTGCTGCCTGGTGCTTGCCTGGCTCAGACCCTGGCCCATCTGCTACATCCAGGACAAACAAAGCTGGTTTCCGTGAACCCTGTTGTTTCCCATCTCTCCAGGAGAGGGTAAACCAGTCAAATGTCCTTCCCTCAGCCTGAGGTTCACAGTCATGGTTTCCCCATTCATGTGACTGATTTTCATATGGGTTTTCTGCAATTTTTCCAGTCTAGCCAAATGTTTTGGAGACAGAAGTTATGTCAGTGAAGATGGCAAGGAAGGGGACAAAATGCTTTCTCTGCTGGTGGTAGGCATTCATGGAAATAACACCCATGGTGTGAGCAGCCACTTTCTAGCAGAAGATGTCTGGGAAGACAGGATGCTGCACAGCCCAACCTGCAGCACAGCTCTTCATCTTCCTCATGGTGCCATGGGGCCATCCACCAAAACTGTCTTTGCCACTGCTCAGCAAACCCCTGCTGCAGCCGCCTTAAAGGAGAGGAGCCAACAGGCTGTGTCCTCAGGATAGCCTAAGTCTTGGGCCTCCCTCCTAAATTTGCTGGCAAATGCCATTTTAACAGCATCTTCTGAGAACTGACTGAGACCACACATGTCCTTTCAGCCAGTCCAGCAAATAACCTTCAGATAAGTCTGCCCAGGGCTGTTTTGGATCTGGTGATCCGTGTTTAGAAATAGTCTTGGTATTTTTAAATGTTGCCTGGAGCCATCTGGTCCCCTCTTCATTTTATGTTTTAATTGTCATTTATAACTTATTATACAAGCTATTCAAAAGCCAGACAGACGCTGGAGGGAAGCGAGCGAGTCCCTGTCTGAAGCTCACTGAAACCTCTGCAAGCCTTTCCCTGGCCTTCAAAGAGTCTGGGGGCTGGCACCCCCATGGAGGGAGCACCCTGTGGCTCTGACTCCACAGGGCCCCAGCCCTGGGATGCCCAGGCCCTGCCTCGCAAAGGGCTCAGGCCCAGCCACAGCTCAGGCCTTGCTCTTGGCCAGAGCTGGCTCCCCGTGGCTGGTTTCTCAGCCAGCCAGCTATGGCGCGGGGAGGACAACCCCTCGGTACAGGCCAGCCACGCAGGAGCGGGTGGCTCGTTCCTGATTTCTCTGTCTCCTAAACTTTGTCTCAACCCACAAGGCTGCTTAATGACTTAGCAGGGCTCTGAGGAAGTAAGCTATAAATTGCAAATACGCTGTGGCTAAACGATTGGCTAAGGTGCCAGCCATGTGACGCTGGTGACTCTGGAAGAGCAAACTGGTGCCTGGGGATTATTTACAGGCTGGGGAAGCCAATTTGTTTAGTGAAGCAATGGCTTTAGAAAAAAAAAGTCATCAATTCCTACCTCACTCCAAAATCCCACACAGCTCCAGCAGGACAGGGCAGTGGAGGGAGACTGTGATGTCCTGGTGCTGAAGCAAAGCCTGGTGCTCCTCAGGCTGAGGGTGACATCTCGCCAGAGAACAAGCCTCCTTGGCCAGTCTCAAACACACCTGAACACCCCATGCCAACACAGAGGGCATTCATAGGCCAGTCCTGTGGGGTGGCTCAAACCCCAGCAATGTTCCCATCACTTGGAAATGACAACTAAGAAAGCTAAACTATGCTGGGAAGTGCACCAGTTGCTATTCAGCTGACATCTCAGCTTACCCTGGTGGCACCCTGGCAGCCATCTGCAAACCAGAAGAATTTACTTTTAGATGATTAATGCCTCTTGATTTTCAGAGAGTAGCTTGCTTGCCTGGTCCTGCCATGGGACCAGTGAGTGTGGAGGGCCAGGAGGGCTGCAAATGACCCAAGCCAGGCTGCTCTGACTCCTTGGCTCCCTCATAGTATGGGGAGCTATTACTGCATGACTCTTTCTTAATAATAATCTATTATATTTCAAACATATGAAATAAAACAGGGCACTGAACATCAAGCTGTCTGAATAAGGATATATATATATATATATGAGAAATCCCATTGGTTTCTTTCATTAGGATCCAAAGTATCTGATCTTTAAGCAGACGGCAGAAATAAAGGATGTCATTTGAAAAAAAAAAATAAAAATTGCATGTATCCTAATTGTTCCCATGCACAAACTGTTTCTTGCCAGAAGTGCATTGAGTTTGTGATGAATTCAGCTCATTTCCAAGCCAGAGGTCAGATTTTGCTAACCCCAGATGCCCTGGACATTGATGGGTGGACTCAGGTCATCAGATGATGCAGATAGAAAACGAGGAAGGGGGGGGCCAGATCCAGTCCCCGTCTCAGCTCTGACACAAGCAGTTCAGCACAACTGGCACTAATTGGCACTTTTCTTGGTGGCAGATCAAGTGCGGAGGAGACAATGGAGCCTGGGCTCGCCTCTCGTGCCTGGAGGTGATCCCCAGCCCTAAGACCAAACCCACTACTACAAGCGCAAGACCAGGACCTTGCAGCAGCCACGGCTCAAAGAAGACTTTGAGACAGTAAGCACATGTCTATAGGATCTGAATTGTGTTCATATGACTGAAGAGTTGGCATTACACCAGCAGGATATTTTTTGTGTGAGCAGTAATAAATTATTCTAACAGCACCAGCTTATTTGGCAAAACATACACTTGTAATCTTAGACATATCTGTTGGCAGCTTAGAGGCATAATTTTCTTTTGAACTTCAGGAACAAAGTTAGATAGGGAAAAAAGACTTCCCAACAGGAGCTCTGTTGTGCTCTGAAGAGTCCTGAGCTTACGTGGCACTGGGGCTTCAAGGTGGCACAGTGCAGTATAGAAAGCAATGCAAGTTACCAGCATCAGCTCAACCATGCTTGTTTCCACCCACATTTTTCCTGTTTTTCCATAGTCATGAAATGCAAATTTACCTCCCCTAAAGTACTGCCCTCCATGCTTCTGCTACAGCTGGAGAAATTGTTCTCCTGATAGAAAAGGAGGTGCTGGGGCCTTTGCCTGTGGTTCCTGGGGGCTAAGTAGCCCCAACCCCTTTCTCTTGAGATGTTTGCAGATCTTGAGGCAGGATTTTTGGTAACTGTGTGACCAGTGCATGACACGGGGTGGCTGGCTCCAGCTGACTGTGGTGTGGGGCTGCCCCACAGGGTGCAGCTGCCAGCCCAGGACCCAGCCCTGATGCATTCAGATTTATAGCACGGCAATAAAAGCCCACAGTGAATGTTCCATTCTACCTCTCTGTACCAGTCTTGAAAATCCCTGGGGATTTTCCTGTAATAATCCTGTCTATGCCATTGACTTATAGAATAGTAATTGAGCTTCAAATTTAATTACAGTATGGGAATGCACTGTCACTTGATTGAAGATACTTCCTTGACTATTTATTGCAATAAATAGTCTTACTGACTGCAGTTTTAAATGAAGGGACTAGACACTGGGATCTGTTTTTATGGCCCTGTTTATATCCTTCCTGCCAGACACAGCATTTCAATGAAATACCAAGCCCTGGTTTCCAAAATGCTCCCAGAGACTATTCTTTTGTTAAATCTCTGTTTATGGAGGCTCATGGAGAGTTTCTCACCTGTTGCCTTACACCCACAGCCATGAAAAATAGTGATGCTCAGGACCTACATGTATAAATATTCAAGTGCTTCAGTCAAGTTTGTACGGGAATGTGAAGCGGAGGGACAGAGGCTGGGAAAACACCCACAGTTGTTTAATCCTGTGTTTGAACGGCACCAAGACATCCTGAGGAGTGTGTGCTCTGGGCCACCACCCTCCCACAGCATCCTGCAGCTCTCGCCCATCTCTGCCAAGCTGCAGGGAGCTGCCAGTATGCAGTGGCCCTTGTGGACCCGAGGGAGCCGAGGCCACCCCTGTCCCACATATTCCAGAGCCAGGAGCAGGACCCATATTCCCAGGGGTGCTTGGGGTGGCACTGGTGTGGGTGGTAGGAGTGAGGTGCCGCTGTGTCTCGGAGGGAATGTGCCAACTGGCGCGATGCGGCTCCGCTGGAGCACTTCTGCAAAGCGTGATTTTTTATGTAGGCACTTTCCTTCAGCAATAATAAGGCTCTCAAATTACCCTCTAACGTTGGTTATTTGGAAACAACATGGAGGCAATATTTCCAGTTGTGACAGAGCGTAATGTGAGTTTCGGCAGCAGCATGCTGCACCTTGCCGCCTGGCCACAGCTGTGGAAACATTGACGTTCACACTCATTAGCTGAGAAAGAGAAAACGAAACCCTCAACAACAATTTGCTCCAAATTCTTTTTTCTTGCAACCAGTTTTATGTCTGAACGAGAGTAAGCATTCTCCCAATACTGCATATCAGTTGTTTCAGGCTTTGCGGACTCCCTCTTTCACCCACCACCCCTCACTCCAGGTCCTTCCTAATGCACACACAGCTCATCCCCTGCCAGGCCAGCCCGGCTCCCCAAGAAGGGAATTAACAAGGGTGGGATGAGGCAGGGAGGTTGACTTTTGTTTTTATGGGAACATTTCTGTTTGTCCAAACAAGTGTTGCATCCACAGGTGCCATCAAGGTGGCAACTTCTGGATGCCAAGGCTGAAGATGCTCCAGGTGTCACCCCACAGTTACGGAAACTTGGCTTCTTCTCCCAGAAGTGCTGAGAATTATCCTTTATACCAGAACCTCTCACCTGGTGTTTCCTGACATGACTAGGTCATTTCTAAGAAATCACTCATTCCCTCCAGCCTCTGTGGCTGTCCTCTGTAATAGACAGTACCCTAGACATTTATTTACTTTTAGAAAAACTTTTTTTAGAGAGTAATTCTCTCCTGCTGTGACTTCATATCTACCTCTGTGACTTCATACTCCAAAATTCATCCTTTGCCAGGCTTGGTATTAACCCCAGAGATGTGTGTGATCCAAAATTGGACAGTCAAATGCATCCAAACTGGTAGAAATTTGAGCTCTGGGTTTAAAACACCCAGGTGGTTTTCACCTGCCAGGAGGTTGAGCTAGGTGGTCCAGACTGCTTCAGACTGGAGGTACTTGGAGTTCTACCAAAATTCATTGCTGAGGTCTGTTTGTCCTTACTTCTACTTTGCTCTGATAGTTTCCAACCAGAAAATTTTGGCTTATGGGTAGAGTCAACCATTTCAAGGCTGATGTTTATTTTATAATCTAGTCTAGTTAATTTTCTTTCAGCTTTTTTTTGCAGATAAATCCCATGCATCTTCTGACTCCACCTTACATCAGCTTTCTTACAGGCACATCTGATGTAGGTATATCTGATTACTCTTGCTGATAGATAAGCCTAGAGCTCTGCACATTTTCGTTCTTTATTACATTTCAGTGAATTTCATTGTCCAAATGGAAATATGGCACTGCCCTGTCACAATGTTCAGAAAAATTACCAGTATGTGCAGTGTGTGGCCTGAAATGACCATCGCCTGTAACACAGCTCCTGTTGACCGAAGCACAGGAGTGCAGGAGCAAAGCTGCAGTCATGCAGGGATGCCCAAATCCCGTGGGGTGACCACCTCCCCTTCCATTGGGCTCAAACAGGATCGGTGGCAGAGGTGGCTCTCCTGCCATCCTCTTGTTTACGTGACAAGCTGACACCGATTAGATGCGCATGCTGTGAAGTCTTTTCTCCAGACAGCTCGAAATACAGCCTTTTTAATTTCCTTTCAGTCCTGAGCAAGTGTTTGAAGAACATCCACTCATTTCCTTTCAAGGGGTCAAACATGTCTAAGCCTTATGCAGGAGAAGTTTTTTTGATGAATAAATAAACAAAGGCAAAGAGACAAATCTCATGAACAACAGCCAGAATGGTTTCTGACCCATTAAGGGAATTTATGAAAACTCAATATAGTTTTAGAAAGAAAAAAAAACAGTTTACTTAGATGATGGATGTCTGCTGAATATTAATCTTTTCAGGGTATATTGCAGCCTTTTGCACAGAAAGCCTAAATTATTCAAGAGCATTTGCATGCTGAGATACAGCAAATTTACAGGCAGTACAAGTCAGACTTTTACATCTTCATATTAAAGGAAACCAAGTGCCAAACTTGGCTTCGTAATACTTCATTGGCCATCCTCTGCTAAATAAAGCAATTAAGCTGCTCATTAAAACTCAACATACACCATTTTGAAGCAACATCGACCTTTAATACTTATATACATCACAAACAAAATAACCTTGACAAGCTGCAAATTCATATTTTAAGCCGGTTATTCATTTTACCCACTGGCTTTGTTGTAGGATGGCAGCATAAACTCATGCCCCCGTGCAGCGCGGGCGCAGCAGCCTCTGCCCTGGGGACGTGATGGCCTTCAATGGCCATTGCAGTGGGGGGAGGCTGGTGGTGTCTCCTGCTACCACCACAGTGCTGGTGGGGCCGCCGAGGAAGTGTATGCCTTATTTATGTAACAGCTGCTGCTTTTGGGTGCTGTCACTCACACATACCTCGGAAAATACGGTGCTCGAAGAGATGCTACACTAGTACAGCATACGCCGGAGGCAAAACTATAACTATATATATATAAAAAAGCAACCCTTGTAAAAAAAAAAGATTAGAGCAGGATTATCACACAGCATCATCTTCCTGTCCACAGACCCACCAGTGCAATGCTTCACTGAGTCCACCTTTCAGAAACACTTCCTTGGTTAAAAACCCTTTCTGTCAGCATTGATTTATTGATTTATATATTTATTTATTTTGTCCCATCAGACTTTCCCCAAATGAGCCAAATATCTGTTTTTATTAGCAGTTCTAGGCTGGGCAGGGGAAAAGATGGTGTCAGTGTTCTGGAGTAGAGATGGGAGTTACTGGTTAGGACAAAGCACCCCACAAGGGGGGGGGGGGGGGGGGGGGGTGGTTGTAGAGCAGGCATCTCACCTTCCTCTGCAGTTCTCAGGCTTCCTGGGGTCACTGGGTCACTGGTCTCTCTTCATGTCCAGCATGGGGAAAAACACTTCCAGGTGTACAAGCACAAGTTTTACATGCATGTGATGCAAGGTTAAAAAGCAAGACAGCATCCTGAGTGGAGATGTCAATGCCAATTTTCATCAAAAGCCCTGCTCATGCAATTACAGACCTTGATCCGAAACTGAAGCTGCTGCTGGGGACAGTCCCCCTGGAAAGAGCAGTGCCCTCGACATGCACGGCTCATGAATGTTTCAGTGGTGCTGGCTCGTCATCAGAGCTCATCCATTAGATTTCCACTGCTTGTTGTTAAAAACAAATGTCTGATATATTTTGAGGTTATTTTAAAGCCAACATATACATTTAGTCATTATTTTCCCCCACCCCCCTATCTAGGGACCCTGTGCCTGCTGGAGTCAGTGGTGCCTACTGCCTACTGGTTCCAAGGCATTCATCTCTCACAGCAAATTGTCCTACAAGTCCTGAAGAGCACCTCATGTTCCCTACCATAGTTTTCCCTTTGCCCTAACCATTCTGCATGTTCACTACCAGTCTGTAAGTAGCTGAGTGTGGAAGTGCAGGGAAGCCAGTGTGGAAGTGCAGGGAAGCCATGAGAGACAGCTGGGCAAAGCCCTCGCAGGGGTTAGGATGACAGACAGATGCTTGGTGGTACTTGAGTAACTGGGTGATTGCCACATTTTTCTCTCTTCAGATTTGCCAGTCAGAGGCCTTTGTGTGCCCAAGTGTGGGAGAGCTGACACAGAGCACCATGGATGGCAAAGATGTCAAGAATTTGTCATGTGTCCTGCTACCTGCTGAGCCATAGGAGTGAGAATCCAGGGCTGGTCCCAACTAGAGAAACACCTCAGATGTAGCAAGGATTAAGCAGGCACCACTGCCTTGGCCCCAAACCCCTCCTGTATGTTTCCCTCACTCCTCAGTGTGGCTGGTCAGATCTTCAGCCAGCGTAAATCAGGGTCGCTCCTTTGAAAACAGTGTGATGACCTGACAGCAGCTGTAAATTCGATGTGGCACACTGCCTTGCAGCTCACCCAGCTGTGTTTGATTTACATCTGGATCCACTTGGAAGTTCACGTCAAACACCTTGCCACAGAAAAAAAAAGTGGTAGGATTGGAGCACGGAGGAAGGCTTGCAAAATGCCCTCTGCTGGAAGAAGCCAAGCCCCACAGAAAACATATGGCTGGGAGACGATTCAGGCACTGATTTTTCTCCCCCTTTACCCTGCCGATGTCAAGCTTCCTGTGATTACTGATTATGATGATCACGATGTTTCTGGTGTGTATGTGTTTATGCACACGTGTGCAGTGGCTTCTTGCTAAACCTGATTCAATTGGACATAGCCAGATGGTACAAAAGCTTACTGGAATTTCATTTTCAAATAAACCACAGACTTGGATGAGCTAATGTTGTTCCACATAAAAAGCCACAAAATTCAACAAAGTGATGTTGTTTCAAGTAGAGGAGATGTCAAGCGAGAGAACCATCCGGTCTGCTCTGAAAGAGCTACACACTCCCACTCATGCTTTTAGAAAGTGTTTACGTACAAACGCTGGGAATACGGCGCTGCAGCAGGGTTTAAGCATTTCTCCACAGCTGATGTCTGCAGAGCAGAGCATAGGCAGAAGCGGCACAGGATCCACATCTGCTCACAAGCCTTTCTGCTTTATTTTAAAGGCTCCTGAAAAGCTGACAACCCCAGAGGAACTGCAGCCTCCATAGGCAGCTATGCCAGCACTGTGGGGGATGTGGCCCCCTGCACACGTCCTCACCACGTTCACCGAGCAGGGATGGGACCGCCTGCTGTGCTTGACTCCTTGACTTGCTGGACCCCAAAGTGCAGACCAAGATGCCTTCTCTGCTCCGTGATGTGTAGGGTGGAAGTTGTAAAACCAGCAGCAACAGAGGCTGAGCAGACTGTGTGGAGCTGCGAGAGAGCGAGCCCAGTGCTCGGGGTCAGCAGCCACAGCTCGGCCTCCCATGTGCCTCTGGCAGAGCCACAGGGGTTGCAGGAGGGCTTCAGTGGGGCAGCAGTGCAGCTCCCAGGCCCTTAGAGGGGCCAGGTCTCCAGATGGGGAGCAGCAAGGCGTGCCAGTGCTGCTGCTCAGAGGAGATTCATGGGTGATGGTGGCATTTCACCGTGACCCAGCACTGCAAGAAGTAACACCAGACACAATGGCAGCAGTAAGAGCTTGGCTTCTGTGTTTGAAATACAGCTTGCTATTGATGTACTGCTGTGGAGCAAGCTCAGCCTGATGGATGTTGCACCATACTGCTCTGCCTTGGGCCAGGGGTCTCTTCCTCTGGCTGTTTTCATGACTATTTTCATCTGTTGTTGTGGTGCTTTTTTATTTCAGCCAAGAGTAGGCCCACGGGATGTTACTTAGAAAGCACCCGCGGCTCTACTGCCAGACCATCCTCTGAAAGGGTTGCTCTGGTGGTTCTCTTGCCATGCGTGACCATGTCCCTCAGCTACACCCCATGTGAGCTGTGGCCCAGGGCTGCACAGGAAGCCCCTGGCCAGGTGCTCCTGCACCACACCATGGTGGAAAGGACACACACTCAACATCCCTCCTGCCTAGGGAGGAGAAAAAGCCACTTGCTGGAAACAAGATCTGAGGCTTTGCCCCACCGAAACTCTTAGGCCCCTGCAAAGGCAGCAAAGAAGCAACAGCAAAGGCATTTTTCCCCCCCCACTTAAATTCTCAGTCCTACAGAATGGATTTTGTTTCAATTACATCTTTATTAATAACTTTCTCACTCACCTGTAGTAGTTAGAATCAATATCACTGATAATTATCTGTCAGAGCATTTATACATCACTGGAAGGTGACTAACAAGGAAAAGTCTTTTTCTTTATATATATTTTTTCAGAGCACTCTAATTGAATTAACTAGCAACAAGAGATGGCAGATTGATGGTGGCTGGAGACTAGGTACTAATTTTTCCCCACAAATAGATGTGTTCTCGCAAGCAGAGGCAATTGACCTCTTCCCGACAGCTCTGGCATCGGGGTCACCCCCACAGGGCTGTGACCTCTCTCCCTGCCCCCTGGCTCATGTAGGCTGTCAGAGGTCCCTTGGCTCTTTGATGGGAGCTGCTTCTTAGCCAGAAGCAGCCAACTTATGCCTCATAAAGCACCAAGAGCTCTTGAGCCACCATCTACATCAGGGATTTTCTTCTTTTATTTTCTTTTATTTTTTTTTCCCTATGACTTACAAACTCCTCAAAAACATATGTAAAAGGGCTTTTTATGCAAAATGTTTTTTTGCCCCAGCTAAAACCCTCCATTGCCTTGCAGTGCCTTGCTGGTGTCAGCCTACCCAGGTCCTGGAGCAGGAGGTGGGCATCTGCTTGTGCCATTCTCACAAGTGGTCCATTCACACTTGCGGACCATTCTGTTTGTACCACTCACACTATGCGGTCCCAGCAATTGTGCCGAAGGGGCCACAGAGCACTCATGTCCTCTTATCACTTGTGTGGACCACAAGCCTTGCACAAGTAAAAAGACAGCATGATAGCTAGTGGTGAATAAATCAATAATTCTGTCTACGAGGAACTTCTCCCACTCCCTTCTTTGCAGAGCTGTTGGGACACCATCCAATGTAACACCAACATTTTTTCAAGCAGAGGCAATAATTTACACTGGTGTAAATCAGAATTGCTGCTCTGACTTCAGTGGATTTACACCACATGATTCATGCTCCTGCTTGCAAGCACGAAACCTGAATCCCTGGCCAAAAGGCTCACAGCTCCAGCAGCAAAACGGCTGGAAGCAGGACCCAGGGGTGCTGAGGCCTGCCAGGGCTGTACAGCAAGTCGGTAGCAGACCATGGGAGGGAAGCCAGGGGTTTGTTTCCTGCTACTGGTACACACAGCATCACTCTGCTGGTTCCTAAATGACCCAAATGAGAGCCGTCTGTCCCAAGACGTGAAAACCGCTCATGTTTTGGATCCCAGCACAGGCAGCTGTCAGGTCTGGGAGCTCAGCTGAGGGGATCCCTCCCTCCTCTGGTGACTTCCCATGGGGCAGGGATGAAGGGCAAAGTCCCCCCTCTCTTTTCTTTCCTTTCTAACTAAGCATCTTGGGAATGTTTTTTTTCTGTGGGATTTTTGCCTCCCCTGGTGCTCGGGGTCATTTGTTATATGGGTGGGAGAAAATAGTAATCATGGCAGCAAATAGTCATCAGCAGAGACTCTCCTGATCCCAGAGGATCCCAGTTTCAAATCTGGGCCAAGAGGCAGTGGCTGGTGGTCCTCCCTCCCATCAGCACCCACTGCCATGGCAAAGTGCCGGCCTTTCCATTCATGACATGGATGCTGACATTGGGATGTGTGGCTCAGAAAGGGGAACAGCAGGGTGATCTCAGATGTAGTCTGGTAGAATTTGTTTATGAATGAAAGGAGGAAGAAGAGTATTTCTACTTTATTCCCTTTTCTTGTGGATCTTTTTTAAAATTTATTTCAAATAATAAAAAAAAAGGGGGGGGGGGAGGGGGGACTGTTTTTTTTGTTTGTTCGTTTTGTTTGTTTGTTTGTTTGTTTTAAGACACAATCATAGAATCATCTAGGTTGGAAAAGACCTTCAAGACCCTCAAGCCCAGCCATCAACCTGACCTTGTGAGTGCCATCCCATCATGATATGCATGGCCCACTCAACCCAGAGGAAACCCTACCATTTTGAAGCAAGTATGTCCAGGTGGAAGGCAGGGAGGGAGACTGGGGCCATCTAGCTCCTTGCAGTCAGGCAGTGTGGCTGCCTTCCGATGGGCTTCAGTTGCTTGTTGTACACAGATTTCCAATATGCAGGATGGGTATGGTCAGGTGCTTGTAGAGATAGGGAGTGAAATTCAGAACAGGGCTGGACTTCATGCCCTGCAGCATGCAGTTTGGAGTCATGCTTCTGCACTTCATTCTGGAGAAGTCAGATTTGCTCATGTGATGCCCTGCACTGCTGCAAATGCCACTTGCACAATTTCTCAGTGGGATCTTCGTTTGGTAAGGGCTCATTTCCTGGGATGCTGCATTGCACAAGGATGGGGTGTCTGCAGGACAAGCACTTGTATCCTCATGCAGACGAGCCAAAAGTTTCCAGAGATTTGGAAGGGGCTACTCACAAGCACCAATGCAGACAGAAAACTACCCTGCTGACCTGGGCACCCATCTTGTGATTTGAGGCAGGAGGGGCTGATTCATTATTTCCAGCTGCATTTCGGCACACAGTGAAATGTGGGCGTTATGTTTTGGTCTGTCACTCTCTCTGGCCAGCATGGCCCAGCTGGCATCTCCAGTGAGGACATCCCTGGGAGGATGAGGTGTTGCTGACAGGAACAGGGGCTTGCACAGGGATGGCTGCTCTTGGGGAAGTGAGGGGCAGTGGCAAGCTCTGCCTCCCAGTTAGCAGATGATCCACCATGGATCGAAACACCTGCCAGTTGTGCCCACTGCCTCCCACAGCCTTTGGCTGTCTCTGCTAGTGCACATTTGTCCCTCCACCGAGCCAGCTGGGCAGCTTTCTTTTTCAGTTTGTTGCATGGTGTCTATTTTGGCAAGCAGCTGCTCTCGAGAGGTTTTGCTCATGGAAACACCTGCCTGCAGCTCTGCTGATGTGAGTTATCCCCCTGGGCTTGGTGGCACCCATGCCCCGTCTGGTGGGGCTGGCGCCCACCCGTCCAGCCCACAGCCTTCGTTCAGCCTCTAAATATGTCCCACCTCGAAACTGGTCTTCCTTCATCACTGTGTGGTGTCAGCTGAGCCCTCTATTTTGTTGTTGCTGTTTTTCTTTTTTTTACAGACATTTCTACCAAACGTGGTTAAAGTAGGTTAGGGATTTGTGTCCCACTGTCCTATGACATTAGGGGATTCAATCTGCAAGTCTCAGAGGAGACTTCTGCCTGGCTTGAACTGCATTAGAGTTGTTAGGAAAAAGGTCCATATATGCTGCAAATAGAAACACAGCTGCTGAACAATAACCATGTTGCTGGGGAACTTGTTCTCTCCTTGGAAAGGTTCACTTCCAACCTATTTTGACCATTATAATTTTTAACTGTAGTTACCAACCTGTAAAACAACCCCTTTTCCTGAAATAAAAATTGATTATGAGAATTCAGGAGCAGGCAGCTCACTGGGTGTCTGTGTTGTACCTGCAGCTGCAAGCTCTCCATTAGCCCTTACCTTAAATAAGTAAAGAAAGTCAGAAATTAATGGTCTTTAATGTTTTCATTTTCAAAATAGATAAACAACTCTGGCTGTCTTCATTTTGGGGTGTTCATCTCAGGACAGCTTAAGAAAAGAAGATTTTCAGGGGCTACAGAACCCCTCTTCTCTGAAACTCAAGGCTTTTGAAGGCTTTTCAGGTGGGAAAAGCAAAAGAGCTGGTTGCTTTTCTGTTGCTGGGAAATGCAGTCAAGGAATGCAGAGATGCTATCTGGTGCAGCTGACCCCTTCCCTAAGCCCCAGCTCACTATAGCTGGCTTGTTCCTCCTGCGAGTTGTGGCAGGACACAGAATCTTGTGCGACGGCTGCCCCTGTCATCTATAGCATGTGTTCAGTCTGAGGTTGGGATCATGAAACCTGGTCCAGTGAGGGCAGGCAGCCAGCTGCAAACTGCTGCCTCCCTCCCTCCCACGGGATCCATGGCTGGCTGGCCCTGCACAAGCACTGCTTTCCTTCTGCCTAGGAGAGCATACCCAAGCCCAAGTCCCAGCTCAGCTCTACAGAGGATGACTTTGTTTCAGCCTACCACACATTTATGGGTAGAGTGTCCCTCCTAGGGTTGTCAGTAAGTAAGAGCCAGCACAGGGCTGATTTATAAAAAAGAAAGGGGGGAGGAAGTGGGGAAGGGGGAAGCAAAGACAGCCACCGATTCCCTGCTAAGCTACCCCCTCACTGGCCTTGGCTTGGTCAAGATGAAATGGATGCAGCACTTGCTGCCTGCACCTATGGAGCCCCCTGAAACACAGGAAGCCATGCACTCTAGGGTGGTTAGGGGTGACCATGAGCCCTGAACAACATCTCAGCACAGAGATCTGCCCCCATCCTCACTGAGGTCTCCATCACCCACCAGCCCCACTGCCACCATGAGCCTGGGAGATGCTCACGGCAACAGGCCCACACTCTTCCACATCTGAAAACGATGCTGTGGGTGATGGCTGACAGGAGCAAACCAGAGGGGAGAGCTGCAGGGCTTCATCATGCCTCCCACTCTCTCTCTTCCTCCTGGTTTGAGCTGCTTGCTCCCGCTGTTGCAGCCAGACCTGGGATGGGGCAGGTCAACCGGCTGCCAATTGACGTCAAAGGGGTGCTGGTGGTTTGAGCGAGATGAGGGACTGCTTCTAGTCAAGGTGGGTTTCCAACACCACAGAGAAATGTTTAAATCCTCCTCCTTCCCCTCCCTTTGCTCCAGGAAACAAGCGCCTTATTTCATTCATCAGCTGTTTTGGTTATGGCAATAATCCTGCCCATATTGTGGCTACTTGGGTGTTTGCTGAGGACCGAGCAGCTCAGATAATGCTAGCAAAGAGCAATAGAGCCAAAAGAGAGTGGAAAGGCAGGAGGAAGCCAGGTTTAAACTCCTCTGCTCCAGCTTGAGTCACATGAGTCCAGGCAGGATGAAAGCCACATATTTTCTTCTCACGTTGCCTGCAATATTTTTGAGGCTTGCAAAAAAATGAGTCGCTGGGTTCCTGACATTCTTCTCTTCCTCTTCAAATCATGCCATGCACTGTGAAATTCATTCAAGCAAAGAGAGCTAATTTGAAATGGGTGCGTTTTCCTTTGACTGTTCAGTTATTCTTGAGCCAGCTGATTTTCATTTGGTGCTATGTCTATTCGCTGCAGCCCCTGTGTTTTCACTTGTCTCAGTGTGATCTTGTCAGTGGCAATGTCAGTATATTTTTCTCAAAGCAAGCACCACAAGACCTGCTCTATATGCAGCCTAGACTGATGTGTTAAACTGCAACATCTAAACACAGAGCAATTCCTATGGGGAAGTCCTAGAGGAGTCAATGCATTGTTTCCACTCCGCTTCAGTTCAGGCCGGTGCTCTTGAATCAGTTCATATACATTGTTACCCATACTTGAGGATGTGTTATTTAGGCTTATCCAAAATAAACATGCTTCAGTTGAGACCAGCACACAGACCATCACATGGAAAGGTTTGTGATAATACCTGCTTGTGTTTTTGTCCCTTAATCAACCCACTTTCTCTAATGGTTAGCTCTAGTGTGATGCAGCAGGTCTAATAATGCTTTCTATTACGCACTGGAAATATTACTTAGCCCACAGATAGAAGAATGTGAGGATGAATTCCCTACATGAGCTGTTTCAAAGCTACTGACATCAACAACAGCTGGAAGGAAACTCCTATCAAAGTCCAAGCCAACCCAGTGAACGTGGTTCTTTTGGTAGGAAGAACCCCATATAAAGGCCAGGGTGTTCCTTATGCCTACCCACAGCAAGCCTCAGCATGTGACTGTGGGCATCACATTGTCCTCAGGGACCCACACAGCAGGGCACAGGGGAAAATGTGGGACCACGTTATAGCCATCTCCCCACAACCAACTTTGTTAGAATCATAACATCACAGACTCACAGACTGTTGGAAGGGACCCACAAGGATCATGGAGTCCAGCTCCTGGCTCCACACAGGACCACCCAAAACCAGACCCCATGTCTGAGACCGCTGTCCAAATGCTTTTTGAACTCCAGCAGGTTTGGTGCCGTGACCACTGCCCTGGGGAGCCTGTCCCAGTGCCTGATCACCCTCTGGGTGCAGAACCTTTCCCTAACCCCCAGCCTGACCCTCCCCTGTCCCAGCTCCATGCTGTTCCCTTGGGTCCTGTCACTGTCCCCAGAGAGCAGAGCTCAGCGCCTGCCCCTCCGCTCCCCTCGTGAGGGAGCTGCAGGCCTCCATGAGGCCTCTCCTCAGCCTGCTCTGCTCTGGGCTGAACAAAACAAGTGACTTCAGCTACTCCTCAATGTCTTCCCCTCTAGACCCTTCACCATCTTTCTAGCCCTCCTTCGGACACGCTCTAACAGTTTGTGTCCTTCTTACACTGTGGTGTCCAAAACTACACACAGTACTCAAGGCCTCACAAATGCAGAACAGAGCAGGACAACCACTTCCTGCGACCAGCTAGCACCACGGACACAGCTGGCCATCCTGGCTGCCAGGGCACACTGTTGACTCAAATTGCTGTTGACCAGAACCCCCAGACCCCTCTCTGCAGGGCTGATCTCCAGCCTCTTGTACCCCGGTCTGTACATATATCCATGTCTGCCCCTTCCCAGGTGCAGAACCTGTCACTTACTCTTGCTGAACTTCATGCAGTTGGTGACTGCCCAGCCCTCTAATTTGTCAAGATGTCTGTGCAAGGCCTTTCTCTCCTTGAGGGATTCAAAAGCTCCTCCTAATTTAGTATCACCTGCAAACTTACTTTGTGTGCATTTAAGTCCTGAACTGGCCCTAAAATTGAGCATTGGAGAACCCCACTAGTGACTGGCCACCAGTCTGATATAACTCTATTTAACCCTTTGAGCCTGACCTGTCTGCCAGTTGCTCATTATGTAACTGTTTAGCTGTATGCTGAATATTTTGTCCACAAGGATGTTGTGAGAAACAATGTCAAAAACTTTGGTGAAGTCCAAAAAGATTACATCAGTTGGCTTCCCTTGGTCAACTAGGTGGGTAACATTGTCATAAAAGGAAAGTAAGTTAGTAATTAGTTAGGAAATTGTGCATCATCATCTCCAACACAGCAACACTTTCCTGAGCTGAATGATGTGTATTTTTGCTTTTCCCTCCACTCTCCTACTCCCTGGTGTGTGTCTCCCCCAGTAGCCTGCCATAGCTTGTCACAAAGCCAACCAGAATCTTCTGAAGCATGCCAACATGGGCCAGCCCCATGGGACCCCTCCTGACTGCTTCCTTATTGTAAAGGATCTTCCTTTTTTCAGGTAAAACTTCCAGGGATTTGAGTGGAAGTTGGGCCTGATCAGCAGCCACTGGGCCAGAGCTTGCCAGTTCCCACAAGCCAGTAGCACGTTTGCTTGAAGTATTATTGGACTATTAGCCCAGAAGGCCCACGTGATTTTCAAGCACTGGATCTCTGCAATTTCTGACAATTTGCCACAAACAATAGAGTGATCAGTGACTTGAGCACACTTTCAGAAAAACTCAGGAGAAGTCTCGGAGACCAATTTGCACATTGTGGCTCAAAAAGCAGGGGCTGCTCACATGCAGACCGGCTGCCTTTTCCAGAGCTGCTGGTGGCCTGAGGTGAAAGGGCCAGTGGACGATGTGCAATAAAACCACACAACCACTCTGGGAAACAGAAGCAAGGGAAACACTGAAAGCTGAGTGGAGCAATAAGATAAGTTTTATTAGAAACAAATCAGAGGTGCAAATCCTGCTGATTCAGAAGCAGATAATTTGCTAGCTGAGATCGTTGCATCTTCTTTGGTAGACAAGGAAACACTGAATCTGAAAACAGCAGCTTTAGCAGAGTACACACAGATATATGAGTACAGGACATAAGCTGCCCTCCACCAGGCCCAGCTAGGTTACAAAATTCAATTCCTGTGGCAACAGCAAAGAATATCAGCGAGAAGCCTGGCTGGCTGGGTCCTTGAATGATGCAATGCTGGGGTGCTTGTGTGTCTCCTACCAACAGGGAGGATCCAGAACAAATATATTCCTTTGTATGGAATGCTCAGGAATGTAGATTCCTGACCTCTTTTACTAATAACACCTTGGATCACGAAAGTCAAAAGAGTTTTCAGTGCCCGGTATTTTGTTTTCTGTACTGTTTTGTTGTTCCTCAGCATGCTGGCAGGATCAGTCAGTGAAACCAGACGGGAAGCTTTTGCTTTTCCGTTTGGTTCCCCATGGTTCCCCTCGCGTGTGTGCTCCTCCTTAATCTGGCTTCATGAGGTGGAAGGGAAAGTGTAGATGTCTGCTCTGAATTATTTTCATCACAGTTGTTCCCCTAACAATCCCAGCAAATCCCTGTGACCAACATAGTATGAACAGGGGCAGCTCCAGGGACGCAGCACATGATTGACCTGAGCCACTGGCTGCTCAGCCACCTGGGTTCTGCCCCTGTAGTGCTGTCACCTAGCTGGCTTGATGCAATGTCCCCGTAAAGACAACGAATGTTCCAAGGTGGAAACTATGCCCCTCTGCATACATGCAGCTCTGGCTCCAGGAGTGATGCTCCCAGGCAGCCTGAAGGAGGATAGATCAAGTAAAGGCTTCATCTCTTTGTAGTTTTGGTGAGAGAGAACTGCCAGACTAAATTAAGAAGTCCCTGTTCAGTCATCTGTGGGCAATTTAAAAATAGAGTTCTCCTACCTGGCCACAGAGAGTGAAATGGTGTTAAAAACCTGCCTTGCTCAAAGTTCAACAAGGCCAAGTGCTGGGTCCTGTATATGGGCTGGGGCAATCCCAAACATGAAGGCAGTCTGGGCAACAGATGGATGGACAGCAGCCCTAAAGAGGTGTTGATGGATGAAAGCTCCATGTGAGCCAGTAATGTGTGCTTGCAGCCCAGAAAGCCAACCATATCCTGGGCTGCATCAAGAGCAGTGTGGCCAGCAGGGTGGTTGTCCCCCTCTGCTCTGCTCTCATGAGACCTCACCTGGAGCACTGCGTTCAGCTCTGGCACACAAGATGGTCATGGACCTGTTAGAACGAGTCCAGAAGGGGGCCACTAAGATGATCAGAGGGCTGGAGAACCTCTCTTATGCAGGAGGGCTGAGGGAGTTGGGGTTGTTCAGCCTGGAGAAGAGAAGACTCTGGGGAGACCTCATTGTGGCCTTACAGTACCTAGAGGGGGCCTATGAGAAAGCTGGAGAGGGGCTTTTTACAAGCAAGTGTAGTGATAGGACAAGGGGGAATGGTTTTAAACTAAAAGAGGGGAGATTTAGATTAGATATAAGGAAGAAATTTTTCACTCAGAGGGTGGTGAGGCACTAACACAGGCTGCCCAGAGAAGCTGTGGATGCCCCATCCCTGGAGGTGTTCAAGGCCAGGCTGGATAGGGCTCTGGACAACCTGGTCTGGTGGGAGATGTCCCTGCCCATGGCAGGGGTGTTGGAACCAGATGGTTTTTAAGGTCCCTTCCAACCCAAACCATTCTATGACCTTACCAAATATATGATTTCCAGGACAATTGGTGTTCTTCATGCTGAGGGGTGCCTCAACCAGTGTCACTCTCTACATCTCCAGTCACTGAAAGCCAACCAGCATGCCATTTGCTGTGCCTCTGACTGCAGGATTAGTCTGTGCTCAAATCACTTGTTGCAGATTGCTCTCCTTGCTCCTTGCTCAGCCTTGGTTCCCATTTGCAAAGCATGCAAGATGCAACCCCTTAGCTGGCAACAGGAACACCTGAGCCCTGGCAAGCAACCACCCCTCCTGCTGGGGGCTGTTTTGCAGAGCGGAGAGCAGTTTGGGAGCCTGGACGGGTCTCAGCTCCCTGCTCTCCTGCTCTGCCTACAGTCAACTGCTGTGAGCATGCCTCAGGAGCTACTAATGTGGGGCCAGCTTTGAGGAGTGAGAGCATTATAATAACAAGTGAAATGTGCATTGCCTATAACTATTAAAAAAAAAAAAAAAAAGAAAGAAAGAAAATCCCCCCTTCTTCCCTTATGCCAAGAAGCATGAAGTTTAGATGTGTCTTTTAGTGAGTCTTTTATATGTTTCCTTAGACAAAGGCATGAAAATTGAGCAGCAAACACAGAAGAAAAATGTGCCCTAGCCTTTGTAGTTGCAATCATAGTTTATAATGCTTGACTACAGAGCCAGTGTAGCAGAGGATAAACACTACAGATTAGTGATTGCAATAGGCAGCAGGGGAGGAAAAAGAAAAAGAAAAAAAAATAATTATTTGGGTAGTTGAATGGATAAACCAACACCAAAATTCATCTGGGAGACTTTGCTCCATCCAGGTGCCGCAGCAGCCAGCCCATGTATGTGTTGCAGCTGTGCCAAACCAGGCTCGGGGAGAAGCTGCCAGCTGGATGCATGCTGCTACCTGACGTGACACCTTAGAGGGGTTTCATAGGTCCCAAATGCTTGGGGCTGCATCAGGAGCCCTGCCACAGGCTGAGACCTTTGAAATTGGCTGTGCTACCGCTCCCAGCTCTCTGTGCCCGGCAAACCTTAAGGAGGCTTTGAGCTCTGTGCTCAGGGCTGCACTGCTGTTGTTGCTCTGCACCTCCCTTGAATCCCCCTAAGCCAACACCCTGTGCTAATATCAAAAAACATTTTCCAGACGCAAGCATGAGTACGTGTGTGGGTGGGTGGGGTGCAGGGGACTATGAAAATTTCAAGGGGAGGTATGACATCCTGGCTTTCTAAATATAGAGGACGTGAACCGCGGGTCCTCTCACACGCTAGCAGCGTGCTTTCTTTTTCAAAAGGCCCCAGAGGAAATATTGCACTGGCTGGTAGTGTAAAAAAAAAAAAAATAATAAAGGGGAAAAAAAAAAAAAAAAAAAAAAGAAGTCCTGTGAGTTGATTGCAGTTTCCAGCACTCTTGCTCAGGGCTGGTTTTTAGGCAGGGCTCCAAGAAGTGCCCACGCAGGGCTGGCCCAGCACAGATGGGGACCACGTGAAGGCGCGGCAGGAGGTGGCTGCGAGCCGGCGCTTTCCCATAATGCAGGGCCAGCAAGAGGAGGAGAAGGAGGAGGAGGAAGAGTGGTGCTGGCTGCATCCCTCCGGGCCCCTGCGGCTGGCCAGGAGCATTTGCCACCGTGGCGCTCAGTCACGCTGCCAGTGCAACATGTCGGCTCGGTGCGAGGCTCTGTGTCTCGGTTCCCTTTTCATTGCCGTTATTGCTGCCCCGGTATTTGCATAGCACGACACCGAAATGCCTCAGAGCATTTCCAGGAGGAGAGTGGTGGCTGCTGCTTCTCCTTTTACAGACAGCAGCGGCATGTGCGTGTGCTGGTCAGGGGAGCGGTTGTGTCACCGCGGGTTACAGCCTCTGGAAAAGTTTTGCAGAACTGAATTTAATCGAGACTGATGCTCTTTAAGATGAGCTATAAAATCCAATGGAGAGTTATACCCTAGTAATATACCCCCCTCAGAGAGTCTAAGCACCGTCTACAGAAAGGATCTCCTCTCTATGAAGTCCTCTAGGGCTTGAGTTCTCATTTACACAAAGGGCCCTTTTAGCTGTGTAAAATGGCCATAAAGTAGGTGTAAAAATGATTGATGGCATCTTTACAACCCCTTTACACTGTGAAAACAGCATAAAGTGGCCAGGGTGCAAATGAGAATCACACCTGGGTTTTGAGAGCAAATTACACAGGGGCCCTCACAATTTCTGTGTGTCCAGAACCATCTGCTCCTGCCCCATTCTGTGTGATTCACATAGAGAATACATGAATACATTTCCAGGAGAAATATATATATATTTAAAATGTTCTTTTCTTCAACACCCCTGTCCTCTCTGTGCCTGCAAGTCCCAGCATGTCTCCTGGCTTGCTCCGTATGAATTTCCCTGACAGGAAAAGGCTGGGAGCTGCCTGAATGTGCTGTGGTAGGTGCTAATCCTCTAATTAGTGCTTTCCAAAATTCTTGATCTGAGCAAAATACCTGTTGTAAAACCATACCCAGGAGAAACACAGTTCCAAGAGCTACTGTATGCATTTCCTGGTCTCTCCTTTCTGTTTTGATTTTATGCTCTTAAGATATATAAAGAGGAAATACAGAAATTATTCTTTGCTAGACCAAAATGCCCCAAATTTATTCATAAAGCATTCGAACACCGATAGAATATACAATGAATATTGCTTTCTTCCAGAGCAAAAGGTTAAGCTGCAATGCACTGATGAATGAGCCAAATTCAGTGGTGGTGGCTCAAAGCGGAGGGTGCACTGCTATTAAAACATTGCTTCCTAAGCAGGGTGGGCTGTCTTATCAATATCCCTTTTCCCTTCCCTGTCACCCATATCCCTCCCCACCAGTCCCCCAGAGAGCATCCAAAAATCCACCAGGGCTTCCCCAAAAGATATCCCAGGCAGGTACCCAGTTATTTTCTGAACAACAGGAGATTTCGGAAGGGGCACAGTAGGAAATGTGCCCTGCTCTGCCAGCAGAGCCCTTCTCTGGCTTCATAGCCATCAAGGCAGAGAGCCTGGTGGCGAGGGCAAGAGTAAGCCCCCCAAACTCCTATGTATCCACCTCATATGGGAGTTGGGCCATGGCATAGGTCCACCAGCACTGGTTGCAGCACGCTCCACCAAAGTCAGGGGTGATGGGCTGGTTCCCACCACTGCAATGCCAGGTCCCACCTTGATGGGCCACTGTGCACTCCACTGCTGTCTCAGCTGGCCCCAAGCATACCTGAGAATCCAGTTTAGGACTTAGTATAGGTGGTGACATGGGCAAGCAGACTGGAGTCCTCACAAATGTACCCCTGCAGCTATGCTTGCTAGTGTCACTTGTTTTTATTAAAAAAATAAATAAAAAAAAATTAGGGAGCTGGTCTCAAAACTTGCATTTTTGAAAAGTCGTCATTCTGCAGCTCAGCAGAGAGCATTTTGGTGACTGTTGGTACATCTGCGCTAGAAGCTGTCTTCATGACAAAAATATGAGCACTTAACAACGTTGCTTTGCTCTAGGTGGATCACAGGAGACTGAACCACACTGGTCTTCTGACCCTGGAGGCATGCCAGTCTAGCCTTGGCATGATGTGTGATCACTGCATGGAAGGCACTTCTTGGGTGGGATTAGAGCTGCTTACACAACTAGCTTTTTGACAGACTAGTTTTTTGACTCACTGGTGCCTTTTTTTTTCTTCCAGAAGAAACAGAAAGTTTTTGCTTGTTTGAAGCCTTGTAAAAAATCTGCTTGCTTCCTCCTTGCTTATAATGATTGTGGCATAGTTTGTCTGGCCTGTGATTGCTCCACCCCACCTCAGAGACACCCTGGTCCTGGCAAGGACTGGGAAATCTGTACTCATGGCAGGGTGTGAGCACTGGCTGCCCTGCACTTGTGCTGATACAGCTGGTGGGGAGAAGTGCTGCCAACTCAGGGCTGTTCCTGCCTCCGGGGAGCCCATGCTGTGCAGGTGGAGATGACTGACCAAGGGACAAGCCAGCATACCCATCCTGGTATAAGGCTAATTAAGTGTAAAGCACTTTCAGAGCCACACTTTCAGAGTGCTGTTTGAATACAGTTTTGTTATTTTATGCTGCTTTTTAAGAAATCCTCATTCTCTTGCCCTCATTATCACAAATGATGTCTTTGGGAGACTGGAAGTCTCTTCTTGATTCCCTCCCTCCACCCCATTTTAAAAACATTGATTGTTGCAGGGATATATCTCTCAGGGCTGTTGGCCCAAATCCACAGCTGGTGTGTGAGGCTGATTGTCTTCAGAAGAGTTACACCAAAAACGCACTTGGCCTTTTGTGCTGTGAGCATAATTGGTGGAACTGGCCAGATGCCGGGTTTGGGAGCATGCAATTATAGCAGTGTCAACAGGGTTTTCAACATGACTGGTGATTTAGGGGCCTCCATTTCAGGAGATCAGCTCGAGGTTTCTTAAATCGATCTTTTCTCACAAAGCGCTGAGCATTCATTCATCAGAAATGAGGGGTCTGAAGCAGCGCCTACCCCATCACCATCAGTCAACCCACAGAAAACGGTGTTTTTTAGTAATTGGGTTAGGTAACCAACATCACCAGTTGCTCTGAAACATGTACTTTACATGGTAGTCATCAGCATATTCACATATGCTGCTGATCTCAGCCTGCATTTGAAGAGGTCTTGACCTCCCTTATTACCTTTCCATATGGTAAATCCCCATCAGGTTAGTGTGGATTATACCTACTGCATCCAAGAGACAATATATTCCCTAAGCATGATTGGCATAATTATAATAAAGCAGTTTGGACCAGATCTTCATCTGGTAGGAGTCAGTACAGCTCCTCTGAAGGCAGAAATAGATCTCTACAAGCAAGGGAAATGGACCTGATGTCTAAATGTCTGTAGCCCTGCAGTTGAGTTCCCAATGATTTTTTTAAGCTTTCATGTTGTCTATGGCTACTAAAGAGTCTCTTCCATGAGTGCTAGTAGAGCTGCATTTTAGGATTTTGGGTGACCTCTAGATAGTCTCACTAGGGACCTTTTGTAGGAGTAGCCATACAAATTGCTCATAAAATGAATGAAAAATATATTCATTTAACCTGTGTGAATGTGTTTCCTTGTCAAAAACCTTACAAACACTCACCCATGTGCAGCGTCTATGGTGGCAGTATGCTGACATTTTCCATTCTCTGGCTACAGCCCCCTGCTAGCCCAAACCCTATACTTTCTGTTGCTGGCCTTCAGTAGCAGTTAAAGGGTAGAATCGAACGCCCACATAAAAGACCTGGTATCTGTGTTTCCACATCACAAAGCATGCCGACAGACACACCAGGGCTCCGATCAGATTGAGAACCATCTGCAGAAGCAAGTACAGGTTGAGCATGCTGGTGACACTGCTGCAGTCTGCATCCTGGTAGACAAAGGTCCTACTGAGGGGGTCTGTCGTGTCCAGTTTGCATTGGCAGGACTCAAGGATGGTATCACAGGTAAATCTTGTGATCTGTAGATAATGGTGGGCAGAAAAAGCCACTGCCAGAACACAGACAACCAGACCCACGGCACTCAGCAGAAAATACATCAGCTGAAAGAAAGAAAAAAGAAAAAAAAAAAAGAAGGAAAAATAAAACACTCATTTTCTATCTACACAAAGAATGAGGAACACAGAATGAATACATGAACATGTTTTTCACAGGAAATGCATGAATTCAATGTGCTGTCTGGATATTGTGGTCTTCAAAAATTGCAAGGCAGATATAAATCCCTGGTGATGCAAAGTTCAGCAGATCATTTCAAGAGCTAGTATTTTTGTCTTGCCTATTTTATATGAGCATTGCCTTGCAATTTTGAGACTTTATAAGAGCACCATGAAGACTTCCAGCTTTATAGAGAGGAAGGGAGCATCTTCCCCTGCTGTCGTCCATGAGTTGGCTGTCATCAGTCATTACAATCATCATTACAGTCATCAGTTGAGGTAAATTAATGTAGCTGTCTTGAAGTAGAGGTAAGGAGACTGAGGCTTGTGCTGACATATTATCCCAGGCTGTGCTGAGAAGTAGATGTTTCTGAGACTTGGCTCACATGGTATTCCTGGCTCTTGGTTTGCATGCCCGAACAAATCTGATTTACACTTGCAAATCAGTCAGTGAGATGTCTGATCTCCTGCTCGTGGCCCTGCAACAGCAGCCAGCCTGCCCGCTTCCTGGTCCTGGCACATTTCCATGAGGAAGCACATGCCATGCTAAATCCCCTTGGAAAATCTACCCCATGAACATGAGGAAGAAGCCTTTCAAAGGTATGAAGGAGCATCACGTGCCTCTGACTTCCCAGTGCCACCCCAGTACTGCATGAGAAGGACACGGCTTTGTCACCTCCCCCTTCTCCTTACAGCAGTGGCAGCTTTAAAGTAGGGGTAGCTTTCATGGAGGGCATCTATTCAGAGCCCATCCCCACAAGCACATGGAAACTTGCAGTCTTCTGGAGCCATTGTTGCTCAGGGTTGCACCTGAGACCTTTGGATACCAGAGCATATGGATTTCCCTCCCCATCAATGGTTGGAGCTGGCAATTGATACTCTGTTCACACAAAATGTGTGAATTTATATTAAAATCATATGCTGTGTTTAGCCAAAATACCATTTTTGGTTCTGTTCAGCACTGTAAAAACATTTATTTTTCTTGGTGTCTTATCTGTCAGACACATGGCATGGCTGGGAATCTGTTATTTTAAACAGTGGCTTCTCTCCCTATCTCTTAACCTCAATACCACAAGCAGACTATCAATATAAAGCATTTTTATGACCTTGAAACTCCAAGTATGTATATCTTGATAAAATTCACACTCCTGACGTATTTGTCTTAAATCTACAGTGCAAATCAATCTTCCTATTCAGTTTTCAGTTTGAAATATTTAGTCTTATTGCTAGTCTTCAAGCTGTAAATAGATTTTCCTCGCCAACTAACAGAATTCCTACAGCTAGATCTTCATTCCAAGACCTGGCTACTATTAAATTTAATGACTTCCCCTGCAGTCTTAAACCCAAGGCAGCTTCAAAATGAGGGTGGCTCTTCTTAAATGCAAATCTTTTACCCCTGCAGCTTTCAAGGTAACAGTGCATGGGAAAGGTGAAGCTGAGAAATGGGGACACCTCTGAGTATAAAGCACATAGAAAGGGGAGCACAGCTGACTGATGGAGACCTCCAAACGAAGCTGTGATTTTTCACAGGCTTATGGTATTGCTTTAAAAGGTGGGCAAAATGGAAAATGGACAAACAATGATGAACATTTTCCTTCTCTGAGGGACAAAAGTTGTTCTGTGAGGCAGGTGTCCCTGGGGGACTGGCTGGACAACCCCGGATTCAGCCCAGTGGAGGACAGAATCAGGTCTCCCTAATAAATGAGATGTTAAGCTGAGACTACGTGGTGTGCCTGCTTCTCCCCTGGCATGTATTTCATTTCACTGTGAACTTCTATCCAAAGTGAGCACAAACTAGCATGAAATCCACAACCTTATGTACCCTCCAGGTACAGTGAGCAAGAACGTGCCTGTTATGTACCGAAGGGGGAGGAAATCTCAGAGTCCCGCTGAAACACACAGAATACATGGGCAGCTCTTCTGGCAGTCCTCAGAGGTGAACAGAGATGCGTGGGGATGTAGGGCAATTTCCAAAAAGTGCATTATTCTCTCAAGGTATTTGCAGAGGAATAACTTTACAAGATTCCAAAAATGAACACAGTTCCCAATATCAAAGGTGAGGCAAATGCAAGTACTGCCTATGAGAGAGCACAAGACAAAGAGCACTGGGATCCCATCAGCAGATAAATCACATGCCAGACCTGGAGGCAACTTCAATGTTGCAAATATGACTGCACAGTGAGCTCTGCCCAGGAACTAGAACATGCCACTGGAAAACTATAGTGGCCTCATAGAAATAGGCACGGTGACTGCTGTTTAAGTAGAAGGAGAAAAAGGAAGAAGGGAGAAGCAGTGTACAATGAGGTCAGAGCATGGCAGCTCATCCTCCCTCAGCTTCCTCATATGAGGAAGAAACTTTCAGCAGTATTTAGCAGTGATAGTTTTGGTCAATGCTGAAAAGAAAATAAAGCATCTAATATGCATCTAGTGTTTCATAATAAAGGCTTTTCACACTTATCAGGGCTGAAACCAGCAGGGTTTGCTGACGTGGGTCTGGAGAACCCCTTTTGAAGGCTGTGCTGGCCCAGTCTTGAGCCACCTTGAGCAGGAAAGAGGAACCACCGTGTGTGTCATGGCGTGGGCTGCCGGGGATGGGTGGGCAGGAGTAGAGGGTGTCACACTGCCAGGGGACATGCTGTGATCAGGACATGTTTCCCATGGAAGCAGAGGAGGGGCAGGGGCAGAAAGCTACCCTGAAGCTCACTGGCATGCCCCTGAAAATGGTGGTGGTCCACCACATATCACCCCCACCCACCACCAGCATGGTGGAAGCCACCCTCCCAGTGGTGGTTGTCCTCCCTTCCTGCTGACACATGGGGTGCTGCAGATACCTGCAGTAGTCTCAGACAGGGGCTTCTGCTGAAAGCAGTTCTTGTGCCTCCTTTTGTTGACAGGCTCCAGGGCTCATGCAAGTGTGAAATGAAAGAAGCAGCTGGCAAGAGAGAGGAACGACTGTGTGGCTCTCCTCCAGTTTCCCACCATAGGGAGTCCCTCACAGTCTTAATAGGGTCACCCTGGGGGTGGCCTAAAACCTCCCAGAGCTGTACGTGTGTGGTCCTCCACCCAAAATGAACCTTGGGCTACATAAGGCATATTGGGGTGCTTCCTCCACTCCAGGAGAAACCAACTAAAATTGTCTTCTAGGAGGATGCTCAGCAGCTGTGTGGAGCCCCAGTGGGCACCAGCCACCAAAGTGAGGGCAGGGCCTGGACTAGGCAGCAAGTCTTGAGGAGGAGAATTGGGGCAGATAGGGCTGGACCCAGCCTCAGTGCTGGACAAAGCGGAGAGCCCCTGTGGAACAAGAACTAACTTCAGGAGCTTGTCTTTGGCTCATGATCATAATTTTGCATACTCAGCTTTGTTGCTAAATAGATAATATCACTTTCCTTTTGTTCAGAGAATAGCCTTCAACTGGCAGCTGCAGATCTGAGACATGATATTGGAGGTTTAGATGGGTCCTGTGTGATCAAAGCCCAGGAAGAGGCTTTAAGCTCCTACATTGTTTAAAACAGGTACGTGCCCCATAGCCAGAAGCAGTTTGTTTGAAGGGGCAGTGGGGAGGGGAGTCACAGGGGGATGCTGGCTCTTAGTGGGGATGTGGAACAGGAGGGGTGAAGAGCCTCGGACTGACCCAGTCCTGTGGCGTGGTGCAATAGTAAACAGTGTGAAGGTGGATTTTGTGGGGGAGGATCCTCTGAGTGGGCAACAGCCCACCAGCTTTTGACTGCACCAGAAATCTTCTGAGGGAGACTTCAGCTCCATTTCTGGCAAAACTGATGAGAATAACCCATTTTACATGACTCGGGGAGCACTTCAAGAGTATTTATTTTCTTGGGGGAGAAATGTCCCACGCTCCTCACTGCCCATGTTGGTGCTGCTGCTAGGAGTGGAAGAGACTTGAGCCACCCAGCCCAACTCACTGGCCCACCACCAGGGATAGATGCCTCCCTTCCTGCATGGGAGGAGTGAAGTTCAGTGCAATGCTGCTGGGCAAGCAGCATAAAGCCTGTCATGGTAGCTCCCGCCCCTCTCTGCAGCTCCCCAGGCAGCTGCTGTGCTTACTGCCATGTGTGAAGGTGAGGGGACAAGAACCTGAAGGCAATCAAAGCATGGAAATAATTGTTCTCCTTCCTCCTTTCTTTCTGTAAGCACAGGACAAGCTTTAGAAAGGCACAAAAGACACTCCAGGGCCTAATTTCTAAGGGAGGACGAATGCCAGGTTTTGAAAATCCGTTCCTTGCATTTGATTTCCTTCTACCTTCCTCAGTTAATAATCACTGTTATTTTGTGTTGTTTGTGTTGGTATTTTTCCTGGTTATTATGTGTCTGAAAAATATTAAGAGCCATCAAAATTACAATAATAAGGAAAACCAGTCCAGATAAATGGTGTTAGAAATTTCCCCTCTGGAACAAGCACCCTCAGCATTCATTTTCTAGTCACTTATTGCTGTCACTGAAGCATGATTTTGGGGTCTGAGGCAGGACAAGGTGCACAGCTTCTGTGCTTCTTTTGCAATGCTCAGATGGGAATTTCGTTCATGGAAGAACACTTGTTCCCAAGGTGTGCTAATGCTTTCCCATGTTTTCAATGCCCGACCCTGGCAGAAGGCACTATGTCAGACAAAGCCCTCTCCCTGACCAGAAAGGTGGGTAGGCAGAGATTTCCAGACACGCTTTTTAATGAACCTCTGCCCAATCACTTTCTTATTTCATGGTGAGGAGCAAAACTGCTGGGATGATGCGGAGATGCTTCTAAGACCACATTAAAATTTAACACTTAATTAAAGTGGACCTGTTCTATCTCACATTAATTCTTACCTGGTTCTCTCTGATCGTCCCTACTTAATCAGTAACCCCTATCTTTCACTGAAAATTTGCAAATTGTTCCAGCTTTGTTAATCAGTCTCTCCTTAATATTCTTAAAATATGGCAAATAATAAAAAGTGTCTTGTTCAATTTTCAAATATTCGTTGCAGTTTCCCGTTTATACACTACAAATTCTTCCTTAGCTGCTTGGAAAATACCAGAAAACCATTCTTGCATTTCAGGTGCATTTTCACTACTTTTCATGTGGCCTTAAAAATATCCCCAGCATCAACTTTCTTGATTGTATTTAATGACACAAGAAGAAAAATAAATAACAAAAAGTCAATGTACCTTTACTGTGAACTGCACACATGTCTTCTCATCAGGTTGGTATGAGATACAAAGCATAACAAACCCCACTAAGGAAACCACGCAGACCTGCAAGGGAAAAGATTTAAAATGTGTCAGTGTTGTTGTTCTTGTTTTGTTGTTGTTTGTTTGTTTGTTTTAAAGTACAACAACAACAAAAATAACATCTTTCAAGCCAAAACACCTTTCTGTCTTAGCATGTCTGTAACTCAAGGAGCAGCATGTAAGTCAAATACTTTGCATAGGGGCTACAGCTATAGGTGTAAGAGCCTCATATGTATGGATTGTGAGGAAAGAGCGTTAACCTCCACTTCACAGACACCAAGGCACAAAGAACCTACCCTGAGGGGCTTTGTGAATCAGACCTACAAAGTTTCAGCTTGGCAAGACCCTTTCAGGATGCATACTGAACTTTTGTCCATGTAACTGTCAAAAAGGAGCAGAAGGCTTATGAAGCTGGGCTTGTAAGCCCCAAGATCACCTTCCTGCATACCGCTGGATGCTGTCTGGGTTTTTATGTCACCATTGTGGGATATGTGGTTGTAAATCAGTAATCATAGCTACCTCAGGATAAGAAGCAGCACAGTTTATAGCAGAGGCTTTCAACCTTTCCCAGAGTGGACACCATACCAAAGAGGACATCTCCCCTGCAATCTGAGACTGCATTTTAGCCCTGTGGCAGTAATTGCTGATGGTTAACAGTAATGGAAAAGTATTCATGCACTTTAGTATTAATTTAGCTGTCTTTGTTATTAATTCTGAAGATTGAGATTTATTTGAAGAGGCATACTCACTGGTAGGCATTTTCCAGCCACAGAAAGAGGGAAGCTCCTGCTCTGAGGAATGCATAAGCCAGCCCAATAAATGGAATTTCCTTTTTTTAAGCAGTGCTTTCCAGGCCCCCATAGTGCTGAGAACTCCAACCAAGAGCCTTCTTCTCCCACACTTTTTGGAGGACCAGTAAGCAAATCACAGGAGGATGCAGGACCTGGCAGATCCAGACTACACCTGCCTGCCCTGTTCCCTGTGTCCCTTGTTTCAATGGACAGCAGGCAGCAGCCCTGCACCCCACAGCTCACCACTGTCTGCAAAACACAATTTGGGCATCACTGAATCAAGCAGTCCCACATGGACCTTATCCTCTCCTTGGTCAAGTGTTGAGGAGCCCAACTCATGACCTTCACTGGGTCTTTCATTCACTGCAGGTCTTGGGGTGTTTCCCAGCTGACTGACTCATTTCCATGAACAGACTTCCTTTAACTTTTACCTTATAAAACCAAGGTTGAAATCAACTTGCCTAGAATTTGTGAATGAGTATTTAACACTGATTTATGAAATTTCTTCTCTGCTGGTTGGCACCTGGCAGCAGTGTACATCTGATCACTTATTCCTTTAACCTTCCAATGAGTTTCTCATGGTATTTTGCTGGGTTTATGCACATCCTTGTCTTTGGGAAAGCAGAAATATTTAGGATGTTCAACCCCCAAGTTCACCTGTGCTATCTGTGTTCTTTGGTGGGAGAAACCCAACCAGTGGCAACTTGATCCCCATGCCTGCACACACTTGGCATTTTAAGAGATGGGCCAGAACCACAGCTCTGCAAACAGCCTGTATCTTTTTTTGGCAGCTTCCCCCGTGCCTGGACAGGAGGACCCACGTGGGTGCCAGAGGGCATCCCCAGGTGCCACCACTGGGCTGCTGGAGCTGGATCAGGGCATCCTGCCTGTAATTGCAGGGCAAGAGGGAGTTGTAGGTTGGAGCTATGCTTGGAGGAAACAGTGCACAGATGGGCTGCCTTGGAAAAACAGGTGAGCTGATGACATGTGCATGGTCTTAAATGTCACTTCGTGTCACACGTTCAGGTGTGATATGGTGGGATCCCAGGGGGCTCAGCTGTAGTGAGGACCTTAGCAGAGATCAGGCAGCATGCTTTCAAGCTGCTAAGGCTTGTCTTCACATACGGCCAGGAGCAAGCCTCATCCTCTTTACTAGTAGCAGCTTGATTATAAATAATAACTATTAAATTCTCAAGAATCTATTTTTCTGCTTCATATTACTATGAGGGTTTTGAAGTCTTGTCATTAATTTGGGTTTTTCTGCCTTCCCAGAACAATGTCACTTGCCTTCTCCAGGCAAAATCAGACAAAAGCACATATTGCCTTTGCTCAGGGATGGGACCATAAGTCTGGGATCTTTCATGGTCCCTTCCCCACCTGCTTTCTGCACAACATGGCAGTGCTGCTCATGTGGAGATTTCCGGCTCTTCAGGGGACTACTTGACCTGTAGTGAAAAATGCATAAAAGTCCTTTCAGACAGCAATGTCTGAGCACGCTTCTTTTATGATCTGATGAATAAAATACCAAAGTTTTCTTTATACCTTCATTGTCGGTGTAGGGTATTAGCCAGTAGCCCAGTAAAGGAAGAGTGCCTTTGAATACACAGGTAGTCACGTCCCTCAAGAACCTGTGTGATTAATAATACTTTTTACCATAAAGTTTTATTTCATGTCATTTCAGTAAGACATGAATAGGAAGTATTGCCTGAGAACATTTCCAAAGAAAGCGTCAGTATTATTTACTCCTCTCCATGTCATGTGTATTTATATTCTGGTCCTATGACTTATACACGGCCTCCAATTTATTTGTTTTCTTCTTTTTATTGTTGACAGCAGTAGCTGACAGGGTTGTCAGAGAAAAAACAACCTTTCTTGTCAAAGGTCCTTCAGTGCTGATATTTTTCCCCCCTATAGTGCTTCTGTGTGACTCAAACATGTTTTATTTCTCAGGATTAATCACCTATGTCCTTGGTCCCTTGCACTGTATATTAATCTTTTAATTCAATTAACATGCCCATAAAACTTAAACCTTAAGGAGATCACACCTCTAGTAATATCTAATAAACTTCCCCACTTGCAGTAGGAAACAACTTGCAGCAGGCACTAGAAAATGCATATATACACCCGCTTAACACTACATGCCCAGATTCATGTCAAACCAAAGGGGCTGCTTAAAGCTAGGCTTAAGTATTGCTGGTACCTGCTGCTAAAAGGATCTCGTGACGAGCAATAAATCACATCTGCTTTGCTTCAGCTACACTGGTGGGCATTTACACTTGCATGAACCCAGTACCAGATTCACCTCCGGCTGACTCCAGCAGCATTGTTGGACTGAGTCCCTGCAGTCTTTCCCTTTGGGTATCCATCCCGGCCCACGGGAAGCAGTGGAGCTGCACCCATTACCAGAAGGTGCTGCTGAGGACAGGGTCAAGCACGAGCTGCAGAGCTGCCACTTACCAGCCTGGATTTATTTTTTCCCCTACTGATCAAGTGTGATTGAAACAGGGCCTCGTACAACCCCTGCAAACACCCCGCTGCCTTTCAGCATGTCAGGATCAGGCCTCCCGCTTCAGAAAGCTTCCCATACAAAAGGCTGTCATTTAAAGAGACTTCCATTCCTGCATACACTTTCTGAAATTCCTCTGGGATTTAAATAATATACTGAGATATTTGGAGAGGTGTTTTTATATGGAGGTATTTATAGAAGATTACACTGGGTGGGGATTCCAGAAAGGCTTGGCTAGGATATTTCGGAAGGCTTAAGTATTTCTTTTATAACTATATACTTTTTTTTTTTTTTTTTTAACCAGAAGCATGCATTTTTGTGAATGATGGTAAAAAGCAATGTTGCTGAGGATTATGACCACCACATGTTTTACATTTCTGTTCTTTAAAGGTAAATTCTCTCACTGAGCAATACCAAAGCGTGGAATATCTATACAGAAAACAGCTTTCTGCTTCTATTTTATACATTAGTAATAGAACAGTTTTGAATTACACCTGTGAAGTATAATAGAATAACCATACAAATCCTTTGGTAAATATTTGTCAGTACCCCCTAAGTGACTAACACAGTTGCCTGACAGCAGGCAACGGATGCAGTTGATGCTGATTGGGAAGTAGCATGAGGTAATCCTGCATCCCAGTGCTTCAATAGCCATTGCAATATCCCAGCTTGAAGCAGACACTTCCTATGCCTTATTGACTGAGCATACAACATCATTAAATGCAATTGAACTTGCTTTAGCACTTGCTTGCCACCAATCGATATGCATTTGTTATACAAATAGAATAGATTCTATAAGAGCTACAGAATAGCAGTTAATTAGATCAGCTCTTGTAACTGTTATCTGTAAACCTAGAAATATGCATTTTTATGCTGAGTAAATTTCAGCTCGAGTTTATATTGAGATCTTATTTCAGAATTTTCCAGATGGACTAACACACCCTTTGCTGAATAGGTAGTGACATGGAAGGTTATCCAAGGAAAGTATTTAAATATAGAAGAGTACTGTCTAGAAAAAGACTTAAATGTGATACAGATGCATGTAGGAAGGGTACAGATTTAATTTTGGTTAAGGAATACCTTGTGAAATCCCCCAGTTTACAATCCAGTGAAAATGGCTCTTTACTAGGACTGGCTAAAAAAAATTAAAAGTTTTTGCTCTAGAAAAGCTCCAGTGCTATTTCTTTTTATTGGGAAGTAGCAGACTTTCTTCCCATTAGGCAAGAGTATCTCAGGGCTAAAAAGTCTTAAGAATTAATTATTTCAAAACCACAATCAAAACAGGCATAAACATTTTCTGGACATTTAATTTCCCTTACTCCAAAGAGGGCTAGAGCACTCTGTCAAGAGAACCTAATTAAAGCTATTGTAGTTTGCAACAGGAACAGGGCCTGATCTCAAAAGTACTTAGAAGTGGTTCTTCCAGCTGATTTGCCTGGCATATTCCTTGCACCCGTGGGGATCTAAGGGCACAGTCCTTGGATCTACAGGACTTTGGCAAACAAACTGTATGTGCGCACTGGCTAGCACAAATGAGCATTTCTCACAGCTTGTAGCCTCAGGCTCTGCTGCAAAATAGATATTTGACAATGAGGCTGCAACCATACAGCAACATCCATTCAGCACTTGCAAGGAGTGTGCCTTTACATATCTTCATCAACTTAAAACCAGAACCCAAGCAGTTAGGAAGAAGACTGATTTCTGGTAGTACCTGAAATCCCTCACCACCAACTTTCCTTTCGTCTACCTCACCATGCTGAATAGCTCCAGCTGCACCAAAGCACTTTGGGCTGACATCCTGCACCATCTGCACCATCTGCATGGTGCCAGCATCCTCCTGCACCAGCCAGTCCTGTCCTTCCCACCGAGCTTACTACAACTCTTAAAAGGATCACAAATGAGAAAAACAGGCTCATCATCTCCGACAGGAACAAACACAGGTGGCAATGCAGGGCAGCCTGGGACCCAAGAAAGACCTTTGGGCAAAGCTCGTAGACATTGTCACTCGATCTTCCTTGGATCTCTCTCACATCTGGTCACTTAAGAACCAAGCACAAGGTGTACGGGAGATGCAAGGGCACCACATGAAGGTGATGGAGATAGCTGTGTAACATACATAATGGGGGGAGATATGAACATGTAGGGCACCAATTTCTGCTGTGGTTTGCATTCTTTATCTTCACACACTGGCATACTAATGTGGTTTGCTTTACTTCAGCAGCTTTCAAAACCTCAGATTGCTCTGATCTGCCTGTATCTCTTCCTTGTATATTTGTGGGGAAAAAAAAATCTCATTTTTGCTTCAATTTTAACCCAAGTGTTGCTATAGACTAGGTGGCTTTCTCCAGAAAAGTGCCTCTTACCCAGAGCATCTTGGCAAACTGGTCACATCCAACTGGTGAAGTGTAAGAGTCAAAAAAATCCACCAAGAAATTAAGGAAGGAGGCAAAAAAACGGTTTAAAGGAGCATCTTTGGGCCTACAGTATGCTACAAGACAACTGCTGCAAGCAATTCACATGGGCAGACTATAACTCCTCTACTCTTTATACTGGGGCTAGTGAGTAAGAACCTCCTACAACAACCTTTAGGGGTCAAAAAACCACACACACCAGAGGGCAATACTTCTCAAGTATATGCAGTGCAACACCACATGGCATTTCTGATGCCCTCAGTACCATAGTCTGGTTATTCATTTATAACAAGACTGTAAACTTTCCGACTTCAGGGAAAAATACGCTATTAACAGATTTTGGGGTAAATTTGCATTATGGACAAGTTACTTTATAGTTGCTGACTTCAAATCACTGTGATCTTTCTGTTTGTAAGGATAAGGGTAAAGAAATTACATCTTTTCACTGTCTCTGAAGTCTCTGGCTTACCCTCAGAGGAGATATTTAGCTTGATGGATTACCAGCCTTGTCATATCTGGCAAGGCTTAGCTTCTGTCCAAATATTCAGAGAAGCCATGCTATCCACCAAATTTAACAGTCCCACTGGACCCAGACTTTAATGCAAGAAGGAAAATGTTCCTGTTGGCTTTGTCATTATGAAATGGGATTATCTCTGATACCAGACATCCCTACAGAGTTTTGCAGACAGTGACACTGATACTCATTTCTTTATGAGGTTTGAGGAAACTGCAAAAAAAGTAAATACTACATGCAGCTTTAACTGCTAGCTTTCATCAGCCTTGGGTCAGCCTGGGTCTCACTACCACATGCAAAAGAAGTCAATCTGCCACACAGAGGTACTGCTCCGTAGTGGTTTCTCCTCTCATAGATTTCTCATTAGATTTAAGGAAAGTCTAGTTGCATATAAATTACTTCCAGAAATCATAGAATCATAGAATATCCTGAGTTGGAAGGGACCCTTAAGGATCATCAAGTCCAACTCTTGACACTGCACAGGTCTACCCAAAATAATAGCTCTAACAAGAATGATAAAGATGCATATTGTGGTTGCAGACAAAGGCCATCATCAGCTAGGAAATCTTTCTTTTAACATCCATAAAACCCCATGATAACTGACCCACCTACGGACTAAAACAGTGATGTCTTTACTACATGTTCCTTCAAACCCTGCAATAATGCACTGCATCAGACATGTGACTTTCTTTTAAAGCCTGTAAAGTAATCAAAACCCTGGAAAATCACTCATAATCAAATGAAGCTATATTTTTCTGTAATGATTTCTGCCATTTATGTCAGTTGCACAGCATTGACAATGGTCACTTTTCCTAGAGTGAGACTTAACTCCCATGGCAAAGCACCACGAGACTACCATCACTTACAAAACCAGGAGCTGCAGCAGCAGTTCGTTATTGCTGTTAAGTCAGAAGTACACTGCTGGGCAATAAAGTGCCTGAGGGAACCAAGCAAAAAAAGTAGAAGTTCCTAGAGCCAACAGTGATTTGCAATGTGAGGAGCATAGCACAGCTAACAGTCCTTTGTGAATGAGACTTGCCATTTGAAATGTGTCCATGGTTGTGAAGCTACAGAATGCCATCATCTCTTTATAGCCAAAAGGTTCCCGAGGCTGAAGAAACCTGCTTGAACAACCTCCCTCTCCAGATCTTACATAGTCTTTTTACACAAGCATAATCCAGTAAGGAACTCTGATTTCCTCCCTGCTTTCTCCTGAAGCTGTAGGTGCATCAGGTCAGCACCTAACCAGGTATCACATGGACCTCTGGTGTGCACCTCCCTGCCCACTCCCTTCTGAAAGGTGACCTTTCAACATTTCTTCCTACTGTTTTCCACTCCGCACCTCCTCCAAATAAAAGTATGGATTTCTGTTAAACAGACATCAGTGCATGGTTACTCTCAGAAAATAATGAGCTTAAAAGGCAGAGGGATCAGAAGAGTATATATCTGGTGCTATGCTCATATATGACTATAGACAAGTACTGGAGTATACCGGAGTGTATTTCCTGCAGCATACCTCATTGAATACCATCCAGAATTTCAGACAGTTTGAAGAAGGCTCAATTAAATACCTGAACTTGGAGGCTCTTCTTGGAGGCAGTCCTCCCTCAAACCTTTTTATGTTTGCCCATGGCTAATTGAAGCTTGCTTGTATAAAAAATGGATGCCTGCATGACTGTCATTTCCATTAGATGCTTTGATGGCACCAGTTTTTAAGTGTCCTCTTTTATTAAAAATTGAAATCGGTTTCCCTAATAACAAGTGAAAGTTAAAAACCCAGCAAGGCTGTATAGGAGGTAAAGCCTGACTGAAAGCCACCTCCACAATTGCTGCAGGAAGAGGTGTCAAAAGCAACAAAAAAAAAAAAAATCAGCAAGGGGCCAGGCCTAACAAGAAAGTGTCTCTTTCCTTTCAGGCTTTGAAAGAGAACACATTTCTGGGGCTTTTAAATAGTCATTCATCCTCCATATTGACATGGAAGGGGATTGGTTGCCACCTGCCCTAGCTTGGGATACTTCCCAATTATTGATGCCTGCTAGGAAGACAAAATGGCTGCCTCACGCATAAGATGGCTGTCTGGTGCTTGGCAGGGCCTCGTAGACATACCTCACATCCAGCAGCAGGGATGGGTGGAAAGAGAAAGGGAGGGAAGGATGGTGGGGGTTTACCCATATAGATTTGCCATGCTATATCACATGAAAGACTCTTGGTGGAGATGTCTACAGAGACTCATCTGTACTGAGAAATTGCCAGAGACAAGGTGGCCCTTGAGCTGCTTTGTTACACTGAGCTGGGAGCAATTTACATTGTAGGAACAGCTGCAGCTACAGCAAATCCATCCTAGTCCAGAGGAGAGTGGGTATAACCAACCACCAGGACACATTTAACCTCAGTTTCTATTTTATATCACTTTATAACACAACACTGTACTTTTTTTTTTTTTTTTTTTTTTTTTTTTTTTTTTTTTTTTTTTTTTCCCCACAGGCACCTGTATGCAAGGCTCCATCCTACTAGCATACATCTCACAACAATGTTCTCAAAGCTTCTCCTGAACAGTTATAAACACCGACAGTGCTGTACCAGGATGAAAATCATAGAATCATCATAGAGTGGCTTGGGTTGGAAGGGACCGTAAAGATCAAGTTCCAAGCCCCCTGCCATGGGCAGGGATGCTGCCCACTAGATCAGGTTTTCCAGGGCCCCATGCAACCTGGTCTTGAACACCTCCAGGGATGGGGCATCCACACCATCTGTGGGCAACCTGTTCCAGTGCCTCACCACCCTCTGAGTAAAAACTGTCTTCCTAACATCCATTCTAAATCTCCCCTCTTTCAGTTTAAAAACATTCCTCCTTGTCCTATCATTATCTACACAAGTAAAGAGTTCCTCTCCACCCTTTTTATAAGAACTCTTTAAGTACTGAAAGGAAAAAATCCCAACACCTATCCTCCCTACAATATCCTCTTCTACAGTTTCAAAAACCCAGCTTAATTTTAGGGGCTCTGCTGCCTCCCTGGGAACAAGGGAGGCTGGAGTGACTTTGCAGAGATGAGGGTATGGAGTTCAGAAACCTTGTAACATCACTTGTCCTCCCTTCCAGACCCACCATGATTCAGCCCCTGAAAAACAAGGGAGGCAAAGGCTGTTACAAGCAGCACTATTGATTTTGGCACTGAGGCTTACCAGCCCACAAGCACGTGCTGAGGCGGTGGCAGGACCTAACATCTGAGTCACTTGCATGCAGGAGGACATCAATTAAACAAACATCTCAATTATCAGCATCTGATAGGGACACGCAGCAGTGGGAGATGGTCCCAGCTGTTTGCTACCTGCATTGCACTACGCATCGGAAGATCTCTGAAGCAGGAAAGCCAGCCAAACTCCTCCACCAGTCCTGTTACACAGCCTCACTCCATCAGGTTCAAGAAGTCACTGCTTCAGTGGTGTGGCCAAAAAGCAAGGAGTCATGGATAACACTTGGGTATCGTGCAGGGACCCTCTGGATCTGGTGGGCATGTAGCTCCTGGGGGGACTTTGCTCTCGATAGGGTGGGAGAACAGAGAGGGGCTCAGCAGCCATGAAGCTATCCCTGACCAGGACCATGGGACCCTGGAGACCTTTTCTCTGGGGACAGATGGATCCATGTTTTTTGCCGTGGTTTGCTTGGGTAGCAGATGGTGATGGTTTTTTTGTTGTTGTTGTTGTTGTTGTTTGGTTTTTTGTTTTTTCAATGTCTCTAAAGATCCAAATTTCATGTATGTACAAACATATATACATGGATTTAATATTACTTCCTGACAGAAATAATAAACACCCTGGATATTCTTTTCTGATGAGCATTTCTGTAACTTCCTTAACTGCCTGAGTCTGCAAAAGGGCTGAAAGGGAGCTTGCCTGTGAGATTTCAGATACCCTCTACTTTTGATCACAATGGAAATAATCTAACAGCAGATTTTCAAGGAAAAACATATCTTTTCTTCTTCTGGATGTCAAAAGGCCACAAGCTAATGAAAAAGAATGAAAGGACACCATTAATATATACTGCTTCTGCAACACTTTTCATCCAAGGATCTCAAAGCAAGGGTGACAGATAGCCATTATTAACCCCTCTTTATAGGGGAAATAACAAAGTCTGAGCAAGGTTAAGTAACTTGGCCAGAGCTACATGGCAAGTCTGTGGCATGATACAGAAAAGAAAAAAAAAAAAATGCACTCCTGGGTAGATTTGTGAACTGCTTGTCCAAGCACCTCCAAAACAGCAGAAAGGAGCATATTGCCATTGTAGCCCAGGCTGCAATTTTGGGTGCTCAGGACAGGGGTTTCATGAAGATGCAAACCATGGTCTAGACACCTCTGCTGCATATGGATACAAATAGGTGAAGTGAATGCCACCCTCATTAATTGCACTTCTTTTTCTGTCCCTACAATGTAGCACAGACTTTTTACTAGGTAGTAGGCCGTTCAAGCCGAAGCAGAAGTGGTAAATCACACAGGCTCTGTATTTCTGTCCATAAACCTTTTCTTTGGTATCTGACTAATGCCCCATGGATTTCAGACGAAATTCATTTGAAACCTGTGCATTTTAACTGGTTTTCACAGTGAACTGCTTCTGATGCAATGCAAGCTAGCTGTGTCATTTCCTTCTGTAGCAAGCGCTCCACTTGAAGGCAGGAGCCTCGTGGGGGACATGTTTTTTGGTGCCATGGGTCTCCTCTGCTCCCAGTCAGCATAGCACATGCTTTATTTCATAGGATGGTGAACCCACCTGTGTCATGGTCTGTGCTATCAAAGCAGTCAGGTTTTGAATTGGTTTGATCCAGACTGCCTTGCATGGTTTGGTTTTCCTTGGGAGTATTTTTCTTAACTAAATAAGTTTCTTTTCATTCATACTGAGACACTATAGTGCTTGGTTTTCAGCAGGGAATGGTGTCACCATTTTGACACTAATAAAGAAGAAAAATCCTCCCATCAATCAAGGTCTATTTAACACATTAGCAATTTTCCTTCATTTTTCTGTCATCCTGCATTAACAGCCATGGGGTCATATCCAGCCCTGGTGTAATTCCAATGGAGTAACAGTAGGAATGAGCTTCACGCATTATCTCTAATGTTGCTAAAAAGGTCTCGATAATAGATTTTTTAAGTTCTTGATTCTGAATACTAATTGAGTCCCTTAAAAAGAGCTCTTGAGTGGGATGCTACTAAAACAAATATGCTCTGGTATTTTACATCTTTCTGTTCTGTTGCTCTTTTCTGTGTGAATAAAGGAGTTTTGGGAAGTCACTTTCTGCCCTGATGCTTGTTCTACAAGCTGCATGTGGGTAGGTTGTCCATCCCTTGACTACTTGACTCCATGCAGCTTCCCACAGCAGCCCAGGAGGTGACCATAGAACATTCATGAACACACAGGAGGTCCTAGCTGAGGACCCTCTTTTGTGGGCCATTCCTCCCCAGCTCTCCAGAGGCCAGAACTCAGCACATTTCTCATCACAGCTCACCTGCAGCACCCCATGAACCGCACACCCAGAAGCTCCATGTCAGCAGCTCCTAGCCATCTCCACCTCATGGCCCAGTGGGCACTAGGTACCTCCACAGGGACATCACAGCACAGGAACACAATAAATGCAGCATCACCTCTTGCCCCCTGTATTTTGCCCCTTAGAAATGCACTCTTCATTATTCCTGTGGTGTATCAGACATGGCCAGTTCTCCACATGATCTCTTGTTGGGGAGGCTCTGGGTCTTCACTACCCCCTCCACCTCTCCTTCCTGGCTTCCCTTTTCCCCTGCTGGCATCTGATCACTGGGCAAGGTCAGAGCCCTCTTTGCCTTCTACTTTGGGCTGAGCATGCAAGAAAGCCTTCTTGGCCATGTCTCCCTGGCACACAGTCCCTGCCATCACCATGAGGAGAATCAGCATCAAAAGCAACATGCTGTTTTGAGCCAGGGAGGAATCAGACCAGATATAGACATGCCAGTGGCTCAACATCCCACCAGGGTCCCTATGGTGAGAGTTGCCATCCAACTTGAACCATACCTATGGTAACCACCCCCCATGGGTCCCCATGCTCATCCCTCAGTATACACAGGTCCTCACGACAGCCATGGAAGTGACAGCCCCCTGCAGCATTAAGAGAATGACGCAGTGAGAGCCAGTCAGCATGGTCCCAGGCTGAGTTCTGCTTTGAGCTGTGGGCTAGCTCAGGAATGCACACAACAAGTTTCACTTGTTTTTCAGGTGGGAACTCTAAAAGCGATGGGCTTTGCCTTGTGTGGTCGTCCAGACGTCACTACTGCAGGCGGTTGTTGCTAAAAATGCTAGGGGTTACAGCTCAGCCTTACAAAACAGAGATGCTGTTTGAGTCTCAGGCAAGCCTGAGGGAGATCAGGCCTGTGTGGATGTCTCAGATCAGCACCACTTTGACACTGGTGACATTCACAGGGCCAAGGGTTTTTTTCAGATCCCTGTCCATACACTACTGCAGCTGAGCTTGGTCCTTTTCCAGTCTTTTTGTGACAACTTTTCTCCTGCAAAAGCTATTTCTAACCTGGGATGCTACAAGTGCTGCGCTGCCTGGAAAAAAGAGAATCTGACTTCCAGGATCTCAAAATAAACAGGAAGAGTGAAAATGTCACAAGCTGCTATTTTATAACAGGTACTTCTCCCTTATAAGTTAACAGAGAAGACCCCCAAGAGGAAGTCCTCCTCCTGAGCAAGGGCAGGCTCTCACCCTATGAAACACCATTAAACTCTTTGATAACTCTTCTGTCACAAGAAAAACGAGAAGGATGAGATGAGCAAGGATATTCTGCTTTGCTTGGGAGCTCAGGCCCTGCTCCTAGCCCACCTTGAGGGTCTCCTTTAGGTTGCTGCCTCCAGCAGCTGCTTAGGGCTTGCTAGTGTGGAGGTGGCACATTCACCCCCACCAGCAGGGTCCATACAGCAAACCCCAGAAATCTGGGTCGTCAGATCATTGCTGGAAGTTCTTGCAGTCTAACAACACCCAAAGTAGTGCTAATGCTCCTGTATCCATTTTCCTGAAGCCTGCTGCTTTGGGGAGAAAATCTGCCTATTGAATTACACCCATGGCACATCCCAGGCTGCTAACATACCGGAACACACGGCCAAGTGGGGCCACCCAGACCCCGATGTCAGCACAGGCATCCTGACCAGCAGCGCTCCCCCAGGGGTCCCCTTTTCCTGCAGGACCCTGCCTTGCCCCCCCAGCACGTGCACATCACTGCCCCCTCCCCCAGAGCCCCACAGTCACATGCGGTCTTGGCTTTGCTGGGAACCATGGGCGGAAAAGGGGTTAAATCGCGGCGCAGCAAGGAAGCTGTGTGGACAGCCATTTCTCCTCTTGTGCTGCTATCAGCATGCCCAGCTAAAAGTTGAGAGTGCCCCCGCTTCTCAAACCTGACTATTATGGTTCATATGGGGAAAGGGGGGAGGCAGCATAAGTAATCAGCATTTCTTTCAGCATCACGAGGCATGAACCCACTGCGAAGCAAAAGCTCATACATACATCTAGTGACCAGCAAGCATGAGTTTTATTTAAGATCTGTTGCTGTATTTCAGGGAAGAATATGAAAGATTTTGTTATTTTGCAGGAGCAGTTTCCTTGGGAAAGCATATTCAGATGTTTAATCCCAGTAACATTCTTAGTTAGCATAACTCGAATGGTGTTGTGCATGCAGTTGGTTAGTCTAAAGTGTAGCGTCATGCAGCTTGCATTAATGCTGGCAAAGGCACTTTATGTAGAAACAGACTTTATGCTTACAATTATCCCAGCCCAATATGGAGTGTCTCTGACTAGCAGAGAAGAGCTGATGCCTGCCATAAGGAAGCCCAGCACTGTTACAGAGACGCCGAATACCAGCTGCAACAAAGCAAACAGCAGTGGGAAACGGCAGCCACAACACGTGTGGGATTCCTCCTCCTGGCCAGCTTTGGGATCCCCCTTGCTTTTCTTCTTCTTCTTCTTCATTGCTGGCTCCTGCATCTTGCTCGAGCCGGTGCTTTTCTCCCCTTCGGGTGTCTGGCTCTGGCTGTTAAGGGACGCGTTGTGCTGGGCTTTCTTCTCCTTCCCCATGCTGTTTCTCACGTGTGTGTGCGTGTGCGTGCACCGATGGGTGTGCGAGGGTTTTTCTGCCCCCCAAAGCCTCGCTTTGTGCTGCCTGAGTAGTTCCCGGTATTTGAACCGAGGAGGAGGCTGAACAAATATGGAAAACATTCAGAGCAGGCTGTCAGGGCTTGGAAATGCCACATATAGCCCAGAGAAGAGGGGGATTCAAGGGGGGTAGCCAACTGCCAACATGCTGGCACTGCACAGGGACCGGCAAGCACTGGGCCGCAGCGGTGTGAGCACGAACTGGCTCCTGTCCCCACAGGGACTGGGTGGGCAGGGAGCTGTGGCAAGGCCAGGGCAGGAGACATAGGTGCTGGCAGGGGGGTTTGACCAAGCACATGCAACCTGCGTAATTAACAAGGAGTGAAAATTCCAGTCGTTATCCTGTGAAAATCCCTGGGGTGCCAGGAGGAAGTCCTGCTCCTCCCTCAGGTCGTAGTGGCAGAGCTAGGCACCTTGTGCAGCCAGGTGGCCAGGGAGCAGTGATGCCAAACATCTGCCAAACGGGCCTCCCGGGCTGCGGGCTATCCCTACCAGAAGATTGCTGATGTGCAATTGATAAGGGAGTGACATCTTATCATGGGCGCATGGTCACTTTGCCCAAACGGCTCAAACCAGTGCTTGGGGAAAGCATGCAGAAGTGGCTTTTTTTTGTTGTTTGTTTTTTCCTGGAATATCCTAAAATTGTTGTGCAGCCTGGGCAGAGCCCCTCAGATACTGGCAGGGTGCCCTGGGGGGTTGCCCATGGGGATGGCAGAAGGATGGGGGTGTGCAGAGATCAGCCGGGAGCAGTTCTGCACAGGAGGGGACACCAGACGCCCTCTCAAGGGAAGACCGTGGGAAGCACAAGGCTGCGGTGAAGCCTGTGCTTAGCTCACGCCAGAGGAATTACTCCAAATCTTAGGGGTAAGGAGGTGCTTAAATGCTTTGCTGGACTGGGGCCCAAGGGTGTGCAGCCTGCTGTACTGCCCTGCCAGGATCTGGGTGCTGCACATGATGCAGCCTGTCCTTTGCTGCCTACGCGGGGCTCCCGCCTTGGCAGATGCCATGGGGACACCACTGGGACACCACAGGGACACGTGGGCTCCTGCTGCCACCCCACAAAGCCAACGGGAGCAGCATATTATTTGGTTATGGGAGTGAGCAACAAGAGGAAAGCACCAGAAGGAAGGACTCGGAGCTGGGGAAATGGGCAGCAAAGCCGCCTTTGAGGGCTGCAGAGTGGTTTGGGGAGGAATAACCAAAATGTCGAAGTGCGTGGAGAGGATCTTCGGCATGCTGAGAGAGCATCAAGGAAGTCTTTCCTCTGACATATTGGCAATGCCTTCTGAGAAACTGCTCTATTTTCAGCTCTTTATGGTGTTTAACAGCAACGAGCTGTGTCTTCTGTATTAATAAATTATGATGTCACTTTGCTTTATGGGTTAAGCAATATCCTCTTCAGTTATTTATACTACTGAACGTATGAAAGGAAACTAGAAACAAAGTGATTTCAGGTGCTTTCTGTGCACATAATTCTCATGCTACATCCACAGAGCAAAATTAAGATATATTGTTAAAAAAAAAAAAAAAACTAGAGGTGAAGAAAACCTGTAAAACAAAACAAAACAAAACACCTTGCTGGCTACTATATTGTGTTTTCACAGCTTCTAGCCAAGAAATTTTGTCACCATCATCCACTTTTTTAAACATCCTTGTGAAAGGTTGCACTTCCTTGTGCACCTCGTCTCTAGGCTCAAAGCTGCACACAATGTATTTAACCACAGCTGTGAGAGTGATGTGCTGCTTGAAGAACATCACCAAGGTGGATAGTGGAGCAGTGGCAAAGAGGAGAACAAATATTTCACTGATGCCCAGTTTAACACCTACCATAATAATAAGGATTAGATATATTTTCTTTCTTTCCCTCCATTCCCTAGTCCTTTTCTCCATTTTTTACCATTTTTTTCCCTCCAGAAAAACCTCAGCATTGTTTCTAACACCTGGCTTTGGCCTAGTAGCTAGATTTATGACTGTTTGCTTCTAAGAGGGGCCAAATTCTACCCGCTTTATTCATGCTGACAGTCACATTGGTTTCAGGAGGAGTAACTGCCCAAGGAAGATGAACAGATTTAAACCAAAGTCAATAAAATGAACAAGTACATTGCATTGCAGCCAATAACAGCCCTTGCTTATCTTCTGGTCCAAGAATTTCTCTTAAAACAGGTGCCTAAATACATTTTTATATGGTATCTTAAAAGTATCTCAAAAGTGAGGCCATGCTCCACAAGCAGCAGGCTGAATACCTCCTACAGTATGTAGGTGGGAAATCCACTTGGGTCCCAGCCTCCTGTGGCCCCTTTGAAATCTGAACTTTGTGACCAGTGTCCAGAGTCCTTAACCAGAAGAAGTCAAGGCCACTTCAGCAGATGTCTTCTGTACAGCAACAGGAAGGTTTGGGCATGAAACGTGGTCGACACAGCCCAAAGTTTACCTTTTCACAGCCATTGGGTCTGTAACAGCTGCACCACTTGCTGCACTCAGTTTTCCCAAGGAAACTGAAGACATCAGTCACCATCTGCAGTGGTCCTGCTGAGCCAGAGACCCTCTCCTAGGCAGGGTCCGGAGCTGGCTGGTGGTGGGACTGGAGGCACAGGGAGGCACCAGCCTCACGGTGAGGGGCAGAAGCAGCTCTCAGCTACACTTTGCCTTGCTGCTCTGGCTGTTCGCCAGGCTGTTGGACCACATTGCAACTGGACAACAGCAATACTTAAAATTATGTATGCCATAACTTATCTCCGCAGCAATACACAGTTATACAGAAAAGAATGTGGGAGCAAACACATGGAAAAAAATTGGAGATGGGGATGGCGTTGTTCTGAAATGATTAAACAGTGTGTACAAAAGAGTAAAAAGGTCCTTTTACCATGGCTGGCCTTCCTTGCAGAGCCAAGCGTGCATGTCTTACATGCTGGGAAGTTTAATGGGGACGGAGAAAAGTGTCGGATGCAGGATTGATCTTCCATAATTATTATCTGAACCAGATTGTATTTGCTGATTCCACTTGGCATTAACAATCTAGGGTAAAACAGCTGTGAAAGAATTCACAGTACTGGATAGCAATGAGAAATTAGAAGAATTACTTTTTTAGAAATTGAAAGATTAAATGAGGACACTGAAATAACACTAAATTTTCCAGAGTAATACATCTTCCGGATGTCACTTGGATTTTCTCAGCAACACAAGAATAATCATTACCCTTTTATGCCCAGAGGCCCTGATTAAGTATGTTCTTAAATTAAGCACATGCTTGAATACCCTTCCTGGATGAGGATGTTTTCTGATTTGAGCCCAGCTACCATCTCTCATGTGGCACGCAGTTGTAATTTCAGCGTCCTTTACACAAAATGAGTCATGTTGCACAGCTTTTCCATAGCCAGGCACTGTCCTCTGTGAAACATTGCCTGCTCTTGTTCTCTCCTCTGCCAAAAGGCAGCACAAACCAGGTGACGATGACAAGAAGTCAAACAGCACACACGACGTCAGATGCAGAAATGGCAGGATCTGGCCTCAGCTTTGCAATGACACAGTCTTTCCTATTTCTTCTCCTGCCTGAGAGCGCACATAGCATTACACGGGGCTCCAGAAACCTTGGATTTTTCTCCGCTGCAATTTTTACATGGCAAATAAAGGGGGGTTGGCAAGGCTCAGCCCGTGCAGACACATATGTGCACTCACTCCCACGTAATCACATTTGTGCAGCTATTTCTCCAAGACACCAGCAGCCCGACTGAGTGCCAGTTGCAGTGTTGCAGCTCAAAAACCCAGAGCAGCAGCGATCGGGAGGAATGAGGGCTGGGACAGGCTCGCCGTGTCACCCAGCAAACCACAGGGCATTTGGCTCCCTTCATCCCAAGAGCAGCCATGAGCCACAGAGTTGGATCAAGCCTTGCTGGTGTTCCATCAGGCACCCAAAGCTCAACCAGAGTCAACCAGACTCCTCCTGCTAAGTAACAGGAAAACAGAGGGCTCCCCGTCTAAAACAAATGATGAAAGAGGTTCTTCCTATGAGCAGAGGTATAAAGTCAGCTGCTGTGATTTCCGAAAGCTGATGCACATTGACAGCAGGTAATAATAATATCTAGCTCTTGAAAGTGCAATTACAGAAAAGACAACGCCAATTAGAAATGGGTCTGACACATGCAATTCAGTCTGTCTTCTGACATGAACATTTTTAAAGTTCAGGGTCATCTGGAGGTGAAAGTTGTTTTCAGCACGCTCTTTTGAGGACAGTTCATGTTTCTGTGTCTCTGTTGGCTCTGCTGTGAGTACTGGGTTAGACCAGAAAACCTCCAGAGGTCCTGTCCAACCTGAATTATTCCCCATGTGTGCTTCATATGCCCTTTTGGCATTACTAGGAATAAGACCAAGGTGTGAAGCACTTCAGGTTACCCAGACGGGGTGACAGATGTGAAAGCAGTAGAGGAGGAGATGTTCTATGTGAGGTTACTCTAAACTCAGCAGCTGTGTACTTAACAATGCACTTTACTCCCTCCAGCAATCACACCTGACCACCAGGTAAATCTGTGCATATGAAAGAAATCAGACCTTCTTGCAGATGAAAAACATTGCATCTTGCACCCTCCACAATGACTATACTACAACCAACTTACATTCCTAAGGCTTCTCTTTTGCTGAAGCTCCTTTAGGTGCCTTGTGCCTGACGCTCCTCACCTCCAGCTAGGGCTCCCTGAGTCCAAATAGTGACCCAAGCATTTCCAGGGGTCTCCCATAGAAAACTTACCAGTAATTACACTGTCCATAATGATCTCATTGTTTCTGTCTTGCCTTCTACTATTATTGCAGGTTCTTTGGGGTGGAAGCCATGTTTTATCGAGTTTCTGTATGAGGCTTGCAGTGGGGTCCTTGAGTGCTGCTGCTGACAGTCCCTCAAAACTGGGTTGGAGCAATAAGAGGCAAGAAGATGTGATACAAAGAGACATCATGTAAAGCTAACTGCTGCGGCTCAGTGTGCACATTTCTATGCTCTGGCAAGTATTTATACCAGCCTGGAGTCCTTCACATCTCCCAAAGCAGAGTGAGGGAGTTTGGAGATGAGGGAAGGCTAGTTTACAAATATGCTTTGTGCTCTCTCTAAAGCTTGCCTTTCTTCAAAGTGTGTTCATAGAGGCTATTGTCTGTCAAAATGCACTCATGAGATGTAATGGTCACTAGTCCTTCTCACCAGGTGTTATTACTTGCTTAAAGGGAGGCAAATCCTCTTATTCATGCTCTGGCTCTGGATAACAATTAGGTCTGTTTCTGGATGTGCTCACGGGGATGTGTACACACACACGCACACAGCAGGGCTCAAGCTGCCATGTTAGGCAATGCCCAGAAGAGCAAGGGAGCTTGTCTCTGTCTTTATGCTGTGAACAGGGCTGCAGGGGAAGGACGAGGGCTCCTGCTTGCTCTTTTTATTAATGGAGGGGATGAAATGGAAGAGCTTGACCCTGCAAGAGGAAGAAAGAAGCCTCTGCAGTAGGACCACGCCTGTCACACCTCAATATGAATCAGTCTCATTAATAGCTGTTATATTGGTCCCATAGCACAAATTGTTTCCACTTAAAGGCACAGGTCTCATCTTTTCCCAGTGAAGGCAAAGCTTAGGAGATGTATGATAGCATGGTCCCAATGGCATGTGGCATGCCATGGAGGCTCAAAGCTCTCCCTAGAAAAGCCCCACCATCCCCACTGGGGATTTTCTCCTGGAGCAGGCAACTGCAGCCTTTAGCTGCCATATAATGTCAGGACCATGACAGTCCTGGGACACAACCAGCACTGCAGGCAGCAACATCTCCCTCCAAGGCTGCTGATCTCAATTTTACCCTGAAGAAACCCACCCAGAGAAACCACAGTCTTCTCCCCCCAAATCCCAGCAGGCAATCCCTCACTGCTTGCACCCCATGGTGGACAAACAAGCAGAGGGGAAGCAGAGCTACGAGCCACTCAGTCTCCCCCTGTGTCCTGAGGAAATTGGTGCTGGCATGAGGCTGGAGCAGCCTCATGGGCCAGAAACCCTGTGGTGGTGTCCCACCTCCAGGATGGGGCAACCCCTGTCCTTGCCATGGACAAGGTGTGGTGGCATCTTCTGCTGCTCTTCTCCTCTGCTACCAACACAGCTTCAGCGTTTGGCTACCACTGGTTTATTTTCTAGATACACAAAGTGGAAATTTGGATTTTTATTACTATTTTAAGTCAAGCAACTGATACAATGCTGCAACTGCAGGAATAGGAGCTTTGGATGCAGGACTGAGTCTGTCTTTGTACAGCGTGAAGATGACTTGAAAGAAAAAAGCAAGGCATAGCTCTCATTGTTCAGCTCTCTGGGTTTACATCCCTCCCAAATAGGGAGTCCACAGAGAAGGGGAAGGACAGGCAGCAAAAAATCCCACCTCGTGTAGCAATGATATTTAAAGCCTGCCGAAGCTCTTGTTTTACTCAGTTCCGGCTTTGCAGGTGGGATGCACAGCCACGATGGAGGGATCAGTCGGCACAGGAGCCCAGGAGCTCTCCTTCATGGCAGCGGGTGTCAAACATCCTCAGTTCGTCCCGTGCAGTCAAAGCTTTGTAGTAAAACTAGAAAGTCATTTTTTCAAGAGACACATGAAAAACAAAGTTCTTCTGAGTTGGTGTAATGCTACAGGCAGCTCTAATAAGGTGCTCTCTCCACAGATCCGGGACAAACTTTGTGGTGCATATGCATATGTATCTCATTTTTCAGACATTCTGGCACTCACAGACACTTGTTGCTTTGTTTCTGCAGCTGGCTCAAGGTCTCATGCTGGCACTGAGGTAGTCTCACTGAGTTATTCTCTGCTCCAACCATACTTCAAGGTCTGATGTACTCACAGGCACTGCAGTTGCCTGAAATACACATTTGGGTCTCTCTGGAAGGCGTTGACTGCCCAAGAGGTCCGGTCTGTGCTCCTGAGTGGAGCTTGCTGAAGAGGTCTCAGTCTTTCAGAAGCAAATGGTCGTGACCTTCCTCCAGCCAGGCCCCACACTAATGTCTGGCTTTCCTCAGAGAGTCACCTTTGGATCCATGAAGCACCTCAGCACTAGAATGGACATCTTCAGCCCAACCAAAATTTGTTGCTGACTCTGGCATGGACAAGACATCCCCCTAGCTCTTGGCTAGGTCAAAAACAGAGCCCATGATCTGCCTTGGAGACAGGAGAAATGAGTATATCAGAGTTCATTTCTTCCTGTCTCCCTCTGAGTTTGTCCTAGAAACTGAAGAGTTGTTTACATACTGTGCCATAATCTTCTGCCTCAAAAAAAAGCCTGAAGGATACTCATCAGTAGCCATTCTCTTTCTTCATTGATGCATTGATGCAAACCATCTCTAAATCACCTCTTTAAAAGGTCAAAGCTGCCTACTCTTTATCGTATGCACAACAGAGGCCAGAGCTGTGTGATAGCAGATTATGGACCAGACTTCTTCCCACCACCCTCTCCCTGAAACAGCCATCCAACCCTTGTCTCACTCTCTACCTTTCGCCAGGCTAGGTTTCCCTCTGATCAGCCATAACAGCATGGCCTGGTGTCCTCAGACTGGTGACCTTTCTGTGAAAGGGTTCTTGAGGACATGGGTCTTTCTGCACCACCAGAATGACAGCATATGCTCCACCAGATGCTGAAGAATATTCCTTCCCATCCAAAGTTACTCTGAGCATTATATCTTTTTGGCTTAGCATTGTTATGAAATGTCAGTGCTTTGCAACTTCTCTGACTCTCTTTTGCAATGTCCCCAAGGGAACACAACCTCTTTTAAAGCACTGGTTCTGTCCGGCAGGCCCTACAGACTTGTATCATCTTTCCTTCTGGAAGAACCTCAACCATCTCTGCAAGATAGGTGAGACAGAGCAGCATGGGAGATGAAAGCAAGATGTGCTGTTCGTGGAAGCTAGTTGCTAGTGGAATTATATGAGGCCCACTTGGGGACTGCTTTTGGTTAGTATTTGCCTGTCACACAAAAGAGGGAGGAGTGCATCATGAAATTTCCCGATGACACAGAAATGCGAGTGCTTGTCAATACACCAGAGGCTCCAGCCTATCAAACGGGAAGAACTGCATGACCTTGAGGATGGGAACAATGGGAATAGGACAAAATCCAATTGTGCCAAATGTAAGGTTTGGCACATAAGGCTCAAGTGTCAGAATTTCTCTGGGAAAACAAAAAGCCAGTGAAAGATTCAAGCACATTGGCTGATCACAGGATTATTATGAAATGGCAATGTGACACAGCCATGAAAAAGGTGAATGTGATAGAGGCTGTATCAGGCACATCCAACAGGGCCTGGAAAGGACCAATGACAGAGAACAAGTGCTGGTGGACCCCATGAGGAGGCTGCACACACCTTTATTCACCTCTGTTCAAGAAAGATGGAATGTGGCTGCAACAATCATAACAACATGTTGGTAGGGTGCTTGGTGGGGGGCTGGAGACCCTAATTAACAGCAGGAAGCTGAAAGGGATTGTCATGTTCAATACAACAAAATTAAAGGTCAGAGAGGAGACGATAGGTCTATAAATATCTTAAGCTTAAAACAATGTTGGCACAAGGACAAATGGATACAAATTGGCCATGAGTACATTTCGTTTGGAAACCAGAAGAAGGTTTCTAACTATTGGAGCAGTGAAGCTGGGTAACAGCACAAAACATAACTTGTTTCAGGACAGTGCAGTATCAATTTTTGAATTATTCCACTTGACATGATTGCTTGAGATGATTTGGTGATCCAGGAATTGCCCTACTGTCCAAATTCCTGTTAAGCTCCCATTGCTCATACAGAAGCCTTAACTCAGCCACAGAAGGAGGCAAGACTTTCAGTTGCCTCCTCAGCTCTTTTAAAGGGCTTGGCATAATCTAACTCTTAATTTGTTAGTGGCAATTATTTAGATTTCATGCATTTCTTCCAGAATAAACCGGAGGGTTACATCAGTAACCAGGGCTGTGTTTTTTTGTAGTTAATACTTTGTATTTATATAGCATCTTTCATCTTTCAAAGTGCTTTACATACATTAATTATTTACTTCTCACCGTACCCCCTTTGATCTAGGAAAGTATTATGATGCTCAGTTTACAAGAGGGGAAAGCAAACACAGAAGAACAAATTCTTGCTGCTAGGCTCATCCCACCAAGACTGATGCATCCTTGTTGCCATAATGGACAGGGGGCTCAGGCAAGGAAAGGTTACGTGGTGTGCACAGCATCAGCAAGTTATGCAGCCGTGGGGCCGGGGCAGTAACACAACTTCTGGATACACACTGCTTGTAAACAGGGAGACAGAGTGGGGGTATAAGGGGTGGAGTTGTGCGGGGCAAGGTGTGAGATGCTGGGTGTGCAACAGAGGACCAGAAAGCACTGTGTCCAGCACTCTCAGGAAAGACCCAGAATTGGTTTAATCAAAGCATCTAGAACAAAGGTGGGTGGCTAAGACCCAAATAAGGGGAACAAACTCAAATAGTTAAAAGCAGCGAATGAATGAGAGTTGACATTGATCTGTCAAGCATTTGCTGAAAGGATGCAAGCCTTCCCTTTTAGTTAAAAAAAAAAAGATGCATTTTTTATTTTTCTTGGATTGAATGTTTATGCAATTTTTCAGAGTGATTGTCAGGGGCTGATTGAAAGATTTTATTGCTAAATAACTGCACATTTTTTTCTTGCAAATTCATGAACGGATGTTATTTGTGTGTTTGTATTGCTGTGATTATTTGGGGATGCTGCAAATGCCCAATTTCAAACAGAAGTCTCATGTTCCTCTTCTCTTTTTCACCCTTTTTAAAGAACATTTCTGTCTTACAGGAACAGGGAGCGTGGTCTGCTAAGCAGAGCAGGAGTCCAGGAAACAACACACTTGGGGTCTAGCACTCATTCTGCCAGTGTTTGGTGTCTGATGTTGCACAGGGGTCGTAGCTCTGTTCCAGTGGCCAGCGCCAAGAGTGGGAATTAGAAGATCAGGATACCAATTTTGACAGATACTGACTCACTCTGTGGCCAAGAGAACACCATTTAGCACTAGCTCACTGCCCAGCCTTACAGGGTAACTCAGCCTGTGGCCAGAGCAGCTCCCGTGCTCCTCCAGGTCAGACAGAACTATAGCACAATTGCTTTTTGGGGAGAAAGGGGAGGAAGGGCCTGAATTTGGTCATATTTTTGCTTTACTAAATATTTTTCCTGTTACTGCCAGCACAAATTTCTAGAGAAGCGAAATGACTAAGGTTTTTCAATTTCATGGTCATTTTGATGTGCTAAATGGTGCCAAGAGAGTTAGTAGGAAATTAGCAGAGTTCAAATCCCCATGGAACATGGAAATTGCAGTTAAAATAGTGCTGCTAAATATTAGTAATTAGTAAAAATTATTTTAAAGTGTAGCATTTTGATTAGCTGCAAACTCCTCTCACTTCGTGTCAGTGTTATGCACAGAACTGACTACACATAGGACAGTTAAGCGCCTCACCTGTGCAAACCCCTTGGGCATCCATGGGTAATAACCATGAAACATACGGGGTAGTACACTAAATAAAAGGAGAACTGTTATTAATGAAACAAGACTGATATCTTCTAATAAACATGGTAGACCCAAAGACACAGTGGCCACAGCTCTCTTGTTCTGTCACTCCCTCCAGCCTGAGTTCCACTGCATTTCTTAGCATTATTTGGTTGTCACCCATTCCTTTATGGACTTGTGTTAAAATAGGGCCCTGTCTTACCTTGCTCCTGCTTATTCAAGCTCACTGCATCCATTGGCTTTCTTATTCAGTAGCAGTCTATCAGAGCCTGTCAGGACCTGAGAGAATGCAGCAACTCCTCTTCCCCCAGTCTTTCTGCAGAGGGAGAAGGGGCTGGGCCAAGTGCTTTCTTCAGGGCTTTTCTCACAGCATGCACATCCTTGTGGTTTAGGCATGCAGAGCACATGGAGTGGCTGCAGTGGTCCTTCATTCCAGGAAACCTCATTCTGCAGTTGTGGACTTGACCCTCAGGAAAGCTCCACCTTCTCTCCCATCCCTCTCTTATTGTAGAAAGTCCCACAGCATGAGAAGACCAAAGCACCTAGTCTGGCAGGAGGATTAGTCAACAGCCTGATAAGGTGCCCCTGAAAGACCAAGGATTTGCTTGTATTGCCATTTTGAAATGATGAACTGAGCCACAGAACAAATGACTTCTATAAAACTGGGCTTTCCTGAGGACCCTTATTGCTGCAGGTCCACCAGAGTACTCAGGTGCTTATCTCCAAGCAATGCCATTGCAAAGTGACCCTGAAACATACCTGTGCTGGGTCACAGTCTGTCCAAGGCCATACGGGCTATTTATGGCCATCCCACAGGATGTATTCCTGCCATCTGAGCCCAGCCAAGTCCCTTTAGAGTAAGATCATTCATTACTGCATTCATACATCTCACTGTGGAAGAATTAACAGTATTAGAAATAGTATGCTGTAGAAACTTCGGTTGCCCCCTTACATAGCACTGTTACTGTTAAAATTATTGGATGTATTTCTTTTATAAATATCAGTTGATGTGGGTCTTGGTACAGGCAATGATCAGATGATAGGGAGAGACTGGTGTATTAGACAATTATGATGGGGTCGGTGTATGTGGCCAAGAACACACCGAATATCCTGTGCCACCCCATGGTGTGGTGTATCACAGAGCCAGGCTCCTTCTGCACAAGCCTGCAGGTTCACAGACATCCACAGAAAAGCTGGCGGGCAAATGGCAAAAATTGGTTCTCAGTCCTAAACATCTCTTTCATGCCATTGCTGCACAAGCTGCAAGAAGGAGTATTGCTTTTAGGATACACAGCAACAGTACATTTGTGAAATCTCAACTGATTTGAAACACTTCCAGTTGAAGCTATATTGAAAAAGCAACAAAAGACTGTGGGTTATCAATACACCGTAACTAAAACTATGTGAAACTTCAGATGTGTAGGCCAGCTGTGTAGGATGAAGAAAGTAGTGACAGATATCTCTTTTAAACCAGTTTTGGAAAGTGAATTGAATTTGCACAGGTCAGTTCATTCCTGGCACTTCTAAACTTCTCAATATTTGACTGTGTGATTATAATCATTTCTAATACAGCTTTCTGGGTGTAGTTTTTCAAGTCACAAAAAAGATAGAAATCCCATGGTGTCACACAGTATTGACAGCACCATGGCTCATTAGCAGGGCTGTATACCAAGATGCACAATGCAGCAAGCCAGAGATGCCTTCAAGTCAGCGTTTCCCCTACCACATTCAAGTCAGGCTGTTCCTGCTCTGGTCATGCAAACCCTGGGTGGCCAAAAGGTCATTTCACTCCGTGCCTGCCTATACTGAGCCACAGCTGCCACTGATGGCCACCAGGACCTTTGCCCATCAGCCAGTCAAGTGGCCTCCTCGGCACAGTAGATATGCAGGCTGGTGACCACAGGCAAGCTGTAGCTCCTCCACTGTCCTTCAGGATTTAAAACTTGACCAAGCAGAACAAATTTGCTTATGGAAAACAAAAAGCAAATCCCTGACACAACATCTGTCCCTCTTGCCAAATTTCAAATCCCTGCTCCAAAGCAGGGGTGTGCTAGAGCTGTTCAGTGAAAAGGTCACCAGAAACGCTTGGTGTGGTGTGAAACAGATTCTCCTGCCCCTGCCTCTTGCACTGGGTGCCAGGAGCTGGCCAAACCAGTCTGGATGAATCTTTCCCTCAAAAAAGACAGCTTGAGGCAGACATCCAGCATGGAAAAATCACCTCAAAAAATCTGACAAAGCTTTAGTTGACTGAAAATGGGATCATATAATGGGATGTGTTGAATAACTTCAGAAGCAAGTAACCCTACCAGCACTGCCTATCATACAGCTGTCTGTAAAGGGCATACAAATGCCCATTTTTAGTGCTGTTCCAGCTGCAGCATGTTCACCCAGCCTTAAAATTATGGCAGTAGTATCTCTGACTGTCTGTCATCTGCCTCCTGCCAGCACGAGCCACTTTACATAGGCACAGTCACAGGCAGCCATGCCCTGGATGTCCACTGTATCAAACCTTAAGCTAAAACTACAAGGAGAAAGAAAAACAACCTTGTCTCCTGAATCCATAAGCAGTCCAAATAAGTAGCACAAGGGAGTGCTCTGTAGTGGCAGTAGTGTTTCTGGCAGCTTCTTGCAAGCTTCATATGGCCCCCAGGGCCCAGATCACCTCTGGGCAGGTACAGGGCACAGCTGAACGGGGGAAACTTGAGTGATCTGCTTTTGCTTTCCCAGGCACCTTCCAAGAGATGCTGTCAACTGAGCCCTTGCTCCCATTGCTCTTGAAGTGCCATAAAAACATGTCTTGCTATTTTTTTTTTTTGTGTGTGTGCCTCTCTGACAGTTGTAATTGCTTTTTAAATCCTTCTCCTACTTTGGTTTTTCCTTTTATATCCATTCTACCAGCCATTACTACCAAGAGCAGACTCACCACTGTCTTTACTACAACTCACAGCCAGGGGCTCTTGGGGGTACATCTTTCTACTGCAAAATTAGATTTCTGGTGCAAGCAAGGCTTTGTGCAGCTGTGTTAGCCATCCTGGCACCGACAGGTCAATGGCTTCAATATGGTAGGAAGCCTCCTGAGAGCCACAAGGATGGTGAGGGAGGAGGTCTGGCCTTGCCAGGGTGAAACAGAAGATGGTAGATGGTGTAACAAGGCCCTGGCTGAGGTGCCCACTGTAGTCTTGGCCTGGATCACAGTAAAAAGATTGAATCTTATCAGCAACACAGCTGAGACAGCTCCTGATCTCAGCACAGTTGTATCTAGAGTGTGACTCAGTTTGCCCAGACCTCAAAATAATTCATCCCACATCTGCAGTTCTGGTGAATCAACAGCAGGGATGTCCAGGAGGGCAGAGCGTTTTGTGCATCAAAGACCAAAGAGACTCCTGCTGAAGATGATGGGAAAGCTCTTGTGTAAAGGTGGACCCGGGGGTGGAAGGGAATACTAATAAAGGTGGTGCTGACTGACCAAAACAGACAGAGACAGAAAAGCCCAAGGGAGGCTGGCACAAGAAAATCTAAATTATTGCTCAGTAGAAGGGAATGGGAATGTTTGATTTGATTTTAAAAATGAACAGCAAATGGCTGGAGAAATGGGGATGTGTTTGGCGGCTTGTTGCAAGACTGGGATTTACTGCCACAGGAGATTGCCAAGATATTCAGGAGGTCAGAAAAATGCATGGGCATTTATATCGGTTGTGGGTATGGGTTACCTCATTTGAGATAATAATGCAAAATAGATATACACCGAAGTTCTTCAGGGGACAAGACAAATGCCTAAGGTTAGGAAATGTTTTTCCTATAGGCAAGTGATAATTGGCCGTTCAGCGCTCCTTGTTCTGGTTTTATGGCACTCGGCAGTCGGGTACCTTCAGAGACAAGACAGGGGAGCAGACAAGCTGGGAGCCTGGTCCAAGGCAGCAATCCCTGCATTCCCGTGTCCTGCTGTGTGAGAAAGCATGTGAGGAATGATAATTCCCTTTGGACGTGTGACCCAAATTACAGCAGGAATTTGCATTCCTGGTTCCTGCTTCCATTTCACCTCTCCTCCCCATGCAGAGCAACACCTGCAAGCGCATTTATCTCCCTTGCTGAGAGCACAAGCTCTATGATATTTCAGAAGAATTAAGAAGAGTATCCACAAAAGAAACCAAAAAGTAAAAAAGAGTCAAAAATATGACAATGTAACGTGAATTTATCCACACAAAACAAACTTGGTAAAAGAAAAATCAACTGTCCCTTTAAAATATGACATTAAGTTTCTCAAATCACAGCCCTTAATCAGGAGTAATACTTGAAGAGGAACAAAGAGAATTTATGATGAAAAATCAGGACAGTTGAGCGCTAGGCTCAGCGGGACTAACTGCATGACAATATGGATAAGAATGATAATTGCATTAGTTTAGCCTGAAATGACTGGCCTGAGCTGTTTTTTTTGGTCAGCTGGATTTTTGTAATGTCTTCATTTACTTTTTAAGCAAACTTGGAAGGAGAATTACAACTAGATTAGGGCATATCCATCTATTCTCTTAAGGGAACAGAATTACAGAAATTCATCCTAAAAATGTCTTAGAGCTCTTTGAAATGCATGGGCTTGTGTTGGTCCAACCAAGGGTCTCTTTTTGGACTATTAAAGACAAGACTAACAGGAGGAGGTGATGAAAATTGGAAGATGCAGGATGACCCCAATCCTGGCTCCCTCTGCCAGCTCTATGCAGCCGGGACCTCCTGTAGCACCTGGTGGGGACAGATAGGGGTTGTGGGGCACTGTGGGGCTGCAGACAGGGGGGAGGTAGCACCCATTTGCCTCTTGCCTGTATCTAGGACACTTGTTCCACCACTGAGCTCTGCTTTGGTGGGACAGGAAACTGCATGCAGTGGGAGCCCAAAGCAGGGAACATGAGCGATGTGAGGGAAACGTGAACATTGGAGAAAGTTGCTGAAAACCTGGTGCTGCCCCACATGCAGAATCAACAGTGTGGGCAGTGTTATGTGTCTTGGTGGGGCCAGAAAGTCTGCAAGATGGCAGCTGTGAGGGCAGGAGCAGTGAGCCCTGTGGCACAGGCAGCACTAGCAGGCAGCAGAGTCAAGGGCTTCTTCAGCCCCCAGGTGCAAGTCCATCCGTGACTCTGTGCAAAGGGCAATAAGTTAAATTCACCTGCACTGCACAAAATAACCAGGACAAAAATCTCCCGGCTTGATTCCTCCTTCAGCAGCCTCACAGCCCCCATCTCCACTCAGTGCCTGGCAGGCAGGACACCCCCACGCAGCCTCTCAAAGGAGTGCTGCTGAGCCCCAGCCCAGTACCAGGGAGCAGGCTCAGGATATCAGTCTTTAACACCCTGGCTCCAGCGCAAAACACAGGAGAGGCGTTTTCTGGCCCTGCCGAGTGAAGTGGGCTGCCCCACAGGCAGCCAGCCCTGCTTGCAACACCACCGGCCCCTTTCACTGGCTGCTTTTATTCGCTTTCCTCCGGGGCTTAAATAAACAAGAAGCAAGTTAAAAACAAACTCTTGGCCCTGGCCCCTTCCTGAGCTGGCTGTTCCATCGCTGCTTCCTGCCCCGCACACAAGCTTCCTCCTCCTAAGGAAAGAGGCACTGGCCTTCAGCTGCCCATGGTGGGAGAGAAGGAGTCTACCTGGCTTTGATATCCACGCCAGGCTCAGCCTGAGTTTGTTGCTGGGGGCTCAGAGGGGCTGGCTGTCCCATCTCCTTGGCGCCAGGGCATGGGGATGCTGGGCTTTGATGCCAGCCACACATGATGGGGCTTCTGCATTGCTGTGCACCACTACAGTGTCCTCACTGAGGGGGGATTTTTTTGCAGTCATAACCTGTAAGGAGCATAAAAACGTCTTGAAAAAGTCCGTGAGCTCCAGAGATTTTGCTTTCAGTAACTGCAGTGCATCCTGTGCTCCAGCGGAGCTCCTCCATCCATGTGACAAAGGGACTTCAGGAGATCGCCCCCACCTGAGGTCACCATGTGGTGACAGCTGGGCATGGCTCCTGGGGAGGTCAAAATGCTTCATGTGCATGAATTTGCCTCACAGCACCTTTGTGAGGGGTGTTTTCTACTCCTGCCATTTGAAACACACAGAAACAGATAAAAAGATGCCAAGTCACGTGGCGAGAGGCTGCATTAGGCAGCACTCAGCTTCTCCTGCCCCTGGCTCTGCACCTTTTTGGCTAGGCCCAAAGGTTTTTTTGCAGCAGAGTGTCTGAGGTTTGCTTTTCTGTGCGTATTAAAGGGCTTTATGCCCATCATACTTCTGCTAAAGCATGCCACTGTCTGGTGTTGGCAATACGATCTAGGGCTTTAAACTGTTACAGATAAGTTATGTGACATTTTCCATTTAAATTTAAATGGATCATGCTAAACTTGAAAGAAGCTGATAGCTGCACGTTCATTTTATTTCATTCTATTTCCCTTTTATGACCAATTTTACCCTAATAATCAAAGTGTTGATTATAGATCCCTAAGGCACCACAGGGCATGCAGAACCAGGCTGGAAAGGGCCACCAGCTTCTACATCATAAGGGCTTCAGCAGCCAGCAGCACAAGCAGGGTGACAAACAGCAACACCACATCGAGGTGTTTTTTTTTTTCCCTCTCTCTGCTGAGAAAGAGTTCAATTCTCAGCTGTCCCAAACTCTACAGACATGGAGCTGTAGATCTGAAATCTGACTGGCTGTTGGCTTCACTGCATCGAGATGCATCTGAGTGCTCTGAGGAAACTCTTCCAGTGGGCAGGCCCAGAAAGAAAGCTAAAAAACAGTTTACCTGAGTGAGGGAACTGCTACTGCTGCCCCTTTGCTCTGCTTATCCCCACAGAAGCTGGGGAGATACTGTCCCACTGTAGGCACTTGCCATGAAACCACTGCCAGCGCCCAGCTCCCGTCCCATCCTGCAGAGCAAGTGTTATGGGATGGTCAAACCCTAGGGGCTCCCCAGCACAGAGATGCATTGGTTTTGGCTACACCAAGAAAAGGTTCGTGCTTAAAACCAAAATAGAACATGAAATATCATATTAATCCACATAAAAGGGCAAGTAATAATAAAAATGCAAGCTTGCTTTTTGGGTTGAGCAGTGGAGCCTGCCTGGTTGTGCTGGGAGATGAGTTAAATGGGGATGACTTTTTTGTACAACAGGAGCCTAGGTCTTGCTCTTTTGCGATGGGACTGAGCCCCCAAATCACCCCCCTCCTTTGTTGTGCACGAGCTCTAAATGACTAGGCTCTAATTAAACCAAGCCAAACAGAATGAGGGAAAATCATTCAAGAAGTGATGAGTGACACATTCTTACTTATCTGTAATTACCCTATACGCTGCAGCAAGGTATTTTCCTATCACTAATCCAAAGCATTTTTGCCCCCCTTTCTCAGTTTTCCTGCTCCTTGATTTATTTTTAGACAGCCACTTGCAGCACACTCTCCAGGTGCATTCAGGATTTCTGGAGTCTCTCTTTTCATGACTGCTTTTGCAATTACAGAAGAGTGGAGGAAGAGTGAGACCCAGAAATTTTCTTTTCGAATATGTTTTTACACAGAGCATTTTCTAATGGGCAGCACTGGACTTTGTTTCAGGACCCCACTGTACTCTGTGTATCACCGTAAATATCCAGGTCAGTACTACAGGCAAGTACAGGCAATTACATGGCAAGTCCTACAATGTTGCTCTAGGTTTATCCTTTCTAAGATTCTCTCCCTGTTTTTTCTAGGACTGTAAGATATCCCAGATATCCACTTAAAAAAAAAAAAAAAAAAAAAAAAAAGCTATCTAACTATATGTATATATATTTGGACCACGTGTCTCTATGCGTGATCCAAAACCCTTTGTTCCTCTCCCAAAACTCTACAAAACGTCATGCTGGAGCCCTAAGGTTTTCACCAGAATGATGAAGAAGGGCTTTGCTCCTGAGGCATGTGAAAGCACTGGGATGTGCTGGGTCTTACCACTTGATGCAGTTCTGAGGAGGAGTCCAGTTGACTACAAACCTGCATAAAAACATTCCACCAACCCTTCAGGCTGTGGTCACATGGAGATGTTTTAGGGATCCCAGCCACCTCACAGATCTGTTGAAATGTTCTGGATGCAGTGTTTCTCCCTTGAGCATTGGGCAATCCTGCCATACCTCCTAGGACTTGGAGGGAGACGATGTCTTTCGCTTGGACATCTGGCACTAGTGTCCTAACAGACAAGCTTCGGGGCATTTTGTGAAATAGTCTGCAGCTCCCAGAATCTACTTCAGACAGAAACACAAGAACATCAGGCAATGCAGTCCATTAATGAAATGACTCTGTCAGACATTACTTCATGGTGTCTCTGTGTGTTTCTGTGGGACCGTTATTTGCAATAGGGGCATTAATCTGCACACATTCTCAATGACCTTCCTGAATCTTGCCCAGTAGAATTGTTCCCTTAGCTTAGCTAAGTTTTTTGGTTTTGTTTTTGTTTTTTTTTTGTTTGTTTGTTTGTTTGTTTTGTTTTTTTTTTTTTGTTTTTTTTTTTTTTGTGTGTGTGTTTTTTTTTTTGTTTTTTGAAATGTATAGACATTCAGGACAGTTCAAAACATTTGCCAGTTTTAAAACAATAATCTCAGAACCTCCCGCTCCAGTCATCACTGAAAAGAGTTCTCCACAGGTTGTTTCTATGCACTGTAACTTTTATGCAGTATTTCATCTTTAACTCCAAACTTTCTCACCATGAACAGAATGCTTTTCCCTTGGTACTCCAAGGATACACATTGTTGTACTCCAGAAGCATACCTTGTTTCAGGACAACTGGGTTTCCCAGCTCACTTTCTAGCTACAGAGATGCTTTCTGTGAAGCACCTTCTTACACAGGCTGGTTTGGGAGCCCATGTTCCCTCTCTGGCATCGCCCTTCCTCAGTCCCCTTGGGTGAACTAGAAGCATTTACACACCTTCAACTTGTAAGAGAGGAAACAAGCATCTCCTTCTCTGCATCCATCCTGTTTAAGAATCATTGACGTTGCTTGCATTTAGCCCCAGAGCTGCTGCCTGGCCTAGGCACCACTGCTACTCTGTTTGTGCCCTTATGTGTAGTTCAATGTGCAGCGGCAAAGCTGACATTTTTCTTTATGCTTGGGCAAACTGCAATTGGGATTCCTAAACCCACAGAGTGAGCTATAGCGGGGATGCACAGTTTGCCCTTACTATGGTGTTCCTCCTGTGCAAATACTAACACAACTTATCTGCAAATTGAACCACTGGGAAGAATTGCACTAGTTGAAACTGCTAAAACTCTTTCTGTTGGCCACTGAAATGCTCTCCCTCTGTCACCCTACCTGTGCAAGCGTTTTGCAATGTTAACAAATCTACAAACAAACCTTCTGTAACAGGAGCAGAGTCCTACCAACCTGTACCTCCGTGAGTGGCTGGGGAGAGGGCCAGCTCCACAAAGTCTCAGGGCTTTCTTTGTTTCAGTGGAAATTCCCCATCACCAGCTGCGTGGCAGAGGTAACTTACGGGCTTTTGGAACAGCTCCCTTTTCTTTTGGGACCAGTTACAGGCTGCCAGCCTTGAACTTATCACCAGCCATGTGTAACTGCACCTACCACTTCTTGTTCAAAGGTCTCAGCGTGCAGCCATAAATAGCATAAATGCAACAGACCTCTTGAAAGGCTGAGGCCATTCAAGGCCTCCTGATGGCGTGGTGTGACATACCTTCCCCACCACCCTCTGCAGCAGAGCTGGTGTGTTACATAAGGCCCAACCATCACTGGAGCACCAGATGATCAGGCTTTGCTGAGAAAGCAATTTTCCTCATCCTCCAGCTCCACTTTTGCTGCCAATGCACAGCTTTGAGGTGCATTGCGAGTGACCAAGCTGAACCCAAGGGTATTGTCATTCACGGACACAGCTTCTTGGCAGTGACTGCAGAGGGGGAATTGTGGGGGGGGGTAGGGGGGGAGGGGTTGTTTTACTTGTTCCTGGTTGCTGCTCCTGCAAAACTTCTAGCAGACAGATGGGGGTTGCTTCTGTTTCACACCCACAGGCCCCAGGTCTCCAGGCAGGTTTCAGACCTCCCACCAGCCAGGGTTGGAAGTGGCCTCAGGCTGGAGCCACCTTTAATTTTACTGCCCCAGGAGGCAGGGCAGCTTTTTACTGCAGCCCAGCTACCTTCAAACAGTTTGCTTCACTTGAGACACATCTTTAAAGGGAATTTCCAAACTGACAGCACAGTTCCTGGTGTTTATCATGCAGTTACACCCACACGGCTCTGAGGACTGGCCTGCCCCCCATCACACCTGACTTTCTGCTCCAGTGCCTCTGTTTCGTTGATCTGACTTTCCCAGGTTTGGATGTGTCTGTGCTCTCCTGTCACCACCATTCCTCTTGAGCTGATCAGCTTGGTCAGTGGTAGCCCAAATACCACTCCAGCTTGCCTGGTCTGGTAGAGTTTGGGCTGTTTCTAATATCACCCAGGCCATGGGGTTCCATGGCCTAGGACTGCCTCAGTGACCAACCTCCCTCATGTAGTTTGTTTTGTTTTGTTTTGAATTGGTTTTGAACAGTAGCGGGCCCTGATCGCTGCCCCTCCAGGCTGGCTGTAACCCCATTGCCGCAGCTGGCTGGGCATCCTGCTCTCACCCAGTGCTGCAGAAGCCTTGCTGCACCTTGTGTCTCCTCCCAGCCCACCACCTGCCCTCAGCAGGTGTTTTATCAGCAGGTTGTTTAATTTCTGCTTCAGATTTCAGCTGTGTGTCTGCATGGCTGCCGTCTCCCTTGTTTTACATTCTTCAGGTATGCATGGCAGTCTGAAATGGAAAGTTCTCTCCTTCCTCTTGTTACTAGCTTCGCTGACAGGCCTGCCGGTGACTGACCAGCCTCTCACCAGTGTCTGCTTCCTGGCCTCATGCTCTGCTGCAACCAATGATTTAAGCACCTTGGCAAACTCCTCTGCTTCTCACCGTGTCTTTGGCTTCCCATTAAACACATTAAGAGATATCGCTTCTGGCTCAGGAAGTGTCTGCACCGTGGGCCCCTGAGATCTGGGGGATGGGGCTGGGGAGCTTTCCTTTCACACAGACTCTGCTCAATCGCTCCTCCCTAGGCATCTCCTGATGGACACCAGGACAGACAGACCTCTTTTTCAACCCAGTTTTCGTCTGCTCTCATTTTGATTTTTTCCCTGGTCTCCATTTGGTCATCCCAAAAGTGAAAATCTACACATAGGCTGATGTCCAATTTACCCCAAAAGTCCTTATCAATACCTTCATGAATACAGTGCTCCTAGGCACTGTATCTCGCAGGCATTCATTCCCTTACACTGTGGTTATTGACTGACTTGAATAAACCTCCGAAATGGAGTCTCCTCAGAGGGCAGCCTTTGCAATGACTCAGCTGGGACAGGCACTCTGATTCCTTCCTCCTAGGCTGAAAATGGTGGCAAGCATTTGGGTCAGCGGTTCTCTAGCTAGCCCTTGTCTTCAGCAGGAGGCTGGTTTTGCCCTGTGGTGACCTGCAAACCTCTGATTTCCTTTTCCGAGTGATTTTTCAGCTTCTTAACTCTTTGCTGTGGTTCGTCTCAGCTTGTAAATTGGTCAAAGCTTTTCTTCTGCCGCTTATGTTCTGAAAAACATTCTTTTCCGTGATGGTCATGCTGCTGATCACCTCTTTGATCCATCTTGCCATTTTAAACTGGGACTCTTCCAGGAGAATTTTGCACTCTCCCTAGACACTGAAGCCTTTTATCCTTGTCTGCAGGTGACCTCTTATAAACCTCTCTTAGAAGTTTCCAGATGTTGCTTGAACTTCTCTTGCAAGGCCTCCAGCTGTCTCAGATCATGTTTTGCATCTTTTGATCATTTTCGACTTCCGTTCCCACCCGGTTTTAGAGGAATCCCACAATCAGGATTTCTCCTCCTGGAAGCTAAGTCTCGCTCCGGAGGTTGTTGCCGTAATTTGAACATTTGCAGGTTGTCCCAGAGAGGATGAAGATGGCAGAGATGCTCCAGGTGCTCCACGAGGAGGTGCTCCAGAAGTGCTCCCCCCTGATCCCTCGTATCAGTTAGGAAAAGCAGGCACCCCACAAGCTCCCCTTTCCTCCCCCAGCCCCAAAATTCCCCCTCCCGAGGGATCAGGGCCGCAGCTCTCCCCCCCCTCCCAGCGGCAGCGGCTCGGACCTCTCCCCCCAAACACCTCCAGGCGTGCGACGCCCGGTTTATTTTTAGCCCGTTTTCGTGGCACTGGCAACGTGAAAATGCCATCAGGCTGCCGGGGAAGGAGCTGCACCAGCCTGCAGTGCCGCTTGCTTCCCGGCCGGGAGAGGAGGCTGCAGCCTGCGGCCCCTCTGCGGAGCCCTCCCCGCTCCCGGCCCCTCGTGCAGCCCCTGCGTGAAAAAATCACGAGTCACGCGTGCGTGTGCCCGTGTGTCAGCCCGTCTGTCTGTCTGCCCGTCTGTCTGCCTGCCTGCCTGCGTGCTGCTGCCATTTCCCGGCGGGCACCTCCCCGCCCGCCGCCCCCCCCGCACGGCCCGGGCCCCGCACGTTGCGGCACGGCCGGGGGGAGCGGGGGGCACGGGGGGCAGCGACACGAGCACACGGGCCCCGGGGGGGCGCGGGGCGGTGGCGGGGGGAGGTCGGGTCACGTTGGCGGCCCTGTGCGCGGCGTGAGGAGGGATTATGTGCGGCGGGGGGGGGATGGCAGCAGCGATGGGGACAGGGGAAAGGCACGCTTGAAAAGGGAAAATAACAGAAGTGTAAATAATAAAAAATGAAATAAAAGGAAATAAAAATAATAAAATAAAATTAAAATTAAAAAATCAAATCAAATCAAATCAAATAATAAAATAAAATAATAAAATAATGCAAGAAAACAATGCAATGCAATAAAATAATGCGATAAAATAAAATAATGCAATAAAAACAAAACCCTCCAAAATTAAAAAAAAAAAAAAAAACAAAAACAAACAAAAAAAAAACACATTAAAACATCAAAACGCAGGGCCGAAGCGCGGCGGCAGAGGCGCGCAGGGGAAGCCGGCCTCTCGCAGGGCGGCCCCGGGGGCCGGCGGCGGGGACCCCCCCCCGTCCCTTCCTTTCCCCTCCCCTCCGCAGCCCGCCGGGGGCTCCCCCCTCCCCGCCCCCCCTTCCCCGGGCCCCGCCCCAGGCCCCGCCCCCCCCGCCCGCCCGGCGCGCGCCGCACGTGAGCCGGGTGCGGGGCTGGCTGGCGGCGCGCGTGCCCCGCGGGCTGGCTGGGCTCGGCGCGGCGCGGCGGGCGTGTGAGCGGCCAGCGGGAGCGAGGCGGGCAAGGGGAGCGGCGGAGGCAGCGGGGGGGGCAGAGCCGTGCCGAGCCGAGCCGAGCCGAGCCGAGCCGTGCTGTCGCATACTTTGGCCGCTGCACGGGAGAGCGGGGCCGGAGGCTGCATGTGCACAGAGCCACCCGCGGATCTGCAGGGACCGCTCGCAGCATCCCACGGCTTCGACCGAGAGCAGCGACGAGACAGCGGCCGCCGCCAGCCATGGACGAAGGAATCCCCCGCCTGCCCGAGCGGCAGCTGCTGGAGCACAGGGATTTTCTGGGGTAAGGCGCCGGCACGCTGCCTCCCGGCTCGGCTCGGCGCGGCTCCCGCGGGACGCGCTGCAGGGCGCCGGGGGCAGAGCCGGCCGCCGCGCCCGGCTCCGCTCGCCCGGTCGGGGTCTCTGTCTCCCGCCGCCGCCGCAGGACCTTTGTGTTTTTCTGCAGGCTGGACTATCCGTCCCTGTACATGTGCAAGCCCAAAAGAGGCATGAAGAGGGACGAGAGCAAGGTAAGAGGAAGTTTTCCGGGGCTGCCCAAATTTCTCGGCGCGGCTTCGCCCCCCGGAGCATCCCCGCCGCCGGCGCTTGCCACTGTCCCCGGGGGGGCGGCGGAGGCCGGCATGACACTTGTTTTGCTTTCGGTCGGCGTGCCCCTACCGCCCGGCTTCTCCGGGTTTTGCTCCCTAGGAGACATACAAGCTGCCGCACAGGCTGATAGAGAAGAAGAGGCGAGACAGGATTAACGAGTGCATCGCCCAGCTGAAGGACCTGCTGCCCGAGCATCTGAAGCTGACGGTGAGGAGTGGGACTGCCCCTGCGTGGGGTGTGGGTGGGGTGCGGGCACCCCGACCCTCAGCCCGGGGACCGCCGTCCCTGAGCCGTGGGCACACCACAGGCTGTCAAGCTGACGCCTCCCCCCTCTGTCCCTGCAGACGCTGGGACACCTGGAGAAAGCAGTGGTGCTGGAGCTGACTTTGAAACACCTGAAGGCGCTGACGGCCTTGACGGAGCAGCAGCACCAGAAGATCGTCGCCTTGCAGAGCGGTAAGTGGGCCCTGGGGGGAGGCACAGAGCCGGGTGGCCCAGGACGAGCAAACACCATCTCCTCTTGGCTTTCCCCGCAGGGGAGCGGTCCATGAAGTCTCCCGTGCAGGCCGACCTGGATGCTTTCCACTCGGGCTTCCAGACGTGCGCCAAGGAAGTGCTGCAGTACCTCTCCCGCTTCGAGAGCTGGACCCCCCGCGAGCAGCGATGCGCCCAGCTCCTCGGCCACCTGCACTCCATCTCCTCGCAGTTCCTTGCCGGCCCCCAGCTCCTGTCCCCGCCGCCGGGCCCCCTCACCAAGGGATCCTCCTCCTCCTCCTCTTCTTCCTCCCCGCCCGCCCCCCCCTGCCACAAGCCGGAGGGCCAGGCTAACTGCGTGCCCGTCATCCAGCGGACTCACGCCGCCGAGCTCAGCGCCGAGACCGACACGGACACGGACAGCGGCTACGGCGGCGAGGCCGAGGGGCGCTGCGAGCGGGGCCAAGCACCGGCTGCGGGGGCGCCGGGGGCGCTGCCCGGCCTGGCCATCAAGCAGGAGCCGTCGGGGGACGAGGCGCCCCCCGCGCCCAAGCGCCTGAAGCCGGACCGCGGCGGCAGCCCCCTGCCCGTCCCGCAGGGGCTGGCTGCGAGGGGCGCCGAGGCCGCGGCGGCGGCGCTGGTGAGACCCGAGGCCGCGCTGCTGGGCTCGCTGATGGCCCTGGGGGCGGGCGGCGCCGGCGGGGGGCCCTTCGGACAGCCGGCTGCCCCCTTCTGCCTGCCCTTCTACTTCATATCGCCCTCCGCCGCCGCCGCCTACATGCAGCCCTTCCTGGATAAAGGCAGCCTGGAGAAGTATCTCTACCCCGCCGCCCCCATCCCGCTCCTCTACCCCGGCATCCCGGCGCAGGCGGCCGCCGCCGCCGCCGCCGCCGCCGCCGCCGCCTCCTTCCCCTGCCTCTCGTCGGTGCTCGGCCCCGCCGAGAAGGCGGCGGCCACCGCCGGGCTGTCCCCGGCGCCCCACCTCCCGCACCCCTTCGCCGCCGCCGAGCCCGCCGACGAGCCCGAGCCCGCCGCCGACGAGGGGCCCTGAGCCGCCGCCGCCGGGCCGGGACCCGCGGCCCCGGGCACTGGAGGGCGGGGGGCGGCTGCGAGGGGTCGCCGGGGCCGGGCCGAGCCGGGCCGGGTCGGGGGAGGCGGCTCCGGGAGCGGGAGCAGGGCCCGGGAGCGGGGAATCGGCCGCCCCCCCTTCCCGGGAGTCCTCGGCTCCCGCAGCGGACCGCCGAGGATAAAATTTGCTACTCAGTATTTTTGTAATGTTTGGCTTTATAAATGCGTAAATATGTTAAGGAGGAAAACAAAACAACAACAACAAAAAAAAAACCACAATACACACAAAAAAGGAAAAAGAAGAAGGAAAGGAAGAAGAATAGTAAGGATACTCTTTTCTCTCTCTCTCTCTCTCTCTCTCTCTCTCTCTCTCTCTCTCTCTAAGGTAACTTAAATGTTGCACCTTATCATGAGTGGGTTCGTACAGTGTCCCTGGGCACCACTGAGGAACTTGCGGGAGACCTGGGTGGGCTCAGGGTGAGGGCGGAGGGGCGGCGAGGCAAGGGAAGGAAGGGGAGACCCCGGCGCCTGTGGTAGCACTTTATTGGGGAGCGGCCCGTGGTCAGATGAACCCTGAGCCCCAACCTGCAGTGCCTTGAGCACCCGGGGATGCTGCGAGGTTTTGGCTCCAGCGAGTTGTGGGTGTGCAAGGGAAGGAGGGTCAGACCCGTTATGTAACCTTGTGTTTACTTTTTTTTTGGCTAAGGTATACAGGTGTGGCAAGTGCGTTTGTTCTCACCCCATCTTTATTTATGTTCCTGAGAGATTTTTCCCCCTAACCTTGCTGTATAAAATGAATGTTTCTGCACTGAACTACGAAAAGAACCCCCCCGTCCACTGCCCCCCCGAGAAAACACAGAACAATTCATCAGCCTGAATGCATTTTATCCTAAATTGTGAATGGCACAAACTGAAGGCTGTAGGTAAACCCCTTGCTTTGCATTCAGAGGCGATCAGCCCACGGGGGACAAATTTCTTGTATGGGTTCTCTCCTCATCCCATTCTCAAATGTTGCTATTTCCCTTTCTGGAGACAAACCAGACGCCAGATAATCACACAGATAAAGCTTTTATAATAAGGCTTAAACCAAGACCTTGCCTAGATATTTTTAGTTTGTTGCCAAGGTAGCACTGTGAGAAATCTCACTTGAATGTTATGTAAGAGGTGAGACACAACAGTCTGACTTGGAGTGAATAAGTATCCTGGGTCTGTTAGTCAGTTTGGTGCATTTGCTGCTGCTGTTGCTACTGTTTGCCTCAAACGCTGTGTTTAAACAACGTTAAAAAAATCTTACTAGCCTACAGAGTGGCTGTATGTAAATAGTTGTTAATACATCCAATTAATGATGTCTGACATGCTATTTTTGTAGGGAGAAAATATGTGTTAATGATATTTTGAGTTAAATATCTTTTGGGAGGATTTGCTGAAAAAGTTGCACTTTTGTTACGATGCTTATGCTTGATACAAGCTTATGCTGTCTTAAATTATTAAAAAAAATAAATCCTGTCTGCAAGAAACCAGCTGTTTTAGAACAGTTTAGTATGTGATATATTAGAAATCAATCTTTATATTCAGTATTTTCCAGCACTCCATGAATTCTATTATCTAAATATTTCCACACTATTTTGTGATTAAAAAAAAATTCTTACTAAGGAATAAAAACTTTAATACACAAAATGGGGTTGTCTACTAATTAAAAATCTCATGATAATACCTAATAATGGGCACACTGAGCTTCAAAACGCATCATTGCGTGGCTTATGATAATCATTTAATGCCTCTTCACATTTTTAAGCTGGGTTTCAATTTGCTTGGCTTCCTTTAACTACTAACTTCAGCAAACTCTCAGAATCGCACGTTACACTAAGCAACATTTAAATCATGCACGTGGAACACGTATTTCTTACTGGTGTTTACTTTCTTCCCCTCTTGCAAAATATTAATTGTGTCTTTTAAAATTAATATTTTACACTTCTGGTGCTGGGTGTAAGCTTTGTTTACCAAGAGCAAATGTTACAATTCACGTGACAATCTAATGGCACGAGCATCATGAACTCTGGAGGAATGATGCATGTTCCTGCTTGGAAAGCACCAAGGAAAACTGAACATTTGGGTTGGGGGGGTTGGAGGGCAGTAGGGGGAATAGAGTAGTGGAAACAGGCAGGTAATTCATAGCATGGAAATGCAGCACTCCAAAGACTGACTTACACAGATTTGATATCTGAGCCGCTTATCACATTCTCTTTCAAAAATTCTTCTTATTCCAGGGAAATAAAATTAAGAAAACCCTCAAACGGTAGCCAATGTTTATGTAAGAGAGAAATATAAAGGAAGTGTTTCGCGCTCCCTCTACTGGTTCTTCAACACCAATGACTCTGTACTCACGGCCGTGCTGACAATGAATGAAGCTGGAGCACAAATGTCACAGAAAACTCCAAGACTTGTCCAGATTCCAGCAGTCCTCTGAAATGCAGGAGAAAATAATGACCGTGGTGAAAAATAAGCTCTCTTTTCTAAACTATTCAAACGCGATTGTTAAGAAACAGGTATATGCCTTTTTTTGTGTGTGTAGAAACTATAATGAAATTAATTCCTACTAGAAAAAGATATAGAAAGGCTCTCTGCAGATGTGCATTTTCCATCAAGTGGTGGCAACAGGCCAAAGGCTGCTGCGATACATCCCTACAGCTGTTGAAGTCAGCTATTTGCGGGCTGAACTCAAAGGTTATCAAAGGTAATGGAAAAACCTGCCACTGACCACAGTTGTCTTTGGATCCTGCTCTGTGCCCTGGATTATCACAGGAGTGAACGTGAACGAGGTGCAGCTCTTCAACTCCATAACTCACCAACTTTGACCTGCATACTTAAACAGCTTAATTCTTGTTACTTTATGCAGGGATGAATGCACTTACATGCTCCGGCTCCTCGCAGCAGGGAGGGAATCGGCCTTACCAAGTATGAGGTCCTTCCCGCCATTTTATTATATTCACAGAAACAGTGGAGCCACCAGCACCTCTGGAAAAAAAGGGAAAAAAAAAAAAAAAAAAAAAGCAACAAGAAACCTGTACCCCTCATGAACAACTTGGAAAAAAAAAAGGATGGGGGGGAAGGAGGAGAGAAAAAAAAAAGAAAAAAACCTGTACCCCTCATGAACAACATGGATGGTTTGAAACCTGGATGCAGACCAGGCTGTATGTCTTTTTCATATTTCCAGCCTTTGGGAATATGAATCAGTTTAGATTTCATTGGGCTATAAACCAAGATCCTTATAGGGTTTTACCAATTTCAGTATTTACCATGTACAATAACAGGAAAGCTTATTTTTATTAGCCCTGGAATCAAGCATCCCAAATGACTTCACGCCAAGTTACAGTGTCAATAGTGTCTATTAAATTTTATTACATAAAACATAAAGACAAATATGTGTTCAGATAATAGCAATGCCCAACAAAAGCAAACAGTTTTTTTTTAAAGAAAGGGGGGGAGTTGTAATTGAGACTGATAATCAACAGCTGCTGGAGGCAAAAGGCAAATGACAAGAGGGACCCTAAGAGTCAGCTTCAATTATTCAACTCCAGGCTTCCTCAGTTCCCTTTGGAGCCTAAGTCAAACTGTACGTTTCACATTTTCTCAGAGTTAAAAACAAAACAACAATGAAAAAAAACACACACACACACACCAAAAAAAAAAAAAAAAAGGACAACAGCCTGACAGAATTTAATATACATTCACTTCTGTGCAAGTATTAATGCTTGTTATTTCCTACACACTTTCTGTAACTCTGCCATATATGGAGCAACTCTCAGCTGTGCTTCCCGAGTGCTCAGAGCTCAGAGTGCAGGACTGGGTGCTGCATTTATTGCATACACTTGGGTACGTGCTGTATTATTTCTCATAAGCCACAAGATAAAGGCTTTAATCTGGTAAATGTATTTTCTTAAGCAATAAACTTTGAAAACAGCTCTTATTTATCCAGTATATTATAGTGGCATGAAAGGTTCCATTTTAGTGTGTTAAACAAACACAGTTGAGATTGTTAAGCCAATGGAAGGTAGTATCATGCAACTCCCACTAAAGGCAATGAAAGTTTTATTTGGAAAGATTACAGTTATGGAACTCAAATTGACTATCAGCTCTGTTTAAGAAAGGCCTGACCTACCAATTAAGTCAACGTGAGTCTTTTTCTCAAGTGTATTGGGCTTTGGAGTAGGTCCTAAGTCTCTGTTTTGGGGCTCTTTTCTTTGTTTGTTTAATTTTCACTTCTAGTCAGGGCAAACTGAATGGCTTCAACATCTAGCAAGCCTAGGGACTGCGTGCACTGCATTTCAGCACTGGTAAATTTATAGTCTGTGGGTCTCACAATGTATTTCCTTTCCTCCTCGAACATCAGCTCCTGGAGTCACATGATCTCTGCCTTCATTTGAGAAGTTTCCTGCCTGCTACTAGCATAAATGAACTTGAAAGTGTGACCTTAAAGAAAACAAGTAACAAAAACACCATGTTTTCTTTTTTACTCCATAGAAAAACACTTGGCTTTTTTAGAGCCATCTTCACTCAAGAAAGCGTTAATCTCTATTTACTGTCTCTGCTCATGCTGCAGTCTCTGTAGCTTGCTGCAAAACAGCCCAGAGAAGCCGGGGCCTTCACCTGCCACTCACAGCAGCCATGCAAGCCCTGGACATGTGTGGGCCAGAAAGAACTGCTGCTGTCACCTCACTCTCTGCACCCTTTCCATGGCTACAGGTCTCCAGGGCTGTCAGTCTGTCAGGAACACTGAACTCACTGCAGCCTTGATTACGGCTGTGCCGCAGGCTGCACGGAGCCGCCCTGCCCTGGGTTGAGCAGCGGAGCCCATTCTGTCTCACTGCACTCACGGAGCACCCAGCAGCACCGCACCTGCTGCTGCTGCCCTTCCCTGGGCCACGAGCGTGACTCCTACTGGAATGGCACTCCTGCTGTGCCCCACAGGAGGCAGGTGATGCCTGGCACAGGCGAGAAGACATGCCCTTGTGCCTCCCAGAAAGCAGGCACTGTGACTTCAGGCTGCTCTCTAGGGCCATGGGGCTGGGAACAGCTCTTTCTCCAGTATCCACAGAGACTTGCCTTTTTATTTATTTGTTTGTTAATTCATTTTTATTACGTATTTTTAAAGCTCAGCTTCCCTGTCCCCGTTTATCTTGGTTTAGTCTAAAAGCGGGTGCACGGGATATCACTTGCCTCTACAGATTTTTGACTTCAGCCGAGATCTAGGATCAAATTAGAAACGCAGACTTGCTCTTCATTAGAAACACATCCACATTCCTTTCCCCCTCGCACTTTTTCACAGTGAGGTGCTTGATCTAACAGAAGCTGCACAACACAGACTAGCGCAAATCTTGGATGAGTGCTTTGGGAACTGGTCCCCTCAATCCTCTGGTATCAGCAGTTCCCTGCGTACAGACATCTGCTGGGCAGTGCTGCCTGTGTGATTGTATGATTGCAGCCCAGCAGCCAGTAAAGGGAAGCATCTCCTAGCTGCATCTCTGCTTGTCTTTCTCTCAAAGCTCAAAGGTGAGGCTAGCTCTCACTCCAAAATACTTCTATCCAGAGCAAAACCTGGAGAACCAGTTACCAAAAAAGAAAACCTTGTGGTCACATTACTCTCACAACTGAGCAATTTCTGAAGAACGACTTCAGAGCTATGTAAATATGGCACCCCCTTACTCAGCAGAAAATTGGCTCCCCAAGTGCATTTGGAGTCATATCTGCACTACAGAGCCAACTGATCTGACAGATGCTGAAGTGGATTCGATTCTCACTGCAGTCTATCAACAAAATTTCTACGGCTCCAGCCCTGCTGTTAGCTGACAGCAGGCAAGCACCAAGCCTAGCTTACACATAACATTGTTTGTAAAGAAGCAAATCTACACAGGAACAGCAGTCAGCCTAGCTACGGTGTGAGGGGCTTCACACCTGGTGACAGCTTACTGCAGCGACCCGAGGCCCCGGGTGCGTGGTGTTAGCGTCACCCCCATCAGTATTTCCCTGGCAGAGATCAGCACTGCCAGCACAGCCCATGGTACCGCACCTCAGCGTCCAGCTGCAGGACCAGCTTTTTCCCCTGGCTGTACCCAGGCCAGCGCGGAACAGCCTCTCCAGCAGTGAGGCGGCCAGAGGCGCACAAACAGCGCTTTCACCGGCAGCGAGAGCTCCAAACGCACTTGCAAGACCGGCAGCCACGGACACAGAAAGCCTTTATTCAGTATTTCTTTCGTTTACGTTCAAGCCGAGCTCGTCTGTTCCTCACGCGACGGGCAGCCCCTCGCAGGGCGGGACCCCGAGGCGCCGCCTCACGCGGCCGGCGAGGCCCCGGCCCCGGCCCCGGCCCCCCCCCCCGCCATCGCCTCACACCCGCCGCACTCCGGGCGCGCAACTGCCGCAACCGCCGCTCACGCGCGCGCCCACGCGAGCGCCGCGCACGCTGCCCGGCACGTGCGGGCGGGGCCGCGCGGGGGGCGGGGCCGCGGCGGTTCCTCTGGCAACGGCGCCCGTTGGGGGCGTTGGGCGGCGCCGGGCGTGTCCTCAGTTATCATGGCGGCGGCGGCGACATCTCCCCGATCCTCTTTTATTAGCTGGGGCGCTAGTAAACTAATCAGGGAACAGTTCGGGCAGAGGCCATTTTTCAAGTAATAATGTTGTTACTGTGAAGGTCTATGGATGTAAGCAGAGTCCGCAGGGGAAGGCAAGAGCTTTTATTAGCACAGCTGATGCAAGTAAAAAACAAACAACAATGACAGACCAGACGGGCTTGCAGGCACAGCAGCCTTTCTTTGGCTCCACAAAACGACTTGAGCACCAGTAGTGCTTATCCCCCAAGTAGCATCTGCTGCGCATGTTGGATACCTGAACTTTATTCAGATGCTGCTAGCCTTCCCTACCATACCTGATGCATATGCAGTTCTTCCATTTACGTCTGTTCCCAAGGTGTACCTCGGAAAGCTGGAGGTCTTTGGCACCCTCTGGACCCTTGTGCTGCACTGAGCAGGGAACACACTAGCACAGCCTCAGCAGCTCTCCTGGTTTGTTTTCTGCTGCAGCCAAGGGGCTTTGATCAGCCATCAGTCCTGGTCACAGCATAACCCTGCTGCTGCTTACATGGCATAGCCCAGAGGCAGGAGCTGCCTGGGACAGAATTCACTACAGACAATGGGACCAGAAGAGAGCAGTACAAACCAGTTAATAGGACACATCTGTGCCCCTGCCCTCTCCGGGCCTCGACGAGTATCACTGCCTCCTAGTCAGAACCCAGCCCCAAAGCCTTTCACAGAGGTATATGCACAAATCAGCATGTTTTCAGTAGCTGAAAGAGATACACTCCTTTACTTCAAAGCTGTCAGCAGTGGCAGCACTCACCAGGTGGCAGGGAGGCTGTGCTGGAGGCACCTGTAGGACAACACGATAATTAGAAGATAATGCAGTCACCTGACAGGAGAAACCTAGATTCCTGCCTTGTTTGTGCATTTTACGTTACAAGCCCAGTAGAAACAAACAAATAATGGATGTTTACAAGACCTGGGGTATGAACTGGCACTCTGGTTTCCTCTTAGCCCAGATTTAATACCCTAATCAATAGGCTAAAGCTATTTCTCAGTACGTGTCTGCTTAATTATTCAGTGCAAACGAGGACAAGATCCACAAGAGAGATGAAATGCAGTTGTCTGAGAACTGCTTTGAACCAGGGCCTTCCCCCAGGATGTGGGATATGCAGGGACGAACCTCCTTGGAGGAAGAACATTCTATCCAAATCACCTACTGAAAGAGAAATGTTATAGTTCCCAAACTTTTATTTAAATGCAAGGCTATGCCTCTTCCAGCTGCAGCTTTATGAGAGAAGAATGGTGCCCTCTGTTGTTCTAGAGAGAAGCTGCTATGATTTAGGGGACTGAAAGCATGAATGTGGTTGCTTTTTCCAGTTCTACAGAATCTTACAGATGCTCTGGTTTTGGCATACACACAGTTTGCTGGGTCTGAAAACTAAATTAACTATACACAAGACTTTAGTTTCCAGAGTGAAGTCAGGAAGGAGACATCTGTAGAGGGGAATGTACCGACACAATGAGTAGGGAAAACCGGTTTAATATCAGGCTGCTTAAAAAGTAGAAAATACATGTGGAATAGACAGGAACTGCTTATTACAGGTGGTACACAGGCAACTAAAGAAGATGGGAACATGTGTGGGCAAGGATCAGAGTGAAAGCTGCCTGTGCATCCTTCAACAGCTGGGAGAGGAGTTACTATCGTCTAACAAGCTGCTGTCATCAGACGATGTTTGTGGGCACTCCTAGTCCATCAGTAAAGAAAAATGCATGTGTAAACACGGGTTGTTTGTGTTCCGGGCACAACACTGGGAAGGTGTATGTTTGGACTGCAGAACTGAGAAATAAGAAAGTGAAGATCTACCACCCGTCTGCCTGCAAAACACGAAGCAGCTATACAAAATGCCTAACACAGCTGGTCAGGGGTGCAAATTCCAGTTCTGTAAATTACAATGTAAGTACAGTTATTTTAAATGACCTTCGAGAGTAATCCGTATACCATGTCCCAGGAGCTATCTATGGGATGCATGCTCCCATCAGTGTCCTGCCAGGCCTCGAAGGCATTCCCAAGAGTCTAGCTGTTTCCTGCAATTGCTGAGCATGCTGAGTCTGCAATAACTGTTTTAGAAATACATTGTAATGTCTTGGGTTTGCCTGGGTTTAGTGACTCCATGGCCATACATTCAAAGGAGTAGAGGGCAATTCATGCGTCCATCAAAGTCAGTGACAAGGTACAACATCACTTTTGTTGTACTTGGAGATCATCTGTATCTTTTTGCTGAAACAAAGCTGCCTGGTCTGGAGCAGTGTGCTGGTGGCTGAGGGCTACCCTAGCCTTTTCCCTAGTGGGTACAGTCACACTGTTTACACTTGTACAAGCCTGTAAAGGGCTTCCCTTTAATGGAAGAGACCTGTAAAGGGCTCTTCCATTTCCATAGATGTTACCTGTGAATCCATGTGACAATGCCATCAAGATGGATGCTGCCTCTTTTGACTGAAGGCACCACTGCATTGTGAGTCTTGAGTTTCTGGCTGGGACAGAAGGAGCAGAGGAACAGAAAGACAGGTCAGAACCACTGCCCCATCACTTGTCACAACAGCACGCTGAGAACAGGAAACCTTTTTTTGCTTCTGATCGGTCCCTGTTACCAACAGCATGAACCAGGTGCAACTGTGATTCAGCCATGCAATTAAGAACTGCAGCAGGAACAGCCCTGTGAAACGCTCATTTTTTTTTTTGACATGTAGTTTCAAACCACTGTAGATCCTGGGGTGTCTTGAAATCAAAATATAGTTATGCCATGCACAGTTGTTGCTTCTGTTACAGGAACAAAATAAATGGGTAATTACAATTTGCTCTTTTTGGATTTGCTGCATGGCTTTCCTACCAAAGTAGGCAACTTGTGTATGCAAGAGAAAGCAGTTAGCTAGGTACAGTTACCTGAAAAAGTAGAAATCAGTCAAATTTTTATCCCCAGTTGCAGCTGCCCCAGAACTGCATCACCCAGATGGAGTTCCTTTTACAGTTACATTTTCACCTTCTGGTTTTAATCAGACATGGGAGCCATGAAATGCAGCGCACCCATCTGTTGTGCATCAGAGAGTGTATGCATTTCCTATATGAGCCAAAAGGAGACAGAATGATGATAGGAAGTTTTCACTTGCTCTTAGTTCAGGATCTAAGAATATTTTACCTCTTGAAGCTGAAAAAGTGGTGGAGGTAACTGAAGTCTTGATGATCTGCACTACAAGAAAACACAAACCTGATACTTTATAACAAAATAATAGTTTCACCTCCCTGAGCCTTAATAACCCAATCTGACAAGAGCAATAATAGTGTCTAGTGACTGACTACATGCACATGTATGTGTGTGCTCATATATAACAGACCTTCTTTCTTGGGACTTTTAGACTGTGTTCCAACAGTGAATGAAGATGCATCAAACATGTAGTTTCACTAGGTATTTACACTTCTCAGGCTACTGGGCCGTTGTGCATGTGCTTGCATCACGTGAAATATGTGGTTGTCTGCATTATTGCATGCCTGGGATAGACTAAGTCCATTTTTCTATCAAAGGAGAGATTTTCATAGAAGGAGGTGCTTCCAGCTGTACACTTTCTGAGGTGACTGTGGACAAAGGTAGCAGCAAGAACTTATTGAGCAGGATATGACATAAAGTGCCGTGGGGCTGATTACTCATTGCTTTGTCAAACACCTGTGGCTCACTAACTATAACGTAAGTGGATCAGATGGCAGTTCCTTAAAATGATCTTTAATCTCAGAACTGAGCAGAAGGGTTAAGTCTTTGTACTGAGCCTCGTTGAAGGTTGCTCATTCTTTACAGGTCTCCAGAGTAAGGGCAGCTCGACAGCTTGTTGAAGATTTTTTGGGGAAGTGCTTTCAGAAAACACATCAGAATCAAAAAACAACCCCCAAAAAGGCAGCCTTTTTGTACCATGTAACTCTTGTGCACTTTCCCTCTTCAGCCACTATAATACCAAAGGACACCTAGGTTTCTACAGACAATCATGAAATGGCAGCCTGTCACAGGGGATTACTAGTTGCTTGTACGTTCCTAGAACATCAGCAGGCCTGTGAAAATACTGGAACTTTTAGGACCAGCGAGCAAATCTACGCCTGCTCAGTCAATCATTTCTATTGATTAGCTACAACACACGTGCAAGTAGCACTTGGGAAAGGAGTTAGGCTGCCTCTTGTAATAGCATTGTTTTGGAAGAAGAATCAGTTGAACTAAAGTTGAAATAAGAGTTTTTGTTTGTTTGTTATTCTTTTACTTGCCTTTCCTTTGTATCCCTTTAGAAAAAAAAAATCAGTTTAAAGCTAAACAAGAATTCAACTTCAGAAAACCCCAGCTTCCCTCATCACACCTGCATCTTGCTCTTACTCTAAAGTAAAACCAACTCAGAGTGACTTTTTGTCATTCTCTGGGTACAATGAAAAAATATACTTTACTGCAATACTATCGAGATGGCACAGCCACGATCAGGACCACACTGGGCTAAGTACTGTTTGCCAAACAAATAGGAAACAAGACACCATTCCCCACAGGGCTTGCGGTATATATAGACAAAGTCAAAGGGGATGAAGCAGTATTATCTCAAGCTTACAGCTGGGGGACTCCAATCCAGAGGGATTATAGTAGCTTGCCCAAGGTCACACACAGGAAATCTGTGGCAGAGCTGTAAAGCGAAACAAGAGCTTCCCAGTCCCAGGCACAATATAATTTCAGAGACGGAATGCTTCAGCCCATGTCTGTACTGAAGGTTTTAGAAGGGCCTGAGCTCGCATCACAGAGACTGTGGGAACTGCATCAGCCACACGCATGCTGCAACACGGGCAGCTCTTTATAAGTATTATTGTGTCCTTCCTGCAAGAATGCATTTAAAGGTGGCATGTTGTGTATTTTACGATTCCCTATTGTGTGCTGTATGCCCAGAAAAGCTGCTTTGCAACATGGCTTTGTGACTGTGCTGTTCCAGGCATGTCAGCATGTGCTGCTGCCCTCTCGTGTAGACCTTGCTGTAATTGCAGTGATCTGACAGAGTCAAAGGGGGCACAACTATCTGGTGCCCTGCATCTCGTGTAGCCTTTTACACCAACGCACAGCTAACGGACACTGCTACCTTTCTCGTTCAGCTGTGTCAGTGTCTCATCCATGCTGGTTTTGTTCATGAGACAAGCTACATGACAATGGAGAATCGAGGTCATAGTCTTGGTAACCATGATGCAGATCGGCTAGGTCAAGATAACAGTTAAGACAACGTTACAGCAACAAAGCATGGTAAAAGGTCAGCCAGTGTTCTTGGGTTTCTCATCAGCTTTCCAGAAGGGCACTTCTATCTCACTGATCAAAGTTCACCTCAGGTTGATCCTGACTGCTAAAATCAAATAATCTTTTCTCACACATAACATTTAATCAAAAGGAGGTTGGTACACCTGATAAAAAGGGTGTATCGTTGCAGGTTGTGACAGGTACAAATTTATGAGAAGCTTCATGGGCAGCAACAAAGACATTCCAGTTATTCCCCATTTAAAGGCTGGCCTGCGTTTTATTTTAGCAACTGTCACTGCCTCTAAAGCTGGATGATACCCTTCACTTTCTATTACACAGGTAGTGAAAGGGGCTGCAGGGCAAGTAACTGGGTTACAGCTGTTGGTGCACATCTACCCCTCTCTACTTTTCTGTTTACCAGAAGCCTTCCTTTTTAAAATACCTAGGCAGCTAATTATTGGCAAAAGGGTTTTTGTTTGTTTTTAAGCAGACCATTCATATGCCCAGCTGGAACTGTTCTGAAGATTTTTCTTCAAACTTGCATTCATTAAAAAGAAACTTTTATTCCATCCACCTTGATCCAGGATTGAATATTAGTAATTTTATGTTGCATTTTCACACTAGACCTCCCAATTACTGTCTTCTTTTTTCCTGCTGCAGAGGGGTAAAGCAAGACAAAGTGCATAGCCAAATCAACAGACACAAAATAGCACATACAAAAATACACACAGAAGGGGGAAAACATAGCTGGAACTAGCATCAATTTATAGCTGAAGCATAGCATCAATTCCATATTTTGCAGTAACAGCTTAAATGAAAGCATGCTGTTGGGGAATGAGCCATAATGTATGCAACTAATAATGTGATTAAATGAGACGGGGGTGTGGGATATAGCTTATAACTGTTACAGGCCAAATACCATTCATCTGTGTATTACTGTTCAGGAACCTGTCCCGTTGAGTGAACTTCACGTTGTTTCCATAACTTTGCTTTTCCTTGATATACCTGTGACTTAGAGGACTGGAAACTGAAAGGTCATACATACTTAACTCATGTGGACCCAAGCAAAATCTAGAGACTGACACCCAACTGGCGACTCTTGCAGCTGAAGATCCCTTCTGGTGTAGCTGCCTTTCACCATTCAACCTCTGGATGACTAAACTAAACAGGTCACTCTGATGACCTCTCCCACAGCATAACAGAATGCAGAGATTCCTGCCGCCCTTCCACAGCCAGGGATTCAGATCAGAAAAGCATCTCCATAAAATAAAAACAAACACAATTTATTTTGCAAGAGAGGTGGACATCTCTTTTAGGCATGAGTCACTGCAGAGCTTATCACACACACAGGAGAGAAACACCAGGGCTGTGTGTACAACAACGAGGAAGTTTCTTGCCCCAGGGGACATGGACAGACCCACCAGAAGCAGCACATGGACACTGGCAGTGGCTGAGCTGATCAGACAGGTGGTAAGGGTGCTCAGTTAAGTTCATCACCTCTGCTTGCATCAAGTTCCTCGCTGCACTACCGCATTCTGAAGAGGCTCTTTCAAGTCACCCACCTGGCAGTTGCTCACACTTAACAAATCAAAGCCACTGGCTGGTGACCTGGCAGAACACAGACAAGGAATGCGTTGCAAAGGAGGGACACGGTGCACAGCATACCCACCTGGAAAAATCAAACAAATCAGAGCAGCTGAGACTGCCTCCATCCAGTATTTCTGGAGAAAGTGAATGATGAAACAGTGGCTGACCTAGAAATTACCATTAGCTACAATACCAAAGGTAGCAAATACATCATTTTCAAGAAAGGCAATAATGGGGACTGTCGCTTATTGTGTCGTAATTCAGACACTAGAGAAGTTAGTTGAAACAATCATTAAAAATCAGGTTTATAAGGAAATACTACCTAGCTGACAAGGGTGCAACAAGCAGAACCCAGAATGGCTTTTAAATGAAATGGACCATTGATCTGGTCTGGTTTTGCAACTCATTAGGGGTCCAGTTACACTAAGCTAGTTAGTGCTGCAGCAGTCATGCACAAATAGATCACTTTGTTCTATAAAGGAAAGCAAAAGATCAGAACCATTAGCTGTGCCACTGACTCTGCTGAGGGTGCTGGGAAACCTTGGTTACCACAGAAAGCAGGCAGTTGACTTGGACAGATGCAGAAAAGGGCATCTTTCAGGAACAGAGGTCCTCTACAACCTACATGGTCCTTCCAATACGAATGCCACTTGCTAGGGTTTCAGTAAAGCTCATGGCATTGCCTTACTGCCTGTCCACAGTGCTACTACTGTTAGCTCAGCAAATGAGATTAGGTTCCAGCTGGTTTAGGAAAAGATGGTTGGTAGGATATTAGACTACGGACTTATATATGGATAGCTTAAATAACAATTCCCTGGCTGTGATGAGTTCCTTGCCTTGATCAACAAAAATAAACTCAAGGGATCTTCACAGGCTCTGGTGTCTTCAGCACAAGAATTCAGCCTGAACCCAGCCTTCAGTTCCTTGTTCAAAGCTTGATTTCTTCCTGCTGAAGCATGTGTGCACCTTTTTTTTGTGTGTGCATGTATGTTTTTTTTTTCTTTTCTGTGAAGATTCTGTCTGTTCAATTCCTCTCCTTGATCATCTCCAAAGAAACCCCTGCCTCTCTGCTTTAAAAGTTAAACTTCGCCTGAGTTGCAGACCAATTCTATCATTTTGGGATGAATATTAATCTTAGTAATAGCTCCTCATGTGAAAACAAGCTCCTCCATCTCTTCCAGTTCCCAGGCAGCATTTATACTGAAAATATAGTTTGTGCACACTTTCTGATGAAGGCCTCATGCTGACCATCTGCGTGTCCCTTGCCCCCAAGTAAATTGCCATCTGGGAGCATTCAGCACCCTAATGCTCAACATAAGGCCATTTCTGGAAGCATTTGAGGTCTGGACATCACCTTTTTCTTTGATGGACACAGTTCCAGTAGCCATACGCGAGATGTCTGCGAGATGTATAGTGCAATTCCAGCAAACCATGAACTGTAAAGACCCAAAGTTTCAGAGGGGAATTTATTGTATGGGAGCATATTCAATATCTTTCATCAACCGTTCATGAGAATAATCAAAAATAGAAGCTTTTATAAATGACAAAATATAGTTACACATAGTACAGATTTTCATCCTGCACTGAAGCAGAGCAGTAATCAAATGCTCATTTATGTTTTCACAGTTAATTGGCATTGCTTCTCAATGTTAAAGCTTCAGCAACTCAAGTCGTCCAGTTAGAGACCCATTAGTTTCACTGGGTGACCATATTCGTGAAGGTGAATGTTATTCTCTGCATTTTGATACCCTCTACTAAATACAGTGGCCATACTTGAACCGTCTCAGAACCCTCTGCCCATCTCAGAACTCTTTGAATTTTCAGAGGTACCTTCAGAGGTACTGGCTATGCTTGAAATGAGACATCTTTGCTGCAACATAAAGATTTTTCCATCAGAACACACTTTTAGGCCCAGTTCAGAAACACATCTATGGAATTCTCAAGAATGTGGTCAAGCCATATTTGGTTCAAAGGGCCCCAGATCTTTACAACCACATCTACTCGCTGTGTCCCTCATAAGCACTGCACACTAGTCACAGAATTTCTAGGTTGGAAGAGACCTCAAGATCATCGAGTCCAATCTCTACCTAACGCTAACAATCCCCACTAAACCATATCCCTAAGCTCTACGTCTAAACGTCTTTTAAAGACTTCCAGGGATGGTGACTCCACCACTTCCCTGGGCAGCCTGTTCCAGTGTCTAACAACCCTTTCGGTAAAGAAGTTCTTCCTAACACCTAACCTAAAACTCCCCTGGCGGGAGTTTTACGATGCATTACATACTCCTGGCAGGAGTAGTACAATGCATTAGCCAGTATTTGGTCACACATGTAAGTTGCTTGCAAGATGGCAAAGGATTCGAACATTCTTCAGCACTTCATCTACTCAAGGCCTAAATGCATTCACTGCATGCATGTATTTATGTATATACCACACACACATACCCTCAACCATTCCCACAACATTATTGCAACAATTCTTCGCTGGTATAACAGTTTATATAACAAGTTTCACTTCTTTAGCTTTATATAAACATATAAAATAGGTCTGAAGAGAGCTAGAACAGCTTTCAATTAGTCACTATATCAGCATTGAAAGCTTTATTTTGAAAACTTTAAGCAGCAATACTGAATAAATAGACAGAATGATTGTTTTGTCATCTCCATACAACTGATGGCCTTCATCCAAAACATTAAAATACTGTAGCAAATAGAATAAACATGCATGTTTCAATGTTCTTAAAAAAAAAAAAAAAAAAAAAAAAGTGTAATATAAAAGTAACACTTTAACACTTATTTTAATACAGTACAGACTATTAGAGACTATTTTCTGGAAAAAATATCTGAATACAGTTTTGTTATTTACATGGATCATTAAGGCCCAATTCACTCAAGTTAATGCACATCAGGAATTTATATGCTTCAAGATAACTCTCTAAAAATGACAAGATCAATATTTTGCTCATACTCATATGATCCCAGTTCACTAAAATAATGCAATACTCTTCACAATAAAAAGAAGGCAATTAGTGCCCCAAGAGGAGACTTATTTCACTAAACGATCTTTTCCCTCTTACTTCACAATTAAAACATGTTTGCATATTGCTAATGCTAGTGATAGGTCTCTTGCTGAAGAACTTTCTTCCAACTTGCTAGGGTTTAGAAAAGCAAGTAATCTCAAAGCTATCAGCATTTTCAGAAGCAATTCAGGCACTTGGGAACCTAAGTCCCACTGAAAGGTAATGGGAGGCAGGTTCCTGGCTCACTTTTCAAAGTGGGACTTGCATTTCTCCGTTGCTTGGGCATTTAGGATGTTTACCTCAGCCTTACCCTATGGGCTTGCCAAACAGTCACTCTCCCCTTTTTCCCCCAACAACATAGCATCACCAGTGAAAATAAACTGTATCCTCACAGATGAGAGAGGTAACAGTTAATTATCATTAGTAATAAATTACAGGAGTTTTCCATATAAATTCCCTGTGCACTGGAAAATAGTGCTTGTGTATTCAACTATTTAAAGCAAACAAAAGAACTATCATGCTGGCCAGTACATAATATGGCACTTGTTAGAATTAACATGTGTAGCTTCCTTTTTGCTAATGCCCCATGAGGAGGTTTGAAACACTTCTGAAAATGAAATTTTCTATTTTTGTAAAGAAAGAATGAGGTTCTGTAGTTGATTAGAAGCAAAACTCTTACCACCATAATGTGAGGAAATTTTATAACTGTAATACATTATTCAATTCACATTTAATGCAAGGGCATGCCATTTCTTTTTGGTTTATTTACAGAGAGGGTGCAAATGCTACAAACTTTAACCTGGGTGAAATTTAATAAGCAACAGGAGGGGGGGAAGAAGGGGGCATGAATTTGTCACTGTCTCACAAATGTTCAGATACGAACGCCTCTACTTACCCACAACAACAGTGGTTGAAACTGTAAACGTTTTCTAGATCACCTTAACATATGCTAAAGCCCTGATATGGAGGGTCCACTCAATGATGCAGTGGTCCCTCCTGAGCCAGCTCCAGGCTGGCCCTTCTGTCAAACGGCTGCTGCAATCAGCAGATACCTTTAAAAAAAAAAAAAATTAAATGGGAAAATCCTTCCTAGGTTCTATTACGAAGCTGTAACTCAAGACTTCCAAAGCTGCTCCTCCCCTTCCTTTAAATCCTTTTCCTCTTCTCTCCAACCTAAAGAACAACCTGGCAGAAAAAGAGGGCAGCTTTTATGATCCAAGAGTTCAATAACTTCAAACTGGTATCTGTGGGAGACGGACCAGTTACTTAAAGTATGACACAAGCACTAGCTGGGTAAGTACACTAATCTGCCTTAAAATTGCTTCATCTCAGTACAAGGCTGAGATTGCAACAGGCTTTTCCTTGTGTCCCCCTGTGCCCCCATGCAGCATAATTCGGGCCAGACTTTGCAAGGTGCTGAGTGCCTCAGTTCTCTAATGTCAAGAGGAGGTGCTGAAGATGCAAGATATCCACTGGAGACGGCCATTTTTTTTCTGTAAATTGAACCCAGAATGTAAGGCATATATGCTCAAGTACCTTGGACAGATATCGTCCCCAAACTACGTATATTTTACACTTTTTTAATATATATATATTTATATATATATATACACATTCTCTTTTTCATACAAAGTTATGGGCACAGTAAACATGAGCACAGAATTGTGATAACTAACAGTAAAATCTGTGAGCACTGCAAAGATTACTCGGGTAGGAACATCTCATTTTCCAGTTACTCACAAGGAAAAAAAAGAGACCTGATAATTTAACCATTAAAAATTCAGAGTCCATTTGGAAAGGTCCTTTATATATTCACAGCCTTATCTGTTGCTGTTAGTCTAAATACAGCAGCATTTTTAGAATATATGATGCTATTAATAAGTGGAAAGGAAAAATGCATTAAACACTCAGGAGTCCTTCATCTACTATATCTTATAAAGCTTCCATTTGTTGCTATGACTAGGACTTTCCTTTTTTTTGTTGTTTCTTTTTCTTTTAAAAAAAGTTCCTTTTTTAAAGCCCCCCCTTCAAAAAAAAAAAAAAAAAAAAGGAAATTTAAATTAACATTTATCTGCACATCAGTAAATTGACACAAGAGGATGCTAGGAGTTTAAAATTCTTCAGCATTTTCTATGGCAAAAAGCTGGGAGTTTCCTACCAGTGGTAAAATCCTCACCTAACAAAAGGCATCAGGAGTTTTGTCATTTTGCCACCCACTGAAGTCTGGGGTTACCCTTTGCATTTATGTGCTGGGGACCTAAGTATTAAATACTGCAGTGAACATACTGTGAGTCCTGTCATGTCAAGGTGAACTCAAATGTGTGGATGATAGTTTGAGTTCCTACTAAAACAGCAATCCAAATGCAACTAGGTAAGGCCCACCCATTCTCTGACTCATCCACAAGGCTGTAGCCTCCTAATGTATATCAAGTGTCTCACTGATGCCAGAAACTCTCTCTGGAAACTTGGTGTGCACACTCTCAATCAATGTCAAGGCCTATAACCAACGTGCTACTTGGTAGTATCTTTCTTTCTGCACAGAAGCCATTTTGTCAAAAACTTTGCTTAGCTTTGATTGCATTATAGTGACATCAAGATGTAATATTATCACTTTTTTTGTTGTTGTTGTTAAAATAAAAAAATCCAGATTTCCAAATTTCCTTCTTGTAAGCTTCATGATCTATAACTGACTAAGTAGAAATACATCTTTCAAAGGGGCTAAAGCCTACCATTTATTCCTGGGGACCTGGAATGAAATCCTGGCCCTGCTCAAGTCAGTAGAAGCTCTGCTATTCACTTCACAGGACTCTGCCAGATTTCTTCCCTCCACAAAACTTGAGTGAATTCTGGAAAGCTGGAAGAGGATGCTCATTTGTGTTGTTTTGTTTTCTCTCCTCCAACAGCAAGATTTATTGCAAAACAAGAACACTGTAATGGCTAGTGGTAAAAATAAAGTACAAAATCACACACAGTGAAAGCCTCCTACTCTCTTTTGGTGAGATAAATGAAGACAATTTCTTACTTGTTCTTTTCTCAAAAGGCATATACAATGTGGCAAAATATTTCAAATATACATTCTATATAATAAAATATCATCTAACTAGTGCATCCTCAATCATATGCTGTAAATATTCTTACCAAGCCAAGGTTTAAATTCCACAAGTCTTTTTAACACTAGGTGCTTCATTCAAGGCAGACTCAACAGCAAGTAAATCGCACAGACTCACTTTTCAAGCCTTAAAAGGTAGCAATGGATGGAACAGGACACACGACCCACAACAGAAATTAACAAAGTCAGTGGTGAGAAACCATCTTAAATTTCAGCACTCAAAACAACTCTCTGCATTGCAAGTTGTTGTACTTGATCAAATGGTGGATGTTTGTACACGCAAGTTAAAGTCACCTTGTCAGACGGATGTACAACCATACATGATTATTCACAAGTTAAAAATAAAAAAATATAAAAGGTCAACATTCACACGTCCATTGATTAAATGGAATAAATTAAACCTCAGATCAGCTGCATACATGGTTTCCTTCACCCTCAGTCTTTTATTTATGCCTATACATGGAATAACACTTTCCCGAACACTTCTGAAGTAGCAAAAACAAATGAAGGTTTTTGCACTCTAGCTGTGTGACAGCAAGTTCATTGTTGCCAATTAAGAATTGAGACAGTTCCTGTCTCTTTAGCATCAGTGCACAGGGTATGGCTCCAAGTGGTATGTTGGAGGAAGAAAAAAAACACATGGTGGCTTAACAGAAAAAAGCTTCTTCCATTCATCATTGGCAGAATAAAACAAAAAAGTGTATCTTGTCCAGGGTACCTTGCTAGGTCCTCTCCAGAAGAGGTATATACTGTCATACGTAAATGCCCTCCGGGTTAAAACCAGACGACAAGGGATTCTGCAGAATCCGAAGGTTACTGGGGAGCTGCCTCGACGAGCCAGGGCGCTTCAATGACCCAGACTGAAATGTTGGCTCTGCACAAGAAAGACAGCAATTAGAAAAGTCATCATCAAGAGCAGCATCCGTAGAACACCTGTCTTCTTCCTGCTTAGTTGTGCAGTTAGTGCAGGTTAGAAAAAGAATACCACACACACCAAAAAACCCAAATACCTGACTAGGAAGCGATGAGATCTGAGGTGCACACTTCCCACTCATTTCAAAATAGAGGTATATCTACTCAATATAATTACCCTTCCACAAGGAACACATACACATGCAGTACATTTATGTAGCAATGTGCAGAAAGAGCTTGTACCTGTACATAAACTCAACGCTTCCTGCACACTTGAAAGAGAAACTTCATACTCTTCAAGTGCTGATGTTTAAGGCCTGGTTGTTTTGTCTCCTCTTCCCACCTTCTTACCCTACCAATGCCTTTTGGTTTGAAAGTTTACAGCTAAAGGGAATGCTGAGACAAACAGGTCTCTGTAAGCAGACCACTAGATAAGGCACAACACAGCAGAGGCTGAGCCACAGCAAAGAAGTTTCTGCTTGTGCCAGTTCTTGCATGCATTTAAAGTGCTCCCATGTTCCTGAGCAGAAAATTCTGAATTCAGCTGTGGGCATATGCAGAATGCACTGATCTCACCGCGGGCAAAGTCAGTCTGTACGTGCTGTAACAGCCATCTGTGCAGGACTTCTGGGTGCCTGACCGCCCAGCTGGGTTAGATCCTATTCCCATGCAGCTGCTGTCTAGGATTTCTTGAGATCCAGATGCATTCCTTTTTCTAAACTGACAACATAACCCCCAAGAAGAGGAAGAAACCAGATGACGAGCAATGTCAGACATGCAACCACCCTACGTGCCTGCTTACGTGCCTGCAGCCACGTTGGCCATATTTGAGAGATAATGGCCTAACACACTACAGATAGGACAAACACAGGCTTAGGCACAGTAGGAGAGAAGCTACCAACATACTGTGCTGTATTTATAGCTTTCTAAACCCTTGAAATTAGGAGAAATATTTCACACCATTCTCCATTAATATTTTGCTAGCTTCTTTGCTAACCAAGCGTACACTTGATGTGTGAGGACTAGCAGTAATGCAGCAGGTACACGTGTTGTCATCCCCTTCTCCCTCCCACCAAAACCATTCTGAGCATTGCACCTCTCTCGAGCTCCACATGTGGGGCCTCCACCTCAATGGGGTCTGCAGGCAGCACCGTGACCTTCGTTCCTGTTTGCTGGATAAACTGTTGGAGATTGACCTGTCGCAGCTCCTTTGTCAGTTGCTCCAGTTCTTGTTCCCTGTCCTGCCAGGAAAGAGAAAATATCTGCTGAGCAGCAGCAAGCAAAAAGCAGCATTTCAAGACTGTTTGCAATTGGACAACATGCAGTTCCTCCTTTCAATGAGAAAACTTCTGTGTGTGTTTTATGTTTTGTTTTTTTTTAAATTCAAATGCAAATGAAAGCATTGAAAGCTGTTTTACTCTTGCAATTTAGAAAGCAAGTCAATGCTCACTACTACTTCTTACTTGGGGTTACTAGTGGCCTATTTATATTGCTTTTTGAATGACTAGTGGATGTTTCTTATCACCTCAGAAAAGCAAATAAAAGTGTGGGGAAAAAAAAAGAGCAAGCTCTGCCGAAAGTGCCCATCACAACATGGATAGCTCATTTAGCTCTTCTGTTCCTAAAAAGAGAATACTTCCTCTCTCTTCTTGTCCTTTGCATTTTCTACGCTGAGTGTAAATTCTGATGGACAAAACTGTCTCACTCTGCTAGAAACCCTAGCAGAGTGAGGCCAAATCCTGGCTAGTTGTCCAACCCTGCACAAGTACGAAGGATGATTATTTAGGCTCTCCTTCAATGCTTTGTAATTCTTGGAATGATATGCAGCACCTACAGCTCCAACAGATGATGATAGTCTTGCAGTAGGATTTTTCTTCCACCCCAGACCCAGCTTCATTAGCAGAAGGCTGCATGGGGATGCCTTCAACAGCCAGGATGGGCTTTGCCTAACTGGCCACACAAGTGATGGGCTAGCTAGCCAGGCAGCACATCCACAGGCATTTCCATTCAGTGAATACTGCTGCACTCCCAAAATACTGTTTTGGTGACACAGGGAGGTTGGGTCACCCTTATTTTCTCTAATTATCTGGTGTAAGCAGAATTATATGTGAAATTACACAAGGACTGGGGGAGAAAAGCTTTGTGGATCTGTTGTAGAAATAGTCCCAGACAGCCCTTATTCACTTCAATCTTGCATCATGGTTGCAATTTAATTCTACAGTTAGGAAGAAAATTGACCAAAGTGATCTGATATTTAAATTAGGACTTTGCAAGTGTCAATGGCTTTGTCACTGATGCGTTTTTGCCTGAAAGGTTCAATCAACGCAGATTGTGTGGTTGGTCCCAACTCTGAGCTACACTTGCTTCCATTCATTTGCTATAAGCTTTCAGAGGAACTGGACTGAGAAATGGGATCAGGCCATCTCCAAACTTTAGGATAATTTTACAGAAAAATTCTTCAATTTATTTTAGACCTACAACTGGGCACTTAGGAGACAAAAAAAAATCTCACTTGTCTTTAATTACTACAAGGCTAATTCTGCAGTGCCACATTTTATGAGGTTGGAACAAAGTTGCCACTGAAGAGAATTCAGCTTAAAAAAATAATCACTGCAATATGCAGGGTAACAGAACATGATAAATAATTTGTTCTTGACATTTCTCAACTCTCTCAGGAAATAAGCTAAAAAATGCTAAGTATTGCCCCCAAATCCTGTTGATTTAAGATGTGAATTTTATATCTACCTGTGAAACCTTAGTGAGATCTTTTACTTGAAGTAGTATGGGGGGTTCTTTTTTTTATTTTTTTATTTTTATTTTTTTTTGATTGGTGGGTTGGTTTTGCATTCAACATCTTTCTCTAGAAAAAAAGGAGAGCATAATTCTGCATCTAATCCATAACTGAACATAGCCTCATATTTTGGAAAGCTATCTCTACTGGGGGGGGCAGGAGGATGGTAAAGAAAAGGAATGACATAAGAGGTAAGGCAAATCACCCGACATTTCTGAAAAGTCTACTAAAAATGCCAGCTGTGTTCTCATCACTTTCAGTATAGTGAACTAACATTTTCTTTCATATTGAAAGGTCTAAAAACCCCACCTCAACTTTTCTAGTTTCATATCAATTAGTTCTATCAGTGATAATATTATTTAACTTTCAGCACGCAAGAAGCTATTTCTCTATTCCTAGCTCCCAAAACTATGTAATACAGAGCTGAATTTATTTCATTCTGATCTTCCAGATCAATGCACCTTTAAGTTTACAACAAGCTTGAAAGACCTGAACTTACCAGGAGCTTCCATAAGAAAGTGAAAACCTTGCCTACAAAAGGAATGAAACACAGAACATTTTGAACATAATCATAGCCTCAGTGAGTGTTATTGAGGACTCAATAATTTCAGTTAGCAGAAATCTGTATGCATAATTTCTCTAGGCTAGAAAAATATGGCCAAAACTGCTTACAGTTTTCATCTGTTTTGCTTTAGGTGAAAAAATCACATTTTTCTCACTCATTTTGTAAAGACAACTTATACACACGTGGTTCTGGGTGCTCAGGAGTAAGGATGCAAAATCCCATTACATATTTACAGTGGAATTATCTGATTGCAACTGCAGCCCTGTGAAATACAGTGATTGTGAATCCCAGGAATACTGCCAGAATCACAACTCAAATGGATGTGTTGGTTCCTCAGTCTTATCTTACGTGGTACGTTAAAAGTCCAGGATTTGATCCCCAGAGTTACAATCTCTCCTTCACCTCTCTGCTAGCAGCTGTATTTCCATTTATATTTATTCTTTCGTGCTCTATTAAATTCCAAGTGATATCATCAGCTCTTGAAAGGAAGTAGAGACTGGATTCTCTTGTGACACGTGCCACAACTGCCTGATGTGGAGAGAAAATCCTGAACACTGGCAAGCTGGACAGGAAAAGGGAGATGCTGCTCTTTAAAACAATGTCCCTGTAAGATAGCAGCTGTTTTAACTCTTACATCCATCTACTATCCAGATGCTGCTTTTGGACTGTACTTTTTAATTCATCATCTTTGGTAGCAGAAATAACCAACAATCCGAAGTTTAGCTTCGGAAAAGGCTATGGTGGTGCCAGTTTCCCTGAAACTTAATATGATGCACTGATCTGCCAAGAGCTGGGGCCTAAATTCTCAAGTTATCTAACCCTAAATCAACAGGGGCTTGAAGACAAATGCTTTTAAAAGAGTTCGGCCAAGAGCACTATGGTCCTGTTCAACACCCTGCAGTACAACCATCCCTCGGCTAGCGCTGAATGTGCTATTGTTCATGCAAGAGATGATATTTTTTTTGAGCTGTGGAACAATGCAGACTCACCAGCGTAACAGTGCTACACTGAGGTAATGAACACTCCCTCACAGCATGGCAAAGGGGCCAGATGCATTGCCATGGATGCGGCTGCATTGCCCTCAGCTACTTTGGCTGATACTAGCTCTGGTATTTTGCTATCACAGTCCACTGCATGGTGAAGATATGCTCTGAATGATTTCTCAGAGGTCACTGGGCAGTCAGTGAACGGCAGCAAACATGGGCTCTAACTGATGGGGAAGGAACTTAGCCTGCATGTGAATAAGGAGAGGTTGTCTGTGATAGATAAAATTAAAATTGACTGTTCTTCAAAGCAATCTGAATCGGAATTTGAAAATGGAAGCAACTTTTTCTTCCTTTTACCCAAGTTCACCATAGAAAGTTTCTTATGCATTCCTTTGTCAGCTTGAAATCTGTACTAGAAAAAAAATGTTATGATCAGGTTTTTGACTTCTGCTTAGCCATAGATAAAAAGGTTGTTCTTACCTGTAACCGTTTGGTAGCTTGGCCCAGAGATCTTTCTACAGCTTTGATGCCGTTTTCCAATCGTAAACTTTGCTGGCCCTGAATATCAATTTCACCTTTCACCTTCTCAATCTTTTCTTTGACCTCTTCTTCATTCACTTGGGATTCTTGAACTTCCCGATGTAACTTCTCCGCTTCGAGGCCACTCTCCATATTGTGGATCTGCAACACGTAGTCCTTCAGCTTGCTCTCGCATTCTAGGATCCTCTGCCTCATCTCCTGGAGCTGCTCCTTTAGCTGTTTCTCGTTCTCTTGCTCGATCTGCAGCTCGTTTTCCCAGAACTCTTCCTCCTCGATCTCTACTTCGTTTCTTTTGATCTTCTGCTCTAGCTTGAGGATTTCTTCCTCCAGACTGGAGTTGTACTTCTGCTCCCAGTACCGGATCTCTGCCTCGTTGGACTCCAGCTGCTTCTCAATGCACTGCAGTTTATCTGTCTGGAGGTGAATCAGCTTCTTCAGCTCTTCTGCCGTCGTTTTGCAGTTGTTGAGCACCTTCTGCTTGAACTCGGACTCCTTACTTTTACCGAAGATGTCCATTAGCCCCTTCGCCCCACCAGTGAAGGTCAGGGACTTCCTTTTCGGCTCCCTCCGCTTCATGGCTTTGTCATTTGGGGGCCGCAGCTTGGCCAGGGGTGGCAGGCTCTGCCGGTACAAAGTCCTCTCGGGGCCGCGAGCCACGCTGTCCGAGGTGGGCCTCTCACTCAGGGAGGGCCCGGTGCGGCGCAGGATCAGCTGCACGTCGCTGGCGTACTGCCCCCACTTGTTGAGCGACACCACGGGGTTCTCGTGGGGCGCCAGGTGCCGCTCGGTGTCCCGCCACTTCTCGATCAGCGCGTAGCGACCGGTGCGCCCTGAAGGGACAGGAACAGGGACAGGCGTCAGCGGCCGCGCCGCCAGGGGGCGCCGCCGCCCTGGGCAGGGCAGGGCAGTGCCCGCCGCCGGCCCCATCGGCGGCTCCGGGGGGCCCTTCCCCGGCACGGCCCGCGGGGCGCCCCCACGGAAGGGCGGACGGACGGACCCACACCGCGCGGTCTCCGTCGTGAGGGCGAAAGCCCACGGCGTCGCGGGCAAAAAGGTGCCGAAAATCGACTGGTTTTAAAGCACGCGTTATCCCAGGGGATTTTGGAACGGTTCTGCGGTTAACGCTAGCCCTAAACACATAGTTTGCTATTTTAATGCCATACACATATCCACTGCCACGACAGGCCATCATTTAAATGGTAATTTATGTCAGCACATACACGCTTGAAATGCCAGTCATTTGTGCAACTATGAGGTGGGGGAGTTGGAATAAAGGTAATTTATCCATCTGATGTGTTTTGTTCGCTTTCTCCACCTGCCTAGCCAGTGCACGTTCCCCCAAGGCACAGTCTTGGGCTGGAAGTCTGCCTCTGGCCTCCAACCACAACACTCGCACAGACTCCCCACCTCCAGTCCGTAGGAGGCAAGCTCTGCCACACCAATTGACACATGGTGTAGCCCCCTAAAATCTGCTAGCATCAGACCAGCCTTAGAAAGAGCTCCCCAGGAGAACGGGTAGTTTGCTGGAAATGGCTCCTCTGATCTCACTTTCTCACAATTAGTTCATGATGAAGACAACAACAAAAATCAGCTTGACAGGCACAATCTAGAAAGCAGATTGCTTTGGCTGGTGGATCACACCAGCAATAGTTAGCTGGCCAAATAAGAGGCCAAAGCATCCACATTCACTTCCAAGTTAGGAGTGAAAGCTCAAAGAAGATGCAAAGATTTAAATGATTGAAGTCAGCAAAACAGGGCAAGCAGCATGGAAACATTCCACCTCCCCTAATGCCTTATAAATAAACGACTTGAGGTAAGCACTGGGGAAAAATAAAAGTCTATCGATAAACATACTACTGTGCTTAGCCCACATTTTCAGAAACAGATCTAAAAGTTTACTGTCATAAACTACTTCAAAACCAAGTTTATTATGCCAAGATACAAAGTCAGATGTTATTTATTTGTTTGTTTCACCAACCCACAATATTGTTCATTGACCCATTAAGATTTATGGTTTGTAGTAGGCATCAGTGTTATTATAGGAAAAATAAACCTAGTGCTGTTTGCCACAGTGTACTAACAATAAAACCCCAAGGAAGAAAAATGAAATAAAAGTGTGCTACAGATCCTAGGACAAAGGTTGTATTTTCCACTCTATTTTGTTAATCTTAAAAACTTTCAGCTTTCATCTTGTAATCATGGTAATGCTACTAATGTTCTTGTTGTGTCAGAAACAGCCAGGTTCAAATAAGTCTTAAAATTGTAATTAGAGTACCACTAGGGGAGTGGTCAGCATGCAAGTTCTATTCACTTTGCTACTAAATGCACTGCTTAAAAGAAACATAATAAGAGGCAAAATAGAAAAGGGGGGAAGGGAATAAAGCTAGCAATCTCAACCAAAAATGAAAAAGGGAATTAAGCAAAGTGCTTGCCAAGAACTATTTCCATCTTAGATCAGGATTCCAAATCAACATGCAGTCCTAAATAATGAACTCCATGCTGAAGAGCCACATAAAGGAAAGTATTTAGTAAAAGTCATATTTACACAGTTCAACAGCCACACCTGGAGTTCAATACTAGTCTAAAACAAAGCTGTCCTCATCTGAGATCATTACCTAGGTTTACTCTATTCAGGCTATTTATGACAGTGTTTAACAATACCTAGAAAACCACAACAGTGATGTTTGCTTGCATTAGAGGGGATTAATTCACAAATTAAAGGGTGAGTGAGCTGATTCAAAACTAATGACAGAATATTTAAGAATACAGGTATCCTTATAACAAACTGCTATTTTTGAAGTGCTACCACTAGCAAGGAGAAAGCAGGTTGCTTTGATTGTTGACAAAGAACAGTGCAACGCCTGTATGCTGCTTCTTGTCTTGTATGTTGTCCAAAAGCTTTCTGAAACAGACTTGTTTGTGTTTATGCAGCAGAACAACTCAGCCCTTCCTTATTCACACAAACCTTATTTAAAAAATGAACTTGTTAGTTTTACTTATGTTATGTGCCTCACATAAGCAACGTACAACATACATTAAACCATACGGTGTTTTTACAAGCTATATATTCCATACACTTAATCTCATGCAGATTTATGAAGTATCTTCAGATAAAGCTAGATAAGCAGTGGAGCAGACTATTCAAGAAGCTGACACAGCACAGCTTTATTGTACCAACGTTCACAGCAGGTACATGCCTTGTTAGTGGATCCCTTACAACGCCTGAAAACAAACTTTTTTAGAATGTATACTATTAAAACACATTAGATGATTTTTTATTATTTTTTTTTAATACTTTACCAAAATGCCATGCCAATGAGAATGGTAGAGAAAACAATCCAGTCAGCCCAAACCAAGCACCATCAGTGCTGTATTCTACGCTTTCCTCCTCAGAAAACAATGATTCAGGGACTGGAGAGAAGCAGAGAGCCTCTACATCCCATTCACTGCCCAACTAGTTCTCATTAATATTCTGTGCTGGTCTGCTGAACCTGACATGGACCACGTAACATTGCCATCTCAAAACAGTCATCAAGAATTCATGTCTGTTTTGCAAAACAATGGATTACAAACTATAACAAAGTATGTATATATTTACATACATAAAGCACCTTGCATCTGCAGGAAGGGTCAGTGTCAAGGTTAACAGGTTAAGTTTATACCTAAAGCTACCTTGGCATGAAAACTTATCACAGGCTCTATTAATAACGGAATGTCTTCAAAACAATCTTTTATTTTAAAAGGGAGAAATAGATCAAAAAAGGAAATATGGACTCCAGAACTCTGACAGCCTGCAGTGAGTCTGGGTACACTGTTTTGAACTCAGCTCTTTCTAATGCTATCGGGTATCACTTGAGCCATTAAAGAGCTCACTACAACCAGTATCCTGTACTAACCTCTGCTTCTCTGCACAGCCAGACACCACAGATTTCAATGCCCATGTCATGTGCCTGACTGAGGTAGTCTTAGTTTGAGATTGACCTAATTTGGTAATTTAAACACTGATTTCATTACAATGAACGGTGATTAAAATATTGAAACACAGGAACAATATAATAGAGCATTTCTTTTTAGACTCTCAAGGGATGGACTTCTTAATTACACTCCATGAATATAGTAGGACACACAACTATTATTCACTTTAAGCTTCTCCATCTGCTTTAATATTTGCAGCTGAAAAAGAACACATGAACGACTATTTCTGCTGTCAAAAATGAAAAATGAATTCAAAGGAAACTAGTAGCAGCAATGTTTCTCATGCAACACTTTTGGAAGGATTCTAACTTGAGAGGTCATCAATACTGCTTTTCAGTACAGGAATGAATCATCCCTTCACCCCTTCCCAAAGGGGCATGAACCTTTACACAAAAAGCATTTCAGGGACAGGCGCATCACTGCATGCAGGTAGCACAATATACCGTGTAAAAACAGAGCTCTTTGAATTACCGTTCTAGTCAGGCCATATGAGGTTATTTCAATAATTTTAATAATGAGGTTATTTCAAGCACAAAGGCTCATCTTTTCTTTAATTGTCTTTTCTGCTTCATGGCTAGGACCTACAGCACTGAGTCAGTACAGGCAGGTGAGGCTTTGCTCTGGTCTCAGATTACTTCTGGGAAGGGTAGGGAGACAAGCACTCATTCCCCATGGGGAGGGACCTCTCCTTCCCTACGGAATAGGCCTGAGTGGGCAAGAGCAGGCCTCTGTCACCAGAGGCCACACAGCTGCACTTCCAGCTTCCCCTCTTCTGACCAGAGCTCTGGGAGGCACTGATGAACACACCCTCTCCCCAGTCTGGGCCTTCTTGGCTTCCCACAGCCCCAGGCAGGATGCTGTCTTCCTGAACAAAGCAATAAAAAAAAGAATTGTACATGGGGAAAATTTTGCAGGCACTCTTAACATATGAAACACTTCAGAGAAAATGCTCTGCCTTACCAAGGGACAACATCATCAACTCCTGAATCTTTAATGGCTCTGATGGAAAAGTAATTGGTGGCTATTTTAATAAACCCAGTATGATTTGAGCTCAGTATCTGTAAAATATGAAGCTCACATTTCATGCACTATGTGATACTTAACATCCATAGCAAATTTAAAAAAAATCATTCCAGCTACCTCAAAACTCATTAAGTACACAAGAATGATTAGAAATATTAAAAAAAAAAAAAAGTCTTTAAAACAGAGGTTACAGAGTTTGTGTTACTCAGGTTTCTTAACTCATGCCATATTTTGCATACGCATGTATCCATACCATAGAAAACAAGGAAAATCAGAGTGGGGGTCAAAGTCCTAGTAAAACATGCCCACAGAAATACATAAAATATATTTCATATATAATGACAGTGAGGCAGTCTACTTGGTTCAGTACGACTAGCTGTGCTTGCAATGCATTTGTTTGCCTTAATCAGGCCTGAAGCCTTGGTTTATTACTGTTAACCTTTCTCTTACATGGGGTATACAATAGTTGATTGCAATCTGACAAGACAAAGCACTTGAAGTCATCTCATCCATCTACCTGCCTTTCATCTAAGCACCTCACAGTAATGCACTTATGTTATACCGATTTCCTAAATATGCAAAGCAATGCAGAGCAAAGATGGGGAGACAGTTTGGCCCAGGTCAGACAGCAAGATGTAGCAAGCTGATAAACCAGCCCAGGTCTTTGCTGCATGTGCCACTGCTACACTAGACAGACCACATCAGCAAAGGTGGCAACAAATCACCCCACCCAACCACCCTGTAACTAGAAAACCATGAAGTTCACATGAGCACGCTTTGGGACCACCACCACACACTGCTCTCTTGTGCTTTCTATCATCTCTATCAACATTGCTACTTAAACCAGTAGAGAATGAAAAGCTGGGGTGAAAAGTTACACAGGTTTTAAGTGATTCTCAGCAGTACACTACATGATTAATCCCATGTTTGAAAACTTTAGTTTGTACACAACAAATACTATTCCCTTTTTCTAACCCCCCTCAAACTCACTGCTATGATTCAATTCAACCTCAGATTCTTTTTACTCAGTCTTTGACAGCGAGCTCTGGCACTTGCTTTAGCAGAAATTGTTTGGAGGAAGGGGTGAACATAAAAAGAGACAACACTGAAGTGGCATGATTATTCCAGATAGAGCTCTGGCTGAGCCTTACAATGCTGTAATGCATATTTAAAACAGCATGAATAAGTCTTTGCTTTATTTTCATAAATGCATCCAATTCATCTTCAGGAAGAATACTCAACTACAACAACAACAAAAAGTTGACAGCTGCATTTGCTTAATTTTGAAGAGAGACAGCTGTACTGCTGTTCAGCAAGGCAAACCAAAATCCACTTTGGTTTGAAATTCAAGATTCACTTCTGTAGACTACAATATTCATTTTCTAGGAACCAAACATGTCATTAGGGGTACAGAAGACACACTCCAGTCTCCAGAAGGGAAGGAAATCACAAGAAATGCAGTAAAAATCTTCATGGGGCTAGAACTAGAAGACCACCACTTCTGAAGAAACAGGACAAGTGTGTTTGTGGCTGCTCCATTCATCATCATATTCCCTTGAAAGAATATTTATTTTTAAGATCTGAATGGAAAACAGATAGGAAAAGGTTGCTTAAAAAAAAAAAAAAAAATACTGTTGTTAAACTACATCTGTCTACACTAACTTCCAACACAAGTAGCTCACAATCTTCAGCATGCAGCCTGTTCCCCCCCCCCCCCCAGTATTTTAGTATTTTGAGAGGAGCCACCATGCCCATACACATCAGGCTGTAAGTTTGTATACAACTTTGTGAAGCACTGAGTGGATTCACCAACCATCTCTTCACACATGCAGGTGAAAAAAATCAGTAACTTTTTCACATATCTTTTTCAGTGGACCAATTTAAGAGGAGAAATTTAAACAAGCAAGCAAAATTTATATGAAGCTGTTTTGGCACAATTTTCACTGAATGCACTGAAGAGCTAGTGAAAGCAGAAAAACAGTATATTTGTACTTATAAATAAATTTGACAGCAAATAAATGTATATTTGCTGTCAAATATACATTTTTAAAATAGACAGCGATGGATGCGATTTAAAAAAAAAATCTCTCCTGACAAAAGTATTTTTAAAACAAGACCCACAGTTTTCCATTTAATCTGTGCACTGTGGTACACTCTTGCATTATGTTGAAGCGTTGAAGCCTTAGTTTTTGATGACAAAACAACCTTTTCTTGTATTAAAGGTCAATTTTCATCTTACTTCATAATCTGCAAGCAGCTTGAATTAAAAAAAAAAAAAAAAATAGTGTCCCTGAATAAAACTCATTAAAGGTAATATCAAGTATTCTTCAAGATACCAGTGGGAGGAGAATTCACTCTCTGCGAACTTGTAACCTGATAGTTTTATGACTTAATTGAACAAAATTCCAGAGACCCTCCCTCCAGCTAAGGCATTTCTGGAGACTGTCTCTCTAAGTCTGAGACACAAAACATTATCCAGAATTATGTCTGATTACTATTATTCTCTTCCTCATTTGTTAAAATATATGTGTGTGTTTTTGTTTGTTTGTGTTGCTTGTTTTTTTTAATCGGCTTTGCTGGAATCACCAAAGAAGATAATTCTATTATTTATTTATTTATTTATTTACAAAAATTAGGTTTATTTGAGATTTAACCTTTAGCTTCAAGCATAACGAAAACTGAAAAACTAATTTGTACAGAAACTGGGAGTACAATCATTTGCTATTCCTCAATGATAAAGAGAAGGGCAAAAGGGGAAGGAGATCATCATGCAAGAAGAAGAAACACAAAGGATATCCATCAGGAGTACAGCCTCAAAGGAAGAGCCATGCAGACATTTCCACTGAAAGAGCACTAGTGACAGAAACTAATTTGTAAGTAATGGGTCAAAGAGCATTACATAGGCAAGTTAAGTGACAGAACTCCTATTCAATGCCAAGGGATTAGGCTATACTTTGGCTACAGGGCAGAATCTTATACAAAAGTGTATAGCCTAACATGACTTGCTGGACTTGCTGCTTTCGTTTGGTTAAGATGTAGGTTACTACTGACTTCCCATGATATCAGAGAAGAGCTGGAACGGAAAGAGATTAAAACTTTTTTTTTTTTTGGGGGGGGGGGTCTTCCCCTACAGTGGGAGATCAGGAGAAATGTATTTGATCAAGTAGCAGAACAAAGCACGAAGGAAAAAAACAAAACAAAACAAAACACACCACTTCTTAACTGTGAGTGTGACCAGTGTGACCAAACCCTGACACAGGTTCCCCAGACAGGTTGTTGATTCTCCATCCTTGGCCATACTCAAAACCTGACTGAACATGGTCCTGAGCAACCTGCTCTAGGTGACCCTGCTTTGAGCAGGGGGGCTGAATCAGATGATCTCCAGAAATATCTTTCTAGCAGAACCCATTCTATTTATTTATTTTTTAATTTTATTTTTCCTATTTTTTAATAAATTGTACAGCTTTATTTTTTTTTTTAATCTCTAGAACAGAGGCAGCTTTAGTTTGTCCATGAGAGGCTTCATGAGCTGCAGATGTCTTCAAAAGGTACTGACAAGTATCTTTGGCTTGTGCATTCTTCAGCAGACGTAGCTGTAAAATAAGTTAATTTGCAGATATTCCTGCTGCTGCACTTCAACACAAACAATATTATCTATTGCAGTTCATATTGCAGGTTCAGTGAAGGTTGTACTGTTGGGAGGTCAGGGATTGCATTGTTTAAGTCAAGAACTTAACAATATATCGTAAGAAAAATAAAACAACAGGAGCATCACAATAACTTTGCAGACAGACTAACAGGCAGACAAAATAACACTGAGTCCTGCTAAACTATGTGACTGCTGAAGGAGCCAGACTGAGAAGCGGAAAGTAAGATCAGAGCCAACCAAGGAGAAAGCCAACTTAGACTGGCTACTTTCCACCACCAAATGTCAGGTGGGAGCTAAACGAATACATTTTAATAGCTTCCCATTCAAATTTGAGTGACAGTTATTCCTGGTAAACTGGTACATACAAGCCAAATCAAAGAAGCAGACATATGGTTGCTTTTCTGATAAATGGCCTGATAGGAGGGTTGGGAAAACCCTATCTGCCAAAGACATATAATTTATATGGGTGTTTAATATTGTCCAAGCAGCCCCACTGAGAAGCTGGAATATGGTTACTCTAGGTGTTTTCTAGAGAGGATATTTGCCTAAGAAAAGATTTTCCAAAGGTATATGATCTGGAATTATCTTAATTTGGCTCTGCTTGCAATTGAAATTTATCTCCACATGGAAACAGAGTCGCATGCCCCAAGTGAACTGGTGATGTGTTATAGAAAAGGAAGTCTGCTCAAATGACAAAAACTGTGTGCGTTTCCAAGACTGACAGAGTGTTTTCAGAATTCAAGCCAATAACTGAGGGCAGGAAAAAAAAAAGACAGAAAAGAAATCACACGGAAGAAGATAAGAGTATTGTCTAGAATTGGGATCCTGACATTTTTGGTTTCTGGGCAAGAGGAAAAGGAAACAGGATGAAAAAGGATGAAAGAGATACTGTAAGTAAGGTAAAGAACAGAAAAGGCTACCACAAGCACTTTTTTTTTTTTTTAAATATATGTGATGCTTTTTATATCACTAGGAAATCATCATCCTAGCATAACTATCTTTAAAAATCTACAGGCAGAAAATGAGATATGGAAGAAAGCAATTCACAAACTGATTAGGAATAAGTGAAAATCTGCAACTAATACAAACAGTAAAAGCACACTTTACAGTTTACCACTGGATGCGAGATTTTAGAGAGATACTCTCAACCACAGAGAAAGACCTGAGAAGACTGAAGACAGCACTAACAAGACTCTTCTTTATTGCTCTGGAGCTTCAAAGATGATTGGTTTGGCGTTGTTGATTTTGTTTTATAAACTGTTCAGCAAATAGCTAAAACTGAACAAACTTCAAGTTATCCTTTCATTAGTATCAAGTTATGTGGAGTGCAGGACGAAAAAGGAACCTGAAAGATATATTTTAATGATCTATACTATATCCAATACAGCTACATATTCTTTCAATGTGTATAATTTCAATTAACATCACTAGCTTGTGAAAACCAATCAACTGTTTTGCATGGCTTTTATGTATCCTTGGTATTCAAAACATCGACAGTTCAGCACTTTCTTTACTCCAGACTGTATTTACAATGACAAACAGCAGCATATAATTATTCAGAGAACAAATTCTTACTGAAAGTTTACAACTTTCTTTTTTTTTTTTTAATTATTATTATTTTTATTTTAAACTTCTCTCTAGCAGGTTAAGAAAACCCAAGGACAGCAAGTTTACTTTGCCTTCTAAGACACTACAAGGTTATTTCATTGTGCTTTACATGTTCATGCTCTTCTGAGACTCAGTACAACCCCACCACCCCTTGGTTTAGCTTCACCCCAAACCCAAGGCATCCAGCTGACAGTTACTTACCAATAGCTTGAGCAAGGGCTATTACAACTTCCTGGCATGTTGTGACTTCGGTGACCCCACACACAATTCTCTGGACTCCATCCACCCATACCTTGAGCTCCATGGTTCACCAGATCATCCAAGAGCCATGAATGCAACCTAGTCAAGTCATACTTGCAGCTACACAAGAGATAATGCAAGTCTTCTCTCAGAAGCTAAAAGAGAAAAAAAAAAGTCCTGGTGTTTATAGACAGGGATTACCAATTTAAAAAGTGTATAAATTCAGCTCAGCATCTATTGGGTAGAAGAGGTACATGGTCTCATTTCTTTAACTTAATAGCAGGAAACCATTATCTCTTGCTTTGGCAATCTCTACATATTCTGTTCTTTTAGACTCACCAGAAGTTTCATTACAGTTTATTTCCTAATGTATTATAAGTTATGACAAAAAGAGCACCAACAGAAATAGCATCAAATAAACAACTCCAAGGTAAATCCATAAGTTTCCAGTAAGAAGTGCCCTCCTTCCGTTACACATTGCCTGGGTGTCTCAAGGGAATGGTTAGAGACATGTCAGGTCAGTAATTCCTATCAGGTACAGCAAAACAACATCTTTGATTACAGCCATCCTTGAGTGTCCCACCTTGCTCTCCATACAGAAGTAGTTGAGGGTTCCTAGTACCATGTAGAAAATGCTAGAAAACCCAGAAAGGAAAGAAAGCAGAAAGATCGTTTCTTTCTCTCTAGAGCAAGGAGGGACATTGGGAAAACGCTGTGGAGGTACTTCCGTGCTTGCCAACATTGTGCTGATTCTGTAAATTAGATTTTGGCTTAAACGTTACCCTGGGCTTTTCCACATGCACTGCAATGACACTAAACTGAAAAGTAAGTTATGCAACATAGTCTATCCAATTCTTGCTTTTGAGTATGGTTCTACTGCCTTCAGTGAAATAATGCTGAAGCTGTACCAATTAATATAGTGAATTAGCTCACAATCTCACTTAGAAGAAAATTCCCAATGTTTGCAAATGGAAAAAAATAGTCAGTGCTGCCTTTTTTTTTTTTTTTGAGAGACAAAAAATGTCACGATTCCAAAAATCTTTCTGCACTCAAACGTCTGTGCACAAAAAAAAAAAGTTATATCTACGGAACTAAGTTACAAACTAGCAATCAACCATTTGCTCTCTTCTTTTTTTATTTTTATTATTATTTATTTATTTTTATTTCCAGAAACATGAACATATTCATTATGTTAAAACACTCAAGTTTTGTCTAATGATAACATCTAGATAATTGCTGATTTGATCCCTGGAAGTTTTGTTCCAGGCTCAGCTCAACTAGGAGCTACTTTTGTTCTGATTAAACAGATCCACCTGGATTACAGGTCACAAAAGTTAGTTTCTAGCTGGAACCGCTCAAATGCTGAACTTCAAAAATTTTGAAATAAAACCTCCAAGTATAACGGTCTATCTAAAAACAAACAAAACCACCAAAAAAATTTTTTTTCCTTTTAAAAAACTAATGAGATGCTTGCATTATTTAAGCAGATAGGGGAAAATAAGGCATGATAATACAGTAAAGGAAGTTCATGCAATCAGGTAATCCAATACATGTAAAATTATAAAGCTAAAGAAAATATTTTTGAAGAGTTAAATTCCAGAGAAATGAACAACACAGAAACACAGTAAAAGAAATCTGAAAATTAGAGAAGATTAGTAAAGACAAGCTGGGTAGGGTTACACAAAAAAAAAAAAAGGTAATCTGATGATGATAGACTAAACAGAACTGCACTTGGAGGGAAAAATTTAATACAGTTCATTTTACAGCCTAATCAGAACTGCTTTCTCCTAATGAAGTCAACATCTCTTTCTGCATGAAAAAGATGTGCTAGCATAACCCTCAAGCTACAACAGAAAGGTTGTTTCCCTTCTGCAGCCATCTACATGTACTCCATTCAGCGACTGACAAGTATCGATGCATAGCCCAAAAGACCTCTTGATCTTCATCTGACAACTTGTGACATTCAGCAGCAGCACGCCTCAAACACTGCAAGGGGCAGAGCAGTCAAACCACATCAGCATGACAAGATTTAGTGGAGAAGCACTAAATGATCCTGCTGTAAAGTGAGTATGCACACCAAAATCCCTGTGCAGAAGTATCCTTTTTTAGAAAACAAAAGAAATCTAAGTCCAAATGTACAAGTAAAGCTTGATTTCAAATAATTAATAATTATTAAATAATTATTAATAATATTAAGCTTGCATAATTAATAAATGGAAAAATGATTGCTTTTGAGAACACCAGTGAATACAGAAGTTTATTCCTTTGAGACATTAATGAGCACCCGAAAACCCAAAGAGGTCAATAGTTTAAACAAACATTTTCCCATGTAACATGACATACTTCAAAGAAAATGACTATCCACACAAGTTTGAGAAGTATACAAATACAGAAACTCTTCAGTCAGGTAAGTCAGTCCATTTTAACGCACCAATAAACTAGCAGGAGAAAGTATTTCATTATCCTGCAATCCAGCACTGACTGAGAAAACACATAAGAGGCCCCATCAGTGACCTCCATTGTTTATTCCTGGAGAAGCTGTCTTCACAAATAAACAGACCTCACATTCCATGCCCAACTGTAAGGAACTTTATTAATTAACTTAATATCTTGCTGAGAGTTGAACAGTTCAAATTTACTGGCACCAAACAAGCCATCTCCCCATGTGACAATACACACGTCAGCAAAGAATCTGACAGCTCTAATTGTTTTTCTGTCCGTCAACATCCAAAGTATTATCTCAATTTAGCAAGCCAGCAAGTACACTTCCCCCCCAGCCAGCACACACAGTGGCCTTGCATTCAGTGCAGATCAGTTTTAGTCATCTGTTTTTCTAACATCCACCTTTAAAAAAAACTGAAGAGAGTCATCATTTAATAACAAAATATTTGCTGACACTTCCAGTTTCCAAAGCAGCAAGTAATCTGAACAAAGCATCTTTGAAACAGTCCAAGCTTAGGGAAAAATATTCCGATTAGTTTTCTTAAAGGACAAACACTTTCAATGGACTAAATAGTAATGGTGAAACCATACAAGCAGCTTGCTGTATCACCTTCTGTCGGAAAGGTGATTGGGACCAACATGTAGGACTGAAGGAAAGGACAGCGTGACTCACCATACTACTGGTATTCTTTCCCAGATCTGTCAGTCACAAAAAATGGAACGTGAATAGACTTTAGAAACTTAAAATCTGTGTGCTGAAGTCACTAGGTCTCATTATAGTTTCTAAGCAAAGAAAATCTATAAAACAGCAAAAAGACCATCTAGGATTAGTTTGGTTTCTAGGACTGTTCAGTAAAGTTTACAGAGAAGACTGAAAAACAAGATCTTTTGGCCGTATGTGTCTCTCTGCTTCCCAATTATAACTCCATAAAACTTTTTTTTTACTAGCATTTGTTTTTCCTTCTTACATATTCAATTCTTTATTTGCTGACAGTTAACTCATGTACTATGAATAGCTTCTTTGCCTTTTCACTGAGGTCTCTTCTGACCGCCCCAAATAATTTTTCAAACTAAAGCTTGTGCCGAAAACATACGTCACACTTTTGCAATAGAGAAGGCAAAGTAACTCACCTCCAACAGCATACAATTTTTTTCTCTAAAGCAAATGGAAAGGGTGGGGGAAAAAAAACACCTCACTTGAGGTTTCGCAATACTGTAAGTTCAAAATCAGTTCAACTTACACGTAACTTCTTGTTTTAGCAATGATTAGGAATAGAAAGCTAATTTACTGAGGAGAAGCACGCAAGCTGAAGTCTGACTCTTATCACAGCTTTCCCCTCTCACCCCATCCTTCAGTCACCAGCTGTCTAGTGACAGGTATTTCCGACTGGAACCAAGCATCTGAAATTGGGCAACCCTCAGCTACTGCCTCCCCTGCCCATCTCCCCAGTGGGTAGGTACCTTGCCTGCAACCTCCTCAGCTAGCCGTGCATTATGCAATTTTTCCCTAAATTCTTCCTTTGTCCTGTTTGGCTCAGATCTTGCTCTTTCAGACATTTGTTCAGTTTTCTAAGGGAAAGAAAGCTGTAGCGTACGTATATATTACACGCACACAACTTGGCTACCTCTTCACAGCTAGTTTACAAACCACAGAAAGGCTGCTACTTCACAGAAGACTGGCAGAACTGAGAAAGTGCAAAGGGGTTTTCTGCTTAAAAAGATTGTCCATGCAGATGTTTGCCAAACCTATCTATCCTTGATGTAAGTGTCAAGTCATGAGAAACCCTGAGAGCTAAAATTAAGATGTTGATTTCACCTCATTTCTAATCTTTGCAACATTCACATCATCTGAAGGCAGCATGCTCCTCAAATCAAGGTTAAAATTCTCTTGCAACTGGAATTAACTGCTGATTTTTGACCAAACCACCTCAGCAAATCTCTGTTCCCCCAATAATCAGCATGCAGCATACTTAAAAGTGAGGACACATTCATTCACAGTTACCTGCAAACAAGAATTGCCTAGAGTTTGACTGCTTCTGCCTTTGTTTCTCGTTCTATGCACTTCAGCCAAGTTGTGCTCCTTTCCTTTCACTACTCTGATACCAGATAGGGCTCTGGACAGACAGGGGGCTAGTTCCACCCAGCTTGTTAGGTGGAAGCTGTTGGTAAAAACAGTTTGTACAAGCAAGGTTTGACAGGGGAAAAAATAAAAATCAATTAAGTACAAAAAAAGCGAGTTCAGCTACCCAGAAAGAGCTTATAAACATCTAGAACAGCATGACATTACCCCAGGGTGACCAGGGAGACATTTGGCAGATCCTCCCTCCCATAAAAATTCTGAGCAATACAGTAACATTTTCCAGATGAACATGACTGCAAATAGATTTGGCTACTGGAAACAAGCTAACTGGCATTTACTAAAAAGCCTCTTCCCTTGGACTGATGAACAAGAAATACCCTACGTGATATGCTGCTTCCCATGAATAAACAGGCAAAAATATGGCAGGTCCAGGACAAAGTATCAAGTATAAATCCTTTGCACACAAAGGTTTTTTAAAATGAAAAGGTTGTGGGTTTGAAATCAGCACGCAACTTTCTTGAAAAAGAAAATGTTTATACAGAAGAAGCATCCAATTCTTTTAGTGGGACTGAGATTTCCACTTGTGGAGTGTTACGTGTTTGCTATACCAGAAGAGTGCTCAGAGATAATAAGCACTGCTTAAAACAAACAAACCAAAGGTCCCACAACCATGAAGATGACAATGTTGAGAACAAGCTTAAGAGAGAGTTTCAGCAGCAAGGAATTTCCTCACATGAGATTCGCAGAAAGATGATCTAACACGTGACTGCACAAAACAGGCCAAAATCCAGATGCCGTGAGTGTTATCCAAGGCACTCTATGCCTATGTATATACAGTCTGTGACAGGTCCAGACAATGCTGATGTGTGAGGTCATATAAACTCAACTACAAGAGGATGTTCCTAGCAACAATGGGTGCTAGAAATTGTGCCTCCAGATAGCCTAAAAGTTCCCCAAAGTCCAAAAATCATTTTCCCAGAAAATAATAATAATAATAAAAAAACAACACAAACAAATAATTGGCATGCTGTCTCAAAGGCCTCAACAGAGCTTGTCTCTTCCACCCCCCCCACCCCCCCCCAGTCAATGCAAGTCTGAATCCAAGTCTTCACTGTCCCTGTTGACCTTTAATGAGTAAACTGAAGGCCATACAAGTATACCAAGACTACCCCCAAATTTATTAAGAGGGCATCACTGCTCTTTCTCCAACATCCTCAGCTAACTTCATTAAACTCGCTCAAGACTGCAAGTAATGAAATGAAGAATCTTTAGATTATCATTTAGCAATGATTTAACTGCAGCACAAAACAGCGTTGAAGATGTGGTACAGGAGATGAGGTAGCTAGAAAGCTTCATGATCACATTTTGCATCTAAAATTCATGTGTCTTCAGAGAAAAACAAGTTCTAACCCATTGCCGATAATATATATTGATAATTGGAGCAGTAATACTGTCAGAAACACCACAGCCTATAATACCTTGCATCTTGATTTACTATATTGGAGCAACACAACTGTACTTCTGAATGTTTTCAGACCATCACAAAATTGTTTGAAAGAACACAAACCAGCAGGTGAGCTGATTAACCAGATTGCTTACTAAAGATTTTTCTATTTGGTAACCTTTAAGAACAGTTTTTGTTTATTTTTAGTTTTGTTTTTTAAACAGTAAGTTTGACACACTCACACTTGAGTTTATTCAACGAGAACAACACTGAAATGAATGCTCTCCTTTCCCTAAGATTAGATATCAAAAAAAAAAAATCCACACTCCACATGGATGCAAGGTACAAAAACCCACAGGCATTTTGGAAATAATGACAGAACTCAAGTCAGAGCAGTCAAAATTTCAAAGCAGAAGTCTATAATTTGAGTTTATTGAAATTGATAGGATTTATTCTGATACAACTCAATCACATTCAAATAGGATTAATCACTAAATCACAACCTTGAATCCATTTTGGTATTAGGACTGGAGTATAATCTGCAGGTAGTTTTGAATGAAGCACTCCTTTTCCTCACTCTGCATTGCAGCTACTAACAAAATAATCAGTATAAAATAATCACACTCCTACTAGAGATGAAGGCCTGAATAGACACACCATGAAAAAGCTGTTTTCACCAAAAGGCCCCAAAAGGATTTGTTTGTTGGTAGCAGCATTGTAGAGGTTAAGACAGCTAACAGCTGGGATGTATTTTATTCTGTGGCAGATGATATCCTTTTCCAGATATGTTAGCAAAGGAGACTGTACTACTGCATATACATTACATTCTATAACAAACAGCTCAGGAAAGCCATATGCATTAAATAAACATTTTGTGATTTACCATTTTCAAGTCAAAAGGCATACATTTACCACACTAATGTTTTCCAAAGCCCTATAAGTGTTCTTTATTAGCATCAAATATACAGTGCATTTGATAAAATGACAACCACAACTTTATTAATAGCAGCAATGTTAAGTGGAAGTCACATTTATCCATCTCTTATATGGTCTAAATACTGTGTGGGAGTGAAAGAAAACAAAAAGTAGAGGAACAAATAAGCCATTTCATTGCAGCAGAGATATTTATATGAAAGCTACAATGAAGTAAACTGTATTCTTACTTCAAAGCTGCCTTATACCTCTGGATGCCCCAGCTTCAAAGAACAGAAAATAGGTCACACTCTTGAGTTGGTTTCAAGGAAGACACTGCCTCACCCATCCACATTACCATTTGTCTGCAACCACTTAAAGCAAGTTGAGGGTTTGATTGAAGACATTTGTGCACAATTGCCAATATTTACAACTGAAGGCAATGAGGTAATGTGTTCCATTTTGGCAAGAACTGGATTAACCCTTGGTTTAAAAAAAAAAAAAAAAAAAAAAAGGTTTAGCCTTTTGTAAGGCTAAATCTTTTCTTTACATTTCAGTCTAGAACACATGCTACATTTGCTATGATATGTCATTTGACTAAAGCTACCCTGAGTAACAGCTGAGGTGTCAAAGTGAAGCATTCCTTGGACTCCAAATGTGAACTGGAGAAAAAATTCATAAAGTTCAGAGTAAAACATGTAGAAACCTTACTACACTTCCTACATTTCAATACGGGTCGAAATATAACATTTTCTTCCACTACATTTTTGGGAAAATTGCATACAAATGAGCCACTCCACTTCAGCGCTTGCACTGATGAATGCAGAAAAAAAGTACATCTTACAATTAAAATATCTATTTAAATTTGAATTAGCTTAAGTTTTACAAGTCAATTAAAAATATGGTTTAAAAGCCAACGTACAACATGACTACTGAAAAGAAATCTTGCTGTAATTATATGCAATTTGTGAAAAAGAGAAAAAAGGGAGACATTTTCAACTTAATCAACGAAACAACTCTTTAAGAAGATGGTAATCTCAAAGCTTTATTCAGAAATGTTAATTTATTCGTTAATCATTACCTAAAAAAATTTCAAGCAACTCTCCTGGCAACCTGGAAGCCAGACAGAACATATTTCTGCAAAGACTCTTTACATAGCTAGGACAATTAAGGGCAGGGAGGCAGATGAAGGAGGGAGCCCCTTTCTGAAAATTTATAGTTGGCTATGCTTCCTTCTATATTTCCCCAAACTCAAAAACTTCTTAGCTTCTTCTGTTCTTTATTTATAGGACTCAGCTTATCACTTACATATTTCTTCTCTCCAAACAACTGTAAGTTTGGGTAATTGTATTTATTAGGGCAAAATCTGAGGTAATCCTAGTATATACAGCAATAGCTTATGGACTAAAATCCTTTTAACTGCATTGACTTAATTTCCCTAGTCTTCTCAGCGTTGTGATGGTGCTACAGCCAGCTCCAAGCCATCTACATTGCTTTGGCCAACTAGCCACACTGTCTCAAAACAGCTAAAGAACTGTAATGTTACCTCAGGATGTGAGTACACTTGCATAGCTCATCTCTATTCAGTTGATTTTAGGGAAACCGTTACAAGCTTCATACCTTATAAACCATTAATTCTCTGTAAATTTGGCTAACACCGACTTCGAGGCCCAAAGCTCACCAGGAAGGGCAGGAAGTGTAGAGACAAGTAACACCACTACATATGCTTCCCTTTGAGAAGCAGTCCTACAAAGATCACATACAGTATTCATAGCTGTTCACGAACCCGACACGTAGCTGTTCAGGAAAGACATGAGTCTATGCCAGAAAAATTACAGCAGTTAAACAAAAACCACAAACCGTAATGCCAATAGAAAATGGATGTTAGTTCAATATAGCAGGAAAGTGGTTATTTTCACATTCCTTTTCTTACCTTCCTTTTCAGTTGCAAGAATTTGTAAGCCAGCACCACTCTCCATTTATCACTTCTCTGCCATATTTTCAAATACTGCCAACATTTTGTCTCTTCTTTCTAAAATACAGCCTTACATTATAGGCCATGCAGCTACAGGCTTTCTTTTCACATTTTAAAGACTGTGTATTCCTTCTCTCTGCCCCCTTGGCGAACTCATCTTGTCTATTTACACATTTGCCCAGAATGATGTCAGGATAGTTTTCTGTAGTCAGCAGACTTGGCAAAAAGAGGGAGTGTGAAGTAGCTCTCCCTCTTCTTCTAGTAATGCAATCTACTTTTCATTCAGGAAACCCTTCCAAACTTTTCTCTAGCCTTCTTATTTCTCATACTATTTCCAAGTGAAGTGTACTTTGCTTCATAGTTCATTTGCAAGAGGTGTCTTAAACATTCACATAAAAGAGAAACTTTGTCAAATTACTGGCTGAATCTCCTCATTATGCTCCTACAAATCCTCCCTTAACCTAACTCTCCCCAGTTTCTGTCAAAACACAGAGAAGCAACAAGTGGTGGTGACCTCACTGCTTTTCATTCTAACTCATCTTTTATTCTACTCATCCCAGTGGATTCCTGGTGTGCCTACACACACCTTGGTTGTACTTTCTGGTAGGACAAGACAAACAGTGATTTGCCTTCTGAGCTTCTGGAACGCAGTCAGAGGACTGGCAACTCAGTCTTGCCTTTTGGGTATACACTTCTTTCACCAGAAGGAATTTTACCATCATTCCTCTTGGTATGGTGAAGATTCACCGTGTGTGTCTGAATTTAATTATGAGATGCCTTGGATGCCAGGCGCTGGGACTGAAGAACATTCAGAACTTGACAAAGAACAGTCCAAGTTAAACAAAACAGCTGTATCAACAGCTGAAGTGCTTGAGTACTTTGGCTTCATAAGCATCAGAAGCGCAAAGTCTATTTTGCTTTTATTTTCTGAAGCAAAGAAAATAAGTAAATCAGAAGATCCAAACAGCCCAGTTTGAATTTCAACTTCTTTTTCTTACAAAACTTGAAATATTGTACCCACTTCTGTGGACCCCTCCTCTCCACAGAAACATGGAGGACAGGCTGTGTCTTCTGGAGAGACATCAGCCATTTGCAGAGCTAGCCAGGGTTAAGGATTTAGAACTCTGTGCCAGATCTTAGTAAGAAGAGCCCAACCAGCTTCTTTTAAATGAGAAGTGGTTGCTTGTATTTCTGGTATTTACTGATATGCAGCTGTGGAAGTGTACAATACCGGGTACCATTAGGAGGCCAGAATGGCTTATTAAGCACAATTACCTAGCAAGTAATCTGAATCCCGGAAAAGAACTCAAAGTTTCTTGTATCTGCTAAGATAGTGAGCAAATAAATTCCTAGAACTATCTAAAATATAATGTGTTAATGAGTTCAGACATGCAAAACATGGCATACAGAAGTTACATAAGAAATGAAGAGAATGAAATGGGATTTTTTTTTATTGTGCAAGTAGAAAGCTCGTATTTTAATATCAATGTCCAAATTACCCACGCTTCTGAGCATCTTTTTCAAGAAGAAATCCATTCCTCTAAACAAGATACTAGGTTTCACAGTCCTGAGGAACAATTAAACATTCTGTGGTTTGGACATCTTTAGCATAGTTTTCTTTTCATTTTTTTATGTGCAAAATAGAAAGATAGCATGAATCGGTTTTGCATTATAAGTATATAATGTATGTCAGCTTTAAAAAAAAAAGTGCAAGTCTCTGGGACATCTATCAGCATTACTGTAAAAGGTGACAATAATGTCCTATGGCTAATGGAAATTAACTCAAGATTATTCTTGTACTTCATGTTTCTGTTTTATTAATTAAAGTCCAAGGGACTTTAATTTCCAGGAAGTGCTGAGGCCTCAGCCTCTGTAATTTCAATCACTTCAAACACGTCAAATTAAGCGGCCCAAAACAGATGTACTTCAGTGACTTGAAATTTTAATCCCATTTGCTAAGTTCTCCTCCCCCTGTTTTTATTTGCTTAAATTTTTCACTCTATATTTTCATTCCTGTGTTAATTATTTTCGTTGAGTGAACTTCAAGTTTTCCAAGGAGCCTCCTACAATTTAGTCATCTAAAGGACCTTCCTCCTGCTTTGTTCTCTTTTCCTCATCTCAATTGCAGAAACAGCTTCCAGTTTCACCATCCCTCCTCACAAAATGACTGCAATGCAAGGAACAGGCCCTAGAACCAATGCTGATTTAAGCCTTCATCATCCTCTCCCCTTTCCTGCAACCTTCCCTCTTCTTTTCTTCTCTTTCTTTTTTTTTTTTTCTCCTTTTACTGTATTATTGTATAAACAACACAGCCATTGGCATGGACAGAGGTGACCAACCTCCACAAGAGCAGAATAAAGTAATATAATATTTGAAAACACATGATATGACAAATTGGGTACCATAACAGAATTCGCAGGGGCAGTTCACTGCATTTCACAATCGTGCTTCTCAGCATATTTGTATCCACTCAAAACCAGGAGAACTTGATTGCTCAAATCTTTATCAATTTAGAGTGGAATGCTCTCATGTAAGTAGTGCATTGTGCACATAAAGGTATCCCAGTTTAAGTCCCTTGAAGAGGTACTACCCTTCAGAAACAGCTTGTCTCTGAAGGGAAGGCACTGGAAGAGGCAGGCCTGCAAGGCAGATCCCAGCCCATCCCTGAACCCCTAGAAGACACTCTCAGGTATGCTGTCCATGTTCTGCGTACTGATATTGGTAAGAGAATAACAAATTCCCTGACCTACAGGTCACCATAAGACTACCTTTAGTGTTTTCACCATAACATGAATTCAAGTGCAATTCCCTCTTTAGCAAACTGACCAGCTTAAACTTTGTCCTGGCTCCATTGCTATAATCGCCTAACAACTCTCAAGCACTTAAAAATCTGTGTGTAGGCAACCAGCATTGTCAACAATAGTAGCAGTCTGGATTTTTCTGTAAAATGAGGTCATGCTGCACACTGATTGCAAGAAGGAAAGTACAATCAAAACTTTCAACTCTTATTTTCATTCCCAGCCAATCTCTGTCTAGAGAGGAAGCAGTTGCTTTCACTGCAACGTCTACATCTTTTGTAGGTGGTCAAATCTGTTGCCCCTCATGTCCTCCCCAGGAAATAAAGAAAAATTCTGTGCATGGAAACTTACGAGTTTCCAACCCTCTACGTGGGAGTAGTCCACAGAGGGGAAAGCCTTTAATTAAAAACAACTTTGAAGCTGAAGCTCTCCTTGTTCAATTATTAACAGTCCTCGTGCTTACAAAAGCTCACTGGGATCCTAGATACAGTAAAAGTTGAAACATTTGGACAGGACTAACAAAACTTCAGAGCTTTCAAATTCAGTAAGATGCTTGCTTTAGTATTGTTTTAATAACTAGGTATATCCAGGCAGTACGATACTTCCAAGCTATTACTGAAATCTGTGCTTCCACAACGTTAATGCATATCAACTATTGCATCAAGCTATACTCATACAATCTCATGCCTGTTGCCAGAGAAATAAAAAAGATAGAGAATAGCATCACTATCTGAATTCCACAGCTACGCCTGGGGTCATACTGTTTCCATGTGCAGACACCATGTGGTATATCCTGTGCTTTGCTGACAAGAAGCAATCTAATATGAGGCTTCTGAATCCTAAACAAACAATATTGTAATCCACTTTCAGCTGCACAATAACTGCTGCACTCTGTCAAAACATACTTTGAAGTATACGCACACTAAGAAAACCTGCAGGAAAAGAGATCAGATACCAGCCTTGCTTGAGTCTTCATGCTTTCTTCCATGTGCCATCACCCCTCAAACATTAAGTTATAAAAACAAAAGCAAATGGTGGTATGAGCTCTCAACTTTGAATCAAAACACAAACACATTGCTGCGAGATCACTTTTAAATATATTATTTAGAATAACATTGTCAGAACAGATACCTGAGCAGCACATTTTCAAGCTTGAAATGAAACTGGAGTTGATAGCACTTCAGCTTCCAGAACAGATGCGAAAGCTTCACAAAGCAGTACTGAAGACAGAAAGTAATGACAAAATTGGAAGCAACTCTACGGGGCTATCTATATTAGCTGGTAAAGACAGGCCAAGAGCAAGACTTCTTTATAGATACACTAGACACTGCTACACAATTTCTGGGCTCCTAGAACAGACTTCGTAACACCTGAAGGCCAGAGTTCTACACAGCATAGCAAAAGGAGGGAGGTGAATATTGGTACTCTGACAGGGTGACTATCCCTCAAACACCCCAGAGATGAATGTGCTTGCCGACAAATCTCTCTTGCATGTCGTCCCCTCAGTTGGGTTTGGTGAGGTGGAAAGCTGCTCTACACAAAACATTCACGGCTTGAAGCCTTTCTCAAGGACCCTAGGTTTAAATATTGGACACAAGGTTGAGGAAGACTTGCTTAGATAGGGTTCTAGTTCTAGACTTTCCTTTGTTTGAAGTGCCTCAAAACCCATCTTTGACTTTAGGTAAGTATCTATATTAGATGAAAGCACGTCTCACCCCTCTTGTCAAGTTGTTATGAAGCCAAATAAGTAATGTACCTGAGACTGCAGAAGAAGCAAGAAGGATTCAATTCTATAAGCCTCTTAATTAAAGGCATTGTCATGGTATGGAACAATTTTCAGTTCTTAATACTGTTTACACAGTTTGGGAAAAAATCCCTTTCATATAAATGCATACACAGTGCTGGCAGCAAAGATTACAAGTTACAGAAGCTAACAGCATACACTTGCCAAAGCACAGGGCCTCCAGTACAGTATCACTAGGTGAACAGTGTGAAACAAAAAAGTCATCTCTTTAAAACACATTAGAAGACCAACAGTGACTAAAACAGGACCAGATGCATATCTCTACATGTGCTACTCAGTAATAAGGAAAAAAAAAAAAGCTTATATTTAACTTTATATAAAAAAATCCAGCCATTTAACTTTCTGAAAGCACTAACCTAAGGGAGGAAAGGAAGCCTGAAGACAGACACATCTTTGCATTAAAATTGAAAAGCTAATTCATTGACTATCTTTTATATCTTCAGTTTTTCAGTATACCTCAGGGACAGCAAGTTTTGAAGAAACCACACTCCAAAGCAAAACAGCACATCACCTACAATTTTAGGACACACTTGAGAAGTGCTGGATCATCTAGGCTGTTTCCAGAAGTTTCCTTCACCATAAATTGCTTTAATTTTTACTTGAATGTCAACGTATAGGGGCTGGTTAATATAAACATGTACATATTAACCAGGGAGTTAAACAGTCAATCCTTCTTACCTGAGGCAACCTTTTAAGTCATGGATCAAGTAAGACTGAATGTACAAATAATTACCAGAAATGGTTACTAAAATCTGACTTCCATATCAAAGGAGCAGTCAGAACAGCTAAACCATCAGTCCTATTATACTAACATATAACTCTTAAGATTTCTTGCTTCTGCTAATACTTCTTGTGATGTTGCAAGGTAAGAAGACAAGTATCTTCTGGCACAATAGTATAGGACAATATAATTGGCAGATAGTGTTCAGACACCAGAGATTTTTTTAATATTTTTTTATTTTTAGAATTGCTTGCAGAGGTCAAGTTGCCCTTCATGAAATGGTACTTCACCTTGAAGCCCAACCCCAGTTATCTAATCTATGGTTAGTTTTAACCTTGAAGTTGTGTCAGAGAGAGAAGTACCAAGGATGTTGCCTGGCCCACACACACTGGTAGAAAGCACTCATTGTCTCAGAGTGGAGCCTACCACAGAATGATGTTATTTCCACACTCCCTGAAAGACAAATGGATTCACCCTGAAACTTTTGAAATAGTACAACATGCAGAACTTTCTGTTAACAAAGAACTTAAGACATCTCCACAGAACCTCCTTAGCCCACTTATATGCTGTGGCATTAGTGCCAGCTCACTGCAAAAACACGTGGAAAAAGGCTACAACCGCAGCAGTGAAATTCCAGACAATGTCAGGCACTGGGATCCTTAAATTGGGCTAGGGCAATACATGAGCAAAGACTATAGAAGTCAGGCTACAGTCTCAATATTTAGCTGTTGTTGGAAATCAAAAGACCCCAGACCCCACACTCCAGATCCCTTGCGCAACTCCTGAGAGAATACAAAAAATCAGCTAACAGGCTGTAAGGACTGATTATGCTCAGGTATTTGCTCACTGCAGCAAGAGAAAGCTAAATACAAAGTGAAGCATTAAGGAAAAAAAAACAAAAACAAACAAACAAAAAAAAAAAGTAAAGCTTAATTAAGCACAGGAAACTAACTCATTTCAAATTCAGGTTAGTGTAAATCACTGCCAATGAAGTTTATCATTTAAACTGTGAACAAGCACAACCCTCCTCTCACTTAATAGAGGAATCAGTCCAAGTAGGCCAAAAGTCAAATGTCAGCTCGTGCAGAGGGTGCAATGAAGTACTGAGAAACAAGAAAGTTTTGTTAAATAGTGAAATGAACATCACGAAAGCCAAACAGAACTGCTAAGGGAGCACTGCAGCAGTTAAATCCTAGCTTGGAACCGGAGAATTCAGCATCAGAATGACTGGCCCAAGCATATCAAGGCATATGCACAGCTCAACCTACAGAGTACCTCTGTGGTTTCATACAGAAAGGCAGGTGGCAGTTTTAGAAAGTCTTTAAGAACTGTTGGTACTTTATTTTATTAAAAACAAGCAAACAAACAAAAACATCTCATGCATTCCCACAAATTTTCATGTTAGTGGATACCCCATCCAATTGGCTAATAAACACGTCGCCTCAATATTCCTAAATTTTTGTGCAAACTTAGCAGCTAAAGTGTTTATGACATACCTGTGAAAAGGTTATGATAATGTATGCACATGCCTTTGTATCCCTTTAACTCCCTGCAAAGGGATCTACTGCAGCTCATGAGCATATTTTAAGTAAGAGCTATACACATCTCAGATATGACCTAAAAGGGAGAAAAAGAAACTTGCTAGAATGGAAAAAGAATGGAAATAAGGAAAAGAATTACCAAAACTTAGCCAGAATCACAAAATCCAAATCTATTTGACTCACTGCACATTGGGGTTTTTGTTTGTGGGCTGTCATCCCCCCCGCCTCACATTACTCTTCAGTTCTTTTTATGAAACTGAATTTCATTACATTTGGTTTCAGATGTCAGAATGGTGTAAATTCAATTTAGGATCACTGGCTTATGTTTACAGTGAACCACTTGTTATAGACTATGAAATGCAGGTCCCTTTCCATGCAGTTTTAGAAGCTCTTTGTCTTTACCTACAAAGCACTTTCATAGCATGTTACTGGCACAGAGGAAGGAAGAAAAGTGGTGACTTCACTAATTCTGTATCTATTTTTGATACTTATTTTGAGATTCCATTGTAGAACTACATTACTACCTGTATTTTCTAGATAAAATTCTCTTTCCAGTTTGACCATAAATTTTGCACCAACTGCATATAGGAAAAGACATGTAATAGCCACCATGGAACTGAAAACGAAAATTTTCATATATGATGGACATAAATCTATGTTTTCCACTATTGCAGACCACAAGCCATAAGGTGGAAACTACTGCTACTTGTTACTTTTTTTTTTTTTTCCAAGGGGTTCGCTGCACTCACATTCAAGTTTCATATTTTTCAGAGCTATGTTCTAGGGATGAAACTATAACGTACTTCAGCTCCAAAGACAAAAATATGTCAAGTACTACCATTAATCTTGATGAAAGAAATATTTTTGTTTAAAAAATAAAAAGGTTTTATTTGGAAGTTAGAAATTATTAACTATCCCAGAACATGGGAGCGAGAGAACTGAGCACTCCAACCAGCGCTCAAAGAGCTTTGAATACAAAGAATCACAGAATCACAGAATTTTCTAGGTTGGAAGAGACCTCAAGGTCATCGAGTCCAACCTCCAACCTAACGCTAACAGCCCTCCACTAAACCATATCCCTAAGCTCTACATCTAAGCGTCTTTTGAAGACTTCCAGGGATGGTGAATCCACCACTTCCCTGGGCAGCCTGTTCCAATGCCTCACAACCCTTTCTGTAAAGAAGTTCTTCCTAACATCTAACCTAAAACTCCCCTGGCTCAACTTAAGCCCATTCCCCCTCGTCCTGTCACCAGGCACGTGGGAGAACAGGCCAACCCCCACCTCTCTACAGCCTCCTTTAAGGTATCTGTAAAGAGCAATAAGGTCACCCCTGAGCCTCCTCTTCTCCAGGCTGAACAAGCCCAGCTCCCTCAGCCGCTCCTCGTAGGACTTGTTCTCCAGGCCCCTCACCAGCTTCGTCGCCCTTCTCTGCACCCGCTCAAGCACCTCGATGCCCTTCTTGTAGCGAGGGGCCCAAAACTGAACACAGTACTCGAGGTGCGGCCTCACCAGAGCTGAGTACAGGGGGACGATCACCTCCCTAGCCCTGCTGGTCACGCTGTTCCTAATACAAGCCAGGATGCCGTTGGCCTTCTTGGCCACCTGAGCACACTGCTGGCTCATATTCAGCCGACTGTCCACCATCACTCCCAGGTCCTTCTCTGCCTGGCAGCTTTCCAACCATTCCTCTCCCAGCCTGTAGCTCTGCTTGGGGTTATTGCGCCCCAGGTGCAGGACCCGGCACTTGGCCTTGTTAAACTTCATGCAGTTGACCTCAGCCCATCGGTCCAGCCTATCCAGATCCTCCTGCAGAGCTTTCCTACCCTCAAGCAGATCGACACACGCACCTAACTTGGTGTCATCTGCGAACTTACTGAGGGTGCACTCGATGCCCTCATCCAGATCATCGATGAAGATATTAAAGAGGACCGGCCCCAGCACCGAGCCCTGGGGGACGCCACTAGTGACTGGCCTCCAACTGGACTTGGCTCCATTCACCACGACTCTTTGGGCCCGGCTATCCAGCCAGTTTCTAACCCAACGAAGCGTGTGCCAGTCCAAGCCAAGAGCAGCCAGTTTCTTGAGGAGAATGCTGTGGGAGACGGTGTCAAAAGCCTTGCTGAAGTCAAGGTAGACCACATCCACAGCCTTTCCCTCATCCACCCAGCATGGTGATTCAAAGAACAGCATGGTGATTCAAAATGGACATTAGGAAAAACTTCTTTCAAGGATGGAAGGGCAGCTCTGGAGCCATCAGGCTATCCAGGCTGGTTGTGAAAACTTCCAGCCTTGTAGGTTTTCAAGACTTGGCTAGACCAAATCCACAGATGACTTCATCCTGTGTTGGTGATGGTCCTGTTTAAGCAGGATGTTGGACTACCTGACCTCCAAAGGACCCTTCTAGCCAACATTTTCTATGATTCTATGGAAGAGATGAGAAAAATGCATGTAGGAGATAGGGTATTGCATGTTCTAAACAACAGACAAAAAATTATGACTAAATGATAAGGAACCCCACATGTTGTGCTATTGTTCATCGAGTCCCACCACAAAAAAAAACAAGTTACACAAGCCCTTCTGAAAATCTGTGATAACACTTTTTGGCAAAGTTCTCTCTCCTGTGGCTGAAATGACCCTGTTTACACGCACATAAAACATGTAGAGATACTTAACAAATTTGCACACCCATTTTTGGTCGTATCCTAGAATCTGTACTAACGTACATTTATTTGTATCTGAAACTTGCAATGTCTACATACACATGAAATCAGGAGCTGAACAAGAACTTGCACAAGCATATTGCCCAACAAATCACAGTAAATGATAAATGCATCACTAACATACGACATAGTGGAAAGTAATCTGTATGTGCTTTAGGCATGGACTGCTACATTAGTTTCAGCAACAGAACGATGAGCAACGTGCTACACTTAATAGGGCTCAAATACTGATGTCACAAAAACTATACAGGTTTAAAGAGGGCATGAGTAGGGAACCAAGCCCACACCACAAGCTTAAACTAAGAGACATATATTAATATATCTAATGGTTCTTGTATTCACTTGTACGCCATGACTTTGATTTCTAAGAAAAGGATGGAGAGTGCAGTTGTGGAGGGGAGATGTAGCACAGGCCACACATGCTGCACAATTTTTACAGCTAGCTGGAAAACAAGCCACTGCCTGCAACATTCCCTAACCCCCAAACCAGACAATTGCTACTATTTTTCCAAGAGCTCTGATCTGAAAGAATACAAAAAACAAAAAATAAAAAAAAAAAAAAAAATGCATCACTGGTTACACTGAAATGCCAAGGACATATATATTGCTACAGTAGGTTGTTTGAATAAAGCCTTTGTTTCTATACTTAAAGTCTAGCAAGCTTCTTCAATCTATTTTAGATAGACTTGGATATACTCAAAGATTGTAAATAAATGTCATCTTTACATTTACAGGACCCTCAACAGAACACTAAATTTCAGCTTCCTGACTCTATCTACTTCAGATGCAAGTCCTTCCATGTTTGTATAATTATTTGACCAGAGCTAATAATCAAAGCAATTTATTTGTTTGTGTTACAGGCAGTGCATTACCAGAATTTTCTCTTCAAGTACTATTACAGCTATCTGATCCTGTCTGAGCCTGTTGAAATCAAATCCATTTCTGAAGTCTTAAGTTTCTAAAGTTAGTTACGTACATGAGAAGAACATTGTTTTCAGAGAAACAAATTCTGACCAACCCACAAATGAACACTGCCATACAATTAATATTATTCCCATTTATTGAAAACCCTGTTCAACTGCAGTCATTAATTATTTATCTTTCTGTTTGGATAAATGGGTTTCTAGAAATATCACTTCCTGAATAACCTCTATTTTCTTCCTGACATAGGGAAGATGAATGGGCATACACATAGCAGCTAGTTTTTACTGACTCTTTTCACCACTTATATCAAAAGCAGCATGAATGAAATTAAATATGTATCATCCTAGCATGCTCCAGAATAAGATAGCTATCTTTTACTTAATAACAGCAAACTACTAGCATTATTACTGAATTAGTATAACAGTTTTGGAGTTTGCACTCTGCAAGTAAGGTTCTTGGGTATCACAATAGAACACATTCATATATACATGTAAATACAACTCTCCCATGCCCCAGGGTTTTGCAACAGGAACACTAAAAATCGTGGTGAAGGGTAGTCCTATACTAAAATGCTATTATACAGTCTTTTAGACCATGTCATTTTTGAACAATAACAGGAAAAAAAAAGTTTGTATTCTCTCTCTACACCTCCCTTGGTAGACAATTTGAAAAGGCTGGAGATAAATGTATGTTAAAATTTACTTACTTTCTCTTAGAATATTTACTTGGATTTAGCTCTTTGTCTACCATTAGAGTCATCAGTCGCTGTCAGCTTGGCACAGAGTTAGTTTGTTAGTACAATTTCCACTGGAAAAGCTCCAGTCTTACAGGTGTTTCTACAGTTACTGGTACTGATGCGCAGAGCAGCAACCTTCACACAAATAAATAATGGAGCGCAACCAGCAGCCTGGGCAGCAGCACTGGGGATTCTCCATGCATCAGGGGCTGTTCCCTTCCTCTGCCCATGCAGAATCAATTTGTATTTCTGTGTGTGGAAGGAGCACTGGAAAGATGAATCTTTTCAAGCCATTCTTTGTATTTCCTCATTCCCTTAGATATTACTTCCCAATGTTTACCGAATAATTTATGAAGACAAATGTGGTTTACAAGATCTTATTTTCCACTCATGAAAACAAAGACAAGGCCTGAAGCCTAAAGAGGTTTGAACACATGCTTAGCTTTGTACATACTAATGGGTTCATAGGAAAATTAATCAAACACATAGTGTCTCTTGAGAGCAAGTATCTGACAACGAACATCTTCAAAAATACAACCTTTCTCCAAATCGGAGAAGAACTAAATCAAAATTTTAAGCCTCCCAAATTATGTTCTACTTCAGATCAAGTAATTATGCTAAAACTGCATAGTATTCCTTAATGAACTACTGAAAGTTCACGAGTACATATATCACTCCTTTGCCAACATCCTGGTTTAAGGCATCTTTATCTGGGAAAAGAAGTATGAGGATCTCCCATGCCCCAAGAAATGGTGCTAATCATCAGGCTACAAGATAGTGGAAAACAGTTCCAGGTACCCTCTCACTTCGTGCGCACAACTAAGGGTCTGACTGCTATAGGGACTTGAACCCCAGGAATCTCTCAAAGAAACAGTCAAATAAAGAAGCAAGCTGTCGCAATGTACCAAACTGAGGAGATTCAGGTTAGAAAAACCTGTAGGTTGGCTGTGGCAGAAATGTCGATTCAAATGCCTTCTGGTAAGGGAGAGGCTTGAACCTTATTTAGAAGTGTGCTCACTTATTAGAGTATAATGCAATGACTTCTGGCAGTCTAACCCTTCACTTCACCTTCCTTGCTAATAATCCAAATTGATTGGAAAGCCTGGGGATCAAACAAAAAGTTGAAAAGTTAGGTTTTGTTCACAAAAGTAGTAAAGGGAAAAAACAAAACAAAACACTAATTCTTTTTTCCTCATTTCAGAAAGAACTTTGCTGTTGAACGGGAAAAGAACACTCTGGCAATAATTCCTCCCCAGCACCAAGCCCTATACAACCATAGTATATTTGCTTTTAGAAGAAACCTGGAATCTTAAATTTTTGTTTGAAAGCACACGGGCTTTTAGTTTGTGTGTGTTAGTTATAGAATTCAAAGAGATGCTTTGTCCAAATATAATAATCCTGTTACAAATGACAGGTGTCAGATTTGATCAGCTCTGTGACAAGATGTATGGTTCTACAGCTTCCTGAAGAAGCTTTAAGACATCAATTAGAAATCTTTTCAGACTTTTGAAAGGTTATATAAATAGAATTTAAAATTAAAAACACAAAGCTAGATTTACAAGTGGAGTGAAAAAGGCATCCATGCTTCCCTCCCTATCGAGTGATGAATTATCTGTTTAACTTGAAGATAATATTGAGATTTGTGCAGATTTGACTAATGGGATGGACTCCATTCGACTGCTATTTTTTTCTTCTTCATGATAACAATTTACTAAACCCTTTAACCCTAAATTCAAAGGTAAACTTGGTTTCCTTAAAGCCTAGAAAGCCTAGGATTCTTAAACTTTCTGAAGCTATCTTGTAGGAAGCAATATGCAAAATTGTTGATTGTTAATGGAAAAGAAGAAAGAAGATTATATCAGACTGACATACCTCCAAAAGTAACATTTCTTTCTTGCCAGAAAAAATGACTAATGTGCATTTCAATTAGTGCAAAAATTAATAGTATGTTTGCATTTACCATCTGGGAAAACTACATTTTCAGTAATTTCTGTGCAAACATCAAGTGGAAAAACTGTTGGTAGCTTCAAGTTGTAAAGAGTAATACGCACATAGTTTTCCTCATAATACACACATAGTTTTCCTCTCAAATGTTTAGTGACCACTTACCATAAAAAGCTGATCACGAGGCCCCTCTATGTCTTTTTACTACAAAGGAAACAGCATTGCAGAAGACCCTAATGACCAATATACATGTATCAATGAAAATCAAATGATGTTCTCAAAAAGGTTAGCCAGGCTAACTTAATAAAATTTAAAGTCAGAATCCACAAGAAATGCATGATCCCATTTCTTTTCACTGTTCTATAGAAAAAGCCTAACCAGCAAGCACAGAAGTGAGAGGACGCAAGCCCCGCCAAAGCTCACTTAATTCATGAAAAAATGAAAGATGAAATGGTTTGCCTGCACCACCAAGAGTTTGGATTTAGCATCCCATGTCCCATATAGCAAAGAAGGAATCAAACATTTATGAAGTATAAAAGGTAGGCTTTCCTGTCTCTACATGTACATGTATGTGGCATTTCCACACACCCCCCACGGTCATCATTTATTATCAATACTTCTGCCCTTGTTTCCAGACATACTCTCTCCACTTACATTCTATTTCCAGTCTGCCCAAGGTTGGCAAGAAAATAACGAGTCCCAATTCTGACAATATTGAGAAAAAATATATTTAAATATAAGACTAGTGCATTTCCTCAGAAAGAGTCATAACATTCAACTTGAAATGCATTCAAGAGGCTTGAAGTACAGGTGTTACAAATGTTTTGGTCTTTTCTCCCACATGCCTGGTGACAGATGAGGGGGAATGGGCTAAAGTTGTGCCAGGGGAGGTTTAGGTTGGATATTAGGAAGAACGTCTTTACTGAAAGGGTTGTTAGGCACTGGAATGGGCTGCCCAGGGAAGTGGTTGAGTCACCATCCCTGGAGGTCTTTAAAATATGTTTAGATGTAGAGCTTAGTGATATGGTTTAGTGAAGGACTGGTTAGTGTTAGGTGATCTTGGAGGTCTCTTCCAACCTTGATGATTCTGTGATTGTGTAAATCTGAGCACAAGATCTGAGTTTTACATTACAACAAATTTACATAGGACAAGAAGTGGAAAGAAAATAAAATCACCCTTTAACAAGAAAGCAAGAAGTTACACATAATATAAGTGTGAAAAAGTAAGGAAAAAGGAAATAAATGCACACACCACAGTATCTTCAACTTCAGCTATGCTATCTCACCAGTCTCAACAAGCACAAGGTCATTAAAAAGCTGCAAAACAGATAGCAAGGGAACAAGAGGTACATTGTGTGGTATTCAACTCTGGAGTGGCAGGGGAATAGAGACAGAAGAGATGAAAAGCATTTTTTATAATCCAAAGAATGTGGCAAAATTCAAGGATCCCAGTGATAACATTGTCAAAGCAATCTCATTTATTTTTCCCTGTACTGACTCCATCCAAAGACAGCATGAGAGGTGTATGCACAATAAGTTGAAACACACAAGAGAAGCGATGAAAATGAAATGTGACATTTCCTTTGAGATTATTTGTCACCTTAACAAGAACTTCCTGGAATGTTAGAGAAGAAGCTCTCTCTGAACCAGAGCTCCTTTTAGACAGCATCTGAGAACTTGTCCCACCTCTTCATTTCTTTCAGTAGATACTAGTAGCAGAGATGGGAGCAGAGGAGGAAAAATTACCAAAGAGATCAATGAAAGAGGTATTTTCTGATTCATGACTCAGTGCACTCAGATGAAAACAAAATTCCACCCTGATTACATGGCAGGAAGATGGATCTGGAGGGGACCACACCCAGGATTTTTGAGTCCAGCCAGCAGACGCATCTCTTAGCTCAGGAGGGTTAGACATCTGCTTCATGTGCTTCTGCGCAATGCAAGCCACAAAACACTCAGCAGTTGCTCACATCTGAAGGATACAAGTGAAGTTTGAATTCTCATTCAAACACAAATGTCTTTATTGTTTATTAAGCACAAGAAAGAGCCTTCTGACATGATATACATGAAGAAAAAGTAGTGTCATGGTAGTGTCCCTTTGGAGGAACATCGACCACGGACTCTGCAGCACTGACTGATGCTATTGTGGCAATGACAGACCTTGACCCAGCAAGCTAGAATACAACTACTGTACTGGAAATTAAAAATTTCAAACCATAAGGGAAACTATAAGTCATAGTAAATGCCTAGAGAAGAACAAAAGGCTGCAAGAATGCTTTATAGTTCTCCTGGATGCCCCATTGGCTTCCAGGTGGTCCCAGCTCCAGGACTTTCAAGTGTGACTTGTATTTATTAGCGTCAACTGGATTTATCTTCTGCTATTCAGCCTCCATGGCTTTGTGGCAAGGAATTACACAGGGCTACCTGCTTTGTGTTTGTTCTTAGCTAGGTTCTTATTAGCTGCTTCATAGGATGCCTGCTTGTTCTTGTGCTGCAAGAGTGAATAAAGTAAGTCCCATTTGCCTTAGTCTCATTCACAGCTTGTAGGCTTCCTTCCTATTCCCTTTCATCAAGCTGTCTTCTTTTTTTTTTTGGACTGAAAAATCCTAGCTTTCTAAAATTGCTCACATCTTTCATCATCTTTACCATTCTCCCCTAAACATTATCCCATTCTTTTATGTTCTGAGATGAGGGAACCAGACTGCAGACTATCTGAATTGTGTGAAATACAGAATTTTATAAGGGTATAATGTTACTTTTTGATTTTTTAATGTTACATAGTAATGTAACTCATAATGTTACATTTGATATTTTGACACTGAAAAAAGTGTGTTTTTTTTTTTTAAGTACAAAAATCTATTTGACTGCATGATTTCTGGAGAAAAGTGTTTTAATAAACCACATACTAGCAACTGTCCCTTTGTCTGAAGTCACAAAAATAATAAACTATACTAGTGATCCTTATAAGGAAAAAGTTATTTATTCAAAAGTGAAGGCACATAAGTAAGCCTCCCCTTGTGAAGATGGGCAAGCACTATCTTGATGAATATTTTGCAGGCACATACCTCCTGTTCTGGTCAATAAAATTATTTAAAAGAGCATAGCTTGCACAGCTCATTTCAAAGTGACAAATAAAGGAGTGACACTAGTCACTTGGCATCTAGCCACAGACTTGCTCCACTGAAAGGAATTTACTCAATAATACTCACAACAAATGCAGAGATATATTTAACTCTGTTCCGTTCAGACTGCAGAACACATTACAAGAATGCATTTTCCCTGCTTGCTTCACCAACTTAATTTACACCATAGAACAGAGGACTAGAAACTAAAAGCAATATGAAGAATAATACCAATGCATTCTGACAGTATATATTTGTATAGCATTTAAATCAAAGTTCTGATATTTCTACTATATCAAGAATTAATCACATTGTCAGGAAAATCATTATCTTCTACCGCTTTCTTTTCCTGACATCTCTTCTAGATTTTGGGGAATCTCAGAGTTGCCAAGTTGAGAATGTCTCCACTGTATCCAGCATTATGTTTTAAAAACATACACTTGGATTAAGAATGTGAAACAGTTGGAATGCAGGACTGGGCAAAGGGTTGTTTTACGGAGTCATAGTACTTTACTTCTCCTGTAGAACTTTTATTTGAACAACAATAAAAATGTGCCCTCACCAGATGAAGTAAAGATTCCAGAGAGTGGAGAACTCTATCAATCTAGGAGGAATTGGGGCCCTCTGCTCAGAGAACATCCATAGCAAAAAGAGGCAGCTGCAACCTGCAATTCCAAAACCTACACACAGCCAACAGCTGACTGCCTGATCTACAAGTCACCAGCCAGCTGTTGCTGGCAGAGAGAGCTGCTGCCCAAGGTCTGACAGTGAGAGAAGCCAGCAACAGAGGAGTCTCCTCTCATTCAGGTCACACTCTCCAGCAGCAGGTTAGCCTTGGGTCTCCTTCTTACACAGCTAGAAGAAATGTATGCATTGGGATCACATCATCATATGAGAGGCAAAATTGACAGGACCACGAAAGGCATGCTCCAGAACACAACCTTTTTGAGAAAGCAAACGTTTCACAGAACAGGAGCTGAGAACTTGCTCGGATTCCTAAACTTAGGAAGAAAGTGGGAAGTGATGTCTGTATACACGTGGCACTTAGGAAATTCTTTAAACTCTAGGGTTCTTGGTATGCTTTATGTACAAGTACTTTCAAGAGGGAGGAGTAAAACTTATGTCTGAAATTTGTCACAACTTTTTACCTGCAGATGAAGATAGACGGGAATGTCTGATTATGCAGCGGGCTTACTGTAGTCTGCTACTCCAGGCCTAAGTGCCAACTCTACTGACAAGGCCAGTTGCTGGGGGAAAAGAAAAAAGAAACATTGTCATAAATTAGAAAAATAATTCACTCTTTTGTCACTTTTTTTTTTCCACTTTTTTTTGTCACTCTTTTTTTCACTCTTTCACTCTCTTGAGAGGGAAATCATATTTCCCCCTCCCTTTTCCCTCCCCTTCCCTTTAATGCTTTGGAAAACCAGCACCTGTAGACATACAAGAAATAGGTATGAAACATATATAGAAATATAATAGCCACCTACATGCAAGCAGAATTTCATTTTTCAAATAGTTCAAACGAAATGCAGAATACTGCACTTAATTTGCTATATCTTATACCAGGTGACATCTTCCTGCTATAAATAACTAAAAGTGGTAAACAGCATTTCATCAGCTTTCCAGAACATTATGAAATACTAAGCACTGCACTAGGTAGTCACGAGCATCTGCCACTGCTAAGTTGTAAATATAGGAGATTGTGAAATAATCTTTTCTAATTTTCTTTTTAAGGGAAATAATCCTCAAATTGGAGGTCTTCCAGATGCTAAAACCTCCAAGTGCTCTAGATCTGCATACCCTGACTCCCTTGTAGTAGTAAATCACAGCCAATGCATACATAAAGAGTCAAACAAACTAGGCAAAGGGTAACAAATCCCAAACAGCTGACTAAGACTAATATTAATCAGCTTGGAAGGGATACTTACTACAATGATGCTTAATAGCATCATTGTGGCAGACCTACAAACATTGCCTAATACTATGTCATAGCAAGGAGAACATGTGAGAAGTGTTTATTTTTAGACCTTTGTCAAAGGCTTTCTGAATAATACTTCAATTGAACATATCTGTTATGCTGAACACCAAATGGGAGCTTCACTTTGACAGCAATGTAAAAGAACAGCTCCAAAGCAGTAAAACTTCCTCTAGTCTCTTAGTCTCTCCTCTTCTGCTGGCATCACTGAATTTTGTCAAGGCAAACTGTTTTCTCTCTAATACCTGCCAGGGCTATATGTTAAGACTCAATAAGCAGCAACTCCAGTGTAAACATGTTTTCTGGCCACTTATGACAAGAAAAATCTCAAAGATCTAGAAAGGAAGGACTGGCATGGTGTAAAATGCTAGACTACAATTGTTATGCACTGAAGCCTTATGAGAGTAGCTACTTTTAACATTATGGCCAAAAATTTCAGAATAGGATGTTCAGGATCTCCAGAGACTTAAGACACGTATACAGTTATTTTCACCACCACAGCCTGAACACTTATCTTTCAGTCACAAAGCAATACTCATTAAATTCTAAATCATCACAACATGTTTTTGTCAAGTGATGTTTTGGCTTTACAGACTGTGGATTCACTAACAATTATTAGTGGTTCACATAGTTTTTTTAAATTCTTACACAGCAGAGAGGCTGTACTTTCACACAAGGAAGAGCACGTTAAACATCCTTAACACAGTTGCTAGTAGTTACATTATGGAATATTGCTTTGGATTTTCTATTCATTTTTTTTTCCACCAAGTAGTCAAAACAAGAGTAAAACAGTCACAGGTAATACTGGACATTCATCTCACCCATATCAGGTTAAATCATTAGCGTCTGAGCCTCTGTTACTTATCAAACTCCACGCAGATGTTGTATTAGGAAAATAAACCCAGCTGTAGGACACAGACTGCAACTCAGCAAATCAAGAGACATATGCTGGAATTTTGTCAGTGGAAGAGCAGAAAGGAGAGAATAGTGTGGGAAGGAAATAAATAGCACCACCTCACAAAAAGAGACCTCAGCTTCAAGATGATATAGTTATCTTCACCAATCTCAAACTGATCAACTGTCAAGATACCAGAAGAACAAACTTTGTTCCTTGCAAAGTACTCCAGCATACTTAACATAAAAGGAAAAGGACAGTGAATTTTTACCCTGAGAGTTGAGTCGCTGTGATCCAGAAGCAGGGTCCAATACTTCCACTCAGAGATGTATTATCTTTAGCTCTACTGAAGCACTAAAGCACTTCTTAGACCACTTTATAAACTGAGTGGGAAGGAATAAGAATAAGAGCCACATTCTGTCCTTATAGACCCCTATTAAATCAGATTCTCAACATCAGCCACTTCCTCTTTGTTTTCCTCAAGCCATATGGCTTCCTGACAAAATATGTACAAACAATAAATCCATTAATCAAGCTACTGTTGGAGGAAAAGACTTTCTTCCCTTCATCAATCCAGACATTTTAGTGGAGATGTTTTATGTATTTTGGTTAGGAAAAAAAGGGGGTCTATTTAAGTTCCAAGAAAAATACTAGAGTTTTCTTTGTTTTCACACTGCAGCCTTGTAGATTGGAGCCTTAACTCCAGTTCTTACTTCTAGGAGATCCTGATTCATTAAAAATGCAGAAAAACACAGAAAGAGAGATGTCACGCACACCAATAAGAAAAGGGTCCAGCCTCATTGATTCTAATAGTAGTGATCCAATATAAATTGCTGCCAGGGCTCCCTAACACGCTGGGTCAGGAAGCAATTTCTTTCTTTAAAGTTAACATAAATAGGTATGATGAGAGGCATTAAAAGTCATTTTTATTCCCACAAGGTACTAAGGAGATGCATACATGCAAATACCAGTAGACCAACAAGCAGTTGACAGGAATATCTTTTGATAAGAGATGCCACAGTCTAGGACTTCACAAGTGGCCAGATTTCTTAGCAATGTGAACCATGATAACCGATTTCAACAGGCTGTTGGGTGTCTCTAAGTTGGTAAATCACATGGGTGATCATGTTATTCTCAGATCAGGACGAAACAGACACTGCACACGCAAGGAACTCAGTGGTAAGAAGGCAGCATAAAAAGAGTAAGATTTCTAGCTCTTGTAGAAGGGGAGAAGAGAGTTTAAAAAAAAAAAGAAGGCTCTTTGCTTTACCATAATGAAGCAAGTTCAGACTTGAGACTCTGCTCAGGTTTGAGAATGAGGAGTATGCCAGCCTCAAGCTGCTGCAGGGTGAAATTCTGTTCATAAATACATACTTACGCTGTTGGGCGGGTACGTAAGGTAAAAATATGGTAAAAACATTCCCTGTCTGCCTCTCAATCAATAAGCTCAAAGAAGATAAGAGGCTGAGAATTCAAAAGCACAGAAAAGATGATAGATGAAAGACCTAAATTTCTTTGCTTGCAATGGTTTCTAAACAGACCATTTCTTGCATTCTCAGGTGCCACTGAGACACACGTGGAATCTGTTACCCCTGTCTACCCCAAGCAACTATTTGCATCACACCTTGCAGCCTACCCAGCAGAGAGAAAGAGGTTTTGTAGTGATGATCGAAGAAGTGAGAATAAAACAACAATTAATTCATCAACTGAATATATGACCGCATTACCAAAAAAGGAGCAACTGCAAACTGAAGAAAGGTTGACATGTTGGTCACCTCTTCAGAGAATATGAAATTGTAGAATGCCTGTTCTGAGGATCTGTTTCCCACTGAAGTTCTTCCAAAACTTCCTGGACTAAACTTTTATTACACAGCAGTCTGCAGTGTGGAAAGAAGATTGGTAAGAAAAAGAAATTACTTTCAAATGCAGGTGATTTCTTTCAGTCACACATTTCTAAAGCAACCATGAAACATCCACTCATGTGAAAGGAAAATAGAATTGGCAGATAATAATCCTTTCTGACCTTAAAACTTTTTTCTTTTTCTCTCAACACGTGTTCTATAGTTTCAGTCATTGTTCAGTAAACTATGTCCCAATTCACGTGAACCCAAGTAATCCCATTGAAAGGAAGCTCAGGAGAAACAAGAAGCAGTTTATGACAGTGAAAGAAACCTTATGGAGAAATGAATCTTAAAACCTTAAAAAACCTTAAAAAATATTAAAAAAGGAACCAAGTTGGCTTTTCAAAAGTCTTTTTTGTTTAAATATAGGAAAGCAGCACCCTTGACTACAACAGGAAATCTTTAAAATGAACATCTTTTCTGTCTTTGTTGAAGCTGAGCAGCAATTAGCCCTCGAGGAAAAATATATGGAAATAGGAATCTCAAACCTGAGTCATTACTGGCAAGGAGACATCTGTAGTTTTAACAAGGTCAGAACATTCTGGTCAGTTCTAAGGGTAATTGGAGAATCATGATATTAACTTATGTTTCTATCAAGGTAATGACAATTCTGAAAGACCACTGACATTACATGGAACCTACAACTATGAATTACTAACCAGAAGGTCACAATCTAAGAAGATGCACTACCATATAGAAGTAGAGCTGGATTGTTAAATGCCTTGAAGTAGTGGTGAAAGGTACATTTATTTTGCACAGAGCAGTGAGGAAGACAGGGTGCTGCAAGCTATGGAGGCCTTATACCACATCTGGGTCGTATGGTCCCAATTATCTTCTCAGCACTGTTAATCAAAACTTATCCTACAGCAGCTATATAATGACCTATGTAAAAACTAAACCTGGGATTACTGTTTGGCTCCTAGCAAGAAAAAAAACTTCCCTGCCACAATCAGATAGCACAGCGGCATCTTCACTTGAAGTCTCACTAAAAGCATGTGGTATGAAGGTCTACAGATGCAAGATTATGTCTTTGTAACAAATGGCAAAATGGAATAAATGAAAGGTTGAAAAGAAAGTTTAGGGATATACCAGTAGAGAAAAAGGTAATTCTGCCTCCTGCTAACTCGCTATTCTGTCATGTCTTACTGTATCAATAAATAGCATATGCTTCTGAAGTAATAACACCTATATGAACCTACTTTGGCTACTGCTCTTTCCTATTGGAAGAAGGCAAATCCAAACTGAAAGCAAGGCGCATTACATGAATATAAGCAACATCAACCTATTGAAGTCTTTACTGTACTTAGACCATGAAAGGTTGCAGGTCACAGCAGAAGTCACACAACTTTATTCCTGCCTCTGCCCCAGAGGGCCCTAATGCCTCAAACTGAACTGACAGGGGACCCAACCAACCCTTGACTCCACACCATTCAGTCCCATGCCTGTTTGTGTCTAACTTGCCTATGGCACTCATCTCACAAATCCTGCTCACATTACCACTAGCCTGTGGTCAAATCCGAGTGAGCAGCCTATCTGGGATTCCCAAATAGCTGTGGTTGTTGTTGTTGCATTAAATAAATCAGTAAATCCTGTGTTAACAGGAGCGACATTATTAACTTCCCTTTCTACATCAGTCGAAAAAGAAATCACCTTTGTTACTACTAGTTTGCTCAGGAAAAAAAAAAAAAAAAAAAAAAAACTATGATAACCTCTTTATATCCAATTGTAAATTACTCCCTCTTCACAAATTTTGCATCCTGGTTCTTAATGCTCTCCTGAAATGCTGAAAAGTGTTATGAAGGTGTGCTGGTCTATAAACAAAAGAGTTAAATAAAAATAAGCAGATAACTTTTAAAATCAATTTTTACCATGATCTTAAGAGTTCTGCTTGTCAGTTTTCTCCTTGTCTGTGAAGGCCATTTGCTTTCTGTACTTCTCCAGAAGCAAAAAGCTTGAATTCATTTAATACAGATTTAAGCTTTCAGAGAATCAGTTGTTGAGAAAAGTGTAAAAAAAAAAAAAATCCACCTCATGATTATTTTTTTTTTAAATACTTCCAAGAGAACTCACAATACATAAACTATGATGACATTGTCATACAAAAGAGAGTACGTATAGGTGGGGGACACTCTTCTCTTGCTCCCAACTAGTAGCATTGTACTTGAAAACACCCAGCATTAAAGCTTACTGAACCAATTAACCAAAGATTAAAAGGGCATGCTGATAAAACGGAGAGCCACCAAAACACACACACAGCCTGTGCGTGTACTACCTCATGAGTCCCTGATCTCCTCATGCATTCTGTGCAACTCAGTTTGGAAGAATACCAGAACAATAGCAGAAAATAGTAATTCTTTTACTTGCCATAATGTTTTGTTTGTTTGTTTCTTAAGACATTATGTATTGCAATTGTATTGCGTTACACTTGCTGATAGGAGGCATGCTTTTGATTATTTCCTGCTGGAGTTTCAGAAGTGTGAAGGTTGCTGGAGACTGCTGATCAGACACCTCTGCTAGAAAACACTGCCCAACTACACCACTGAAGGTAGACGCATCCAGCCTCACTTGACCAGGCAACTGTCCAACACAACCAGTAGAGAAGGTGTGAAGTCACAGAGGAAAACTTACTTTGTTGTTGAAAACTATTTTACCTAGTCTTGCAGCTCATGATCAGTCAAAATCTTCCCTGCAGATTTAGAATACTAGAAGTTCCAACTCCTTGTGTTTCTGTTTTTCCATTTGAAACAAACTGTATGGTTTCACCCTTGACTATTAATAGTTTAAACAGTATCACAAAAACTCGCCATGCCTACATATGACTAAATATTTTGCACTGATTCTCAGAAAAGCATATATGAGAAAGCTTACTTACAAAAAAAAAAAAAATAGGCTGAGGCAATACAACTGTGATATTTAACAGAAAATGGGATTGGGTCTGTTTTCACATCCACTAAGTTGTTTAAATTGCAGGTTACTACAAAGTGTGTCAGGTAAGATCATTTGCTATTGATCCTAATTCAGTTAGAATGAGTGGAAGACATTTTAGAAGAAGGATACAAGTAAAAACATGCATGTCAGTAAGATATTACATGGATGTTAGGAGGAGGTTCTTCTCAAAGAGAGTGATCAGGCACTGGAACAGGCTCACAGGGCCCTGAGCCTGCTGGAGTTATGAGAGCATTGTCCAAACGCTTCTTGACACAGGGTCTGGTTTTGGGTGGTCCTGTGTGGAACCAGGAGTTGGACTCCATGATCCTTGTGGATCCCTCACAACTCGGGATAGTCTGCTCTTAACCATACAAATCTCCGAAAAAATGGACAAGTCATACAAGTGTATCAGTATTTAGGAGAAGTAAAAATGGTAGCAAAGTGTAGCACTTGCTTTACTTTCTTTCCTTAAAGGTAAATCTGGTTGACAGTAACTGGACAAAAAATGGAATGGGATTCCATTTGACTTGTGTAAGCGTAGCTAAGGACATACATACATGTAACAGCAGCAAAAAAATTAAAAACAGATTTCTCTTCCTTTGCCACTGAGCATACCTCCCGGCCAGGATTAACTACTGAACAGTGGCAAAGCGGTAGTTTAACATAGAGCCTGTGATCACAAATATAAAGGCAGAATCCAACATTTCCTTGAGTTCTCTCCAACAGCAGATATAATTCTTGAGGAAATTATTCTTCACTTTCTAGGTACAGACAGACAGCAATTTCTATTTGCACACCATAGCAATTTGTAATCAATTCTGGAGAGCCTGTTTTCTGAAGAGCCTCTTTTGATAGCAGTCAAAAGACTGCTGTCATCTTTGCAAACTAAGGACGTTCTTCTCTCCTTTCATAGGTTGCTTACACAGCACCATTTTGCATGATGATTTGACCTGTTTTTATAAGAGCACTGAAGTAAGATCATCCCAGAATCCACATCAGGAACAGAAAAAGAGTGAAGATACCACTTATAGTTACTAAAAGTTGTTTGTAGGTTTAAATTGTTTTGGTCTAGAATTAACAAAAAACAATCAAAGAAATCCAGTTTCACATTAGTTTTGTCTTAGCAGGAACATTACATGTCACTCTGCACTTCCAGCTAACCTTTTTGATACAAAAAAGGTTGTCATCCAAAACTGATTCCCCAGAGGGCTTAAGGGTTAACTTCAATTAACTTTCAAATGTAGTTATAATCCACTCTTAACAGCTCTCAGATTCCAGCCTTCCTATAATTGCATAGGAAAAAGCAAAGCACCGAAGTAAAGTTAGTGCTAAGTTGCAGCAAAACTGGCAGGAGATACAGAAACCTTTCTCCTTTTCTAAAGGTCTCTAAAGGTCTGCAGAGGTTTATTTTGTGATTTCCATCTTGCATAGGGTGCACTGCAGTCTTCTCATTTGATTCAAATGTACATAGTTCCATTAGCACTCTGTGCAGAAAGCCAGCTCTGCACTCAAAAATCGTAGCATTCTCCTACCTCTTCCATTTCTTCCTGTCCCACATGGCTGCCCTCAATTTACAGTGAGTTGGGTCAAGAATCAAATCCAGACTTTGGATTTTCAAAACCTAATTAACAACCCAGCAAAATACACAAGCCAGTGAAACAACAGTGCAAGTTATTTCATACAGCTCACCACCACTAAGTTGATAAAAAGGGCCTGTGAATACCTCCATGCACACCTACAAAGAAAAGACTACACTCATACAAAAAAAAAAAAAAATCTGGTCTTGTAAGACATCAAAAAGTCTGCTATCTCTAGGTTCTGTCTTTTGCAGATAAAGTGAAATTATATTACTGAATGGGCACAGAGGCTTTGTATGTTTTCACCAATACGTTACAGTTCATTATTTCAAAAGTAGTTAAAAAACCTCATTAATTTAGGTTTTATGTTGATGTACAAAAGGAAGTAGAAGACAACATACAACTTTCTTGTCTATGTTGCAACACAAAGTATCTCAGTTTCAGTACAAGAACAATGTAAGTTTGCTAAGCAGCAGTCTTTTGGGGTAACTTGTGCCTTCAAATAGTCAGCATTATAAAATGAACTTCAAACGCCTCTCACTGAAAGCACACAATGGATAATACAGGGTGAAAGTACTGAGGTATATAACTGTTACTCATTTCACCATTGTAACAAGTCACAGATGGCACCTGCAGAGGAACATGGGGCCTGAAATCTTGCAGATTTGTAGCTTCATTCACAAGCATTTGTCCTTGTTGAAAAGGAGCGCACTCCATCAGACCTTTAACAAATATCTGTTCACCTGCCTCTCCAAGTATTTGAAAAAATATTAGTGGAATTATAGTATTTATTATATATAATAGCAGTAGCTGTTAAAATCAGATCTATTTTTGTTTAGAGCCTTAATTGCTTACTTTATTATGTAGTTAATGAAAGCCATATTTTACCTTTTTCTTGCCTTGCAATTAGAGGTGAGTCAGTGGAGGAAGCACAAAGCAGACTTTTTGCTGGTTTTGCTGTACCTCCTCAGCAGGATGTTTAATCAATGCTCTCAAAGCAATCCTTCCAGTGGATTGGATTACATGGGTGTTTGGACCTTGCATGGGTGCAAACGTAAAACGAATGTGGGAGATACAGAAAAATTTATTTCTCTATCACAAGCCATTACCTCCATCTCTAACAGCAGCAAGCAACGCAATAGCATCTGTCACAGTAAAGAGATTACCTTACTACAAGGTTTTACAAGTTATTGGACTCCCACAACTCCCAGCTTCAGAAGTAATAACCATCTCCCATTAGACACTGACTGGTAGTGAATTATCCAGTAGAACCAGGGCCAACTAAGCACCAGCTACCAAGAAATGCCCAATCAAGAGGCCATTTACACAACAGAAGTCTTTGAAATTTGTTTATTTGCTAGTATAAAAGTACGGTTTTTTTGCTTTAACTATTACAAAATTTAACGTATCAATGGCAACACAACTGTACATTTAAAAGGACATTAGCAACTACAAAGAAAGCAAAATTTTGTAGTCCAAGACAGCATTAGGTTTACAGGTAAGTTAAAAAAAAAAAAAAAGTCATCTGGGATTTAGTTTCTAGTTGGCAACAACAGAATGACCATGTCTTTAAATCACCTATGATAACGATTACATCTTAAGACACTCAGGAGAAAAATCGGCTCTAGATTAAAGATCCTATCACAAAAGTGAAGACATACAAGGTACTCAGGACTCGTGAGGAAAACGTCAGGCTGCTTACCTCAAAGGTGAAAACACAAATCTGAAGACATTCTGCTTACAGCAGGAGAGAAAGAACCCAACCTTGAAGATATTTTTATGAAGCTAAACAAACTCTGAATGTATGTAGATAGTATTCATTTAAGCAGAAGCTTAAGTTTGATTACAAGTCGCTACATTTTTCCTGATAAGTATAACATCACTATGAAAAATAAAACCAAACCCAGAAGGTTGATTTAAAAGTCATAGCACCAACCCTTACCATAACCTGAACTGCAGAACCTTCACTCTTACAGGAGGTAAGAAACAGTGACCTAGTCAACACTTTTACATCTCAAGCCACTATGGTTGTTATACACAAATAAATCCACATATAATGAAAATGATAAAAGCGTATTTTCTCAAACACTATCTCTACTATTTGGTATTTTAAATCTCTGAAAAAGTTAAAATGGATGAGTGATACGCTTAGATAAATGCGAGGTGTGAGATGGGAGACAGAGAAGCGATCTTTATGGTGATTGATTAAGCTTACCAGAGCAAGTAAAATAAGAAAGTAAGCATAGAAAGGTACGTTACAATAAAGAAGACAATGGGTTGGTCACAACGTATGTTGCACAGCAAAGTGAAAAATAAACATTAAGCTTAGACTAGCTAGCCTCTCCAAGAACTGGAACAGTGGAAAGAGAGAGTCTTTTGTAACTCCAAGGCCTTGTCTATATGAGAACTTGAAGTTAAGAAACATATATTTATTTTTTCCTGATTGCCTTATGAAGTCCTCACATTAATTCCAGAATCAGGTCAAAGAAGTCATCACCTAGATTCAAACATTTTTCCTTACAGTTGAACAACAGTTTATTTTTGCTTTTGTAGGGGACAATCATTACTTAAAATGACGTGCTCAACATAAGCTTTCAATCTCCCTTGGAAATTCTTCAAGGTTCAAAAGCAGCATTCAGATCGTGTTGCAATTAGCACAACAAGTTGAAAAAGCATCAAGATAAGAAAGCAAGCAGCAATGAATCCTACAATGTCTTACGGTGCCTTCACACTTCTTTGGCAACTTCTCTCTTGAATTTAAAGTACTGGCTAGCAAATCCCCCAAATTCCCTTTAAAAAAAGATTCAGCACTGTACCATAACATGAGAGAGGTGTACACACGCACACGCACTCAGCTATTGATCTTCTGGAGTTCAAAGCCAAAGAGCTGCAAATACTTCTAAGTCAAGCATGCAATAAAGATGCGCTGCAATGTTAATGCACTAACATGTAAATATCAACACAGAAAGTTTTAATCCTTCACTGGAACAGTGCACTTAATGGAATACATGGGGCTTCAGTAGGTGTCGGGCATCTCCTGGGGGAAGCATGAAGACCCTTAGGGGAAGTGAAAAAAAATCAGTTCCAAACACACCCCTGTGCATCCCCCAGAATCTGTCGCCATCTGAAGAGCCTCACTAGCTTCGGAGTACTGCTCAGTCACTGCAAACTAGAAGCTAAGTGGCCAAAGATGCTGTCCAAATCTGGTTAATAAACTATTCTCCTCTCCAAACCAAAAAAGGTGTGGTTTTTTGTTGTTGTTGTTGTTGTTGTTTGGTTTTTAATATATTTTTTAAGGTAATACAAATCTAATTCATCCTCAGCCAGCATACGGCTGGGAGGAATAGATATAAGGGAAAATGAAAATATCTCAAAATTTGGGAATGTTTTCAGTTAAGACTGACTCAGATCCCATGCAGATTACATTTATTTATTTATTTTATTCAGTCCTGACCTGTAATTTCCAGGATTTCAATAAAAAACTCATTAAGGCCTTAGAATGGAGTCCTCCCTGAAGACAAATACAACCCATCTACATACAAAATGTAGGAATTGTCAATGACAAAGTGTACATATTTTCAGAATCAACAGTCTCAAACAATGAAAGTTTTCAAAATGGCAAATATCAAAGTTAAACAGATGAGGCTGAACAGGATGCTTTGATCTTCTCTGAAAATGAAGACAACTTAGAGAATAACACAGTCTGCTTCTAGACACACAACTTGCTTCTAGAAAAAAAAATAATATAATCCTAGCCATTTATAAATACCACCTTGCTCCTACATCCTAACAGTAGTACTATGAGCATACCAGGTGGTCTGGACAAAGAAACAACCAAACTATTTAGTAGCTCTAGTGACCAAAAGTAGCTGTGGTGACCAAACTTCATTACAAGACTGCAGTACAGTGCTGCCACTCTACATATTATTCGAGGAAAAAAGTGTATTTTTCCCTTTGTGATTGCATGCAGTTTGTACAATATGCATGATTTATGAAAGGATCTTAAGATACCAGCAAAAACAAATGTAATTACCTGAACAAAAGGGTACCCAAGACCTGAGCCAGGGTTACTCTCCCATGACTGCCAGCTCAGACATTTCATTGTAATACTTATACCAGCTTTTGATCCTGCAGGACTTTGGAAACAGACCACTACTGAAAACATACAACTTCCTTTCTATGCCACACCACCCCAAAACAAAACACATATAGCACTATAAGTGTTTATTGCTTGGGCTCACCTCTACTGAAATTTTGGAGGTCTTCAAATTAGAAAAAAAAAAAAAATTCTTGCCTGCATGCTGCCTTACAAACTAACCATCCTATTACACCACCAGGTAAACCTCACTGCAAATTGATTTAACTCAGGAGATTCTAACAATGAAGAGGAAGACAGATCTATCAGATGGGAAATATTTGATTTGGCTTTACTATTTTAAATACAGTCAATATCTTCTTTTAATATGTTTACAAGAATTTTTAGCTATTATCAGTAGCGTTAATGGTCAGATTTATCGTTCCACTGTCAGGTCCCACCTGTTACTCAAAACACTCATCACTACCTCTTCATTTTAGAAAGGAGTCTGATAGTGTGCATGCATGGTCACTGCGCCATACAAGATGGTGGTCTTACTATTGAAAGCATTGAGAATTTAACTGAGGTCATAAACTAATTTTTGGTAAAGTTAATTTGCCACTGAGAACAGTAATGGCATTTGAGCCAGCACTGGCTGGCTGAAGCCAACATATTTCAACTATTCCCAGCATAAAGGTTTCAAAATAAAATGAGGAACTGTACCTTAAACACCCACTGGACGTGAGAGACACAAGAAAAACTGTAGGTCAGACCACATATTCAGCTAACTCAGTATTCTGTCTCAGTGTAAGGTTTCCAAATGCATGCAAACACTGTGGCAAGAGTTTAACAGCCTAACCACAAATAGTTTCACCGTGGAAGTGCAACATAGATTATATGAAGGCTGAACAAGATTTCTTCGGACTTTTTCAAGTTAAAAGGAAGATTAGAAGGGGTTACAGGCTCACATTCAAAGACTTCACCTAAAGACACCTGAAGATTACTAACCTGCTCTGCAGAGAAATACCAAGCTTAAACAGGGTAAAGCATTAATGAAGCTTGCTTTATACACACACACAGACAGATATAAAGCACCTATCACCATATTGATAGACATTTTTGGAACCACTCTGATGACAGAGTAACTTTAAAAGTTAGTTTACTTTTTAAAAAGCTGAAACAATGTGTAATCTAGTGGTTGATTTCAAACAGAATCCCTAGTGATTCCAACCTTGGCCCTCTGCGAGTATCAGGTCAAATACACTAGCTTAAAACCCAAGCACAGAATTTTATACTATAGCATTTTAACTTGAATTGAGAATGGGTTATGAGGCTGCACAAAATTACCACAGCTCAGCAGATGCGGATTAGCTTAAGCTATTGCAACTCAGTGTGTCAGTCCTCAGTCTTTCCAGCCTCTGTTGAGGCTGGAAAGTATTGACAGCATTTCCAAAAGTAATCTGTAGTTGTCCTGCATCACTGATGTACTATGGTCTAACTAGAAATTGCTTTTACTCCACCTGCACACTTCTTTTTCATCATCATTTACACAGATTACTTGATCACAATGTTTTGCTGTACCTTTACATTCTCTTTTATTTAAAAGTTTATGATCTTCTTTAGCTGTGATGAACAAAGACAGAAGTTTATGCAAAGGTTTTTATATTTCTTCAGACACTGGACATCAGTTGGTCCACTTCATTCTTCCCTTCTGGCTTATAGCAATTCCCAGAGTGACATGAGACAATTCCACCCTCATAAAAGAGACCAGCACAAAGCACTAATTATCCTTTTTATAGCATTCACTTCCAAATCAAGCAGGAAGCTCTAATTCCCACAGAGCCTCAATGCCTTTCAACAGGCAACATTTCACATAGTAGGTCCTTAAGGAGATGCCATATAGGCAACCTATATTTCTACTGGGAAGAATGAGTACAGATATCCCCAGAAGGTCTGCCTTTGTTTTTCCTTTATCATGCGCTTTTTTGTTGCCCCATCAAGTGAAATCTATACTGCTTTCTTTTTAAATAAACATTCTGTGAAAAAACACGGGTACAATTCAACATCAGGTATTATGTTAAGAATGTGCTGACTCATTTGACTTAGTACTAGTGTGGTTAGGGTTTCAAAATATCACAAGCTTTAGAATGCATCTACCCTTTTTAAGATTAATCAAATACTAAGTGGAAATACCACCTTACAGCTAGAAGATGGGCCAGTTTTCAACATACTAATGGCATCTTTTAGAACTGACATTCATACATCTTTACTAGCTATTGCTGTTCATAGTCACTGAAGGATGTCAGAGTTCATGCAACCTCTTCAGCTGAAAAGAAGAAAAACATCAATAGCAATGAAAATTTTATTCAACTCCACAAAAAAACTATTAACCTATAGCTTTTTAAGTAATACAATACAACATGTACACATGATATTCAGCTGCAGTGTTTAATAGTACTCTTTACAGACAAAAAGCACAAAAAAATTGTTCTTTCATCCAATTGACTACAGCTAAGTAAACAATGCTAAGTAAACATTGTGGATTGAAAGGTGGATTTCTGTAATGACACCAACAACATCAGTTAAGACTTCTCTGTATTTCTAGTATCAAAGTCCAACTGAAAGTATTGCTAATTAGATAATTTTTTGAGTCATATTCTGCAGACCAGCTACAAGGGTAGCAACACTGCTTAATCTTGACTTCCTGAGTAGATGCTCTATGCTAAAGAAAGCATGGGTAACACTGGGGGGCAGAAGCACTTTTAAGTTGCCGCCAACATGTATCATTTGATGTAAAAAGACATCTTTCTCCTGAAGTCCAACAGTCTAGGTCAGCACTAGCTTCCTTTGCCAAGTTTATTTCAAGAACACTTTATCTAATTGTTTTAGTGTTAGTCCAGATCTATGAGGTAGGCATGGCTGCAAGAAAGAGGGAGAATGGTAAATGGATTTCAAATAATTCTATACATACTGGATAATCACAGGAAAGCAAATAATTCTTGGAAAAGAACTAAAAAATTGGTTCAATGCAGTCAACTATCAAAACGATGGAAGACCACTGGCTTTCAAACCCATGCTACTGCATTCACTACTTAAAGCACAATCTCTTGCCAGCATTTTGAGGAGCAAGTCTTCCCTTTGTGTAAGTAACAGAATTCTAGAATTGATAGAAACTTTAGTAGATGATACACAGCTTTAACAACACAGAACAAAAAACAACTATGCACACACACAAAAAAAAAAAGAAGAGACAATATGTAGCATATAGAGAACATGTTACTTCAAAAATTAAGTTATCTCCCCACTCAGCTGCACTGGTAGCATTTTGCAGAAGGCAAAAACTAGTTTTTTTTCAGCCTAGCATTCAACAGGCAGATGCAAGAGCACAGTGGCATCAGACACCACCAATGTCAGCAGGGAAGTGACGCACTCCTGGCTAGAGCTGGCAAGTTCACTGAGGCAGCAAAGCATTATACAACCTGAAACAATTTTCCCAGTGATGGGACAAAGGGATGTTTCTGAAGTCTCCTAGGTCTTCAACAAAACAGATGAAGAGCCCAATCCCTGCCACACACTAGGTGCATGCTCATGCCAACCATGCCTTCCCCACTAGAAGGCAAACAGGGCTGCCTGCAGCCAGCCCAGCCAAGAGCACCATGAAGCATGGCATTTTTTATTTAAAACAAATTTCAGAGAAGGGACGAAAATTTAAGTTGTTAGGTTCTTTAGAAGAGGTAGTTTAAGTGACAAATATAAGGAGCCACAAAAATTATTTATATTTGATGTGTAACTGTAGAAGAAATATCGAACACCACTGGAATTGATAGACAACCTTACTATTCACTCTGATTTTTCTCAGATACATTTTAGAAAGGACATTCCTCTTGTTTTTTTTTTTTTTTTTTTTTCATTTAAAAATACAAGTCTTGTTTCTCTACCCCAATCATCTGTCCTTCTTGCAATAAATCCTCTTGAGACTAACTTGATGTAGGAAAACACTTAATTTGCATAGGACATAATTCCCTATATAAGAGTGATTATTAGATTTTGTAAAACATGACCAGGCAACATCAAACAATTATTTCTTTGTTACACAAAATATTTTTAGGCTAACAGACACAAACATTGGCTCGGTCACCTCCAAAATAACCTTTATAACAGAAAAAAAGAGACTATACTGGTAAGACACATTTCACTAAGTTATCATATTCACACAAAAAAAATACATTCTCCATTTCTGATTCTTGAAAACAAATGTAAATCCATTTTTACAGTGAAGTCTCCCATGCTATCGTCACTGCAGGTTTCATAAATAACTGTTAATAAATGTATTTTTTTTGAAATGGACTGAAATCAGAATCAGCATTTCCTTGGCAGTTTGCCATTAACAGGTCAACAATTATTTTGATTTTGCACTAGCAGTGCCAGTGCTAGCAAGCTGGTGGCAATCCTGCCAAAAATTATTCTGTTTCAAGCTTGACTCCTGCCCAACGTTAATTGAAATTGGTTTAGATCACAGACAAATCACAAGATCACAATAAAACTAACTGCTGTCACTTGACTATAAGAGTATATCAGACATTGGATATCACACAGCTGAACAATTAATTTAATTTGTACATCTGCACAAGCTCTCTACAATATTCAATATTGGAGCATGTTATGTCCTAGGAAAGACCTTGATTCACAGCTGCATGTTTGCCATACATGAAGTCTGAGGTATGGCAGCCGCCTCACAGGGAAACCTGAGAGATGAGACATATCCACACTCTCATTCCCACTTGCAAATACTTGTTTTCATTCCATTGTTTAGAATTGGAAGTCAATGCACCAAAATAAAGCAATGTATCTGCAAGAGACATCTCTTGAGCATTTTTTTTTTATCCAACAAGAAACACAGAAATTAGACTGAAGAGTTCTGAAACTTCCTCATATAATAGAACATGCATTCTCATTTAAAATTGCAGCAATAATACATACCTTCAAAACCTCCCTGAATAAATACATAAATACATTCCAGAACCCTGCAATGTTCTGGAGTAAGTCCTAGAAATTGGAAGATAAAGGAAAGTGTTGCTGTTCTCTTACTAGGGAGGTGAACCTGGACCAAACTGGACAACAGAACTGTTTATTGTCACCAAAACACCCCAGTCCTAGTGCCCTCAAGTGTCTGGACAGATCTCCACAGCTGCTGAAAGTGCAAAACAGTTCATCCTTAACTTGGAGCTGCCCTTCACAGACAGCAGACACAGTGAGTCTTCGAGGCTGTCCAAATGAGCTGTCTTTGACAAGCACAAATATCCCTCCCCATAGTTATTCCATTTTGGAATACCTTCTAGGAAATCTTAAAATGACTTGAAGGAGAAAGAAAATAATGAATAAATTATTAAAGCTAAATGCAAAAAGCTGTGCTGCATGTAGAAATAGAGTACAGTATTCTTCCAAACAAAATGCTGGACGTCTTAAAAATAAAGGTGTGACTATTGGTACCTTATAGCCAAATGGCTTATTGGGTAAGCTGCAAATCAGGAGCACGGCATAGTAAGATACTTTCAAGGCAATTTTAAATTTAAATTTTCATTACAGAGCCAAGCCCTGATCATCATCATTCACCCAGGCTTAAAACCTTATTTTAGTTGTTACTGTATAAAGTGGAGAGAGATTAAACATTTTATTTCCATTTGCAGCAGAAAGAAGTAATCCACACACAATTAAGTTCATTGCTTACATCAGATAGATATCAAATAAGTTCTTCCTTGAAAGTACAGAATCAACATTTGCTGGCCCTTGGCCTGCTGCATCACATGAAAACAAATATAGAGAACCCCACAAGGCAAACTGCAATACAGATACAGAAGAGGAACACAAACGGAAGTATAATATTGGGCACATAGGTTGTGCCCAAATCACAATCTTAGCCAATGACATGAATTAAATATATATTGGCCCAAATAAGTCTAGAACTACATACAGAAAAGTGTATGTTGTCTCCAAGGGATGGGTGGGAATCCATAAATTTGTCAAGTATGTTCATAAACCAACCACAATTACTGTTCTAAGAACTTCAGAATTGTTTTCTTATGCATATTAGTGGAAAAGTTGACCAAACGTTATTTTCACTTCATGGTTTTATGGTTTGCATATGTCTCAAGCATAAGATTTAAAGCTAAGTCACCAAGACAGAAACAGTTTTTTAATCCAAGGCATGGATAAACTGATGTCACCCTCACCAGTAAAAGGAGTCTGACCTCTTCAGAATGAGTTGGAAGTAGTCCTTTTCTGAAAGAAAATATAACTGTATGTCTGCCGCTACTATACTTGCATATGTTTAAGAGATACTTAATAGCTTTTTAATTTCACCCACTTGTACTGATAGAATAGCACACTAAGTCCCCACACAAAACAGCATTATAGTCAAGTACAAGCCCCTACCTACATTAAAGGTGGAACAGCTAAATATTTAAGCCCCAGAGCAGCTTGAGAGCTTTCCTTTATATTCATATGTGTAACAGTACAAGATTATGGGACAATGATAATTTTTTCTGTGCTTGTCATTCTCGACAAACTCTGATTCTGGGGAAAACAGGTATAATCTTAGTACTTAGTATAATCTTAGTACTAGGTTATATTTTAATGCCATTAAAAGCCATTTGACCAGTACTATGTGCTAGATAATGAATCAGATCACTCTACTTAGTAATTCAATTACAGCTCCTAGACCCTTCTAAAAATAAGTAGCATAATGTAAGTAGTGTGACTACTGGTAAGTAAATTACATCCAAGAATGACGTGAATGAGAATCTCACCTCTTAGATTCTGAATGGAAGAGATAGCTATTTACAGATATAAAGAAGTGACTAATAGCACCAGAAAACTGATTATGTTGCCTAGACATATTACAGGGAGAAAACTTAGGACCTTAGGAAAACTGAGAAAAGTCAAACACAAAAGAACTGAATACTTCGGGATAAAACAAGTGGCTGAATAAGCTCCTCACTCAGATAAGCAGCAACTGAGTAAATGCCTGACAGTGCACACACATATACTGGCTTGTCCTATTAAATAACATCCATTACACAGGAAGAGAAGTTACAAGTTTTCTCGATGTTTTCAGACCTCAAAATTCATTTAAATACACACACGATAAAAAACACCTGCAAGAGGGAACGAATGGTATGTGCGAGACCAACTCTTGAAGTAGCATTTTAAAGAAGATTAGAAGCTCCATTGCTTGGATTACTTAGTGTTTCTACATTTAACTGCAAGTAGTTTGAGAGTATATTCCTCCAGAAAAGATGTACATTATACATGTACCTTCTTAAAATTTGTCTTTAGCTTATAGACTTACTGACTGCTGGAACAGAAAAAAAAGCAGTAATTGCTGAATAATTATTTTGTCTCACATTTGAAAAATGTCGACATATTTCTACTTAATACACACAAACAAGATTTCCTGGCTACACTTAAGTGATACGATTATTCAATTATGGTTACTTTGGGCTTTTTCTTCCCCACTGCTTTATTTATGTTCTAAGAAAAATACACGTCATCTGTTCTGCTACCAGCTCCTGTTCAATCTTTAGTTTTACACTGGCAAATTCCAACTGAATTCCTGCCAGTGCAGTAGAGGAAGAGTCCTCCATTTTCCAGAGCAAACCTGGAACCTCCTACCCGACACAACAGACAGGACTATCACAGCAGTGGTGTTCCATGTTCCCAAGACAGATTGCCTAGGTGAAATACACATAGGGCCCCATAAACATGGTATATTGCACCTAAACAAACAAATACGTTGGATCTGGAATTAAAAAGGGGATCTAGGCAGGGAGACACTGCTCCAGGAGACTTCAGCTCATGAAATAAGAGTATCTCCAAATTAACCAATTTTCCCTTTTCCCTCCCAAGACTTAGTTTACTGACCTCAGGATTATTAAAGAAAAAAATGAACTGATGCTTCTTTAAATAAAAGTACAAAAACCAGACTCTTAAAAAACAAACTCTTAAAATTTTGTTTCTACTCATACCTATCCAGGACAGCCTGCATTCCAGCTGCATTCATAGACTATACAACCTATACAGAAGGTCACCCGCCCTGACCAACTGATGGCTAAATATGTTAAGCTTGAAATACCTGCCCACAGAGAAGAGAACTAGAAGATGAGAAGTTTAGTGCACCTGTTGGAAGCTCAGCTGGCATCAGCATTTCTGGTGATGCTGTTCTTCATGCAGAATCAGGATCCAAATAACTCAGAGTTAATAGCCTGCGGAGATATATATTTTTTTTTCGACCCCATACTACACCAAAGACAGAATCAGCCACGACACTCCTGGCTACAAGTCTCTAGTATAACATGGTTTCCCCATACACTCAATACCCTTCTGCTGTGTCAAGATCTTGTACATGAAAGTGAATGGTACAAGTTACAGAAATACAGAAGTGCTTTCAAATAGTAATTGGAGCAATTACAATGCTCCCTGAAACAGCTTTAAGTGGAATACTGATAAGAATGCCAAAATCATTAGAAAAAAAAAGTTTTGTTTAACCAGCCAATGCTTCCAGATCAGAAGAGCTACTTTCTCACAATAGAGAAACTTATCAACCAAAGGATTGGTAGTTTCTCCTATCAGCTCTCATCTTGAACACAGCTTAGCAGTACACACTTTATGTTCTCCATGGTCTTCTGAATAAACCTCATTCCACTTAGAACCCAGGAGAGCCATCAGCTTCTTTAGGGCTTCTTCTAGAAGGTTTGACCTTCACCTGCTTTCCCCTGGGGTCAGCACAGCACTTCTGCCAGTATGAACTCCATGCAGACCATGCCTGGGAGCTCCCCGTTGTTGGCAAAAGCACAAACAGACCTTAGAAAATTCTCATAAGAAGGTTATCCAGTTGAGCCCTTGGCTCACTCAGAGTGCAGATTCACGATGTTTTTAGGTGTAAGTTGCTGCTGTAACTGATATATTCCAGGGCTGGGGCAAAGCAAGGGAGGACACCTGCATTACTGCAGTCAGACAATAAAGAACCGGAGGGAAAGCATGCAGAGGTCAGACTTAATCCTTCTAGTTGCAGCAAGCACCAAGTTTGCTTCACAACCTGTAAAACTACACCATAATGAACACCACCAGCCACCTCCCTGCCCCCCAAAATCGGGAAAGAACCTGTGATCTTATGCATTACATTGCCATTACGAACATGACAATTTAACAATTTGGTAACCTGGCATGAACTCTGAACATTTATATCTCATCTGTAAGCAGTTAAAGTTAAGTGTTTCTCAAACAAAACGCATGGAATAATTCTCGTTGTTTCTGTCTCCATAAAAAATGCAGTGCTAATACACCAACACAACTCCTGATTTTGCAGGGGTTAGCGTAAGGGAACAATTTACTCTCCCCACAGCCAGCCAGCAGCTGAAGTTGGTAAGTGAGAGCACTAACCTTCCTGTTGCCTTGGAAACGGAGCTTGGATCAGTACAAACAGATTTCGGAATTTAAAACCAAACCGCTCTCCATCTTACAGTCTCTGCCCCAACAGTTGTGTTCCTGGGAACCAAGGATTAGGGACATCTGCCATAGACAGTAGTGATCTAGTAACGCATCCTGCCCCATGACTGCTGCTTTTCAGTTAGAGGTGGCCATCCCCTCACAAACTGTTCACCTTAGGAGTCAACTGAGTGGCAGCCAACCAGATACGTTTACTAAACATGACAATATTCCAAAACCGCATTTCGGAGGGCAGAAAGGTTACTAGTTACATGATGTTAATATGTACAAAGTAACTGCTTTACAGCCCAACTCTGAACCCTACTAAAACAGGGAAGTCTTTCCCTGAAAGAAGCACAAGAGAACCATTGAAAATCTCATTTTCATTGTTAAAACACCCCACCAGAGAGCCAGAATAACTGAGCAAGAGAAGTGAGAGATTTCTAAACTGTAAAGATCCTGTCCTTAGGCAAGAACTGGAAAAGGTTCATTTTATCACTGCTCATCCAATGCTTCTGCAACAGCTGCTGCCCAGCACTACAAGGGACAACTCCAACTTGTTGATTACAACTGCAGGATGCTCACTGGCAGCTAAGACAATTTACCAATGGTTCCCATTCCTTGTGTTTGGCAAGAGCAGAGCAAGAGTAATTTTTATTTCTTTTTGTAGTATTTGCATTGATTTTGCAACTGATGACAACACTCCATTTGCTCTCAGACAGTTTGGTGCCTCTGCCAATTTCTTCCCAAACATATTGCTTTCTCCAGGCTTCACCAGGGTTGTTCTAGTTCAAACTGTTCTTTTACCAGTTTTGAAGGGGCCATTTCAAGTTGAGAGCAAGAACTTGCAGTATGAACGTCTAACTCTGTGTCCTAATCACGGGGATCTGCAGACAAGTAGGTGGTACTTCAAATGACACTGCCTCCCCACAAGATCGCCACCTCCAGATGTCTGAGGATATGGCCAATTACTTCAACAGAGCCATTGGTTCCTGAAATAAAAAGTGTCTTGAGGCCACTTAAAAAAAGCAAAATTTAAGAAGAACCAACCCAACCATTTCTCCTCAGAAAAGCCAAAAAAAAAAAAAAATGCCCCATGGAAGTCAAGATTTTGATCAGCATTTAAAAATGCACCCAGGTAAAGTAAATTCCTCTCAGACTTGCTTCTATAGCAGAGGGGATTTTTTTCGTATAAAAATTTGAGATTCGACATTCTTACACAGCAAGCTGAATTCTACTGCAAAACAGTGTAAATTCAACAGATGGAAGGAATCAGTTTACACTTGTTTGCCCAACACCTTTCATACACAGGGTTAAACATCAGGGAAATTAGCAAAAAGAAGATTTGAAAACCTGAATGTTTTAACTTTAAAGACACTTACTAAGGCAGAAGCATACACAAATAATTTCACTGTTTTCTCTAGCTTTTATACAATAATCAAGCTACCTTTATACCATGCATAGGGATTTACAATGAAGTTATGCCCCCAAAAATATGATAGCTCATCTTATAACAGCAGATAAGTGAAAAATAATCTCCCAAAATTCATGTACAAAACTATTTTATCAACCCACCACAGAAAAATAGATTGCAAGGTCAGACAATCCTGAAGAGTACTAAGCAACAATAACTTCCAGCAGCTCATGGAAGAATTACAAGTATTTAAACCCCCACGGGCTCAGATAAGCAGCAGTCTGCTCATCTGAATGTTTCATTTGAAAGTAGGCAAGTAGGTTAGTATGAAATGGTGTTCCCAAGCAATAATTCCAACAGGATGAATGCAGAAGACGAATGCTTTAATCCCTTTCATACAGTACAGATGTATGTGGATTCATTTACCATTAGGCTCTGCCCAGAGACAACGTGGGTCTGTGGCATGCAGGTTGGATTAGATGATCTAAACGCTTCTTTGGCATAAAACCTGTCTGAAATCATCTATACTACTTGTTGACAGCAAGAGCTGTTTTGTATGAAAATAGTTTGCTTGTAAACATAATAATCCTTTCTTCCAACAGTTTGCTTTTTCTTCTCATTTCACCAACTATTAAAAAAAAAAAAAAAAAAAAAGCAAATTGTGGCAGGTTAAAGAAAAAATCATCAGGTGTCAACCTTACCCAAGTCCTGAAATTTGTCCATGATGCTTTTAAAACCCAGGACCACAGTGCTAAGCCTAGAAAAACAAAGGATTTGAAATAAGCGTTTTTTCTTCTCAAAGACCTACAATACGTAAGAAACTTTCTTTTTCTCTAATTGTAATTTCTGAGATAATTGCTGAAAAACTGAAAATTTTGAAACGACCACCAACCTCTTTGCACTGAGGCACTAGACTGAGATTTGCCTTTGTATTAGGAAAAATAAAAGACCAATTCAGCGGCTACATCAAATACAGCAGATTGTTTTGGCAACCTAATTTTTAGAAGATCAAATTTAGCTACTCAGCTTTAATACTCTTGTTTTTTGAATTAACCATCTGTTCTGCAACATTTAGAGACAGACAGACCTAGTAAAGTAGGATGTCAATCTCCAGGTCTTGGGGGATAAAATACTTCTACATATGCCAACAGACAAACAGATCTCAAGGCAATATTCAGCTCTACCAACAAGGAAGTCACATTGCTGATTTTTTTTTAATGTAAACTGTGGTTTCATTTTACTCAATTAGCAAGAGAAATTCAGGCCAACTCAGCACGCATCTTAATCAATTAACCCCCAAAAGGGAACAACCTTAAAAGACTTTATAACAAAAAGAGTTCCATTTACAACAGCTGTAGCTCAGATCTTAATCTAGGCCTTTTTAAGAAGATTACTAAAAATAATGCATGCTGTTCCACTGGTGCATGGTAATCGTCAGTGTAAAGGAAGTGACAAATTCTTAAGTGAAAAATAGAGGTAAAAAGCACCCCAAATGCAATGATAGGTATTTTTAATGTACAGGTACTGTGAAAGTATGGAAGTGTCTTTTTCCCCTACTTAAAGGGATGTACAGAAGCACACAAACACTCCATTATGTCAAGATACCAAAAAACAACAGGATTTATAGGTGTTGCTTGACTAGTGAACTTTAACAAACACTTTAATCAAGTGATCCCTTTAAGGCAACACACCATCAAAAAGCCATTTGTTTCAACAAACCATCAACATAAGTGGATAAAAGATGGCCAAAGTAGGCAGGCTACAGAAACATTTGACAAACTCAGAGTTGACAAATCTTTTAATACCCTTTTCCACCTAAAACCTGCTTGCAATACCAATATGTACTTTGCATATTGCCTCCAATACGAAAAACGCTATGGTTTGCAACCAATACTAACTTCCGGAGATTCTGTTGTAGTGGTATGCCCTGCTTCCACAGCACAATCAGTAATAAGGGCTTGTTGGTCCCAGACACTTAATTCTGACATCCCAAACCTTCTTACTCCCTGTACAACAGCTTTGGTGATAAGCCTGGGTATTACCGTAAGGCTGGTAGCATTGCAGTACTAGCAGTATTGCCTAATTGAATCCTAAATGAAAAACTAGAACGCCACATCCCTACAGACAAAGGGCCTTCTACAATTAACTTTTCTGTACCCATTTGTCAAGAAAATCTCAATCAACTCTGGTAACATACTGATACAGGCCAATTCATGTGTTCTCTCATTATTGCATACAAAAACCTGCATTCACAGCACATCTGCTTTCCGCAGCACCAATTACTGTATTTGGGGAAAAAAATGGTAGTGACACAGCTCTTCTGCAGCCTACCTCAGCTAGCACTGGGTCACTGCTTTTGGCATCAGCACAATATGTGCACATTGATGTGTTCCATGCTCAGATTTCAACTGTGGCCTCTTCTCCTTAGGTGACAGATTGTCATTTACTGAATAAAGGTGCTAAATTATTGGCTTCTAACATGAGCCTGAAAGCAGTTAAGTCAAGTCGTACCTTTTTATCCAAATGACAAAGCAATTCCTCAAGAAACCATTCTGACACTTTGCAGTGACTCTAAATCACTATCACATTTTGGTTTAGAAAATAGAGAAGTTATTAGGATTGATAAACATTGATGTATATGACTAAACAATCAGCAGGAGATGCCAGAAAATACTGCAGCCTAAGATTTCCCTTTAAACCTCCCACGATTCAGTTTAGGCTCTCTTAAGGGAACTTTTCATTTACTGATTCTTAGTTAAGAATCTTAGGATTTTAAAATTCAGGTTCTTACACGTAAGTAAACACATGCTGTGATGCTTATATTTGCCAGACTTAAAGAACTATTAGAACTATTAGTAAAACAGTGAAGAATTACACCCCCACATCTGCCATTAGCCTATTCTAGCATTGCTTTTGCCAAAAAAATGCTAATTTAAAGAAAGAAAATAAGGTTTTCATCTGAAAGGTACACCAATCCACATTTCCATACAGATTTTACAAATTGAGTAAAGTTTATGCAGAAGGACTTGAAATGAAGTCTTCCCAGAGCCTTCTTTTCTCCAGGCTGAACAGCCCTGTCTTTCTCTGCCTTTCTTCACAAGAGAGGTACTGCAGCCCTCTGATGATCTTTGCGGCCCTCCTCTAGACTCATTCTAACAGCCCCACACCTTCTGGTGCTGGGGGCCCCAGAGCTGGCTGCGACACTCCAAGTGGGGCCTCACAAGGCAGAGCAGAGGGGGACAATCCTCTCCCTTGACCTGCTACTAGCCACCCCTCTGTTAGGTGCAGTTGGCCTTCTGGTCTGTGCAAGCACACACTGCTGGCTCATTCTGAGCTTTTGGTCCACCAGAACCCCAAAGTCCTCTCCACAGGGCTGCTCTCAATGAGCTCTTCTCCCAGTCTGTCCTCATGTCTGGAATTGCCCCAACCCAGGTGCAGCACCTTGCACTTGGCCTTGCTGAACTGCATTGGGTTCACATGGGCCCACTTCTCAAGCTTGTCCAGGTACCTTTGGATGGCTTCCCTTCCTTCTCTTGTATCGACTGCACTGTTTACATCGGTGACACCAGCAAACTTGCTGAGGGTGCACTCAATCCCACTGCCTATGTGGTTGATAAAGATATTCAACAGCACCCATCCCAAGACAGTCCCCTGAGGGACATCACTTGTCACCAGCCTCCACCTGGCCATTAAGCATGACTCTCTGGGTGTGGCCATGCAGCCAATTCCCTATCCACCAATAGCCCACTCCTCAAATCCATCTCTCCCCAGTTTAGAGATAAAGAAGACATGTGAGACCATGGCAAAGGACTTACAGAAGTCCAGGTAGATACCACCAGTGGGTCTTCCCTTGTCACCTGATGCAGTCGCTCCATCATAAAAGGCCACCAGATTGGTCAGGCACCATTTGCTCTTGGTGAAGCCATTCTGTCTGTATCAGATCACCTCCTGGTCTCACATGTGCTTTAAGGTTGCTTCCAGGAGGGTCTGTTCCACAATCTTCTCAGGCACAGAGGTGAGGCTCACCAGCCTGTAGTTCCCCAAGTCTTCCTTTCTATTTTTTTTTTTTTTTTAAATGGGAGTGATGTTTCCTTTATTCCAGTAATTAGGGACTTCTCCTGACTGCCAACTTTATTAAAAACTGTTATTTTGCTCCCACTTCAAAGCCTGTAGCTCAACACTGATTTAATCACAGTGGGGCAGCAGTAGGGTGTTTCTTTAAGTCTCAGTTATCATCTGTGAATTATCAACTTGCCTAGCACACAGCCTGCAGAAGTCTAAATACATGAAGGAACTTCCACACTTATTCCTTTCACAAAAGAAACAGCATCTAAACAAGCACACCTCAAAATCTGGATCTATTACTAGGTATGTTTCCCCCCCACATGCACCTTAATCAAATATGCATGCACAACATTCATGAATCCAATCTCATTGTCCCTTTCTTACAGGAAAGCATATTTTCTATTATATATATATATACACACACACACTCCTTATGTCTTTCATCATGTGAATGTATAAACTGATTTTTGGTAAAACTATCCTGAACAAAAGGATAGTCTTTATACTTGATGCATTCTGAATTATGATCTCTAGTGTTTATTGTGTTTATGATTTTTTTTAGTTTAAAAAAGGCACTAAAGTATTTTAATATATAATATCTGTGGCAAGTTTCCCTAAAGCATGATTTCTGCTTGTCTACTGCATTTAAATACAGAACCATTAAATTCTATATAAAAATTCAGCTTCTTGAAAGCTAAGAATTTACCTAAAACTTGCAGAAAGGTCACATCAACTTGTCCCATGCCAGCTTTTTAAATAAACATTCTGCATTAGCCAGAAAAATGAAGAGAAAGTCTGAGAGATTCTTTATTAATCCAGCCAAAGTTCTATGAAGATAATTCTATGAAGATAAGTGAAAAACTTTACCAAAACCCACTTAAGACCAAGGATACATGGTACAAACACCCCTTAAAAAAAGAGAAAACATCACAGAATTTGTCAGGCTGGAAGAACCAGTGAGAGCTCTAGTCCAGTCTCTTGCACAAAGCAATGCCCACATTTGATTCAGATCATGTTGCTTTCACCAAGAAATGAAGATGGAGAAGTCTCTCCAGAAAATCAAACTTCTGACTCTTTACGTACCTAACACCTGACCCTAACAATGATGCACTTCAGAAAGCACTCATCAACCTAGCCCCAAGCCAGTGACAAATCCTGACCTTTTTCTTTGTTAAGTACTTTTACATTTAATTAAGTTCAGAGCCATTAAGTTACTCCAGTTTTTCAAAACATTTTAAAGGCTTTAAAGTGCCTTTAAAGTGCCACCCCATTATTAATGCTTAATGCATTTTTAATCAAGTTATATTCACTTACAAGTGAGTCACAAGTAAATCTATACAAGCAGAGTTGTAGCCTAGTCTCAGAAGACAACTAGTGTTCTGACTCATTTTAATAAAGCTACTGGGTCTCTCACAGCCAGGAAGCAGTGTTTTTAAGTAGAATAAATTAACTTGAATTTCATGTGAATGACATGTAAATAAATTTGCACATTGTTTTTAGTGTGAATTGTCAGTTTATTTCCCTAATTTGAGATACCATACAAATCAGTTACCACAAACTCAAACAAACAGACAAAAGCAAGCTTACATAAGAAGTGATTTGTACACAATATTTGTGGATGTTGACTTGAATAGACTCACAGCAAGTCACTGTTTACTTCATTCTCTACCATTTATGTCTGATTCTTCAAATACACCCAATCAATAAAGGCTGAAGCTTAAGAGCATCTCATAAATACCAACATACAAAAAAGGCAACATATGAGAATAAATGGCATGTAAAAATGTGTTACTTTGTCACTATGCTTAAATAGACCCATGCTTTAGCCTTAAAAAAAAAAAATAATAATCTGTTAAGTGTGTAAGCTTGTTTCAGATGTAGATCCCAGGAGGCTTAAGAAAGTCAACATAGGTGATTTGAGATGGTTGGGAGTTTCAATACTCATTGAACAAATACTGGCACACACACACAAAAAAAAAAAAACCTGCCATCATGGTATCTATCTTTGAACATTAACCTGTGATCACAAGACTGCATCTCCTCTCTTCGGACTGCTCTCCAGGTCAAAAAGTGACAGCATAAGGATAGGCAACTTGGTACCACACAATTCTTCAACAGGAACAGAAAAGGTCAGAAGACAGGCTTCTTTCCTGATGGACTTCCAACAGCACAAGAGACTGCAAAGACATCCTTGTGCTCCCATCAACAAGTACTAAGGACAAAGTCCAGGTAAGTGAACCCAGTTCAGGTGGAGAAGAAAGTTGCAGTCACTTCCTACAGGTGATTCTTCCTCAAAGATCTCCCAGGCAACTCATTCTGCAGAAGCTTACATAAAGATTCACCATATACCTTTATGTTCCCAAAGAAAGTTGATTTTGGATTAAGATATTACATTCCGTATCAGTGGAGTTATGAATAGAAGTCTTAAATAAAAATATGCACACAAATAAAGCAATAAAGATAGGTCATTTTTTAGATTTTGGAATAATGGAGAATTGAAGCAAAAACCTGAAGTTCGCATGGGAAGAGAGGCAAATGTAGGCACAAGTCATCAATTCAGACATACCAAGTCTCTGCCTTGGGTTCACACATTGTTAAATCACCCTGAGCAGAGAAGTACTACCAGTGCAAACAGTACTGTTACAAATTTTATAGGTGTGCTTGGCTTTAGTTTCACTGAAATTAAGTCACATGAGCAAAACACAGAAAGAACATACCTCATCACATCTAGAGCATTAGTACTAACCATGCCTTTGTGACAAACAGAAACTGTATGGCCAGCGTGGCCAGCAGGGCTAGGGAAGTGATTGTCCCCCTGTACTCGGCTCTGGTGAGGCCGCACCTCAACTACTGTGTTCAGTCTTGGGCCCCCCACTACAAGAAGGATATCCAGGTGCTTGAGAGAGTCCAGAGAAGGGTGATGAAGCTGGTGAGGGGTCTGGAGAACAAGTCTTACGAGGAGCGGCTGAGCTGGGGTTGTTCAGCCTGGAGAGGAGGCTCAGGGACAACCTTATCGCTCTCTACAGGTACCTTGAAGGATGCTGTAGCGAGGTGGGGGTTGGTCTATTCTCCCATGTGCCTGCTGACAGGATGAGGGGGAATGGGCTAAAGTTGCATCAGGGGAGGTTTAGGTTGGATATTAGGAAGAACTTCTTTACTGAAAGGGTTGTTAGGCACTGGAATGGGCTGCCCAGGGAAGTGGTTGAGTCACCATCCCTGGAGGTCTTTAAAAGACATTTAGATTTAGAGCTTAGTGATATGGTTTAGTAGAGGACTTGTTAGTGTTAGGTCAGAGGTTGGACTCGATGATCTTGAGGTCTCTTCCAACCTAGATGATTCTGTATGCATCTCAGGCTGATAGAGTACAAAGTAAACAGACACACTGACAATGGGCCCAGCATAGCAAAACAGAACTGAGAGGTCTCCTTGCAAAACAGAATTCAAGAATTCAAAGGACACTGCAGTTTACTACTATATGGATTTTTAAAAACAAAAAGATAAACAGTAAAAGCTCGCAAATCAGTATTGTTGGTTCCTTACTTTGTGAAGTCTTTTGAAAATCTGTATTAATTCTCTCTCAGGAATAAAGCCACTGCAGGGAATCACATCACCAAAACCTTTTTTGAAAAGGGCTATAGTAATGCACCTAAAACAAACTACTCCCTAGATCTGCCTTTACTTCAATGTCTTACTTCATTATCAAGTTCTTCAAAAAGGACCCATATTGGGACTTAGAGCTATTTTTCTAATGCGTCTTTCTGAAGTGTCATATTTCAGATGACACCTCAACAATCACAGGATTGACTTTATTAAGACTGGTTGCAGAAGTCAGTAAGACATGGAACACGACACATAGCAAGACTACAATGCTGGACATACAGAAAGATTATTTTGAAATTCTGTTGGGCATAAGAACACAAAGCCTCAAAGAGTTCTGTATGTAAGATAACAGTGCTGACTGATCATTACAGATACCTGCTTTGTAGGGAAGGCTAAGGCATGAGGAGGAGGAAGAGATACTGTAAAAACTAGACAGGAGTGTCTAACATGCCCTGCCACATCTAAGTGCCCTCTCCCAGATTACACTTGACATACCTTGTTGATTCTAGCCCTTGCAGATTGTGTAAACTAACAATTCACCAGTACCTCTGAAACCAATTAACAAGCTTGTAATCTAAATACACTCTTCTAGTTGGCTGCAGCTATGTCAGAAGTGCTATTTAGGAGAGGAACCTTTTCTTTGACACCTGCTCCTTAAGAGGTCGTTCACAGAATGCTGTTGGTAAGTACACCATAAGAACATTAAGCTTTAGATCTTTCTTTGAACTCCTTGGCTACAGAGATGCTGCAGTTCAACTATGTGCACACAGTTATCACAGGCAAGGTGCTAGATAAGTCACATTAGCTTAATGTCTTGGACAGAAGTATCCTCCAACATTACTTGCCAGCCAAAGCGCATAGGCAGTTACTAACAGTTACTGTGGCTCACCTCCTAGGCGTCATCTTGTTCATCTATCATAACTTTACATCTGTGCATTTGAAACTCCAGAAGAGCACCCTGCTGTTAAGCATTTCAGAATACTGACAGAAGTAAGTGGTCATGTTGACATACAAGTTAATTAAGCACTTGTTTGCAGAGTAGGACTTTATTACAGTGACATCTTGCTGGGATCTCCCTGACTCAGGGTGAGACATACACATGTGAACTGCTGGTTTAAGGTCTAATTAGTCATCCAGTAGCTATACCAAACTTCTCTCTAATTTGCATGAGAAAAGTTGCTGAGTAGTGGTTAGATATCTAAAGGAGGTTCATTCTGTAATCTTGTACTAGGGCTTGCATTATGAATGACACATCCCAGATGACTCCCTCTTCAATATGAAGACCAACTCAGCAAGATTCTCATCTGCCCACAACCCTTCCAATCCCAGCAAGAAAAGCCTTGAAAGTACTGCTGTATATAACATCACACACCCAAGAGATTGAAATACCATCCATTGCTTCTAAGAAGTCTTTTTTTTCTTCTTCAGATGAGATCCCAGTTTCAGATGGCATCCAAAATTATGTTGGCTCCATTTCACAGATGTGCTTGGAAGCACATCTTTCCTCATAAGCCCCAGACTTGAAACAGAAGTCCTGTTGAGCCTGGGCCTCTAACAAGGGGCCATGGTCCATAGCTAGGAAAGCTATGGACCTAGCTAGTTAGCTAGGAAAGCACTCTGTATTCACAGAAACAGCCTGCCTGTGTTGCCCAGATTGAGCAACAATATGCACTTTTGAGAACTGGGGGTTGACGAGAAACATCCCAGCTTCCCAGCTTGCCAGACATTACCCACCTTTTTCATGTCAGAGAAGGTTTTACAGCAGGAACATTGGGAGGACACTTCAGCTCATGCAGCATGGTCTTCCCTCATTTCATTGTGTATTCCATTATAGCAGAACTGTCTTCTGCCTACCACATGCTTAATGTCCCCGGGAGAAAGAAATTGACTCTTAAAAACAGCAAAAAACATTGAATACTATGCTCATCCATACTAGTCATGATGAAAATGGAGATTAATTTGAAATTTTATCTTCCAAAGACAAGTATAGTTTGTCCTGAGATCATGACGGGTTATTAAAGTAAATCATAGTCAGGAAGTATACAGATATCGAATTATTATGCTTTTGCATAAAAGCTTAGGATGAAAAGTGCAGAGGCCACTACAAAATAGGGAAAAATATCTTTCACATGTATATTTAAATAAATCCAGTCATCTTTGCTACTACCCACATAATTAGAGCAAATATGTTTTTAGAAAAGTTGAGGTAAATCATTTAAGTCTTTCAGAAGAGAAGACTTGTTTAGAGGTAACACTATTTCTCAAGCAATTAGAAAGTCTTAAGTCTGACAAAACTTCATTATAATTCTTTCTATCTATATTACACTTAAGCACATAAAAAAACAAACACACACCAATATAAGTCATTAGCATTTTCTACACAAAAAGAGTTTGAACTTGCATGCTCTTACTATAGCAGTGGTTTATGCTCCGAGTGAGAATTAGGGCTTCTATGACAAGTAACATGGGAATACTGTAATACGCAAGTATAACCACTGTGCTGACTTACCTCTGCTGAGGACAGATATTTTTGCAGTGACAAGTAATAGACATAGAATACATCCACCTGCCATAGGCATTTTCGTATTAGATTCAAGATTTAAAAAGTTAAGGAATTTGACTGCTGCACATCTGTAATGGTTGATGTTTCTAAGCAGCTCACTCCTGGAAAAATAATTAAAGGTGAAGAGTGAGAGGGTAAAGCAGCAGATAGGTGAAACTAAGCATCTTGTCAAGAAAGATTAGAGGTCAGTGAAGGACAATATGAGAGAGGGGAGCAATTCTGGAAAATTCCTGGCTTGAGTTTCCTATCAGGATAAGGCAGATTGCTGCCCAAAACAAACAATCTTCTGAGGGGCAGAGGGAATGAGTCCTGACAGGATGCCAGAATCACAAGCAGACAGGTGCTCAGTGTAAACTAAAACCAGCTCCAGGCTGGGGAAATGGCAAAGCAAGTGTCCCCCCACCCCTGGCCCTGAACAGCTGGGCAGTGGGGGAGTTAAAGGCATATCTCTGTCTGCAGCTGTGAGATTTGAAGAGAGCATTCCAGTATCTCTCCCTCCCTTCCAAAAGCAAATACTACACTGCTACCAAAAACACCTTTAAGGCTCATGAACAAGTATTTAGGAAGAGTCAAACAGAGGGAAGTAGCAGTGCTGTCAGACACACAGAGCACACAAACAGTCCATTCCAAATTAGAAGCGTTAACAGAAGGCTAGCAGGTGCCGTGGGAAATTGGCAATGCGGAGTTTAGGACAGCACATTTTAAAGAGGCACAATGCAAACTGTACATTGACCAGTGCAGACAAGGGGAGGCAATGTTCGGCTACAAAGACACCCATAATGGCCGATGCAGGAAGGGGACTATGCTGGGCCTGGGACTCAGCAGGCCTGCGCTGTGACTCCAGCTCTGCCAGTGCCATGCCGTGGGGGCAGCCCACTGGCTGCACGCTCCCACCATGAGAGGAGGACAGGGCTCATCTCTGGCCAGGCATTCAAGCAGGACCTGGCAATACAGGTCAGGATTTCATGCAAGGCCTCCTGTTACAGTAGTATTACTGTAACATCTCATTGCTGATGATTTGTTTTGCAGTGCCTCAGAACAGAAGACTGGCAAGCCCTGAGAAACTGAACACCCAGAAACTGTCTTGCTAAAAGTTTAAATAAATCAAAACATGCCACTTGAATACCTTATAAAGCATGGCTCTTAGCTTATGGTGAGAGCCCAGCTCCCTGTCACCTTATCTAGGAAGAATGAGCCTCTTCCCTTTGCTCCTGATACAGAACATGACCCCTTGTGCACAGGGCTTCGGTTTATTGACAGCAGACACAACCTAGCCTTCCCTTATGGCCCTTCCCTCCTCTTAAAGGTATGCCCCCTTATCTTCTAGACTTGCCTGCAGAGACAGCAAGTTTCACTGCCTCATTAAAAAGCAAGGGGCAGATAATCAGCTTTTCCTTCTGCAGGAAGCCTTGGGAAGAATATTATCTTGAGTTACAATGATGGACTGAGTTTTTTTGCACTAGATCACCCTTGCAGATATCTTGTATCTACTTGTATTAAAAGGCCTCTGAGAAAGTTCTTTGACAATCTCATGCAGCATAGTTTAATCCCATGGACTGCTGCTGTCTTTTATATTAAGTTGGTTGCTTTCTGGTCTGCTCTTGGGAAAGAAGGAAAGGTCACATACCACAGATAAGCTTTTCACATATCATTTCATTTTGTCACCTCCTCTCCCTAAGTCTTCCATTCTTGGAAGGCGCAAAGCCCAAACACTTTTATTTATGTTGTATCTCAGTTTGAAACAAAAGCAAAATTTAAAATATGAGTAATCAAGTAAGCTGGTAAACAAGCACAGGAACTGCAGTATAGCAACACTGGTAATAAGAAAATTACTTCTCTATTCAGACTATTTTGTAAATTCTTGTTAATTCAGTCATTTTCTGACAGATCTTGTTCACCGGAACAAGTCCTAATGAAAGATTTCACTAAGCTATTTCCCAGCTCCTTCAAAATCAATGTTCCCTTGTATGATAAATAGCCTTTGTTATCTCTTTGGAGTATCAGGTTACCAATTCCAATCCCATTAATAGCATGAAAGCACTGCACTGTATTCAATGACTGTTTGTTATTCCTGTTGCTCCTCTGTGCCAATTCCACTACTTGAAATACACAGCATCAAGCGTGCAGCTATTCATTAAAAGTTTCTGTCCTCACTCCCAATGACACCAGTGCAAAGGCTTTGATTGACCTGAAGCCTTGGATGAAACCCAAAGCAAGCATATACACCAGGGGAGCAATTCTGATGAGTGAGAACATGCTTAAAAGAGCCACACAATCACTTTCTGATGGGCATGGATAAGGGCATTCCATTACTGCCATATGTTTCTCTTAGCATGCCAATTATTCTAGGTAGTAGGGCTAAATTAATATTGCTAGCCATACAACCTCAAAGGTGCATTTAAGCTATTGGTACCTTGATTCCCAATATCGTCTTTTATACCTTATTAGTTCTGGCATCTTTATATTTTCTTCTTCAGAAAGAGTCTGACACGTGCAGACATCTCCTGAGTTCATTACTGGTTTTCTTTCCTTCGCATGTCACATAGAACCAGGAGAAGCAAGACAAGGATCAGAGATCTCACAGGCCTTCAAAAGACACTTACCAAGAGACCAGGCAAATTTAGTAAAGAACAGGGGGATTGGAAGTTTAAAAAAATGCTCTCCCCCCTATTGTCATTGATAATTGCTTTCTTTATCCCCACCCCCCACCCACACACACTTAACACCACACTAATCAGAATTAACATTAGCATTAGTCTAATGGAGAATAGCTATGAATTTGCTAAGTGCCAAGTTACATGCTATGGCTTTAAGCTTAGTATTAACAAAAACCACAAACTGACAATATCTACTTTTTCTAAAGGAACAAAGAATGCCTTGCTCTCGACTTCTGTAGGAGGCTGTCACAACCAGTATAAGCACAGCGGGAAGGAGGGAAAGGGGGATAAGCAAAAGCTGGCATGATTTGTTGAAGATTCCCAAACAGGCTAGTGACAAGAACAGACCCTCCAACCCCTGAAGCCACACTGTCTCCCCACTTTGGCACAGATGCAAAACATCTGGCTGCCCAGTGGAATTACAGACTTTCCTTATCCGTGCTCACAAAACTGCTGACTGACAATAAAATGCGAAGTTTCAAAAGGTTGCTCCGGAAACTCCAAATCCCCTTTGAACAACGGCTTAAAAACATTGTCAAACACTTCAGGAGTCAAAAAGTCTTCTAGCAAAAAGCTTTCCATTCAGTTGAAACAAAAGGAAGTTAGAGATCCTAAGATTAAAGGGTAACTCACAATAAAGCACCAACACTACCACGCCATTTTAAAACTGGATGATCCAGAGACACAGCAAGGTGCATGCTGGAAATACATCATTGTGTACTGTTGCAGGAAGAGAAATGAGACAAGGTTACACCTAGTATAGCTTGCAAATGGAATAAATGAATTCAGACTACAACCTCAGCCCTCAAGCAAGGGCAGAAGCTGGATAGAAGTCAGTAACATTACACATTTTGAGAGGAAAAGGAATGGAAGTTTCTAGAAGAGGCGGTAAAGCATTAAAACACGACATCTCAAAATACCAACAACTGCCGACAACAGGAGAAAGAACTCTCTTCTCAGAAGCATGTCTCATCACAATACGAAGGCAGGAGTAATACTACAGCAGAAGACAACATCCAAGCTTGCCTTTAGAGTTGTACCATTTGTTTGTTGATGTAAGAGCAAATACTAGAGCATCTCACAATTTTTCAAGGCTCAAGCATCTTCTTAGCGTACCTGCATGACCATATTCCATTCATAAAGGAACTTAAACCCTCTTAAATGAAAAACATATTACTGTTTCAACATTATTAGACCCAATCCTCAAAATTAATGTTAGTCCCACACCGAAAAATTTCGAGAACACTCAGAAGTTATCAGTAGTTCCTTACAGTCTCCCTGTTAAGATTCCCCTGATTTCCAGTATCTGGAACTATTGAAAACACACAGGGCACAATTTTAAGATTCATTGGCAACTATGAGTTGAGATCTATCTTACACAGTGGACTCAGACATAAGAACTTAAAGAAAAATGTAAATTATAATACTTGGAATTAGTAGCATACTCTTGTATCATAATATACGTACATGTACACAGTTTCCATTTTTGTTATTTTAAACTTTGTTACCAGGGGTTGAACTACAGAATATGTCCGAAACTCCAACTGATACATTACAATATAATTGACTCCAATATTAAGACAGGTGACTTTACTGCTAGTGTTTTGGAACTAGACTTAATTCAGCAATGTATTGTGTTCAGCTACCTTTGCAAGCACTTGAGTGGTTTGTTAAATATCCCATATACTTTAGGAAAAAAAAATGCTAACAATATATTTATTCATTTGAATTATAGATCTGGTTTACTGCACATGAAAAGGAAACTACAGAAATGACCTTCTGTCCTCATTACCATTCTTCCCTTCTTGTGCTAAAAATAGCATAGAGAGTAAAAATAAATAAATCCTCAATAGCATTAGGAATTAGACAATGTCATGTTGAAAGATACCCTAAATGATGAGCCTTATCTGTTCTTGCTGGCTGGGATGGCAGGGGGCTCTTAGGGGGAAGGCAGCATTTAAGTGTTCTCTAGGTGGTCTCTTTGTAGCCAGCTCCATTTCCAGCTGTAATTGCTCATCGGCCCTAACTGGATGACTGAACACTCTGGAATAGCTCAACAAAGTATTTAAACAGATGGATGGTACAGGCCACTGGAACAAAACTCGTTTTTTCTCTGGCCATGGCTCTCTTTCAGCACATTCCTTTGAAGTCTGTGCCACCAAGGAATCAACAACAGCTGAGAAACATGTGTTATCATACAACATTGAGCACAGCAACAATATTGCACAGCAAGACACTTTTGTTCAATAACCCCAGACTATTACAATGCCTTTTGTTATTGGTAAACCCTTTTTCCAAGCACAAGAAAGTAAACAGATTCCTCCCGCCTGTAAGTAGTAACTCTAGGTAAAAAGGTGAATTAAGCACATTTCTGAAGAGCCTCCCTTCCAAAAACTTACAGCATGCATCTTCTCAATTCCTCTCAAACATAATCACCTATCTCCGTATTTATGTTACCACAAAGACAACCAGAAGCTTACAGAGATTGAGCAAGAGTAACAGCAGATGTGACAAGTCCTTATAAGCTATAGCTCAAATCCATTTTCCTTTCCCAGCAGGGTAAGGTCTCTGATCTCAACTTAGAGGGTAAAGAACCAGGGCGAGCAGAAGCACTGCGCAGCTTGGCATGCACAGGCAGTTCTGCCCTCTCCCCATATTTTCATCGGTACAGAGAGAGATGCCATACAATCCTCACAATAGTAAGAGTAAAAAACAATGTGAATATCCTTTCATTAGCCAGCAAAACTATTATTGTCAAAACGTGAAATCACCATACACTTTGCATGGGGTTTTAAAGGAAAAAAATAAATGAGTTATTTGTGGAACTGAATCTGTACCTAGACTAGCTGCCCACAGTGTGAGAGCAAGGAGCTAGCTACGTGCATAGGCAAGAGGACAGCAAGTTATAACCTACAGCTGATGAAGCTGCGTAACAGCAAGTTTCTACAGAATCAAGTCTCTCATTCAGAGCAGAGAGAACTACTTGCAACAGGATAGAGCCTTGTATTTACACAGCATACAAATATCAAATGCTACAGGAAGGCGAGCACTGAGATTATAGTATGTCCTGTTATGTTGTAGAGTCACATCTCCTGGCTTGAGAAAGTTAAAAGAAAAATCTAACATTTCAAACAAGCCCTAGAAAACCACACAGCATTTACATTTAATTTCTAGATAGAGATCTTAAAGACTTAAGAACCCAAGCAGAGACCTAAAATTAGAAAGCAAACAGAAAACCCCACATGCACTAAGCCAATCTCATAATTACAGAGTTTAAAAAAAAAAAAAAAAAAGCTAAAAAATGCATGCATTGCACTGAGTGGGGTCCCCAGCCCAGCCCCCATGAGATAATCCTCTACCCTGCAATTAAATCTCATGGGTTTTCTTTCTGCAGAGCAGTAACTATCAAATTCACACACTGATTAGGTACCATGGATGAAGCATGCACTGATATTCTCGAAGTTATACAGGGGTTAAAAGAAAACACTCTCAAAACTTTTACAGCAATGCAAAGTCTTGTGCACTGTCACTCAAAATGAATGCTGATTATCAAGAGTTCTGCTTTACAACTTCCTAAGAGCAAATATTAGCACAAGAGTAACTATCACCTGACTAGCATTCAAAATACTACCACTAAACAGCAATACATTTGCACATAATTATTCTTAAAATCATGCGTAAGAGTACTTAATAGACATCCCATAAATCTCCATACCCTATGAGGTGCAGGTAGGAAGACAGCTTAGATAAAGGGCATACTGCCATTCGATGGCAGAAGCAGGAACAGGACCCATGATCCTTAGCTCTCTGCACTGAACTTGAGCAGCTCCATCTCCTGCTTTCCAGCTAATGCGTTCCTCTCCAAAGCTTCTCTCAAAAGGGTTTAAAAAGTAATGCTAATCATCTCAATTTGTCTCTTTGGAATTATTGGTGGTGTTTCCAGACACAGTCCATGGTACAGTTTTAAGAGACAAACTTCTTGTTAACATTACTTGCTAGTTTTCCCCCCCTCCCATCTATTTTCCCCGATCCCAAAGATTTTAATCTTTTTCTTTCCTAGATGAAAATAAACAACCATAGTCAAATTCTGTTATGTTTGTGGTGGTGGGAAGGATGGAGAGGCTATCTTAGCTCTTACTGTTGGTCAGTTGGTCCTAAAGAGCATGCAGCTGAACACTACAAATGACAAGCAGTTATTTCTATTCCCTCACAGCAAAAAAAAATAACCATTGAATTTGCAATGAATTGCTAAGACACAAGAGGAAATACTTCTTGTTTAACATCCAGCCTATTTTTATATTAGATATTAAAGTTCAATATGAAATTGTATTTCCTCCCGTCCTTAGAGAAGGGGGGAAGGGGGTGTTGGACTTACTTTGCAATTTAACCTTGTGGTCTTTAGGAATGACATCTATCAGGGGAGGTAACAACACAACCCAGGACTACACTCCTTCAATTCTGACCTAAGGAGTTCACATTATTGGTAAACTCTATTCTTCTACCATCATGCTTTGCTTTTACAGCACAACACAATCACAACACTACCCAGCACAATTAACTGAGAGCACCAAAGCCCTTAAACAGGTGTCAAGCAACTGATTGACTTACTCTGCACAACACATCCTTCATCTGAATGCGTGACGCTGACTGGAGATGAGACAGAAGCTTGTGAAATCCAAGCCAGACTTCAAAAGCCACACCACAGAGCTTTCTGTCACGGGTGTAGGTAGTTCCCAACTATTCTGCTAATGGGGCAAGCTCTGACACAACTGCAATTTTCAGATGTAAAGCATGACAGGTGTCATTCCAGAGGGGACACAGAAATCCATAACCTTCCCCCCTTCGGATTCTCCCCAGCAACAAAGCCCACAAGCCACAGACCCACACCCTGCTTCACTGGCACGTGAAACCTGCACCCCACCGACAGGCGCGCAGCTTGGCATACGCCGAGCTACTACAACAGCCCCAAACAGCCCCAGGACCAGACCTCCGCACCAGTGCTGCAGGGCAGCACGAACCAAGGACCAGAGCCCACTGCCATGCCCTGTGGAGCTGCTGCCTCCTGACCGTCCCGCTGCTGAAGCTCTTCTCATCAGTGCTCTCCCCTCCACCCAAAATAAATAAATAAATAAATAAATAAATAAATAAACCTCATGCATTCCCTGCTGGCAAAACAGCTTTTCTTTTCTTTTGATTTTTTTCTCAGTGGGGGAGAGAAAGGGGAAAGGAAGGGTTGGGACAGGAATAAAGGAGATTAATCATGAAACAAACCGGCACTGTCTGCATAGAAGGGGGGAGGGAGGGGGCACCAAAACCAAACAGTCCACGTTGCAAAAAAAAAAAAAAAAAAAAAAAAAAAAAAAAAAAAAAAACAGAAAGAGGGGAAATTATCCCGCTGGGGACAGAGAGCGAGGAGGATGAGAAGTCCTGCGAAGGCTTCCCCGAGCACGAAGAGCTGCCCAACTCCGCTCGCAAGGGCGCCGCGCAGCACCCTCGACGGAGGGAAGGACGGAGACCAAACGCCGGGCAGGGAACGGGAAGGGAAAAGCGCGGGGGCAGGAAGAGCCAGGCGGGCGTGAGGGGGAAAGAGAGGGGGGAAGGAGGAAAACAGAGCCGAGGGCAGCCGGGGAGAGGGCAGCCAGCGCTCCCCCGCCGCGCACTCACCGCTCCGCCGCCGGACGCCCGTCCCGCGGCGGCTCCGGGCAGCGCCAACGGCACCAACGGCCGCGGCCCCGCCTCTGCCCCGCGGGGAAACGGGGCGGGGGGACCGGGGGCTCGGCTCGGCTCCGCCCGGCCCCGCCGAGGGCGGCTGCGGGGGGGGGCGTGCGCGGCCGCCCCCGCCTCCTTCCTGCCTCTGCCCCGCTCCCCTTCAGCGGGGGAGCCATGTAACGGAACTGGGACGCCAGCGCGGCATTGTGGGAGCTCTTAAAGCCGCAGCCGCACGCCCACCGCCGGCCCTGAGGCACCGGGGACGGGACGGGAACGAGCGGCGGGGCCACGGGTTGGAAATAAGCGACTGAAACGTGGAAAGCCGGCAGTCACTGTTCGCTATTGTTTCCTGCGTTGGGCTTTTGATGATGGAAAATTCCCTGAGGGGAGAAAAAAAAAAAAAACAAACACAATCCCAGGGCAGCAAAGAATCTTGAGCAAGAGGCTATTTTTGGCTGAAAGTTTAGAATAAGAACTTTTGATCAGTTCTGTGATTGTACAGCTTGGAATAGGAAGATGACTAAGGTGAAAAGAAAAAAAAAAGAACTTTAGAGCTGTGATTCACAGACTTTACTGCTGTCTACGAATGTTCGTGCTGGGTCTGCGCTCAGCTGCCTGCAGTGGTGACGCCTGGCTCTTCGTGGGGCTGGTGGCCTTCCCAAAACATCCCCTGGACGACATCCAGAGGCCAGGAGACACTGATGGTTTGGGAAGGAACCTCTCCAAGAGAACTCCTTCGGCCGTTCCTCTTACCACTGTGTTAACGATGTTCCGCACCATTCCTCATGGCTCAGAAGCGCAGCGTGGCACACTTTGATCAAAATGCAAGCACAGAAGTATCTGCAAGATTTGGGCTTTGGGATGCTTCTACAAATATTTCTAGTTGGTGTGGATGTTGTGTTGCAATCACATCATAACCGTACCACTGAGCACATTTTTCATAAGCACGCCTGGCAAGGCAAAGTTCCTGCTGAAACAGTTTTCTGGAGACAGGGATGACACTTTTAGGTGTGACCTGCACCTAGGCCTTTTCATCCTCTTTTTAGACAGGAGGAGGTGCTAAGCAGTCTGTGTGAAAGGCCTTAAGCACACAAAATGAGGTATGGTTAGGAAGAAATTATAAATATTTGTGTATAGAATCATAGGATATCCCAAGTTGGGCATCTGTCATGTGATCTACATGGTCAGCTACATACACACCTTAAGAAAAACAAAACACTAGAGAGATACCTCTGGCAATGCTGTTGGTGACCGGTTTTCCAGTAGTCTACAGGATGAGATTTGTTTGCACTACGCACTGTTTACCATTACCTTCATAGGTGTTCATGTTAAAGATCATGTCAGCAGACAGTTTACAAGCAGGAAAAAGGGCTGTGTTTTTCAGGTAGACCATTTGTTGCAGACGTTTAGCCAAATATTCCTTTAAATTCCTTCAATTCCTGAGATGTACCCTTTCATAATGCTACTTCCTTTTTTTCATGAAGCAGGTAAGCACAATAGAAGCTGTAAAACTCATGCAAGATCCTTTCTCAAAATCCAGCCTTCTCAGGAGTTCATATGAAGGAAGGAGAGTGATCTGGGAAACCAGTTATTGTTAGGAGGAGAAAAAACTTTTTCAAGAAGTTAATGGTTTACTGAAAGCAAGTACTTGATAAATCGTTGGGCTTGTATTGTTCATCACTCCAGGTGTTCAGCAGAACATCAAACACCCAAATTTATGTTGAAAGCTAGCTTTCTGATTAGCTTCTCGAACCCAACAGTTTTTATACCCTTGCCATCTGCCTTGCTCTTAGAAATTTTACATTAATGGGAGGAGAAATATTATAGAGGAGAAATTCATGGCCATAATTATGAGATTTCTGTTGAAGATCTTCAGAATATACATAACAAGGCATAAAACATTTATGCTCTGTATTGTCTTGGTGTTTCACTTGCTGGTTAAGACGGTTTTTGGAGCTAGAAAGAGCCCTGACATTTCTCATATTCTAATGTTTTATTTTCTGTGCTTCCCTCTTGTAATGTAGTTTTTAAAGGCACTGAAGATAGCACATGTCCACTTCTTCAAAATAAAGTACATGAAATTTCAGAGCAATTTTTGCATGCATTGATAAGCCAAGTATGTCCAGGGAGGGCATCAAATACATTTTCAGGAGTGATTTTTTTCCCTGTCAAAAATTGAAAACTTTGGAGAGGAGAGGTAGTTTAAAAAAGGGAGGAAAAACAAATCTCTGTGTTGGGATCATGTAAACATGTAGCATTGACCAAGGTTAGCTCTGAGGGGGAAGATGACTGCAGCCATTTAAGAAAAATGGGGAAAATAGCCTCAAGTCCAGCCGTAAAATAAGGCTAAAATTGCATAAATACCTCCTCCACTATGTAACATAGCAGCCTGGTTGCTCTTTTAGCCATACTGAAAGAACAAGACACTTTGTTTCTCCAGAAATTTATGAGGAAGATATGATGGAGTGATGCTTAATTATACCGGCCAAGGACAAGACTTTATGTCGTTGTAGGATGTCTCTGCTGTGGCAGTTCCTGGCTCCCAATGCCCACCCCAATTGCTTCCTAACTTAATTGCACTATATTGTAATCCTAAAATAATTTGTTTCATTCACCTTGAGTCACTCCTTGCTTTGTACATTGCTAGAAAAGGATATGGACTCTAATTTAGTAAAGCAGTCAAGCACATCCTTACATTTACGTGGAAATCCTGAGGACCTAACCAGAGACTGTTTTCTGTTTGTTTTGTTTTGTTCTGTTCTGTCTTTTAATGATCTGGATTGATGTATTTGGAGGTAGATTTCTCATAGGGATCCTGCTACCTGTTTACCAAAGAGGTAATTAAAGTACCATACGCAGGGAGTAAAGGCGCTCTTGATGCTGGCACTGAGCATCGCACACAGAACTCCTTCCACCACACAGGAACACACGCACAGAGTCTTGCACATATGTTCTTAATCATAGAATCATAGAATATCCTGAGTTGGAAGGGACCCTTAAGGATCATCAAGTCCAACTCTCGACACCGCACAGGTCTACCCAAAAGTTCAGACCATGTGCCTAAGTTCACAGTCCAATCTCTTCTTAAATTCAGACAGGCTCGGTGCAGTGACCACTTCCCTGGGGAGCCTGTTCCAGTGTGCAACCACCCTCTCTGTGAAGAACCCCCTCCTGACGTCCAGCCTAAATTTCCCCTGCCTCAGCTTAACCCCGTTCCCGCGGGTCCTGTCACTAGTGTTAATGGAGAAAAGGTCTCCTGCCTCTTGACAACCCCTTACGAGGAAGTTGTAGACTGATAAAAAGGAGAAAATAGGCCCACATGCTTTTTGGTTATGTAAGCTTTCCAAGAATTATGCCTTTTAGACCCAAACCGGGAAGAGAATGTTTCTGAGGTTCCTTAATTTCCTCCTCTGCTTGATCTGATCTTCAGCTACCACTGCCCTTCCCACTGTCATTTCACCTTGGAGAAATACAGTGTCTCAGTGGACTCTTTAAATGTAATCCACACTATAAAATCAGCCTCATTCAGAACAGAAACAGCTACGAGTAATCAGCACAGCTTTCAGTGTCATGTATTTGCAGTAAACTCTTCATGGTCAGAATAAAGCAACTCTGTCTCTGCAAATGCTTTCTTGAGAAGAAATAAAGTAGGTCTGGATTCAGCAAATTATTTAACTATGTCCATATATTTGAGGATGTGAATACTCTCACTGGGACTACTTGCATGTTCAAAGTTATGCATGTGCTTAAGTACTTTCTTGAATTGTATCCATAGCAAATAAATCTGACCTGATACTCAACAAGCAGAAAAACAAGCTAATTTGGGGGAACAGGGTAAATTTATGTTCTGCAGTCTTATTTGCTTTACTTTAAAATGAACATTTCAAGAGGCTGATTTTTTTTTTTTTTTTTTTTTTTTTTATGAATATGCAGTCTGAAATTCAGGGGAAGCAAACAGACTTCAAATTAGAATTTAAGTTAAGGGCATTCTTCAAGCTCTTTTTTCTTAGTTTCATTGTTCTATTTTGTTAGTATTTATTTCTTGGAGTACGAAGAGAAATAATTCCTTGTTTCTCCTCCAGATTTTCTAGATCTTGTTATTTGCTGTTTATTGAGTAACATGCTGCATCAGATATAAAGGGCAATGCAATCTCTGTCTTAAAGTGTTTGAAATACAAAAGACTGATTTTCCAAGATGTAAAATAGGTTCAATTTTCACTTCACACAGCAGATTTTATGTGCTCCCAGAGACTTGTAGGTTTCGAGACTTAGTTCCACATAATAAATCCAAATTAATTCAAACAAAAAAGGAAATCCAGGCCAGACTCCTCTTTCCTGACCTGGCCATGTATGTTAACTCAAATTAATTGGTTAGGAGTGAATGACAATCAATGACATCCTATCTAGAGATATATAAACAACTATTTAAAGGTGGGCTTTAAAAGAGGAGAGGCCTACTCAAGGGGAAGGATTCACACAGGAAAGACATTAAAGGTAAGGATTTGGAACAGCAATGAAAATGTTCAACTTCCATCATAAGCTCATATGCCTCCTGCTTCTTCCAACCTGGGAAAGCCAAATTAAACCTTCATGCAATTACTTCCAACTTCCCTGCATTCACACTGCATTTGCAGTTAGTGTCTCCTCTTAAGAAGTGCAAGGGCGTCATTTCTCCACCTTCAAGAGTTACAGGTCCATCAGGCAAGGTATTCATTATTCTGATTAATGCACAGGAAAAGGAATCACATAGTCCTTATTCTATCTGTTAATCAATAAATGGCTCTTTATCTCTCTTTTTTCCTTGATTAATAAAAAGTCATCTCCTTCTTTTAGAGAGGGCTTGTGAAGCTCAGTTCAATCATGTTAGAAGAATATGTTGTAATTGATGCATGTGTGTCAGAGGAGTGAAACATTGCTAGTGGACCTATTTATCACTGGCCTATTTAAATTAATAACTATCTGGTGTGGTCAGCTGCAAACCATCATTTGTAAAGTATTTTAGTTCCATCTTTAGGGGAAAAACAAAAAAAAAAAAGGTAGGTTCATAGTTGTTATGGTTACAAAGAAAAAGCAAGAAAGGTATGAACCTTGACAGTTCCAAAACCAAAATGCAAATAAGAGCATTAAATAAATATCTAAATATCATATGATTTAGGAGGGAAGTCACCAATATTAGCCTTCAGATATTTCATTTGACTTTGAATCACAATGAAATGCTTTGACTACTAAGGTTTACTTTGAATCATGTTTTTGCTAAATCTTGGCAAAAAGTGTCAATATAAATCTCAAGAAATTTGGAAGGCAGAAAATGAATTACTGTAGCTCTTATAAAGCACGGGCAGATATCAACTAAAGCAAATAAATACCCCTGTGGGAACTCACATTAATCTTCCCTAGTGAAGCTAAATGGTGGCAGTGCCACTACTCAAAGGATTGAGGAAAAACCTGAAGATCAAACTAGCTAAAATGAGCCTTCTGTTGAAGATATGATTTAGGAAAGAAAAAAAATCACACCTTAAAAATGCAATCTGATGACAAGGATGAAAAATGTTGATTTCAACTGGGATTGAATGATAACAAAAAGATTTTAATTTGGAAACGCGGAAATGTACACTTGAAATGGGTATGCTATTTAATGTAAGAGCTCATTTGCTTGATGGCTGGAACTCTCTGCCCTTCTCTTATCAAGAAGATTCAGACAAGAATATTATTTTGTAATACACAAGAAGGTTGCAAAGTCTTTGTGATTCCAATGCTGTTTTAACACTTTTTTTTTTTTTTCTGTAAAATAGTGGTATTCTTTTTAGCAGAGCAGAATCTCCTCTCTTTCAAGGTGTGATACAAAACTTTTAAGATATTATGATGCCCCTCCTTGAAGCCCATATACCAGTGATATTTGAAGGGCCTATCATGGTGCTGTTGCTTATGATTTATTATTATTATAATTTCCAAAGTAATATATTGCTTTTGAACAATATATTTGAATATATTTAAATCTGTTTATATATATATTCACTTTCAGTTTATAAATCAGTTTTGTTATTCTGTAAACTGGCAAAAATATACCAAAATACATACCTACTTTTTTTTATTATACAGAAATTTCTATCATGCATATGAAAACAAATACTAAATCCCTTTCATATTTCTCCCTTGTCAGTAAGTTCCAGGAACCCACTTTTTCTTAGTGTACAGTACCTCATTTCCATTGAAAATGGTGGTGGGAATTACCTGTCCCCTGAAGCACCAGAATTAAGTCTAATATACTTTAAAATATAAAGAGTATAACATTTCAAAAACCCTTGAGTAATTCCAAAGCTTAAGCCCCATTTTCATAAGTAAGTTAGGGCCAGATTTCCAAAGCTTTTGGAAAATGCAAATAGATGCCTAGAAGGCTTTCAAAAGCACACATCAAAATGGAGAGGGAAAAAAAAAAAAAAAAAAAAAAAAAAAAAAAAAAAAAAAGAACAAAGTATTGCCATTGTGGTTTCCACATTAAGAAATTTGCATGGGGGAGAAAAAAAAGAATTTTTTACTTCTCATGGATTTTTGGAAAAGCTTGGAAATCAACACTAAAACATCAGCAATCAGTATACAACAGACACTCAGAATAGATATTTTAGGTCATTCTAGAAAATCTGTCACTTTGCTTTGCAAAGTCTGTATTTAATATGAATTCAGCAGGTTAATTCCTTTGTTGAAAACAGCTCTCCTGTTGTTTTCTAAAGTTTTTCTCAGCTTCATTTCTTACTTTTGTGGCCCCCCAGCTAGGAAACATGAGAGGGCAAGATACCTGCTTTCAGCAAATAACTGATTTCCTGATCCTTATGACCTGAGCACACCAAGCTTCCCCACAAATAAAGAAACTGGATTACTATTTTAGGATAATTGGGTAGCTTGATGCCTTAAAAGTTATTGGAAATCAGAGCTGTGTAAAGCACTTTCCTGGCTTTCCTGTAGTTGCCTCTTAATTGAGCACTTTGTTTTTGAGACTTTTTTTTTTTTTTGGTCTATTTCAGTTCCAGCTGAAGAAGAGCAAAGAGAATAAAAAAAGCAGTTTTCTGAGAAGGTTTCAGACATGTACATTATAAACTGGTTGTTATTGGGATGAAAGTTGCCTTCCTGCTGCTTTTCTTATCCCTTCTCCTCTTCCTTTTATATGGCATCTTTTTAAGTCCAAAATCTTCAAAAGAGTTGTATGCCTGTGTGAGGCTCCATCTACAAGCCGGCATGTATATACAGATCTGTGTGCATCCTCACTGGATTAGGGTTTTTTGTGTTAAACTTTTAAGGGCACATATATTGGCTTCTTACATTTATTGGAAGTACCTACTTTACTGGTGTTACATTTAACACCCATTTAATAAAACTTCCCACTAGTTCATGCCTTGTGTTTTCCAGCTCATGAATCTCAGACTTGTAGTGCAGCACCATAATTCCTCATCCTCCTTGGGGCACTGTATGCCGGGAGCAGAGATGAGTCTGAACAGCTCAGTAGCCAGTGGGTCCCCAACTTAGGAGAGGCTGTGCTGGGTCTGGGTGCTGCCCTGCAGGGTCTCTGGGGGGCTCCATGTGGAGGTGTCCCAACGGGAGCCTCCCTTGCAGAGGCTGACTGGGTGTCCTGACCCAGCCACCTCCTTGTACCTTGTACATAACCCATGTCAGGGCTCAAGTTTCCTGGCACAGGAAAGAGTAGAAAGATCTGTTGATAGCTATCAAAAGGACTATCAAGGATAAAGAAGCCTAAATAGTTTTAACAACATTCACTTGAGTAAATCTGATGATCTTGGAGACTATAGATGAAATAAAGCCTTCAAACTGCTTTGAGGTTCATAATAGTTTTATGGATGGGTGAGAACTATACCCAGGAGCTTTCTTAAAACTGGTAGGCCAGTTTTAAGAAAAGGGCACAGATCCAGATTTCTCTAGGAGCAAGTGTTTGAAAACATCCTTGGACTGGTTAAAAATTGCTTAGCTCATCAGTGGCAGAGTTGGGAAGAGTTGGGAAGCCAAGCTTCAGGCTCTGAAGTTGCATGCTCTCACTGCTGGACAGCACTAGACTGCTAAATAATCAGAGTAACTCTACAACCAAAGCTCCAGGTCTAGACACAACCCAAGGCTAATGCCAGATGAAGCTGTGCTCTACTGCAAAGAGGTACCTCTCAAGAAGCAGATGGACACCTCTTCCCACAGGCTGTTTTCTGTACAGCCAGCACTCGTGGGAGCATGAGAATGCTACATCTTCTGGCATCCTGAAACGAGGATGAAAGCCTCCCCTGGGCTAGTGAAAGGTTAGGGTACAACTATGCTGTGCTCACCCAAGGGACTGAAGTGAAGTCAGGAGCTACTCAAGCCATTACAGAATAGCTGTCACAGTTCACGGTGGCGTTGTCAGGTCAGGTCTTGCCTGAGATCAGGGCAAGCAAATTCACCTTTCTGAGAAATAAGCTGAACACAACGTACTTCCTTCTGTACTAGGGAAGTATTTCAAAGTAGTTATTTAAAACTGAAGCTCTGTTTCTGAATAGCAAGCCCATTCTGGTCTAGCCAGTTCCCCTTTTGTGGCTCCACAAAGCCACATTATTTTGTAACTGTGAAGGATATGTGAGCTGCACAGGGATATTACAAAGGGGGTTGTTGCTACTTGTATTCTGTCATGGTGGTGGTGATCTAAAATGCCCACCTGGAGTCCCTCTGCAGTAAGAGCTGTGTACCCATATGACAAAGAGTTAGGACTCTGTCTTACAGACTGTGCAGATCTGGGGAATGTCCTAAGGTAAGGAAGAATGGAGTCCTTGAAGGAGAGGTCTCTGTCCTGAAACAGTCTGCTGGTGATTTAACATGAAGATACATGTCATCTCCTGGCTATAAAACTGCAAGAGAGCTCAGATCTACATTGTTTTTCCCCAAGAGAAAATATCATGCTCCTTTATGAAAATGTAACTACAAACACTTTGATGATCATGTTCATACGTATAACTATAACTCCTGGAGAAGGGTAATTTTAATTTTGGTTCCATGACCATAATTCTTAGCAGGTACAAATCAGCATTGCTCCAAAAAGACCTGTAGCTATTTATATCAAATGAGGATTCCGTTTTTAATTTTCTATACTGAGTAAAATTGAGCACTGCTTCTGATTTTGCTTTTCCTCCAGAGTTCCTTATAGCCTTAAGTGCAACCCTCCAGTAGACAGAATGATGAATATTCCAGTGTCCTGAACATGACAGATTTTAATTTCTTATTAGAGAAAGCGGAGGAAGAGAAAAAGTAATAGCTTCAGAGATAATGGCTCTGTTTGTTTTTTAAGTACTTACATTAGCCTGGCAGTCTGCTATCTAACTGAATTTCATTGAAATCTGATTATTGATGTACCTTCTTTTATTTTATCTTTTATTATCAGAGAGCTCACCAGTGTAGTTCAAGAAAGAATGAAAGGGATGTAAAAGCAGAAAAAGAGTCATAATGCTAAACAGAAGAAAGAAAATTAATATTAAGTATAGGAGGTCAAAAAAAAGGAATAATAGTTGTTATTATTGTTTTTCTAAATAACTCAGCTGTAAAAGCAATCTGTTATGTGATGTGGTAGAAATCCTGTGTAGAAATTTCTAGCACAAAGACATCTCATCATTTGTGCACTGAAATGTTGTAATGAAATATAAGCACGGGAGGTGTAAGTAGTCAGCCCTGTGACATTGACTGGAACAATAGTGCATGTATTCTTCTTTTCTGTAAAATCACAGCTCAAAGCTGCTTTCAAGGATCTGGTCAGTAAGTAAAGGCAAACTGTGTGTCAGGCAGGAAGACAGTAAACACACATTAAATTGATTTAGGCCGATTTTTATTCTTTCAAGCAATAGCAAGTAACCTCTAATCTCTCTGTTTTTCTGACCTATCCCTGACTTCTTCTGCTGTTTGTTTGCTTTTTCATGTCACTCAGTTTGTGTAATGCTTAAATAAAAAGATGGAATGATCTTTTGTGCTTGGTCACTTTTAATTTGTTTTTCACAAGCTGCACTTACAGGCAGTAGAGTTATAAGGATTCTAATTCTAAGGAAAGCTGAAAAATAGAAGGTCTTGAATAAGACTGACTTATTTTTAGGTATTGTAGCAGAAAAGGGTTTCTCAACTAATTAGCTGTCCTTTCAACCAAATAAAGAAACGAAGAGTCAATCTGTTATAAGATAATCGTTCTGTTTATCTGTGCTGTACAAACACTGCTTGTAAAGTAATGATAAACCCTTTGCACTTCACGGTTCATGCAAGCATCTCTCTCAGATGCAATACAGATCTCCTGAGATTCAAAAGAGGTTCTTACACAGATTCAGGTGGGAAATTGTTTTCCAGATGGTCCAGTGAACATTTGAGAAATGTCAACAAATGTCTTATACAGTCTAGTGAAACATATAACATTTGAATAGTAGAGTGTGCATCCCCAATCCTCAGGAAAGGGTGAGAGAAATACAAATGAAAACTCTTTCCCCTTGTTTCAGAGCAAAGATGTCAGCCTGGGCGTTTTTGCTTCTGCCTGTCCTCTGCAGGGGTGCAGTTAATTCCCTCTCCCCTCAGCCTGCCTTCATGTCCCTGCCAAGCTGGCTGGCCCACTTCGCTGAGTGGGATACATGTGGTGAGCAAGGAACTGATGCTCCTTTAAGTTCCTAACGCTTGAGCAAGGACAGTCTTCTAAATCCCCACCAGCATCTCACTCTTTGGAGTTCTGATTCTAAATATGCCACACCAGAGGAGCAATGCTAACAGAAGTTGTGTCAAAGCATGCACATTTTTAGATCCACTAATAGATATTTTCTGACAACAACCCCCACCCCTCCACCCTCACCCCAGTGTTTCCTTGTCATTCAATACTTTCTTGGCTGTCTCTCATTACAGGAGCTGGAGATCTGCTCCATCTCAGTTTCCCTTCCACAGGCTGCCATTGAAATTAGAGGCACTTTGGGCAAGCAGGAATAGTTTCTGTAGGTTATAAAAGGAAACAAGAATAATAGGGCCTTGTTACTTCCCACACATATAGAGGGATGAGCTGCCTATAAAGAAAGTTGGTTTAGATGCAGTTTAGTTTCTTAGTATTGAGAGGGTTACGAAGAACATCTTGTTCATTTTTTGTTAGTTATACTCTGCTGTGAAAGTATTTTTGTTTTCTGAGGGCTTTTTTTTGTTTTTGTTTTTTTCTTCCATCCAAAAGAAATCTTCCTAAAACAATGTTCCCAAGCCTGTTTCACACCAAACGTTTTGGGAAAGTTTGGCAAAGTCATACACCTATTTATGTCTAGCATCATGTGAATATTTCATCTTTCTCAAGCAGTGCCAAAGAGATTCACCATGAAAACAATAAGGATCTAAATAATTTTGGGACAAAAGACAGGTGGTTTTCTCTCCTCCAGTGTTCAGTGCTTGTGAACTTCAAAGAAGTAATAACCTTGAAAGAATTTACAAAACATTGCTTCAAAAAATCAATGCTTTATTTTGGAAATCTCACAGTGGAACATTGGTGATATTTTTCCCTCCCTATTTTTTTTTTTTTTTTTTTTTTTTTTTTTTTTTTTTTCTGCACAAGTAATTTGTAGATACTCAAAAGCCCCAGTGTCCTCAGGACTGGCCTGGCATCTCTTCCATGAAAAAGTGGTTGTAAAGAGTTCTCAGAAGAGCCTCACTTCACTATGTGCCTCCACTGACAAAGAGGGCAGGTTGCATATTTGCCCAAGTATTCCTTTTAATTTGTTTCCTCGCAGTCAGTATTTTCTTTCCAAGTTGGTGAAAGTGTGCTGCTATTGGTCATCCCCTGGGAGAGGCCTGTACAGACCAGCTACAACCAACAAGCATGTCTTAGAGCAGGGTAGGTGACCCTATGAAGCCTTAGTAGGTGCCCTGCTCTTCACTGCCCAAGGCTTTCCTTTGATTCATGGTCCCTTGGACCTGCTGCAGCCAGCCTATCCTGAGATTATACCTCAGGATGAACAACTTTGCCTGGCGTGGCCAGGGAGGTCTCAAACCATGAGAGAGGCCAAGGAGCTATGGTGGAAGTGTGTGGGAGCCGAGCCGAGCCAAGGGACTTCAAGTAGTGGCCAGTCCTGTGAATCCCATGTAAGCATGGGAGATTCGATAGTCATCTTTACCTGAGGGCTAAGACAGTGCATGCTTATTATGTTGGCCTTCAGGAAATGAAGGGGCAAATTTCACCTTCGCTACTCTTTCTTCAGGGTTTGACTATAGCTTCAGTGTGCAATGGTATGTTTTGTAAGATGGCAGGCTAATATAGGGCATTATCTGTGATGTCAAGGAGATGTTTTTCACTCAGCGTCATGAAACCTTCTACAGTGTGAGAAAACCCCTGTGTTTTCTGCTGAGTGAATGTATATGTTTGCATCTTTCAAATTCATGTAGACATAGAACTATACCCCCACACCTCCCCAGACCAGCATTAGTTTCCAAAGCCTTACTGAGAAAGTGCATGTTTTCTTCTGATACTGGCAGAGTCTGCTGGTATCATCGGGTACACTTTATATCTGCCTTGTGTGTGCACCTTCTGCAACCTTACTTCCACGTAACTTAGAGAAATCCCTCTGTGAAATAAATACAACACAGGAAGCTGAAAGAAATACAACACAGTGTCAGACAGCTCTGGGCAAATGATTTCTGACTACAGTCCCCAAAGAAACCTCTACACATCTGTAGTATATTTATGGCTCTGCTTACTCATGATTTCTCCTCCCTGTGGTCCCTTTTAATGAAGCGTATGAAAAATTAAACTCCTTCATAGACTCCACTAAATCAAACAGATCTCCTAACAAATGAACAGTATGTCCCTCAAACGTCATTATACCAGTACCAGTTACTGGTTGACAAATTTGCATTGATACATGTAATGGAATCTGTTATGAGTTTCCTGCAACCCATAACACACTCATGGCCAAATTCTGCCAGAAACAGGCCTCATGTAAGTCCCATGCTGCGACCGAGGGCAGTTTTATGGCCCTTCAATGGGCAGCCTTGTTTGTGTAGCAGTAGGAATAGCTAAGTGAGTTTACAGTGCATAATCCCAAAATCGCATTTTTTTTTAAACTGTGTAGCAGCAAAACAGCCCAGAACGGGGCTGTGAACTCTAACACCCTTTCTTATGTATGAAGCAATGAAAGGGGAAAGTTGGAACTCTTGTTTTGTATACTGCACCTTTACAAGAGGTAAGTCTCCTATAAGCTGCGGGCAGTGCATTCAGTCATTTCAAGAAGGATATTACTATAATACAATCTGTGATTTACATAAGACATATCTGGGGTTAAATTCTTTAAAAAGGATACCATCAATTTAAACATTGCATTTTCTTGGGTCATTAAGGTTAGGCACATACTGATTTATTAACAGGTAATGTATTATATCTAAGAAGAGATAATATCTGCCAGAAATTCCAGGGAGGCTTTAGAAATTCCAGGTCTTGCTGTGATGAGTCAAGCTGATAAAGGTATACAGTAAGACAGCCGCATTAACAGAGCTGCCTGTTCACCAAGAACAGTGGTGCCATGCAGCGGCAATAATCATTTGGGAAAGCAGCGTGGAAAGACGCAGCCGTGGAGTCTACTCATAAAAATGAAACACATAAAACCTTATTTACCAATTAGCATTGCAACACATCACAGAGGCGCATGTAAAATTCACTAAGCATGTGACAAATATTGTCCAGCCATGTGCAAATAAGAAGCTTCCATACAGAAGAGCTTTCACAATCACAAGGTGCAAAAAGCAGTGTGGATGCCCCATCAGCTAACTACCAGTCTAGAGATTTAAGGAAGGCTTGCAGTGCAAATAACTCTTTCCTAAGTTATCTCTTGATAGATCTTTGCAGTTAGAATGACCCTGTGGGAATACTAGCTTGCCTAGATCACAGTAACTCAGAGTTTGTCCCTGAGGTGGAGGGAGCGTGGCAGTGTCCCTGCTCCACATGACATCAGCATAGAAAACATGCAACCAGCAATTTCAGCAGTCAAACGTGAAGGCTACAAGAACTCCACCAGCAAGGGGGAGAGTCACTGAGGCTAATAACTTGGCTGGGGAGTGAGCCGCTTCAGTGTAATAAGCCCTGGAAGAACAACACACCAGAAAGCAGCCATGTCAGCAAAGCAGCAGGGTGCCAGGGGCAAGCTGGAGGAGAGCTGCTCCCTCAACTTGGTGCAGTGTACTGGGGTCATCCCTGCAGGTCTACAGCCTCAGCTGAGAAACTCTGGGTGGGAAAATCAGACATGAAAGATGGCCTCAGCTCCACTGCTGCAAAGGAGAAAAAAAAAATCTGTGTTCGAATCAATGCAGAATTGCAGAGGTTGCTGCAGCAAGATGTGAAGGACCTGGTTAGAGAAAACAATGACAGAAAATCTATGGCTAAGAGTGAGGAGGAAAGAGCAAAGACTGGTGATATCAGGCGGCAATGTGACAGGCTCTGGAATTTGGCTGGGGCTTGCTCTTGGCGGCTGTGCCAGCTAGGCTGTGTGTGCAGGGATGTTCCTGCCAGCCTCTCCTGCTGGCACTGGGGCTGCGTGCTGGTGGCAGGCTGGGATGGCATCACGGTAAAGGCTCGTTTTCCTTACGGATAGATAATCTGTACAATGTCTTTTGTGTGAATGTCAAAGTAGGCTAAAGAGAAAGGGCTGATATAAGGCGTATGAAGAAAACATGCTTTAGGCTGCGATTATTTAGATACTTACTGCAGTTTTGAGCTACTTCTAAGCATTTTAAAATAACACCCGTGAAGTTCAACACTAATAACCTGATGCCTACTCTTTTGAGACCACATATCATTTCCACATCTTTAGCTTCTAACAGGCAACACCAGCACAAACCTTTTCCGCAAACCTTCTCTTTTCCTAGCCCCTTGAGATGGTCTGTGAAGCTCCAATGCTACCTGCTTCTCCTGAACTCATAGGGAGGTATCACAATGCACAAATTGCCACAGAATGGGAAAGGCACATCCCAGGGGCCAAGAGCAAAGGTATTCTTCTGCAAGATAAACTCTAGGCTCCATCAGCCATACCATGAGTAACAACAGACTTTGCAACACAGCCTTGGAGCAGGGAGACAGGATTTGGGCAGTTAGCCAGCAGCAACCCAGGGACAGATCTTGACTCAGAGCTTGAGCAACATTGTCCTTCCTGTGGATGTTTCCTTGAAAGGACTGATTTGGCCTTAAGCACAGAAGATGAAGAGGAAAATCAAGAAATCATAATCATTTGTATTTGGGAATTACTTGTTTTCTTTTTGCAATATATGTATATATATATACACATACACACACACACACACATATATATTTAAAGTATGAGCCTAATTTTTTTTACATGCCCATCTGGTATTTAGCAACTTTTAATGTGAGAAAGATGCAGGAGAAAGTTAATACTCATAGTTTCTGACTTGTAAGATAATTTTCAGAGGAACCGAAAGATTTTCAGTGCTATTGTGAAGAAACCTTGGGGATTTTGAGGCTCAAATATCTTTCCTATTTAAAAAAAAAAAAAAAATCATTGTGAAGTTTTGATTTTAGCATAGAATTTGAATCAGGCTCTGACTTGAGATGAATTTGTGGCTTAAAGAAGCAACTTCAACTTCACCTATTCCCTAGTTTTCCCATCTGTGAATTACTGTTTTTCTTCCAGCAGAGGTTTAAAAACATCCAAGCAAAAAGGCCTTGGAGAAGTATACTGTTATACAACTGCTAGTCATTACTATTCTTCTATTGTATTTCATGACGTAAGAAAGTTCTCTCCAGATGCCTTAAAATCTGAGGAAATGTCTGCAAGGCATCTTTGTGGTAACACATGGGTGCAGATTCCATTCATCATTTACTTGACAGTTTAACTAACTACTCCCAAACCAAAAAGATCACTAAAATCCCTTTCAGAAATATTAGCTGAAGGACAAGAGCAAGTCACTAAAGGCTCGGGAAGCCTCTATAATTACAAGTGCCAAGGCTCATGGAATATTAGTAAGGGATCTGCAGAAGGTAATCAAAAAATACTATCTTGCTGTGCATAGGCTTAAATTCTACATGCAGGGATTTACACCTCCACTGGAATAAAAAATAAAATAAAAAATAAATTAAAAAAAAATAGCCCTGCACATTGTATGCAGTTGGAACCACTCATCCAGAAATTTTGGGTTGAACTTTCCAAAGTACCCGTGGGACTTAAACAAAATCCCAGTTAACCTCAACAGAACTGGGGCCCTCACATCACTTAAATAATTGAAAGTTCAACTCAGAATCTCCAGAAACATGTTTTTCAACCTTTTACAATTTGCAGCACCTTAAAACTTTTTCCAGTGGAAGTGTCAGTTCCTGTATAGTGATTCAATACTACAGAAAATAGGTTTGCTTTTCTTAGTTACCCTCTACAGACCCCTTAAATAGACTCTGAACACACATATTGCAGATTAGAAAATGTAACTTTAATGTAGCTTACAATATTTATTGGTTTCTCTAGAGTTTTCAGAAAAAAGCTGAAAACATAAGCTTTAAATGTTTAGTATTTAAACACTGTATTTGAAAGTCAATTTCAAGATTGTTAAACTCTAGCTTATAATTTTCAAACATTTGATTTTGGTAATAATGCATTCCTGACTTTTTTGCTGATAACATACACCTTATATTGGTCATCTATGCATTATAAACCACATATTAAAAAATCTTATCACACTGACAATTCATTTGATTTTCCCCCCACCTGGCTTCCTGCTGGGTACCTTAGAAATCCTGAGGAAGCAGTATGTCCAGGACCATCAAAATATTATAAAACTAAACAATGAAACATGCAAACTTCAGATGCAGATCCATGCTTGCTTCTGGGATATACTCTGTTCTATTAAATTTGATTTTCTCTCTCCTCTCTGTTAAAACCTGCAAGAATGACAAGGTGAGGAGAACAAGAGAGAGGTAGGAAAAGGCCATCAAACACAGTTTTAAAGGTTTTATTACTCTTGGTACCAGGAAAAAAAAATGGCAATAAGCAATTTGCTTTGTGTTTATAGTTTTACCTTGGTATGTTGTTTGTTTTATAAAAAACTACTTGACTCACTAATCAACCATTCTGAGGAGCTTTCTGGCCTATAACTGGAGAAAAGATGAATGCAGCCAGTCTTGAAATTATGCAGTGAAATGCTACTCTGCATATTATAGCTACAGCATGATATATTAGCCAATAAAACACAACACGGAAAAGGCTTTGGACGGCACAGTGAGCAGTCAACAAGCTGCTCAGAAAAACAGGAAGGAAGTATTTGGTGAGATATTCAATGAAGGGATGCAGTCCAGGGCAAAGGCTGAAGGCATAGGCCTCAGTGAGGCCTGAGAGGTACCGCAGTCAATGGCTGAGGGGCCTTGGATGTCAGGCCTGTCAGGGAATGGTGAAAGGTAGAAATCGGTGCTCAATATTGTTGTAAGAGAAATAATTTGTTGGGCCATAAAGAGCAGCAGATGAAAGTGATCACAACCTGACTGATGCAAAGAGACAGAACAACACAAAAATCTCTTCAATATTGCAATATATCCCACAGCTGGAACTGAAAATCACAATTGTCTCTCCACTGCAGACAGTATGACCACAACAGGGCTACTGTCACCATCCCTGCAGACTGTAGTAATGCAGCATATCTAGACAGCAACATAATTTCAGGGACTTGGGAAAGCAACAGGGCCCTCTCTGAAACAGGATGGCACTTCAGGGCTCAGAGGGCATGATTTAGATGTTTGATATCACAGAATCACAGAATCACAGAATTTTCTAGGTTGGAAGAGACCTCAAGGTCATCGAGTCCAACCTCCAACCTAACGCTAACAGCCCTCCACTAAACCATATCCCTAAGCTCTACATCTAAGCGTCTTTTGAAGACTTCCAGGGATGGTGACTCCACCACTTCCCTGGGCAGCCTGTTCCAATGCCTCACAACCCTTTCTGTAAAGAAGTTCTTCCTAACATCTAACCTAAAACTCCCCTGGCTCAACTTAAGCCCATTCCCCCTCGTCCTGTCACCAGGCACGTGGGAGAACAGGCCAACCCCCACCTCTCTACAGCCTCCTTTAAGGTATCTGTAAAGAGCAATAAGGTCACCCCTGAGCCTCCTCTTCTCCAGGCTGAACAAGCCCAGCTCCCTCAGCCGCTCCTCGTAGGACTTGTTCTCCAGGCCCCTCACCAGCTTCGTCGCCCTTCTCTGCACCCGCTCAAGCACCTCGATGTCCTTCTTGTAGCGAGGGGCCCAAAACTGAACACAGTACTCGAGGTGCGGCCTCACCAGAGCTGAGTACAGGGGGACGATCACCTCCCTAGCCCTGCTGGTCACGCTGTTCCTAATACAAGCCAGGATGCCGTTGGCCTTCTTGGCCACCTGAGCACACTGCTGGCTCATATTCAGCCGACTGTCCACCATCACTCCCAGGTCCTTCTCTGCCTGGCAGCTTTCCAACCATTCCTCTCCCAGCCTGTAGCTCTGCTTGGGGTTATTGCGCCCCAGGTGCAGGACCCGGCACTTGGCCTTGTTAAACTTCATGCAGTTGACCTCAGCCCATCGGTCCAGCCTATCCAGATCCTCCTGCAGAGCTTTCCTACCCTCAAGCAGATCGACACACGCACCTAACTTGGTGTCATCTGCGAACTTACTGAGGGTGCACTCGATGCCCTCGTCCAGATCATCGATGAAGATATTAAAGAGGACCGGCCCCAGCACCGAGCCCTGGGGGACGCCACTAGTGACTGGCCTCCATCTGGACTTGGCTCCATTCACCACGACTCTTTGGGCCCGGCTATCCAGCCAGTTTCTAACCCAACGAAGCGTGCGCCAGTCCAAGCCAAGAGCAGCCAGTTTCTTGAGGAGAATGCTGTGGGAGACGGTGTCAAAAGCCTTGCTGAAGTCAAGGTAGACCACATCCACATATGAACTATGTCCAGCCTGGAGGGAGTACTCAAAAGAACTGAGGGTTCTTCGGTATACTGCAACAGCTTTCTCCCTCAGTACCAAACTCATCAAAGAGTGGTAATGCCTGATCTGAAGAGCCTGACCTGGCTGTTTGTCTAATGGTTTGGCTTACTCTGTTCCTTTTGGTTTGATTCCTCTAAATAAAGCCATTATTCATTAGAGTAGCTGCAATAATCCTTATCAAGATTTGGTGGGCAGAAAGACCATCCTATGTATATTTTGATGCTGGAAAGAAATTGTTAATTGTTGCAGTCTGTAAAAACAGATTTCTCCAAGGATAAATATCTGAGGCTGTTAATATTACAAAACATAGACTTTCAATTCTGAACCACAGATTAAACTTAACATCAAACAAGAAATAATCAACAAGTTTTTACTTGGAAAGTGCTTGTTAACCTACATGCAGTTCATGTAGCATCCCCAGATCATATCTGCCCTTGAATTTTCACCAATTTGGTCAGTAGTTGAATTAATCTAGTCCATAGCAATGAGACATTCATAGCTGAAATGCGACAATATAAGCAGAACTGCTGGTCATATGAGCATTTGTTTCATCTGTTCATTTGTTTTAGTGGTTAGTCCCATGGCTTAGTTCAAATAGCATTTCATGGTTGGTAAGTTAAGGGAAATCTTAGGAACTTTAAGCCAACATGGCAGTTTTGGGGTCACATTTGCTTTTAAACATTTGGGGATTAGTTGTATGGCAGTGTGGTGTAACAATGTGACTTGTGTGAACACACACATTAAACAAACCATTAAAAGATTGGTTCTGCTCTGAAAGAGCAGCTTGAGTTCTAGGAAAGGCCACAGTTATGTGGTCACTGAAACCTTTATCTGGTCTCTCATTCATAGCCACTCTGAACACATCTTTACTTCCATAACCTCATCCTTCTTTCTGTACAAAAGCAATGTTTCCACTATACAAACCTGTTTCAACCAGTCCCTATTGCGCACCTATTCTCTGTGTAATAAGGGTCACAAGGACAGAAAAAGAAAAAAAAAAAAGAAAAAAAGAAAAAAAAAAAAGATTACTGAATATCACAAGATACATGAAGAATATACAATAAGATTATATATAGAGAACTGGAGCTTTATGAATTTCAAGTACCAATTTTTACACTGTATTAGCATTTCCCCTGCCCCTCTGAACCTTGTTAATAGAGCATCATGTGGCTGTCCAGAGCAATCAGCAGCAGGACAGGGACCTTCTCTTTTGCTCGAGCATTTCTGCTACTTGGGCATAAGGAGTGCCAAGATTTGACTATAAACTTGCCACTGGGGAGGCATGATACACACTTTGGGGATGGGATTTGCAGGCATTTACTGACAGCAGAAAAAAAGTGAAGTGCAGGATTCCCAATCTTCTCTACAGGCTCCAGACAGTGATGTGCTTTAGTAGGCACAGTCTTCTGCCTGTCTCTTTGAAGCACGGTCCTTTCTGACTTTCCTTGCCATTCTTAGGATGCTACTCAGCAAGGTGCTAACTATGTACTCACACACCAATCAGGTGAGTTTTGCAACCCATGTTGGATTCCCAGGGGCCCCAGCTACACTTAGCAACTAGATTTAAGGTAGGTCTTGTGGGAATAGAAATGTTGTTTTTGCAGAGTTACATTGTTTAGAAGGAGGGAATGTGGTACTGAGATATGCTTACAGTGATAAGAAAGTTTAGCAGGCGACCTTGTAAAATGCAGACAATCAGACTCCTTAGGACAATTAGGTGAAAATCACGGTGTCAAGTCAAGTCAGATAAGTGAAGAAACATTACCACTTCAAGCAGTAAAAATGTCAAAAGAAATTTGAAATTTAACAGGCCGGCGACTGAAGGCCATGCATTGTTTGTGAAGCATCAGATAGATTGTGAATCTGGATTACCCACTCAGTGGGGAAACAGGGGAGGGTCCTGCCATCAAAAGGTATATAAACTGTGTTTTGGAACTAGTAGATGCGCTCTCTTCTGCTTGTGGGGCGCCCGCCATTGCAATCGCGAATAAATTACTACTTCACTGAGATCCTCGCCTGAGCCTAAGTTATTGGCTACGGAGTGTTTCTCACAATTTGGGGGCTCGTCCGGGATCCAGTCACCTACTGGGGAGCCCCACCGCCGCAGCAGCAGGAAGGCATGCCCCGCTGATTTCAGCGGTCCTGTGCATTGACGGTGACGGTTCTGCGGAAAGCTGACAGAGGGCCCGAGACTGGTTAAAGAGGCAGGATCCGTGAAGTAGTGGGGAAAGGAAGAAGGTAGGCACTCCGGGTTTTTAAGAATCGATCCGGTAACGCTGTGCACAGACCAAGGTAAGAAATATTGAGTATTGCCTTGGGGGTCGGGTGATCTGGTGTATGGTAAGCCCTTGCACGGGGAAGTGCTGGCACTACACCAGGGGAATCTGGTGTACGGTAATCCTTGCATGGGGAAGTGCTTGGAAGTACACCAGGGAATCTGGTAAACTCAGGTGTGCGGTAACGCTGGCACGGGGAAGTGCTTGGCGGTACACCCCCATTTTTCAGTACGTTGGTGTGTGGTACACTGCAGAAGGGAAATTTCTGTAGCACATACTGGCGAGGGTTAGGAAAAATGGGAAAATATGAGTTCCAGGGGACAGGGAGATATCCCTGGGGGAGTGCCTACTAATAGTTCTTCCTGAAAAATGATAAGAAATTGGAAACATAATCCCAAAATTAGAGGGATTGTAAAAGAAAAGTAATTAAAAAAAAAAAAACAAACAAAAAAAACACAGGTTAAACATTGTGTATCAGTCTGGACAAAAGAATCAATTAAGGAAACAGCTGTATTTTGGCCAAAATACGGGTCTGATGAAAATTCAGGCTTTAAATTTATGTGTAAACAATAAGATTCCTTTTTCAGAGAAGAAGCCAAGTTATGCTCCCTATAATCTTAATATTGAACTGGTGGCAGCAGCAGTCACTCCGGGAAGGGAGACAGGGACTGTAATTAACACTGTCCCTAAAGAAGGATTGTACTCTAGGCTCTGGCAAGAATTAGAACAAGGTAGAAGATATGTTGAGAATTTTGCCTTCCCTGATACTAACAGTACTAACACTAACTGTGTATCTATCCTCTTAGGTGAACTACCCCCTCCTCCTTACCAGCAGAGAGGTTAGGACTTTTTAAGAAGGAGAGGAAGTCTTTATTCAAGGACCCCAACAGCCTAGCTGAACAATTAGACCAGTTCCTACGACCTGATTTATACTCTTGGGGGAGGGAATTATGTCTATAAGTATGTTGTTTACAGGTAAAGAAATGGGAATGATCAGGAGGAGAGCTGCTATACAAGAATGGGAAAGAGCTCATCCTCCAGGACCAGGGGTAATACCGGCAGGGCAGAAATACCCACTTGCCAATCCTGGCTGGAATAATAATAGTGTGCCACACAGAAATTATATGAGAGACTTAGTGTCAGAATGAGAAAGTACTTGGGGATGAGACCTGAGGACCCAGTATCCCAAGGGCTCTTGAAAGTTCATTGTGTGATTAAAGCCTGGCAAAATACGCAGAAAATGCTTCAGAAGGTGGGGGGAATGTAGTGAACAGTCACTGGGGGACCCTCCTGCGGGAGGCCCTGGAGGGGTGTGTCTGGAGGGGAGATAAGAAGGGAAAAAAAAAAAAAAAAAAAAAAAAAAAGATCGAAACTAATGGTATTGACAGCGCAGCGGGTAGTGAGGCAGAGGGTTGGAGAAAGATGAAGAAAATCTTCAGGGGGAGTCAGGGCCAGGATGGAAAGGAGAGGAAGAGAGATGAAGGAATGGCAGGCAAAGAAGGCTGCCTGTGTTGTGGCCCGAGTCCTAGCAGAGACAGGCTTTGATAAGATGTTTTAAGTGTGGCCTTTAAGTGTGGCCAGGCTGGCCACTTCGAATGGGAATATCTGGAGTGGAAGAAGGAGGAAAGAAGGCATATGGGATGAAATATGCTATATTGATATGTTGTTTCAGTATCTTGGAGGGAAAAGGTATGGAATTAAGTTGGACCCTGACTGAGCCTTTGGTGCTGGTATTAGAAAAGTACAGGCTGGAAAAAGATAAAGGAAGTGTTAAAAGTGTTAACACCTTGCTGAAGGTGTTAAAGGTGTGGCATGTATCACAGAATCACAGAATTTTCTAGGTTGGAAGAGACCTCAAGGTCATCGAGTCCAACCTCCAACCTAACGCTAACAGCCCTCCACTAAACCATATCCCTAAGCTCTACATCTAAGCGTCTTTTGAAGACTTCCAGGGATGGTGACTCCACCACTTCCCTGGGCAGCCTGTTCCAATGCCTCACAACCCTTTCTGTAAAGAAGTTCTTCCTAACATCTAACCTAAAACTCCCCTGGCTCAACTTAAGCCCATTCCCCCTCGTCCTGTCACCAGGCATGTGGGAGAACAGGCCAACCCCCACCTCGCTACAGCCTCCCTTGAGGTACCTAAAAAGAGCGATAAGGTCACCCCTGAGCCTCCTCTTCTCCAGGCTGAACAAGCCCAGCTCCCTCAGCCGCTCCTCGTAGGACTTGTTCTCCAGGCCCCTCACCAGCTTCGTCGCCCTTCTCTGCACCCGCTCAAGCACCTCGATGTCCTTCTTGTAGCGAGGGGCCCAAAACTGAACACAGTACTCGAGGTGCGGCCTCACCAGAGCTGAGTACAGGGGGACGATCACCTCCCTAGCCCTGCTGGTCACGCTGTTCCTAATACAAGCCAGGATGCCGTTGGCCTTCTTGGCCACCTGAGCACACTGCTGGCTCATATTCAGCCGACTGTCCACCATCACTCCCAGGTCCTTCTCTGCCTGGCAGCTTTCCAACCATTCCTCTCCCAGCCTGTAGCTCTGCTTGGGGTTATTGCGCCCCAGGTGCAGGACCCGGCACTTGGCCTTGTTAAACTTCATGCAGTTGACCTCAGCCCATTGGTCCAGCCTATCCAGATCCTCCTGCAGAGCTTTCCTACCCTCAAGCAGATCGACACACGCACCTAACTTGGTGTCATCTGCGAACTTACTGAGGGTGCACTCGATGCCCTCGTCCAGATCATCGATGAAGATATTAAAGAGGACCGGCCCCAGCACCGAGCCCTGGGGGACGCCACTAGTGACTGGCCTCCAACTGGACTTGGCTCCATTCACCACGACTCTTTGGGCCCGGCTATCCAGCCAGTTTCTAACCCAACGAAGCGTGCGCCAGTCCAAGCCAAGAGCAGCCAGTTTCTTGAGGAGAATGCTGTGGGAGACGGTGTCAAAAGCCTTGCTGAAGTCAAGGTAGACCACATCCACAGCCTTTCCCTCATCCACCCAGTGCGTCACTCTGTCATAGAAGGAGATCAGGTTCGTCAGGCATGACCTGCCTTTCATAAAGCCATGCTGACTGGGCCTGATCGCCTGCTTCCCCTTCAAGTGCTGCATGATGACTCTCAGGAGGATCTGCTCCATGAGCTTTCCTGGCACTGAGGTCAAACTGACAGGCCTGTAGTTTCCTGGGTCTGCCCTCCGGCCCTTCTTGTAGATGGGCGTCACGTTTGCTAGCCGCCAGTCGATTGGGACCTCCCCCGATAGCCAGGACTGTTGATAAATGATGGACAGCGGCTTGGCCAGCTCCTCTGCCAGTTCCCTCAGTACCCTTGGGTGGATCCCATCTGGCCCCATCGACTTGTGCACATCTAAGTGCCGTAGTAGGTCACCAACCAGTTCTTCATGGATAATGAGGGCCACATCCTGCTCCCCATCCCCTTCCACCAGCTCAGGGTACTGGGTATCCAGAGAACATCCGGTATTGCCGCTAAAGACTGAGGCAAAGAAGGCATTGAGCACCTCCGCCTTTTCCTCATCTCTTGTAACTAAGTTTCCCCCCGCATCCAGTAAAGGATGGAGATTCTCCTTAGTCCTCCTTTTTGTGTTGATGTATTTATAGAAACGTTTTTTGTTATCTTTAATGGCAGTAGCCAGATTGAGCTCCAGATGAGCTTTGGCCTTCCTAATTTTGTCCCTGCACAGCCTCGCTACTTCTTTAAAGTCCTCCTTAGTGGCCTGCCCACTTTTCCAAAGCTTATAAACCCTCTTTTTCCTCCTAAGATCAAGCCACAATTCTCTGTTGAGCCAGGCCGGTCTTCTTCCCCGCCAGCTCGTCTTTGGGCACGTGGGAACAGACCGTTCCTGCGCCATTAAGACTTCCCTCTTGAAGAGCGCCCAGCCTTCCTGGACCCCTCTGCCCTTCAGAACCGCCTCCCAAGGGACTCCACCAACCAGTGTCCTGAGCAGCTCAATGTAATATTTAACAGAGCTGTTTGAAGTTGAATGAGCAGGGAAAGAGGATGTAGGCATTATCTAAGTAACAGTCTAGAAGTTATGGTATATTTGCATATTTGCTGTGGTGTTGGTCAGTTTCCCAAGCATCGGGGAGGGGGGAACAGCCTGCTCCACCAGGGGCCTCTCCAGCGGCCGCAGGGGGGTTTCGGCTCCAGCGCCTGGAGCGCCTCCTCCCCCTCCTTCTGCACTGACTTTGGTGTCTGCGGGGGGGTTTCTCGCTCTCTCAACTGCTGTTGAGAAGCAGGTTTTTGTTTGTTTCTTTGTTTGTTTGTTTTCGTGGATGTGCTCTCACAGAGGCACGGACTGTATTGCTCATGGCTTGGCTCTGGGCAGCAGTGGGCCCCTTAAGGCCAGATGAAATTGTCCCTTATCTGCCACGGGGAGGCTTCCGGGTTTTTTTCTCATGGGGGCTGCCACTGCAGTTTCCCACCTCCCTACTCACAGCCCCCGAACCTTGCCATCAAACCCAATACACTGGGGAACAGCTAGGTCATTACTGACCTGTAAAGTATCAGGGATTAAATTAACTAATGAAACCCTAAAAAGTGGGGCTGGGATAACAGTGCCACTTTGGGGGGGATACCAAGCTGAGACTAGGGGATAAAATGATCACTGGGTAATTATTGTATGTACCCAAGGCAAGGACTAATCTGTTGGGAAGGGATTTGATGATTAAATTGGGCATTCAAATAGTAAATTGTTAGACTGGAATAACAGTGTTATTAATGGAGTGCTCTCTGGCCCTGAGAGCAAACATACATGTATATTCACCTCTGACTGGAAAGACCCTTAAATGGGGGCGGAAGCAACAATATAGGTGGACAATTTTACCTCAGGGGTTTACAGGGCCACCTATCTATTTGGGTCAGTTTAAATAACAAAAGATTTTGGAGCAATTACAACCTCCCAAGGAGGTATTAATGTTAACAAATATGTGGATCCTTTTCTATTGTCAGGACAGGAGAAAAGAGTTGTGAAGAAAGCTACTAACAAGCTATTCAACTTTCTGGGAAAGCAGGGCTTGGGAGTATTAATAAATAAATAAATAAATAAATTACAATATGGAGAAAGAGAAGTCAGGTATTTAAGGCATCTAATGTCTGAAGGAAAACAGAATAAATGCAGAGAGGATTCAGGGAATTGTTGAAAATTAAGAAAGAACTAAAAAGTTTTAAAAGAAAGATTTTTTTAAGGAATCAGGAGCCATGAAGTCTGAAGAAAAATCGATACTCCCTGATGGGAGAGAAATGCTGAATAAAGTGATAATGAGGCAAATATTAACTGTTTTACATCAGAAGAGTCATTAGGATGTGCAAGCACTGTGTGATGTTGTGCTAAGAAAGTATGTCTGTGTAGGAATATACACTTTAGGGAAGCACATATGTAGAGGATGTACCATATGTCAAAAGGTAAATAAAAAGGTGTTCTGTAACCCATCTAGAGGGGGACGGGAGCCAGGGGTTTGACCTTTCCAAAGTATACAGGTAAACTTTACTGAGTTACTTGTTTGTCCTAATTGACCACGTGACTGGATGGGTGTAAGCTTTACTGCAAGGGTTAAAGCAGGCCTTAGAGATTGAGTGGGATTTTCACAGCCCCTGGCACCCCTCCTCTTCTGGGAAGGTGGAGCGAATGAATCAGACATTAAAGAAGCAATTAACTAAACTAGTGTTAGAAACCCAGCTTCCTTTGGTAAAATGCTTACTCCTACAGGTTTAAACAGCACCAAGAAAGGATATAGGAATTTCACCATATGAGATGCTGTTCAGATTGCCCTATCTGGGCAGAAGGGATGAGATACCACAATTCAAAATAAGAGAGTTTCCTTAAGAACTGTATTCTGGGGTTGTCTTCTTCTTTGTCATCTCTCAGGACCTGTGGGTTGTTGGCTCAAACCCCACCTTTGGAATTCCCCATTCACCACCATCATCCAGGAAACTGGGTCCTGATTCGGACCTGGAAAGAGTCAACTCCGGCCTGAATGGGAAGGACAATTACTGACCACTGAAACAGCCGTAAGAACTGCGGAAAAAGGTTGGACTCACTATACTCGAGTGAAGGCATCTGTCGACGCTAGTACCTGGGAAGCTGTTCCTACAAAAGACTTGTTGGAAGTTGAAATTGAAGAGAAAAATCTCGTAGTGGACTCTGAGCAGGATAAGAGCTTGCAATTGTAAACTAACCTTTTATTTTCACAGGTAACTAATGAGTGTGACTTGTGATTGAGAGAAAGGACAGACCTATAGCGAACTGCAGTGCTCCCAAGGGGGGGGTTGTTATAGTAGTAGTGTACATCTTATTTTTGTATTGATAATTATTTGGAAACCTAAGGTTTAAAAATAATGACAGGGAAAAATTGATTACTAATTTTGTTTTTAGTGATTCTAGGCCTCAGAGAAGGCCTTGGTCAATTGGTAACTTGGAAAAGGCATGACCAGATAATAGCAAAAACGGGATACCCCATCAAAATATGGGTGACTGTGACAGAGGGTTATGTACCACAAGCCGTCACTTTTGATGCTTGTGAGGTGTTAGCTTGTGGAGATTTAAATGCCCAATGACAATTGAGCAGAAAGAACAAATAACTGGGAGAGACACAACAGCCAGATTGAGAATAGCTGTATGGAAACAATCCTCTATTGCCATCAGAGAAAGGGAGAAACTCAAGGAGAAAACAGGAGAGTAAACAGGAGGCCCTCTGAAATGTGGCAGTTCAAACATTTGAGATTCAAACAGGGTATGGGGACGTGAATGCCTGGATAGAATGGGTCAAATATACTGTCCAGAGTCTCAATCGTAGCTACTGCTATGCTTGTGCCTCGGGATGACCGATTGCCCAGATAGTGCCCTTCCCATGGGGGTGGACCAAAGACTCCCAAGGGATGCGATGTATGATTGCATTGTACCAAGAAAAGACTGCCTGGGGAAATGAGGCCTGTAAGTCTCTCTTTGCTGTTTCTTGCATGATAGCAATATCACAGTTCCCCCTGCATTCTCTACAGCTATAGGTAACCATACAGCTTGCCTCTCACGGCAGGGTGTGAGTGCTACCTGGCATCTGGGAGAATTTGCCTTGTGCTACCAAAGACTTGATGGGAAACTGCTCAAGACTAGAGATCCCCAGGGCAGATCTCTGGTGGTACAGTGGAGGGAAGATCTTACGGTCCACCCTACCATCTAATTGGGAAGGCACTTGTGCACTTGTTCAATCAGCTATACCCTTCACCCTGGCATTTGAAAGAGAAACATCACAAATACCCAGAAGAAGTAAAGGAGGCTTAGGAATATCATTTGATGATAGAGTATACATAGATTCTGTTGGGGTACCTAGAGGAGTTCGGGATGAATATAAAGCCAGAAATTAAATTGCTGCAGGGTTTGAGTTACTGTTCTGGTGGGTAACAATCAATAAAAATGTGGATTGGATTAATTATTTCTATTATAATCAGCAGAGATTCATCAATTATACCAAGGATGCGATGAGAGGAATCGCTGAACAACTAGATGCCATCAGCAAAATGGCTTGGGAAAACAGGATAGCATTAGATATGATGCTTGTGGAGAAGGGTGGTGTATGCGTGATGCTGGGCAACCATTGTACTTTTATCCGTAACAATACTGCCCCGGATGGCACAGTAACAAGAGCATTGCAAGGGCTTACCACCCTTGCCAATGAATTAGCAGAAAATTTGGGAGCAGACACTTCCATCACAGGATGGTTGAAATCTTGGTTTGGTAAATGGAAAGGGATGGTAATGTCCATATTTACATCCTTGATTATAGTAGCAGGAGTTTTGACAGCTATTGGCTGTTGCGTTATCCCCTGTGTAAGGGGACTTGTCCAGCGGTTAATTGAAACCACATTATTGAAACAAATGACCATAGATCCACCACCCCACTCAGATAAAATGATATTAGAGGAAATGGAGAGCAAAGAAAGTGAAGAAGAGGAAGATATTTACCAAATTACACTTAAAATAAATAAATAAATAAAAATAAAAAGAGTTTTTGCAAAAATCAACAGTTTATTAATAAAAAAGAAAAGGGGGGAATTGTGGGAATAGAAATGTTGTTTTTGCAGAGTTACATTGTTTAGAAGGAGGGAATGTGGTACTGAGATATGCTTACAGTGATAAGAAAGTTTAGCAGGCGACCTTGTAAAATGCAGACAATCAGACTCCTTAGGACAATTAGGTGAAAATCACGGTGTCAAGTCAAGTCAGATAAGTGAAGAAACATTACCACTTCAAGCAGTAAAAATGTCAAAAGAAATTTGAAATTTAACAGGCCGGCGACTGAAGGCCATGCATTGTTTGTGAAGCATCAGATAGATTGTGAATCTGGATTACCCACTCAGTGGGGAAACAGGGGAGGGTCCTGCCATCAAAAGGTATATAAACTGTGTTTTGGAACTAGTAGATGCGCTCTCTCCTGCTTGTGGGGCGCCCGCCATTGCAATCGCGAATAAATTACTACTTCACTGAGATCCTCGCCTGAGCCTAAGTTATTGGCTACGGAGTGTTTCTCACAGTCTGGTATATCTGCAGGAAGGCAATAGAAAGAGTATGTGTATTACATATATACATGCACTCCTGTCCTCCTCAGTCAGCCAGCCATCTTTCCCCACCATATAGTCAGTGCAGGCGTATGTACAACTGATCATTGTCAAAAAGCTAATCCAGTCACCTTCTGTAGGATTAGTGAGCTGAATTAGGGGAGCCCATGGAGGGGCCTGATGAACATTAGAAATGACACATTGAGGGTGCTGAGGCAACCTGGCTAAGAGAGGGAGCACAGCAGGTTGTTCCCCCCTCTTCTGTTAGCCCAGAGCCCATAGACAAACACAACTGTTAGAGAGCTGTGGTCCACAGTTCTTGTCAGACGGTGCTGCTTGCACTTTTTCCAAGCCTCATAATGCGGTCAAATTGTGGTAGGCTCTCACAAAGGCAAATTTTGAGTTCCTTTTTCAAAGGGCAAGGGCATTAAAGCCTCTCTGAGAGAGATTACCAGGGTATTTTGACAAGGCAAAATATTACCCTGGCTATGGTCTTAGAAAGAAGAGAAAATTCTGATTAAGAGTTTCTCATGTGATTCAGGTTTAGGTAGATATTCAATATGGAAATTTAGGCTAAAATACCTAACGTTTGGTAAATGTTCTTAAAGGATCTTAACAATAGAGCTGCCAGCCCCACCTACTAGAAGTGGTTTGCACCCTTTAGGCAGAAAGAATGGGTATAAGGCAAAGCTGGGAAAATGATGTTGTTCACTCTTTCCCAATGAGTCATCAACAGGTTTTTGAAAACTTTGTAATAATAACATTTTTTTAGAGCACCCGAGATGCTTTTCTTCAAAAAGTAGCATTATAATGAGGGAGGAGTGGAAATGCATGTGCTTTTCATCTGTGCAGAATACAAAGAGACTATTTAATGTAAAGCAGACCTTAAAAGAGACAAATAAACATGTTAAAGAAAAATGCTGGTAGAATAAATCTGAAGAAAAATGTTCGAAGTGCACATTGAAATCCTTTCATACCATCTGAAATGCATGAACTAGACAGAGAAAACTACACCGAAAGTCACGGAAAGGGTGATAGATAGACAGACTCACACACCCAGGACTGATAACAAGCTCTGTGCAAATCTCTTTCATAATGTTTTGCTTTTCCTCTGATAAATATTGTAAAAGAGATTGTCTTACCAGGATGACATTAGTATGAGAAAGTGAAAAGTGAAAAGAGTAGGGGTTCCTCCATTAGAGAGAACATTACAAACTTTTGTTGTTTTGTTTTATTAGGAGGCAGGTACCTCCATAGTGTTCCAGTTTGTCTATTTTTCTCTTGCTGCCTCTCCTGGTCTGCAGAGCCCTGGAAACATCATAGCCCAGACCCCACCCTGCTGGTGGAAAGTTCATGGAAACCATCAATCAGAACTAGTTGCCTTTAGCAACCAACAACGTTGGCCACGTTGCCACAGGGATTGAGAGTATGTGGTTATTTTAACATTCATGTTCAGCTGAGAATTCCTGGCATCAGGAAGATCCAACCTGCAGGAACTTCCAGAGAGTAAGTAAGTTATAAATTATGTCTGTAGGGTAACTAAGAGCGAATAGCGAATGCCAGGGTATGATAGAAAACTCCACCAGTGTGGTTGCACTGCTGTTTCCACCAGGAAGAGACCCTAAGCCAGTCTGGAAAATGGTGCCCAGGGGGTTCCTCATTTGAGGTGTTTCTCTCAGTTGAAGGGGGAAAGGCATGCTAAAAATGTTCAGCTTCTTTTGCAGTCTGTGGCAAGGTTTCTTTAGTTGAATATCTGCAGGAGTGGAAATCTCAGAGTCCGCCTTTTTAATAGCCTGAATTAACTGTCATATTTTAATGCATTTACCTATTGTTATTGCTGACTTGTTATATAAAACCTTAAACATGCTGACAAGGCTATATAATACATGTGTATATTTATATGATACATATATACATGTGTGTGTTAGATATATGTATATATGTATTGAGAAACTATCTGACTCGCTGTACCAGGTAGTCCTTCATGTGCGTGCAGTACTGTCTCCAGTCATATGCAGGAACACCTTTTGCCCCTTCACACTGCAGTAAAATGTGACAGCACATCTGCAAGGCTATGAAGCCCAGGAACGCTCACAGAATTACATTAATTCACAACCCTTTATCTGTGGACCAGTAGCTACCTCCCATAGAGAGAGTCTAAAAAGAGTGCAGCAGTCTCTGAGGCTGACTGTCAGTAGAGGGATTATGGATTCTGACCCTCCCAACACAAAATGTTTTCCTAGGTCAGTGCAGTGTGGGTCTCAGCAGCTGCCCACCTATGTCTTTGGGAGTGGGAGGCAGAGGGGAAAAGAAGGGAAAACATGGGGATACACTTCAAAGTCAGTTCAGGTTTCAAGGGGCAAGAAGCCTAAGAGGATGATTTGTCCTCGTTCCTTTCCTCCCTCGAGCATCAGATGTGGGGTGTGGTGGAAGGAGGCAGAGCTGTTGTTACACTGAGACCAGCATCTCTGTTCAGGACAAGTCATCCTGCCTTTGGGGAAGTTCAGCAATTTCAACATTGTCTTTGGGATTTTCCAGAGGGTACAGCCTGCCAGTTAGTCATTCAGCCTGTTCTTCAAGTGCTCTTTTGAAAGAATCATGGCATTTTCAAAGATGTCAGAGGTCATAACTGGCTTGGGTTGACATTTACACTTGTTTTTATCAGGAAATAGGAGAATGGCATTCACTGCTGGTAAATGTGAAAACAGCGGATTTTTTTCCCCTGAAGAGTTTAAAGCTCACTGTCTCACTTATTCACAATCTAAAAATAATTCTCTCATCAATTCATTAGCGAAAACACATTGCAGTACACTGCACCTTGTTATTGACGTTCTTAGCAATATAAGCACTGCTGCAGAATAGCTGCCTGACCGCTTCTGCCAGGCAGTAAAATACCAGAGGATATATTCATTCAATTGACAGAGCAATTAATTTTTAGCTTTTTTTTTCTCCTTTCATACATTCCTGAAAGATACAGGAATGACTGAGGCCAGAGGAACTGAGTAGATCCTGTTATATGAGGATCTGTCTTACCTTTTGGTAGGGCTGTGCACCAGCATATTTCCTGAACCTAGTAGGTGCTGCAGAGACAAAAGTGGAAGCAGAAAAGCCTAAAAAAAAAAAACCAAAAACCCAACAAACAACAGGTTTGCATTCTTTGGACTTCCTGGTGATAAGATGGAGATTTAGATTTATTATTTATTTAGATCTATTTAGATTCACCAAGAACATACAGTAGATTTTCCAGAAGATAAAGGGAGAAATGTTAAATAATCATAGAATCTTTCAGACTGGAAAAGACCTCCAAGATAATCTGGTCCAACTGTCTCCCTACCACCAATATTATCCGCTAAACCATGTCCCCAGGTACCACATCCAACCTTTCCTTAAACACCCCGTATCCTTATGCTATTAAATAATATTAATAATGTTATTAATAATTAAAACTAGGTGAATATTTTGAGGTCTCCATCAAGATCAGAATATCTCCCTGTGCTGATCTAGGTGAGAAGGCATTCCCTGCCTTGAAGAGCTTAAAAGCTGAAGAGACCAGGGAATTGTCAAAATTAGGAACAGCCCTCTTTTCACAGAGAAAATAGACCTGAAGACGCTCTGTGTCCTTCTCAACAAGATTGCCTTTTTTTTTTTTTCAGAGATTCTTTTAATAACAGGGCAAACTAGCTTACTAGCAGTATTGTACACACGATCTGTTCTTTGGCAAGTGTATTCCTCAATGTGCCAATTAAAATAACTCAGTCACTTTTACCCCTCTTACTTTATTTAAAGACCTCAGCATACATGCAGTAATAACAGATAAGGGTATGAAGATATAAACAATCTTAATTTGTATTATGCTGGGTACATCAAAAAGCTACTTTTCCATAATCTGCTTATTTCCTTTGTAATCCCCACACAAGATCTCTGAAAATCTCCCTCGAGTGTAAGGATTGTAAAGAGTCAAAGAGGGAGGGGAAAAGGGAAGTACATTCAATAATTGAGGAAGATCTCATTTGAGCAAAAGCATGAAGTATGAGCACATAAGGTTTCATATGGTTCCAGGTAAAAGCTTCAAATACAGCTGGAATGGAGAAAATCATTTGTGTCTAGCAGATCTATGTCATACATCTAGCGGGTAGACTTGGATTGATGGGTGTTGTGACCCCAGGGAAAGACTGAGAGGCTTGGATTGAGGGACTCTGTTGAGGCAAAAGGTGTGCAAGGAAGCAAGCAGAACTAAAGGATCTCTAACCCTTCTATCCAATTCTGCAAATACAAAATTCACATTTGGTTCCCCTACTACTGAGAACTCCTCTGTTTCCATCAGAATTAAATATGCCTTTACTTCATGTGGGAAAACCTCCTCCCTGCAATATAACCTATCTATAGGGATAGAGCTCTGGACATACCATGGAAACTAGGGAAATTTGGTTGTCTCAGCTCTGTTCTTGCCATATATTTGAGCCAAAAGGGAAGAGGGCCCACAAATCTCTGTGAATTGAAGCTGCTGTGTTTTGGACAGCCCAGTTTCTGTGTTGGTTTATCCCATATTTCTGCATGTCACAGGTTAGAGACTCCTAAGCAGGTTCCATTAGCCCTGAGTACCAATGTGCTACACAAATGTACCAAAAAAAAGTTAAACTTAAAAGTGTTAACTTAAACTTGCCTGCATCTTGCATTCAGCTAGGTTTAGCTATATTTTGAAATATTTTTCCTTTATTTTGAGGCTTATTTTGTGTTATTTTCTAAGTAAGTATGCATTAATAACCTTTTGTGCTGGACTGCACACTTGTAGAGGGTCCAGCATGTTGTGGAGATGCTGAATGCACTCTGTTATTGTACAGAGGGCTTATGTGTGCAGTACTTCTGATACAATCAAGATGTGTGGGACCCACTCGGGATAAGTTGTATGTAGCATCTGTATGTGCATAGTGACTATCTATGCAACATTGTCAAATGTTAAACTGTCTGGACAGAAATGCTGTTCTGACTCAGTTGCCAGAAATGTAAAGAGATCCGAGGAATATGTCTGAACTCCCCTTTTAACCTCCAAGGTAAAATTTCTGTCTAGAAAATCTGGCCACATCCAGGAAATGCAGGTATATATTTGGTAGCTTCACTCAAATCATATCCTGAATTCCCATGGTGGGACACTGATGAAAATAAAAGGGGATCAGGCTGACACGCATCTGTGTGCACAGACATACACAACACAATAAAATGCTTGGCTCCATTCCTAGCTCAGTGCTTTTGCAAATTGTAGTCGTAAATCCACACCCAGCAGGGATGCAAGAACGAAAACCAGACACAAGAGACAGAGAACAGTCAGAGAAGTGATTGAAGCCAGCCTAGGCAGCAGCAACTTCTGGGAAGCTTGATGCTCCTGGGCAGGCTCAGGGTTCCTATGGCCTCCGCTGCCCTGCCAGATCCCATAGCAGATCTCTAGGGGCAATGCTGGTGTTGTTCTTGCTTCCCCCTCTTTGCAAGACTTTGCAAGTAAAGGCCATGCAATGAAGGCAGCCCCCCACACCCCACCTTTTTTTTCTTTTTTTCCTGTGGTCTCTCTGAAAGCAGAACACGATTTCTTCAGCTCTGCAATTCAGAAGTATTTTAATTTTTTAATGAAATTTGTTCTTCAGGCTGTGAAATGACCATAAATAGTTTTCTGCAAGCATTTGTTCCTTGGACTGTGGTAGTTATTAGAGATGAGTCAGATAAAATACCTTAGGCTAGACTGCAGCCCTCTGGTCTCTGTTCATAGCAGAAAGGAGGCTGGGAGGTCCTGGGGGAATGTTCCCCACCAGAAAGCGTATCACAGGCTTTCCACACTGCTTCCTCATCCCATCTGCAGCATGGGAGGGCTGGGAATGAGAGAGAATGACCTGGGCACACAACAGACCGGAAGCCTGTACCCCAGAAAAGCAGCCAGCAGCCAGATGGATGTGCCAGAAATCACAGCAGCTTCTTGGATGCATGAACAGATCTGCAGGAGCAGCTCTACTTTGAAGAGTGGAAAAGGTGGTCAATACTGCCCTTGCCCTCTCCCACGCTCTGCACCAGTGGTTCCTAGTTTGAGGAGCACGGTGTAGAGCACTGCCCAACTTATGTTTTTTCCTCCCTTGATCAGCATCAACACAGCCCAGCATAAGATTGCCAAGGGCAGGGGACTGACCTGAAATGGGTTCTGGGCTGTGGCACTGTGGAGAGAGCACCAGGGGAGGTTGAGCAGGGACAACCAGGGCTGGTGGTACCCCTAAGGTGCTGGCAGGAATTGATTTCAGTAGGCCTTCAGGTTTGCGTTCATTGTAGGTGAAATTATGTACCAGCACAGAGATTCTATGGTGGATATTCGTGGACAAGCATCAGTGATTTAGGAGCAGGCATGGTAACGGAGCTCAGCATTGTGCATAAACCCTGAATAAATACATAAAGTAATCATGGTCACTGCTTCAAGTGTCGCTATTTGCAGACACCTAAAAATAGCAGTGAGTAAAACAAACCGCCTTGAGTTAACATGGTGTCCTGAGTTGTCACGCACACACCATGGTTAAAACAGCTCTCAGCTCTTGGAAGTTGGTGCTCAGAAACTTCTTTAGAACATTTTAAAGTTAATAACATGCTTTATCCTCAAAGCAGGCCTACTTAATTGCAAGTTGATTTTGTTGTACAGTCATTTTGACACCTCCATTTACTAACTCATCTTTATCCAGTCCCACCAGTGAGACCTGCAGAGTGGGAACACTCCTTGGTTACAGAATTGACTGCCTGAGCTTTTATGTGGCCTAAATGCCACCACCTTTCACATCAAGACAGGCACAAGTCCCAGTATCAATCAAAGTGAAACTACTGTCTCTGACTGGAGTTTCCCATGTACTTTATTAGCTTAAACTTTTACAGTGAATATAGCCTCATGATACAGAGGAATGAAAAACAGCTTGACTGTTCATCTCCATGGCTAAAATCCTAAGCCACTTTGCAGGCAGGCATTGGCTTGAAGACTGATGCAGTAAGATAAAAGATTGTCCTCTGTATAAGATGATTCTATGCCCAAGAGGGAACTCATCCACAAATGGAGTGCCATTTTTTGTTACTTGGAGAAAATTTCCAACAGTGATTTCCAGTGGGAATGTCTACTGCTTATTAGAAATAAATCCCATTCTGCCTTTCAGTCCTATTCAAGAACTCTCTGAAATTCTTGTAATACAAAACGGTGACTGATGTGGGATCCAGAATGTTCCTATTTTTGGTTTTCTAGCTATACTTGCCAATGTTTGAAGTGCATTGACATGAACCAGAAACAGCTGGAACTTCAGTCAGCAAAATGGGAAAGATAGGTGGTGCATAATCATTGAATTAAGAAGCATCATTGCTGTCCATAATCATTGATTGAATATTATCTAATGGCAGAAGAAGAGATATTGTTAACATCTGATAGTTTCAATTTCAAGTATTTTAAGGAGATGCATCAATTGAATCAGTGATTAGACAAAAGTAGACCAAAACCATTGGTTGATTGCTTTTAAATATTACAACCTCATTTAAAAAAGAATGAAGACAAGTCTATACATTTATTCAGCTGTAATTTCAGTCTGCTCAAACGTTATGATCTTGCTGTGTTCTGCAAGCATCAAAGGGAACTGATTTATGTTAAATGACCAACACTCTTTCCCCTCTTCCCATGAATAATCCCTGTAGCTGATTTCTACTGGGAAAGAAAAATACCTTTTATTTCTGTTATGTGCCTAGACACTGTTTAGAGCAATTAGCTGCACTTAGGATATTTCAGATTATTGTTTATTTTTCTGGCAGGTCAAGGAAAGTAGCCCAACAAGATCAGTTTTGAAAGAGATATTATGAATACATCCAAAACAGTGTACACAGCTGGGTTCGAGTGTCTTTATTTTCAGTGTCTTTGTTTTGGTAGGAAATGATGATTGAGACTGATGCTTGTACACATTCATCAAAATTGGTGTTTTCTTGACTGCCTATTCAAACAACGCCTGTGATGCCCTTTCCAGTTAGCATCCCAAGGCTTGCAGCAGATGGTTGTTTGATGGGCTCTCATCTCCACTGTTATTTGGAAAGTCCATTTGGAAATAATAGCCCTATTACAGACAGCAGAAAGCAGAGGCAACATTATCAGAATCATTTACCCTGGGCAATCCAAATGAAATCCCTGGGGGAAAGAATATCTAACCTCCACATCCTCTAAAACTATTTTGGTAAAGTGCTATGAAATAAAAGTGTTAGTGTTCTGAAGATCTCTTTGGGAAGGAGACTTTCCAATGTTGTAAATAGGTTTTCAGTGCTTCTGGGTGTCCAAGCATGTAAACTCTGTATGTTCTTAACATTGTATAGTCATAGCCTTTGCTATGAAGTTTTCTTCAGTAAGTCTACTTTTCTATGCTGGAAACATAGAAAACAGAGTGACTGTGTTTAAACAAGGGTTTAATAAGCAGGGGTCTAGCATGGTTTCCTTGACCATCATGGACAAGAGGTTTTAGGCCCCATCAACACTCAATTTTATTTAATGTCTGAGTCACTGGCTCAGACAAAATAGTGATTTAACCTTGGTATGGATCAGCTTCATTTTGTCTCTGTAAATGGGAGCAAAGTGGTTCAGCATGGGACTTTAATGTGCTTTAATGTGCTTTCAACACAACTTGACCTTGTCTCCACCTGTGTGACCAGCCTGACCTGTGAAAGTCAGGATGCTGTCAGCTTGAGCAGTTGAAATACAACTTGAGCATAACTCTACTATCAAGAGAGAGTTGTTTTTTAACAGTATTTGGCTCTTTTGTAAAGTCTTTCAGCCAAAGAGTGTTTTGTTTGTTTGTGGTTTTTTTGTTTGTTTGTTTGTTTGTTTTCTATGATGAGTAAGATTCATTAGAGCTAGCCAAAGATTTACTTGATTGCGATTATCATTTTTTCACAGAACTAAAATAAGGTTTTATGGAAAAAAAAAAAAAAAAAAAAAAAAGATTTTTTCTCCCTTGGACTTCATTGAAAAGCTTTGTATTTTTGTTGCCAAAAATGAAAAACAGAACAAAACAAAACAAAGAAACTGACTTGTATGATTTTTTATTACTAACAGCCAAAGCATTTATACAAAAATAGAAATTGTCTTGCAAACAGTATCTGTTCTACTCAATGCTTCTTTTTGGCTTCATAAACTTTCAGTTAGCTCTCGTCCTTAACCCTGACATATAGTTAAGGCACCTGAGGGACTGACAAATGAAGCAATTTGCCCTAGGTGCCCCAGTAGGCTGGTGGCAGAGCCCAGAAGAGTCCTGTTTCTGTGGCATCGACTCTTATGCCAGAGCCTGTTCTCCATTCATACCACCCTGCAAGAAGAAAGACTTCGGTCAGTGCTCCCAGAACAGCTGTAATACTGCAAACAGTCTTTGTCCTCAGAATAGAGAACTGGCCTGATAACAGTATATCTGCTGATAAACGCTGACATTATGTGGATTTAAACATCTGCTGGAAAGATTCTGCTGCAGACAGAGGCACTTGCAACTGTAAGGAATATTATTTAGCATCATATATCTTTCTTCTGCTACTGTCTACCGAGCACTTCCTTTAACAAAGGATACAAAGGAGAAAAAAATGTAAATGACGGCACAGAAGCCAACATATCCCCTGTCAGATAAAATGGCAATTAGCAATCAGAGTCTTTGCTACATTAACAGTCACAGGACATTTTAAACAGTGGTTGGGCTTAATGTGAATACATGATTCTTTGGTACCTATGTAAATACTAGACCTTATCTGTCTATTGTATATGTTTCTGCTTTGAAGGCAACAGGAAGGGTACATTTTCACACTACCTGCTGCTTTTTTACATACTACTCTAGGTTTTCCATAAAATTGTTTTTTGTTCTTTGAGAAGATTTATTACTGTGGCTTCCTCAGCCTCATTCAAATTTGGTTTTAGATAATTGGTTTTCCAGTGTTTTCTTCCCATTTGTACTCCTGTTATGTTCAAGAAGATTTTATAGGATGTGGGACCTGTTATAGCCAGAAAATAATATATTTTGAATGTGATACTCTCCAATTTAGCTAATAATGCTAATTAACTACGACTATATTTCTTGGACTGTCACTGATGAGCGAATGCATCCCAGGAAAGGTAAATGCTTGTATAAACTGAGATGGCAGTTCTTAACGTATATGTTTTCAGTGTTCCTTGTCAACAAGCTGTGTCAGTTCCTTATCATATACAATACAAGTAGGTAATATATATTTTTAATGTATTTGCTTCAGGAATATTTACTAAACACTTTCCTTTCTCTTTGACTGAAAATCAGTATATATATTTTCCCCAGGCTACAAGTCTTGTCATTTCCTTTTCTTTATGATTTATTTAAGAACTAAGCTAAGTAAAGCTTTAAGTGTTTGCACCATGTTCAAATGTCATGGATGAATTTAATTAACAATTGCAAGGATGAGTTTAATTTGAGATTGATCAGATCAGTGGGAGACTAGTACAATAGCAGAAAATGTATTGCAAGCGTTAGCATGAGTATATGGAAATCACAAACAAATGTTTTTCTTTGTGTGGGTCTGATGCTGTTGTTACCCGATGAGCTGGGACCTCTGAAGAAATCTGAGGAATCAGGTTCCACCGTGTGCTGTCACAAGACAGGTAACTGGTTGGCTCCCAGCAAAGATGGCTCAAGTCAGAGGTGGGTTCAGGATGCCCTGTCTGAGCATGGGCAGGTAGTAGGCAGGCCTCGTGGATCTGGCATTGCAGGATAAGATGGAAATGGTACAAGCAAATTTTCCTGGAGCAATTCGCTAGCTACAGCAGTCAGTTCTACCAGACCAGACCAAGCTGTTGTCAGGAACATGTGTCTAAGTCCTTTAGCTCCTTCAGAAAATTGTTGCTGTTGTCTGCTTTTGAAGGATGTCTTCTGTAGCTAGCTCTAACTTTCCATTTGGTCTGGACTCAAAAGTCTGTTCATTTTTCTCTTAGAAAATGCCTTTGAAGGGATCCCCAAACTTCATCGCCTTTCTCTGCTTTCTAAGCCTGTTTAAAGTGTTTGGAGATAGGAAGAAGGACAAGCAGCAACCCAGTAAGACTGGAGGTGTATTGAGATACTGTAACCTAGACTGTAGTCATCCATTCTCCATGTGCTCCCTGGCAATATGCTACTGAATTAACACATTCAATGTACACAGTGCATATAACAAATAATGAAGTCTCATGCTGAATTCATAACCAATCACAGAGATGCCTCCAGGTTGTTTCCAGTACTGATACACATTACGCTGGCTAAAGTTGTGTAGTGTAACTGTACATCACAAATCTTCCCCATAGACCATACATAGACCATATTGCCTAGATCTAGTCAGTTTTCTTTAAAAATACATGCTATGGATTTATGTTCTTGTAGCATAACAGATAATCCTCCTTGGGCCTTGTAAATGCAAGGGCTGGCAATAAACACCGGTGTAAGCGACTTACAAGCTTCAACAACATTTTTCCTGTCCCCTAGGCTCTCTCTGTCCCATGGGCTTGATCTTAGGCTTTGTTTGGACATCTCTGCATCCCTGAGGACCCATGAGCCTATCATAAAGGAGCCCCTGGATAGCACAGAATATCACAGGATTCTGTGCATCCTCTTAGTACTGAGCATCCAGGCTCAATCTTTGCAGCTGGTTCTGCAAGAAGAGGCTGGGCAAGAGCAGGGCATATGCTCTACCATATTTGAGCAAGACTTGCTGGTTCTGAAGTTAGGTGTGGTGGTCAACACACTGACACATGGAAACAGCATGAAAATGAGATTTGAGAAAAGTAGAGATATAAATGGCTTTATACTATCTCACTAACCAGCTCGCCCAAATGAAATACAGCTTCAAAGCTGCCTTTAACCATGGTGACAAGCTCTTTTAGGTGAGAATAACAAGGAGAGCTTGGTGAGGATATGTTGGACTACTGTGTGTTTTTTTTGTTGTTGTTTTTTCTCTTTTTCTTTTTCTTCTTTTTATATTTAATGATGATAGATTATCTAGTCAATCCAATCACCTCTTTTGGAAGGCATTTATGATGATCAGTGTCAATATTTATGAGGAAATAAAACACTCTAAAATTTGTTCGTAGTCACTTAGACTGTTTTTTACTTAAAATTAATGCACTGAGTGCAGGTTTCTTAATACAGTCCGATATGTTAGCCAAGAATAAGCTCAGGCCTCATTGTAGAGCTAAGGATGTTTAATGTATCTTGACAGTCATTAAGTAGTGGGTAAAGGACTGGCAATGAATTCATTATTCTCCTTATGAATCAATTCCTATTTATAGCAAACTATCAAAAATTTCACACTGTAATATGGAGATTGAGAGGGTTATATATAATGGTCCTTTCACCAGAGGCAGCCATGAAAGAACCGGTGAGACTAGAACAAATTACAGTTAATGATAGACTCTTTCTCAGAGAATTAAACACTTTAATTGGTCAATCAGGTTGAGCATTTGAGAAAGAACGAGTTGCAATTATGTGAAAACGTGCCTACTGTACTTTGGCAGCTTTATGGGCCTCTGGCAATTTTTCATCAGGATTTAGATTTGTCATCATGTTCTAATGCTTATAGATACCCCTAGCCAAGAATAAGAGCTGCCTCTTGACTTCCTAGGTTTGGGGTTCCTTTGAAGAAAGGAAATAAGATCAAGATTTTGTTACTGATACACCATTGTCTATGGGTGCAATCCCTTCATGATGTCTATATATCATTCACAGTCTCTTTTGAAGGCTTAAGTGGGACGCAATACCCAGACATTCTGATTATGGGTGAATTTCACTCTCTTTGCATATATATGAGGCAGCAACATCAGTTCTCTGTGCATCTCACACACTTGCTGTAGAGCTGAATTAGGGGAAGCAACACTCAGTTACATTGCTGGAATATACAGGGTATGGTTTTTCTTTTCTTTTTTTTTTTTTTTTTCCTTTTTTTTTCAGGTAAAAGTAGTCTTGCATTTTGCATCAAATTCACAACAGCTGCATGAGTGTATATTAATGAAAGACCCAGGTATGTGCAACAAAACTCATTATGCATATTCCTGTGGAAAATGCTTTTTCACTCTACCTCAGTTGTCCTCCAGTAAAACACCAAAACAACTCCACATATTTATTGTCTGCCTCGTATGATCAGTTTGTCATTCATTCAGGGAAGAGCTGTGTTTTACCAGGCTGCTTAATACACTGCTGTGGTTCCTGGTAGAAGCTTTAAGGTGCTAACATAGTGTTGTGACTGCTTTTAACAGTCAGTGTTACAGCATCTTTAACAAAGCACCATTGTGTAGATTTCTGTGTGTCCCACATGAATCAGTGAACTGAAGCAGCTGTTCTACATCAAGTTCTGCCTACCCTCCTCTAGAGAGTCTCATATTAGAAGTGAGGTAGGATTTTGTTCAAAGTGAAACAAGATTCTACCCCACAGCAGAGAGCTGTTCTTGCTTGATGATTGGGGAGAACATGATGTGCTTTAGGTATGGCTAATTACTGCTAGAAACAATTGCACTATGTTAGTGAAAGTTCATATTGCAGGCTTTGTGCTGTGCTTATTCAATGAGCTTGATGAATGAGGTTAAAAATGAGGTTTTGAAGTGCTGGAGAGAGTGCGCCTTTCCCCACATGTGAAGAAAGAGCAAGAGCAGCTCGTTTCAGTGGTGCTATGAACGTGTCTGTGCACTGGGTTAAGCAGTCCATTGTCCTGAATCTGGGCAACAAACCAGTCTGAAGTCTTATATCAAGTGGCATATTTTGGGCCAACCATATGAAAGCTGCAGCAATGTGATGCAAGGGAAGATAAAACTTTGCCTATTGCAGGGCCAGGCCTGACACACTGGGAATGCCACAGCTGACAGCTCTGCAGCTGAGCTTCATGAGGTTATCCCCTAGGGTGGATGAATGGTCACATATCCTAGCTTTCTCCTGGTAGATGAATCCTTCATCCAGTGCTCACCAGTTAGAAAATCAGACAGTTGCCATTCCTGACAAAAGGTAGCTACCTGCACCTCAGGAACTGCTGAAGAAGGGCAGCAGCAGCAAGACAAGAAGAGCGATTAGCAGCAACAGCAAAACCCCAGAGGAAATCACGTACCACAAAAGGTTCTTTCTCTGCTGCCTTTGACAGAAGAAAAGTCACTTTTCCTAAGGAAAGCCACATTTCCTCCTCCTCCTCCTCTTCCCCCTTCCATCTCTCCCCCCCCCCCTCCCCCCCCCCGAACAGTCACTTTTCTTAGGTAAGTAGAACAATAGTGTGTACCTGACATTTTATGGGTAAAAAAAAAAGAAGTACTTTGTGCTCAGTACCTCTCTACTTCACTACCCTCAAGTGACAGACATGAAATATGAAATAGATCCTCCTCCCCTGAAAGCAACAGGAGCAAGGTAGGCTTTGTAAGGACATGTAGTCCTCAAATCCTATCTTTTTCTTCCTCAGCTGCAGTTGTGCTGAGCCATTAGGGCAACACTCCTCCTGATGTGCATGGTTGACACACACAAAGGTGGGGACAGAAACTCTGTGGGGCTGTGCTGGCAGACAAGCTGAGAGGTGCTTCATGCTTCTCTGGCCCAGGTTCATGAGGTCAGGGTTCAGGAATGGTCTCGTTCAATACCTGATTCATTTTGGAGGCTGTCTCAAGGGAACATACAGATGAGACACACTTCAAGAAGCACTGATCTGCCAGAAGAAACTTTCCTTGCTGTAGGCAGACCTAGTTTTGCCTGGAGCTGGGCTGGGGGATGAGCCTGTTCCGGGCTCATGGCTCTTGAGGCAAAGGGCAGCCTGGGGCACAGCAGGATAAGACAGGTCCATTTGTGGAGCAAAGACACTAGGCTTGGGTCCTGCTGTAGTCTTAATGCAGTGCGATGTGGCTACAAGATAGCTTCAGTCAGCCCTGGGTTGAGTGTGCCAGGTAAAATGCAGCTTTCAGAGGGCTTATTTTTTTTTTTTTTGGTGTATACACAGAGCAGAGGAGTGCTGTGACTGTGGCGAGGAAGGAATGAAGTAGCAAAGCACCTGTATCACTTGTATGCATGCAGCTGCATCTTGCCAGGAACGATATTACGCAGCTAAAGACACACATCATGATGTCCCAGGGAAGGTAAGGAGCATAACTGTGTTTTCAGGGAACAGTACAGAGTTTTCTCACATCTGACTATTTCTGGTGTGTTTACAAAAAGCTGTCACCTCTGATCTTGTGCTAATGGGCAACGTGCCATGAAGTGCTGGATGTACAGCTTCCTCCTGTGTGTGCTTACCACGTCGCAGGTCTGATACAGCCTTTGGCATGAAGCCTTTTGGCTTGCTCCCCTTGGGCTGGGAGGTTGGTCAGGGCCCAGCCACATCCCTGGCTGTGGGTGAGAGTTGTTCCTATGGGCACACAGAGACATTTTTCTGCAGCTGGTGCCTGCGGGAGAAACAGAATGTGATTCCGAGACACTGGCTCATTAGCACCAAAATGGGAGAAGAAACACTGACTAGGTACAGAGCCCCACTTCTGTCCTTGCCCCTGTGTCAGCCCCACTGCCACAGCATTTCTTGCTGTTAAAATCACCTTTCTGACTGGCTGACTGCCAAAAGAGGCCCAGAGCAACCCCAGCCTTAGCCTACTGCACTCCTCACTGGCTATATAGTGGCAATCTTATTTGCATTGCTGTGCAAACAGCACCTGTGTTGATGTGAGAGCATTTGACCTTCACAGAGACCTCATCCTGTTTGACAGAGAAGTTACTTTTCCTAAGGAAAAGAGTCAGCTCCAGCAAAACGTAAAAGTGACTTCTGATGCCCCACTGGTGAGAGGCCACAGTGTGGGAGAGGGATGAACAAAGCTGCCGAGGGGGATGGAGAGTTGGGGATGCAAAGTCTCTGAAAGCTGGGCTTGCTTTTCCTTCTCTCCTTGTGAGCTTGAGAGGATGTCTGTTTCCCTTGAAGAGGGAATCCTCATACAGTTCCCAGACAGCAGTTACAGCTACCTTATACACTTTGAGCCCTCTTTCACTGGGGGCTGCAGCCCACACCAGCCTGATGTTGCAGGTGCTAGACAGCTGAATTGTGGTGTTGCACCCAGCAGTCTGCTACCCCATGTTAATATGTGCTTTGCTGGGGCCTTTAACTCATGTCAGCAGTCCTTTAGTTCAGGCTTGCCTAGGTATTAAAGATTTTGTTGAAATACACTGAAGCTTATTCACTGAATGTACTACAAATATTATAAAATTAAATGTAAATGCTTTTGAAATGCAAATACAGGCCTGGGCTTTTCACTGTTTTGCTTTGCTTAGGCACACAAGATAGGAGAGCTGACTCATGATGGGGTTCTCCAGAGTCTCCAAGCTTTTAGTGTTTTGGCATTTACTACTCATAAATATACTTCTCACATTCAGATGACAAATTGGCACTGCACCAGGGGAGCCCATGTTTATTCAAAATACCCCAGCCTTGCTCATGATTATGACAAATCCATACTCAAGGCTTGCTGCCAGCTTGAAAGTCTGGATCCTGATCAGCAAACTTTGATGAGAATCAATTCAATATAACTTGCTATATTAGCAGTTGATGTGGGAATAAGCCCCAGGGAGATGAAAAACCAGCATAGCTTCTGTTAACAGTTAGGCAAAACTGCTGCTTTTATGCCTGCATTTGCATGAGCAACAACTTTTTGATGCAGTGGGTATTCACTTTCTGTCCTTCCTCTATAAAAAGATGCGCGTGACCAATTCTGACCTTTCAGCTTTGACTATTACAAAGACATTTTACTACTCTACCTTAGGATATGCTCGAGAAGTCTGTATTTTTCCATGTAAAACATGAGTACTTCTGTGGGCTTTAAAAAATATTATTTGTTTAAGTGTTCTGACAGGGATATCCACAAAGACATCCGGGTCTAAGCCTCATACTACGTTAGAAAATGAAAGGGCATCCAAGTGAATTATTTTCAGACATCCCATGTGTTTTGAACTTGTCCTCCATGCTGTACTTGCTTCTTCTCGTCCCTTGTCCCTGTTTGTTCACTGTTCTTCCTGTCCAGCTGGGAGCAGTTCCCCCGATGTCCTGTGGCCATGGCCATGGTAAAGAAAGTTTATTGCCTTCTCCTTCCCTGCTGTGGCAGGCAGGAAGTTTGGTAGATGACATTTCCTGTCAGGAAGCTGATGCAGGGCATAGGAATTTCTGCTGTCTCTTAAAAACTCAACAGTCAATGCAATTTACCATGCAGCTACTTTGCTGTAGGTTACTACAATTGTTATTCATAGTTTAGTCTCACATTTGCATTTTATCAAAGAACAAAATTGTCACATCTCTGTCCTGTGTAAAATCTGTGATTGCCTTGCAAGCTGGAAAGTCAATTTAAATTGAAGGCTCCAGTTAATAATGTACAAGATAATCAGTTTCACATGGTTGTTCTCAATGATATTAAGGAAAGTATCAAAGAAATACAAATACCATGTGATGTGATTATCCTCACACACAAGCATTTAGGACCAACATAGTGTCTTTGTTATCTACCTGATAATTATTATTATGTTTCCCTGGTTTAATTATATTTATACCTGTAAGATTACAAGATAATTATGCTTGAATTTATTGCAGGAAACTAGAAATTGCATGGTTTGTTAACCACAGACAAGCACAGTAAAATTGGCAAACATGACATGGTTATTTGTGCAACATCTGATTGCATGTATTATTACTTCAAAGATCCAAAACTGTTGTGTGAGAGGCAAGCATGAAGCCTAGCCAGTTTAGCACCTGGTAACAGGGAAGCAAAACACGGAGGAAAACACTGCATTGTAAAGCAGCCGGGCAGCTCTCCAGGACTGGAAGCAAAAACTTAAAAATTAAGTTTTAGAAATGTAGCAATTTACTACACCTTACTTCTTCTATTTGTGATGTTTTGCCTTTTTCATGCTGGAATGCTGAGATGCATTTTTGCATATTGCATTTGTTGCACAACTGGCTTAACTAGAAAGTATATTCTGTGATTGTAGCAGGCTGGACTTCATGACCTTAGTAGTTACCACATTTAGCAGAGGGCGGAAAAGCCAGTCAGATTGTTTTTTTCATTTGCCTCAGGGGGAGAATAAAGACTTCTGATGGATAGGGCCCACAGCAAAATGCCCTGTTCTTAGAGGTATTGCCCTTTGACTCCTGGAGACAGATGCTGTCTCTTTACTGAGAGTGTGCCTAGCAAATTGGTTCTTCAAACTCATTTAAGCCTTCTGGACACTGGCAAAAACTGTAAAGGTTAATAATGATAAAGTGGAAATGGTTTCCATTCAGTGATGTGGATGATATTCTCAATTAATTGGCAGTAGAGGTGAACTGTATACTTCAGGTCTGCATCCTTCAGGTCTTGATACAGCAAGTTTTGCTCAGGAGCCAAGGGGAACTTAGGAACTTAGCCTGAGTTTAGGATTTAAGAATTTAGGATTTGACTTTAAGACTCCTTAACTCCTGTTCAGTCAACAGCACTAGTGTGGTAGAGAATGCTACCCATCCAAGACTGGCCATCAACTGATCAGGGGCAGCAGCAGTCTTGGGTTGGAGTTGCCTTGTTGCTATTGTACATTTCTGGGTAAACATAAAATTCTTTCAGCCTGGCTTTTTGTTTCTTCCATACTTATTTAAAAAAAAAAAAAAAAAAAAAAAGAACAACAACAACAAAAAAAAAGAACAACAAAAAAAAAAGCTCATAAACTTCCTTGCCAGCAAACCATTAAGAGTTGCCTCCAGGTATCACTGCGATGCTGAATGTCCTGGGACTTTGAGAATGTTGAGCAGGGTGTTGAACTATCCAGAGTGTCAGCATAACCCCAGGCATTTCTACACATCTTCCACTCTCTGTAGACAGCAGAAGTGAATACATCCTGGTGTTTGTGTATGGTAACACCAGTTTGACTGTGTGAGGGCACTGTGGCAGGTTTAAATAATTATTTTCAGAATGTCAATGCTAAATTTCATCTGAAAACCTTGAAAGAATATAAAATCTATTTAACATAAGTGACAAGTCAACTAGTAGATCAGCAGTGTTACTTCTACCAAAAGACAGTGTGAACAAGGTACCAAGAAAATGAAAAAAAATAAAATAAATAGCTTGATAGAAATACAGTGTTGTGAATAACAGAAATCAAGAACTATGAATTCTTTGCTCTAATATCTAGAGATGACCATCCTTTGCTAAGTATTACTACTTAACATCGTCAGTGGAAAATCTGCAGAACATCTTTGTCATAAAATAAACAAGCAATAGCATGAAAACTCCTTGTCCCAGAAGAGAGCAAGCAGTAAGCTGAACAACATCAGGGAGCAACCCAGGAAGGGTTTGGCAGGGTCCCACAGACCCACACGATTTGAGCTGGGTGAGCAGAGCAGGGGTAGTGGTAGCAACAGGTCCCATCCACAGTCCAGTGAACCTCAGAAAAAAGCAAAGTTAACAAGCCCTGTCCAAGGTCAATTCAAACACCAATTCAAGAACAAGGCTAGAAATAAGTTCTCTGATAACATAGCTCAGTGGAAAAATAATTATTATTACCAAGCAGAGATTTTTTTTTCCAAACACGTTTGAGGAAACCAGATACTTTCTGAGAAAAATATTTCCTTATTTGAAAACACTTATTTTCCTTCAAAAAGAAGCATAGTAAGGATGTAAACAAGTTCTACCTAATGAACTTTAGTTGCCTCTGCAGTGCTTTGAGCATCTTAACTACTCCTTTGCTTAGGTATGATATATAGTAATGGGGCTACATTATATGACACAGTTGTCTTTTTGTAGTGTGTATTTAAACATGCCAGTGAAACTGGGAAAGATCTTGTGCCAAGTTCTGTGATCCCCAGGCTAATGTTTAACACAGCTTTTATTTTATTTTATTTTTTATTTTTTTTAATGTTTCCATACATTAAAATTAAAAATAAACAAACATCAGTTTTTAATCTTCTTCAGTGACGATGTATGACTTGTTTACCCTCTGACTGTCTCTATTCTACTCCCAGAAAGAAGATCTTGAACCTAGTAAGACTCTGTAAGCTCTTGCTGAATTAGTGTTGAATGTAACTACATTTCTTATCTACATGAAGTTTACACTGGAATCTACCTGGGGCAGCTATCCTGCAGCAAGTCATTTCCTTGCCAGAAGCTGAGCCAGAAAATCAAATGTTCTAGTCAGTAACTTTAGGAAAACTTGCCCCCAGCACAAGTATCAGAGAGGAAGAAAACAATGGCTCATGATCTATTCAGACAGATGTGGTGACTAAGAGGGTCCAAACTTAAATAATTATTTTCCTCTTAGCCAAGTGAGCATTTCCAACAGACTTGTTACGAAACAAAGAAGGGAGGATCTAAGTAAGTCTCTGTGCACCTGCTTGTTTTTTCTTTGTCTCTTTGCATGGTCAAAAGGCTTCCAACAATACTAACGAAGTCACCACATTTTAAAAAGAACACCAAAAATTGCTTCTTTTTCTGTCACGTCTATAAATCATCAAAACCAGCCTCCAGGCTAGCAGACTTTCACTGGGTATGCTGACCCCCTAAAGGCTCAAAGAAACCTCTCCTGGAAGCCTTGCTGAGACGAGGCTCAGTGTCATATACTGTAAAAGGCACTAGGAGAGGCAGGGGTGCAGGAAGGTTACCAGACAAAGTGTTTGCCCTGATGAGTCTGCCCCTTTGCCGTGACTGGCTACTAATCAATACACCCAAACTGAGGTATCTGAAAGACCAAGCAACACTGGTCAGACAAAATTTCAATTCCTTCTCTATCCTCACCTCCCAATGCTGGTGACTTGTGTTTCAAAACAGTACTAAAAGGGTTTGATTCATTGTAAAAACAAAATCAATCAAACAAAACAGTTTATTTTTCCTTATCCCCCAAAACATTAGGCACAAGAAAAAGAAGAGTCTTCCCTGCAGCTGAAATTACAGGACCAGGTACTGCAACTCCAACACCAGCTGGAAGTTCAAAGACGAAATTGCTTACAGGTAAGAAAAATAACCTTGGTCTTGATATGACATGCATCTTCAGTGCTTCATAATTATGCTGTTATTCCAACATAGCTGCCTTTCCTTCAAAAGCAGATTAGCACATACTGGCCTATAATGCAGCTGAACTGCTGCAGTGATGCTGGAGAGCTTTAAACAGCCCTGCTCCTTATTGTAATGCTGAAATCCAAAAACCTCACAACAGGGCAGAATCATGCTCAAGCTCTAAGCTTTTTTATAATTTTTATCAGATGGATTACTAGAACGCTGTAACCTTCCTTTGGTGCTAATTGGCCCTACTTAAGCCCTTGTGCATCATTGCCTTATCAATCACAGCTCTTGACGCCTTTGGTAGGTATGTTTTCCCCTCCTCCATAGTTAGGAGGCATTGTCTATATAGAAGGGCTAGAAAGCTGAGGTTCTGCATTTGGTCTTGTAGTCTGCTAGGAACCGTGTGTGCTGTGATACTAGTTTACCTCTTTTGAGGTCTTCTTGGTATTGAGTAAGTTATATGTTTTAAGTGACTCTTGTGGTATAAAGCCCAGGAAGATTTCTGTCTGACTGTGAAGTTGTTCTTACTTGGTACTTCATGTAGTCACCCACAGAGGTGTGTCTGTCTGGTAAACAGATGCTGGGCATCGCCTAGCTGCGCATTGCTGAGCATTGCGTAGTTATGTGCCAGCTCAACATCACTTCATTTCTTATTTTTGTTTGTGGGTTACTTGACATATGTTTTCTACAGGAGGAATGGTATCTCTTCTGAGTAGAGAGTGCTCAAGATTTCTTAGCATTGTATGTAGAATTCAAGTTCACTTGGGGTGCAGGTGCTCCTTTCACAGGAAGAAGGGGGAAAAAAAAACAGGTTAGGTGAAGTGTTACTCTAGATATGTGCTCTTCCTTCTACGGGCACTACTCTTAACTGGATTTTTGGAGTTGTCTAAGTACTAAGAAAATGTCTCCACTGTCTGTTAGCCGTCTTAGGCAATTAGCTCTGCTTCTAGGAATTTAAGCAAGCTTTTTTGTTTGTTTGTTTTTGTTTGTTTTATTTTTGTTTTTGTTTTTACTCTACAAAGTGCTATGTAAAAGGAATAAACTGAAACCTTCATTCCGGTGCTTTAGCTTTTCTGCTCTGCTAACACGCTAAGCTAAACAGCATCACCACATCTCTGGAGTACATCCTTTGTGGCTAAGTCTGTATTAAAAAATAGCGTAGCTCCATAGGAACTGGCCTGTAGAAAGGAGTAATTATTGCTTAGCTCCTGCTATCTACAGCGTACATATATTTTGGGGTTACTCCTAACCTCATTCAGCAAGCTGAGTGTCCATTAGCAAATGGAGCTGATCACTCTGTTAAGCTTTATTTGAAAGAAGTCTGCTCTGTGGGCTATCAGCCTCTCTGTGTTATGAACCAAAGCACAGTGAGTGGGAGTAATGGAAAAGATGCTTTTTGGAGCATGGCTCCTGTTCTAGTAACATCTGATATTGATCCCCCTTTATGGTCAGCATGAAGTGTTACTTCCCTGGAGCACAACTGCTGATGGTGAGGAAAATAATGCTGGACTCTGCAATGGCAGGGTGCTTAGAATGTGAAAAAAATCCCTTTTTTAAAACTAATTGATTTGAAATGTCTGCATGCCTCTGCGTCTATAGTGGGTTCAATGGGAGTGGTTGATAAGGGAGGAGGGGGGTATTGTATCTGGGAGGATGATGAGAAAGTGGATCGTTTGAGCAGCCTGAAAGGCAGGCAGAAAGATCCAGTATATTATCATGGTGATTTCTTTCATTTCATTTGGAAGGTGATATGATGCTTAATTAATTATTTGCTAAGTGTTTTAAAACTGTGAAGAAGTTGAAGGATGTAGAGATTGCTAATGACGTTATGCTGTAGATTTTAGGACTAGATTATTATTTAACTTCAGACTACCCTGCTATAAACTGAGTACTAGAGCTGTTTCATTAAAGGATCTGTCAGCACTTAGATTATTAAAATCTGTTTTAAATCTTATTTCTTATTGAGCATCTTGGGAATATTTCCATCTGGAATGATGGCTTCCAACCCCACCAAGACTGAGGAGTGTTTAAGTTCTTGTTAGTTCTGGAGTTGCCTCTATCACTCATGTAAACAAGCAGATCTTTTTCCCTGCTGAGATGATGATTTTCGTTGTGGTTTGTTAATTTACTACAGCTAAAGTGAAAAAGCTGGTGGGGGACCCACAATGGAAGAGGGTAGAAAAGAGTTGAGATCACTTAGGATTGTTTTTTGTTTTTAAAGAAAATATACCCAGAGAAGAAAACCTGAGGTCAAAAGGAAATGAAAAAGATCCCTGAAATGTCAGTAACTCAAGCTGCAGATAGTGTGTTTAAAAAAATCTTTCTATAAATTAGATTAATTGTAATTGGTATTGTCACCTTCAGGCTTTCCAGGCTTCTTCCTGAAACAACAGGGTTAATTTTCCTGTTTGACTTACATTTGTTTTCTGGCTAAACTACTAAAATAACAGTTTGACAATAGAAATTTTTCCTGTAAGTGAACTTTAAAAAGAACAAGCAAAGCATTAATTAGCATTTGTGTTGCAGAGGTACTTCGGAAAATGGAGTTAAAGTCACAAGACAAAGCTCTTTGTGTGGTTAGGTAGTCACCTTGCTGATCCACAATGACACTGGCAATGAAAACCCAACAAAAGGAAGAAGACTTGTTCTATGTTTAGGTTTCTGACTTTGTACTCTGGAGACCTGAGTATGTGACTCCATCTCTTTACTCTCAGGCAGCAAGAAAAACCTTACTGCTTAGCTGGGTGGGGAAAAAATGAATATATGAGGCCTCATAAGTAGAAAAATATTAGTGGTGTTATAAATGAGGTCTCAACTCAATCTGAATTTTGTAATATTTATAAAATAAATGTTTCTAAAAGGTATAAAAGGCAAGTAAACAGCGCTGGGTGTGCGGGGAGTCTATGCCCCACCAACACACACACACAAACATCAAACATTCTAAATATACAGAACATTGCTTGACATACTAAACCCGAGTATGCCTATACATACGTACAATCAGGAAAGGCAACAAACAATCCTTTAAGTTCCATGGCTTAACAGTCTCCATTTTTCATTCCTTTTCTTGATTACTAACAAGTCTCCATTTTCCATTCCTTTTGAACAATATGTCTCGCTTTAAGTTGTCAAGCAACTTGGTCTTCAGGCCTTATGTATCCCGTTCTTCCCGGATCGAAGAAAAGCATATCCATCTCCTTTTCAAGGCCAATAGGCCTGAGTCAAAAGGCACGTTCAGGTCAACAGGGGGCATAACAGCAAAAGCCTTCGATGGCTGTAGCAGCAGAGGGGCCCATGGCGTAGCAGTCAGATCAGCAAAGGAGCCCGCAGCTCCCTCACTATCTGGCAAACCACACGTTTCTGACTGTGGTCCCACATGGCTCTTTAAGGCCTCAGAGACTGCTCGCCAGGTGCCAAGCAATCCCACTGCAACCTTGTCATTTTTAGTTGCAGAGTCACACACCTTGAATTCAGTTTGGTTCCATATTTCAAACTCATAAACTGTCCAACTGTTAATAAGAAGAATAAGCTGTAAGGTTACCAGGACAGTCTTTGTTCCTAAGGATGCATGATTCCCCATAATGCGCAACTGCTTACCAGCGAGAGGCAGTTGTGGGCACAGGTCCGCTTCTCTCAGCTCGAGCTTCTCTCCAGCTCCAGTGCGCCTGTTTCCAGCAACTTTCTGTACGAGCTTCTCTGAGCAGTTTGCTGAGTTTGGCCGAACCTATCTTCATGAGGCAATCAAAGTGCCTGTTCCCATCCTGGTCTCCATCCTGCCAGCCTGTTCCTCTTCTTTTTCCTGCTTCTTTATCGATGTCGTAACTTCATCGTGTTGCCTTTTTTTCTTTTTTCTTTTTCTTCCGAGGGCAGTTTCGGCTCTTATACCCTTCTCTCCACAGCGGTTCTTTTCTAAACAGCTTTTCATTGGTCAAACAACTTTGAATGTAACAACAACAGCATACACCCAGAAACATCCATGCCTTAACGGCTGGAGAACAAGAAACCATCTGGAGAACAAGAAACCGGAGACTCCATGAAGTCTCCTGAATCACCCTTCTTTGTTCCCTCTAAACTCTTTTATATTCCTGATGGCCTCGTCGTTAAGAGTCTAATGTTATCTCAGCCATGGGGCTTTCCAACCCCCATGGCCACATTCCCAAATTTCCCCCTTCTTTATTAATATCAACCATTTTCTCGACACGAATTACCACTCCATATATAACAAAAATAATCTACAGACTACACATATACAAACAGACTGCTCTAAGCCACACTGGGTGAGGGACAGGATCACATTCTCCTGTTACACCTTCTCCAAATGAAGAACTGAGGGTCTCACTAATGAAGGAAATGAAGAAGAAGGAAACCTCCCTATAGCTTATCACAACAGGCAAGTCCAAAAAAAAAAAAAAAAAAAAAAGGGGGTTATTTACAGTCTTCTCAAGTCCCTGCCTGCCAGTCCCTGCCTTGCTCTTCAGGGCTGCTCAGTGTGGCACAATTTAGAGCAGGCTTCTCAGAGCTGGTCTGACCCCACAGCAGGCAGAAATTGTGAAGCTGTGCCATGTCCCAGCAAGAAGATGTCACTACACTGCATCAGGTGCAGATGATCTCCATTACTGTAGGACAGGGCATTATAGTTGAATTTTTTTTTTCTTCCCCAGGGGTGGGGTAAGGAAGAAGGAGGTTATTTTTTTTCTTCTCCAGAATGTAATCCTGGAAAGTATCTCTGAGTTTTTTATGCAACATAGGAACCTAACTAACATTTATTCTTCTGGAAATAACCTTCCTCCACGCCTAGCAACTGAACCAAGAACCCACATTGCCTTTCTAAGTTAAATACAGTCCCTATTGACTCTTGGGAGGCCAAGATTTAAACTTTGTTTTCTTAAAGCAAAACATACACTCACAGAAATCACTCATCTGATTCATTTCCTCTGGCATTGTATTGTTAAGTTGAGAAAACTGAACATTTTGTTTAAACATCTTCTTCCCCCTCTCCTTTAGGGCCACTTTTCCCCTAGCTGGAAGAAAACCTGACTCTTAATAAGCCGTTACTGTAGCTAATAGCCTAGAGGGAGAAAAGCCCCCTTATGAACCCTGAAAATACTGCACATTAACTCTTGTAAAGTAGACAAATGAAAGAACGAACATGTGTTATATATTACAGGCCAAAATTTTGCTGCTGCAGCCTACATTTGAATTCATTTCACTCCTGCTTCATTGGCTTCGCAAGACTTCTGAACTTTAGACAGAAAACCTGGGTCCATATCACTCAGTTTCTGAAGGTCTTCTAGCTGGAGGAAGAGAGCTGACCACACAAGCCCTGCTCTCATCTGCCACAAACACTACTATTTTATGAGATGAGAGATAAATTGAGACTGTATTAAGGGACAGGTTGTAAAAAAAAAAAAACAAAAAAAAACTAGACAAACAAAAAACCAACCAAACAAAAACCTCATTTAGGTTCCATAGCTATGCATCTGCTGAAAGAAGCCAGTTAGCTGATTGCCAAGCATAGTTTTAAGGGAGTAACCTATAACAAGCCTATACTCCTTGTCAGACTCAATTATATACTGCTGTGGCAGAAAGCAGAAGGAAAAAGAAATCCAGCAGCAAGTATATTAAAGCCTGTGCTTTTTTTTTTTTTTTTTTTTTTTTTTTTTTTTTTAAAAAAAAGTTAACTGAAGAAAAATCTCAACTGCAAACTACTACCTCCCAAGGACTAAATAATTACATAAAAGAAACAAATCTGTTCAAACCATATACTTCAGCTAATCACCTATAGGAGTCAACAGTAGGTTTTAAATACATCGAATGAAGACATGCCTTAAAAATGCTTCTGAAATTGTGGCCAGCTTCCAAACAGCCCTGTCATGCACAGTATCCCTTACTTTTCAGAGTATGGAATGGCTTGTCACCACACATGCCAGGCCATATTAGCTTTGATAACTTAATGTTCTGAAAATAGAAAGGTATTTCATATCACACCATCTTGAAGATGAGCTGCAAGTTACAGGGAAAGTCCATGGTGGTCTTTCCACAATACATTGTGATAACAGAGTGGGGAGGGAGGGAAGGGAGTAAGGGGAAAGGTACTACAAAAAAAGAGATTGGGACTGAATTGAAAAATGAAAAACATTGCAAGTTCGTAGATTACTTTCAATTGACATAAAAGCTTCTTTTATGCAATGATACCAAATATTACTGCTCCAAAAGTTATTTTTTTAAGAACAACCTATTTGCTTGACATGGAAAAACTCTACACAACGTTTATTGTTGCTGAACAGTTGAAATTCTACTCCACTGAAAAGCAATTACTATTACACACAACATACAACATGAATTATATTGAGTAGATGGTTCAAGTGAATTATTGCTCTAACTGCCTCAAAGCTTTAGTTGGGCTAAACTGTAGATAATAGTTTATGCTTCCGGTGGAATCACTGTTCTGGAGTAAGAAGTACTAGCAGAGACTCAGAGAGCCTGAGTGCTCTGTCCAGTGTCATAAACTAATCCCGTCTCTGCGAGGAAGGAACAATGTAGAAACAGCAGTCAGCATTAGAAAGGGGGCATGCTCAGACTTCCTAGCTGATGAGATTCAGAGCTCTTTAACACATGTGTTGGGTAGTTACATCACACACATTCTAGTTTGAGCAGTCTGCTTAATGCATCAGTGTGGGGGAAAAGAGGTGGTGGAACAAGCAGATTCCTCAGAGTGATCTCAGTGCTGCAGCCAAAGAGGTTCTGATCTAGGTGCAAAACACTTACTCCCAGCACCCAGATCTAGAGCCTCAGCTACTGCCATTACAGAACAAAGGGCCAACAAGGGAGAAAAAAATCCAGCTTCTCATCTCACAGAATCACAGAATCACAGAATTTTCTAGGTTGGAAGAGACCTCAAGGTCATCGAGTCCAACCTCCAACCTAACGCTAACAGCCCTCCACTAAACCATATCCCTAAGCTCTACATCTAAACGTCTTTTGAAGACTTCCAAGGATGGTGACTCCACCACTTCCCTGGGCAGCCTGTTCCAGTGCCTCACAACCCTTTCAGTGAAGAAGTTCTTCCTAACATCTAGCCTAAAACTCCCCTGGCTCAACTTAAACCCATTCCCCCTCGTCCTGTCACCAGGCACGTGGGAGAACAGGCCAACCCCCACCTCGCTACAGCCTCCCTTGAGGTACCTAAAAAGAGCGATAAGGTCGCCCCTGAGCCTCCTCTTCTCCAGGCTGAACAAGCCCAGCTCCCTCAGCCGCTCCTCGTAGGACTTGTTCTCCAGGCCCCTCACCAGCTTCGTCGCCCTTCTCTGCACCCGCTCAAGCACCTCCATGTCCTTCTTGTAGCGAGGGGCCCAAAACTGAACACAGTACTCGAGGTGCGGCCTCACCAGAGCTGAGTACAGGGGGACGATCACCTCCCTAGCCCTGCTGGTCACGCTGTTCCTAATACAAGCCAGGATGCCGTTGGCCTTCTTGGCCACCTGAGCACACTGCTGGCTCATATTCAGCCGACTGTCCACCATCACTCCCAGGTCCTTCTCTGCCTGGCAGCTTTCCAACCATTCCTCTCCCAGCCTGTAGCTCTGACCATCTCCATTACATAAGAAGCCAGACATGCTTTGGTCTGGGTCCATTCCTCCTCAGTACAAGGACAGTCCCAACCAGCAGTATAGGACTTCAGCGAGATCAGCAGAAACCTTTCCCTTCATGCCACAGGAAACACTTCTTGCCTTCAGCACTTCTCTGCTACTCAGCTCCTCTTCCCACACATTAATCACCTCCCTTCATGCTTGAAAATGAAGATGGGAAAAAGGAATTTAGTAACAGCAACTTCAGTTCACTGGGGAAACAACAGAGGTACGGGAACACAGGGAGGAAGTGTTTACATATGCATAGGAACAGCCAAGAAAACCAACTAATAAAAAGACAAAATAAGCAAATTGCACCCTGCCTTAGTAACCCCCTACAAAACATATCCCTCAGCCAGCTGCATACTGGCCAGGACTTTGTGTCAACCTGGTGCAGGTGCCAAAACTTCCCACTGGCAGCCACCCAGGGTTTTTGCTCCTCCCCAGGGCTGCCCCTAGGCAGAGGGAAAGCTGGACTTTGCCTTGGGCAGCAGAACACTGTGGATGGTTAGAAAAGCCATGCCCTGCTATTTGCTTTGCTTAGGGTCCACTGGGCTTGCTGCTAACAAGTACTATACAAGCAGCAGAAATAGCAACCTCATGCACCGGGACTGCAACAGAGGTGATCAGGAGGCTAGGTAGGCAGTACAGGAGGACAGCCAGGCTGTCCCTCTGCCCCAGCTGCTGGTGGAGGTGACAGCAAACTTTCCACATACTTCCCTCACACCCGTGAGCCCATGCAATCCACATGATGCCCTAAACATCACAGAAGGGGCAGCAAAGTTGTAGTTTATCCATGAATACATCCCTCAAGTGATTTTGTTTCTTTCACTGAGAAAGTTTTGTTTCTCCCTCAGGCAGTGCACAGCCTTGTATACATCCTCTTGGAAATGCCAAAACGCCTGAACTGGGCCTAAGTAATAAACCTTGTCCATTGATAACTAAACCTCTCTCCACACAGAGGCTCCAGGGAAACAAGTTTCGCTTCTGCTTGTGTTGTACTATAGAAACTATAACCAGGAGAGAGAAGAAGATGAAATGAGCACAGACAGAACATCATATGGTAACAGGCCTATACTAGTGATGCAGGAAGCTCTCTCATCACACAAACGAAGGAGAGGGGACAAACCAAAATACATCAAACTACACTTTTCTACATCCCACTTCCCTCTGGAAGCAGACAGACATGGAGAACTGCTAGGAACCAGTAACATTTGATCTATTGACACACAACATGGATCATTAGTTAAGAATCAACTACTTTTAGACATCTACATTTCTTTGCACACAGACTGAAGTCACAGCCATGTTGCTATGTTTATTCCTGATTACAGCTGGAGTCAAAACAGTTATTGAGGAGCACTGATTTTTGCCATAGAGGATATGAAAGAAGGAACACATACTGGATTCATATGAGAACTGATTTCCCCATGAAGTATGCAGGGCTATTCAAAGTTACATACAAACCACAGTACTGTCCACAGGAAAACCCCAGCAGTCTTCTGTTGGCTTCTTCCTTCTATGAACCCTTAGTACCACTGGTATTTCCTCCAGGTATTAAAATTAGCAGGTGCTACTCATTGCCTTCACTAGCAGACATTAGCAGAGAATTCAAGCACCTTATGATGTTTAGCCAATAACCACCTAAGGCAGGGAGTATCTCACTTTCAGACAGGGACCATATTAAGTAGAGGACACAAGCATTCACAGCTTATCTGACTGGCACAGACTAGCAGCCAGACATGTAGGTACAAGGGTACAGCACAGCCATAGAGGCACAGCAGTTCTGGAGATGTCAGCAGTGTTTAAAAAACAGCATACAAAGGCAAGGATTCAGGCCTGTGTGGCTTTCCAAGAGCTTGATTTCTTGCAGAAGCCACTGTTATATATGGAGTGGTAATTCATGTCGAGAAAATAGTTGATATTAATAAAGAAGGGGGAGATTTGGAAACTGCCCTCGGAAGAAAAAGAAAAAAGAAAAAAAGGCAACACGATGAAGTTACGACATCGATAAAGAAGCAGGAAAAAGAAGAGGAACAGGCTGGCAGGATGGAGACCAGGATGGGAACAGGCACTTTGATTGCCTCATGAAGATAGGTTCGGCCAAACTCAGCAAACTGCTCAGAGAAGCTCATACAGAAAGTTGCTGGAAATAGGCGCACTGGAGCTGGAGAGAAGCTCGAGCTGAGAGAAGCGGACCTGTGCCCACAACTGCCTCTCGCTGGTAAGCAGTTGCGCATTATGGGGAATCATGCATCCTTAGGAACAAAGACTGTCCTGGTAACCTTACAGCTTATTCTCCTTATTAACAGTTGGACAGTTTATGAGTTTGAAATATGGAACCAAACTGAATTCAAGGTGTGTGACTCTGCAACTAAAAATGACAAGGTTGCAGTGGGATTGCTTGGCACCTGGCGAGCAGTCTCTGAGGCCTTAAAGAGCCATGTGGGACCACAGTCAGAAACGTGTGGTTTGCCAGATAGTGAGGGAGCTGCGGGCTCCTTTGCTGATCTGACTGCTACGCCATGGGCCCCTCTGCTGCTACAGCCATCGAAGGCTTTTGCTGTTATGCCCCCTGTTGACCTGAACGTGCCTTTTGACTCAGGCCTATTGGCCTTGAAAAGGAGATGGATATGCTTTTCTTCGATCCGGGAAGAACGGGATACATAAGGCCTGAAGACCAAGTTGCTTGACAACTTAAAGCGAGACATATTGTTCAAAAGGAATGGAAAATGGAGACTTGTTAGTAATCAAGAAAAGGAATGAAAAATGGAGACTGTTAAGCCATGGAACTTAAAGGATTGTTTGTTGCCTTTCCTGATTGTACGTATGTATAGGCATACTCGGGTTTAGTATGTCAAGCAATGTTCTGTATATTTAGAATGTTTGATGTTTGTGTGTGTGTGTTGGTGGGGCATAGACTCCCCGCACACCCAGCGCTGTTTACTTGCCTTTTATACCTTTTAGAAACATTTATTTTATAAATATTAAAAAATTCAGATTTAGTTGAGACCTCATTTATAACATTAATATTCCTTTGCGGGCAGATCATCCATGTGATTTTGTTTGTATGCATTGCCAAGCAATCCTGGTATCTTTAAGGACTCTTTCTTGGAGTAAACTGTCTGTGGGTTTTGCATGACTGATTGATGATTGCTGTGCTCGGTCTAAGGCTGTTGGTGGAGAAGGGTATTTAATCCTGGTCTTTCACATGACTGACAGCTGTTTCACACCTCTGGTGGTTTTTCACAGCACCTCAAGTGTGTGCTGATGCTGAAATGGAAATATTGCTCTCCATTAACGCATATAAATAATTGACTCATGATATTTTGAGAAATCAGTTCTTTTTGCCTCCATTCTTATACCTTGCTGTTTCCTTAGTCCCAAGTACTTTCAAGTAGGCTTCCTGTGTCTCTCAAGTTGTCCAGTTCATTTATTCATAAGTAGTGATATCAGACAGTGGGTGCAATTCTGGTCTGAACTTCCAAAGCCTGTGTACTTTCTGCCTCTGCATGCAGTGTTTACTGACTTTAGGCCTTCAAAAGCAGCATTTAATTGCTCTGAAGCAAGCCTTGCTACAGCACTGACTAGCTGTGGCCAGGCAGGTGGGCTGTCTGCAGCATGGGAGTAAATCCAAGGGGAAAGGTGTTTCTCTCTGGATGTTTAATATGATCTTGTTGTTCAGGTAAGAATACAAATTCCTGTATTTTAGTCTCAACTTGATGTCACTGAGCAGCCTGACAGGCTACTCCATGCAGGAAAGGTGGGCTGAGACTGAGGGTGACTTTGGCACAGGCCGTACAAGAGCCTCCTAATGCAGGACTGTGCTCTGGAGAATGTGGTGACAATAGTAGGCTAGTCCCAAGTTTAGTGACACTAATGGTCCCAAACAAGGGGAGCTGATGAGTCAGGTGTGGGGTCTGTCCAAGGAGAGTCTTGTCAGGAACAGAAGGCTGGAGCTGGGGCTACTTAAAATGGAGGTACAAAGATTATCGGGCCAACAGGGTCAGAAGTGAGACTGGAAATAAGGCTACCATGTAGGTCTGTTTTTTGTTTGTTTTTTTTTTTTTTTTTGGGGGGGAAGCCCAGTCAGTATATTGGAATGGGGCTGGGCACAGTTGTGCTGGCACCACAGGTTCAGCAAGGACTGAAGCTCCAGGGCTGAGCTGCCATGGATGGGGCCCCACAGGCAGTGAGTGAGTATGTGGGCTCCAGGTGAGGCCAGCAAGGGCCATGAAGGCCACAGGTGCCCTGAAGACCCTAACAGAGTCACATTAATACCTGGCAGATTTGTGGGGCTGCCTTTCCAAAAAAAAAAAAAACAAACAAACAAACAAAAAAAAAAACTGTGAAAAGAATACTTTGTAGCTCCCTGTTTTTAAGAGAATAGAATTAGTTTTTCCAAATCAACAACCTATTTTTTTGAAAACTGACACAGAAGTATTAAACAAAGTGTTGAAAATTACCATTCACATTTCATTGTTATATAGGGGAAAAAGGCAAAACAGAAGGCTAATAAGTTTTTGGCTCCTCTTTTTATAGGAGGACAAAATGTTCCTCATGAAAACTTATGAGAAGTCTTGTGGCCCAGTGAATCTTGCTAACAAGTTTTAAATGTCTTGCTATTCTGAAATATACAAGTTTGGGTAAGTCTGAAAAGGTCCAAGAATGCTGTTGTTTTATTATTATGAAGCCATGTGTCCCTTGTTCTTGTCATGCTCCAATGGGTTTCTCTTGAATCCATTATGCTAGCAGTCAATTAGCAAAGCATCAATTCTGTTATCAGATAAATAATGTCTCTGAAAGTTAATAGATGTCCATTTGAAAGGTTATTTCTCTTCAATAGAACATCAGTAAGGAAACTTATTTGCAAGTATCTGACAAATCATGTTTTTTTGAAATCTTGCCAAGAAGAATCTATCTGTTCTAACATAGCAAAAATAAAAGGTGACAATCCTACTTAGATTGCTTTTAAGGGAGCAAACCTGATTAGGGTGCTCTGTTTACGAAGCAGTGTACTGCTGCCTGGAATTGGACAACAACTTAGTCTTGAGGCCAGGCTTACCAGACGTTTTTGGGGTAGGGAGGAGGGGAAGAGGTTGCTATGATCAAAGCCCTTTCTGTAACCTATTCCACAACAAAACATTAGAGATGTCTGGTCAAGATATGAAAGGGAGGTTATTAAAAATACTTGTTAAAAAAGGGTATGAATCAAAGCTAAGGTTGCTTCTGATCACAACTGAAACAATAAAATTAACAACAAGAAATGCTGAAACACTACTGAAGAGGTTGCTCAGTCATATTTCTAATTCAACCATTGTAGGAAATAGTGCAACTCTCCTTTCTTTTCTTCCTGAAACTTCTAGCCTCACACTGCAGATAAAAGAAGTCTGCATGAGGTAAGTTATTTTACAAGTTGCAGTACATCAGTCTTAGTGGATCCATGAGCTTTATCTGAGAGGCCATAAAAGATGATCATCAACACACTTAAATGCCCTAAACAGATTTACACTTCCCCTGAAAAAGAATACAAGAATCTGCAAGTGGAAAAAAAAGAAAGAAAGAAAAAAAAAACAAACTCAAGTGATTTCTCTATAAGCAATCCCAGAGTTATTTTTAGGAACTCATCATGTCTCAAGTTTATCTTCTCAGTTGTAACTTAAATATGGGAAACAGCAGTAGAACTTAGTCTTGCTTTGTCACGCAGCCTGAGCTGATTCTGTGGTGACTAATAATTGTAGCCCTTCCCTCAGGCACTAGTTTTGCTTTTTTCAATGCTTCTGTATAAGCACTGAGTTTAATACTTCTGCTGTTCTGTAAAAACTTGTTTGGAATTAGTAAGTTCAAAAGCTACTGGAGGTGAGGGGGGGCTATATGTGTGCATATCTATCCATACATGTGTGCATCTGTTAATAAGTAGCTTAAGTTTTATTTCCTTAAGAAACAAAGTTAACAACTCAAGAAATAAAACCAAAACTTTCTTGGAACAGTAGGAGATAGTGAATGATAAATTAAGCAGTCTATGATGCTTGCCTCCCAGATTGCCATCTATTAGTAAATGACATGCCATAAATGCATAATGGTATATGGCCTTTTCATAGACAAATAAATCCTTGTGATTTGAAGGATTGCTTATTACAGGATGGATGGGAGGGAATAGATCATTATCTTTTGTTAATAGCACTGGACCTGTTATATGCCATGTCAGCTCATGATTTGTGTGCCTGCTCTAAGCTATCATCTAGTTAGTTGTTTCTTTTTGACAATGAATTATCCTAATATCTCAGTGCAATGCAAGACTGAGAACTGCAATGACTGTATTAACCTGGTCTCATTACAGGCTCTGATATAATGTCCAAATTTACCATCATGCAGACTAATGTTGTTTGGAAACTTGCTATAATTGTGTATTTTTTTTGCCAGTAGAATTGGGATCACCTAAACTTTTTTGCTTATTCATGTGTGAATGCATATGTAGGTGAAAGACATATTTAGTGTGCTTATAAGTAGCTTGAGAGAAGATTTTCTCTCAATAATTAGCTTTTCCAAGAGCAAGATCAATGCTTCTACCTTTTCTAGTAATGTGTTATGGATGAGATGATAGCTTCTATAATGCTTATTTCCACTAAAGAGGCAAACTTCTACTGCTTCTAGGCTCTTGAGTTACAGATGTACTCATCACTTATGTGAATGACCTGAATGGTAAAGAATCAACCCATCCGTCATTAATGGCTATTTGAAATGCTTTTATTGAAATAGTTTATCTAAAGCTCTTGCTTGGTTTCCAACATGCAACCAGAATAGATAGCAAAACCTTAAAAGCTGTCTTCAGGCCAGCTCTACAGGCTCTGTATATTTGAGACATGCCTGCATCAGTTAATTATTGCTGTGGTCCATTGACTTGCTATTTATAGGTGTGCCCTAAGTACAGAACATGGCCAAAGACTGTGTTTTACTTCTAGCCACTGCAGCTATGTAAAATTCAATGGACTGGATAGTACCAAACATAGTTTTCTCAACAAGCTTTAGTCCAGTTTCTCTTCCCATTATTTGTTACCATTTGATTGGTCCTTGTGACACCTTTGAAACGGTCAAACATGAAGTTCATTTGATCAGTTGTCATGTACATTCAGGTGAGATGAACTGCATGCTGTAGACTTAATTCTCACTTAACTATGCTGGGGGAGTCTGGGGTAAGCAGCTCTGGCAGGGGTAAAATGAATTTCGTGTTGGGGGAGATAATTTGCAAGACTTATGCTCCCAAACTGGTTGGCTTTCTCAAATAAAACCGACTTTGCTGTTTGATTCAGGGAAAGCAGGCTTGGCTCTCTTTGCAGGGACTCTGATCTTGTGCGTCAATAGGGAAATTTGAGGAGGCAAATGACCACAATTCATGAACAACTCTTCTTTTACATCATATTTCTGATCAGCAGGTGTGCTCCTCCTGATGAGCTGTAAATGTGTACTTAATATTATATTGGCTATTAACTCCCAAAGTCAACAGTTCCCCTGGTAAGATCAGAACACTTCAAACATTACTCTGTAGCTTAAAAAATAAAAAAAATAAAAAAATATTTTTTTTTTTCAGTGTAAAGAAGCCCTTATTTAAATATTTACTGATACTTTTATGATGTGATCACTTTCCTAAAACCTAAAATTGATCAACTGTGGTGAATACATGTGTCACTCTTCCCCCTTTCCCCAAATTCTTCAAAGAGGATAGTCTGTTTCTAGTAACCAAAGGAGGTCTGAGCTTTAAATGCTCTGTTGTAAGACTGAATTGCAGCCCAAAGACTTAAAACGAGCATGAGGTCTGTTGGAGCACAGTTGTCTCCTCGTGGCAGTGAAGGATATTCTACTTTGACTGTTCTCTCTCATGCCTCAGGGATAACAAGGAAAGACTTCTTAGTGCTTTCTGCAGCTCTGTCTGCTCATCTGCTTGGGAGGAAAAATTTGAAATATCCTTTTCTGTGTCACTATCTTTGTGCTGAGGGTGACATCATTGATGAAGCCAAGTTGCAATAGCAACTCTACCAGGGCTATTGACCATAAGTTTTGTAACATCCAAATTCCTGTGTCTTTGGACTTGTACTTTTATGGTTATGAATTTCAGCAGATACAGTTTGACTCTCAAGCCTAGTTAATGGCATGGGTGTCTTTGTGGTGGTAACAAGAGCTCACTATGGAAATGAGTGCCTTTACAGTAGAGAGCAAGTGGCCTGATCCAAAGCCAATTTAAACTGATAAAAATTTTCCCTGTGACCTCACCATAGCATGAATTAAGCTCCCAAGTAAATAGCAGCTCCCCCATAGCAGCAATCAGCTATTTTAATACTGCGGTGGGGATTAATTGCAAGCAAATGGTGTTTCACCAAGTTTCAGGCTAGCAGCAAATTTGTATATTCCTACAGGAACAGGGAGTGTGCTTACTGAATGCATGTCATGAGCAACTGTGGAGATGGAAAGCCACCAATTGATATCTGCTGCCTAAGTGGGGAGAAAACAATGAGCACCAGTTAAAATGCATGTGTCCATGCATCTTGGAAATGCAGAAGCATTCAGTGAGCAGTTGCTGGGGTGTTTTGAGCTTCCCAGAACACTGCAGTGTGCTGTTTGGTTGGATCGTGGGGTATAATGCAACCAGTAGGCTTTGACCCTTCATGCAGATACACACAGGTCAAACATAAACTTGTCAGGACCTTGGGTGCATTGATAAGTGTATGACTGGGAGGAGAGGGGGCAAGGAAGGAGGGTGGCCTCAATGGCTGTTAGAGCCAAGCTAGCACATCCCAAGTGGGGGGTCTTGACCTCTGCTGTGTCCTGTAATGATTCAGAAATGTCTCAGGGTGTGTGGGTGCAGGTACAGCACCAGCTGTAGTGGGTTTGGAGTGTTCCTGTCCCTATGTGACAAGTTACTGACTTTTTTTTTTTTTTTCCTAGATTTCAACAGGTTGTGATACTGTAGGGATTTAAAGAGTTTTGGGCTTATTTTTGGCCCAGACTTTGTGGGTTATTTGTCACCATTTTGGAAGTGGTAAATAGCATATGGGTAAGTAGCTGGAACAGTGTGTGTTTGTGGGGTAGAAGAAGGGGAAAACACCATCCTTATTGTTGGTAGGATCCCAGCACCTATGGGGTTGGGGAGTGAGGGTCAGTGTCTGCTTTCAATGTTTTTGACTAGGTCTCCTCTCCCCATCCCACCCAGAGGCTGGGCTGCCGCCCAGACAGGGGAGGGTGAGAATTGCTGAGGCCCAGGTGGGCTGCTGTGTCTAAAAGCCTGAGAAATGATGGGCAACAATCCTTGCTTGCTTGATCCAGCAGGTAGGAACAGGCTCTTGTTTTTTGGAAACAGACTTAATGAGAAACTAATAGCTCATGGAAAGATTACTCAGCTAGATAAAGTGGGAAATTATAAACCATATCAAGTAGTGTAAGAAGATAAGAATGCTTCCCAGGATACTTGTGTGTTTGAGTGAAAGGAAATCACTGAATGATTAAATCTCTCTCCAGAGAAAAGGGGGAGCTTTCTAAGAACTTGGTAATGTAGTAATTACATGTGTAAAGTAGTGCAGGCATGCCGTGTGTTAAGGTCTTTAAAAGATTATTATGCAATGCAGGTTTTTTTGAAGGATGTTACCAGTAGACAAACTACTGACCCATTAGACTTTTTAATAGATATTCATATTTCTATAAATTGGTTAATTCAGTTGTTAAGAATAGTTAATACCCTAAAAGGTATGTTTCTAAAACCAATACTATAGAGCGAAAGGAAAAGATGATTCTACTCCTCTCTGCAATTACTTTATAGGGAGGCTACTTCATTTCCTTACAAATTACCTTTATTAATGTGAAGGTAACCAGGCTATAGATTTAGGTCTATAGAATTTTTGGGGTGGTATATACATGGTTGTATATTTACAGTAAAGACTTCAGAGTAGCTAATCCTATTTTATATTGGTGGCATGGAGGTGCAACCCTTGAGTAACCCTTCAGTAAAGTGGAAAGGAGAGCTATTAAAGCAAAGTGATGCTTTGCCTTGCTGCAGAAACATTTTCTGGCACACTTGTAATGCATTTTGAAAGCTACAGGCTGGCAAACAGTCTTGTCTGTGATTAAATAGTAAATACCATATGGCCACTGAGGCCTGCTTTGAGAATCTCCTTCCACTCATGCATTTTAACTCACCTCTATGGAAATCTCCCAAAATAGGTCTGAGTGAAAGGAGTGACAGGAGAAGGTGAATCCAAACACCACCACACTCGTACTGTTTGCTGGTGTGGTAGTTTATGCAACTTAAAGCAGCCCTGAGGCTGTTTTTCCTTGTGACAAAGATTTTCAGATCAGTTTTTAGCCCACACAAGAAATACTGCCGGTCAGGAATTCCCCTCAGAGTCCTTATTGACCTCTTCATTTCATACTCCCAATTGCTGCAGTAAACTGGCATATATGTGATTTCAGTGCTGGTGAAAGGTAGTGTGCCGACAGCTTTGGAAATCTGTTAAATGTACAGGCAGGTGCAAGTATCAGAGGCCTCCTTGCAGGTCCAGCTCATTTCTCACCTGTGGGGTGGCCTCCTGTGGGGCCAGGCTGCTGCAGATTCTCACTGAATCCTTGGCCTTGCTGGGGCCAGTAGCAAGTCCACTAATCAGTACCACTTGTAAAGGCTCACCCTGATATGTATCAACTAGTCTGACTACCAGCTCCAGTGCAGCTAGTGGTGAGAAGGATCTGCTGTTGCTGCTGAGCTGTGTCCGTGCTTCATAGTGGAAGTTCTCACTGCCAACCCCCTGAAAGTTGGTCCACAGCAAGAGAACCAAGTAATTGAAGCAAAAATGCAAAGAGGACTCTGAGTTCTGTGCAGCTCTTTGAAGAGACTCTAACTGAGAAGAGAAGCTCTACTACATATCCCTGGAAGTCTTCAAAAGACATTTAGATGTAGAGCTTAGGGATATGGTTTAGTGGGGACTGCTAGCGTTAGGTCAGAGGTTGGACTCGATGATCTTGAGGTCTCTTCCAACCTAGAAATTCTGTGATTCTGTGATATCCACAGCTGATGCAGCTTTGAAGCTGTCTTCAGGCTATCTCTCAAGACTTGAAAGATGCTCTAGGGGCAGCAATGCCAGAGAAGAGTTGGTGGGAGAGATGCACGTGAAGTGGTTCAGCTAGGTGTCTGAAGTAAGGAAAGCATTTGAACTAGGAAGGGGAGAGGGGGAGGGGAACGTCGGAGTACTAAAATATGAAACAGACTGAGGTTGAAGAAATCAATCCTTAAAATTGTTTTAAACAGCATTGCGGCTCTCTTCCTTTCCTTCTAGGAGTATGAAATACTCATTAGTCCAGCAGCACTAATTTTCTGGGATTTTTCCCCAAGTGGCTTTCAGTCTGGATTGGATTTGTTTTCTGTCCTAGTAGCATTCTTGGCAGCAACAAATAATGCACAGCACTGCTTTCAAAAGTGATGCAGTTCCTGAAACCCATAGATTTCTGAATCCTGTGTTAGTGCCTGTAAACACCAGTCCTGCTTTAAGCATAAAAATATTTTGGATTTTTTTCACTGGATGTGGCTGTTGGGTTTGAGACCTGCACTCTGCTCTGATAGTGTGGGGGTCAGCCAGGCTTGCTGCCGTCTGAAGGGGAAGGTATGCAGATTTTAGATGTTCATCAGAGATGGTGAGAGAACAGCAATTTGGAATAAAATAACTGGAACTTTGAATGGAGTAAGTCTAAAGGGTTTGAGGGATGGTGGGGGGAGAGAAGAAATTAAGTTTGACTTTGACTGTCATAATACTTTTATGGGGGTCTTCGGTGCAAGATGAAAAGGCTTTAATGCTCAAGCAGTTCTCTTTTCTGTAGTCAATTTACTCTATATTAAACAATATTCTTTCTTTGCATCCACATCATTTAACAGAGGTCAAGTAAAGAAAGAAGTGTAGAAATAATTGAAAAGCACTCCACCAAGGAATAATAAGTGAGATTTTTTTATTTTTTTATTTTTGCCCTGAAGCCAAGACAGAACTAAGTAATTATTTGTTAGAGCTTGGAATCAACGCATGGGCATTAAAGAAAGAAACTGCATGTTTTCTTTTGAGTCTTCTATCTGCTATGCTTCCACTATCTCTAGGCAATAATGAAGAAAGTAGCAAAGTCACGTTCTCATTCTGTCATCCAGGCACGTGGCTGAAGACTGAATTTTGACAGCAGCTCACCACCTTTTGTGCCTGTTAGTCACAAGAATCTAAAAATGCAGCTGTTGCTTGTCTTTACCTGCTGATTATTATTGTTTGCCTCTGACATTCATTGTGAGGCACCTGCCACTGTCAGCTTGGGGTGACTAAGGTAAAATGAGATGTAATTCTTGTTCTCTGCCAGAACAGGTAAGCATACATGCAGCAGGTATTTTTGTTGGGAAAAATACCTGTTTGCTGAAACATATTCTTTGTTTAATGGTGTCTTTGTAAGGATTTCCCTCATCAGGAGAGAGAGGGAGAATACGTAGACTATACATTTATTTACAGGTGCTAGAGGAGTGCTTAATGATTTAGATGAAATTGTGTGCAGAACCTTCTTCTGGTGTTGCTGAGTAGCAGCTGCTTAGCAAAGGCTAAAGCAAGAGTGCCATTCTTTCCCTTGTATTACCTTCCTTCTTCCTAGCAAGCTGTTGCTTCAGGGCTTCCTAGGGCAGAGGTTGTTGTATCTGGGTCACTGTTCAATAGCCATTGATGCACTGATCCTTTCTCAGCTTGTTCAAACTTTCTTAAATATGAGAATATGTTTAGTAACCCATTTTAATGATTCTATAGAAATAATGCTGATTTGGACTGAAGCCCTATACTACTTAGAGCTAGACAATAATCCCAGATGACTTTAACAAAGTTACCTGCATGCTCAGCATTTGGGATATACTTAATCTGCTGAGTCAGAGGCACTGTATTGTTTTTATCCACCAAATCTGAAGTGAGTGAGGGATATGTTTGTAGCAACATGCTACCTCAAGTGCTACCCAAAGGGATGTCTTCAAGAAAAGCACTTAATGCTGTGTACTTGCACTTGTGTGTTCCCAGATGTATAAGCTGAATCTTGCTTAGACTTCATGTTCTTAAATGTTTTAAGTACTTATCTCCAGCAGCTGTATCTTTGACTCCTAGCTCTGTCCAGGACTCCTCAATGCATTTCTTTAGAAGTATTGCATGGGGGAGAATCTGGCCTTGTCTTTCTCTTCACTTTGTCCAAATCAATTTTCAGTGATGTGTAAGGGGGAAAAAATATTCCTACCTCTCATCAACTACCTATGACTTCCTCTGAGAGTCTGTTTTGCATTCTAATGGGTTTCTTACTGCAGCTCAGCAACTCCCTTTTCTTGCTACCCTACATTCTGTGATCTTATTCTGATCCTATGATTCTGATCCTATGCCTCTGAACTTTTCTCCAGGCTCTCCCTACCTTTTACAATGGTACCCTGAGCCCCAGGCAAAGTGACTCTTTATGTACACAGCGTATCTTGTATGTAGTTAATAAGTTACTGGAGCCCATCTATGTCCAAGAAGTATACTAAGAACTAGATATTTGAGGCTGGGGTGGGGAGGAGTGGGGAAGCCCTTGAATGGCAAACAATGCATAGATTAAGGAAGAACAGACCGCCAGCTGCTCACACTGAAAAGTTCTTGCCTTGATTTTATACTAGTAGGAATGGGGCTGAGGGAAGGTGTTGATGAGTCATTTTCTTTTGGAGAAAAAATCCCCCTTGCCAATGTGTGTACACTTAATTTAATGCTTAGGACCTCTGAATTTTTGCTCTGCCTTGTCTTGTGGGCTTCTCTGGGGCAGAGGCATTTGAGCTAGAGCTGAGCAATGCAGCTTAGACACCAGGAGCTTGTGAGCTGTGTCCCCAGGTGCTCTGGCTGTGCTGGCTAAGTCCATGGTGTGTTCCCCCTATATAACCATGAAAGCCATAACCACTTCCAGGTGAGATGTTCTGCATGTTAGCACTGTGGGTAGCAAGGTAGAACCAGATATCTTAGAGTGTCTTAGGGCCCTCTGCCCACTACTGCATTACACAGCGTATGTGTGCCTGTATGGGGCTGATCCTCATGGGGAATGTTTTCTTTATGCTGGCAGGGGGTCAAAAATACTGTGTAAGCAGAACTGTATATTTAGTTGTGGGTCTCCTGCAGCTAGATAGAAAATAGTTGCTTATGTGATATATAATCTCATGTACAAGAAAAGGTGTTTTATTGTTTTTAAACTACTTTTTTGACCAGATCTAAGGGGAGATTGCTCTGTTTCTGTCCCTGGTCACACTGTCCTAACATACCCCATATGTGATCTGTTATGCTTAGTTCCCTGCCTTTACTGAGTGTTTCTGTACCAGTGTTTCCTGGACTTGAGGTCCAAATACAGAGTTATATGAAACAGATCTGATATAAAGGAACTGTTAGGTGAATAGCAGGGTCACACAAATTCCTGCAGCATAGCTAACATGCAGTCAGCATGAGTGATGTTAATAACATGAAGAAAGATACAGCACTGAGACCTCAGCTGTTAAAAGCTGTGTTCCTAATGAGAAACATGCGAGTAACAGGCTGGTTAGCTGCTGGTGCCTGCTCTCTCTGAAACCTCTCTTTGTGCTTGGCCCCTTGTTCAGAGCTCATGAGTCACTTCCCTTCTTCCCTGAAGAGAAGCTCTTCAGAAAATAGCATACCAGGATGCTGTGTTTATTGACTTTAAGGGACTTTCAGAACAGAATTGTTCTACATACCAGCAGGGATGTTTTTCCCTAACTGCTGACTCCATAGATTCTCCATGAGTGTTGAAAGTCAAACTGTTTTTCCTCTGATTTAGGCTTTGTCGAGGATTCAGAGCTGTCAGGCCCAGCTTCACTTCTGGGGATGCTGTGAATGCCTCTACAGTACATGTATTGCTCCCCATTCCACTGAGCCCCTCTCTACTGTGGTGCCAAGTACCACAGTATTCCTGATATCAGTTAACCAGCCCTTCAGGTAACTTACCATGAGTTAAGGATGGCTGAGTATTTTTGGGGACATGGGGAAGGTTCCCAGGGTGTGAGCTCTTCGGTCTATAAACCCTTAGTAAGGGTCACTCTTCGAAGTGCTTGATGTTCTCTGCATATCATCAGTTGTGGAGTTGTGTTGCTTCCATAGCAGCAAGCTGATGTTGTCAACGTGAAATTGGCTTTGCTTTAGGAACAAGTGGAGTAGGAACAACTGTGGGGTCTCTAACCCAAGACTGGGTCAGCAGCTCTGCCATTTCTCTCCAGCTCCTATGCTGTACTGGGACTGGATTGAAACATAGTATAGTGGTCTTGGCTATAGCTTGTAGCTCAGCCACAGGTCATACTACAGATTAGTACTTTGTATAGAAATCTGTCTTACTTCCTTTATGCTTGTTTCAAACAGTGCCTGACAGTGCTCAGGAGCTTTTAATGTAATAACCACCAAAAGACTACTGAAAACATCCCTCTGTGTGTGGGGAAAATGGAGAACCTGAGAGTGTGTTTCCCTGGGAAAAGATCATTTATATGTGCTTTCCAGTAGTCCCTGCAGCTAAATAGCTTCTTGGTCTGATTCACCAGTGTATTAAAGCTGTTCTTAAGCACTCTGGAAGTTCAAAATAGCTTTACAGAGGTTCAAGTAATCACTGGAGGGTATCTCCTAGAATTGGAAGATCTTTATTCTGGTAAGGGTACTATTGTAACTCTCATACCATTCACTTTTTAAGACTGTCATCAGGGATGCACCCAGTGAAAGCTGTAGCATTAGCATCTGCTTCTTGGGTCTTTCGGCACCTTCAGGGATGTTTGGGGCCTGTCAGTTGCCCTAACTACTAATGGGGACCAAAATAGAGCTCAGCTAGATTCCGTAATCGAAAGCCTTACATAAATAGAGCTCATGTCTTGATTGGTCTTCTATTGAATGTTCCTTGGCTGATCTAAAGAATTGGGACATTTTCTCAAGTGGAATCTGTGGGATCCCATTTTAAATTATAATAAGTAACAACTGGGGATCACCTCGGGTTTGAAAGAATTAGCCTTCTCAGTCCTCAAGGTGTGTGTATATATTAAGTTTGATAATGTGTGCTAAGTCTGAGTGCAACTCTGGTGAATAGGATTAAATTTGACTTGTAGGATTGAGAAAAGTCAGTAATATATGAAAACACACAAACAACAAGAACAACAACAAAAACCCGATGCATTCTAGCTTGCTTTTGCTCTGTTTTCAAACTTCTGCTTTTAGCTATATATATTTTTTAATGGATTCTTTTGTTACTGTTAGTGACATTCCTCATATACAAAGGGTTTACATCACACAGTGCAGCCAAAGGTAACACATAACAGGTCATGGCATGGCTGAGGCAGTTAAAATGTAGGGAGACTAGAGTCTAACATCAATGGCACTGTGCATCTTGTAAATGATTCCCCCACTGGAGGAATAATATTTTTTTTAAGCAGTAGTGTAAGACTGTCCTGTTGTTATAAATTAGCATTTTTGTCCTAGATAGCAAAAAATACCACAATAAATTCAGGATACTAACATTTTAGACACTAATAAACAGTCTTCTGAATCAGTCAGTAACAGCAATCTTCTGCTCATAAAGTTCAGTAAATGACGTCTTTTAGACAGAAAGAATCTTAAATTTTGACCAGGATGCATGACTGGAAAAGGCTTTAGTAAATTAAAATCAGTGAGAAGTGATGTTTTGTTTTTCATGGAGAGAAAATTGTTCTGTATATGCCTTTTTTAAAAATATCTTAACTTTAAGCTTTGCAATACTTGATTGGATGTGACACTGAAGAATAGTCATACTTTTCCCTGTGTTTTTGAATCAAAGGATGAAGGTGGTGTGCAAGCACCGTAGTTGCCGTGGCCAACCTCTCTGAGAGAGTTAACAATGTTCAAATGGCTAAACGAGAGTTAATGCTGTTCAAATGGCTAAACGAAGGCATAGCCTATTGCATGCTCTAGTGATCCCATGGTGCTGCTGGCACACGCAGCCTGGAGTGGCTTGAACTGACAAGGACAGTGGGTGTGAGGGCTTCAAGTCAGGCTGTTCACTCGCTGCTGTAATCTCCAGGTCTCTTATGCCCCCTCTAAAGTATACTGCATTTGATTTGAAGTCAGCCCTGTTGCTATTTTTTGTGTGCACACTTTAGGGTCCTGACCAAATGCTGCTCTGACTAGATCTGAAATCCCTTACTATTCTTTAATTCATTAAGTGCTTGTGTATTGTTTTAATACAAGTCTAGGTCTTACTGGGATCAACAGCTCATTGGTAGTGGACATTTCCAGTGTACTTGCTGTTCATATGAAGACTGCATATTTTTTGTCCTTCTGGAGGCTCTGGTCCTAATTTCAGTTGTTTATTTCCTGTCACAAAATGGGAAGTGAGAGCTGAGAGGACAAAATGCGGTGTCAAGCTGACTTTTGTCCCTGTATCTGGAGACAGTCATGAGCCTGGATGGCTTGTAGCATATCAAAGAGTACTTTCAAAGCTGATTACTCTTCCTTCTGTGCCTGTGGGTCTTTGGAAGTAAATCACTATGTTATATATTGAGCTATAGTGCTGTGCTTGTCCCCTTGGCACCCCTTTTCCACATCATCTGTTTTCTTGTGGGTAGAAAGGAGCAAAAAATTCTGTTGGGATTATAGATTAGTTGAGAATTGGGCCTTGTATTATCCATACCTCCAGAAGAGGTACCTTCTTTGAGAGAGAAGCTGGACATAATTTGATCCTGAATGCTTTTGGAGCTGTTGGACTGATGTTCCTGAAGCATTTAAAAGGTGCTGTGGCTCTAGCACTGTGGTGGCACACCTGTTTTCCATAACCTATTTTCCATACAATGTTTTTTCTCCTACAGATTGGAGCAAAACCTAAGTTTTTGGAGTTCACAATGGCACTTCCGATTGTCTGAAACTTCAGATCTGAGAACTTAAATTTGAAGAATTAAACACCTGAATTTTACTGCCACCTGGCTTTGTCAGCTGATGCTTTGATTTGTGAAGTCAAATGTTTTCATATGGAGACAAAACCAACACGTACTTTTCTTGACAACACTAACACTCAGTCCACTATTTCTTGGGACAGTGTCCAACTAGAGTAAGCAACACGGTGACAAAACTGCTATAGCCAGGCAGCTATGTTGTCATAAAACAAGCTAATGGATAGTGTTCATCTTATTTCTCTCCTGCTGAAATGATTTCAAAACCTAATCAAACTATGGAATATTGTAAAATGAGCTGAGGGGGGTTAGGGAAACTAGAGACTTAACAAGAAAGTTTTTATTCTGGATAAAGTTTGACAGTGGGGCAGCTGAAATTGCTAAAAATTTTGAATGTGTTCTCTGAATTCTTGAGTCCATCTTGAGTGCCTGCACCTTGTGCCAACAGGATGATATCCTGCACATCACTGATCAAGGAAGGGCTTTGCAGGTCCTGCTTCCTTCCAGGTAGAGCTTCAAGACCTCCCAATCAGTTGTGTTCCTGTCACTTTAGGCTCGTTCATTACCCGAGAAATAAGACAATCAACATAATAGTTGAGCACGCTGGCAGAAATGCAAACAAGGTTTGAAATTCAAGCCAGGGGAGAGGTCCAGTACAGTATCTCAGCTTCTGAGCTGTGAGCTAAACTCAGGTTTTTAAGGTCTGGATGTTTTATAAATCTAAAAGTAGCATAGATGTTTGTTCAGACTTCAAGGTTTCTGGGGTGTAATGCCTAACCAATTAAGAGCAATAGGTAAAGGCTGGCCTACTGTGCTTCCTTAGTATACTGTTCTTAAGTCCAAAATAGACTTTATTCAAATTGTGTAATGATGACTGATTTAAAACAAACAAAAAAACTAAAATATATTAAAGCAGCATATTACTGAAATATCATTTTTCTTATATACCTACATAAGTTAGCAGTACTGAATTGAGCAAATTTTTTGATGTATAGAGTGGTGTATTGGCTATCATGGTTTTGGTTAGTCCTATTTGTGCTTTTTCCAAATTGTTTATGTAGCCATACACTTATAGCTGGAAAAAAAGCCTTACAATTAATCCTTACAGTCTCAAATATGGGTAGCAGACAACTATCCCAGGCCATTCCCCAGCAGTACTGCTGACTTGAACTGAAAATTGAATTCTGCTTGGGTTCCCATTTGCCTCTGAAGGGTTTGCTGGGGACTGTTTCTCTTTCACCTGGCACTTGCTTTTTCAGTCGACCTCTGCATCCATTCCTTGGATGGCTTTTGTACTTATGCTCCATATCAGCTCAGGGATTTGTTTCATATCTTGCTTACTTTATTCTAGTTTAAGGACAACATCAAAGAAAATGGAAGCAAAAATAGCTGATGAGAATAACTCCTTGAGACTTGCAGATGTAGTTACTCTTTGTATACAGAGGAAAATGAAACCCATCATAATTGATACTCGTTGTTGCTTTACTAATTGTACAGCTCACTAATCAGTTTAAATCTTGTGTTTATGGGAAAACATTGAAATAAATGAAATTAAAATAAATGTTACATGGGTAAAAGCCTTACTTATTATAAATGGAATAGTACTAATGCTGTGTGGTTAAAAGATCTTTTAGGAGAATCAAATTGGTGGAAGAAAGCATTTCTGGTTAAATGCTCTACAGTGTTAAGGTAAATCCAAACAAATATGCATGCTCACGTATTACTCCCTAAATGCTTCCCAGGCTTGTTCTTAATGAGTATTTTGTCTCCCACAGTCACTGCTAATACAGAGAAATTTGGAACTGCTACTTCTCTCCCATCATGCTGTGTGTTTGGAATTTGCCAGCTGAGGTGTAGTTCATCATATAATCAATGATGGTGTTTTATTTCCACTTTGATAATTATACAGCTTACATTGCTTGACAAGTCCCTCACATATGTATATATGTTTGTTATTTATTGCAGTTTCAGAAGCTACAAATGAGATTACATGCTGACCAAGTCATGCTGGAACAAGTACAATGGGAGAACCAGTGCCTAAATCAGCAAATTACTAGTCTCACAGCTGCGTTTATGCCAGTGCAGAAAACGGTGAGATCAATATAAGAATAATAGGCTGTCTGAATATTTGAGGCTTGGAAGCAGGTTAAAGCACCGTTTGATTTTATACAGTTGAGGTGTTGCATGGGCATGTTTTCTTCTGCATGCTTCAGAACATAATTCATTGTGTGACTAACATAATGTTATTTACTTGAATGCATTATGAAAAGAGCCTGCTGTTCGTACATATTTCTGGAAAGCTTCCAAATGCAATATTGCCATAACTGTCTTGTAGTGCTATACCTAGAATAATTCAGAGGAAAGTTGGAAATGTAATGTGGAGTGGGTTTTTCCCTCCTAAACCCTCGTAAAAGATGTTGAAGCCTGATATGGCTTCATCTTTGAGGAGAGAGATTTTTACACAGTTTAAAATAGGGGGAGGCACTTGATGTTTTCATGGCTGGAAGAGAGGAAAGGCTTTTGCTGTAGGCAATAAAATAGCTTCTGCTATTTATGACTATTGTGATAAATTGCATTCTGGTAGATTTGACATAGGAACTTTGTATTACATTTGTTTGGTACCACATAAGCCTATGTGGTACCTAAGCTAAATTTTCAGTAAGTGCTTTTGGGTGAGAATAACTTTTCTTACCTCTTGACATAAATATGAACTACAAAATGATCTGATAATGTTGCATTAAGGGACAGCAGTTCTTCCTCTTCCATCTCCAGAAGATGTGACTGTTCTCAGTCAGGTTACTGCATGGGTAGAGTATTTTCAGAATGAATTCCTTTAACAATAGAATAGTAATAAGGATGAAATGTCATCCTGGAAAAGAAATACAGCTCTAAGGTTAGGCTTATGAAATGGGGAGTAGAGGAGGAAGCAGTGTCATTCCCCCTTTTATCCAAGAGATCTGCAGCATTCACCTAGCGTGTTTGGATGAAGTCACCTTACTTCTTGGTGGAGGAATATTAACTACCATTCCCAAGAGTGTGCCAAACTGCTGTTGGGCCTTTTGGGATGAGCTGTTCTATGCTGTTTGCTTAAAATGCAGGTGCCCAGATTTTTCTGGGTGAGGACACAGGGCAAGAGATTTTGGATTCTGTTTTGCTTTGTCTCTGGACAGTTATTTTATTTTTTTTGTGTATAGTGGAATAGATGAAGGCTGTTCTTCATCTGCTTGGTGATCTAGACTCTTGAAACTCCTGCAGCTTGTTTGGCTTGTGTCAAATGGCTGTTAACTCCAAAAACAAATGGCTGTATTCTCAAGGCTTTTCAGAAGTTTTGCTTGCATGTTGTGATGGAAGGTGTAGGTGCCACTAGGAAATCTGACTGCACATGATGAAGTACAGCTGAACTTGGTTACACCATAGCTCTTTCAAAGCTGCATTCTTCTACCAGGAACTGGAACACTGGACTCTGCTACTACTACTGCTACTTTTTCTCTTGTGTTTTCTTGTCTAAGGCATGGCATAATGCCTAACTCCTGAAATGCCTGTTGGCCAAGTGTTAACTGCTGGAGGGGAGTCAACTTTGGTCAGGCATCTAACTGAAGGCTGGTGCTTAATTCTGAATTGAATTTGTTTGCCAAAAAGTTAAGAACCAAGTATTTTTTTTAGGTGGTTGTTCATCCTTGCTGTGTAATCAATGCAGTGGGATTAATGTCTCCTAATTTAAGCTGCCTAGAGCTCTGTGCCCTCACTAGTCATTTGAAGGGTAGATATGGCAAATCATTTCAAGGGTACTATCCATAATATAAGAGGAATCATTCTCTGAATGGACTTCCGTCCTAACTGAACAGGATACTTTTATGAATGGGTTGGAGTGAGGGGGTTCAAGTTAAGTGAGGAGACAAATATTTTGCCTTCTGAGCCCAGTAAGGATAGCTTCTAGAGGTGGTAGTGAAGGATCTTGTCCTCCTAGTTAGCCAGCTATCTTGGATACTTAAAGCTAGGTTGTACAAAAATGCCTTTTTGCTTAAAAGTGGGTTAAAATACTTTAAAGATGCCTTTTATCTTGGTCTGGACAAGATCAAAGATATTGAAATTACATTAGTGTCTGTGAAACAAGTGAAGTGCTGTTTGTCTCTTTAGAAGTAATAATGCAACTGGAAGTTTTTGATTTTATTGGACTGAAGCTTTCTCCCTTTGCTATTTGTAAAGTTATACTCAAGGTATTGAATCCAAGATGAATATTGCCATGCTGCACACACTGGATTTCTGTAGGTTAAGTAGAAACAGCAACAACAAAAAAGGTATTCTTTAAATGTGTCTATTTTAAACCAAGCTACATCTGGAAAACCATAACAATGTAATCCTATAAATGAGAAGATTCCAGAAGTCCTTTTGCCAAACATATTGCAACTGTTTGTTAATAAATAAAAACTCTCTCTTGAAATATTTTAAGTATTTCTAGAACTGCTTTGAAAAAAGTGATATTCTGAGCCTAAATATGAAGTTTGCTAAATGAATTGTTTTGTAATCTATTTGTTTCCAAGTATAGTCATGCAGCATTGTCAGCAACTGCACCTCCAGCTTGTGCTCATGGTTTGTTAGAAGCTGTGTCCAGATGTCCATCAAGTCTACTGGTCCTATGCTTGTTGCACAGCCAAGAAGTGAGACTTCTTATATTATGTTTGGCTTTTACTGATAAAATATTTAGATGTTCCAGGCATGGGAGACCAGAGTGCAGGAGAACAAGCTGAGCTCCCTCCAGGACATTGCTGAGGCATGTGTGTCCTTCCTGAGTTTCTAGTGGCAATTGCAAGCAATGGAAGACAGATATCTGAGCTGCTCTGCTGAGGCAACATAGTAGCTTTTGAAAAAATTGATTTGCTCATCAAAGGTTGATGCAGAGGCTATTGGAAAAAACATGAAGGAAAAGTAGTAACTTCTACTAGTTTTCTCTGTAGTGCCTGCTTTAAAGGAATCAACTATTAAAGGAACCGCTGTCAGGAGCACTTGCAAATTAATGTTCATAGTACGTTTTAAGGTTTTAAGATAGCTTTGCTCATTCTCGGCTACAGAATCCCTTCTCCCACACATTTCTCCTGTAGGTTGAACGGTACTCAATTTGGGACCTGGTCAGTGCTTGATGCAGAAGGACAATCCTTTGCTTGCTGTGTACTGATGTACTCCTTGCCTCTTCTGTGAGGTCTGTCCCTAGCCTCTGTGTCACAGAACCCAGACCTGCACAGGCAGCCTGAGGCAAGAGGGAGGGCTATTCCCCTGTGCTGAAGCTGCCTGTGTATGTTGCTCACACTGAAGTATGTAAACTGTCCTTCCTTTCCAGCTTTGGTTGCTGAAATGCAATGTACCAGACACAGAACCTTTTTTTCTTGCCATAGCCTGTGACAATAAGTCTGTGACTTAGGTGCAGCTGTCTTAAGCAATGTTTGCACTACTGTGGAACAAGTCTTTTGCCAGGCTGTGCAATGCCTACGTAGAATAGATGCAGAAGCAGTTGTATGCAGAAGGAAAGTAAGACCTCCCTGTCAAAGATCTCAAACTTTAGCCCTTATAAGAAATTCCACAGTAAATGTGGTATTAACAAAAACATCTCTTCCAACTGAAGGTTTATTGTAAGAGAATGGCAACCTTCCTGTTACCTCTTCAGAGAAATTGGAGAACCCTCTTCTTGCCGTGCAAATCTGCAAATCTCTCTTTCCTGGGAAATAAGCAGCGAAGTGAGGAGTCAGGTAGTGAGAATTCCTCTTGGCCTTGATCCTGCCCCTGTGGGGATTAATGAGTTCTGGTTTATAACCACAAGGAACAGCTCCTTGGTGTATGTTTATGAATGCTGAAACATGAGTGTTTGCAAACAGCTGTAAGAAGGTCTCCACAGTTTGTGTGGAGAAGAGCTTCAGGGGTGCTGACTCAGATGATAATGTCTGAAGCAAAATAAATGAGAGTTGTAGCAAGCTTGATAAACTCTTAAGAAGTTTTCTGATAGAGGGGCTTTAGTGAAATAATGTTGTGAAGAATTAACTCATAAAAGATGAATGTAGGATTTGTACAAGTACTCTCAAAGGTTAAATATTAGTCTTTTGACTGCATCTTAACATGTAAGTTAGTGCATAGTCTAACACTGTGGTTCAGAGTATTTTAAAATGTTTTAAATTGAAAAGTAAAAGATGACTAAAATATATGTGAGTTTATTTTATTAAATTTACTGACTCAGTTAAATATATTTCACTTTAAGGAAGTATTTAAAGCAGCATTACCCAAACAACCTAGCAATGTCTTAAATCAAAGGGAAGTACACTTTAAGTCAACATATCAGAAGTTAAATTACTTTGAGCTTTGAAGAATATTCTCTTGCAGGTGAAAGACTGTACTAGGTTAGGACACTGTGCAGTGCATGGCAAAATAACTTGTATTGGCAAAGGTGTTGGTGTGTTCTGATGTCAGTGAATGTGATGTCACAGTATGCTACATCACTTGGGACAGTTTTCTGCTGAAAACATTGTGTAGACATCACAGAAAATCAGTTACTGCATACACATTGACTTATGGCAAGAGAACCCTTTAAGTCTTCAGCTGGATTTGTCCCTTCCTCAAAGTGGTGCCTCTGGAAAAATTGATATGGTAAGAACTTTATACAATCCTGGCAAAAGCGTAAGACTTTCTAAAGCTGCATACAGTCTGCATAGGTTAAAGTATTGAAATAATCACCAGCATGTTGTAGATGAAGACTTTTCTGGAGTTCCTTTCCCTCATTTAGGGAATGAGCATGAAACTTCAGTAAGACTCCTTGTAAGATTTTGTCTTGCTGAAGTCCAGGAAACACATACAGTCTTTCTCAGAGTATTCTGTTTCTATGCTCAGCCAGAGCAGGATGGACGATTTGGGTCAAGTGAGTTCAACTCCCTTCCCTCTTTTTAAAGGTTTAAATCCAAGTTGGTTTTGGAGTGGAGCTTTGTTTCTGTTGTGATTGAGCTATTTTACCTTTACTGAAGGCTAATCTATTATAGGTACTGCTGTTGAAAACGTATTTGAGGTATTTAAAGACTTATTTGCATTTAAACTTGTGTTTTGAGGTTTGAAGCTGAATAGCCCCTAAGACCATCATTAACTTTCTTTTGAGATAGTGAAGCTTGGTAGATTTTTTTTTCACTGCAGTTTTAATGTTATCTATTACGCCTGGTGTAGGTGCGTGAAGAGATGAACGTGTCTCTGTGTTCCTCAGTTAGGACTAAATTTAGTGGGAGGTAAAACAGCCACAAACATTTCGTGCTCTGACACAGCTTTATCAAACATCAGCTCCTTACATACATATGAACGTTCAGTAATGACGTGCATTATCTTGCAAGCTTTCCTTCTACTGTTCTTCTGTAGCATATGTTTCTGGGTATGTATTTGTATGTTCTTGTGAAGCATATGCCTGTTTTGTGAGGCAACAGAGTGGTTCTGCAATTCTTCCCAGCCCCTGAGAGGCTCTGGCCATGGCACGTTCAGCCCCCAGGGTGGCATTTCAGGTGAATAGACCTGATAGTACAAGGAGGAGGCTGCAGGAGCAAGGCCTGGTCCTTGGCATTACTGGGGTTCAAGGCAGTAGATAACAAAAGCAGTAACACTCCTTAAGAAGCTACTTTCTAAGGGAGCTTGAGGTTTTCTCAAGGGAGAGAACTGAATGTCTGAATAAATCCCTTTCTGCTTTGAGGACATACCTGGAGACCTCAGTCAGTCAAGCTACTCCTGACTGGTTAAGTCAACATGAGGTTGGTTTGCGAGCAGTGAGACTTGGTGTAATGTATAGACCAGCCATCTGGCAATGAGACTGAAGTTCTTGCAAGTGTTTCTTTGTGACGATAGCTTAGATGCAATTAAGTTAGAGGTGATTTGCAAATGTTGTGTTCAATTTAGTACACTAATATAGCTGTCACCAGTTTGAGCTTCTTGGCTTGGCAAGGTGAACTTCTACCCTGTGTTGTCTGACTTCTGTGAATCCTAAACTCTCAAAAAATTAATACTAGTATGTTGTAAATATATCACCTTCTTCATGTTAAAATTAATCTTAAGATTTTTCTGTCCTTTGAAACACTTATGAGCTACTGCTTTGTTACTTTCCAGGACTGTGGTATTATATATTCATAATGACAAACCAGAAACAACTCTGATGCAGATGCTCTCCTTTATCTTAGCTGGACTGTATTCTGTTCCTGCCACACCAGATAGAGCATCATTTAAACCTAGTCTTTAAGAACTAGACATATGCAGCAGGGAGGAAACCTGCAACGTAAAATTAAGGAGGCAGAGCAAGTGAAATGCATAGCTCGTCCTATGTGTCATGAGATGACAAACACAATCATCTTTAGAACTAAAGAAGATGCATGTCACAGAAATGCAGTGACTGCATTTTGTTGAGGATTTTTTTTTTTTTCCAGCAGCGGAATGTATTAAAATATTCCGGGAACTTCTTATTTGTACCACATCTCAGTTAGAAGTGTCTACTCATTACTAAAATTATATTTGTATAAGTTGTTGTTAGAAAACTGAATTCCTGTCTGCAATCACAGTGAGTGGTGGAAATACAAAATACATACAGTGAAATACTGCAGAGTGCTATGTGGTGCAGGGTAGACCTCACACTATTGTTTGGATCTCAGTGGAAGACAATGCATCCATCTTATCTATATATAGATCCGTCTGGTGAGGAACTAAATATTCTAGGGGCCTGACTTGACTCATTGAAAATTTACTCAGTGAAAAAACAACAGCACACCATCTCTGTGGCTTGTAAGCCCTATTGGCAGACAGATACTTGGATAGAAAAATTCCTTGAATTAACAAGCTCTTGCATGGAGAAATCAGACTGCAAGTCACAGGAATACTTTTTCTTTAACTCCCCTTTCTCCTGGTACAGGCTGTAGATGTAGCCTTGACTTCCTTTATCTGTTACAGCACTGAGCTGAGGTAACTTGTTGCAGGTCAGGACTGAGGAGCACCTCTGTTATTCTTTCTGTTGACAGGAAAGATGGGAGAACAGCTTAGGGGTAGCTTGGTTACATCCTGCGCTTTGATTAGGATGTACAGTAAAATTCCAGGCTAGCCCATTACAATGATAAGTAACATGGGAGGTGAATGCTAAAAACATGAAAAGACAAATCACTTTGATACAAGTGAGAAAACAGGGAGAAGCCAAGAGTCTTCACATGTCTTTTTAAGCAATCATAGGAGTAAAGCAAGAAGACAGTAGCTTCTTCCATGATGCTGTCCCCTTCTTTCAACACAATACCACATGCATTTCCTATGTTTCCACTCTCTAAGCAGTGTCTCAGTGACCTGCTTGGTACTGGATAGCTTAATTCTCAGATGAATGACTGTTCCATGGATGGTCCTTTCTGGCTCTGACATCTGCAGCTATTGTTGCAGCTGTGACTTTTTGAGTGGATCAGTGACACTGATTTATATTTCTGCCTGCCAAAGGGATTTGGATTTTAAAATCTTTTCAGAGGCATCTCAGCCACAAATGTTGTGTTGACCATTTGTTTTTCTGAGACCAGGTCTACAGTGACCAACTTGCTGCAGAAGTCAGTCACTCTTGGGTAACTGGAGAGCATGAGAGAATATGCAGGCTCACAGTGCTTTCTTTTCACTTTGCATATTGTAAGGCAAACTTTAGGAAAGGTGAAAAGAGTGATGAGAGCTGCTAGGAATTTTTTAATAAAGATTTTTTGGCAAAACACAAGGTTCTGTCAAGAAATATTTTTATTCACAGCATATTATTTTGCTGTAGCTGACAGCATTCCTACTTCCAGAACAGGATTACTAAAGGCGGAGAACTTTTAACTTAAAAAAAAACTTTCCGATGAACTGGAAGTGTGTACATGCATGTATGTGTGCATGAAACTTGCACTTGCCAATCAGATGTAAGGAATGCAGTGCTTATCTATCCTTTTTTTCATTGCGTGAAATCCTTCATAGTGATACTGGTTCTTCTGTAAAGAAATCTGTAGCTCTGAGCAGGGTGCATGGAAGCTCTGAGCAGGGTGCATGAAGAACTACAGGTTTAAGCTTGTAGGATCCTGGTCAATGTTACTTCTAATCAGAAGTATGACTTGAAAGGTAAATTGATTTTTGCAGTGTGACTTTGGCACCCAGTGGCACTGATTACTACTGAGAAAGATGAGATTCATTGAGAGTAGATGAGGTTAGTTGAAAAGTAATGCTTGAGATCCTGTTGAATTTTTGTATGACTTTTGAATTCAGTAGCTTCCATTCATGAAGAAGCACTTTCTCTGAAGTGCAGACAAAGTAGGACCTCACTCTTTCAATCAGAGATGACTTTTTGGAAGGAAAGCATTCACCTGGATTCAGAATGAGGCTGGCTACCAAATTCCTTTCCCTAGGGCTTGGCTTTAACTCCTGAGTGCTCTAGCCCACCTGGAACATGCTTTCTCCCACACCCCCCCCCCCCCCCCGCCCCCCTCCTTTTTTTTTCCTTACTGTGTAAGGAATGTGTCTCAGTCTGAGCTAAATTGGCTACTGCAAGACTTGCATGATAATTACAGAACTAAATTCTCTCCAACATGCATATACTTACAGAAGCTGTTCTGTCTTTGGGGTGAACTGCTCACTTTAAAGGATGTGTATATGTATGGGTGTGGGGGAGAAGAACAGTCAGGCAAAAGATACAATTATTCAACAGAGGCCTTAGTCTTACATTATAAATATGGATCATGACTTAAGGAGCCTGAGGACATATATATTATCTTCTGCTTCAATATCCAGTTTTAATCATAGACTTACCTGAAAGTCCTTGCAAAAGATAAGCACTGACATTTAAACTACTTCTGATGTACACATTTTTCTATGCACAGATAGAGTGGGCTTTCAGGGCAAAAGGGCTGAAGACAGGAGGGTGCTGAATTGAAACAAAGCCAAATCAGCCAGATGGATGAAAATAAAATTGCCCTATTAGAAAATGTCTATGGTTATGGATATAGTTATAGTCAAGGATATGTTCAGTATAAATGCAGAATCTTTCAATTGCAAGGATAACTTCTTGAAGCATGAGCTTAGGTACTGGGGAGTTGGTTGATGCAGATGCTGGTTGCAGCCCTGGCTCTGGCTTTAGGTGGACTATTTAATCTCTTACAGGCCAAATGGGAGCTGGGCAGGATCCTGGCGAGGTTTCCTAAAGATCAAGCATAGTTGTATTTCTGCAGATGCAAGCCATGTGATAGCTGTGTCCAGCCTGCTGTCCTTGTCTTGGCAGAGAAATGCACAAAAGTTCAGTAGGCATGCACCTTATCCTTTATATGCTCGTTGTATTTATAGCTCTGTTAGCCACAGCAATGAAATGTGCGTGCAAAGTGTGTGTAGCAAAGAGGTGTTCAAGGTGGCATCCAGTCCACACTGCTGGAGAGGCAGAACCATGTGACTATTCCACCTATCACATTGAGGAATGGATTACATGGTTAGTCTTTAGGCTGTCCTATACGTAAAAATGAACACTGGGTAAAAATGAACCAACTATCTTGTGGGTTATGTGTCTTTCTTTTAAATTAATCCTTTGTGATAACTGGCTGTGAGCCTTGTTGTGGTAAAATTAAAGTATTATCTTCCCTTGGTAGTTCTGAACTTAATGGTGTCTAAGTTTCTAAACAAAGCTTTTCCTAATGTTAAAGACGTTTCCATGACATAGTGCCTGTGAAATACTAAATGTACTTTGCCCATGATCTTAGGTGATGTCCTGTAGACACTTATTCATAGAGTTCACCCAGCTGCTTGAGTCATCTTACTGTTTAACGCAACCTATGGTGTTGCATTGAAGCAGAACACATAGTTGAGTGGCTGTTTGTGGAATCAGGCAAATGCTTATCATGTTATAGTGAGTACTGGGCTTTTTATTGAGGTAAGACTTTGCATATCCTAGCAGATGGAGTGTAATATGCCCAAATTCTTCTGTTCTAGAAAGAAAGAGCAGAAGGGTGCACTAGCCAGTGGTATTCAGCTAATGAGTAAGCATCTCTTTCTTGTCTCTGGCTGCAGAAAGCCACATGAGAACTAGGGTTAGTAGAGCAGATGAATGCAGATGGTGATGCGTAAGGGAGCAGATAAATTATGGAGCATGAGGCCCAATAAATGAAATGGACTTGTTATGACACTTCGAGAAAAATAGTCTTTGTGGAGAAACATGATGGGTTTTGTTAGCTAATATCACCTGTACCTTTCCCCACACTGAGATGCATCATATGTTATAACATATCACTGTATCTATACTACCTACGGTACTTCATGCAATGGTAATTTCAATGGTAAATCTTACATGTTAAGTGTCTGTTTATAGTTGGGTTACTCTCTGCATTAGTTCATAGCAAACTAAGGGAGTAACTTTTTTCCGAAGTAGCTAACAAAAGCTATGGCATAAATGCTCAGCAATGTTAGTCAGGCAAAAGACTGAAATTATCAAGGAAAAATTAGACATTTCCCTGAGGGTACCAGGCATGCTATTAAAGGATAAAATTTGATGAGACATGACCTTTTTCCCCAGGAAAGTCTAACCTTTTTCTTTCTTCCTACTACTTATGGAGTCAGAAAACAGACATTTGCTAAAGATTGCTTCAGCACTTTAATGCTAGAGGAAGCAATAGAAGGCTGTGTTCACATAGCACAGAACTAGATTCCTGGAGGTGCTTTAAATCCAAGGAATATTGTGCTGGGGCATCCCATTGCTCCTAAACTGCTCACAACCCTGGAGTGATGCAATGAGCATGTTACTAATATTCAGTATCCTGATAAGCAGTATGGGAGTGCAATGTCAGTCCAAGCCTGCTGCCTTCTAGCACTGCCTGCAAACAAAAACCAGGGTACCAATAGACTGGGGCATTTTTGGCTTTATTTCAGTATTCCCTTTTATGCACTGTACTGACTCCTGTAAGCTAGAGAACTGGCATAACCACTGCAGGAAAATATGCAGGCAGATTTCTCATCCTACAGAAAGAATCTATAGTTCCAGCAGCAGGGAGTTTTGGAAGTTGTCCTGCATATGTTTGGTTTACTTGTGCTCTTTCTACTTCTATACTTTAATATATCTAAATTGGTTTGCCTGTTTTAAAGGCCCCTAAAGGGAACACAAAAGCCAATGTTATAGGAGCAAGTGATAAAAGCTTCATCTACTTGAGGGTAGAGTCATAGAATCACTTAGGGTGGGAAAGACCCCTAAGATCAAGTCCAACTATTAACCTAAGACTGTCAACTCTACCTCTAAATCATGTTCCTAAGCACCACATCTGCATGTCTTTTGAATACCTCCAGGGATAATAGTAACACTCAAAACAAAACAACAACAAAAACTCTTCCTGTCCCATAAAGCAGATGCTGAACCTGTAATTAAAATTCAGAATAGTTTTCCCCTTCTGTGGACAAAAGCCCCACTTCCTCAGCACAGTTTCCTTTACAAACTGCAAGTCTGTCATGTGCCTCAACAGTTAAGGATGAATTAGGAGGCAGCTCTTATATGAGCTTTTTTTTCTTGACTTTCCTGAGCATCTTTAGATCAGAGGTTAAAAAGAGACATATTATGGTAAAATACAGAACCACCAAGAAAGTACCTCTTTTTTTTTTTTTTTTTTTCATGTGGCAGAGCCTCTATCAATACCAATAAATACGTGTCTGAGCCTACTTTTTCTAAGTGAGAGGTGAAGAGGACAGTGATGGCCAGCTGTTGGAAAAGGAGTGGAATATCTGAGGTAAAATCTCAGTTCTACTGGCCTATGCCTCACTGTGGCTCAGCAACTGGTTCTGGGAGTTCATAAAATGGGAAGGAAGAGTCTCCTTTTTGTGCCCTTTGGCACGTACAGATAAGAAGTGCTTCATAACAAGAAAATAGATGTTGCTTGAAGTTTGGTTAGATGCCAACTGAACTACTAATGCAAACGCTCTGGCTTTTTCCTACAGACAAGTTGACACCTGGATGCATGTTTAGTATTACAGGTATGCCCTTAATTGAGGGTTAGGAAGCTCCTAGACAGAGGAGGTGGTAACTATCTAGTTATCTAGTCAATGAGGTCAATGAGGTGATTGACACCTTGGCTCAAAGGAAGATGAAAGTTATTGCACAGCTGCCAAGGAGAGTGCAAAAAACTTAATGGCTGTTTTGGAAGGTTTCTCTTTGAGCCTGTAGAGCTCATTAAGTTGGTCTGACTGGATAATATGCACAAAAAGCATTGGTAACAAAGCAGATTGCATGCCTGAACTTGCTGACTTCTTTTGCTGTGGCCAGATGCTAGGCTGAGGAAGTAAGTCAACATTACACCAAAAGTGGTCATCCCCTGTTGTTTTCTGAAACTGCTATTGTCAGATGTTATCAAAAATAGCAGCACCAGTCTGATAGGAAAATGAGCTTGCTTTTTTTGCTGTGATTTGTTATGCTAATGCCAGTGATATTTTGTTGCTACTACAGGACTGCTGTTATTAATAGCCATGCTACTTTCTGCATAGTTTTGTGTTTGTATAGCACCACGGAGGTGTCTGTTGAGCACAGAGCAGCTCAGGGGCTCTGAAGTCATGAGGATTTTTTTTTTTTTTACCTGCTGCTTCTAGTTCTGCTTCTAGATCTCTGTCCCTGTTTCTGTAGTGTTCATACTGACTCTTGCTAGGAGAGCATAACAGAAAACTGTGTTTAACTGCAAAACCCTGACCTTTTGGGAAGGTATTGAAGTGGACCTATGCTGTTGGCTCTTGCATTGTGCTCCTTCACAGGTGGGCCTGTGCCCAGTGCACTTGTGGAGCTGTTTGCCCCCTCTGTAAGCCATATCTACCCTGTGCAGTGGCTTTGCTTGATCTTTATCCTCACCAACTCTATCTGGCACATTGGGCCGGGTGTAGAAGGCATGAATTACCTGGGATCAAAGGAGACTTGTCTTCCTTTTCAGCCTAGTGTGTTGGCACCTTGCTGTTGAATGTACACCCATCTTATCACCTGGGATGTTGCATGCTGGGAGAAGAGAGGAGATCTGCTGGAAGCTAAAGGAAGAATATTTAATTAAAAAGTTGTTAGTAAAAATTAATCAGATGAACAAATAAAATCTAAAGTTATCAGATATAAATAATAATTTAAAGCAAGTCAGTCAAACATCTGTCTCCTAGTACTATTACCTGGACATTACCTGGAGAATAATGAGCCATGAATGGACTCCTGAACACAACTGCGATGAATGTGATCTCCTCAGCTTCCCTGAGAACAGAGTCTGACTACACCACTGCACGTATCAGTGCAACTTCAGTTAAGATGGTTCTTTATTCATTGGATGAATGAGTAAAAGTTATGTGGGGATTGATTGTTCCACTTCAGATGTGTGCCAGCTCTTTGAGACAAGGCTGTTTGTGATCACACATGTGGAACTATTCTGTTTCTATTAAGACTTGATGCACAGGCTTTTGAAATCCTTCTGGACTTACATTAATGCAATCCTGCCATAGCAGAAACCTCATGTTGAGGGGAAAAAACCTGCCTGCTGCAGTTGAGGATGGGTAGGAGAGAATGATGGTGAAATACTACTCTCCTAGGCTTCTGTAGCTCCCGTTACTAACAGTCATTGCCAGTTAAACCACTCGCTCCACTGTAATGAACCTGAACTACCAGGTAGCTGACCTGGTTCAAGTCCAATGATACTGGAAATGCTAGTGGAGAAGAGCCTCCTCTGTAGTCATTACACCTTTTCTTAAGTCCTGAGGGGTTGTATGTCTGGTCACTTTCTGGGGATTTTATGTATCATTCCTTGGCTTTGAGAGGAACAAAAAATGAAGTGATATTCTGCTTGTTTGTGTGTGCATTATATATATGTGTGTATTGTGATAGTATGGCTTCCTTGAGTATGTGGCTTTTAAGATTGCAGTGCACATATGTTCTCCTCCCTGACACACTACTGAAATTCAATGAAATACAAAAGAGCTGAACACTTCAAAGGTAGCTGTGTTGCTTTTCCCCTTATGTTGAAGCTTTCTCATTCCTGTCCTGTGGTTTTCATAGATTCTCTACTTGGCTTTCAGGTCTGTACTGGATCATGCTGATGAAACTAATGCAAGAATTTGGCTGCTTAAGTGACTGTTGTGCCTATATTTAGAAAATGCTTTTAATGACTTCTGTGCCCCCACTGAATCCTGTTTTTCATTAATGATGCTTATTTATGAGTAAATATTAATGAACACCAAGAATTGACATTTATACCACAATTAAAATAATTGCTTAATTAGAGAAGGATAACTTAATGCTTGCTACTAACATCTGTAACCATGTAATGCAAAATAAGATTTGTTTGTATCTCATTAGTATAAACCTCGGCCAAAGCTCTGATACCTGTTGGGTATCAGTTTCTCTAAATTGCATTTCAGTAAACTGAAGGTCAAAGAAAGTTTGTGAACCACATACCAAACTTACAAGTGCTTGACTTGGCCACAGTTCTATATTGCAACCAAGAAAAACTTTCCAGCTGCTGCAAACTTTTATTTTGTTTTTGAATTAGAATATAATAACAAATTAGCTGAGTGGTGGTCATAACTAAGACTTTTGAAAGTCTTTATAAAGCCAGATATAGTCGTGTTTCGACCTCTTGCAATTACCTTTGATTACCAGGACTAATTTGCAGAAATTCAAGTGGGTACAATATTCTTCTACATAGCCCATTCTTAGTGGACCTTCAAAGAACTCCTTCATCATGCTGCTTGGTTTGTGCTTGCCTGAGGAAATACCAAAAATATCAAAATAGTAGCTTATCACTGTTCTTCTACCTGATTCTTCATGTGGCTCGTATGCATCTATGACTGCCTTTGCTTATTGCATTCTCAGTAATCTTTTAGTTTGCTTTGTAATGTGAATGTCATGTCTTGGCAACTCTTTCTCCCAGCTCTAAACAAGCAGAACAATGTCTGCTATTCTGCTATGGTATCTACTTTCAGTTTTGTAATTCCTTGATTTACAGCTTAAAAAATAGTTTTCTCTCCTCACTGTCTTGAGCTAAACTAAATGCAACTTAAGTTGTTCTGAAAGGGCATTGTATTTATTTATTTATTTATTTATTTTAATTGGTTGCTTTGAAAACTGCACTTTTTGAGCATGAAAAACTAAGGAAGAAGAGAATCCTCTTATAGATAGTATGCTTTTATGAGATTATCTGATACTTAAACAGTAGAATTAAAATCAGGGAGCAATGCAATATGGTGCTTTATTTAAAAACAAACCAAAAACACTTCAAGTAAAGAATGTAAAGAAAATACAGCAGAAAGAGCTTGGGTCCTTATTGGCAAGAATCAGCCCACATGTACTGAAAGCAAGGCATTGTCTTCCATGCAGGGGAAAAACAGGATCTGTAATATATAGTCAATATCCCCATTTAGCGTTTCTGAGCTTCTACGAAAGATGTGACTGTAAAACACATGGGATTTGCTGGACCAGCTAACTCCAAAAGCTAACCAGAGTGAATGGCCTTTGTCTTCAAATAGCCTCAGTGGTCAGAAGCTCCTTCGCTCAAAGGTTCACTTGAAACACCATACTTTGAGTTTACAATGCTTTCATTGCCTGCATATTTATGAGAAGTGGATTAAACTAAAATCCTTCCCAAGCATGTGTTGTTGCTTGGCAGTCTGCTGAGTAATGCTCTTTGCATGTGTTTTTATTTTGTGGGACAGCTTTTTCCCCACAGGTTTATACACTGACAGATTAAATTGTGAGACAGCTGGTCTGATTATAGATCAATGCTTTTAGTTAATCTGAAGGAGAAGTTGTACTTCCAGTTACAGAATTACATATGGTTTGGTTGGGGGTGGGAAAGAATGGAGTTTTATGTAACCCTGGCTGGCTAATATTTAACAATGCTTACTTACTGCAGAGTGCCTGGAGGCATGGCTGTTTCTGCATTATGTGTCTTGGAGTTGTTTCCTTTGGAGAGGGGAGAAAGAAAAGCCATGAAGGTATATTCTAGAGCAGCATGCCTCAAACAGATGACTATGGTTTAAACTGGAGAGCAGCAAGATTAAGATGCTGATATTTGTCAGGAAGGAAACAGTCTAATTTACCCCCAAATAGCCTGTATTCTAGGATTAAATCATTGTCCTCCTCCATCCCACCCCCCACTCCCCCAGCCCAGTGAAAGTACTTTCAGATTTCTTTTATATTCCTTTTCATTAGCAGGCAGATCGACCATTCAAAAATTCAGTTTCTTCTTCCTTCCACACATCTAAGTTTAGTATTTTCTCAAGTTTTTCTCCACTACATTTTTTTTGGCAATGGAGGAAAATAGTTTTGTAAGGTAGGGGGAGAAAGAACAAAAACAGTTGCTTTTTCTGTTTTGAGTTGTTAATATTTCAAGGCTTTATATGAAATTTTATGAAGAACTTTTCATGCAGTTCTTTGCTTTGGTTTTAAATGTTCTCTATTAATAAAAATGGTACTTTGCAAATTTGTAACAGAAATCTTGTGGTGGCTTTTGTAAAGCAACTCACAGTTTACAGCCTCTGTGAAATAGATGCCAAGTGGGGAATTTCTTTCCTTGTTTATTGAGCTCCAGGTCTCTTCTATTTGTCACATGATGAAGAAAATAAGGAGTAATTTCAGTATAGGTTAATCTCTCATATGTCACTCTCAGATGAGCATGGTTTGCTTTAAAAGAAAGGATGTCATTCTTATAGTGCATTTTTATTTTTTGGGTTCTTTCTGGCTACCCAGGGCTCTCTTGCTCCTTGTTGAAAATTGGAGCAATTAAGCTAAGATTATTTGTGATGGTGTATCAGCGCACAGACATCAATGTCCTCTTTTGCTTGGGAAATCTAACTCCCACCCTGCACGAGACTGGCAGGTGGGCTTCTGTCCTAGATGTAAAATCTCAGGCTCCTGCAGCTCAGGTAAGGAAGACTTTTTAACATGAAAGATGCTTGTTCTTGGAAAGTGTCTGTTCTCTCCAGCAGCCACAAAATGCAGCGTGGTCCTGTGTGCAGATTATCTGACAGCTGCAAAACACAAGAGATGTTGGTGTGTTCCCCATTGTTCTTTGACAGAACAAAGCTGGGACTCTCCCAGTGCCCATCACAGCTGCAGATCCACCAGTGCTGGTCACAGACCACAGAAGAGTGTCACCCAGTGTGGGTGCAAAGCTGAGCTCTACATGGCAGAAGGTCAGTCACAAGGCCATTTATGACTTCCTTTTGGAGCTGCAAAATTCCTTTATTTATTTATTTATTTTTTTTTTTAAATGTATTATCCCAAGAAGGAGCTTTCCAGAATGAGGAGACAGTATTAAGACTGGCAGGTTTAAGGAGAAAATTTCTAATTCATGACCTTTTTTACTGGCATAGTGAAATCAGATTTTTACAGCAGTCACTTTAGATATAAATTATGCATTGTTATTAAACAGTAATCAAATGATTCAAATGCAATTTAATTTTTAATTAAATAATTTATGTGTGCTTTAAATGTACTACTTTAATAAAATGCTACTTTCTACTGCTCTTTTATCAAGAACTTTATTAACAATGTTGAATATTTTATAGTGCCAGGGGCATCATATCTCCTCAGATATTGCCAATCTGATAAGGAAGTCTTAAATGTAATTTCTTCACATGGTGGACAGAAAAGTATCTGACAATTTGTTAAATGGGAACATATTGCTTTAGAAAAAGAAAATTAATAAAATAATATTAGCATTAGAAAATATAGCTGCATTTTATCAAATAGCAGCCAAGGAATTATCTGAATTATCTGTATTACATGGACTATTTGCATTTAATTCAAATACTTAATCTTCTTTCCTTACTGGTAGTTTTGGTTCTGAACTGTGAACTGTACTCTGGTGCGTGAGTGAGCATAACATCACTGGAGTCCAGTGCAACTGATATTCTTCCAGTTTGTTCTGTAGTAGTAGTGGGTTTTAGTTTAGCTGATGAACCAATGGAGATGTGTGGCTTATGAATGTCACCCTAGGCTAAATCCTGTATTGTGCTCCATACCTTATACATGCAGAAAGACTGGCCTTGTGGTAGAGATACATGTGAAGTCTGGACCAGCTGTGACCAGTTTCTGAAACCCCCTGGAGGAGTGGTGGTGCTGGCTGGCACTGCCTTGTAGAGGAAGGGGTACACTTCCTTAAGTTTGGAGGAATTAGTGCAGGTGGGTTCTCATTAGCTTTCTGGGGCAAATACCCCCCTTGTGGAAGGGGCAGCAGCAAGGTGAGAAATTCCCATTTGGTGTGTGCATTGTTTTGGGGCTGGACAGCCCCTGCAAGCAGTGGCACGCTGGGGCCAGTGTTGTGCAGCATGGCCAAGCAAGGGCCCTGTGCTCAGCATGGGTTATTCTTGTGGGCTCCTCTTGATCTTCTAGTCCACTACAGCCACCAGGTAATGAAACAGCACTTCAGTTGTACCAGGAGAGCAGCCTGAATATGAAGCTGGGAATAGGGAGAAAATTTTGCTTATGTTGCAGCAAAAGCTTTGCTGCCACAACACTTCTGAGGTACCATTGGGAAGGTGGGAAGATCTCTGATTTCTGGGTGTATGCCCCAGTGTTTTTCTTTCAGAGGACAAGAGTTTTGAAAAATGCAAAGAGATTGCATGATCTATGATCCTCTAGTCCTAAAATTCAAATCCATGATTGATATCTTATGTGGTGATTTCTATGGGAGGGTTAACTATTTGCAATGGGCTGTTGCATTGTTACTCTGTAAATACTGTTATTAGGTCCTAGGCTGAGTAGTATGAGGACCTAAGCTTTCTAGGCTGAGAGGGAAAAATTGTTTAAAAAGCCAAAATGTTTTATTTAGAAGTTTTTGGAACTTTCTATTCGCATACAGACTGTCTTTGTACAAATTCGGGCAAAATCATTTGGAGAACACAAGTTATATGCAACTTTGGGTTTTGGACTGAAAATATCTTCAATCTATGATAGGCTTCCTGTTCAATTCTGCCATTGAGCCACTCTTTCTTTGTATCCTTTCCTTTGCATATCTCTACTCTAAATTAGCTTCTCCCTTGATGCAAGGTGGCCATAAAGCTGACTGGGATTATTTCTTGATGCTCATTATAACTCAGTAGGACAGACTCATTTATACGCTTTTATCTGTTTTACGCCGTTTAGATGATGCAGACCAGCCAGTGCATTCCAGTTGCTCTGGTCCATGCAACTGGCTTGAATAGCAAGTTAGACGTCAATGAGGAGCTGCATCTAGGCTGCTTGTCTTACCTACCCCGTCCCTTTCTCCCCCCCCCCCCCCAAAAAAAAAAAAAAAAAAAAAAGACAAACTATAGAGATCTCAAAACAACAACACTCCAAGGATGTGCAGAAAGCAAAATCCTCAATGGTAATGTTTATCTTGAGAGAGAAGCAGTGTTCTCCTTGCCACTTGCCAAAAGGCAGTGTTTCAGGGGATGTGATAGATTAAACCTAGGAGATTTGATTTTACTTTCCATGTAAGAGGCATCTGTTGCCTGGGGAATGTGTTTTTACATTCTTCCTCCTTGGGTGGTTGTTCATTTTGCTATGGGTTTTTTAAGAAATTCAGAGACAAAACTGTAGTGATAATCACTCATGCTCTTAGTAACAGTGTAACGTGCATTTTGTTAGCAAAGCTAGAGCAGTAGCAACCATGGTAAAACTCAGTATTATGCCTGAGTTAGCTTAAGCATAATTAAAGTGTCTGAGTTTATTTAAGGTGTCTCTTCACCTACCTTCGCCTGTCTTAGAGCTTTCCTCCCTGGAGGCATCACTGCAGAAGGCTCCTGACTAAAAGAAGAACTGGCATTGACTTCAGCATTGCTCAGCACAGGCCTGGCCTTACAGTTCCAGTGATACTGCTGTTGTGGCCAATTTCTGGGAAATGTTTGTATAGATGATAACATTGGCAAAGAAAGTCCTCATTTTTCATGGGTTGATGCAGTCACGAGAAGTTAGTTTTTCTTCTCTGTGCTTGCAAGTCTTGCTTAGAAGTGCCCAGAGGAGATGAAGGCTCATGGCAGATGTAGTGTGTGTACTGGTAATCCTTGTCCTCATACAGTGAGTTCTCCTATGGACTCCTATTTAAGGCCATTATCTCTAATACAATCCATTCCTTGAGCTACAAAAATTGAAATGCTGGTGGAGTTCATGGAACTACACCAGAAGCACATTTTGTAGCAGTCAGCAGTTCTTTTTTAAAGACATGACTTTATTTAATAACACTCAGCTTAAATAGCAGCAACATGGCCATTGCCAGACTGTTTTGTAGTTGCTCTTATACAGTAGCTCTGTGTGTTCATGAAGTAGATTGTTCCCAGAGAGTGTCCGGCCTCTTTATGTAGCCCAGTGATCCATGTTACCATATTATCTGAGCCCTACACAGCTCTGAATGCTTATCACCACAGTGTCCCTCTGGAGCAGGAAGTACAGTTGTTCTTACTATATAGATGAGGTTGACACCTGGCTGTGCTGTGTAATGAAGATGTGATGTGCTCGGTGTTAATTGCACCATGATAATGAAGGTAAGAATAGCTGTTGCTGGCAAGCAGTGCACAGGTCCTGTGTGGACCCTGGGAGGATGGTGTGTGTTGGCAGCCATGCCAGCTGTGTAGTTCAGTCCGTGCCAGCTGCCCGCACTACTACAGTTATGCTGGGGAGTTGGAGTACGCAGGGAATGACCTAGGCTGTCATTCTGCTGTTCAGATACAGCCAAGGTGATGTGCCCAAGGTCACGAAGAGAGCAAGTGCTAGAGAAGTGAATTGGGTTGGGGAATTGGGAATAATGCTACTATGCCTGATCTGCTCAGAAAAGCACCACTTTCTCTCTGATGTGGGAATTATTACATGTTTTGCTAGCATCAGAAGCTGAACTTGTAGGAAACCCTTGTGGAGGGAGTAAATTACTGAAGCCTGGTGTCACAGCTGTGGTGTGGGCAAGTACAAACTTGTATTGACGGCTGTGTTTCATACTTGCTAATGCTTGTGTCAAAACAGTGCTGTATCAGTAAAGTCATAAGCAGTTACGCTGAATGGAGAGTTTAATCCCATGTGCAGTTCATGTACAGCCAGATGGTCAGGGGGTCACTGCTCAGGAACACTGTAGCTCACTGGGGAGGAGCGCTCACTTGTTGGTGTGTGGTGGGGTACACGTGCAGATGGCTGCTGGATGAGGCCCTCGCCTCCTTGGAGGGAGGGAAGCGATGACAGCAGAAACCGATGTGCAACAATTTCCAGAACGGTGGTGAGGTAATTCATAGTGAATGAGCTTTTTAAAATCAAGCACAGGCAGTGTAAAAGGTGCTTTACAAAATGCCATCCTGTTTGTAAGTGTGCAGGCATTAGACCCCCCAGAAATACAGATGAATATAGCCATTGGGCTAATTTTCAAGGCTTTCACTGTGGTAGTTGGAGTAAGTGATTATCCTGTCTCCTTTACTGCAGAGCACTTCTATCTAGAATGCAGGACATGTGATTTTTCCTGTTCATGGAGCACAAAACAGACACCTCGCTTGGAGTAAAGTGTTTAGTCTGGTGAAAATTGCTCTTTGTGTGCATGCATGTGATTTATTTATAATAGAGAATTCCTGCTATCCAGATGATGTCTCCCAGCTTCCTTTCAGCCAGAGCCAGGGCAGTCTTTGTCAGTTTTGTAAGGCCTAGTAAGTGTGGCACATAAGCGGCAGCCTTTAATTTTCATCCCTGTTGGAAAATAAGATGAGTTATTCCACTTACCCCATGAAATAACAGGGCTGTGTTTGGAAAGGCTGCTGCCCAGCTGGGAGGACAAAGGACTGCACACCCCGCAAAGGTGGCAGCTTTAGAGAAATAATGGTGATTGAGCAGAACCATTTACAAAAGGCACATGGCTGGGCAGGTCCCAGAAAGGAGGGAGCTGCACTTTGAGATTAGCTTCCCCCCTTTTGTGCTGTTCTGGCCTTGTCCTCATCTTCACAGGCATAATGGGCAAGAGTTGCAGGAGGTCCTCCAGAAAACAGGCACTTATTTCCCTAGCTACAAGAGGTGGCTGTGCAGGGCTGTAGGCCTGCATTGGTGTTTCCTGAGTGGGTTTGGTTTATAGCTTATCTGCTATATTTGAAGAATATGCTTAATGAAAGTTTGCATTTCTACCGATAGAGTAGAACCATAATCCTGACTTTAAAGACCCTCTGAAGATTAAGACTGAAACTGAGATGCTAAATTAAAATTGTAGTACCATTTTCGCATTCCCTCAGGGATGACATAACTATAATATTGTAGCTTTTTTTTTTTTTTAAAAAAAAAAAAGCCTGCCAAATTTATCTTAAATTTGAGTTGAAGACTATTCCCTTGACATATTAGAACATGTGATGTCTTTTGCATCTCAGTTAAAGTGAATAGAAATGGTAGCATTTTACTCCCCAGTTTTTTCATTCTGTCCGTAGTAATACAAGTGATAGACCAAATGCAAGAAATGTCTTGGACTGGGTCAAATGACTGGCTCAAAAATGATTCATAACAGTATAAAATGTCTCATAACTGTATACAGCCTTAGATATATATCTGTATTCAATAACAAGGAAGCAAAATAATGAACTTTTTTTAAAAGTGTTTACCCAGTATAGTTTGCAAAGAACTGTAAAGAGAAAGACCTGCATTACTCTACTAATGGGAAGACTGAGCCGAGAAGAGGTTAAAGAGAGGGATTTGGACTAATGCTCTTAGTAGCACCTTCAGCTGTCAACCATGTTTTCCTTGTTTTTAAACTGAGTTTATTATCATTGCCCAGAAAAAGTATACAGAAAATCATTGTACTGTAGCAAATATGACATTACCTTCCCTTCAAGTTTCAATAGGCTATTTGTGTATGTGTAGAATTGGTTAGAAAGAAGGAAGATTGTTGGACTTTGCATTTAAAGAAAAGTCTGATGTGCAGAGAACAACTTATGTCTCTGTATAATTATGACAAGGGAAAGCAAATGCTCACCAAATGGCTCTGAAGTATGTCCCTTTCTCTGCTCTCCTGAGCTGCATCAAGCTGTTGTTTAGACTTTACTAAAGTGGAGAATGTGGGAATGTGTTACAGCTACAATTATTAAAAAGTCGAAAAGTCTATTTCATGTGAAATCTTAAACTCTGCTGTGGTTACCTCAGTTGAGGGGGCTCGCTTTCTTTATCCTCTCCTCCCTCCCACTTCAAAGTCAGGAGGGGAGGTTTTGTGCAAGAAGGGAGGAGAAGAAAAGGATAATATTTAACTATAACATGCCTCTGGCAAATCATGTACTATTTAAAACATCAGTGCATCCAAACAGCCAAGCCAGGCCATGCAATCTGAAAGCAGATCCGGCTCTGCAGCTTCCATCAAACCCCAGAACCCCCCGAATATCTCTGCCTCCCCCTCCCTCATCTCTGGAGGCTAGACAGTCTAGTCTCCATCACCTCTGCACAGCCATACTCCCTGATGTGCATATGAAACACCTGCGTTTCCATGCAGTATGCTGGTGGTAGACTCCATGGTGCTGCAATTTAAACCATGTCTTTGCTGTAGCTTCCTTGTTTTCTGCTTTCTCCTGCTATTGTTACTTGCTACCTGCAGCTGTCTTGACTCCTTTTCCCCTTCCATTCTTTTCCACTTCTTTCAAGCAAAAGCTGTTTCCGTGTTCCTCCTGTTTCCTTAAACTCCTTCTTTATGCATTATTTCACAAACAAATCATGAAAAAAAGACCTGCATTGATAAGCATGTGTTCTCTGCACTGTTTTCCCCTTAGGAGGAGTAAGGTAAAGGACAGTTCTTACTCTGTTCCCCTAAAGCTGATATTGAGAGGTCTCATCCTTTCTTCCTGTGTGTCCTTGCAGTAAATTTTAATTAATACTGGGAGATTGTAATGAATACTGAGAGACTGGTGTGACTTTGGCTTTCCAGCCCTGTCCTGGGGTCTTCCCCAGCACTGCGGGCCTCGTTCATCTTCACTTGGCAGCTTGGTGGGAAGCAGCACCTTCCTGTGGAGTCCTGTGCCACCCAGCCCAAGGAGGCAATGCCATGTCCTCCCTGCAGTCCTGAGATTGATCTCTTCCTGTGCAGATAGAAAAGCAGTGACGGTAATGGACTTTTCCCCAGAGACATTTGTTTTATATGAAATTATAATTAGAAGCACTAATATATTTACTGTCTGATAAAATCAAAAGGTTTTTCCATACATTTTCTCTCCTTTGTCAGTCTCTGCATTGTTGAAACTGTGAAATTCATGCTCTGTATCTCTTGTTATACTAACTACCCTTTAAAATGCAGCTTAATCTGTTACTGTTGTCCATAAATAGTTACCCTTTTTGTGCATAGTCCTACAGAGCTCCAAGGGAACTTCTAACAGGAGCATCCCTACTGGCTGGGGACTAAAAGGGTGCCCACTTGGTGCTTAAGGAAAAAACTTGCTGGTGGCTATCATGCATGGGCACAGCTGGTGTCTTGTACATCCTCACTGGCCTGGCCTTGCACATCATGCAGTTCATGCAGCTCATGCAGCTTTGCCCCCTCAGCGTTCTCAGTAAGAACTGACTTACGTGAATAAGGTATTGGGCTAACAGTCAGTTTCTGCATTGAATTCTTCCTCTGAGTCCAGCCTCAGACCTTGAACCTGCCAGAGCATGTGGCTGCCTTTCACCCAGGCCAGCATGCCCTAGCACTGCATGGTTGGCAATAGTCTCACTGTTATTACCTGCTTCACAGCAGGAGGTTACTGAATCTCTTGTGGAAAACTACTAGATGTCTTGTACGCTGGGGGCATGGGGCTTTTTTTTTTTTTTTGAACAGATATAAATCTTTGTTCCACTAGCAAGTGCATTTACTTGGGACGTGAAGTCTCCAATGGTCTCACTTTCTTTTTTTCATCAACTCAGAGGGAAAAAGTAAAGCTTTGGGAAGTAGGTATTATGACCTGACCTGGAACGGGACATTTTTCTGCAACTAAGGCTTTCACTACAAATATGTTTATGAGGATATCCTAATTAGATATTGGCATGTATCATCCAGGCCTCACCATTTCTTCTCAGAGAACTTTGATTTGGCCGGAGCATGTACCAAACACCATGAGCCAGAAAAGCCTGCAAGAGTTGCTTCTAACAACCTCCCTCGGCTTTTGGCATCCCTACTTGATCCTGTTTGCATCTTTAATATGTGTAGATATATGCTCATGTACTAGAGGTATGACTAGGCATGCAAAGCATCCATTATAAGCAGTTCCTGATTTATTTATTTTTTCTGTTCATGCTAATCTCTCAGAGCATACAGTTTGCTAGTTAAGCTATCGTAGTTCCTATTGCCAGGAACTTTCTCCTTTTATCCTCTGTTTACATAAACTCAGTGATTGCCCACATCTTTGTTTATGTTTCTAATTAAATAAGCTCTCTTTTTTTGGAGTAATATCTATTCTACTGGGCCTGATCTTCGGATATGCCAGGAAGTCTATAATCTTACACATGGTTTACCAAAACTTGAGAGCAATTATTCTCTTGAAAAAGCTATTCAGAGTATCAGGGCAACTGGACTGTTAAAAATAGTCCTATAGATGGGCCTTTTAGATGATCCTTGACTGGATCCGTAGCTTAGCCTTGTGCTAAATGTCATGCTAAATGAATCCTGTATTGCTTCTTGACTTGGCTTTTCTAAAGAGCTTAGCAATGGGCTAGCACTGCTATATTTCTTCCCCCAAATATATGCACAAGATTCACCTTCTGTTTGTTCCAGAAAGGTAGCTCTGCTGAGTTGTGTAACTTAACCGCTGTTATTTAGAAGCTGAAATGCTTTGTGCTACATATAGGCTCTAAGAGAACATCCAATTTACCAGGTTAAGTGTTCAAAACTGCCATTCCCTACTTTTTTAGTTAATTCAGCTGCTTTTATACCTATGTTATAATAACTTCTTTATGACTGGATCTCAATGATTCATTAAAGCCTTTTCACTGCATATAATTATTTCATGATTTGTCTTCTCTCAGTGTAAGACTGTGCACTTACATGCTATGAAGTGATGCAGTGGGCAGGTGAAGCATAAGATATCTCTAAGCCTGACGGTTGGCTATGCGCTGAGGTGCACACGTGCTCAGGTAGTGCAGGGAGAGCGTTCCCTACCCAACTGTACCCTACCCCCACTACAAATTTCTGTGCCTAGCTAGCTTTGGTCATTGCAGCATGCCTAAAGTCAGTAGTCAGTAAGTGTTAATACTATTACAATGCTGTAGGTTTTGAAAGCATTTCAAGCAAAATGGCCTCACTCAGTTCTGTATTTTTCAATTCTGTTGGCAATTTTAAAAAATGTCTACTATACCTCAAGGACCTCAAAGTGAGCATTAAAGGTTCCCAATGTCAAGCACTCCAGATATATGAAATAGCAGAAGGAGGGCTGCCTGCATGTCCTAGCCTTTTCAGGCTGCATTCTATTTCCAGAGTGAGTCAGATCATATCCAGATATCCATAGGTCTGCTCATAGCCACTGATCTGTGACTGGAGTAGGGTTTAATAACTCCTTTTTCTTCTTTTCCACTTGTTCATCCTCTTCCTACTTCCTGTAGGAAGTGAAAAAATATTTCTAGGGGCTCAGAGCCATGGACAAACTTAATCCAATAACTGTGGTAATTTATGAGTTGACTGATAGCAGAAGATGTAATTACTTGTTTTCAGCTTAAACTCTCTCACTGATCAAATATGATTATATGTGAAGTTAGGATCTGATTCATTGAACAATAACATAACACAACGCACCAACATGATGGTGCTATGGTCCTTACTCGCAAAATCAGGAATTAGATCAGTTCTTTTGTCTTGTTTATCAAAAGCCTTAATCATATAACCAGTTGCATACACTTTAAAGTTTCCAGGCAAAATAAATCCATGTTTGAGGACTAGTGCAACCTGAAAGGAGATTTTAATAGTTTTCAGTCCCTACAGCTGTCTCTTTGCATCCCAGGCTACACTTCTATTTCAGTCATTTTTGTACTTCTGTTTGGTTTTAGCCCAACCTCTTCTCAACCTAAGCTGTCCTCAAAGACCTTTGTACCATGCTTTCAAACATAGGAGAGGTTGTAAGTTAATTCATAGGCTTATTTTAACAGTGGGTTCTGGTCTAGGTACTCCTGTAGACTGTCCTTAACAAAAGTAGGTAACAGTCCAGGTTACAGGATTCCTATGTGTTGATGTACCATTGCTGAACTATCCAACCTGTGCACCACTACTGCTTACCTGCAATCACCGTCTTGATACCAAACCTGCTCAGTCACTTGTATGCAGTACACGTTGGTGCATGTGTGTATATGTACGTGTATGTTTTCATTTCAGGTGGATGTCTGTTTTTATCAATATTTGGTTCACACAATCAAAACTAGTCTAGAAAATGCAGTGCCACAAGAAACTAGCAAGAGGAAATTGGCTAAGACTCTACTTTATTTTTTAATGTAAATACAATAAAACCCACAATAGTAGGAGAAGTGACACTAATTTGCCTTTTTAAGATCTGTCTTAAGAAAGCTGGTGTGAGGAAGTCTAACTAAAAGCTGTCTGGGGCATAAGCACTTTTTTTTTTTTTTAAAAAAAAAAAAAAAAAAAGAAAAAAGAAAAAAGAAAAAAGAAAAAAAAAAGCGGGGGTGGGGAGGGCAAGAAGATGACCCATTTCTCCTGTGGTTAGTCAGGTTGAGGTATCTGCTTTCAGCCTCAGAGCTGAAGCCAATACCCAGAGACTCTCCTTCACAACTCTTGGTAGTGTTACTGTGTCCTGCGCAGATCAGGCACCTCTGATTCTGTGTCTGGCTGGATTGCAAAATACCTCCTGGGCTGGAAAGTATAAATTTATGCTACCTCCACTCAAATACATGTTCCTGTGGAAGAACAAGTAGTTGGATTTTGACAACTAGCTCTGTGGTTGGGCTGATTTGCCTGCTTTCCCTCTTTCCCTTTACCCTCATGGAGAGGTTTTGTGCAAGTTTGCATTTACAGTAACTTTTTTTGTTTACTATCAAACTGCATCCCTCCTGTGCTTTTAATGTGCTAGTCTGGATAATATTTAATTTTCTAATGAATTGCATGGGTTGTGCAATACATTGGTGTGCAAGTTACTCAGAAAGAATGAAGTTCCAAGCTGCTGTATTTGAGGGAGTTAATGTGGTGTCAAATGTTGTCTTAATCCAAATAAAAACTTATCACCCAAAGACTTGTATGTAGATTGTTGTAGTGTGCAATTCCCTCATCCAGGGAAATGATGGCCAACAACTGGCCTAGCAATGATGGTTGTATCAGTCTTTTATCCTCTGGTTTTCTGCTCTCAGACATGTTGTGGTGAGCATGCTTCCAGGTGCTCCTAAACCAGCAGTGTCTCAGTTCTGCTTCTGATTTAAAAAGAAGAAAATAAATCCACCTTCTTCTTTCTAGATACCATGCAAAGAAAACCCCAGCACGATAATATTGATGCTGTTGTCAGCGTGGCACATAAAGATGTTGTACAGGCTGCTATCTGCTTTCCTGCTGCATATCTCACCACCGTTTGCTGCAGGTCGAGGTGACAGTAAATCTCCTTTTGCCATGTGGTGCTTCTGGGCAGAGATTAATGAGAAGCTGGAGTTGGAACCACATGGTCAAGATGGGTCTGGATACGAGGACAGGGAGGTTAACTGGGGTCTGAGGAACAAGTTTGTGTGTGATTCAGGCTGCCAGCTCGTCCTCATAAATAACAAATTTGAACTAGGTTTGTTCCAGAAGATGTGTCATTCTGTCTGAAGCTTTATTAAGGGCATGGTTATGAGTGCACTGAGTGTTGGGAGATGGTTACACTAACCATTGTGGTAGAGGGCAAACTGTGCTTCCAAGGATGACTTCAGGCATCAATAGCCTTCAGTATCAAAGTACCCTGGAAGGAGGTAAAGTCTTTTCTTGTCCAGACGTGACTATGGGAAGGCTGCATAGTGTGCACAAAAGTTAAGCTCGTGCTTGCTCTTAAGAACCTACTTCAAAGAGTATGTGAATTCTTGCAGAGTCAAACTACTGTCTTAAAACTTGTGAACAGGGATTTTAATAACGAAGCCAGCATGTTTCTCAATATCTCATCCCCTTTACATAGAGAGCACCCGGGATTTGTTGGCCTTGAAAGTTTCATAAATGCTGTTACAACAGCAAAGGGGAACAGCCATGGAATTAGTAGTTTTGTTTTGTTTTATGTACACTTGGGTTGCAGCTGTAGAGAGTGTGCTTGTGTGTTGGGAGTAAGATATAATAGTTCCTATAATTTGTTCCTATAGAAAAGTGTGGGAATACATATTCAAAGTGGTGAGATAAACTGGTACATGCCATTTTATTTATATTGCAAGGATATTGCAAGGATATTGAAATGGATGTATATACAAGCATATATGTACATATATATATGTTGGGTTGAAGAAGATATGGCCTTCAACTTCATTTGTCCCTTAGCCAGATGATGTATTTTTCTTTTCTGAATTATCACTGAAAAATGTTTCCCTGTGTTTTAAGGGTATGTTGTGTTAGGGAAGTAACTTCTCACTCCGAGATGCATGTATTTTTTACACTTTTTTTTGAGCAGAGAACATAGAAGAGAACATAGAAGAGAACTGAGCCTATTGTTTGCCAGTGCATTTCTCCTCTAAACCCTACAGTTCCCTTTGTCTTGTGTCCTGGGAACAGAAGGTGAGCTTGGAGCTTTAGGGCTGATTTTTACATACTCTGTAGAGCAGCTGTAGGTCTGGTGCTGTGAAGCAAACTTTTTCCACCGAATGATGCAAATGGGTCTCATTTTTGGTTTGGAAAGAATACTCCTAAGACTTTCTCAGTTTATGTAAATGCTCTCTGTGCTGGCAGGGGGACCTGTTTGTGGAACTGAAGAAACTTTTTATGTCGACATCTGCACTATATGAATGGGTCATAACTTTGTCTTCTGCTATGGCTTTTAAGCTGAGTCAAGACTGATGTCCAGCCAATGATGTCTAGATTTAAAAAACAAAACAAAAAACAAACAAACAAAAAAACCTTGATGCCCTCTAACAACTTAACAACAATACTTTGATTAACATAGCAAATCTTCTCTTCTTAACACTTGATTTAAAATCTTTGATAAAAATATAGGGTTCCTATATACTACTTTATGTGTGAGGTAATACAAGAAGAAATGGTCTTTTAATAGGAAAGTAATATGATCCTAAGATGAAAATCTTTCTTCACTTTTCTTTTAGTCATCAGGGTATGCTACTGTTGCGTATTAGCTGTCTAATGGAGAAGAGCCATGTTGATTATATTGTCATCTATTATCACAACAGACACTACTGAACACATCTCCTTCCAATGCAAGTCACAACATCAGGAAATTGCACAGGAATCTGTGGGATGAGGTTGCAGGCTGAACCACTGTAGGAAGTTGCTGTGAATGGTTTTTATTTTCAGAGGCACTTAAAAGCTGAAAAGTGTCCTTTCTATTTGTTATTGTAGTTTATATTATATTTTTGAAATAGAATTAGCTGTAGTAAGGATAATAATTTGTATTGTGCTAACACCTTGTCTAGACTGGTAGTAGACCAATATGCCTTTGTAACAGAGGCTGTGCAGGAAGCGCACATAGGAAGTCTGCATATCTTTGCTTTTCCAAGAGCCCTAGGTGCATGTCTCCTAAACTTCCATTGAATGGAATTGTGTTAGAGGCCAGAGTGGGTTGGCACAACATATGTTTAATTTACCTTTATACATTAGATTTATTTTTTAATATTAGATTTCTTTAATTTGTGTATCCAGTGTTCCAGTTTTAATGCACGGTAATCAGAAAGGCAGAGGCCAGCAGAACTCTTGAGTCTCCAAATGCTGATGCAAGCGGCCAGGTGGGTTTAACCAGACTTCTCATAAGTGTACAGTTACCTTCCCAACTAATTCTAGCTTTTGGGAAGTGTTTCTTCAGCTTCTACTGTTCCTGAGCCAGTTATCTTCTTGAAAACATAAATGGGTTTGACTGGTTTTTATTTAGCATGGGGGTGCATCAGCCAAACTCTCCATAAGGAGGAAAGGACAATCTGCTGATATAGATGAGCATGCTAGCTCAGCCTTTACCATATTACGTAAATAACGGACTTGTGGAGCTGCCCAGAGGAAGATTATTTGTATTTAATTGGCTAATCTCTGCCTGTATTCCAGAAGGATCCCACCTCAGACTTACTGAAGTTGACAGAGGGACCTGCATGCACATTTAGGAGTCTGATCCAGGTTCCAGCAGTGCTGAACTCAGGTTCCCAACAGCACATGCTGCTGACAGTTTTATGCTTTCACCCTCCTCTCACACTTATCAACTTTGCCGATGGGTGTGATTACATAAAACAAATTTAAAAGCAGAATCTGTGCAGTCTTCACATACATTGGCAAAAAAATTAATTACTTTCACTTATGCATTTCTGACTGTTACCTTTTGTGTTCTCCAAATGTTCTGATGTTTTCCAGTTAAGGAACAAAAGTCAACGTATCTGACAGTTTAAACAATTGCACCGCAAATAGCACCATCCTAGTTCTGCAAAACAAGCTCTCATAGCATACTGTTCAAAACTATGCATAGTCTGATACGTGTGAGAACTAAAAATGGATAAATAATTTCAGATCAAAACATTAAAATTTATGATTACATTCATTTGAGTAAAAAGAAAAATTACAGCTATTGGCAAATTTACTTGTTGCTATTCAGGCAACATTTCTAGTTGGTCATCTGGGTGATAATTTTGTGTTTGTTTTTTTTTTTCTTTTTTTTTTTTCCAGTTTTTCAGTTTGCTGTGATAGGAAGATAACAGCATTTTTCATTCATTTAGTGTCCTTTCAAGTGAGATGCAGTGATTAGAAATTTATATGGGGTGTGTGTGGGTAGGTGTATACATATATGTACATACAGGCAATTCTTTCAGTTTTCCATTGAGCTTCCAAAGGAGGGAGTTTTACTGCTGCTCTTTTCTTTTTACCCCAAGGACAGCAGCACTGGTATTTTCCACATACTGTTCCATATTGTCCTCTGTCTTTCCATTTTGTGTGGATAGCTCAAGGTTTAAAACCTTGCAGAGATTCTATATAGAAAAAAATACCGATAAAGGATAAGAGACTATTTAAAAATTTAAAAAACAAAACAAAAACTCAGGTGAAACTAATAAAAGCTAACATCTTAGCATGCACTGCTTGTTGCATGTAGCACTTTATCAGAGCCATCAATCAGGTTAGATCAGTCAAGCTCCTGGAAAAAATCTCCAATTTTTTGTTGTTTCGATCGGATTGATGTTTTTTCCCCTACCAGGGGAAAAACAAAACAAAACAAAACAAAACAAAACAAAAAAACAACAACAAACAAACAAACAAACAAAAAACTTTAGATTGATGACTGAAAAAGGAAAAGGTAATTAACAAAAAGAGCAGAATACAAGTGGACTAGCATGGGTTGATGGATGTCCTAAATTAGTGAAATTAACGATTAATTTTATTTTATTAGACTTTTTCCATGCTGTGTACTTGGTTACTAATATTTAATGGCACACATAGGGCCAAGAAAAATAGGTTTGTGTGGAACGGTTGGTCCAATTTGAAATGCTGGCTTCCTCAAGCTGTATTTGTGTTTAACTTACAGTTGCTTGCATCAATGAACCTGTAAGTAGAAGGGACACTTAATGCATTTATAGAGGGTACCGTTTGTGCAGTTGCTTACAAAGATGGGTTTTCCCAGTTTGTTAGTTGTTTTCTTGTTGTAAGGGACAGGGAAAAGGCTGGGGTATCCAGGATGTAGCTCTGTGGTGACGGGATGAAGAGAAAAGCTGTCTTCTGTAACAGTAAGCATTGCTACGTAGCAATTTCAGCAACAGATATATGGGGTCTGTCAGGCTCCTGGGCCATGCTTTTATGCTTGAGTGCTAGATTTTGGATTTTTAGTGTGGACTCATGTACTGATGTTTTTTAAAATGTCATCAAAGACTAGAAAGTAGTACAGGCACACTCATAACATTGCATCCAGGCAGTAACAGTGTATAGGCTGTTATTTAACATAGGCATTTCACCAGTTAATATGGGTTTGGCGGGGGGTGACAACATAGGTAGATGAGGCATCAAAGCTGGCAGTCTAGGTACTGCAGATTACTTCTTGTGAAGTAGTCTGATTAGAGTGACAAAGCCTAGGTAGGCTGTGTGATCAGGTTTAGGGTAGTGCATATTAGTGTCCCCTTACATGCACCTTTAACCCTTCTTTAGTTACACACAAATTTCATTAAACTAGCCCCTATTTTTTTTCTGATATGGTTGCTCAGATAAAAAGTGTGACTGGCTGCTTGTTAGTAATTGCTTTCTGGGAAGGTTCCTTGCCATGTCAAGCCATTTCCCTGACCTGTTGTAAGCCATTAGTCAGTCATGACTCAGTTTTTTAAGCCTGTTCGTGCTGATACACTGCAAAGCATTTCTGGAAATAAATGACTCATACTCAGTTGAGTAGGTCCCAGTGAGGCTATGAAAGTGGGTTGAATTTATGTGCAACACTTTTAAAGTGAGGCCTCAGGAAAAGACCTGTAATATACCCCACATCTTCCTACAAAAGTTTCTTCAGGATTTTGTACAGTTGTTCATAGACAGGTAGGATGCTCACATCCCAACTTCTGTGTTGCTGGACTCTCTCTTCTGCCTCTTCTCAGGATATTGTGGGAGGGAGTTATAAAGGAATCCTATGTTTTGAAACATGTACTTGAGCTGGGCATATAAAATGGATCAGATTTTGTTGAATTAGTAATTAATTAGCATTAAAGTACTGTAGAAAAGATTCAGCATGAACACCATCTGGTTCCATCTGAAGTCCAATGGAATTCAACGGAGGTTGCATTGGTTGCAGCGTATTTTGGCTCTGACACATTTTTCATACCTGGGTTAGAGTTTTGCTCCATGGTGCCATTGACAACAGGGACAGCATTGTCCCAGTTGTGCCAAGCATTGTTTCTGTCCATGTAGGAGCACCCTGGGTGTTGCTGCTTATTCAGAGGAGAAGCAGAAAGTCTGTGGCAATTGTCAGCTTCTTTGCTAAACCCAACAGGCGTTTTATCTATAAGCTTTATTTTTGTGCGTATATGTGAATCTAAATACACAATGTGTGTAGAATACCTGACTATCCCGTAGGGAAAATGTGCTTTCCTTCACATCATTGGAGAGAATTGGCTGAGCAGTAAATCCACCATATAACTAAACTGCTCATTGGTTGGGCCACCAATTATTCTTCCTTCTGCATTACTGCATACTTGGTTCAGTGGAAGAATGGTTTCGGTTGCTTGCAAAACTGTTTTCTGCATGAAAAAAAGGAGAAAATACTATGACTTGTATGCTTGTATTGTGAGACTATCTTGGAAGCTGACTCAATAGCTGACATCTGAAGCTGGACAACATCAAAATCAAGTCTGGTCTGTGCCTCAAGGATCTCCTCATTTTAGCAATAGTTCAAATAATAGTACGGATTGATAAATTGAAGTTCAATAGAAAAGAACTTTATGTTTGTGATATGAAAAGAGAACAGCATTGTAAAAACATCCTGTATGACAGTTGATTTTGTATACATCCTGTAGCTCCCAGAACCGCTGATGCTATCTCTGAATTTAGTTCAGCTGCAGGCAGCAAATAATGAGGTATGGTTTCGGCGGAGCTGTTTCAGAAAAAGCTTGTGGGAGAAAAAAAATCCTCTAATCTGGGCTCTGCATTTGCTCTGCTCTTGGGTCAGCATCCATCGGAGATGTTGGATACAAAACCATTCCCCCACAATCCTACTGATTTGCTGTCAGTCAGGAAAAGTATGTAAGCAATAGTGTAACATAATGAGTTTATTCATAAAGATGAAGGCAGTAGACAATGGTACAAGTGTGGCTGCACAGGAAATTTGGTGGCCCTGGAACAGAATATGATGCTGAAGGGTCTCTGCAAAGCCTTGTGTGACCCACTCTCCCTCACAGACCTTGCTGCCCAAACTGTAGCTGCATAATGAAAACCTCAAGTCCATTCTTGGGACTCTACTGAGCTGGGATGTTTCATCTGTTTTGATTCACAGAAAACATCTGAAAGAGCAAGTACCAGCAACAGAAATGCTGTCAATGGAAGATTATTTTGTAGAAGACATTGAAGTCCTGTTTTGGCTTTAGGTTCCACAAGTACATACCACAGGAATAGTGTACTATCCTTGGGGGAAAAGCAACTTCTTTTCAAAGAAACCTCTGTCAAATCTCTCAAATACTTCTTAAAACTTTCTGATATCATTATTAGCTTTTTAAGGAAATGCAAAGCTCCAAGTCAACCATTTATCACACATTTCAGGTCCCTGGAGGTGAGTTGGCTTTACTTTTGTTCTTTCTGCAAGTTTGGTGCTCATAAAACAGAATTTTGTAAGACTTCCTGGCCCAGGCATCTCCATGGAGATCTGCCAGCCCTTGTGTCACTGCTGACCTGGTCCATGTGTATTTCAGGGTTGGACTCTCCCCATGTACAGAACGTCTGCTGTGTATGGAGGCATTTATAGGCCGTATGCTAGGAGAGAAAGCAACTGAAATGGTACTTTGATTGGAAACAGTATAAAAATACTATATGAAATGACCTCAATGTAATCAGCTGCCTGCCAGATTTATGAGGTGAACACCTGTGTTTTGAAGAATAGCATGCAGTTACGTTTGTGAGGACCAGGACTGTAAAACAAATAAACAAATAAACAAAAACACACACACACACACAAAACCTTTTCCTATTAGGTATCCACGAACAGAGTTTAAATATCTCATTTGTAAAGTACTAAAACTGGGCACTGAGCAGTCCTTATGTGCCAAATCAGATTATAACATTATCCTATACCTTGCACTGAAGAAGTCACAGGTGAAATATGAGCACAAATTTAACTATAGCATTTTCTGCTATTGTTTTGCTTAATGTTCTGAGCAAGGTTTTATGGCTTTTTTATTGTTTTATAAACTCACTGGATATACAAGGATATTATGCATCTTGATTCTGATCAATAAAAGTAAGTGATCAATAAAATAAAGTAAATTAAAAGGTGAAGGTAATAATGAATATATCTCAGCCACACGGCTGACACGAGCAAGTCCAGGAGGTTCATGAAGCACCTAGATGATAACTTCTTGGTACAGGTGCTAACGGAGCCAACTAGGAAAGGTGCCCTCCTAGACCTGTTGCTAGAAAACAGAGAGGGTCTGGTGGGAGATGTGGTGATTGGTGGCCGCCTCGGTCATAGCGACCATGAAGTGGTTGAGTTCAAAATTTATGGTGACAGAAGGAAAAGTGCCACCAAAACCTCATCCCTAGATATGGGGAAAGCGGACTTCAGGCTGCTCAGGGAACTAGTCAGTAAGGTCCCCTGGGAAACTGCTCTTGAAGGCCTCGATGTCCACCAGTGCTGGTCACTCTTTAAGCGATGCCTCCTAGAAGCACAAGATAAGGCAATTCCAAAATATCGCAAGTCAGGCAGGCGGGGCAGGAGGCCGGCGTGGCTGAACAGGAACATTCTAATGGAGATTAGGCGGAAACAGAGAGTGTTTCGCTACTGGAAGGAGGGCCAGGTGTCATGGAAAGAATACAGGGATGCTGTTCGTGTTTGTAGGGAGAAAGTTCAAGTGGCCAAAGCACAGCTAGAGTTGAAGCTGGCTGTGTCTGTGAGAGAAAATAAAAAGGGTTTTTTTAGATATGTAAATGGAAAAAGGAGAACTAAAGAAAACATAGGGCCGCTCCTTGATAGGGAAGGTCTCCTCACAGACGATGACGTAGGCAAAGCAGAGACGCTTAACGCCTTCTTTGCCTCTGTCTTCAATGCCGATGATGGGCTTCGGGACCCAGGGTGCCCTGAGCTGGAGGACCGGGACGGTGGGGATGACAAACTCCCAACTGACTCTGAACGTGTGCGGGATTTGCTACTCCACCTGGATCCCTACAAGTCCATGGGTCCGGATGGGATTCATCCCCGGGTGCTGAAAGAGCTGGCGGATGTCATCGCGGAACCTCTTTCAATTATTTTTCAACGATCCTGGGAATTTGGAGAGGTCCCGGTAGACTGGAAGCTGGCAAATGTTGTGCCGATTTTCAAGAAGGGTCAGAAAGAAGACCCTAGCAATTACAGGCCTGTCAGTCTCACGTCAGTGCCTGGTAAAATCATGGAGAAGTTGGTTCTCGGACTTATTGAGGCGCATCTGGGGGACAAAGCAGTCATTGGTCCCAGCCAGCATGGGTTTGTGAAGGGTAGGTCCTGCCTAACTAACCTGATTTCCTTTTATGATAAGATCACCCGTATGGTGGACCAAGGGAAACCAGCTGATGTGATTTTTTTGGACTTCAGCAAGGCTTTTGACACGGTTTCCCATAGGATCCTACTGGACAAAATGTCCACCATACAGCTAAATAAAAACATCATACGATGGGTGAGCAATTGGCTAACGGGCAGGGCCCAAAGGGTTATGGTAAATGGAGCTGCGTCAGGCTGGCGGGCGGTCACCAGTGGGGTCCCTCAAGGCTCCATTTTAGGGCCGGTACTTTTCAATATTTTTATAAATGATCTGGATGTAGGAATAGAGGGTATTTTGAGCAAGTTTGCTGATGACACCAAACTTGGAGGAGTTGTGGACTCAAATGAGGGCGTAAAGGCCTTGCAGAGGGATCTGGATAGGTTGGAGAGCTGGGCGATCACCAACCGCATGAAGTTCAATAAGAGCAAGTGCCGGGTCCTGCACCTGGGACGGGGAAACCCTGGCTGCATGTACAGACTGGGCGATGAGACGCTGGAGAGCAGCCTAGAAGAGAGGGATCTGGGGGTCGTGGTAGACAGCAAGTTGAATATGAGCCAGCAGTGTGCCCTGGCAGCCAGGAGGGCCAATCGTATCCTGGGGTGCATCAAGCACGGCATCGCTAGTAGGTCAAGGGAGGTGATTGTCCCGCTCTACTCTGCGCTGGTGCGGCCTCACCTCGAGTACTGTGTGCAGTTCTGGGCACCACAGTATAAAAAGGACATGAAACTGTTGGAAAGTGTCCAGAGGAGGGCTACGAAGATGGTGAAAGGCCTGGAGGGGAAGACGTACGAGGAACGGCTGAGGTCACTGGGCCTGTTCAGCCTGGAGAAGAGGAGGCTGAGGGGAGACCTCATCGCAGTCTACAACTTCCTCGTAAGGGGGTGTCAAGAGGCAGGAGACCTTTTCTCCATTAACACTAGTGACAGGACCCGCGGGAACGGGGTTAAGCTCAGGCAGGGGAAATTTAGGCTGGACGTCAGGAGGGGGTTCTTCACAGAGAGGGTGGTTGCACACTGGAACAGGCTCCCCAGGGAAGTGGTCACTGCACCGAGCCTGTCTGAATTTAAGAAGAGATTGGACTGTGAACTTAGGCACATGGTCTGAACTTTTGGGTAGACCTGTGCGGTGTCGAGAGTTGGACTTGATGATCCTTAAGGGTCCCTTCCAACTCAGGATATTCTATGAATACTTTGATTTTTAGCAACTGGTAGATTAGACAATTAGGAAGTAAAGCCTTGGGTTTGGGTTAGTTTTTTCTTTCCTTTGAAGATTAAGTTGATTTTTGTTTACAGATTTTTTTATTTTATTTTTTTTTAATGACGAACTGGGAGAAGCCAATACTTCCTTCTTTTCTTTGGCTGCACCTGGAAAATGCTGCAGGTGAATGTATATGCAGCTGTGAATTTCACAGGTAAAGCTGTTTAAGATATAATCAGCTTAAGGGGAACTATTTTCTGAAGTGCAAGGTATGTAATTGCTGCAGTTATAACAAGATAAAAGCATAATCAAAAATCTATTTGTTTATAATTTTGAGCTTTCCTTAGAAAATAATTAATCTATGTAATTTAGAATTTAGTTAAGCTCATTAGCGTTTTTTTTTTTAAATAAATGAAACTTAGCAAAAAAAAAGAACAACTCCAAAGCCTGTTACAGTTCCTCTCTCATAGTTGAAAGCACCTGGTTGGGGTTTGCATTCCTCCTCCTCTTATGTTTTGATTTTTCTCAGAAGAAGAGGTTGGATGTTAGGAGAAATTTCTTTACTGAAAGGGTTGTGCAGCATTGGACTTGTCAGTGCTAGGTTAAAGGTTGGACTGGATGATCTTAGAGAGCTTTTTCTAACTGAAACGATTGTATTATTCTAAGAACAGCTATGTGATTGGTTTTGCTTTGATATGAGGCGTATCATATCCTTACGTCCTGGAGGTTAGCTTCCAGGTGGAATATAAAACTGAGGATTTCCATTCTCAGTGATGGCAATGATCTTTATTTCACTTACTAAATTTACTGTAGTCCTTAATGACCGGTAATAGCATTTAGTGAAGACATTATTTTGTGATGCTGTACTTTAGTTTGTTGCAACACCTACCTACTTCTCAGCTTCCCCAGCTGAATGGAGACTTCTTCAGGGTGCAGCTGTAGGAGGTCTTACCACCCACATACAATGTGGGGGTCCTGGCAGCAGTTTCTGTTCTTCCTGTGTCACCTGGTCTGAGCACATCCCATTGCTGTGTGTTACGGTAGCATTTGTGCTGGCGTGCATGCAGAAGTTTGCTGGATTTGCAGCAAACTAGATTTGGAAAGACTGACATAAAGTGTTGGTGACAGGGAAATGGAGACTGGCAGCTTGTGTTTTGTTTTTTTTTTTCTGTCTCCAAAATTCTGAAGATTCCAGAAACCACTGGGATTCTGAGGTATTTTTAAGTATTGTGACCACTTCCATCTGTTTTCAGATCCTCATGGCTAAGCACAAAGAAGCATAGCTAAAATCCAGGTGTGCTGCCCCATTCAGGACTTTTCTTCTTTGCAGGAGCCAAGTGAAGCCCCCTGAGGAACTACAGAGCACATCAGCTACACAGGCAGGCAGGGGTGTGGGAAAAACATTCCAGAAACACTTCTGGTTGGAAAAAGAAGGGTAGTTGAACTTTAAATGTTTTGTGAAATGCTGCCAACAGTGCAGAAATGCTGTTATAGAGGAAAAATCTCATACTCACCCTCTGCTCATGTATTCTACTCATATCTTCAATATGCTCTCAAGTAAAATATTTTGAAACAATTTTGTTCTATAATCTTCAAGCTTTGATTCACTGAGTGACTTTTTTTTCTTGAATTACAGATTTTTCCCTCTTCAATTGAAACAAACTCTGGTATTTAACATCTCAAAAACTTCCTGGGTGCAGTGTCCATCCTCATCTACCTCATCTCAAACCCTGAGGTCTTGGGCTTGGGCATGAACTCCAGATCCTGTAACAGAAATAAGGATGACATGACGCTCTCTTGCTTCCCCTCCTCAGAAGAGGAGGGGAAGAAGAAAAGGAAAGAAACAACTCACTGGTTGAGATAATTACTTTTTCTTTAATTAAATTATCCTTATTAAGGAAAAAATATTAATTAAACAATTTAACTAAAGGGGGAAAGGGGAAAAGGGAGGAAAACACACACACACACACACAAAAAAAAAAAGCAAAGGTTGTGTGGAAGTGCACAGGAAAGAAATTACTCTCTACTTCCCACAAATGAACAATGCTTGACCATGTCCTGGAAGAAGGGCCTCAATGCATGTAGCCATTGTTTGGGAGGACAGACTTTTTCGCAATGAGAGCCCACCCCTTTCCTCTCCTTCCCCTTCCCCACCTTTTATTGCTGAGTGTGACACCATATGGTACAGAATATCCCTTTGATTGGTTTAGGTCCGCTGCCTTGGTGATGTTCCTTCATCACTTTTTGCCCACCCCCAGCCTGCTGACTCTGGGGTTGTTAGAGGGAGTCCTGATGCTGTGCCAGCGCCATTCAGCAGCAGACACAGCACTGGTGTGATACCACTGCTGTTCTAGCTACAAGTGCAGAGCACAGCACAGCATGGGCTGCTGCAGGGAAAGTTAACTCCATCCCAGACAGACCCAGTACAGTTGTCAGGGACTGACCCACCAATCTCCATTGTGTATTTTCCCGTATAGGAACAAGCTAATGCAACTTTTTTTTTTTTTTCCACAGGTGAGAGTATTAATAAGATTACTAGCTTTTGCCTTGCCACTTATTTTTGGGAAAATGGTAGGAACCTAGTTCTACCTTTGAGACTTTTCTGTTGGATTTCACTTGGAACTGAGCAAAAGCCTTAAAAGTTGCTGGACAAGGGATCGAGCCTGCAGGGAGAGACTGGACAAACCTTGTTTCTCTGTGAGGCTTCAGATTGACAGGAAAACCCCAGCAAACCAAATGTGCTCGTGCCCTTCCCCTGGCAGGGGAGCTATGCGTGGCAGCTTGCCCCTGCCATGGGGGCAGTGACAAACCCACATAAGAGGAAGAAGCTTTTGGCAGGCTGAGGGCAGCTGCCTGGATTCCTGGAGCCTTGGACAGTTGAAGCTGCTTCAGATGGACACTGCTGCAAAAAGCAACCTGGGTGTTGGTCCCTGTTCTGAATCCCATCAGTGGGACTTAGTGTGGGACTAAACCTGTTCCTGGTTTAAGTAATAGCCTCAGCATTACTTTTTTTTTTTTTTTTTTTGGCCATCCATTATTTAGATTAGGTTTTGCATAAGTGAAGGCCATGCCAAACAGCTTTTATAGTTATTTTGTATTGTGTCTGAGGGGATAATATATACCTATTCAAAAAAAAAGAAAAGGAATTAAGAAAAAAATATCTTGAGTTCATTTGCTTTAGCCAGTCTCCAAGCAACTCCTGGCTGAAGACAAAGCTAAATTAAATTTAGTAGTAGCAGTCTGATATATATACCTTAGGAACTATTTTTAACATGTGTACATCTACCATACCTCACATCTGACAGCTTTATTTGAATCCAGGCTATTCACTGGGAATAAGCAGCTAATTAATTTATCTCATGAATATCAAATATGCAATTAGTCACACAGCACTTGCTATTTCAGCTGCTATCCACCAATGAAGGCTCTTTACTGCCAAGAATGACTCTGGGAAATGAGTCCTATTCAGTGCCTGACCTGCCGTGGAAAGACAGACATAAATGGGTTTACCATATGCTGTTGAGTATCATGCATATAATTCTTCCTTCTCCTTGTGTGCATGCATATGTGCACGGTCAGCTAATGGGTTCTCCTTCATCATAACAACATGAGGGAAGTATAAGAGTGTTTGGAAGGTAAAATATTATTATACTCTCAAAGCCCTGAGATTGCTCTTTCTGCCCAAAGGTAATTCTAAAGAAACACACCCCCATTTATTTCTCCACGTGGACTGTTGGTAAGACAAAGAGGTAATAGACTAAAATTGCAGAAAGGAAGATTAAAGTTAGGCATTGGATGAAAAGATTTGAAATGGTAATTATGGTTATGCATTGTTAAGCAGATGTTCAAGGGGAGATAGTGCAGTCTCTACTGTGGGTGCATGTTAAGGGGCAATGTGGCAGGCACAGAGATAGCGGCTCAGGTGCAGCTGGTCATGTCCTGGAGAGCAATGGCAAGGGATGTAAACTCCTTTCCAGTGTTATGGCTGCATGTCTCTGTCTTCAAAAACCTCATCAAATTTGGCAGCTATACTGCCTTTCTCAATAGCAGGCTCAAGGAGCAAATAGGCTTGCAAGCTGAATTATCAGATGAAGTTGAAGAACGTTTATGCAATACTGTGAAGCAAACGTCATTGTTGTTGCCCTTGAGATATTTTCTGATTAGGTATTATTTCCCACGCTGGCAAATCTAATGCCTTTTATAGAAACACTAACTCCTATTATTCAATGGCTAGCTCCTTGGGTTTGACCTTGGAGAAGATCTTGGGTGTTGAGTGATTTTAAAGGTCAATAAATGTTATTGCAATTGTAGGAAAGCCTTGCAAGATGAGGTCCAGCTCAATTCATCGTAGCACTGTTGCAGTATATACTGCATAGCAATGAGAAAATTGTTTCTCTGAGAGTGAAGCATTGGAAAACATCACACTATTAGAAAGCACTGGAGCCTTTGTTCCTAAATCTTGTGATTTGTGGTAGAATCTAAACTAATAAAGCATCAAAATAGGGCAAAGAAGTTCCAGTACCTTTTCAAACTCTTCATCTTTTTCTGAAGACACAGTTTATAGGGGTGATGTGAGGTTTAATGATGGGTGGGAATCTATCAATGCTTTTGTTTTTATTAAGTTGCACTTCATTTCTTAATGTTGTTAACCTCTGGCTTTTGATGGATATTTTTATATGTGGCTAAACTAACAGCTCATAAATAAAGCACAGCAACCATTCTTTGAGTTGCAAAATGTAGGCCATTGTGCTCTCAGCATCAAGCGGCTCATGTAAACAGTAGTGTAGAAATCATTTCTACTGATTAGTCACCAGATAAAGCATGGGATGAAATACTGGTTTCAGGTGGCTGAATCAAATTCTTTGGGGGAAAGAGTTCGTTAATAGTCAACATGAAATTCCTGAGTGCTTCAATTTAAAAAACAAAACAAAACAACACAACAACACTGCACATGTGGACATAGTGTAGTGTTTTGAAACTGCAGTGAAATTTAACTCACTTCAAATTGTTGGTGACATTAATATTTGCTTTTTTCTTTCTGTGATTTGGAGTAATCTTGAGAAAGGGGTTGGAAATTCCCCTACAATTCCACCATCCCTGGAGGGCAAGTATGGGAAATCCTCCATCTGCTCCAGCCTCTGATAAGGAGAGGTGGAAGGAGGGCAATAAGGGGCAGCTCTTGCTTGTGTAAAGCATCACCTTCCACCCCTCAGGTACATCCCATTGGGTATTCCCTTCCTCCTCTGAGGTTCATGTCTCTCAAGGCCTGCAGCACTTCCATGTTGCACGAAGGCTTGGCTTGTGGTGTTTTTCCAGCCACTGGTAACTACCAGGGTAGGCACCATGTTTCCCACTGTTTCCCACTTGCTGGTCTGGACAGGCAGGCCGTAACCCACAGTCATCCAGCTGTGCTGTCTCCCATGCCTGAATGGCATTGGGCTGCCGAGGGGAAGGTTATGTGTGCTCACTGTGTGGGTGCAGAGATTGAGTCTCTGGTGCAAGCCCCAGCCTCTGATTTGAAACCTCTCTGGGCCCAGCAGACTGCAGTATGTTTTGCATTCACGCATTGTGGGTCTATCAATACCACCAGTATCATTTAGGGAGTTTAACAGCAACTTTTTTGTAGCTCTAACAACTGCTCTGAAAGTCAAATCTAATCTCTTAAGGTGCTAAATGTAAACAAATGCTACTCTGCATAAAAATGCCTTTGTATTTTTTTGGCTAAACATAAAGATTAAAGGAAATGCTGTATAAAAACAATTCTCTCTAAACCCTTAAGGGATACTAATTACTTTTAATTTCAGTGTATGATGGTCCTTATCCAAGTATGCTGCATGGGCTATAAACCATTTTTACATCATATAGCATTTAACAGAGCATGCCTGGAGTTAGTTGAGCTGCCTCCCTGGTTCTCTGATCTTGATTATCCTTCAACATGGTTAAACATGCAGTGCCAGTCTCACTGCCTGATGTTGAAGGGCATTCAGGAAAGTTAACTGAGCGTTTTGTTCCTACCTGCCTGAGTGGTTATGTTTCCCTCTGTGCTTGCTGCATCACCTTTGTAGGAGAGCATCGCTCTACCCAGGGGAGGTCAGAGAGTAGTCATGGCCATGCAGAAGCACTTCATGTCTTGTTGCTGTTCTCACAGAAAAAGATCAGCTCCAGTGAGAGCTGAAGTAGCTGTTGTCCTCAGCAGCCAGGAGTCATGGTTCAGGAGCTTGCTTTCCAAGTCATTCATTAAACTCATGTAAAGGACTCTCACCTCTTCAGAAGCAGCAGAACCTCACGTTCTCCCTATAAAGAGGTGACAACAGCTTTCCCCTTCCTCTTCTTTCCCCCAGCAGCAACTGCAGAGCAAAGTCTGGGAGTATGCTGGCTCTGCTCAGATCTGGATCTCATTTAATTCAAGGTCAACCCAACCATCTCAGCTCTTTCTAGGAGGCCAGCCCATTTCCTGTGTTTTCACGTTGATGACATTCATGCTCCCTTTCTGTGTGATCCTGCTACCTTCTCATTGCTGCCCTGAAGATACATCTCTGCAGGGTGATCTCTGTATGTAATGAGCAGATATTCACAGTTTGGAGGATATCTTAGAGCAGGTAAATCCAAGCATAAAATGAAATTATCAACACAACCATCTTCTGTGTCAGCATTACAGTAGCCACTCACCATGTCTTCATTCCTAGAAAGCTGCTGTTGGCTGCTCTTAAACACTCAAGCATCATATCCTTTAAGCCTTCAGTCTGTTGCTGAGGTTGCAATTTGTTTCTCCTTTTTTGTTTGGAAATCTCTTAAGATGTTGTAGATATTACCAGAAATGAATTAGCACATTCTTAAGCTGTTTACTGTGCACCTTAGTGAGGTTTGTGCATGCTTCTGTAAATGTTTTTGTTCAAAGGAAGCTTTGGAAATCAGCACAGGGTTCTGTTGTCAAACTCAGGCATAAACCACAACAACTAAAAATCAGCAGACAGAAATAGGTATCAAAATATTGCAATTATTGCAATCTTATGTAGGGAAAGGGTGTTGACATCTTTTTACGAATAGATGAGTGTTCATTAATTGTGCATTTATCTTAAACTGACTGAATTCTTAATATCATTGAATCATGACTCCATCCTGAAAGCATAATTTCTTTTTCATCTACTCTGAATTGAAGTGGCTTTGAAGTGACTCTGAAGTGGCTTAAATGTCTTTTACCTTCTCCTATTATAGGACCAGCTTGATCTACACGCAATTACTTTCATGAATGTACATCAGCAGCACTGGTAACACCAGCAAAAATGTACGTAGGTCTGAGAAAGGGTAGTCAGCTGCTGTTACAGTTAAGGATATGAATGCAGTTTTGCTTCACACTGCCCATGATTAAATGATTGCTATTTAAAAACAAAGGTAGAAAGATTTATATTTCATCAGTGGAATGGAAAAAAAAAAGCCTTCCAAAACATGTAGTAAAATTGAACCTTTGTTACTCTTCTCAGTGAACTCCAGCCTTATTCATAACCTCATCACAGATTATTATGTTAAAACTTGCAGAGATCCAAAATATTGTTCTCACAGTAATAGTTTCCAATTGCTCTTCAACCTAAATAGGATCTGAAGCAGTGACCGGGAGATGAAAGTCTCTCTGCCATTTTCAGTCCCCTAAGCCATCTAGCCACTTTCTGCATTTATTTTTCAGATTTTTTTTAAGCAATTGTTTTTGCAAACAGCCCTTTGAATTCCATCCCAGTGGCATTTTAGAGCATTATTGCAAATTATTCAATTTATATGCATAGTCAAGCCTACATCATTATTCCCATTTTCTGCTAAGGCAGAAAGAGAAAAAGAAATACACTCAGAAAAGAAAGACCAAAAAAAAAAAAAAGACAAAATTAGATGACACTTCTAGAAAAATATTTTTCACCAGGCCGAAAACAAACCTAAAACACCTTCATCAATGTGATCTTTTTTTTCAAAAGTCATTGTAAGCACAGATTCAAGCGACTGCAGTAAAACTCAAAAGATATACTGTATTATGAACACTAATTAATGTCAGTATTAACATTTCTGGCTTTAGACAAGATGATTCGGCATTCTTCAAAATTAATAAAAATGATTAGAGAGACTTACACACATACCTGAACATGTTCCAACTTAGCAGCTAGTCATTATTCACAGAATAATTGGCTGTTCATTTACATCCTGTGAAGTTCAAGGCCTTTTAACTACATAGGTATTACTTTCTTTTATGTGTTGTTTTGTGGTTTATGCTTCTGATGGGAAAGGTGCAGTAATGCTGGTGTGGTTAGCCCCAGGAAAAGCATAAGGCATGGGACCTTTCCTCTGGCATACATAAACTACTTAAGGAGTTCATTGTTCTTCCCAAATTCTGCACCCAATCCCCTGGAAACATCCATGTGTGAAACTGTGCATCCTACAGCCACAACTCTAGTCCTCTTCATTTTGATTTGAATGTAAAAGGGACCCAAACACAGCCAATGGATCACCCCATTGCTGTCAGGAGTGCTGTGATAATTCAAATTCAGAAACATACCGCTGATGGAAGAAACAAAAAAGTATGTGGTGGTGAAGCTGAGAGTTCGCAGCCTGTAAGTCATGACACACATTCAAAAAGTTGGTCCGATTTATCAGTCAGCAAACTTGCAAGTATTAATGGTGTCCTTTTCAAATGCTGTTGGAGAAATTTACAGAAAACCCATTCCAAATTAACTGCAGGGACAAAACCCCTTCATCTCAGCCTAGAAAAAGGGAAAGTTTGATGCTTTTGGCTTGAAGTATTTGAGCTTGCTGAGACCTGCCAAGAGCCATAAAATAAAACCACAATAGGAGAAGTTTGAGGGGGAGTAAAATCTTCAGCCATGCCCACAGAGGAGCCATTTTAGCCGGGTGCTCTGCATCTCCTTCCTGTTTGCTATGTGTGAAGCCCAGGTTTCTCAAAAAGAATGTGTCCCACTAGGATGGAAACCCAGGAATGGATCAGAGATGTGGTGGGACAGGTTGCATTACTGAAATGCTGTCATGGAGGGCTATGTCCTCTTTAGGAAAGACAGGCTGGGGAAGTGAGGGGGAGGAGTTGCCCTCTTTGTGACAGCATATAAACATACCCAACTCCACCAATGCGGAGGGTGAAGAAGTAGTGGAGAACTTGTGGGTGAGAATTAAGGGGCAGGCTGGTATGGGTGACGTTGTGGGGTTATACTACAGGTCACCAAATCAGGAGGAGGAGGTCGATGAGGCCTTCTACAAGCAGCTGGAAGTAGCCTCGCGATCCCGGGTGCTGGTTCTCATGGGGGGCTCTAGTTATCCAGACATCTGTTGGGTAAGCAACTCAACCAGGCAAGTGCAGTCCAAATGGTTCGTACAATGAGTTGAAGACAACTTTCTGACGCAGGTGGTGGAGGAGCTGACAAGGCAGGGGGTGTTTCTGGACCTTGTTCTTACCAACAGGGATGGGCTTTTTAGGGATGTGAAGGTTGGGGGCAGCTTGGGATGCAGCAATCATGAGATGGTGGAGTTCAAGATAGAACTTGGTGGAAGTAAGTAGAATTGCTACCCTGGACTTTCAGAGAGCTAACTTTGACCTCTTCTGGGACCTACTTAGGGGTAACTCATGGGCTTGGCTGCTAGAAGGAAAGGGTGCTTGTGAGAGCAACATTTAAACAGCACTTCTTCCAAGCTCAGGATCGGTGCATCCCTAAGAATAGGAAATTGGGGAAAGGAGGCAGGAGACCTGTGTGGATGAGCAAGGAGCTCATCAACAAGATCAAAAGGAAGAGGAAGGTCTATGAAATATGGAAAAAGGGCCTGTCCCCTTTGGAGGAGTATAGGAGTGTTGTCAGGGCCTGCAGGGACGCGACAAGGAAGGCTAAAGCCCACCTGGAGATGAAGCTTGCAAAGAAGATAAAGGATAATAAGAAGGTTTTTGTTTTGTTTTGTTATTTTAATATGTATACAGTAAAAGGAAGACTAGAAATAATGTGGGTCCCCTGTTGAATGAGGGGGATGTCCTTGTAATGGGGGACACTGAGAAGATGGAGACACTAGTGCCTTCTTTGCTTCAAAGACTCCCCTCCCTCTTCCCCCCCTCCCCGTGGACTCCTGGACCCTGGAGGGAGGAGAAAGAGTCTGGGAAATTAAAGTCTCCCCTCTGGTTGAGGAGGGAGTGGCTCAGGAATGTCTGGGTGGGATCAATGTGCACAAATCTATGGGTCCTGATGAGATGCATCCATGTGTGCTGAGGGAGTTAGCAGAGGTGTTTGCCGAACTGCACTCTCATTTTTGAAAGGTCCTGAAGAACAGGAGAGGTGCCTGAAGACTGGAGGATAGCCAATGTTACTCCGGTCTTCAAGAAGGGTAAGAAGGAGGATTTGGGAAACTACAGGCCAGTCAGTCTCACCTCTGTCCCTGGAAAAGTGTTGGAACAGCTTGTTCTGGATGCCATCTCCAAGCAACTAGAAGAGAGGAAGGTTATGAGAAGTCAGCATGGATTCACCAAGGGGAAATCGTGCTTGACCAACCTCGTTGCCTTTTATGATGGCATCACCAGCTGGGTAGGTGGGGGGAGAGCAGTGGATGTCATCTACCTTGACTTTAGCAAGGCTTTTGACACTGTCTCCCACAAAATCCTGCTAGCAAAGCTGAGAAGGTGTGGGACAGAGGAGTGGACAGGAAGGTGGGTTGAGAACTCGGCTGACTGGCTGAGCTCAGAGGGTGGTGATGGGCGGCACAGAGTCCGGCTGGAGACCTGTGACTAGTGGTGTTCCCCAGGGGTCACTGCTGGGTCTGGTCTTGTTCAGCATCTTCATCAATGACCTTGATGAGGGAATAGTGTCCACCCTCAGCAAGTACACCAGTGATACAAAGCTGGGAGGAGTGGACAACACACCAGAAGGCTGTGCTGCCATTCAGTGAGACCTGGACAGGCTGGAGAGCTGGGTAGGAAGAAACCAAATGAGGTTTAACAAGAGCAAGTGTAGAGTCCTGCACCTGGGAAGGAACAACTGCATGTATCAGTACAGGCTGGGGGATGACCTGCTGGAGAGGAGCTCTGAGGAGAAGGACCTGGGTGTCCTGGTGGACGACAGGTTGAGCCAGCAGTGTGCCCTGATGGCGAAAAAGGGCAATGGGATCCTGGCGTGCATTAAAAGAAGCGTGGCCAGCAGGTCAAGGGAGGTGATGCTCCCCCTCTACTCTGCCCCGTTCAGGCCTCACCTGGAGTACTGTGTCCAGTTCTGGGCTCCCCAGTACAAGAAAGATGGGGATCTCCTGGAAAAAGTCCAGTGGAGGGCCACAAAGATGATACGGGGCCTGGAGCATCTTCTCTATGAAGAACAGACCTGGGTCTGTTCAGCCTGGAGAAAAGAAGACTGAGAGAAGATCTTATTAATGTTTACAAATACCTGAAGTGTGGGAGATAGAGGGATTTGACCAACCTCTCTTCAGTGGTTTGTGGGGACAGGATAAGGGGCAATGGCTACAAAACGGAGCACAGGAAGTTCCACACCAACATGTGAAAGAACTTCTTCATGGTGAAGGTGACAGAGCACTGAACAGGATGCCCAGGGAGGTTGTTGAGTCTCCTTCTCTGGAGATATTCAAGGCCCGTCTGGATGCCTACCTGGACAACCTGCTATAGGGAATTTGCTTTGGCAGAGGGGTTGGACTTGATGATCTCTTGAGGTCCCTTCCAACCCATACAATTCTGTGATTCTGTTCCTTTCAGCCCCAAAGGAAAGGCAGAAATGGTGGTTTCTGGCATATCTGCATGTCTGCTTTGGCCATCTCCATTTGTGGTTAGTGAATAAGTAAGGCTACCACAATGGACTTTGGAGATGAAAGAGCTGCTGATCACTTGCATCTCATCAGAAAGGTTTGTGCCATTTCTGTTTGCTCCTGCAAGTTCTGCCTGTGGTCTGCAAAAGACTGGTGGAAGGTGCATAGTGAGCTGCCTGATTCTTACCCAGAGTAAAAGGGCGTCAGCTGTAAATTGCTTTTTCTACACCATGCTCTGGTTTATAGCTTAAGAAGGCTCTTCGCTGGGAGGCAGTTTTGAATTACTTTTTGCTGGCTTTTCTGATTTAGTTTACTTAGAGAAGCTAGCTATTAATTACAAGTTGGTAAGGTCTCAAATGAGGTCTCGACCAGCTGCTCCACAGACACAGATAAGCTGCCTGCTAATAATGGCTCTTGGCTGCTGCTGACCTGGGCTGAATTTGGGCTGTTGCTTTGTTCTGTAATGAACAATCCCACAAGCCATCCAGTCTCCAAAACCAGGCTTTTTGAAATTTAAAGTGTACTTCTAAGATGTAGCTTGCACTGTTTGTGGAGTTGATTGCCCTCAAGTTCACCTTGGGCCTAATTGGCTTACTGGCTTAATTAACAAAGTGCTTATTAATGTCTAGTGGCAATTAATTTTCAAGGGATTATTTTCTATTAAGATCATGAGTACAGTATTAACGTTGTGCAACTGTGATTCTGGAAAAACAACCAGGGTGTGGGGTTTTTATGTACCTAGCAACATTTATTTCTTTGGTCATGTTTTGCTGATTTGCCCTGCAGTTATAATAATTAGCATCTGTATAAAACCATGAACTGCATATTGAGATTAGGGCCATTTTGGAAACAATGGCATGATAGTTTCTACTGGGTTTGCATAAATCATAATGGGCTGATGAGCAAATAAATGATGTTTGTCAGATAACATGGTATCTAACTAACAAAAGGTACATTTCTGAATGGTGATGAGCCTACATTTTACAGATTCAAAGTGAATTGTCTTGGTACTCTAATACTTATATGTGCATGGAAATTGGAATGTGGACAATAGATGCCAAGACCTAGCTATAATCCACTAGCTCATTTCATAATGCCACAGCTCTGTGATGCTTCTTTTATATGTGCTTTATTAAAGACAGTCTTACTCCCATGTAAATCTGGGAGTGCTGGGAAAGGCCAAGGACCAAGGACCCCTCCAGCCCAGTGTCAGAGGTAGTTAATTAGAGAAACAATATAAACCCAGAGTATATTACAAAGATTTACCTCCCTGGTTACAAATTCCTTGCTTTCAGCCGCCTGTAGTTTCAAGACTTTCTGAAGAAATTAAGCCTTTGGTAACGCAAAGACAGGTTTAGTTTTCTTGTTCACTGTTTGTGTGGCATTTTGGCAGCTGAGTCAGCTGTATCTGGAACTGTATCTCAAAGCTTGGGAAATCTGGGAATAGAAATAAGAAGGTGGGAATTCAACCCTCCTGCAAGCCGCCACCACAATTAAGTCCATGTAAGTTCCAGTGATGCTCTCCTGTAAAACTGCTGAGAGGCTGATGTGCTGCTCAGGCTCTGTGATGTCCTTCTGTCAATGGGAGAGCTTCACCCTCAGTATCTCCTTTCGCAAATTCTCTTGACTTGTCATGGGGGACACTGGTGGCTGGCTGCAGCCCTATAGCATATGCACCTCCAGAAGCATGAAACTGTGGATACCTACTTTGTTTCATGTTTTGGTACTAAAATACACAATAATAGTAGTAATAATAATAATATCAGCAGTTACAGGGCAGTGATAAAAAGTGCCACCTGTGAGTTAACATGAAGTACATTAATCACCTTTCTACAGCAGGCAAGTATTGTCATTAAATTTTGTTTTACAATTTTGTAATAAAAGCTTACATTTCCTCCCTCCCCCTCTACAAAGCATGTGCTATAAAATAACTAAAAGCCATCATCCAAGTGTGAATGCAATAGAAAGCTCTATTCAAATTTATTATGCAAACATGAAAGGGAAGGTTTAATATAAACTACATTGCAAAATAAGGCAAATATATTCAGCTAGCATGTAATTGCATTTAAATTTTATAACTTAACTGGTGTTGTGAGACACATCCTGTGAATGAGTCACTGGCTTTTACATATCATTCCATTGTTATTAATAACCACTATTTCTCTAAAACCTTACATTCCAATTGGTCTCAGGCATTGACATGTATATATTGGGAACGCTCCATCTCCATAAGGGCATGATACAACAGTTTTGCATTGTGTGGCGACTCTTTGGGGCAGGAGGCAGAGTAATGTTGTGGGTTTTCAACTACAGGGGTACATGTGGCTATGCCTTATCATTTGGCCCATATCTTGGCAACTGCTGCTTCAAACAATGTCCCTATTAATTATCATGCAGTCCTTGCATGTAACCCAGGTGGAAGCTGTCACTTTAATACAGCGGCCACTCGAGGCAGCAGGTTTGTTGCAGCGGGTGCCCAAGGGAATGAAGCCCTAAGATGGAGGTTGCCTTGGGAGAAGGCTGCCTCATCCCCATTGCCTGGCCTGGGGATGGTGCAGGTCTGCTCACCTGAGCTGTGTACACAGGCAGCTGATGCTATCGCAGCTCACTGCCAGTGTGGCTGGGTCTTGTGGCTGGGGCTGGAGCTCTATGCCTTGGCTCTCATTACAGGCTTGCTTCTCTCATGGCGTTCCTGCTTGCAGTTAAAGAAGTCGGGCTCGGGGAATCTATGAGGGTCTGGAAAGAGAGTGTGGGTTTGTTGTTCTCCTCATGTGAATTACAATCTGAAGCATGGTATGTTAATTTTATGGTAATTTCCTCTTGCTGCCTCTGCATGTAGTTGAAAACCATAGCTCCCCTGAGTGACTGTGAGAAATACAGACACGCATGTGGACTGAATAGAAACATAATGTTCCAGCCGTCCTGCAGGAGAAATGTCTCACTGCTGGGCAAATCATTTGTAATGTTTTTTTCCTGAGCAGTGTGAACACAAAAATGGACAGTCTGTTACTGCAAGTCAGCTCTCATTTTAATGCTGCATAAGTGACACTCACCACTTAGTTCCTTGGAAATGAAACGTGAGTTATAATATACAGTTCTTTGGCTTCCTTTTTTTTTAAATACTTGTATCCAGAAATGACGGAAAAGGACAGGGATAAAATGTCATCTTTATCGCTGAATTAAGCTCTCCAGGACACAGATTTCCCCTTACTTTTACCATGGCAGTACTCAGCGTGAAGAAACACTAGCTTCTGTTTGAACAGAAATAAATCAGGCTAACCATATGCTGAGTGCCAGCAGTACTGCAATGAGTATTTTGTATCTGTACTTCTGATAAGTGCTAAATCTGTTTTTCCCTTGGCCTCCAAATAGATCAGCACATGCATGCAAGTCCCTAAAAGGCAGCTAGGAGATAGCTGCAGTTGCTGGCCTGGGCAGAGAAGCAAGTTGCAGCTGAAAAAGGTAATTGTTTGCCTGTAGTGCTGCAGCAAGAAGGTTTGGCAGTGTTCTGGAAATTACATAGGAAGATGCTAATTACTCCATTTCATCTTCTTTTGTTGGGTATTTTCCCTCTCACAGAGTCTTTTTCCTTGCTCAGCTCCTCTTGACAGAGGCCAGTCACGGTGCACACCCTGCAAGGCAGCAGCCAGAGCCAGCAAGGTGAAGGCAGCATATGGCAGATGGGCAAGAGGTCAGTCACCCCTCTGTAGTTTCTGTCCCAGACACGCATGGATACTTCCCAGGAGTTTTACCAATGCGTGTGAAATAAACAATTCAAAAACGTTTGGTTGCCTTACCTGAAAATGCAGTAGCTGGTGTTGAGGGCCTTTGTGAATCCTCAGGATGTACCTATTTGTTGTGTGATGTATGATGAGGTGCAAGTCAAGCATAGAGACAAAGTGCTTACAGCCAACACTGTTGTTGCCATGATGAAATGCAGGTGTCTTTTTAGTCAGAGACCATGAAGTTACCTTGTTTGTCCTTGATGGGCTCTATTCTGTATCCTGGAGTCTCCCTCAGAGGTTTTTGAAGGTCTTCATATGAAGATACATGCAGTTAGGTGAAAGTGTCTGCTGAAATAGAATAACCAAATTCTACTCTTGTGTACCTTTCTCACAGTAGCCAGTACAGAAAAAAAAGTATGTCTAACGTGGCGATCCTTCCCTGTGCTAGGCTCGTTGTGTCCAAATCTTGGATGAGAAGTCAGGGGGTCCTTGACATTTCTCCAATGTGACTGTGTCTACCAGAAGCAGTAGAAGATGCTGTTCTGTGAATAACTGTGTCCTTTGGTCCTGGCCCCAGTGGCTAGAGAAAACAGGTGTGCTTTGTAGAAGACACAAATGTGCTCAAACATGCCATCAGTTCATGCTATTGTCTTTGGCCTAAAAAGTAAGTGGTACATGAGGAAGTGCTTTCCAAAGGCAACACCATAAAATGTTTAGTTTTCCTTTACTTTATGGAAGAAAGTTCTGCTGAATCAATGTCAGGGAGAAGCACATTGTAACTGGTTCGGGGCTGTTTTTTTCTGCAAGAGAGATGGCATCACTAGACACAAGGAAGAAAAGTATAAAACTGAAGCCTGTTTTTGCTCTCCAAGACTCTACAGGCTTCATGGGATTTACAGGAATTAACTCTATAGTCAAAACCATTCCAATTCCAGTTTCCCTGTGGTGGTAAATGTCAATATAAGAATGTGAATGGCTTTCTTGATGAAAACCTCTTTGAATGTCTTCTTGGTATGGAGAATATATTAAAAAAAGGCTGTTTTGTGATTCCACCCCTATTCCTTTTGTCTTGTCCAGTCAACAACACTGGGATAGCAGTTTTGTCTTATACTGCAGTAAATCTACCGGGTGCATCCAGGGAATGCAGGGGGATGTTAAAGTGGGAAGAGGGTTTTAATTTTTGTTTGCCTTTTTTTTTTTTCAGAGAGTGTTTTTGATCTTTTTCATGAAGTTGTATTTGTTTTCCCATTTGAAATAAGGCTCTGTCAGTTTACATGATTGTTTTCACTTACCCTTGAGAAGTTTAACCACACTGTCAGAGAGAGCCTACTATTTTGACTGGTAGTATAACACAGCACCTAAAGCAGTCCTTTGGACTTCTGTGGAACTTCCTGCATAAGGATCACAAAGTACTTTACAAAGGTTAAAACACTACACTTCATAGTACTCAGAAGAGAAAAGCAATTGTTCTCCACACTTTATGGAAAGCAGGAGCTGAAATTGTTGGTTTTATGGATACATCCCCTTAAGACTAAATGTATTTTTATCAGAGCATCTCAGAGTTTCAGCAAGTAGCTGCAGTGTGAGGGTCTTTGGTCGCTAGAGCTGAATATGTGTTTTTTAGGTATAATAGGACTTTAATTTCATATGTATGCATTCTTCAGGCTTTACTTGCACAAAAGCATTACAAGTATGTATCAGAAGCTGTGCAGCTGGTGAATAAAAGACCTTGATATGAAACCCAAATCTTATGTCTGAACCTTAATTTGCACACTATTCATTTTGATCTTGCCTATGAACTTACCAGAGTACTTATTTAGGCAGGACTTGTGTATTGCACTAATCTGTCAGGTCAGACTGGGAGTGATATTTTTTACAATGCCGGTCTGTTACCACTATGTTTGTTTGAATGGGGCATGACCCTCACTGTAATGTCCCTCTCTTCTCAAACGTTAAGAAGGGGTGAGAAAAATGTGTGAGAAATTGCAAATATGTCCTGAAATAATTTTTTCTCTTCACCACCACACCCTACCCCATCCCATTTCCTTCTTCAGGGCAAATCTACCTGGCAGCTTTTCAGTTGTCACTGCCAGCTTTGTTAAAGATGCTGCAAGGTGCCAAGGATATAATTCTAAAAACATCTTTGTTGGCCAGGGCTGGCATTGCTGCCAGTGCTGGGGTTCCTATCTCCTTCTGATAAAAGCTACTGGCTCATGGAAGTGTTGATTTAGGGCCTGTCGTGTATTGGCAGTTTGGGTGTAGTGGGATGGGCTGGCTGTGGCCAACAGGAAAGGTGAGGATGGATCAGATAGTGGCTTGCAGAGCATATGAAGTAAGCCCTAGGCAGTAGGGAGCAATAGATCAAAAAGAAGAGGAGAAGTACAAGGGCAAAGAGAGGTAGCAGTGAAATCCCCCACAGCACCCTGGATCATTTTGCATGCCTCCAGAGAAGCATATATTCTAAAACAAATAAAACTGGATGCAGTGTCAAACTGAGCTGCCTACATTTCTAGCATCTTAGGAAAAGTGCTTCCTCAGTGCACACTAAGGGCTGTGTTCAGACTTGCAGCACTTTGTGCTCAGCTGACACATGTTGAATATTTTATATGAGATTTGATTTACTTCTTGAGGAAGTAGACTAGAAAAGCTCCTAGTGTGTTGCCTCTAGTTACTAATTTAAATTGAGATTAGAGCAGGAGAGTATCCAACACCATTAGTTTGCTTTAAAACTTTCTGCATTTGGCACTGTCTTCTGGCTGGTGCTAGCACTCTTTGCAAATTGAGGAGAAAGCCTGAGAGACTTTCTGCATCTGGTACAGGAATAAGCTGGCATTTGGGTGTTCCTGCATGAACATTGAAGTTGCAATAAGGGTAACATCTCTAAGGTTATGGAAAGACATTTGCCTTTCCCCTTTTTAATATTTGCTTGATGTCCTTCCTGCCTGTAGCAGGTGTGTATTTGTGTGAATAGGGAGAGCCTCTGAAGGTCTCCACAAAGCTGCATCTGTGACTGGGGGATGTAACCTGGACGTTGCTGTCACTCCTCCTTGGAGCATTCTGGGCAAGACTGTATATTCCCATTTAAATTCAGGACACTCTGGAGGAAGTTGGAAAGGAAGCCAAACAATCTTGAGAGTAGTGGTAGGTTGCTGAGGCTGCCATAACCATCATTCTAGCATTTAGGACTCTTAGGAACTGTACTGTGAAAAAGGCCACCAGATGCAGAGGACAGGCTGGGAAACTTAGGAAACTTTTATTTCCCAAGGCTCATAGGATGAGCTCTACTTATGAGCAACATTTGAGCACAGTGTATCTGTGTCCGCCAAAAGTTGTTTCTTCAGTCAAGTCACTCTGAGCAGAAGTTTGTTGCTGAATTAAAATCCATAAGGGGTAAGGCCTTCTGAGAAACCTGTAAAAACATTGCACTGCAGTCTGAAAGACAAACTGCAGTAAAATATCACTCTATGTAAGTGCACCAAGGGCTATGTCCTTAACAAAAGATGCATTTTTATTAGAGAAAAAAACTCTGAGCAGAGCAAGGCCGTAAGGTAATGAGGCAAAGCAGAGCTGAAAGTATACTTTTTATCATAAGAGTGTGTCAGAAATCAGAAAGAAAAAAAAAAAAAGTCCATTCTTGGAAATTTCAAGTTGTCACTGTGCATAAGACCAGGGACTTTTAAAAGTTGAGAAACAGCAAGAATACCTGGTGGGAAGTTAAAGGCATCGGGCACAAGAGTTGAGGAAAAGCATTATGGCTTAGGAATCTCAGCCAAGTTATTCTGATTCTATCTAGAGGAATGTGCTGGTTCATTAACTCACAAGGCAGTCCATTAAAGTGTATATCATAGTTTTTAAGTGTTTATCAGTTAAGTAAACCCTGTGGTTGAGCTTGTCAATGTGTCTGTGATTGTCAATGGACAGGGAGTTTTAGCCTCACTGTTTCTGCTTTGCTACTTGGATGACCTTGAATTTTTCTTTTATTCAGCTTCCCTGGTCTCATTTTGGCATTTGTGGCTTTCTGCTTCTATATGAACGTCAGCTCAGGCTCATCAACAGTTTCTGCATTTATAGGATCAACACAATTTCCTTTCCAAGGACAAACATTTCTGATACTGGATTCACATCCTCTGTGACACAAACCCTATTTGGTAGCTGATTTTCACTCCCATTATTAGCACTGCAAGAATCTAGAAGTTGTCTTCCTCTGGATACCTTACTCTGTCTTGCTCTTTTTGTCTTCCTTTGCACCTGTTGAGAGGCCAGAGTTAAATTCAAAAACTCGCAGAGGAGTAAAATACTCTGATAAAGACTTATAACAATTCTTTTTTCACTTACTGCATTTATTTCATAGAGTGGTTGGTGTGTTTTGTTATGTATGTCACTGGATTTTACTTTCACAAGAGCATCTCTATTTTCACAGCCCCTCTTTACCTTACAGATGCTCTGCCCATCTGATGAAGGGATGGCATCATGCACTTTCAAATAATCTTGGTTCTTACTACGAGTTGCAGAATTTTTCTCTGAACATTTTGATGTTGCTGCATGAACCACTTCTTCCTGCTGTTTCTGTTTTTCAACTTAATTTTTGTGGTTCACAGATAGCCAACAGGATTCTTACCATCTCTTCTGCTCACAGCTTATCTTACAAGTCACTGGTGAATGCATGATTTACAATAAATGCTGCAATCATTTTAAAGTACATTTTCAAGCTTCATGTTGTGATCTTGATGAGAAGTCACATAGTAAAACAGAGGAACTGAAAATTTAGAGTGGTTCCAGAACTGTTTAGTGGTAAAATATTTATCACCTAGTGTAGACACTACATTTTATTTATTCATCCTCATTTCCCTTACAATTAATGAGCCAATTTAAGGACTGATTAATTTCATAATTTTATTTATTTATTTATTTATTTATTAAATAGAAGGATTGAGATTAGGCAAAATTTTTCTCCATTGTACGTGAAGGGAAATCTGAACAGCTTCTTTTAGTATAGTTAACTAAAGTTAGGTGGGAGGAACTTGGTGTACTGCATACAGTGTTACATACATAATTTTTCTTCCAGATATTAGAAGTTTACTGACAGAAGCACTAATGTTTTTTCTGGATTTCTCCTACTGGGAGATATGTGATGAATTTGCTTAGAGCACTCCGTGTCTCTTTTCATCCATGCTCGGCAAAGTAGATGTCACGCAAAGTGGCTCCTTTAGGAGAATTCCTACTCCTTTATGTTACTACTGATGCATTTAGGTTTTGTACTTTTTATTTACTCCTTTCTCAACCAAAAAAAAAAAAAAAAAAAAAAAAAAAAAAAAGTGATATAACTTTACCTATTCAACACCCTAATTGCATCAAAATAGGCATTTCATCATGCATTCTTCAACTTTTCACCTTTTTATTTTTTAACATTCTTAAAAACATTAGCAGGGGAAAAATCTATGCATGCTATTGCATTATTTCTCTTAGCAGCAGGGCTGAATCTTTGGATCCACAGTATGGACTATACTGCTTGGATAAGTAAATAAGAAGCAGCATTATTAGACTGTCATCTAAATTGTGAGCTGGGGGAGAAACAGGCTGGCACTGAGTGTCAGAGGAAGGTGCTGCTAGCTAGTTTGTTTTTCAGCTTTGGGATCCTGGTTTCTATTCCAGACAAAAGAGCCTTCAGTGGAAGCTGTATCTCCTCAGCCTCTACAGTATCTGTGTGTACCAGCCTATTTTTCTGATAGTGCAGCTCCTTTCTGATAGTGACCCAGTTACAGTTTTTACCCATCTGAACCTTCACATCCATGATCATTTGTTCCCAGCCTTTCTCAGGATCTGGGGAGTTCTGTGGTCTGGGTAAGTGGAAATACGTGGAGCAGATACACCTTTTCAGACTAAACAACCATGAGGATGTGGACAAGGCTGAAAAAAAAAAAAAGTCCTGCATTCCTGTCTTGGCTCCTATCCTGTCAATACACATTAGTCACTGTTTCTATTGTCTGCTGTTTTCTTCCACTGTTTGATCCCACTTCCAACCTCCACACCCAAATACCTCTTATCCCCATCTGAAAGCACAGTGTTCCTAGGCTCTGTCCTAAAGTCCTTCCTCTATTGCCACTTCTTCCGTCCTCCAAAGTTTTGTCTTTCATCCTTCCCAGGAAACCTGCTGCTTCCAGCCCCTGCACCACACAAATAGCACAGCAGCACGGGAGGGATGATCTTGTATCTAGCAGTTCTCTTCACTGCCACAAGAGACAAGGGGGCACGAGAGTGAGTCCTGCTCAGTCTCTGCATCTCCGAGCTGAGTACGATCAATGCACAGGGAGCCCAGGGAACATCTAGCTGCCGGCCCCAAAGGTGCTGAGCCTTTTGTTGAGTGAGGCTTGAAGGCAGTCAGTAGTATTTTTTTAAGGGGTACCAAAGGACATATCTTGCACACTTTTAACACAACTTCTCAAATTTCATGTTCTCACTGCAGAGTGAAAAGGCATTCAGACTTTGAGATAAACTATTATGAGAGCTTTTAAAATAGTGTATGTCTTCATAAACATATTAAAAACAACAACAACAACAAAAACTTAAGCTTTCAAAAGTAGTGTCCTGAAGCAGTATGGAGCCTTATAGCTGACTGGAACTGGCAAAGGTACAGAAACAAGGCACTGGAAATATACAGCCTTATTTTTTATTATTATTATTATTATTATTATTATTATTATTATTATTATTATTATTATTATTATTATTATTTTTACCAGCTTAGTCAGCTTCGTCTTCACATTTTTCTGAACTCCTGTGCTTCTGACTGGGCAGATTCTGCTTTAATTGCTTGCTGCATTATCATGTAACACCCTAGGAGGGGATCAATGAGAACAGTAATCTCCTGTGAGACAGATATCTGGAGGTGTCCTTCAGAAAGCACTTGACCCAGAGTCCTCTTGGGAACTGAGGACCTTAAGCCTGCAGAATTTAATTGCATTTTTTAATACGTCAGAAACTATTTCTTAATGGCTGCAGGAAAAAAATAATAATAAAATGAAAGATATCGGTAAGCCAGAGCGAGTTCAGTGGAGGACCACGAGGATGGTTGGGAGCTGGAGCTCTTGCCCTGTTTGGAAAGGCTGAGGGACCTGGGATGCTTCAGCCTGGAGAAGAGATGGCTTCAGGGGGAACTAAAAGGGAACATTCTGCTCAGCCCCAAGGAGAGGTTATGGAGAAGATGGAGCCAGGCTCTTATGGAAATGTCTCGCAGGAGGACAGGAAACAATAACCATAACTTGACAAGAGAGAAGGTTCTGTCACAAGATAAGAGGAAAAACACTGTGAAGACAAGAACAGGTTTTCCAGAGATGTTGTGAGTGTTGTGAGATCTCCCAGTCCCAAATGGAAAACACAGAGCAACTTGGTCTTAATTCACTGTTGAAGATGCTTTGGGCAGAGCCTGGACTCCCATGGTACTTTCCAGTCTGAGTAATTCTGTGCTTCTATGAAAATGTGAAAAACCTAGAATTCAAGCCTGGCAAAGATGCAGATTGGTGTTCCACTCCAAGTGTACAAAAAAAAATAAAAATAAAATAAAATAAAATAAAATAAAATAAAATAAAATAAAATAAAATAAAATAAAATAAAATAAAATAAAATAAAATAAAATAAAATATACTGACAAAGCAGGCAATAGATTTTAGCCTTGATTTTCACAGAAAGTATGTGAATCATTGTCATTTTCCAAATTTTCAGTCTTGAGTCAGGCTGAGTTTTGGGCATTCTGAGCCGTTGCTTTGGCATTTGTCATATCCAAAATGGTTATGAAGTTTACTGAGTGCTAGGTTGCTGGAATGCTAACAGTGTTATTGTTGGACATGTGTATACTCTAGTATGGGGTACTATATTTTAATGTAGCATAAAGAGATCCTCGTAAGCATTAAAGGGTTAAAAAGCATAGACCCTATCTACTCTTTAAATAACAACTTTCCAGACTTCTCACTTTCCTATTTTACCTCCTAAAAATGTGAGAAGCCCAAATCAACATCTCATTTCTTAGATGCTGTGGAAAGAGATCCTTACTACAGTGATATAAGGCTGCACTTGAATTATACCTTAAAAATAAAAAATGGTAGTGTCATTAGCTTGTTTGATGTGGAATTGAAACTGAAGCTGCAGGTTCCATTTCAGATGTCGATAGGAAGCTGTTGGAGGGGGAGAAATTCTGTTCTAATAGGAGAAACTCATGTCAGTCATACAACAGCATTAGGAAACATTATGAGATCTGGATGAAATCTGCTAAAAACTGTACATTACCATTTTCTAAATACTCGGCCAGTCTTTAGCAGTATGCTCCAGAGATTTTTGAATGCTGACTTCATTAGAAAACAAAAACATATATAGATAGTTTCAGTGTGGTCATATTTTTCTAGCAGAAAGGGTTATTTGAGTTGTCATGAAACATTCATTCCCCTTTTGTGCATTTTTATATTAAAACACTAATGAATTTGTATGCCAAAACAGGCCTGCCTTAATTATGCATGATATATATTCATAAGACCCCAGAGGAAAGGGGTAAGTTCATGTGACCAGCATGCGTGTCATTACCATGCGTAAAATGGTAACATTAGCAATGGACGGGCACCAAATTGGAAACAAGTTTATTGTAACTCCAGGGAGAGAATCACTGAAGTGTTTTGGTGCCTAATGTTTTTCAGTGAACTTTACGGGCAGAATGACTGCAGTGAGCGTGACAGCCTCCGAGCCATCCCTGAACAGGGGGCTATAATGGCAGGGTATCACATCTGTGCCTGTACTGCCTCACAGCTGAGGAAGTGGCTTTGGAGCAGGTGGGTTGTTTTAATTATGCAGCAGCCAGGAAAGACCCATGAGGGCTGCGGGAGCTGCTTTTGGTCAATGGGGACTGCACTGGTGCAAATCTCAGGACATCCAGATCATTTCAAAAACAACAAGGCTTAGAATGCACCAGATTTCCTGTCATCTTGCAGCAAAGTGCTGGGCTGCTGCAAGAACCAGAGCTGTGGGATGCTTCTGAAAATCAACTAAGGTATTTTTGCAGATGTGCCATTGCTGGTGCTAATTTAATCATTCGGAAGCTGGGGACGCACTGCAATGTTTAGACAGGATATACAGCATAAGACTGTGGCTGGAGCTAAGTTAGGGTTTAGATTACCTCATGTGTTGATCAAGTTATTACTTGATGATAATGTGGCCATGCTGTTATTACATTCTCATTGCACTAACATATTCATCCCAAAACATGGCAGCAAATCTTGACTTTCTAGCATGAGTTGGGGCCTGTAAGCATTAAGGTTCAATAAAGCTGTGAGACTTTTGCCTGCCTTACCCCCCCTCCCAAAAAACAAACAAACAAACAAACAAAAAACTTGACAAAATACAAACCCAGATAATGTAATTCATATTTTGGTCCTGTTGCTACTGCAGAAAAGCAGAGGAGGCATTTGCACTGGTGAGGTGAGATTTAGACTATCTTTAATGGGAATGCCTTATGTTATGGGTTCTTGTACATCCAAAGCAGCAAAGGCAGTTATCTGGTTTTGCATCATTTAAATTAAGACTTGGTGCTCTCCTGCCCATCATCTCAGCAGCTGTCAGTCTAGGGTGCAGTGAAAGCTTGCTGTGAATTTTCAATTGGGACTGTCAGTTAAGATCATAACAAGGTCTTGCGACTGTCAGTTTCCTTTGGAACAAAATGCTATCTGTTAGTGCTGTCTTGCTTTTCTTGCAGGGCTTTGAGTTCGGTGGAGTATAGATGTAGCTGTTCTGGATGTATATAGCAGTGTGTTCTGCTTCCCTCTCGGGGGCTGGCTAAGCTCACTTAACAAATCTGCCTTCTGGAGGAGCGTGATTCAAATTGTGATTACAAACGAGCTTTCTTAATGCACTAAAGCAAATAGTGTATCTTTTTATTACAGATAATTTTCAGTTATGATAAAAGTAGTATTAATCACAGTTATAAAGGGAATATCATATTACATCATTGTAATCCTCCCTTTATAACAGCTGAGAAAATAACTTGCATGAAAATACAACAAAAATTTTACCAGTATTTAAAATATTTGATAAATTCATGATGTTGCCAGTATTCTTCTGTGACTTCAAAATTGCATAGAGACATAGTAGCCTAACTGTCTTCTCCCAAAATATTCCATTGTCCTGCATATCTCGGAGTCTTTTCTGAAAAGGAGAAGAATTATATTCATTTTCTGATTATTTTTTTCCACGCCACTTAGTAAGTTAAATAATTCAATAAATATCTGGTTTTCTACATTTTCTTTTCTGAGTAGTCATCTTCTTGGGGGGGGGGGGAGGGGGGGGAATGTATTTTATACTTTTGCTTTTTCATTCTCTTGTTCTATATAAGTACCCATTTGGGGGGATAATACCTATTGTTCTTCCTGTTATCATTTCTTTTTTCCTGATGACTTTGAGAGCAGCTGTCTGTCACTTACAGGCCATGCTGACGGCTGAAGGCTCAGGTCAGGAATAAGATCCTTTGATCTTTCTTCCAGGCAGGCGTAAAGCAGGCACCGTTTTGGAAAGTGGGACATGACTCTGCACTCATATAAGGGGGTTATGATAAACTGGATGGTATTGATGGAGTAATATCACCAGTAACGTCTTTACGGGACAGGAATGTTTATTTTTTAATGAAACCAATGATCTCATCAGCTTTTTATGCATCAGCTTTTTATGCATTTCATTATCATTTTCATCAGCTTATGCAGTTCATCAGCTTTTTATGCATTTATTATCCATTGTGTAGTCTTTCTCTTTGGTGTTGGGAGCACTTTCATTTTCCTTTGAACCTTCTTAAATGTACATTCTTGCTGCACTGCACACCATGTGTCTAGGACTTGTCTTCAGAAGCTGGGTGTGTGGAGGGCCAGAAAGACTGGTGGAAATGCTGGTAATACCAGCAATGGAAGCCTAGGAAGACTGCTTCTTCTGAGGGCCTGAGCTGTCTTAAAATTGTAGATTGGTACATTTTGTTTCACATTAAAAAATGTAAATGTGTTAAGATACAGTGCTTTTTAAGGACTGTTTGTTTTTGAAATGTACTGCAGAGGTAATGGGTCAGTCTGTAATGGGTACAAGGTTTCCCTGATTGTTCCAGCACAGTTCAGCAAGACCAATGTGTTCAGGTGCTTTAGAGGTCTTGAGAGCATTTATCACACTCAATACCTGCATGTAGAAGACATGATTTATTACCATGCAACATGCAATAAGCTAGTAGTACCTGAAAACTCTCTGTAAACCAGAAGTTTTCTGTTCTGATCCCTAGCTTTCCAGATTCATTTTTTTTTTTGGTCAAACTGTCTTTCAACCAACTGATACCTACCCAAGGTAACTCCCTTCCTCAGGACAAGTGTGACTGCCACCTCCGTTGATCTTACAGATAAGTCTTTTTCCATATGTGAAAGTTTTTGTGGTGTGCTGATTTTGCAGTCCACATGCAAAACTGTTCTGCATCAAGCTGTGCTTACAGTCTCCAGTCACAGCTTTCTCTCCATTCATACAAATATTTCTAGAGGAGAACGTGGAGCTGATTTTGGTATGTTTGTGGGGGTGTGTGCATGTGTGTGTCTGAACAAATGAACCTAACCTTGCTTTCTTATTTTAGCATGTATTATTCTCAGTCTTTGCCTTCAGATATAACCACCTACCACATTATCTCTTGGTTCTGGGGAAACACTTGTAAAGGGGTTTTAAAACCTGTAGCAGAAAATTGTCTTTCAGAGGAAAGATGGGTTCCACCAATTCAGCATCACCAAACTAAAACACTTTTCCCTGGGAAAGTGTGTCCCAGGGACTACTCAGGGCCTTTAGCAAGCTGGATTTAATTACTTGTTGTGCAGCTGAATTGGCCCATAGGCCAATTTCCCAAGGGAAAAAAAAAAAAAAAAAAAAAGCTATTTAAAAATATACTGACCTGTTCTTCTATGTGCCTTTGCTGTGATTGTACCTGCAAAGTCTCCCAGCTTTTTGGCTGAGTTCAGCCCTGCCTACAGTGGTCTCCCTTCCTGTTTTACAGCAGCATTTGTGGAGGCGACAATACCTTGGTGTTGGACATGACCTGCTGCTGGTTCTGCCTCTAGTCAGGCAGGAGATTAGAGTCCTATTCTGGTGGTTCCCATATTCAAATTTTCCTTCTGCCGTTTGACTGACTTAAACAGGTCAGCTAAAAACAGGCAGATGTCTCTATACTGAAAAATGTAAACACTGAACTTCCTGATAATCCTTTGTCCAGCCATTGAAATTCTCATTTAGCCAGACAGCCCAGAAATCTGCAGGTGAAAATAATGTGAAGCCATTATAAATAAATACCTATGTCTTGCCTGCTATCTTGTTGCATACTTTTGAGACATCTCTGTGGGCAAGGATTTAATCACACTGAGCTCAATTTAAATTTGGTGAAAAATTCAAGAGGGCAGCTATAAGTCACAGCTTCTTTTCAGGATAGGGACTGCTATCTTTGTGGAAGTGTGCAGATGCTTCAACAAAGGATATATTTAACCCAGATATTCTTGGAGCTGAAGGGTTGGTAATGAAGGCATGAGATTGGAGCTTCCATGAGCATCCTCATCCCTGGGGCAACAGATTGTGTTGCTCTCTACCCTTCTGTAAATCCTCAAGCCAGCTGTGCCCTTCCCGTCAGCCCTCAGGGGATGAGGTGAGAGTGGCAGCTCCCCTTTCTTGATCTTTCTCCTCTCCCTTTCCTGCAGGGAGCTCCTATGCAAAATTGCCATATCAGCCCCACAGACTGGTATATGGCAGGTGCTGAATGGAAGTGGGAGAGGGGCAAATGGGCCCTGTGTGGAGGTGCAGCTGGCGATCAGCTCTAGCAGAAGGAAAGGGAGCTGTGTCAAGAGATCATTAAGTGAGGGAAGGAGAATCCAAAATGAAAAGCATACGCTTCTGGTGTGCTGTTATGTGCCTAGCAATTTCTGTAACAGGGAAGCATTCGCATTTACCATGTGAGGTGGGGAGGACAGATAAAACATTCAGAAATAATTGTCATGTGCTTTGTTAGTTGTTATTCTAATTATGTTATCTTAGCCTTCGTGCTCAATTATCCCATGGCTGCCAAACAATATCCAGAGCACTAGGGAAAAAATGCAGTCCTGGCTCTGGGAGTAATTTAACATCTCACGTTTATCAGTCCTGCTTTGTGGGCTCATCCCCAGGAGGATGGGGGCACCACCCCTTCCCCAGGGGCCAGCAGGAGCTGTGAAGGACCTGCACCAGGGCCGGCCCCGCAAGGCTCCCTGCACCTGCCTGGAGCTGCTGTGGGTGTAGCAGGTGCAGCAGGACCCATGCCAGGGGTGCTCTGAGGTGCGGGTTGGAAGGACAAACAGCAGCAAGTCCTGATGCTGCTTCCTGGCTGTCATGGTTGAAGGCCACCTCAGGCCCATTCTCCTCCCTGAGTAAGCTCCCAGTGCCTGTTCAGCCCTGTGTGATGGCCAGCCTCAACTTGCCTTGGCTCTCCTGAAGGCTCAGCTCCACCTGACTCCACCTCTGGCCTTGCAGTAGCTGATCTGGCTTCCAGAGAGAGCAGGGACGGAGACAGCACTCAAATCTGGGTGCTGGGTATCCTTTTCAGCCAGTGCTACCAGGCTTTTCTACCACCTGAGTTACATCTGATGGGTTATGGTTTGGGGTGGGTCTTGCCAGAGCTCCACCAGCAGGCATTTATTTCCATGGCTGTGTGTCTCCCAAACCCTTCCTGGCAGGAAAACTTGTGAAATCCTGACCCTGCTGTAAACATCAGGAGGTTGAGCCATTGTCTTCAAAGCGCTTAGTGTTATACCTATTATCCAAAATGACGTCAGCTGACCTCTGCTCTTGCTTTGCCTAGATAGCTTCAATCTAAGCTTGCTCCTCAGCTGCCCATGCTGCTTATGCTACCTGAAACCTAGACCAACTGATTTTTCAGTGTATGAACTGTGGGCAGCTTATGGCTGAACTGTGACTCAGCCCATGTTTCTGTGCAAGGCTGAAGAAGAAGGTGCCTGATGCCATGGATGACTGTTGGTGCTCAGTCGTGTGGAAATGTAGGTATTGCCTCCAGGAATATCTTCTCCTGCATCATGGGAGTTCCAGGGGAACTGAATGGGGACAGGAGAAGCTTTCTCTACCCTGCCCAGATGGATCAGCTTGCTCCTTGCAGTGCAGACAGTCATTTTCCACTGGCAAAAGCACAGCCTGAACCCCAGTTCCAGCCCCCAGCCCCTCGCTCTAGAGAACAGGACGGAGCCAGGGAGGCACAGTGAATCAGAGCGATTGAATCACAGCGTTTCCTGGCCTCCTGCTACAGACTGTCCTCTGCTTGAGTTGTGCCTTTGGGCACCTTCTGGTCCCACGTACACACCTTGAATTTTAACCAGTGGTCTGCTCAGTTTCTCCATTGTTTGGTGTTGTGGATTTCTTCAAAAAATAAGATGAAAATATTTTGGGAGATTGGAATAAATTCAAAACACAGAACAAAGGAAAGCCAAATGCAATTTAGCTGAAGAGATGTGTGTGAGAAAATAGTATGTAACTATGTGATTGCTGTGCAAACAGCTTCTGTCTTGTTAATGCTCTTGAACTCTTACACCCTTCAGTATTTTTTCCTCTTCTAACTAGAGCTTTACTTCAGTATTTGCTTTTAGTTCCCTGTCTGTTAACACTCCTATTCTGCATTTGTTTCCAAAGTTTTGATGGAAGACCATATGTTTTTCATTTGAAAATCAAATGTCAGGGAAAAAAAGTGCTTCCAATGCTGCAACTGCTGTGTGTCCTAGGAGCATCCTCCCCTGTCACTCTTGCACTGGCAATCTCTACATCACCCCAGACCCTCCTCTGGAGCCATCCTAACCCTGATCCCTCCTCTTCCACAGAATGCAGCCAGGCTCAGGCAATCTTTTCTGACTGGGGCTCCCACTCTGCCAGGCCTCCACTCCTGCAGATAACCCCACTGGCTGTGTGTGCTGCTTGCATGCTCTTGTGGCCCTTTGAATGTTTAGGGGCAAAGCCTCTCTGTTTAGGCTCCATCCTCTTTGTCTGTGGTCTCTTTGAAGCTGCAGGTGTCTGTCTCTCCTTTTACTTCCCTCCCATTCTTCAGTGGCAGTTTTAAAATTTCCTCCCACTGTTCAAATTGCTCTGATCCATCCCCTTCTTACTCTTTCTTGATTTTCTTCTTCTTCTTCCATACCTCCTCTTGTGGAAAAAAGCCTGCTTGTTTAGGTTTAATCACCACGTGTAAGATATACAACTTTCTAATATGCTCCTCTGCTTGTTGCATGCTGTGCCTTTCTGATTTCTGCTGCAGTACCATCTCAGTCACATGAAGCTAAAAATAAACATATTTCCTTCCTCCTCAGCCTTTTCCACTCAACCTGAACTGTGCTGAGAAGATTACAGAATAGAAAAGCTACCTTGGTTTCTGAAAACACTAACTTGTGTTTCTAACAGTTGTAAGATCACAAAGTTTCATAAAGGGGTCTAAAGAGAACAATGAAATTCTGCTTGAAGCCTCCAAATGATCTTTATGAAGTTTTTTGAAAAAAAGTTAGAGATCATCATTGCAGCTGGCTAAGTCTCTCTTGAGCATGGTGACCAATGTTTTAATGGTCAGCCATTGACAAACACAGAGATCAAGAATTTCCTGAACAGCTATGGAAAAAACAAACATCAGGAATAAAATAGATCACCACAAAAACATCCTTTCAGAACACAGTACTGAAAAAGCACGTTCTCTTTCCTGATCAAGTCAAAAACCTCCCTGTTTTTCCATGCATTTGTGAATAGATATTTGTGTAGGGCACATTACTGAAGGGAAGGGAGAGGGAGAAGACAGGAAGGAGGGAGAGGAGAGGTGCCTGCATGTGAGCAGTAGTTCTCAGTTTGGTGAGCTGGGTATACATTTGCAAGATCCCACTTTCTCCGTTATTTCATTAAAAATCAAGGCTTGGACCATATAACCAAAGTTATTTCTACTGTAATTTTACTGTAATTTTGGAAACATAACGTATCTTGCAGAAGTCAGGGAGGAAAAAGAAAGGTTACTTACCTTGTGTCAGTGGTTTTTTTTTTATTATTATTATTATTATTATTATTTTTTTTATTGAGCTCATGTCCTTAGAGGACCTGTCCTGTCCTCGTCTGCAAAGTCATTCTAGCCCTGTCTACATGTACAGAAGCATACAGATCCAAATTCCTTCACTCACATCCTGAGGGTCCCAGCGCAACCTGGAAACTGCTGCTGCCCTGGAAGCAATGTGCAGTAGTGAATATAGGTGCTCTGTGCCCCTTGTTTTTCCTGTTTTCAGACGTGCTACATTTAAAATGTCCCATATGAAATGCACTCTGTGCTTTACACACCTGTCAGAAACATTTGCTGCAATTTGCTTTTGTTTTTTCCTCCCTTAGACAGAGCAGAGCATGGAGGGCTGAAGCACCACTTCACCTGGTCTGTTCCACAGAGGAACAAGTTGAAATTAGGGCATGTTGAGAAAGCCCTGTGATTTCTGACTTATGTTTGTTTGGTCGTGGTTTGTTTTGCACCACCTGTCTGCATAACACTGCTCCTGGCTGAGGAAAGCTGGTGCTGGATCCTTCTGTCATGCATGAATGTCAGTTCCCTTTCTAGCATGTTACCATGGCATCCTACCTCAGGTAATTTAATAAGTTCGTACAAAATGAAGAAGAAAGGGATCTAAAATGGGCATGTTTATAGTCTGTTAACCCCTTCAGGAGAGAGAGATAAAAGAAATAAGAAATTACCTGGGGTGAAGATAAATTACTTTGAGGGAGGAATGGCTGGAAAGCTGCCTGGTGGAAAGGGACCTGGGGGTATTGGTGGATAGCTGGCTGAATATGAGCCAGCAGTGTGCTCAGGTGGCCAAGAAGGCCAACAGCATCCTGGATTGTATCAGAAACAGCATAGCCAGTGGGACTAGGGAAGAGATCATCTCCCCGTACTTGGCTCTGGCAAAGCTGCACCTCTAGCACTGTGTTCAGTTTTGGGCCTCTCACTACAAGAAGCTCATCGAGGTGCTGGAGCATGTCCAGAAAAGGACTACAAAGCTGGTGAGGTGTTTAGAGAACATGACTTACGAGGAGCAGCTGAGGGAGCTGGGATTGTTCAGGCTGGAGAAAAGGGGGCTCAGGGGAGACCTTATCACTCCCTACAGCTGTCTCAAAAGAGTTTGCAGCAGGATGGTTGTTGGTTGGTCTCTTCTCCCAAGCAACAAGTGTTCGGACAAGAGGAAATGGCCTTAAGTTGTGCCAAGGGAGGTTTAGGTTGGATATTAGGAAAAATGTCTTCACCGAAAGGGTTATGAGGCATTGGAACAGGCTGCCTGGGAAAGTGGCTGAGACACCATCCCTGGAGGTCCTTAAAAGATGTGTGGATGTGGTGCTTAGGGACATGGTTTAGTGGTAGGCTGGGAGGTGCTAGGTTAACAGTTGGACTTGATGATCTTACAGGTCTTTTCCAAACTAAATGATTCTGTGTTTCTACTGTGGAGAAGGCTTGGTTTCTTCATTGCTGGTTCATGGAGATTGCAAATGAACTCATGCCCCTTCCCAGGTGCTGCAGTATTACAATGCATCACCACAGATAAAGCTTGATGTGTTAGTAGCCTGGCCTTCTTCCCCCTGAAAGATGAAAAGTCAAGCCCTGAAAAGAAGTCAGGAAATGCAGGGTAACTGAACCGTACACTGTGCTCAAGCCTTCATCTTTTTTTTTTTTTTTTTTTTTTTTAAGTTCTGTCTTTGCATTTTACTCACCCCCAGAACAATACCTCTGGTCTTCCTGGAGAATCTGTGTTTGTGTGAGATTGTTAAAGGCAACCTCATTTCTAGAACAGCCTGGTTTGCTGGCATTTTAGCTTGAACTACTCACTGGTCTTACGTAACAGAGGCAACAGCTGAATCTTCACAGATGAGGCTGCACTAGAAAGTACTTAAAATAGCAGTAAAATCTCTCAGTGTGCACTTTAATTATTAAATTTTGTCCTGCTGCAGAGCAATTTCTTTTTGGGATAATTGCCTTTTCGAAGCAATTTTTGCATTAAAGATTCACTGGCTTTGCAGAAGAAACTAGGTGCTTCTAAATGCTTCTTTATTAAAAATTTAGCCTGAGTCTTGTCTTTTCTCTTTTTACTTTTTACATTCTCTCAGTGTAATTCACCCACAAAACAGTAGCCTTCGTTCACTTCTAGCCTAATGCCATCTCTTCCACACATTTGCTTTGAGTTGTACATTAAAGGAAGAAAAAAAAAAAAATTTGTTCTTCAGCATTTATTTCGTCTAAACCAAGGCTGGCTGTGGGACAGCTTGGTTTGCTGCTCCACAGTCCAAACTGTCACACTAAAAGGCCTCCCTTCTTAATCAAGCACACTGACTTCACTGTACCCTTTCTTATTTGTGATGTTTCATGGCAAAAAAGAATTGTTATGGAAGAAAACTGATTAAATTTCCCAGTTCATGATTGAAAATACTGCAGCAATTCATGCTTTTCTATATCAAGCAAGATGGATGTGTTATTTCTTGAAGTAAGTCCATGATCTGTCATGGCCACTATTCATCATGTTGCTGCTGTTCTCACCAACTATTTTCCCAAAGTAAAGAGGAGTTATGTAAAGCAAGTTAGAGAGGTCACTGCAACACTGGAAACCGAACTGGTCCTCCATATTCAGTGAGGAAACTCTTTAAAATAATCTTGGTGATTCCAGCTTGAGGAAATAAGTACACAACAAGCAGGGTCTTTCTGACTGCCAATGTCCTAGACAGATGTTTCAGCAGGGGAGTGTTCAACCAGAAAAGCATGTTAGACTAGCTCCCATCTGTTAAAAGAAATCAAAGTCACTATTTCTGTGTGCATCACCAATGCCACACTAGGACAGCTCAAGGTTTCCTGCTATCCGCATATCTAAGCAATTTAGAAATTAATGGAATTTTAATAGTGAGAGTTTGTCTTAAAAGAAAAAGCAGAGATGACATTGCATTAAGGACACTTGATTTTAACTTCCATCAGATCACTCTTTCTTGCTGCTTGTTCTGTTACTCTTCCACTGATTGAAATGGAGCTACTCCAGATTTTCAGTAGTATAAACCAGATGAAAATTAACTCATTGACCAACTTCAAATGATGAGAATTTTTTCCCATTTTTCTGTCCCCATTCGTGTTCCCCACCTGTACCCAGGGTAGGTGTAGCCTTCAGAAAAGAGTGAAGCTTCTGAGGATAAGGTGTTTAGATGGGGAAATAATGTTAAAAATTCATCTGCATCACAGAGCCAGGATTAAGAAGTAGATTCAGTTATGATATTGCTGAACCTTCATATATTTGTACTCATGTGGTCAGCTAAAAATAGAAAAAGAATGCTGAGAGAGAAATTGATCTCGTGACGTTACCTGCCCTTTCCACACTGAAATATTGTTAAAAATATTTGTCTCCATCTAACTGAACTTGATCCAAATTGCAGGTGCAGATCTGGGTTTTCACTGAAGATCTCCCACCCTCCAAACAGGGAAGCAAGAAGAAAATAGAGTCTTTGAAGCTCTCATTTGGGTCTGTCTTTTCCTGCAGTGGGCTGCATTATGTGCACAGCGCAGTCTGTCCTGCCCAGAACAGCTGTGGCTGTCATCTGCTAGTGTAATGTTAAAATTAAGACTGATTGCGTTTTCATCTATCCAGTTATCTGCTATCAGTCTGAAATGTGGCAAGCAATTGGTGCAAAGCTTTGGCCTGGAATTAACTGGTTTAACCTTGAATAAAGTGAGTAAATGTATATAATAGCAACTGGAGTTTGGTGACGACCAAACAACATTATCTGCAAAAATCCGTTTCAGGTTCCAGCTGGCACCCCTCAAGGGGCAGCGACACAATTGAGATTGACGGGAGGTTGGCAGTAAGTTAACTTCATGGGTTGAATTCTGGCCAAGGACCCAAATACCTGCACACCATGTGAGTTATGAGTGTAGCCTTTCTCAGTAGCAAAGTGCTTTATGTTCCTAGTTTCTTTTCATGCTTATCTATGATAGTTGTCAGTTTCTGAGCTAATTACAGCCTCTTTCTTGAAGGTTGTGGCCTTTTGCAGTCACAACACGTGTCCTCTTTCAACAAGGTGGGAATTCTTTCTTGTGACCTGTCTTGGTCTGCCCTGACCTTCCTTTTCCTTGCATCTTCCACATGTCTCTTGGTACCTCTGCATTCCCAGGGAGAAGCTGAGTTTTGCCCTAGGCCTCCATGATCAGCTTTCCAGTGCGTTTCTTTCCAGCTCATGTCAAAATAATGTTAAGATGCAGAAAGAAGCTGTTGTGACATTTAAATAGAGACCGGAGTGAGCAAATACTAGGTTCAGGCACTCTCAGACTCAGGAGACAGATGGTTTTCAACTTTTGGCTTTCGGCTTTGTGGTTTGTGATCACCTCTGCAAACAGCTTGGCATCAGAAAACCTCTTATTTAGTGCTCCTTCATGATGAAAGCTTCAGGCCTGTTGTCAGCACAAGGCATTTCTTTCCCCTTAGGGGAAGAAAGGGAGCAATTTTTGAAGCAGTTTTCTGTCTACATCATTTCTCGTCCTGCCCATGTCCCAGAACAATTTGGTGGGCCTGCGGCTACACTGAGCCATGCTCCCTGTCACCATGCAAGTCCCACAGCCTTGCCTGAGCCTGCCCAGCTCTCTCAAAGGTCCATTGTCCACACGCACAACAGAGGCCATAGAAGCTGCAAGAGGATCTGAGAAACTGCCTTATGGGGGGTGTGGGAAAACAAGAGGAGCTGAAGGTTATTTCCGTGCCTGGTCAGGCTGTTCATCATAACACAAAAGGCAGCAGACTGAGACCATGAAGCAGGTCCTGTCCCACTTGAGAAAAATATGTGGCCTTTAGTATTGCTGTCATTTAATTATTTGAGTTACAGTACCACCAGGAGGCCCTGGACGCTTCTGGGACAAGTCCATAGCTGGCAGTTCGTGCTCTTTCACATTCAATGAGTACTTCGAGGTGACATAGATCCAACTGGACTTTTAGCACTGCTCCTTCTTCGTGTTGCCAGCACACACTATAACCCTGCAAGTGATTTCATTTAAGAAGGGTGCATAGGCTGATTTAATTGCTAGTAGAGTAGATCTTGATAACACAGAGTACACAGCTATGTTTGCTGGCATGTTCTTAAGACATGGGTAAAAGGAAGTAGAAGGGAAGTAAAAATAGATTCTCTTTTTTTAAGAGGTTTTGTGATCTAATGCATCTGGACAGTATAAGTTACTGTGTCTGGACTAAAGATCCATATCCATATTTGTTTTTTGTGATACTTTCCTCAGTATTTTTAGTGGCTCCTATTCTTTGGTTCTTTTCATCATGATATATGGTTTGACTTTTGGAGTATTTTGCTTTGCTTCATTTACTGTCTTTCGTTTAAGTTCATTTGCATTCTGAATACTTCAAAGTACTTTCAAAATGCTTGTTAAGTACATCTATGAGTAGTATTATTAATTCTGATGCAGGTTTTAGATAGCCCTATGGAATATCTTCACTGCACAACGCTAAGGATGGATCTTTTTCTTTCTTTCTCCTCCTTCAGATTTACGGATCCTGACTCCTAAAGCTTATTCATTCAGATCTTCTCTCTATCCCTAGGATATTATAAAGAACTTGACAGGTGATTTATAAGTTAAAATTTAGATCTGCCTTTAAAAGGAGTTATTAAACTTACATAACAGAGATTATTATGCTGCAGGACCACTTTAAGAGCCCCTTTTTATTACTACTACAATGAGTAAGCCCTTTTTCATCTCTGTACAGTGGTATCAGAGGCAGTAGAAATAATAAACAGTTGTTATGGATAAAACTAAAGGAGAACTATTTTGGTGGCAAACCAGGAGTTAATAAGTGAAGCACACTTTTGAACTGCTGAGAAATCTGTATGCAACAATTTTGTGCTCGAGGTAGGAAGTGGAGAATGAAAATCATCGTGTTAGTATCTTTCTTAAAGTACCATGAAATAAAGCAAGAAAAACCAAGGAAAAATATTAAATGAAATTAACAGAAGTTACATAATGATGACCTAAGGAAGCAAATACCAAATTAAGAAAAAATATTCGAGCTTTATGGTAATATTTGTTCATTTTTAAATGTTTCCCTTTTTATGTTAGAGAGAAAAATAATATTTTCCCCAAATCATTCACAATAAATGTTTGAACAAAAGCTGCAGATTAGCTGAAATTATCAGCTACTGAGTCAGAGACGTGGACACTGCAGAACATCTTAGATGGCAAGGAAAAATACCAACATTTATGGTCATTTGGCTTTGTAATGACTCAGAGATGTTAAGCCTGTCCAAGCCTAAATAAAAAGCTACAAACAGGACGATAAATTTGGCCTAAGAACCAAAATGAAGTAACCTGCAATTCTCATGAAGGGGGCCGAGTTGAAGGACAGTTCTTCCTATTATTTTCTTCCAGCTCATACCCTGTTTCCTATCAGTTCTGCGCCAGAGAGCTCACTTTAAATGAGCTCAGTGAGACAGTCAGGATTCAGAATGCCATTTTCCAAGTGTAGCCTGCTTTGCAAGAAAACTCAGACATAATATATCATTAGTCCACAGATTCAGCTGATCCTAATAGCCCCATACATACGCACTCCAGGAGAGCTGAATGTTACTTTCCTACCCTCGGAGGGTTAGGGGGGTGGGTGTCCAAAGTCTATCCTTCAAATATTTCTATTTATATTTTATTTCCATTTCTGGCAGAAGAACAAAAGGTGAACAGGTTGGCTAGCTACTGCACCACCTCCTGCAGTGGTTGCAATTCATAAGCCATGTGCCAAAGCTGAGTAAAACCTGTGCAGGATTCAAGTGTGAAAAAGCGGAGGGAAGGGATGTGAGGCTGATCATTAATTCCCCAGCCTGACTTGTCTTGTGTCCCTCAAGAGAGCAGTGTTTCCATGCCACAGTAAGATGGAGCTTGCTTGTTTTCACAGATTTTGGTAACGAGCAGGATTTGGGATGTGCAGTGGGGCATTTGCCTCTGTAACTTACAATTTCCTATTGCTCTTCAAGGTGCAGTACTTGAGCTGTTCCCTGTGCTGAGTCTGTCCCCTGGGCTACAAGGTGATGGGGTAGGCTCTCAGGCCTCATCTCTGCTATGGACAGATCCAACTGCATTTTGTGTGAAAATTCTGCATGGCCTCAGTGTTTAAAATAGCAAACTAAGAACATCTGTTTTCTCATGAATCTACCCCTTAAGTTGCCTGTGGGAAAGGAGTCAGCTCTAAGAGGAGGTTTGGACGTGTCGCAGGGTAAAACTCACAGCCAGCTTACCCCTGAGTTGGGGCAGCTCTTTAACTCTTCAGGAAAGCAACGTTAGGACAACCTGCTATACTGCCAGGCAGATATTTGGTATCACAACACAGGTGCTAGAACGTGCTTTGCTCTCTGCCATGCTGATGTTGCTAACATTATCTTGGACTTTGCAAGCTCAACTGGAATCAGATGGGATCCTGCTGTTTTTCATTTATCTTTAGAACTTATGCCTCCCCCAGCCCAAGGATCTATGAATTCATTACATGTGATAATAATGTAATTATACATAAGAGTAATGTAATCATTTTTAGTTTAGTGCAAACTTTTAAAACTTTTTTTTACTTTTTTCCTTTTTTTTTTTTTTTTTTTTTTTACTTTAGAGTTTTTTAAAAGAATTTTGAAATGTTTTAAATGTTCAATATTATAAGCATTCTTCAGTAATGAAAAAGCCCTGCCTAGGCCTAGATTACTTCTACCTGGTGCTCAGCAGAACTGAAGTCAGTGGAGCTCTGCCACTGAGGTCACCACAGAAGCGCTGTTTGAAAAATGTGAAGCAATTGTGTGTTCCTGAAAACCATCTTTGGAGCTGGGGAGCAGTATGTTTCCTATGACTGATTCTTATTGTCGATTTAATCTCATGTACAGGCAGCACAATTAATTTATCTGGAATGAAGTTTTAATTTTAGTCATCAAAATATTTTCATTCATCATTTCTCCGTTAATCCCTGAGAGCAGTGCCTGGGGAGGAGGGATGTGCTCTGCAGTCAGTTTTGGCTGCTTGCTGACTCCTTGCTTGGTGCAGGCTGAGGCTGTAGGTAAGGGGGGACTGCCTGTGCCATTGTCTGTGTGAGAGGCATATATATTTTTTCCCATTCAGTTTGATGACTGAATGTAGCAGCTATGTAGCTGCAGCTCTGAATCTTCCTGTGTGCAGGGTGCGGAAAATTGTCACATGACTTCAACCTGCAGAGGTGTCCTAGAGCTGGCAGCTAGCCCACAGCATTGGGGAATAAATGTCAATGCCTAGATTCAGGTCTTCAGGGAATGACGTAAAGAAGTGCCAGCTTAGATGTATGCAAGTCATTGGGGCCGGATGGGATCCACCCAAGGGTACTGAGAGAACTGGTGGAGGAGCTGGCCAAGCCACTTTCCAATATTTATCAGCAGTCCTGGCTATCAGGGGAGGTCCCAGTTGACTGGCAGCTAGCAAATGTGATGCCCATCTATGAGAAGGGCCGGAAGGTAGACCTGGGAAACTATAGGACTGTTAATTTGACCTCAGTGCTAGGGAAGCTCACAGAACAGATTGAGTGTCATCACACAGCACTTGCAGGGCAAGCAGGCAATCAGGCCCAGTCAGCATGGGTTTATGAAAGGCAGGTCCTGCTTGACAAACCTGATCTCCTTCTATGACAAAGTGACACGCTGGGTGGACAAGGGAAAGGCTGTGGATGTGGTCTACCTTGACTTCTGTAAGGCTTTTGACACCTCAGCATTCTCCTCAAGAAACTGGCTGCTCGTGGCTTGAACTGGTGTACGCTTCATTGGGTTAGAAACTGGCTGGATAGCTGGGCCCAAAGGGTTGTGGTGAATCGAGTTTAATCCAGTTGGAAGCTGGTCACTAGTGGTGTCCCTCAGGGCTCAGTACTGGGGCCAGTCCTCTTTAATATCTTTATCGATGATCTGGATGAGGGGATCGAATGCACCCTCAGTAAGTTTGCAGATGACACCAAGTTAGGTGCGTGTGTCGATCTGCTCGAGGGTAGGAAGGCTCTGCAGGAGGATCTGGATAGGCTGAGGTCAACTGTATGAAGTTCAACAAGGCCAAGTGCCAGGTCCTGCACCTGAGGTGCAACAACCCCAAGCAGAGCTACAGGCTGGGAGATGAGTGGTTGGAAAGCTGCCAGGCAGAGAAGGACCTGGGAGTATTGGTAGATAGTCGGCTGAATATGAGCCAGCAGTGTGCTCAGGTGGCCAAGAAGGCCAACAGCATCGTGGCTTGTATAAGAAGCAGTGTGGCCAGCAGGGCTAGGGAAGTGATTGTCCCCCTGTACTCAGCTCTGGTGAGGCCGCACCTCAAGTACTGTGTTCAGTTTTGGGCTCCTCGCTACAAGAAGGACATCGAGGTGCTCAAGGGAGTCCAGAGAAGGGCAAGGAAGCTGGTGAGGGGTCTGGAGAACAAGTCTTATGAGGAACGGCTGAGGGAGCTGGGGTTGTTCAGCCTGGAGAAGAGGAGGCTCAGGGGCGACCTTATTGCTCTCTACAGGTACCTTAAAGGAGCCTGTAGCAAGGTGGGGGTTGGTCTGTTCTCCCACATGCCTGGTGACAGGACAAGGGGGAATGGGCTGAAGTTGCTCCAGGGGAGTTTTAGGTTGGATGTTAGGAAGAACTTCTTTACCAAGAGGGTTGTTAGGCATTGGAACGGGCCGCCCAGGGAAGTGGTTGAGTCACCAACCCTTGAGGTCTTTTTAAGACATTTAGATGTAGAGCTTAGTGATATGGTTTAGTGGAGGACTTGTTAGTGTTAGGTCAGAGGTTGTACTCAGTGATCTTGGAGGTCTCTTCCAACCTAGATGATTCTGTGATTCTGTGATTCTCAGATGCTTGGCAGTGGCTGCTAACCGCTCTGCCGCACAGGGAGAGGCGCACTGCTGGGCCACTGCCTCCTGGGTGATGGGGGCTAAAACCGGAAGAAAGGGACCAAGCTCGCCCTATTTCTCCCACACCTGCTGGAGTGTGATGGACTACAGGTCACATTTCATCAAATACATGTCAACCTGATGCCACATTTGCTAATGGTTTATTTTGCAGAAACCTTATCACCCCTTATCCTCAGAAAACTATTCAAGTAACTGTTTTCCCCAAGCCACCCCCATTCTGTTTGCTATCAGTTTCATTATTAAACATTTATATAAGCACTGTAACATTTTATAGTATTTGACAGAGATTTTCAAGTTGCCTAATTAGCGCAGGCCCTGCCACATGGAATATACTTTTATTATTATCCATTCATGGCCTTGTTATTCAGAATAGGCTTTCTTGTGAATGGTAACGTGCATTATTGCACTTCAGGCTAATAAGTGTGACAAAATATGACACACAAAATTAACAACTGCACGACAGGATCCAGCAACTGGGGGTGATGTGCATATGGTCACACTGAGACTCTGCTTGTTTGCATCATTGCTTTTCTCCCTTACTGCCTTATTAAAAGTCTGGGAGAAAAATATTGGGAGAAGAAGGAGGGGAAGAAAAAAAGAAAAAATCTATCTTGGCATAAATAGGTTTGACTCAACAATGCAACATTTGTCAGCAGCCTTTCCCACAAGCCTGTTCCCTCAATGAGGAGAGCACAAAACAAGTGATTGAAAAGTCAGTTCATGTCCTTACAGCATTCTTGGAAAGAATCTTAAGGAAAAAAATAAAGGGGGGGGGGGGGGGGGGGGGGGGGAGAGAGAGAGAGAGAAGAAGAAGAATGAGAAGTTATGGTTGTAAAATGAAGTGTGCTTTATGCTTGTGTGTGTCCACTGCCAAAGCAGAGCTTGCCAAGCAGAGATGCAGTCCTCTGACCCAGTTGTCCCATCCAAAGATCAGTGGCCTCTTTTCTTTTTTCCTCTCTCTTTGTCCATTCCTGTCTGCTGTGATGTTGTAAAATCATACTGAATGCAAAACTATTAACAACATTGGCAACTTTTGGAGCTCTAAAACAATAAATTATGAATAAGGACCATAAAACAAGTCACTATTCATCTATTAAATATGCATGCACAAACCTCTCCAGCTGTTCTGCCCTTGTTGGATGATAAGCAGTTGGAGGTACCTGATGCTCCTAAATTCTGTGTCCTGCAGAGATCAAAAGGAGCCTCTAGTAGGGGTGCTGGCTCTCCTGTGGTGTTTTGCTCCACAGGACAGATCTTCCTGGCTTTGGGCTCATCCCCAGACCTTTGGTTCTTTACCTCAGGCCTGGAAGAGAACAGAGAAGCCATCACACCTCGGCCAGCAAATCAATGCCTTTCCCCAGCAGCACAAATACATATGGACTCTTTGGACAAGTATGGGCTGGAAAACATGCAACTTCCAAATATTAAGGTATGCGCAAGCCAGACTGGAGGTAAGGAAGAAAGGGTAGAAGGGGTGTTTCTGAGACCAAGTGGAGAAACCAAGGTAGCTGGTGGCTGCTTTTTGACACAGATGAAAGGTCTGTGTAACATGCCGCAGTCATTTAATTTGTCCCCATTCAAAATTACAATATTGTAATAAAAACAAACAACAACAACAACAAACACAACAAAACACTGAATGTTTTGAATTTCCTTTCTCTGCTTTACCTTACAAGCACTGCTGTTCTCTCTGTCCTGCCCATCCTATAAGCCTTATGCTGAGCTTTGGCTAGAAAGCTGTATCCCTATCCTTATCCTAATTGCTTTTCCTTCCACTACAAATACTGAGGATACTTGTCTATTCCTAAGGAGAGGCCTGAGACTCCAAATCCAGATTTAGGTGCTTAAACGCCTGGACTTGCCTGTAGTGCAAAGCTGTTGCTCTCACTGTGTGGGAGGCATGTTGAGGACACCAGCACCTTAGCAATAGTGAGACCAGCCATGGACTCAAGATGCTCAGCTTCAATACTGCATTTGGACTGCTTTGCACAGCTGCTACTCTTCAGTGATATGCCTCAGTACCCTAGTTTTGCCCTTTATAACATACTGTGGCTTTGAAAAAGGAAAAGAAAAGGAAGAAAATATTGTGTTTCAGTGTGAGTATTGATCTGCAGCTATGCCAGGAAGCTATTTTATTTCCCCAAACCCTGGTTCTTGCTCATACGAAGATGGCTAGGATGGCCGCTGCAGGCCTTGACAGTAATTTTCAAGGACACTGAGCATTTGCTCTGGAAACATCTGGCCAGCGGTGTTCAGAACGCAGTGCTCTGCTGATGTGAAGAAATTTTGTGTGAGCCTTCACACATGGAAGGTATTATTCATACTGCTGCATCTTCTCTAACAAAAGAAGGGAGGTTAAAGTAAACCTTCCTCTTTAAAACATCCTGAAGCAAAATATTTGTTGAGAATATATGGTGAGCTGTCAGGGTGCATAAGACAGTTGAGCATAGACAATGGGAGATTAACATGTGTAACAGAGTCAGTCAAAAACAACTTGAAAATGATGCAGGTTGGCCATTGCTGGATTCAAATGTCATCATTTATAGTGGACTCAATTTTTTATAGAAATTGACGGACTGCTGGGAAGATATGTGTTTGTTTTTTTTTTTTGCATCGAGTTAATTCAGTCCATGTATGTGCATATATTAGGTGCAATGTGGTTTTGGTGTCTGAATGTATAGATGGCAGCATGCATATACATAAATTTAGATGATTTATGGATCCTGGTTATTCTTTTTTTCCTCTTTTTTTTTCTTTCTTTCTTTTATATATATATATGTATATATATATATATTTTTTTTTTTTTTGTGACCACAAATGACAGAAAATATCCCCTGGCAAGGAAATAATCTTGCTAATTTAACTGCATCAGCTAGCATATGGATCAGTCTTCCCCTCATGGGGCAGTGGCTTTGTGTTTTTAGTGAACATGCATTCCTCAGCAGCCATTGAGACACAGCCCTTTCTTTGCTCATGTCTTCCACATGTTCCTGAAGGATATTTAATGACATTTGAGTGTTTCTAATACTGCTTAAAATAAACCATGATGATTGCAGTTTCCCAGGCCTGTGCATAAGGAAGCAGTGAGGAGAGAAGGGGACATAAAGAGGCATGAGCAGAGCTAGGGCAGTTGCTTGTGACCATATGGTATATTTCAGTGAAGTTTTTCAAAGCTATTGTTTAAACAGAAAAATAAGTAAAACTGTCTTCATCCAGGGTGCCTCTTGTGGATATGGTATCAGCAAGCAAGGACTTAAACAAGACATCACAGTTTGCACATCAGCGGTGGCAGCTGTGCAGTGCTGACAGAGGCTGCCTTTTGAAAAGGACACATTATTCCATGACATGGGTTTGATCTGACAGAGCTGTCATCAAGCAAGAACCCCCTTTGCGCTACCAACCTGGGCCGAGTGGTTCATCCCTCTCCATGCTGGGAGCTGCTGAGAGGCTGCTACAAACAGCTCAATTTTGACATAACGTTACACACCTTTTCCCAAGATGCGAACACCATTGGTGGACAGACACCCAGATGGACAGGAGATGCTGCAGCTGCAGGAACCATGTTTGAGGTCTGTTCTGTCTTGTCCAGACTCTTTGGTAGGGAGGAGATGCTTCAGCCTCTGCCAGCTTCAGGCTGGTTCAGTGCACAAGCTGTTGTGCACAGAGGTGTCTGAACACAGGCAGCACTCCAGTGCTTCTCTCTTGGTGCTTTTTCACCCTTGAATACCAACTCCATGATCCACTATTCTTCCAAGGCCTTGGATGTGGCCCAGGTTACTAGGGATCTTCATTGCCTGTTGCGTCTCAAAAGGACCGCAGAAATCTAGCCTGAAGAATGAGATTTTTATTCAGAGAGAGAGCTTACTTGGTATCTGGTCTCTTACAAAGAATTTGCTTCCACAGGGTGTGAACACTGCCATCTCACTACCTATGGATAGAAACTCAGGCTGTTGCTCAGAGCCATCATCCTCCTCTGGCTGGTGATACAGGCTATGTCCATGAGAAAAATTGCAGTAGTACTTCTGTACTTTATTTACAGGCACAGTCAGACAAGTACTTGCAGTACAGTTCAAGCTGTTTCAGATATTCCTACTCTTTGAATTGAGAAAACATAACTTACTCTTTGAGCAATTTCAAACCATTTCAATTAATAAATAAATAAAGGAAGAAATTTACCTTCAGCATTACCACCTTCACAGATATCCATGAAGACTTCTTCAACCAGTTATATCTCAAGCACTTACCTGTGTGTACTCAACACAGTTTACCTTGTGATGATCCTACAGAAAGAAAGGGAGATGCTAATGAAGGAAAGGAAAAGGTTAAAGAGAGCGGCTGCAGTCTGGCAAAGGGAGTTGCTTGGCTGGCCAAGTTAGTCTCTTTTGTTTCTCTGTTTCTTTATGCCTTGCAAACTGTCCCAGTAGAGAAGAATTAGGGAAAAATATCCTAAACTTCCTGAGAAACTCTCAGTGAAATTTGTTCCTAGATTTAGGTAAAGGTTTACTTGCATATAATTGCATATTCAGAGGACAGGAGAAGAGGGAAGTTTCTACTGAGAGGTACAAAAAGAGGGGGGGATGTGCATATACATGCATATATATGTGTGTGTGTATGCAACGTATGTGTCAATAACTATGGGAAATGGTTAAGAACATTTGGTGCTTTTTGCTATTACTGTGTGGCTGGTAATTTCATAAAACACTACTTGATGTTTATCCTGACAAAAATTCAGAGTGAGCCTCCAATGAACGTGGGTGTGTTTGGCTATTTGGATATGTGTTGTAAATGAAGTCTCAACTCAATCTGAATTTAGTAATATTTATAAAAGAATATTTATAAAAGGTATAAAAGGTATAAAAGGCAAGTAAACAGCACTGGGTGTGCAGGGAGTCTATGCCCCACCAACACACACACACAAACATCAAACATTCTAAATATACAGAACGTTGCTTTTACATACTAAACCAGAGTATGCCTATACATATGTACAATCAGGAAAGGCAACACACAATCCTTTAAGTTCCATGGCTTAACAGTCTCCACTTTCCATTCCTTTTCTTGATTACAAACAACAGTATCCATTTTCCATTCCTTTTGAACAATATGTCTTGCTTTAAGTTGTCAAGCAACTTGGTCTTCAGGCCTTATGTATCCCGTTCTCCCTGGATCGAAGAAAAGCATATCCATCTGCTTTTCAAGGCCAGTAGGGCCTGGGTCAAAAGGCACATTCATGTCACCCGGGAGCAGAACAGCAAAAGCCTTCGATGGCTGTAGCAGCAGAGGGACCAATGGCATAGCAGTCGGATCAGTAAACGAGCCCGCAGCTCCCTCACTATCTGGCAAACCACACGTGTCTGACTGTGGCTCCACATGGCTCTTCAAGGCCTCAGAGACTTCTCGCCAGGTGCCAAGCAATCCCACTGCAACCTTGTCATTTTTAGTTGCAGAGTCACACACCTTGAATTCAGTTTGGTTCCATATTTCAAACTCATAAACTGTCCAACTGTTAATAAGAAGAATAAGCTGTAAGGTTACCAGGACAGTCTTTGTTCCTAAGGACGTATGATTCCCCATAATGCACAACTGCTTACCAGCGAGAGGCAGTTGTGGGCACAGGTCCACTTTGCTCAGCTCGAGCTTCTCTCCAGCTCCAGCGCGTCCATTTCCAGCGACTTTCTGTACGAGCTTCTCTGAGCAGTTTGCTGAGTTTGGCCGAACCTATCTTCATGAGGCAATCAAAGTGCCTGTTCCCATCCTGGTCTCCGTTCTGCCAGCCTGTTCCTCTTCACTCCTTTTTCCTGCTTCTTTATTGATGTCGTAACTTCATCGTGTTGCTTTTTTTCTTTATTATTATTTTTTATTTATCTTGAGGGCAAGCTCCCTTCTTATACCCTTCTCTCCACAGCAGTTCTTTTCAAAACAACTTTTCATTGGTCAAACAACTTTGCAAATAACAGCAACAGTAAACACCCAGAAACTTCCATGCCTCAATGGCTGGAGAACAAGAAACTGGAGACTGCATGGAGTCTCCTGAATCACCCTTCTTTGTTCCCTCTAAACTCTTTTACATTCCTGATGGCCTCGTCATTAAGAGTCTGATGTTATCATCAACCAAGGGGCTTTCTGACCCCCATGGCCACACTCCCACATCTCCCCCTTCTTTATTAATATCAACCATTTTCTCGACACGAATTACCACTCCATATATAACATGTGGTCTGAAATGTGTGAAAAGCTTTATTAGACATACTCACTCAAAAATTAAAAAATAAAAATAAAAAAATAAATTAAAAAAATAAAAAAAAAAAGAGGAAGGACTGCTCCTTCTATTTAAATGCAGTGTCCTGTAGTTTTTCAGACTCTCCTACACCAGCCTGGCTAGCCACAAGCCTGCCCCAGGCCTTAAAACCATTGAGAGTAATTAAATACTTACAGTGCTGGACTCCAGTGGTCCCCTGAGAGCAGCCATCCAATTTACAACCCACATGTATTCCTGTGGAAAACAGCCTGTGGTTGCAGAACAGGCTGGCAACAGGCTCCCCCAAATGCTAATTAATGCTGCAAGTCTGCATTGTGGCTACTGACAAAGAAACCACCATTCTGAACTCTGGCCTGGGATGTGGCCTGAGCGCAGCAGCTTCTGGAAAGGCATCAGGTGCCACGCTGTGCTGTTTTATTTTTAACATGATGACCTGTTACGTTAGGGCTGGTGGAAAACGTGCCATTTGTGTTGCTGTTGTCACACATAGCATCACCATATCATAATGGTGTGAATGCTTCTTTCACAGCCCCATATGAAGGCAACCAGCGGTAGGAAGGCTTTTGCAGGTGTCTGAGCTGGTGCTGCGTTGGCATGGTGGGCTGGTAAGGGCTAGCCTCCTCTCCCTGGCCTCAGGACCACTCGTACCAGCAGACAGCATTGCTGGTATTCGCTTTTAAGGTGACGAGGCAGGGTGTGCTCATGGGGTGGGAAGCCTGGGGTGTCATCACATCAAGGCTGCTATCAAGCAGGCTCTCACACCCCTTTGGAGCCCTGCTGGTGCTCAGGCAGCTCCACGCAGGCAGGATTAGGGGGACAAGTGCCTAAAATAAGAGTAACAGAAGGGATTGATGCCTGTTTGTTTCTGTTGCTGTTTGTTTTCTGTTGATGTTTTCACTGGTGCATGGCAGCAGTGGGGGCCTGGTGTTAACTGTTGCAATTTCCTCAGGTCTTGGCTTGCAGAATGGTGGTGAAACTGTGTGCTCTGCAGCCCATGAGGAAGGGTGTTCCCAGAACTTCTTTTTAAAGCAGATACAATGAGAAATATTGGACAAAGATGTGTGTCCAGCACGTTTTAGAAACACTTTAAGTAATAATATTCCCTCATCGTATGCTGGTTGTTTCCAAATGTCTGAGGGTGATCTCTGCTCTCATATGTATGATTTCAGGAAATGAATGTTGATGGAAATTTGGGGACTGCAATAGATCCATTACTGCTGTTTCCAGCATGTCACTTTGAGATCACATCATGCACAAGACATCAAGCATGGAAACACATCATCTTGGCAGTGTTGTTCACGGGCAAAGGATAAGAAAGAAAGAATGCCTTAAAAGAAGTACAGAAATGAGAGAACAAAAGCTACTTTCTCTTCCTGAAAACATTCCAGTCTATCTATTTGTTTTCACACTAGTCAGGTATTGCTGGTAAATTAATCCGCATGTTCAACAGTAAATCTGATACAGAAAATCCAGATCTGCAGAGGACAAATACCAGTCCTGGTATGAAGGCTTAAAATATGTTTTGTGTGTTTTATCTAGCAGAATTTAGAAATGTGTTTTTGGAAAGATTTAGGTAGTTTTCAGCTCAGATGGCTAACTTCCAAGCACATCTTCTGATTACTGAGAAATAATACCTAAATTGAGAAACATAACTCCCCCTCCCCCATATAGTTTGAAAAAATGAAGGAGACATTTCTGAACATTTTATGCCTTGCACATCATAAGCATATTTTTATATACCAGGTTGTGAAGAAGTTAAATAAAACATCTGCATTTAATAAGGATTTGGGTCTGTTTTGGTTCTTTGGCAACTATAATTTGAATATAGCTCCCAGGTATTCCCACTCCTTTTCCAATAATATCTTCTTGAGATAAGCAAGAATTCTATTTTATTAAGTTCTGTGAAGGTGGAGGCCTGGCTGTTCAGTAGCACTGATATAAAACCTTGTTATGGAAGGCCATAGCCAGCAGCACCTCTGAAGATGGTATTAAAGAGCCAGTTTCAGTTTGCTCATTTTTTCACGTTCTCCATTTGGCAGAGGGATAGCAGAGCATTTCATTTTTTCTGCAGGAAGAACATCTATGGAAAGATTTCTGTTTCTGATTGCATTTGTCATAGGCTCAGTTCTGTTCTGGCTGTAGTCAGTGTCAGGTACCTTACAGCAGCTTGCTGAAGTGCTCTCCAGGGCAGTCATGGACCAGGTCCCCAGCTTCTGCCAGTGCCTCCCACGTACCTGTACAAGCATGCCTGGTGGCATGCTCATCCCTCAGGCATCCTGGGTGTGTGTGATGCCCCAGTTAGAGCTGACACCGTGTGTTGCCACACAGTCAGGGAGATGGGCATCGTGCCCAGGAGAATGGCTCTCATGTTGTCCTTCCTCTATTGCACAGATGTCCCCACCAACACAAACTGTGTTCTTCTCCAGTTGGGTAAACCCATGAGTGCTGTTCTTAGCGTCACATATGTGCTCAGGTCCTATTCACATCAGCTGGACCTTATTTTCATCACCACCGAGTAGGTGACTTGAGCTGCTCATCACAGTCTTGAACCAGGTCCATAACAGCACAAACGTGGCCTAAGGTCTGTCCTGATCCTGCTGTCAATGAGGTGACTATAATGTTTTATATGTGATACAAGTGTGTAAAATCAAAGTTATATTTTATGGAGAAGAAGCTGAAGTGGCTGTTATTGAAGCAGAGCTGAGAAGCAGCGAACAAGCTTTGGACTTTACAGTTATATAGGGTAAGGAACTACAGCTGAGATTGTCATAACATCTGCCGCTGTTTGGGAAGAGAAGGGCCCAAGGAATAGAGCAGCAGAACAACATACCATTGTTCTGGAAGTTATCTGTAGTGGGTAGGGGATCATCTGAAAAAGATTTGACACGACAAGGTCAGAATCTGTGTAATACCTGAGAACAAGATCACATCATTGGTCTTTTACACAAAAACTGGTTATGTAGTCTTGAATTCATGAGAACTGGCAGTGTATTTTTACCAGAGATGAGCTGAATTGACGTGACTTCTGTAGGCCAAGTTAGAAAGCTGGGGTTGTAGAAGCAGCAGATTTTGGAAGGACATGGTGGTTCAGGCTAAAAGCAAATTTCTTCCAGATCTTTTTCCAGAAATGGAAACTGAACCCAAAGCTCTAAGCTGTTTGTTGAGGACTGATACATGTTTTGTAGTTTTCAACAGAGTGGGCAGCAAAAACTTCTGTGTTGAGTGGGTAGGTGGCATTCTTGATTGTGTTGCAAACTGCATTGTCAGAGTACATATACTCAAACTATGGGTAGGGTGCATTTGGCTAGAGTTGTGAGAAGGATGCTTTGCAGGCTTGTTTTGCATTATCAGTTGAAATTATTAGAAATGAGCTGCACTGCTAAGCCTTTTTCCATTGTTTGGGATTTCTCTATCACTTGCTTGTTTGAGATGCGTGTGAAAATAGGAGATGCTGAGCTGTTGTAAGAAGGCCTCTTTTTGAAGTGGCTGTGTGGTTTTTAATAGGAGAAGAAACTGGTTTATAGTCATGGTCCTGAGCCCTGAAACTTCTCCTGTCCTGCCATCACAGTAGTTTGCATTTGAATCATATCTCCTTCCTCATGCGGGGCCCCAGTTCACATCTGAGTGCTCAAAACCTGGCTTAAAAGAGGACAAAATTTAGCCCTGATAACAAACCCAGGACTATACAAATCTGTCTCAGACCTGGAATTTCTGTGTCTTAGATCATAACTGTAACCCTCCTGGAAAATCCATTTAACTTTAAAAGCAATTATGGTGATGCTACCTTAAATTGCATATGTTATGAAGCAAATGGCAGGAAGTGAGGCAAAGTTTATGCTTTTGGCACTGCAGTGCTGAAGAAGCAGACAATTTTTTAGCATAACAGCACCCACAGAGGTCTGATCCACTCTTTGTGCCTGGTAAAATTGCTGGGTAAGAGGCTTTTCTGGAAAAATTCTGAGTTTCTGGAATGCCTAAGGCAGCTGGTGAATGTCTCGTTGCTCAGCACTAAAATTCTGTTGTGGGCTCCCAGATGTTGTCTTTAACTTGCCAATACAAATCTTCATGAGTGTCACTGGTGTATTCGTCTTAAAAATAAAAAATAATGGTAAAGTTTTTGTAGGATTGAATTTTATTGGTAACTAATTGCTTAAAAATAATTGTGTGGTCTTTGAGTAACCAATGACCTCTGAAAAGTATTCAAAGTCCTTTTAAAATGTCCTTAGAAATGAAATGAAGCATGAAAGGTAAATCTGTTGTAAAAACCTATGACATCAGGAATCATGGGAGCAAGCAAAAAATCTTTTTTTTTGTTTTGTTTTGTTTTTTTTTTGTTTGTTTTTTGTTTTGAGGCATATCTGTTTTTTTTTTTTACATATTAACATGCCTCAGGCAGGGCTAAATGTTTAATGTAACGTGATGGCCCTGGAAAACGTGCTGCAGTTTTGGGATAATTCCTGACAGGGAGTTGTGAATCTGTAAGGAACCTGTGTATCTGTAAGTAAAGGAACCATTTCTCCAAGCCACAGAATGCTGAAATGTTCTGTATTACTGCAAGGACCACTTACTGCAAAGCCTGTTCTGCTCCAGCAAAATGAACAGGATTTCTCATATTACAAGGTAATAGCAAGACTGAAGAAACCACTGTATGTGAGGAACTGACTTTCTTGTTTTGCTGGTTTTGTAGGTTTTTTGCTTGTTTCAATGTTCTGTGCTGCCATCTATGAACTTGCTGTTACTGATACTGGAGCCCAGAGCAGGTCACTTCTCTCCCCTGACTCTCCCTGAACAAGAAGAGTATTATAGCCCTCTGCAGGATTGCCCCAACAGCTCAAGTCATCTTATTGCAGCAAAAGAGGCGTATTTTTAGTTACTGTGTCATATAACATAATGCTTTTAAATAGGGGGAACACTTAGGTGAGCAATTGTTTTAGAGCAGCTGTAATTCTGGTCAAGATGAACAACAGGAAAAAATGAAATGTGTTTGAGGGGGATGTTAACCTGTGGCAAATGCACTTTCATTGTTGTTGTTCCTTAATACCTATGTGTTTGCCTTGTAGATCAAGGCCTCACTTAACAAAAGTGTTTTTCAGGCAAGACGAATATTGTCAGTCAACCATTTCCATGTGCTTATAACTTTGGCCTGGGGGTGAAATATCAGATTGTTTCCTTAAGAGGTGACAAAGAAAATCTGGCTGGGATCAAACACCAAGATAAGGTTCTTGGTGGGAGCACATAGGGAGCGATAACCTTGTGTGGAATTCATGAATGAACCTTTACGAGACTGACATAGGTTGGCATGATAGAGCATGTTGGCATCATTTTATGACTCACTCGTGGACACAATGTCCTTTATGTCTTTCTGCACCAAATGCGCTGCACAGTGACTGAGACTACAACATTGTTTCAGCGACGCAGTTAGTCCCCTGCTATCCTGTGTCATTTGTTTTAAAGCAAAATGATCATTTCCTCATATCGTCTAAAAGGAGTTCTCTTAAAAGTTTTAACTCCAGTCATTTGCTCTAGCTAGCTTTTATTCTTATTCATGTTTCAGTATATGTATTTTTTGCATAACAGGATGACAGACAGCAAAAGCATTCTGTGTGTATTTAAAGTGGGTATCTACTTGATGGAGTGGTGCTGTCATAGGTCAGAGTGAAGTGATTGAAATGTCACTATAGAGCTCTGCAATGAGTGTCAAAGGGTAATGTCTGATTTCCATAGGCTCTGCTTGCCTGAAGTCCTTCCTTTGTCTTATAAAAGAGCTGTATTTTGATTGCTGCAAGTCAGTTATACATACCTCCCCATTTCCTCCACTCCTTATGTGTCAGCCCACCTAGAAGCTTTCTATTAATGTATTGAATTGTCATTGGACTCACTTTGTTGCTTTGCAATTGCTAGCCTGTCCATTTGCTTAATCAGTCCATTTCCCATTTGTTAGTTTTTCAGTCAGAATCATCATTTGAATAATTTTTAGCTAACTATTAATTTAACACCATTTATAATGTGATTACATTGTCTACACTCTCATTTTTTCATGATTGGAAAAAAAAAGTTTTTTTTTTTTATTACGATGCATATCAGATTTTCCAGTTAATTGGTAGTTTGAAAATGGGTGGAAAGTGATGGCTCTTTCCAGTAATTCCAAAACTGAGGAGTCCAGGATTGTTTTGGCTGGTTGAACATGGGTAGTCAGTTCAGAAGCCAGTTTCTGCTTCTGGGCTTAGCTGAAGAAGGCCACAGGGACAGAGGAGTGGCCAAGAAGCTGTGTGATCTTACCGAGCTTGTTGGGCCTTGGTGGATCGCCAGCAGTTTTAACCCTGCCACTGTGCCTATTAGGACAATAGCATAATTAATGTTACCGCTAATTTTGTGCCTTCAGAAATGCTAGTAATACTCATCCTACACATTGGTTCAGGTTCAACGTCCATCGTGTGTTAAAGTGTAGCCTGTATGAGAAGCTGATCCAAAAGAGATGGCTGAACCTCACTGACTCTTCTGTGCCAATCCATCACTTCAAGGTTTATACAGTGGCCCTTCTTGTAACAGCCTGTGATTTATGAGAAACTTGGGAGTAAATAAAAGTGAACTGCTAGAAACATTCTGATAGAAGAGGCAAAGTAAGATAAGTTTATGAGGGATAATTAAAGCTACCAGGAGCTCCAGGGCTGTCCAGAGAGGCAGAGAAGATTCTCTGGATTGGCTCAGTAACATCTGGAATTAGCTGAGCTCACTTTTGTGAGGGCAGGGCTTGAGCTCACACGGGACTGGATTTGGATTTCTGCCCACCTGGGACTGGGACTGGGAAGGTCTGGGCTATTGACTCAGGTGTTTTTTTTGGTTTTGTAGCCACCACAGACAAATTTTGCAAAAGCGTTCAAGTTCTCAGTCAGGGCAAGATTCTCAGAAACAGTCAGCCCTGCTGTGGGATAAGCAGCCAGGTTCTGAATGCTGGGCATATGGGGTTTTGGGCTTTTCCTCAGGCTTGGGGGGAGTTTGAGGAGAGCTGTCCTAAGTATCACCCTTGGCTACAGTGGGAAAGACTGCTTTAAAAGAAGAGAGGGGCCTAAAGGTGCCTCGGTGCTAACGTTAGGCATGGTGGCAGTCTGACCATGACCAAGGTATCTTGTGAGCCCAGCTTGCTTCTTACAACTGTAAATCATCCACAAAAACAATGCTTCTCGGTAAAGACTGATCTATGCCTGTGTTTCTGACACAATAGACAGAATCTAGGCTTACTCATTTTTGGCTGTTATTAAAAAAGAAAACTCACAGGTTTAGCCAAACATAGAATTATTATTTTGGCAAGTAATAAAATTGCAGGGCTGTGAACCATCTAAATAATCCCCCAGCTGGCCATGGGAAGATCATAACCACAAACAAAACCAACTCCCAAGTCAGAGTAACCCTACGAGCTCACTGCTGTTCCCAAATAGTTGCTAATCACAGATGTGTGTTAGTCCTCTTTGATAACACATTGGGAAGCCAAAGATTTCAAAGTCCCAGTAGTGCGCAGATAATTTTATTTACACTTTCTCTGCATTGCGTGCTGAATAGCTCATTCACCACTATTAAATTTAAACAGGATGATATTGCACCCCAGGCAAAAAGGGAATGGAGCCAGATGAACACTGACTGGGAGGAGATGCATGTCCCTGCTGAGCCCAGCACCACCCAGATTGAATTTGGGAGGTTCCTTAACCTTTGCTCTCCAGGTCATTGTGCTGCCAGCGTTTAAAGTCTTTTTACGTAAACAATGCTGGTAGGTTGTGGAGCATACCATTACGCTTGGTTACCTCCAGCAGTGGGAGGGCCCCTCACTTCAAGTGCTTCCCCCTTCACCTTCTCCCATTAAACTGAGTGGGCCAGATCAGTCCAACATGCAAACAATGGTGTCAGTATTGTAAAAGAAATGAAAAGCTCAGTGGGAATCTGGGAGACAGGCCCCCAAATTAAGAGTCTTTTGGCTAAATACAAGCATTAAAAGAGACTTATAGAGATAAAAATACTGTTGCATGCCAATGTGGCATTTGATGTCAAAGACAAAAGGGGAACTTATTTCAGAAGCAAGATTGTTTTAGCAAGAGAATGAAATCTTAGTGTCTGTGTTGGAATGCATAAAAACACATGTTTCTGATATTGTTTTCTCATATGCTAAATGAACAGGACATCTGGTTATGTTTTTAAAAATTAAATTAAGTGACACTAAATCAGTGCTTTACAAAGCAAAAGGTAGTAAACCAAGAACATCTAATAAGGTAACAATGAAATATCTGGCAAGACTTCACAGCAGTAGAAACTCACACAACCAAAAGGAGCTGAAATATCTTATTGTGATATATAGGAAGCATTAACTTCTCATTTATCTGTGCTATTTCTTACTACACTTCACAGTAATATGTTGTGTTCCCATCGGTGTAGATTTCTATATATTAGTGCCAAAACTCCAGATGTTTTCTAGGTAAATCTCTGGAGACTATTTTATTGTGTTTCATTTCTCCTTATTTACAATTCACTCATCTTGAACTCCAGTCGCTGGTAATAAAAATCCATAAAGTCTGCAGCTGCGCCAAGTGGACACTATGGTCCTGTTTTTTCAAGTCAGGAGTGGATTGATCCAAGCCCTCAGCAGAGTCCAAACCACTAGACTTTTCAAAAAGTTAATCTATTCTCTTTTTATTTTTTAACCCTTTGTGCTCCAGAAAATAGAGAGACAATTGCTTTGTCTTCTTTTTCCCCATTTCCTCTCATGAAATGCCCAACCCTCTTCACCACAGCAGCATTTCCACAATTGCTGCCCTCAGGACTGTCCTTTGACCAAACCCTTCTTTGGAACCGGCTCCCGCCTGTCGCTTTCCACTCCATCCCCACTCAGTCATTTTATAAACCACATTGGAAGAGATTCCTCTGGAGCAGAAGCAAAAGCAATGCAGAGCACATTATTGCCTCCTCACTGAGCCACTTTGTGCTTCTTAACCTATCCAGAAGCCCTTCCTTTTTTGCTTTGTGGGTATTGCTCAGTATTCCAGCCAGGCACATATAAACCTCCACTTCTTCCAGGATGTTGTTCAAAGTCTTTATTAATGAATTAAAATATAATAAAGCCTACTGTCTCACCCCTTTCTCAGCTTGCTGTCTGTATAGATTAGGTTCCCTGGTACACTAGAGAAATTCTGATGCCCAATTTGCACTGGAGTCAGTCTGTGGTTACTCGGGAATGGGTCTTTATGTGCTGACAAAAACCCTATGTAAGGACATACAAATAATTAGTCAGCTGCTTCACTGCAGTGAGTCTTCAGCTCATTTTTAAGAGCTGAAAACTTTCATTTCAGAGTTGCTGTAATCACTAGTACATTTTATAATCCATCACAGGTGTGTTTGATTAATGGACATCAAACAGATTTTTATATGAATGCAACCACCCACAATATGTATAGAAACATAAATCACTCCACAGCATAATCTGATCATATTTTGTTAGTGGTTCTGGGCTTGACTGAGCCTCTGGGGGAAAGCAGCACTGCTCAGAGGAGACCTGCTCAGATTCTTGTAAGTGCTGCTCTGCTACCACTTCTCTTTGGATAGAAGGGTGAATGGAAGTTAGTCATTGCAGTTCGGAAGAGGTGATGTATTTCCCCCTGCATGCCTAGGTAAAGTTGACTGGCCGTGAGTCCAGCCTCTTCCCTTGCCTGTATTTTCTGCGCTGACAGTCAGGAACTGTGCAGTGCTTGAGATCTAGAGCTGCAATGCAGTTAACTCCATCTCCCTGCAAGCCTTTAGGGAATTCCTTCTTACTCTAGTATGCAGCTAGATAATTAAGTGCTGGCCTACTAAATTTTTGAAAAATTCTTTTATTTTTATTGGATTTCTTGTTAACTGGGCAGTGAAATACACTTAGGCAAAGAAGTTAACATCCTTTTTTGCATTGTGCTATTGCTTGTGAGTTACTTACTTGTGAAGTAATGCTAGTTACCTATACAGTATGAAGTTTATAATTGTTGCTCCATGTAGGTCTGTATCAGTAGGTTTGATGGTGTTGGTTGGCATCTTACATATCTGAAGAGCTGGATATTTATTGTGAGTAAATCATTCAAAACTAAGCAAGTTAATACTGGCCAAATCAAAAGAAAAACATTTAACAATTTGCAGGTGCCAAACTCAAGCTATGCAAACTGCATTACAAGGGAATCACAGAATCACAGAATTTCTAGGTTGGAAGAGACCTCAGGATCATCGAGTCCAACCTCTAACCTAACGCTAGCAGTCCCCACTAAACCATATCCCTAAGCTCTACATCTAAACGTCTTTTGAAGACTTCCAGAGATGGTGACTCAACCACTTCCCTGGGCAGCCTGTTCCAATGCCTAACAACCCTTTCAGTAAAGAAGTTCTTCCTAACATCTAATCCAAAACTCCCCTGGCGCAACTTAAGCCCATTCCCCCTCGTCCTGTCACCAGGCACATGGGAGAACAGACCAACCCCCACCTCGCTACAGCCTCCCTTGAGGTACCTATAAAGAGCGATAAGGTCGCCCCTGAGCCTCCTCTTCTCCAGGCTGAACAACCCCAGCTCCCTCAGCCGTTCCTCATAAGACTTGTTCTCCAGGCCCCTCACCAGCTTCGTCGCCCTTCTCTGCACCCGCTCAAGCACCTCGATGTCCTTCTTGTAGCGAGGGGCCCAAAACTGAACACAGTACTCGAGGTGCGGCCTCACCAGAGCTGAGTACAGGGGGACGATCACCTCCCTAGCCCTGCTGGCCACACTGTTCCTCATACAAGCCAGGATGCCGTTGGCCTTCTTGGCCACCTGAGCACACTGCTGGCTCATATTCAGCCGACTATCCACCATCACTCCCAGGTCCTTCTCTGCCTGGCAGCTCTACAACCACTCATCTCCCAGCCTGTAGCTCTGCTTGGGGTTATTGCGCCCCAGGTGCAGGACCCAGCACTTGGCCTTGTTGAACTTCACGCAGTTGGCCTCAGCCCATCGGTGCAGCCTATCCAGATCCTCCTGCAGAGCCTTCCTACCCTCAAGCAGATCGACACACGCACCTAACTTGGTGTCATCTGCGAACTTACTGAAGGTGCACTCGATGCCTTCGTCCAGATCATCAATGAAGATATTAAAGAGGACCGGCCCCAGCACCGAGCCCTGGGGGACGCCACTAGTGACTGGCCTCCAACTGGACTTGGCTCCATTCACCACGACTCTTTGGGCCCGGCTATCCAGCCAGTTTCTAACCCAACGAAGCGTGCGCCAGTCCAAGCCAAGAGCAGCCAGTTTCTTGAGGAGAATGCTGTGGGAGACGGTGTCAAAAGCCTTGCTGAAGTCAAGGTAGACCACATCCACAGCCTTTCCCTTGTCCACCCAGCGCGTCACTTTGTCATAGAAGGAGATCAGGTTCGTCAAGCAGGACCTGCCTTTCATAAACCCATGCTGACTGGGCCTGATCGCCTGCTTGCCCTGCAAGTGCTGCACGATGACTCTCAGGAGGATCTGCTCCATGAGCTTCCCTGGTACTGAGGTCAAACTGACAGGGCTGTAGTTTCCCGGGTCTGCCCTCCAGCCCTTCTTGTAGATGGGTGTCACATTTGCTAGCCGCCAGTCAACTGGGACCTCCCCCGATCGCCAGGACTGCTGATAAATGATGGACAGTGGCTTGGCCAGCTCCTCTGCCAGTTCCCTCAGTACCCTTGGGTGGATCCCATCCGGCCCCATCGACTTGTGCACATCCAAGTGCCGTAGCAGGTCACCAACCAGTTCTTCATGGATAGTGAGGGCCACATCCTGCTCCCCATCCCCTTCCACCAGCTCAGGGTACTGAGTATCCAGAGAACAACCAGTATTGCCGCTAAAGACTGAGGCAAAGAAGGCATTGAGCACCTCCGCCTTTTCCTCATCTCTTGTAACTAATTTTCCCCCCGCATCCAGTAAAGGATGGAGATTCTCCTTAGTCCTCCTTTTTGTGTTGATGTATTTATAGAAACGTTTTTTGTTATCTTTAACGGCAGTAGCCAGATTGAGCTCCAGATGAGCTTTGGCCTTCCTAATTTTGTCCCTGCACAGCCTCGCTACATCCTTAAAGTCCTCCCTAGTGGCCTGCCCACTTTTCCAAAGATTATAAACCCTCTTTTTTCTCCTAAGATCAAGCCACAATTCTCTGTTGAGCCAGGCTGGTCTTCTTCCCCGCCAGCTCGTCTTTGGGCACGTGGGGACAGACTGTTCCTGCACCATTAAGATTTCCCTCTTGAAGAGTGCCCAGCCTTGTTGGACCCCTCTGCCCTTCAGAACCACCTCCCAAGGGACTCTACCAACCAGTGTCCTGAGCAGCTCAAAGTCAGCCCTCCGAAAGTCCAATACAGTGGTTTTACTGGTCCCCTTCCTGGCCTCGCCAAGAATAGTGAACTCCACCATTTCGTGGTCACTCTGCCCAAGACAGCTCCCGACAATCACATCCTCCACCAGTCCTTCTCTGTTTGTGAAGAGAAGGTCTAGCGGGGCACCACCCCTGGTAGGTTCACTAACCAGCTGCGTCAGGAAGCTATCTTCCACGCTCTCCAGAAACCTCCTAGACTGCTTTTTCAGGGCTGTGTTGTGCTTCCAGGATATGTCAGGGAAGTTGAAGTCCCCCACGAGAACAAGCGCCAATGATTTTGCAACTTCTGTCAGCTGCCTGTAGAATTCCTCATCCGTCTCCTCATCCTGGTTCGGCGGTCTATAGCAGACCCCGACCAGGACACTAGCCTTGTTGTCCCTGCCGATCCTAACCCACAGGGACTCAACCTTATCATTCCCAGCCTCGAGTTCTACAACCTCGAAAGACTCTCTAATATAGAGAGCCATACCACCACCCCTTCTGTGCTGCTTGTCCCTTCTAAAGAGCTTATAGCCAGGCATTGCAGCACTCCAGTCATGAGACTGGTCCCACCACGTCTCCATGATGGCAACCAAGTCGTAGCCTGCCTGCTGCACGATGGCTTTCAGGTCCTCCTGTTTGTTACCCATGCTGCGTGCATTGGTGTAGATGCACTTCAGCTGGAAACCACATGGATCACAGATTCATTCTCTGAAAGCCCATGAATCCTCTGTCATGGGTCCTTTGGGTACTCTACATAAAGATCACTGTTTTGGTTAATTCCTCTTTTGCTCCTTCCATTTTTCAACTTGTTCAAGCTCTACTTGTTCAATACTAAGGACCAGTTTAAGAAGGAAAGACATTTTGAATTCTTTTGTGACCCTGTTCAACATGAAGCTGGGTTCACATAGTACTCAACATTTATGGAGTATGTCCTTAAAATGTCAATATTTACCAAACAATTCTGTGTGTTGGCATCTCAGATATCATAAATAGCCCTCTGAAGTCAACTAAAAGACTTGAAGGCTTCCAGTAATTTCTGTGTATTTTTGATTGTGCCATTGTTTTCCTGCAGTGGGAAAAGAAAAGAAAAAAAAAAAAGTGGTATCTAAAACGCTATGCGTATCTTTTTGCAAATGTAGTGATCTCACAGTAACATGTTTTTTCCAGTGCGATGCTGTTTCAAACATTTGTTTGCAGCCAAAGAAGAAAAACTGTGGTATATTCCCAAATTTCAATTGCCAGTTACCTGTTCCCTCTGCCCTCCCTGATGTCTGTCTCTGAAGAATGCAGTTTGAGAGTTGTTCTTAAAACATTTTTACAAGTGAAAAGAATGACAGTCAATGAGGGAATGGTAAAAGCAATACATTTCACCCATCATAATTCTCAACAGTGCTTGAATTTTTAGTATGAAATACTTGTAATAAATTGTATAAGATCAGTCTTGTAATAACGTTTCAAGGGAGGGAAAGATCTGAAGTAATTTCAAAGATAGATTTGAAGATCCTTGCCTGGACACAAAAAGATGATAACTCTTGGGAAGTCATTTCAGACAGAGACAAATGGGGCTAAATTTATTGAATAAGTTATTAGTGTTAAATTATTAATTCATTTCTGAGTCAGCTTTGAACTACTTATCAGCAATTAATTGATACAGATATTTCATCAAATGTGCTAGTAATTTTAATAAATACTCCTTTTTCACTTTTTTTTCACTTGGTGCTAAGTGGTGGACATGTGAGAATGTATGCTCAGCCTTAGTACTGGTCACTGTAGTGTACATTGCCCTTCAGAGAGGGGAGAGAGGCACTGATACACTGGGTAAGGAACAAAGCCTGAGAAGCAGTTCCTGTGCTGGTTCCTGGAGAGGACTAATAATGACCTCTTTCAGCACACAAGAAATTGCGTCTTTTTATGTATTTTTCGTTGAGCTCATCTCCCAGAGAAAATTCCTGCCCAAGGGTTCTGGCTGTGCAGGCATTTGAGAAAAGATAGTTCTTGGGGTCTGTACTTAGAATTAAGTGGAAAGAGATTGCTATAAATATTAAACAGAAAGGGATTGCTATAACAGTGGGAGTCATTTTCCCTGTGCTGGATGGGGAGAAACAACCTGGCAGAACAGAGGAGGACACTGTCTCTCTGCAGTACACCTGTCCCATCCCCCCTGGCTACAGAAAGTGGGGAGAGCCTGTGGAGCTAGTGCAAGGAGATGTGTCCATCAGGGAAAAGAGTTGAGGAGCAGTAAATTTTTTCAGCCTCATCTTCTAGGCTGTAACTCTTCTGCAGGGACCCTCACCATCCTCTGTTAGCAGCTGCTCCTCAGCACAAGAGCCTGTTGTGGGATTTTCCAGTGTTCACATGGCCCCCATATGGTCTCGCTCAGGTCAGTGCTCAGTGGAGGAGGCTTTAGGCCACCCATGAAAACTTCTGGAAATCCCATTCTTTCTGTAATACACATTTGAGCTTGTTCCAGTTCCAGGAGAGCAGGAACTTTGCTTATTACTTTTTGGAGGTTCTTTGAAGATAAAGAATGTACTTACTCTGATCCTTTCCACATGCTCTTTTTACTTTCATCACCTAATTTAAAATCTGATTAATCTTTGAAGAAAAGCATTTTCCTGTCCTATCAACTTCTCAATCTAACCTTTCTTTCCTTTCAGCTCAGTGGCTTCCACAGGGTTAATAATAAAACTTACACATGCACCAAGTGAAAAATATATCTATAAGTCAAGTAAAAATGCCTACATATGTAATTATTTGTTGTTTAATAGAAGGCCAGTTGAAAGTATCCTTTGCCACCCATCAGAATGCACCAAGATGGTTGCTGAAACACATCTTGTGCCCTTATGCACATGCACACACACTCACCAGAGACATAGAAACATTCATTTGAAAACTGCCTGTGAGTTTGAAAACTGCATGGAGCTTGCATTTAGATAATACTTCTATAGGTTGTTAGGTTTATAGGAATGCACAAAACATAACTGTCCTTCTACAGATGCAGGAATGTGGACACAAGACATGAGAGTCCCTCAGGAACTGATGTTCCTCTGAATCATGAGCATAGACTTCAGAGCAGTTTAGGATCCAGAGCAGTTTAGTGAACCTAAATTACTCCTGAAATAAGCTTCTTGTTTTGGTGAATATTGCATCGTGAATATTACCGAAGTGGCTTAGTTCAAATTGTGAAACTAGCCTTTTGGCAGGCATGGGAACCTTTGCCTACCTCATTTTGCACCAGAGAACATCATTTGCACCTGGAAAGAGGAACAAACCACATAGTGCTGAAACACATGGAATTGCAAACACCCACAAGACTTCCTCATGCAGCTTCATTTCATGCACATGTATTTCTCTTCATCTCCCCTCTAGCAACTGAACCGAAGCCTCTTTGAAAGCTTTTGCAGCCTTTGAAGGCTACATAAGCGTGATATTCCAGTGGTACAGATCTGTACCCTGTATGATTGAACCCGAAAGGACTGATAAATGTTTTCTCAGTACAAGCTATCAGAAGTAATTCAAACTGCAGAGTAGAAGCAGAGATGATTCAAAGTTTATTGAATGAGGACTGTACCTGAGTCATGACATGTGTTTTTATTCCTACAGGAGCCACCCTTGAGCAAGCTGCATGAGTCTCTGTGCCTAAGTTGCCTCTCTGCCTTTGTTAGCTCCATGTGTCAGAATGAGAAAAACATCTGAGCACCACTGAGTCTCATTGTGGATTTCAAAGCTGCCTAGTACAATCTCAGTAGGGCTTCTAGGAATAAATGCAACTCATAATAATAATAGCTGTCTTCAGAGGAATAATGCTCTAAAAGTTTCTCATCTTTTAAAACATGCTTGCTGCAGTGTAACCAAACACAGCATGAAGATGTTATCACTGTAATAGCTTTCTACAACACCATAATCTGAATTTTTATTCCACCAGAGAAATAGCATATAAAATACAAAAACCAACGTCACACAGAAGAATTTATTTTAGGAGAGGGCAGCCCATTTAAATCTTCATGCATCCAAGGAAACTATTGTGGGAGTTAGCCAGGGACGGGAGGTAGGGATGTACTTGGAGAATGCCGGGCATCTTGTTCTGTTCTGGAAAGGAGGGGTTTTTGTCATGTGGTTATACCTGCTGGAGGAGTTCCTGCTGGTCTTGGGAGAAAGTATATGTTTCTGAAGGTTAGTGTGGGAGTTCCAGTTAATGGTTTTGGTCAGGATAATATTTCTTCACTTGTTGGTTTCCAAAGGAAAATACATAAATAAATAAATAAATAAATATTTTAATTTTAATTGGCACTTGAGCTATTTCTTGTCTATCTCCAGTGACATAACTCAGAATCATGACACAATTGATAACTTTCCCATTTATTTATTTGTATGTGTGTATATATATACATATATACGTGGCTACTTTATATAATGGCCTTTATTTGCACATCATCTTTCAACAATATATTTTTAAATTGTTTTTCTGTTCTGAAAAATAACTTCCCTGTCTTTCCTGAGATGTTTAGCCATGAGGCAATTTGTGCTGATGCTGCGGCAGGAAACTGGAACAGGATCAACTGTCACAGCTTCAGTCCCAGTCTGCAAGGTGCAGGTCCTGAGGCTGTTCTTGCCTGCCCATGGCTATGGTATGCTCATAGCCATGGAGCAACACAAAGTTTTGCCACTGTGGCAAAATGGCACATGAAAATGGTTTGGATCATGAAGTAAGCACCACTCCAAGATGCCCAGCCCATTTTTACCCCTTGTTCATGAGAATTAGTGTTGCAGTGAGAGATTCTGCTTGAGGGAGTCAGAAATGGTGCATGGAAGAGGTTTTAAAGTTTGGAGGCCCATTTTACTGCTGTGATGAAAGCCCCTTCTTTACCCTCTGAGTTATATGTATTGCCTTCATGCTGTGGAATACTCAAAAACAGAAAACCAAATTTTCACACAAAGATATTTCGAGTGAATATCTTCTACTCAGATACATGCATGTGATCAAATTTTTCCTGCCAACCCAAGTCTTGAAAACAGTGCTTTCACAACCTGAAAAGGGTGTTTCCAGTCTGTCTTTGAGCTTCTTAGGTTTGAGACCTAAAGCTCTTGATTGAATTTTCGAATGCCTGTGAATGGCTGAAAACAAAACAAGGCAGGCAGTGCATGGTGATACTAAGCCACCTATATAAAACACAAGTTAAAAAAAGACTGTGAGGAGCAGAAAATATGCACGGAAGCAGGAGTACCCCTGGGCAGTGTTAATGATCCTGCTGGTACATTAATTATTGTCTCCCTCAGCACAGTATGCTGCGTGCAGCCAGGAGCTGGCTCTTTGTGCCACCTGAAATAGAACTGGTGGAGAAATCAGCTGAATCTTGCAGCCTTCTTCTCCCAGGCGGTGTCTGCATTAACTGCATGTCCCCCATTATACCTTCATGTGGTATGTTTGTAGTCACTGTCCATCCGATCATGACTCGGAGCAGGCCTGCCTTGCATTAGCTGCGCTGACTGGGCTTTGCCTAAACATCTGCCAGGCTGCTTTTTGCATACAGTGGGCTCAGGTAGTGCTAAGGGAGTAGTCATAGCAACACCCTGCTCAGCAGAACCTGCACATTCACCCAGAAAAGCTGGATATGGGCCAGGACTGCATGACAAATATGTTCTCCAAGCTGCCACCACTTCCACCTGTACACTGGATCCTGAAGGTACTCCAGCAGCACTTCACCAATGAGAGACTTTAGAGAAAATTGGACTTAGGGAAAGATAGCAGCAATGCGATATGTTTGTTCAGCCTCAAAAGCTTTTCCCCACACAGGTCTGGCCAGTCCCTTTCCTTTGTGCTCAAGTCCTGAGTTTAGCAACACGTCTGAGTCTACAGCACTTCACAGGTCCTAACAGAGGTAGTCTGGAAATGGGACAAGGCACACCTGGAATATTGGGATGCTGCATCTTCTCTCTGACATACCAGCAACAGAGGCAAGCTTTAAACGTAGGCATTTTGTGAACCAAATTCTGTTGCAGTAGGCTAAAGCTTCACCAGCTGTCAGACACCCAGCTCCCCAAGGCAAGTGCCCTGCGTCCAGGGGCAGAGCACGGTGCCCCCCTGCCTGGGCAGGCGCCTCCAGCAAGACAAGGCAAGGCGTCACTGAGGGCTGTTAGCTGGGTTTTACACTATCTCATAATGATCAGACTTCAAAGTGGCATACTGCTTCTGTTCTGCTGGCAGGTGGTTTATAAAGCTGTTTTGTCTGCTCAGTTTCTAATAGCACCTTTAAAGGCAGCCTCACTCTTGTTGCCGAGATTTAATTAACTGGACAAGAATAACCCTTTTCCCCCAGTGCTTCGTATCTCAGGAAAAGATACCAAACTTTATACTTCCAAAAACTTTCTCTTTCAAATAGGTTTTTCCTTGTTGTAAGACCACATATGCCCTCTGCTGTCCCTTCAAACTCTACAAAGCAAAGACGTTATCAGAATATTACTGGTATTATTATTACTGATATTAATTTAATAATTATAGGAAAGTTTTTTTAAAAAAGAATAAATATTCTGAACCAAAGTAGTAGTCTTATTTATTTATTTATTTATTTTATTTTATTTTATTTTATTTTAGAAATCAGCCTGAACCAAATCTCAACTTTGTGTTTATACCTTGATTTCTGGATATTAGAGAATGTGAACAATCTCATTGATGAACTGTGATGTTTAATAGCTCAATTGGAATGAAGGTATCAGACTCTGCTTTTCTCTGCAAATGGTTCCCAGAAGGGCATACACTGGATGATGCACACTGGTGCAGTACTACTGTCACATCTCCCTTCAAACTGGCAGCCCCACCAAGCTCTACCTCAGCCCTAATACAGGAATCATCAAAAGATTCATTTTTTTTAATGCAATTCGAGCTACTGCAAAATTACAATTACATTTCAAGAAACAAAGGATCCTTGCTGAGGATTTAAAGTCCCACTTGTCAGGAAGTACAAAGCCCTGTTTGTAGCCAATGAAAGAACCTCACAGCCACTCTGAAGTTTATATCAAGCTTATCTTCCAAATCCTAAGGCCTAAATCTTTGCACTTGCCAAAGCATGCATAGTACAGATCCTTTTCAGGCCCCCCGGGTTTGCAGGCAGGTGTTGGGTCTTCTTGGACGGGGCTGGCAGCATGGCTGCCTGCCCCAGGAAAGGTATTATATTGCAGGAGGGGTTTCAGGTAGCTCCACCTGTGAGCATGCAGGTGGGGTTTGAGGGCTTGTACTGGGTGCAGATGAGTACAAGTAAATCTCTTGGGAAAGCTGGGCAGAAGGAATGCTGTTCAGATTTTGAGTTTTCGTGCTTCCTAAGCGTGTTGTCTGATGTGCTTCACATTTCTGGAGAGTCATCCGGAATAAGATCATATATGCAAAAGTATATACCTTTAAAGCTAGGTCTATAACAAAAACCTAGATAAATCTCCAAATATAAAGGACCATACATATTTTCAGAAAGCAAGCTTCTTGCTTTTTTTTATATGCTGAATTTCCTCAATGTTTCAGACAGGTCTATTCTTAAGAAATTATTTCTTGATAGCAAACAAGCCTTTAACAATCCTGGATAAACTTTATATAGCGTTTAATTTACCTGAGTAACACATAATGGAAACAATGTCTTGACTAGAGTGCACTTTTCCAAATTAATTCCTCTCTTCTGGCAACATACACTTTTCATGACAAAGATAAGTTTCTGAGTGCTATTCTAATTGTTCCCTGCTGTTTGTGCAAATTAGACATGCAGTATTATTTTAATTTTTAATGACAGCTGGGCAACTACTTGACACCCTCATTTTAAATTATAGCCTAATCCAGATCTCACTGGTTCCTAATAACTCTCATTTTGGATGGCACCTCTGAAGAGTGTGTGTCCCCATGTGAATGTCACGCAGCAGTGGACAGCTGAGGTGCTGGAGTGAATCTCTCTCCATCAGCCATGGGCAACACAGTGGGCTTTTTCTAACAAAACCTAACTATGACAACTGACAGAGATGACTAAATATGTCAATAATTTTTTGTGGAGGGGTACTAGTTTGGCACTGGACAGCAGAAAAATGGGTTGATAAGATGGTGTTTAAACTACTGTGTTTATTTATAAAGAGCAAATTGCACCCTCTCCCCAAAATCTTGCACAGACCCATTTGTTAATTGCTGTGCCTGTCTAGCTTGCTAGTGTGTGATTGTGTGACAACATGCACTGCCTTCATACAGATTATTTCTACTTATACTCTAATTGAAATGCCTCCTAAGACACTGTTCTCAGTGCCTATACTGGAAAATGCTCAGCCAAAATTGTCCATGAGGGTGCAATTAGCTGTGAGCAGAGTACCAAAACCTGGCATATTTTTGACTAAGAGGTCAATTAGTGTGACTGGGAGGCAAAGAATGCAGTCAGCCATAGGAAGGTCAGAGGGAACAACCAACTGAATTGAACCGTCAGCTGATTAGGAAACAACTCCTGAGAGCAAGATGAATTTTCACCCTGGAAGTGATGAATGTAGACCCATCTGAAGTGCTCAGGTAAACTGAACGCTCAATCAGCATTCGATTAACCTGAGCTGCCCCTAGGTGAAGGCATATACATAAGATTTAAATATATATGCAATAGTCTTATCATGTATGAGTCTCCCAAAAGCTGTGCTCTATATACTAAAATATTAGCAAAATTAGTAAATAATGGTAATAACTCATGAATTCAAAATAAAACTGAAATAGCTGTGTATTCAAGCAAAATATTTTTGTATCAAACAAACAATTCCTCTACCTCAACTTGCAAACATAGATTACATGTGTTTCAAATCTAAACATCAGAATATTTTCTTTTATCTAATAATAAGTCTTAGCATAAAATAAGGCTAGACTTTCAGGTTAATTAAAGTTCACTAGAATTGAGCTGTCTGATATCAAACCTATGCCTTTGTAATTAACATTTAGGAGGCAGGGTTAATTATTATTGTCCCCTTTGCTAGTCTGCCATGTAGAACTAAGAAATCAAAAGCTCTGAGTTTAATTCCGAGGTTGCCTCTTGTTAATGCGGCAGTCATCCTGAACTCCCCAGTGCAGGTGTGGAGGAGAAGGGAAAAGGTATGTGGGCTTCAGGATTTCCCTACTCCCCCAGCCTAGCCATTGGTGCCACACCAGCCCCAGAGTCTGTAGACAGTTCTTGCACAGGTGGTGGCACTGGAGTGATGGGACAGCCAAAGGTTCTGATCTCTCTGTGGAGGGAGGAGTGGTTGGCTTGACATCCTGAGCAGCTTTTTGTGTGAGTGGCATGGCTCGGGGGGGCTGCAATATTGCCAGCCCTTCCGCTAAGCTGTGGTAGGGGCTTGGGCTAATGTAGATGTCTCTTGCCATTTCCATTCTGGCATTCAGCTGCAGCCAGAGGATGGAGACAGCAGGTTCCCTACCTTCCCCTTCATTCAGACTGAAAAGGTTAATTCTTGTACTGATAGAATAAATGCTGTGAAGAGAAGCCTGCAACAACAATATCTCACCGTTCCCGAGAAAGGTATTGAGGGTTCTCTCTGGATACCCTAGGTGTTTTGAATGGTGAGTGTGAAAACCAGGGTGACCCTCACTGTAATAACCCATCACCTGCCATTTTCTTTGACCACTCAAGGCTTGGTGGCAGGAGCTGGGCACCCAGATTTCCAGCTCTGCCATTGCTTTCCCAAAATGCACAGCAGCCACATGGATGGGGCAGTGCACGCTCTTTTAAATGAATTCCTACACTTCCTCCCTACGGCACTTTTAACCCCAAATAGAAGTGTATATCAAAACAGAAATGTATATCAGCAGTAAAACAAGCAAGTAAGCAGCGCAAGCAGAGGGTTGGCAGGTGGTGGGGTAGGTGGGCTGGAAGCACCTCCAGGGCCCCACAGCAGAGCTGGCCGCCAGCAGGACTTGCTTATCTGAACGTGAACAGCCAGCCAGCCCTGGCCTCAAGCTGCTCTGCCAGCAGGGAGAGGAGCTTGGCCGGCAGCAGTGGCAGCTCAGGCAGGCCTTTGCAGACATGCGGTCATTATTTTGCGGAAGGAACATCAGGAAAAGATCTGGGGAAGGAAAAACTGTAGATGTGTTCAGGTTTGGCTCTCCTAAAGGCTACCTCAGTTAGCTTCACTTGGTCTGTCTCTGTGATTCAGAAATGTATGAACAATAGCCTAGATTTATTTTTAAATGAGGTCATAAATGGCATCACTCCAATCAGAGTAAAGGCAAAACTTCCTTTACATTAGCTAGATAAATCGTCTTTCCCTGAGGTGGAAATCGTGACTCCTAAGTTTATTTCTTGTCCTTGTTTATATGTTACGAACGATGTGTTTGGCATTTAGGATGTGTCTTTTAAGGCAGAATAACTAGTTCTGTTTATAAGCATATTGTGGCACTGTTGGGTTTTATGTTGCAAAGTTTCCTTTGTTAGTTTCTTGACCATGACAAGTTATATTATTTTAGCATTGAGTTGGTTGTTCTCTTTTTTTCAAAATATTTACATTGTAAAACTCATGCTACCAACTTTAGTGTAGTGTAACAGTCACAAGTTCACTTCTCCTGTACACTGATTGGGCAGTTATCGGACCACATAGATGTCAGCAGACCTACTCATTTATTGCGGAGGAGGATGAGACCTCCAGGGGCTGTTACGAACAAGTCTGATTTAAGATTTGTTTTCCAGTTATGTTTAAACTGCCATGTATTGTGTGTACATAATTAATACGGAATCTCTTAATCTTTGAAACCGTAGTTTATGTTACTGATTTCACAAATTATTTGAGATGCTACTGTGATAAAATTCTGAAGGTGTTTCTCTTGGTAAAAGAAAAATAGTGACACTGGAAATGTGATGCTCATCACTGGGGCAGTGACCTGTCCTACTTGAGCTAAGAAGTAGCTCAATTCACTTGCAGAGTACAAGAATACTACCTTCATACAGAAACTAAAGAAGGTCAAGATGGTCAATGAGCAAATTGTTCTGTTGTGTGTATGACATAGTTTACCTGGCTCATGCTGTCCTGTGATGACCATCTCCCAACAGACCAGTGTAACCCTTGAGTATGAGGAAACACCGCTTCTCTCAGCTTTTTCCTGGCTGAGAGCTGTGAGGTTAGTTTGGTTTGGTCAAATTTGGGATTTTACTGTTTTGTCCTTAAAGTACACACTATTGTATGGTTATTTTAGGAACTTCCTTTGTGTATGTAGGTACAAGAGAACTTTCATTCCCTCTACATCAAGTGATGCACTGAAACATTAGCTCTGTTTATCTTTCCTGCACTGTGATTAACTATAGTGACTATTGATTATAAATGATCTCACCATTACTTAAATGACATATGAAGGTACATACTTACCTAAGGAACTGATGGCAAATGGCTGACTTTTAAGATTTAATGAATGGAGGACTGCTTCTGAAAGACTACAGTTCAAAGGGCCACCTTCCTATCTCATTCATAAATTCACTGCTATATGTAGCCAAACTTGTAAAACATTTGATCAATAATCAAAATATGAACGAACTTTTCTTTTTTTCAGATCTGAAATCTGTGTTCGGATAAATGGTGTGACACAATCACAAGCTTAAAATCCTTTCTCCCCCTGATTTCTTGTGATTGCTTTCTTAGGATGCACGAGATCCTCTTGCCAAGAAGAAAGCACAGAAGGAGGCTCAAGAGGAGCCTGTCTTCCTGGAAAGTGAAATTGAGTTACCCAGAAATGTGCCTGGAGAAGAAAACAGATGAGAGAGCTAACTGAAAAAAAAATCAGTGTCTGTTCACCTTTTCTCCTGATTTGTTGCACATCTGTTTTAACACTGTTTGAATATGCAGATGTCAGGCCCAGATTTTTTGAGTTTTAAAGTAGGCAAAGAAAGGTCTCCGCCACCACCCCTCACAGCTAATTAGTCCTCTACCTCAGGAAAAAGAGTATCAGATTTGTAGAGGCTCTTTTTAAATAAGATGACAGAGTGTTACATTGCCACGTTGGTCAAAAAGCCACAGAAAAGCCACAAAAGATGCACTTTCGCCTCCCAAGTTCCTACCAGTTCTCCCTTTCTGGAGAGACCTGTTGTTACTACCCCATCTAACCTCACAGAGCACAGCTTGGTGTTCACATGCTGTTGAATCTTTTGTCCATGCTTATTTCAGAAGTACCCATGAGCCTACATGGTAGAGCTTGCAGTGGATCCCCATTTTTCTCAGGCTTTGAGAAAAGGCCCAAACCAGCCCTTTTTAGCCTCTTTGTTTTCTTCCAAGCCAGCTTGTGTTCCTCTGCATGCTGAATTAGCAGAAAGCCTTTGTTTGGGAGGCACAGAGACTCACTCAAGGCAAAGCAGCCTATACAGGCTTGCTAATGCACGCTCACCCCATCTCTGACCTTTTCCTGACTGAAATAGACTCTGTAGAGTGGGAACCTTCAGCTGGCACTGCTGAAGTTTATACCCAGCCTCCTAACCCAGCTCCACATCACTTTATTTTGTTCTCTGAACATTTAATCTTAAAGAGAACTGCTTCCTTTTATTAGAGCAAAGCAAGACAGGCCACAAGCACCTGCTGGAAGGGCTGTGCCTGGAAAACGCAGAGGAAAAGCAGTGGTGAGAGAAATTACTGAAATTACCATGCCAATTTGCTTTCTGCTTACTGTATCCACTTAACAAGACTTCTTTGCACTCCAGTTCCAGCTAACAGTCAGTAGCAGAACTGGAGCAGGCATGAGTTTCACTGGTGTGGCACTCTTTTTACTGCTCCCTGTAGTTTGAAACTGCACATGCTTGAGATCTGCACACTAGAGTGGAGGGGAGGGGGTTCGCTGTGGTGCCAGACTCCACAAAATTAAAGGTCATGTTTCAGTCATTGCCAAAAGGAAGAGATTACTTGAAGGAAAATGTTGGGGCTGCACATAGATCAGTAAACATATCCTGTCTGTGCTCTTCTGGTTAGAAAGGCTAGAGGAGCAAGGAACAAGTTTTCAAATCAAGCTGGCCTCACTGATTTGATCCCCCCCTCACAAATGGCACTTTTTATCCTGATATAACTTGCTGATTTCAGGCAGCAATGCCTGGCCTGCTGAATCTTGCTAAGAACTCACTTTTTCACAAACATTATATATGTAGGTATCTGTATATGCACACTGATAATTTCATAAAATACATATAACATAAAACAGAACATATTATAAATATATAATTTATATAGTATATAAAGCTTATTCTTTTATGTCTGCTGGAACCACTGACTAGCAGATAAACTTAAGAGCTCCCCTGACATTTTAATCAACACAGGCTTATCATCTGTTTTTCTGACTGGTAACTGCAGAGTATTGCAGGCAAAACAAATTGAAGTGGTTTTGATTGTGATGTGTCATCCATAGTACAACTGCTGTCATTAGCTGTCTCCTCTAATGCAGGGAGACTGCAGTCCACTCCTCTGTTTAATCGCAGCACAGAGTACAGGCATTGAGCTTTGTACTCTAAGCAACAGCAGGGTGGGGTGGACATTTTATCATCCTCTTGTTCTATCCAGGACAAAGAGCACAACAAATTTACCTGTATTTTAGATTTCATGATATATTTTTATGTCTAATGCTTGTGGATAGCACCCATTCCAAAATAAAGGTTTATTAGACTCAGGGATTGCCAGTTTCTGTGCATGCTTTCGATGAGCTGGCACTTACAAGAGCCTTGATCTGTGTGCAGCTGTGCTCTCACACCTGTGTAAGTCTACGAGTCATCACACTGAAATTATTGCAGTTGCTCTAGAATTGTGCCACCGTAGCTGGAAGAAGGAGGTAGTTAAGTTCATTTTGAAATTCTTCAATGTACTGTAAACTCTCTGCCCTACCAGCCCTCACAGACAGAGGCATATGTATGTAAATGCAGGTGGAGTTCATAAAATAAACAGCCTGACCAAGCATACCTGCCCAGATGAAAGCCAGATGCTTGGGAAGGAAACCCTTTTCCTGCCAATGTGGCCTGAAAGACAGTTTGTGTATGGTCAGCCTCAGCTGTGTTGCCATGACCAAAAATAGTGTTTTCGGGAGTATTTACAGGGATGAATACACACACACACTTTTTCTTCCTTGGAAGTTTACAACAGATGCTGCTAAGCTTTGAATTTTCTAATTTAAAAAGCCCTACATGTGTCAATGTCATATGAACTGTGACATTTTTCCTGGTATCTTGTTTCATAGTTGAAGCTTCTGGTGAAGCCCTGAGAGTGTCAGTTGCTGTGTGTGCAGAGGCTGCCTCTGCATTTACAGGCATGCAATTGAAATTATGAAATTATGCTTCAGAGAAGAGTAACTTTTGCTTGGGCAGCATGCTGTCCTCACAAGACATGCAGTTCACACCCTTCTTAGGCTCTTGGAAAATTCCCCACATCCTGTCCCACAAGCCTAAACTAGATCAGGGACAACACCACACTTCATCTCCTCCCTTCCCTGAACTGTCCTGACTGCAGCAGCACCTCTCAGTGCCACAGTAAGGAGTTCTGCCATATCCTCTCAATTACGTAATGAGCCACATAATTATTTAACTTAAAGGGAAGCACAAAGACTTTCAACTGAAGGACTTAATATGGGGAACTCAGAAATTCCTATTGTATTGTGATTGAAGATGTTTACAAACTGTGTGGCTCTGTGGCCTAACTATGCTGGCAAATTATCAGGAGCCTCTGAAACCAGTCTGGTCATCCTTCTAAAGGAACAGCACATACAGGCAGCACGTTGAAACAACAACAACAACAAAGTGCAGACAAATCCAAATCCTTCTGTTTGTGCTCCCAGCAGGATGATCATAAGCCAACTTTGATCCAAAACCTTCAGAGCTGTGGTTATGATAAGCAAATTTATTGGTTAGGACATGGTGCTGTACTGACTTGGCAAGGTTGCTTCCAGGTGGGAACTGGCTTAGGTTCATCTGACCCAAGGAGCAGGCACTACATGCTCAGCTCTTGTCTGCTCCTGTCCATGGTGACATACAGGAAAGAATTAGAGTTATAGATTTCAGCCAAAAGCTGCCACAGCCTGGCAGCTTTGGTAGCCTAAAGGTATGTAAAGATCTCATCACTGATAGAGATTTGCCCAGGTGGCAGGATGTGACAAATACATGTAGACAACTCAACATGCAAACACATTAGACAGCATAAGCCTATTGCTCAGAGATGAAGATAGCTTTGTTGGCTCTATCGTGATGTAGTACTGCTCACCCAGGACTGTATCTAATTTAAAATGAGGAATAGGTTGGGAGGTTATCGCTCTGGCAATGATATGGCTTGTCCCCATATAAGATCATGCTGTCATTTATGTATTTATTTAATAGACAAATAAATCAATATATACTTGAAAGATTACTAAAGGGTCATTTTTTTCTTACAGAACTGAGACAACAGCCTTCCAACTGTCCTCCGATGTATCAGTTACAAGCTCAATCACTCCATGCTCAACAGTGGATGTGTCAACGTATTCTTCAGACATGTCCTTTGTGGACTGGTCTCATTCTGCCTCTGTCACGGGGACCATAGAGTCATCCAGTTCAGCACAATCTCATGGCCTAGCCCACACTTTGCAAAGCAGAACCATAGGTAAGCATTGGAAGGTTTGTCTGCCATGTACAGGCAAAGAGAGTCCATTATATGCACACAGTTATGAAAATATAACCCTTTAGCTTGAGAGCAGGCTTTGATGATACTTCAGCTTATGGAAGAGAGAAGCCAACATCCTACTTCATATCCCACCCTCTAGCTGGGACTGATCATATTTCCAAATATGCAAGTGGGAGGAGGGCACTCAGGCAGTAGAGAGTATTCCAGTTTTATCTGAGCTTGTGTTTCACAATGTTTATGGCTACAATAAGGACCCCACATTTAAAAAGAACCTTATGTTTTCACCTTATATTGCAGTAGGCTTAGCTTTCTTCTGCAGAAAAATCTGTAACGGTGCTCCAAGCAGTTTGTTGATGCCTAGAAGTTTGTGGAAAGATGTGTGTACATGTTCTTGGAGCAGTGATTGGCCCAGAATAAGCTACTGAACAGTGAGCATCCAGCTCTAATCTGTTAAAGGGATTGTGATTGTTTCCAAATCACAACCAGGGCTGAGAGCAGCCATGATGCCAGCAGAGGTTCTGTGCCCTCTGCCTCCCCCTCCATGTCATTTTCCCCGCAGCACTGCCGTGTGGGACAGAGGGGAGCTAAGTGACACAGGCTGTCTTGCAGCAAGGTGCTGTTGATGGGGCAAAGGCCCTGACTTTGCGTCTGGCCGCAGACTCTTTTTGGCTTTCACAGAAAGTCATGACAAGTCAGACAAGAAACTGTGCAGCTGGGTGGGAATATGTGTGAGTGCTGCTCTGTGCAAGGGACATTCATGAGAGAAGGGGGAAAAATCTCTGTTACATATGTCTGTGGTGAAGCAGAGCATATTTATCCCCAGAGATTTTAAAATGTTCTCTAGTTACTTTGACATAGACCAGAACAATGATGCCAGTCATAGTAGGGGAGTTGGTCAACATCTTGCAAAAAGGGGGATGTAACACAGCTCATTAAACACAGTTTTGACCAGCATTTCTAGTCAGTGGGCAATTCTGATATTTTGGCATTTGTTTTAGTGATAAACATAGAAACAAACATTTTGAGGGAAACCAAAAGGATTTTTGATTATTGTGATACGTGGTTACTGGTATGTGTGTGTATGCACACATTTTTCTAACAACGTTAATAACTTTGGAATATATGCTACGAATTTCTCCCTCACAGGTTGGCATGGGGATCCTCCTCAAGGATGAGGTCTTGTAGGTTTTCTGAAAATTGACAGTCAGGCATGAGACTGAAGAAAAGGTTGAGATGTCCTCTCCTTCCCATTTATTAGCCATCAGAGAACCCACATGATGCCAGGGCAGGGGGATGGGGAAGGCAAATGAAGAGAAAAAGTCATTAGAAACCAGGCTTCATTAATTCAGCTGCTCAGGGAACAGCATGTTCGGAAAGGTCGAGATGTTTCATTTGACCTAAACAAAATGCTTGGACATTCTTCAGTTGAAATGTTTCATTCCTGCCTATTGAACCAAATCAAAACACTTAGCTTTGGTGAAACACTGTAATGAAGAGCTTGGGAGGGAGCAGCTGCAGCTCATTCTGGCTGCACTTGTCAGCCCTGTGGTTTGGAGAAGGTGGCATTCCTTTTCAAAAGGTGCAATGTTGATTGTCTCCAAAGTATTGATGAATTATGATGGATTTCACCCCAAATATTAGCATGCAATGACAGATCCCAGTTTGAGTCCTGCCTGCTGTCTGAAAGGAGTGTATGTCTCCTGCCATAAGCAGCTGTATGGGGGGGGAGAAGGGGAGAAAAAAAAAAAAAAAAAAAAAAAGAAAGAATGATGCAAAAATGTTTTATTAGCCTGGTCTTCTAGGGAATAGAGGTTAATGTGACCTCCATCCATGTGTGCCTGCGTGTGAGCGTTTGTCTGTCCTCCCAGCTGTATCTTAACTTACTGATCCACTTCAAACAAATCTGAGCATGTTATGTGTTAGCATTCCCTCGGTCCCCCTCGCTGAAGCTCTTATACAGACAATATGGGGTACGTATGTGGAAAGTGGTGGCTTCTGCTGTTCCTCCCTTTGCAGCATGAGCTAGCCACCAGGTTCAGATCCTTCCTTCCTATTCTCGTGTATCAGTGAGCAGTGATGCATGTTAGGCAGTGGGGTTTGCTGACAGACTCCTTCTCCCTCCACACTGTTGCCTGGAAGTTAATTCAACCCCCTAAGTGGAAAACTGGGGTTAAAATCCTTACCCTGATTTGGATAGAATGTGTTTGAATTCAGTGTCTCCTCTCTCTTAGGAGAGCTTTCTAACCACTCCATTGCAAATTCTGGGACATGGATGTCCCCTGCTCAGCAATGCAGGCATGACACAGCACAAAAAAAAAAAAAAAAAAAAAAAAAAAAAAAAAAAAAAAAAAGGAAGAGGTCAGGGCTTCACTAGTCTGCAGGGACACAGAGCTGGTGGTGCCCCAGGGTGAGCTACTTTGGGCAGCTTGAAGACTGATGGAGCTGGGGTTTCCTGAAGTTCAAGGTGCCACAGGAGAGCAAACTTTGCCCAAGAGAGGCTCTCCTGGAACCTTCCACTACAGCATTTTTCACTGCTGAGTGCTGGGTGCTACCACAGTTTAGACAGAAGTCTCCAAAAGAGCATAAGCGACTTAGTCAACTGATCCTACTGAATTTCAATGGTTTCAGCCCTGCCCCCAGCTCCCCAAAAGCCCCCTTTTAAGGGTGCCACATCCTAGCAACAGCAAAAGCAACTGTCAGTCTGATCTCAGGAACAGACTGGCTTGTTGAAACATCAGTGAAAAGCAGCTTCAACACAGTCTGCTCCCTTTTGGCTGCCAGTTCAGCTACCACTCTGAATGTTTGATTTAGCAAAGACTGCAGCACAAAACAACAAAGCCCAGCATTTCTAGTTCCCAGCTTCAAGAGCTCATTGCCCCTTGTGCTATTTCCCTGCCACTACATGCCCAAATGCTATACTTTAATGTTTCCTAGTTCGGTTCATCCTCAACCAAAGTCACACTCTGTTAAACTGTATGCCAGCTGTAGCTTTCTCTTTAGACTGCTAATGCTGTAGCATTTCACCTCCTTATTACTCCAGTGCTGTTATGCTTGGCTGCCACTAACTGCTCATTTGCCACAGGTAGGTCAACCAGCACCACTGTCCCAGGGCTGGAGCTGTGCTCCCCTGAGTGTCCCAAAGGAAGGGATTACAAATGGCACTGGAAGAGTGTCCGATGCTGTGCCACTGCCACGCCATGGTGAAATGCAGAGGGAGAAGGGACTACAGCATTTCGAACACCTTGTTTTTTTGTAACATAGAGAAAAACTCATATGGAAAAAGTAACGATGTCTGTGTAGCTAGAGACAACACTCACAGTGAGCTGGTGAAGCTGATCTGCATTGCGGGGATGCTGTCTGACCCAGACACTTGGCCCCACAATCTTCACACAGAATCACAGAATTTCACAGAATTTCTAGGTTGGAAGAGACCTCAAGATCATCGAGTCCAACCTCTGACCTAACACTAGCAGTCCCCACTAAACCATATCCCTAAGCTCTACATCTAAACGTCTTTTAAAGACTTCCAGGGATGGTGACTCCACCACTTCCCTGGGCAGCCTGTTCCAATGCCTCACAACCCTTTCAGTAAAGAAGTTCTTCCTAACATCTAACCTAAAACTCCCCTGGCTCAACTTAAGCCCATTCCCCCTCGTCCTGTCACCAGGCACATGGGAGAACAAACCAACCCCCACCTCGCTACAGCCTCCCTTGAGGTACCTATAGAGAGCGATAAGGTCGCCCCTGAGCCTCCTCTTCTCCAGGCTGAACAACCCCAGCGCCCTCAGCCGCTCCTCGTAGGACTTGTTCTCCAGGCCCCTCACCAGCTTCGTCGCCCTTCTCTGCACCCGCTCAAGCACCTCGATGTCCTTCTTGTAGCGAGGGGTCCAAAACTGAACACAGTACTCGAGGTGCGGCCTCACCAGAGCTGAGTACAGGGAGACGATCACCTCCCTAGCCCTGCTGGCCACACTGTTCCTCATACAAGCCAGGATGCCGTTGGCCTTCTTGGCCACCTGAGCACGCTGCTGGCTCATATTCAGCCGACTATCCACCATCACTCCCAGGTCCTTCTCTGCCTGGCAGCTCTACAACCATTCCTCTCCCAGCCTGTAGCTCTGCTTGGGGTTATTGTGCCCCAGGTGCAGGACCCAACACTTGGCCTTGTTGAACTTCACGCAGTTGACCTCAGCCCATCGGTGCAGCCTATCCAGATCCTCCTGCCCTTTCCTACCCTCGAGCAGATCGACACACGCACCTAACTTGGTGTCATCTGCGAACTTACTGAGGGTGCACTTGATGCCCTCGTCCAGATCATCAATGAAGATATTAAAGAGGACCGGCCCCAGCACCGAGCCCTGGGGGACTCCACTAGTGACTGGCCTCCAACTGGACTTGGCTCCATTCACCACGACTCTTTGGGCCTGGCTATCCAGCCAGTTTCTAACCCAACGAAGCGTGCGCCAGTCCAAGCCAAGAGCAGCCAGTTTCTTGAGGAGAATGCTGTGGGAGACGGTGTCAAAAGCCTTGCTGAAGTCAAGGTAGACCACATCCACAGCCTTTCCCTTGTCCACCCAGCGCGTCACTTTGTCATAGAAGGAGATCAGGTTTGTCAAGCAGGACCTGCCTTTCATAAAGCCATGCTGACTGGGCCTGATCGCCTGCTTGCCCTGCAAGTGCTGCACGGTGACTCTCAGGAGGATCTGCTCCATGAGCTTCCCTGGCACTGAGGTCAAACTGACAGGGCTGTAGTTTCCCGGGTCTGCCCTCCAGCCCTTCTTGTAGATGGGTGTCACATTTGCTAGCCGCCAGTCAACTGGGACCTCCCCCGATCGCCAGGACTGCTGATAAATGATGGACAGTGGCTTGGCCAGCTCCTCTGCCAGTTCTCTCAGTACCCTTGGGTGGATCCCATCCGGCCCCATCGACTTGTGCACATCCAAGTGCCGTAGCAGGTCACCAACCAGTTCTTCATGGATAGTGAGGGCCACATCCTGCTCCCCATCCCCTTCCACCAGCTCAGGGTACTGAGTATCCAGAGAACAACCAGTATTGCCGCTAAAGACTGAGGCAAAGAAGGCATTGAGCACCTCCGCCTTTTCCTCATCTCTTGTAACTAATTTTCCCCCCGCATCCAGTAAAGGATGGAGATTCTCCTTAGTCCTCCTTTTTGTGTTGATGTATTTATAGAAACGTTTTTTGTTATCTTTAACGGCAGTAGCCAGATTGAGCTCCAGATGAGCTTTGGCCTTCCTAATTTTGTCCCTGCACAGCCTCGCTACATCCTTAAAGTCCTCCCTAGTGGCCTGCCCACTTTTCCAAAAAATCATCTTGGTTTGTGCCCCAGTCATTTCAGAGCTAAGAAGAGCTCAGGGACTGCTCTTCCCCCAACAATCAATGCTATCACTGCCCCACCATATTTTGTTAGCTAGGTTGCCTGATGGAGTGACTCTGATACAGTAAGATAAAACCTTGAAAGAAATCTCAAATGCAAAGTCAGAGAAACAGGCACTGAAAAACATTTAGTTTTTTGGGGAGACACTGGTGTGGGATGTGAGAGGAGTTCTCTTGGTAAAGATTTGCTGTGCATACTCCCTCTCTGGTTCTCCCTGCCTTTGCCAGGGTGGGGAGTCCCTCATAGTCCCTCTTGGACACTTATATTTGAAAAGAGGAACATAGAGGGGATTAAGGGATGTTATCACTTTCATTTTGTAATTTGAAGGGAGCCTCTATATATTCATTATCCGCTCACAGCTGATGCTTTGCCATCCTGCAGCACTGAAATTGAAGGATGACAATTATATCACTGATGGCAAAATTAATTGTTGTTTGTTTGTTTGTTTGTTTGTTGTTTTTTTTGTTGTTGTTGTTGTTGTTTTTGTTACTCAAGGTAATTCCAATGAGGTAATAAATCTACATGTCAGTAACAAAATATTCAGTTTACCAGCTGTGCTCTATTTTATAGCCATAAGTTTAAGGATTTGAAAAGAGTGTTTGCTAAGCACCACTTTGCAATTAGAGGCAAAGGGGAAATAAAATGTGCCATATTTGTTACCAAAAAAAGAAGAATTCAGTCTCATAATTTGTCTTTTTGTTAATATTGCATAACACTGTGTCTTTGTCTTTTGCTTGCTCATCAGCTCAGCTCAGAGATGGTACTGAAATACCAGACTGGGAGCCTGCTCCACCAAGAAACCTTAGCCTTCCATTGACAGTGTCACGACAGCACCAGGATTATTTCATCCCTTTGCTTATTGACTCAGGGAGGACTGCCCAGAGCCTCAGACGCATAAAGACTTATGGAAGGACCTGTTCTGCTTATGAGAACTACTACCAGAACTCTGCATCCAGGTACAGGCACAGTTGAGGCCTTTCCTTTGGTTTATTTCTGTAGGTAAGAGATGGTGTTTTGTGCAGTATCTCATTTAGAATGACTGTGAAACTCAAGCAAACCCTGGACAAGAGGCTGAGTACCCTTTAACAAGAGTTATTATACAAAAGGGTACTGGTGAACCTCAGAGGCTTTGAACTGTAAGGATCATGCTTACTGCTTTAGGCACAACTGCCCCTAAATTGGGCTTAATCCTCAGAAAAGGATTAATCACACATCGTTAACTATATCCCTTTCAATGTTTGCTAATTTATTCTGCCTAGGGCTGTAAAGACACCTTGTGAATGCAGCCCAGAAAAAGAGCAGAAATACTGTATCTCATAGGTGGTTTGGCCTTGTCTTCAACTGATCCCACCCAGTTTTGAATCCAAGAGTAGAACCAATATTGCAGGGGTTTTTAGAGGGTCCCACCTGCATGGAGTTCTATGAGGCAGTGACAGGCAGCCAGAGAAATGAACTGGGCTGTATGTAGTTTACATCAACTGAGAAAACCCACTAAAAATAAAGTATTGTCTCCAGAGAAGATAGTTATCCCAAAAAGGCATTTGCCATCTCTAACTTGGCTTCACATATACTACGGGTTGGGAAAGACCTATAAAACAGATCCTCAGCTGGTTTCAATTATCTTAGATCCGTCTCCCTGAGAGAAGTGGCAATAACTAACAACTCCAGTTTTAAGGCTAATTCCTATTTAGACACTGTCTCCTGCAGACTGTTTCCTGCCACGTTGTTCAGTGGATAGGCTTGCACTTGCTTATTGCTAAGATTGCTTTCACAATAGTCAACACACATTTCTCCTTTTCTAATGTTATTTCATAGGTGATAGTTCAGCCACATAAAGCCTTTGCCTTTTTGGTATTTTCCACCCATATGCCATACCCATTCTTATCACATGACCCCATGATTATCTGTTGCATACAAGCATTTTAGCTCTTTTCTGAAGTTACCCCCAGTATCCCTCACCATTATACTGTTCTATGATTCCTTCTTAATTAACATTTTTTTGGTCATGAGAAGTTCTAAAATGAGCCAAATGCATATTATTTCAGTCTTATTCCAGCCTAAATCTAAAGTTTCTAGCACAGTAATGCTCAAAAACGAGTCAAAGCATCATCGGTGAGTTTGCAAATATGGTGCCTCAGGCCAAGACACGACAGGTGGATGAACTCTGTGTTGCCTGTCTTAGAAGTGGGAGAACCCTGTCTACCTGCATTTACTCGTGATACGAGATAGAAGCAGTTAGGAGGAATTTTCTTGTAGTCAATGAAGCTGCACTGGTGCATGTGAACATAAGGACCAGTATTTCTACTTTGCCTTCTCCACAGCTGCACAAAACGAATCTTCCATTTTGTGCTTCCTACTCTGCATGGACAGTGCCATAAAATTGTAACAGCGTTTTTTCTTCTGTCAGATTACAAATGCATCATTGGCTTCCTCGTAGCTTTCTTTCAGCATTATTGCTCTCCATACGTCTCTCTCTTGGTGAATTTTATTTCCTCTCTGCTGAATTAGTTCACCATTTTCCAAGAGCTGCATTTCACTTATTTTCTGACCATATTTCTAAGCCCTCCAGGGCTCTTTGTATTATTTCTATTGTCCTCATTTGTGTTCCCCTACCCTCTCCTCTCAACTTAATGTTATCTACATATTTTATTAACCAGCTGTTTTATTCCCCCTTCCACATCACAAGTGGAGATGCTCCATGAAATGAGAACTACCTGTCATCCCTATAGGGAACATATGAGACACAACCTGCTTGTCTATTATTATTCCTTGTTTGCAGTCTTTCAGATGGTTCCTGTGACAGTATTTATATCTAAACCAGTGGGAGATAATACTTGAGAGACACTTTATCGAATGCTTTCCTGAGTCCCAGCTCTTTGATGCCTGCTGCTCTCCCTGCTGTCACCCATTTTGAAATTCTGTGGACTTTGTATTCATTTTCCTCATTGACTTAGTCTTTGTAAACCCACTCCATGCACGTTTCCATAAAGAGATCTGTGTAATTCTTAAGGCATAGGGAGAGCCATGAAAAGATACCTTTGAAAGACAGAAAGAAAGCCACAGTTGTGATCAGAGCTCTAAAGCTGTTTCCAAATACCGAGTTATACCATACTATTTGACTGTGCTTGCAGAGAATAAGTCTAAATAGATATTAAGAGATAAAAGAGATTGCTTTCCTGTTTATGCATTTCCTTGTATTGCATGAACTGTTTTCCAGTGGGGACTGAATCACATCTTGTCTCATACAAAAAGGAAGAGAGGTCATTAGCTCTGCTAATTGTTTAGGGTAAAAAAGCAATGACAGTTCACTTTGTGTGTGGTTAAACTTGTTAAATGCACAAATTAAACAATTATTTTAATTCTCATTTGATTCGTTATTCCTCCATGCCAGCACACTAGCACTTTTTAAACTCTGCTCACTTTGTAATTAGAGTATACCTTTTCTTGGAAAACACATTCAATAAATACAATTACATGGTAGCATGCAATACACAGTCTTTTAATTTGGTATTGCATTATGCAACATCTTTTATGTTAGCATGAACACAGTGTGAATACATAATTTAGTAATACTTCTATAAAGAGTTGATGAATAGTATGTCTAGATCTGATTTGTTATGAAGTCACAGTATGAGCATAGACAAACGCAGTGGAAATATGTGGTTTGGGCCAACAAGGATATTTTGGTGTTATTGTTTACGATCAAGTTTAATTTATATTCATTTGCTTTTCAGATTATTTGAAAATGCTGAAAGCACCTTGAAGATTAAATGTTTAATTAGATTGTTAACTCATATCTTACTGAGAAATGTATGGTTGCTGAGAAACCAGGATTTTCAGCTGCATCAGGATTTGCTGCATCAAATTTGCTGCTATCAGCAGTGTGCAGGGAGACTGACAGTATTCTCACGCAGGTCTTGGCACTGATTCTTGGAGACAGCCACTGTGTGTTGTTCAGTGTTGCCCTAACCTCTCCCTGACCTTCGTACCTGAGCAGTGTTAAAGCCAGTATATTTTGGTGTTGACCGTTTTGCAGAAAATAATAGAGGTGGATGCTGATACTTAAAATTTTGTGCATGGCTATTGAAAATGATCAACCTGTTGCACTCAGTGAATGTGCTATATACTGAGGATGAGCTCAGTGAACACCTGTACAGCATTCTGGATCTCAGCTGAGTTCCATACTAGCTGTAGGCATTCCAGGCCTACAGCTAGTATGTATGCAACATTTCCCAGCCTGCAGCAAAGAAAGATCTGAGCCTTCTTACAGGACTTTTCCAGTCATATCCTTCTAGTATAAAATCTATCGGCATACAAACAAACGTATTTGCACTTCTGGAGATAAGCTTTTCCCAACATACTAATTACATCAATCTGTAACTTTATTGAAGACTTAGGAACTTAGAAAGACTTTAATTCTTGGCATATTTCAAGGCTTAAAATGTCCTGTTGCTGCCTCTACCACATAAGAGAGGACCAGTGCAACTGGCATCCTAATGGCAGGTCACAGGTGTATGGCTGATGCACACTGTGCTACCAAGAGTGCTGACATTTTTTCTTCCCTTCGCAATGCGCAGCATTGTGTATATTATAGAAAATTTTGGATTCTGTTCCAACAGACCACATTAGCACACTAAAGAGTTAAGTACAGCATCAATGCACGCTGACATCTCCTCCATGCACTTTAGCATTTTAGCTCCAGTCCCCAAGGAGTTGGTCCAGTATTTTGAAAGGTAAACTAGCTTGCTAAAAAAAAAAAGCTTTAAAGTCTTCAGTGAACATCTCCTTAGAGATGTTATTCCTTCAGTAAAACTAACAAAAGTCTGTTACCATCCAGGGAATAGCTGGTTGTACAAGTCCTTAGAGAAGTAATCTCAGTTTCCTCACTGTCTCTCTCCTTCTTGTTACATATAGGGCTTTTGCATGGGACTAAGAGCCACAGGCACACACAGAGAGAGTGCAAAAATGAAATTCTAAAGGTGCCTTCCTATCCTGTGCCCACCATAGGCATTGTCCTGAGGCACTGTTGGAGTTCTAGGACTATAATGATGTAGGGATCAACTGTGGATTTAAGTCATAGCATTTTACATCTGCTTTGTGCATGTGTAAATGATGACTTACAACCAGATCATGAAGGATTGGTCTTTACACCAGCAGTTAGCAATGTTACTGAGTACAGCTGGCCATCTCTTCAGCTGCACTGACACGATGGCTTGCAGAGACTGCCAAAAAGTCTCTGAATAAAATAATGTCTCCCAAAACCTTTTACACTGGGTTATTTCAGTGATCCAGCTTAGAGTGTGGTTCCAGGAGGAGGGAGAAAGGAGAAGCGTGCCAAACTGGTGGCCAGATGTAAACAAGCAGCCATAAAAGTGAGGGGGGGTCAGGTGGGGTCTGAATGTGAGCAGTTCCTCTGTCTGGTTTTGCTTCCAAAACCCCTCTGAGGCTCTGTGTCTCTGGGAAGCTGTCTTCAAGCCTTTCCTTGCTGACATGAAGCACTAATAGTCCAGGACTGAGCGGGAAGAGGAGCACTCTGGAGTTCCCCAAGTTCGCAGGGAGAAAAGAGGCAGCAAAGTGTTTTGCTCTGTGTGTGTGTCCTCTCTAGCCATAGAGGGGCCGATCCCCATCAGACTCCACTCTCAAATCTACCGATGCCAGCAGCAGCCTGGAGGCAGCCTGGCTGTCATGAGCAAGTGTGACTCAATGCTGCAGTGCACAGCTGAATTATCTGGGGTTGGTGGGCAGAATTTGTCACACTGTCAGTGAGGATTTTGCTATGTTAAGCAAGCACATAAGCTGTCTGGGGTGTTGGGTCAACCTTTACTCTACACACAGACATCTGTGACTTAAACTTACTGGAAGAAGACAAATACGGCAAGGGAAAAAGCATTACACACACAGAAGACAGAGAAAAGGCACTGCACCAATGCTAAGTAATCAAATTAATTGCAGTGGATGCTGCATGAAAAGCTGAACAATTCTTAGACTTCATTCACAACCTGTCTAATGAGACCTATGATGAGTATTACAGACTGGGACTGAGTGTTTAAATGTACTTTCTTGACATGTGCACTACTAAAAGGAAGAGTCAAGTAATAAATATGTTTTCCAGTGTGTAAGGGAGATGGAGTGTTCCCCTGCTCATGCAAGAAGTCCCCAGTCTTACTGGAGATGCAAAACAGACCCCACAGTTCCGAAACAACAGGTGGACGGAATCTCAGTCTTGTAGCACGGAGCGTCCCTGAGTTTACAATAACAAGTTAATAATGGAGGTCTGTCTTTCTCCAGGAAGGTAAAAACAATGAGAGGCAGGAGGAGTAAGGTATACTGATGAACAGGAGGAATTTTCTAAACTTACAAAGGGAGTCAGCTACACAACTCCCTGTAATCGTAATAGTCTAAATACACAAGACAGCCTTAGAGCTTGTAGTCTACATAGATTTAGACCAAAAAAAAAAAAAAAAAAAGAAAAAGAAGCAAAAGGTACACTGATAATTTTTTTGCCCCACAAAGAATCTTTTCGTTTGTGTTGGTAACAGATGCTACCTAAGAGTGAAAGATAAATAGAATATACTAATTTCAGTGCTTTTTTTTTTTTTTTTTTTTTTTTTTAATCAGTTGAAAAGCATGGCATAAAAGATAAGATGGCAGTACTGTAGGTATTCTGCCTGTGGTATGTTTACTTACCATTAATTACTGACATCTAGCCTAGTTGTTGGTAACATGTATTTTTTCAACTAAGCAATGGCTTTTACACTTTCAAGTCTATTTCTGTTCTTTCAGTGCTATTGGAAATGTGAAAATTTCTGAAGTTGATCCAGATGGTCATTTTATAAAGATCCTGAACTGTGCCCCTGAAAAAGAGGAAAACATTGGGAATTATGTCTTAAAGCAGGACATCCAAGGTCAACCAGTGGCTGAGTTTTGCTTTCCCCCTGAGACCAGGATGGAAGCCAACTCCACTGTGACGGTGAGTGGGGGGAATCTGCGTGTCATTCTTCAGTCTCCGGCTTGCAGACTAGTGTTCACTCTTAGTCTAGCAGTACAGAATCAAACTTTTAATCAAATCAATCAAATACAAAATTTGTATTTTCAGAAGGGCTAACACTCATAAATAATGATGAATTCAGAAGTAACAGTTAGTGTCCACCACCAATACAAGCCTGGCGTTTTCATCATGTATCCATCATTTTATATTGCCGAGCAATGGAAAGCTATCCTGAAAAGTTCTTGTTTGATAAGTTCCTGTTTCCAGGAACATAGTAATGTTTCCATTACTATGTTTTTTTGCATACTCTGAGATGTTGCTGTAGTAGGATTTCAACTGAGAATTTTTAAAGAAGTGATATTACTTTTTAGTCTGTGCCCACCATCTGAGGACAGCTGTTTTCCAGCAGAGAAAGCCATAAAGCATTTGGTCCTGACTATGCCTTGTGTGACTATGCCTTGTGTGACAATGAAACTCTGTGCCTTAGTTTGCCACTCTATAAAATGATGTTCTTTCCTTTGATGTCATGCCAGAGCTATATGTTAAAAATTCAGTGCATGGGCTGCTGCTTTTCAAAATAGACTTCTCCTCCAGAGAGTTAGATGTAGCTTTTTGTCAGCCTGAATAAGACATAGAGAGGTAGGTAGGACCTAAGATGCCAAGAGTCAAATAGTTGGGGTTGTTCAACCAGGAGGAGAGAAGGCTCCGTTGAGACTGTTTTGCAGCCTTTCAATACTTAAAGGGGATCATCTATAAGACAGATGGGGAGAGGCTTTTTACTAGGGTCTTTAGTGATAGGGGTTATTGTTTTAAACTAAAAGAGGGTAGATTTAGATTAGATACAAGGAAGAAATATTTCACAATGAGTGTGGTGGGGCACTGCAGCAGGCTGCCCAGAGAAGCTGTGGATGCCCCATCCCTGGAGGTGTACAAGGCCAGGCTGGATGGGGCTTTGGGCAACCTGGTCTGTTGGGAGCTGTCCCTGCCCATGGCAGGGGGGCTGGAACCAGATGGTCTTTAAAAGGAAGCTAATGGTGTGACTTTCCTTTGATGTCAAGCCAGAACGATGTGTTAAAAAATCAGTAAATATTCAGATGATTCTACAATTCTATAATTCTGTGATCCATGGTAATGAAAAAGGGTCAGACATGAATTAAACCAAAGCTGGTTTTGCAACTGACCAAAACTCAGTTGTAGCTGTAGCTAAGGAGTATCTGCCAGTATCTGCAGCCAGCCTCCTGTAACCTCAGGGATGAAAATACCAAGTACTGTGCCCACACTCAGAGCAGACACAGCCTTTCTAGAACCGACTGCCTGTCTGGCTGCAAGACACTTTGAAGAGCTCTCCAGAAATTTCAGCTAACTGGCTTTGAAGCACCAACCATCAAAAAAGAAGTGGTCCTTTCTGAAATGCTGTGATCACTACTAAGGTCACTTACATGGTTACTGTTCCCTTTATCACTAAATGGCTTTTGGGTGGACAACTGCCTGAGGTAGAAGGTTCACCACAGTTGCTGTTTCAGCAAATGGAAGTAGAAGTTTTCTGCTGGTTTATTAATTTCAAAGGGTTCTATTCAAGTTGCCAACTCTTGCATCTAAAATTCATTTACAATAGCATCTGTGTCAGAGAGCCAGCTATGCAGGACTTCCAGGCCCCAGCTCTCTGTCAGAGCAACAGATGAACCAAGGCAAAATGTTCAAGTTAGATGCCAGAGTAGATGGTTGGAGTATAGCCCGAAGCCTCTTTTACCACCAGTGCTTATTTTCTTTTTTTGACATGAAAATCGAGGCCTCGCAGAATACAATGAGACGTCCATGTTCACCACCAAGTTCAGGACAGCCCTGCATGAGCCCTCCTATAAGAAAGCTGGAAATGCAAGCTGGCAGGAGCTCAGAAGAGCCACAGTCACTGCTGTCTTCTGGTGTATGTCTGAAAAAGCCACAAATATACTTTGGCAGAGTGCTGTATGATGAGCACTTTTGGAAGAGATTTTTTTTTTTTTTTTTTCCCAAGGTATTTTTCCTTTAAAATTGAACGAGAATTGTTTTGGCTCCCAGGAAGAGATTGGAGCCATTTTCTCACAGATGGCAAATGACAAATCCTTTAGGAATAACACTTGCAAAAGCATGCTGTGGTTGTCTTATATAAGAGAAGTGTTTTCGTAACAGGTCCTTTTGCTGCTGTGCTTGTGATAAAGGTCACAGATAATTGTGTTCAATTTATAAAGCACAGCATTATTAAACCTTTTGTATGAGGATAAAAGTACAGAAAACTTCTAGTCCCCAGCTGAGGCTGCTTCTCCCTGAACAGAGGGAACCCAGAATCAAGCAGAGACTGGAATTTTAAAGCTGATATCACAGATCTCTTCAAATGCCCCTGGTAATTTAGCAAATAAAAGAAACTGCCTATTTTTAATCTTACTCTCAGCAAGCCAGACCAAAAAGTCCTGGATTTACTATCACACCTTGAAAACTGTGCCTTTGCTAATCTCTGTTAATCCACAGGAGAGGTACTTTAAAATAATCACTATAACTAAACTGCAAGTCTTGAAATACAGTTCTTTCAGCTTTGATTTCACAGATCAAATGGTGACCAGCATTACAGAAATCAAAAAGGAAAAGGAAAACCTGATGTTTTTACTGAGTCCCAGCATTATATAAATATCCAGGAGCCATTTTGACTTTAAAGTGCTGACTGCTTGATCTTTGCAGGTTTGGGCAGCAGATGCTAAAGTGCTTCAGAGACCTCCCTCAGATTTTCTTTGGAATGGCCTGGAGACATCTGGGACAAGCCTCAACTGTACTACCATTCTCTGTGACCCCAATGGTCAAGTGAGTGCCCCGAGCAAAGCCACCATGTTCCCATATCCAGACAGCTCTCTTGCTGGACTTCCTTCCAGAAGTTTAGGGTGATTTTGTTTAACTCCTGGTAGAATCAAGTCCAAGCAATCCAAGTATAGAAAAGCTGTGATTTCTGTTAACTTCTCTTCAGTATGGATGATAATAGGATCTGAAGGACTGAAGAAAGCAGTAGATTGATGACACACTTGTTGAATGAAGGGCTAAAATCCTTACAACAGTTGAAGGCAAGGCTACAAATATGCAATTTGCCAGCCTATCCTCTGCCACTGTACTTCAGCCATGAAAGATCCAGTTGTGCCAATGGCTATTCATCCAATGGCTGCCCATGTCATTGGCTTGTCAACTAGGTTGAATTTTTTTAGCCAAACTTCTATTTACTTGGGAATGAGAAAGAGCCCAAGACCATTTTTTTACCTGATAGCTGTCCAGTGGCAACTATGATTTTGGTCATTTTTATCTATACAAACTTGAAGAGGTGACCAGAAGGAAAAGACCTGTGGTTTTCATAAACAGTGTAAATTGTACAGCTTCCCCAAGGCAGCATAAATTACATCTTACAAACTAGTAAGTGTATGTTGACTTCTAGTATCACCATTTCATATTTACTTCTCTTTAAGCTCAGTTTGTCCATACTTGCTATTACATTGTCCATACAGCCAGGAAATCAGAGGCTGAAAGGGAAACTTGATCACCTCTGCCAGGATTGTTCCTCGTTTGTTTGCTGAAGTAATTCTGGAAGACCTTCAGTAATAGACAATCTGCTTTAGTGCCTTGCTCTCCATATGGTTAGAAAACCTTTCTTAGAGCCCAAACCGAACATCTTCTGTCTTGGTTTTAGTCCATTCCTTAGTGTCCTATCCACTGTGGCCATGGAGAAGAGATTTCTTATCAGCCTTTGACAAACTTGCCAAGGTGTCACGTCTTCTGTCTTCTTCTTTGTCTGATTCACTTAATTGGAGCAGTGGAATTTCAAGCCTCTTACATGATGGTTCTACCCTAAGTATATTTAAAGACTGGAAATTGATTTCAAAGACCAAAGAAAAAAAATCTGGAATTTGATGCTTGCCATTACTATTTATAGACATTTTAGAAATATATTGGAGTGCCTACCCCTTCCTGGTTTGTCTACAATAAACACTTATCTTGATGAAAAAATGCAGAATACAAATAAGAAGTGATATGTTTTTTCAGGCTGTGTCTTGGTACTCTCCTCTCTACTGGAACGGAAAGCAAGGATGGCTGGCGAAAGAGGAAAGTGAAGACTTTGAGAACATTGTTGTACCAACTTTCTCAACAGCAAAGCAAAAAGAAGAATGGGAAGAGAAACAGGAATTTACAGTAACTGATAAAAAGTGGAAGAAGGCTGACTCAGAACAAACAAGAAAAAAAGGACAAAGCTTCATTAAAAGGTGTCTGACATTCATTGAGTGTACTTTGTAACTACAGTATTGTGCCAGACTAGTTTTGTAAGTGGATGCTTTTAAGTGAGCATCTTGGTAAGCAATTTTTAAAAGGTTTGGAATTTTGAAAATAAGAATTAACCTTAATCTCCAAACAGGTATCCAGCCAGCCCCAAATTCCTGATAGGAGTGCATTTGTTGTCAGTCAAGACTAAGTGAAAAGTAAAATTCAAGTAAAATTCTGCTTAAATTTTTAACAATTTAGTTGAGCATCCAAGTCTCAGTAACGCACCCCTGAGCAGAGTCATTGACTATTTTAAATAAGGAACACAATATTAGATTTTTTTTTTTTTATAAGTCCCCTCCAAAATGTTTGTACCAGGGACTTTAAAGCCAGGTTCACAACAGAAAAGCATGTGCAAAGGAGTTGATATACATGTAGTCTAAAAATAAAGGATTAGCCGATCTGGATATATTTTAAAAAAAAAAAAAAAAAGGTGGGTGCCTCTTCTCATGTTTGAAGTAATTGCTTTTCTCTACATTTCTTTAGATTCTAGCTGTAGATGTTCAGGAAGATGAACAGTTTTCACCATCAATTGGACTGGCTGTTCTTTACAAGCTTTGTTCTTAAAAATGGCTAAATCACTTTTGCTCAATCTCTCCAAAGAAACTAACTCAGAGGCAAGGAGAAATTATGTAAAAATTCAGTGCAAAGAGTTCAAGTCTGGCAGAATTATAAGCAATGGCAAATGGTAAATTATAATGTGATATGTCAAAAAATATAGAAGTTGCAGTTATTCCACCTACAACTAAATGCAGAATGTGTCAAATATTTGTGCTGTTTGTTAAATAGATAGCATAAATTTGATGTACATGTGCAGTAAACACAGTAAATCTATGCAAAATGCGATCATAAATATGATAACGCAATACAATAAATAATGCAGTAATAAATACAATATGGACGCATTTTTTATATCCTGTACACATACATGCATGTGCAAAATGTGTGAAATATACACAGTAGAGTTAATTGAATTTCTCTCTACAGGGAAAAAAAGACCTTTGCATGCCTGTTTCCTAATCAGAGTGCCTGGTGCCAAAGTCCAGACTCTCCCACCCATCCTCACTTTTCTCTGGTTAGACCACTAACCCTGGGGAATGATGGCAGCAGCTTGTGCAGGCAGTCTTGGTGTCAGTCGTCAAGGCCTGACCCTGTGCCAGGTGAGTTCAGGAGCTGACACAGTATGGGCTGCAGATGGAACAGTGGTGATGAGGTGGAGTTTGACACAAACTGTTGAGTACTTAAAATGCATATATCTTACTACCTGGATGTACCTCCACGCTCTACTGCAGTGCTCTCCAAACTGTTTTGATTGAGCACCCCTACCTGTAAAAAAACATAGAACACACATCCCCAGTATATTCATTTTTATTTATTTATAAATTATATACATTTACTACTGTAATAATATGTACATTGTAAAAACTACATAAAAATAGAAATTAAAAAAGGGTGAGATAAAGATGAACAAAATTTTAAATACTTTAAATATTTTCTTTTACTTATTAATAGTACAAAAACATTTTCTTTCCATACCACAATGGATTGTCTTGCACACCCCCTGGAAGACCACTGCTCTGTAGAACTGCATATGTTGGGAAGATGGAGGGAGGAAATTGCTACTAATATTAATGTTTTTATAAAGTGAGACAGAATATTAGGAATCAACAAAAGAAAGACACTCTTACATTGGCAGTGAATTGCTAATTAGGCAGTGGTGAGAAAGATAGTGTTTAATTTGGGTGCTTCAAACCCAGAAAGCTGTTGACATACTGGAAATAGTTCAGGGGAGGATGACAAAATGAATAAGTGTCTGAGGAGATTGATTCATGAAGATTAAAAAGACGTAGATGTGTGTTTGACAAGCAAGGTGATCATCATACAGAGGGACCCCAAGCTCCTCTGCAAGAAGGAAAACTCTTCAATCCAAGATATAGAGCTGAAGGGAATAGAAACAAGTGAAAAGCAGGGAGGCTTAGGTTGCATATGTATGTAAAACATAGATTTAATGATCTGTAGTGTAGTTTTCCTGTTGTGCTCATTGCTCCATTTAGTATTTTAAACCACTTACAAATTTCAAGTGCTCAGTTCCAATTAATTTTAAAGGAACTGGGTATCCAGCTCCTGAGGACAGCTTTGCAACAGTTCTTTATTTAGTGAGTGTTTAGAACTAGGCCAGTCAAATTCTTTGAATGTACTAACGAGGTCAGTCTGTGACTGGTGTGGATAAGTGACCATGTCAGGAATTTTTCCCCTTTTCTAGGAGTGCCGGTCTATGAAAAGCCTTTCAGCTTGAGCTAGGAAAGTGTTTATGCTTAGCTTTATCTGAATAATAACCATGCAGGAACATCCTTCTCAAATGCCAAATCCAGGCAAGGCAGATTAAGACCTGATGGAGTGAGTTCACGGTTTGTTTCCTGCTCTATCGTAATGGTAGGATCATCTGTTTGAAAGATTTTTCCCATTTCTTAAAACTTGATTTGGCTCTTTCTGTGATGCTCTGATCTTCTGCAGAGCTGGGTCTCCCATATCTCCTCTGCTTGTTTCCCAGACAGGGAAAAGCTGGGAAGGAGTTAGCACTTGTAAGCTGGGGCTGCTGGTAGCATCAGAGGTTGTGTTTCAATACACAAATGCTGTGGACAAAGAGGAGACACTCTGTAGAGCATAACCTCTGGTGTTGAGGATCTGGCCTTCACCCTATACATATTTTAAGGGTGATTTAGTTTGTCCCAACTCTAGGCTGGTCCAACAGACCATGAGGGGGCACCTACATCTGCACAGTGCAGGTCCTTTTTGGGCATGGAATTTCCCAGGCTGCTGCGACACCCACTCATGCTCACCACTGGACTGCTCAAAGTAGTTTCCATCTGGACACCCATTTGCAGCCAGAGTGCTTGAGGTGCAGCTGCTTTGGAGAACATCTTGTGGCTTGGTTTCATTCAAGAGGAATCCAGCTCATGCACTCAATACTGCTCCATGATGTAAACCTGAGTGCCATGGGCAGGGAGAGTGGCAACTCCACTGCAAGGGAACAGTCCTCTTCGGACCCAGAGCACAACATGCACACACAGGATGTCCCCCAGTGCTTCTCCTGGGAGCCAAAGGGAATTTGATGACACAGCTGGGGTGAACTGCACATAGTCTTCTTTGCTGCATTCCTGTCTCTTCTCACATCCCTGCAGATGGAGGCCAGCGCTCTTGCCACAGGCTACATTTGGTTTCAGTTTTCAAGATTATTTTTTTCCTTGCAATCATTAAGGCTAAAACTTTTCTCAGTAAAGCAAGCAACATGAAACCAAAGCAAAACACCTCTGAGACTGTAATGCAATCATGTCCCCAGTCTGCAGGCATAGAGACAGGGCCTGCCCACAGACCTGTCTCCAAAGTGTGGGAACTGTGGAGGCAGAACTCAAGGCATGGTGGTGTGCCATGCATTAAATGTGTCTGATTTTCTGTAGGTAATCTCATGCAACTTGCATACCCTTAGTCTCTCTTTCCCAGATCTTTGCAAAAGATAATTCAGTTCTATTTACTTATGGTTCATTTGCAGTTCTTTTCACTACTGAAGTACGAAATTATTCCTCTTAATACTGTCAGGAAAGTTAATAATATCCAAGATATCAGATTAAAAATTAAATATGGGTACAACCATTATTTTCCTCTGATAAATATTCATGCGTAGTACATATTACTGCAGGATTTTTCCATAAATGAATATATAGAGAGATGTAGGCATCATTCTTATTTTATTACAAAGCAAAAATTACAAGATCTTCAGGCAGATTTATATGAGTACTTAGACATTATTAGTGATGGTGGCAGAATGATGATTTTCAAATATATGATGGAATGATGTTTTTGAATATATGACTACTTTTTATTATTTTTTCTTTTGATTTTTCTTTCATTGCTTCAAAACTTTTAACTAGCAGGCTTATAAATGCTATGAGCAACTGCAATCCACAGTAGTATGCATAAGTACAGTCTTGCTTAGTTCTTGATTCACAAAAGCTTCCCTGTTCAGAAAGGACTCTTCAACTTGTTCATAAATGCTTTCTAATATCAGAGACTTAGAGAAATCAGTATTGCTAACTTCACATTTATTTTCTGCTGCAAACATACTTTTAATCAATATTAAGTATGGATATTTATTTTCCTAATGCCGTAATATAGCAATGTTAGGTCAATGCTATTGAATCAAAATAGTGATTCAAAGTATTTTTACATTTTCCTCTCAGATACTGAATTATGCTTTTCAAAATCAGTTTAGTATATGATCATATCCCAGAAGTATATGATCATATCCCAAACATTATCTTTTTGGCCTCTTTTTTGGATGTTAATTGCAGCAATCTGCAATATTCCAGTACAGAACAAAGTACATTCGGTGACATGATGGTGTTTAAAGAAGTCTGCCTTGCCTCTCCTTTTGCAACTCAGCATTTGTCTTTTCTAACTGCTACAGAACAGGAGTTGCATTATCCTGTCCCAGTTACGCTTGTAGCTTTACTTTGAGTCCTTGCAGCTCATAAGACGATGGTAGGGCATATAGTGGCTGTTCCTCTCAGCATCTATCCACCAATATGAAATTTCAGCTGGCACATTATGGTTCCTCCACTTTGGCTTCTGAGTCCCTCCTGAGGCTGTGCACAGTTTTCTTTGGTGCTGACAACAACAAAAAAACACTCCCGAACTCTTTGAACCATCTCTTTGGTTTCCAATTATCCTCTTTTTCTTAGACTGATAGAAAGGGAAAAGTTGCTCCTGCCATAAGTCACAGTGTTTAAGCCAAGCTTCTTGCATTTCAGATTCATCATACACCTCCCATTTTCCTCAGAAACACATTGTTGTGATGATATTTTTGTTGTTCTTGATGAATTTCACTCTGAATCAAAATGCTCAGCTGTGAACTTTGCAAGGAGTTTAAAAATAGCCATGGAGCATATTGTAAAGAGAACACTTTGAAGCCTCAGCCAAGACCAACGTATTTCATGAATCTGAATGTTTCCCTGTTGCTGGGGAACGTTAATTAAGCTTTCAGTGGCAAATTGAACCTGCAGACAAGAAAAGTATTTAGCATACATTTTTCAGTGAAAATGAGCCAATTCCTACAACTTTCTTCTCTAGCAAATGGAGCTAGCCTGTTAGTATTCTTTTTTTCCTCAGCAGTTCTCATGCTTTTTGCCTCAGAAAAGAAGAGTCAAATGAGACAAGATGCACTCATATCATGAGGCATTCATTCTCTTTACTTGCCCAAGGACTTTTGTACTTTGTGGGACCACCCATGTAATTTCCAGTAAACAATGAGAAACGTTTGCAGATTTCTCTGTTTTCTCTCAGGATTCTGACATATTATAGACAAGGCCGAGCAATAACATTGGCCAGTGTAAATGATGTACAAACATGCAGATGCACTTTTTGAGTACCAAGAGGTCAAACGATATTACAGCAATATCCTATGGTACGAAATTAAGTCAGCTACTTTCTCCAGTAGATCAGCTAACCAGTGCGGATTTATGAATTGTGCTTATCATTGCTAAGACATAAAGGAAAGCATCTCAGCTTGCTCAGTACAATGTCATTCACCCTGGCTGACGGCCATGTGCTCCAGTAGTCTGTACCTGTGTGTTTATGTGCCCTCTGCCAGCTTAAGTTCTTCTGTAGCCTTCAAAACCTTAAAAAAACTTTTCAATTTCTCACTGGGTTAGAAACTTAATCTAGAATTCAAAGGGTCAGTGTAGCTATGGAAGAGGATGATCCAGTAAAGAAAACAATTCTGTTAGCAGAAAGCTATGAAAGTATCCTGGCATCATTTATTAGGTACCAAATGCTCTACCATCATTTTGTCAGAACCATAGGAATTCTGGTTTCTTTTTTGCTGCTTTCTCAGCCATGATATCTTATGACTTGACAGTATGCTTCCCTACTCGCCAGGCAGAATGCCAGTCTGTCTGAATTATTTCCTTATCTATTTGTTGTTTACTGCTTAAAAACCACTGATGTAATGTGCATTTGTGTATCTCTGATGCTCCAGGGTAAAAAAAAAAAAAAAAAAAAAAAAGTTATTCTGACTTGTGGGAGGGAAAAACTTGGGCAAATCAAAGAGATTAATAATTCTTTGTTATCAAATATAGAAAACATGAAATAAATTACATTATGTACAATGTCTTTGAATAGCATAAGCAAGCAATGTTCTTTCAACTCACTGTTTCAGTATGAGCTACATTATGAGTACTCCAGTGACACTGAAAGAAAAACAAGGATTTATCCATGGTTTTGTTGAGAAGGAGGAGAGGTAAAGGTTGGTGAGAGACTTTCTTAAGACTGTGAGAAACCAAAATACCCCTGCCACCGTTGATGTAGGTGTCCAGAGGTGATAGGTTGTGTAGCAGGTATACTGTCTACAGCCTCAGAAAGTCAGCAACACTGACCTGCTTCATGTATATTACCATCACTTCGCAGCCCAAATGTCGTCTCTGCACTGAGAAGTGCTAACACATTTGGCACTTGCAAACTCTGGCTGCCACTGAGAGAAAAATCTGGAGAGCTTCAATGCTTTTGAGATGTGAGCACTTCTAAGCACACATGTCCCCTGGAAATATCAGCAGAACTGTCTGAATGAAAGGTACATTTATTGTCCTTTGCTTCTATTGCAAGCTGATCACTATGGGAAAACTGTGTTTGCAAGTTGGCTTGTGAAAAAGCAATTCTCTCCAGGATAATTTTGGCGGAACAACCTGACCTTCAAGAAGTCATGACTAAGGATGGCCCTTTATCTTCTTGTCACCCATTACAGCATTCAGTCTGTGACCAAGTCATATAAGGGAGTGATAGAGTCCAGAGATCCACTTCTGGAAATTGCTCTGATATAATAACAATACCCAGCGTTTATGAAATCTCCAAGTGAACTTGCTTAAAGGTGGTGTTCATGACAGGGGAAACATGGATCCATTTAAAAAGCTGATTCTATGGTAAAAGTATGTCCAGGGCTGAGATTAGGTTTGAACACAGCTCAAGGAACTGACAGAAATTCAGGATCAAGAAGTAAAAATTCTTATTCCCTGCCTGCCAGGAATTTATGGAGATCTGCAGACAGTGACAGCAGGGAGCCAAAGACATGATGATTTTTCCAGTGAGACTTGCAGAGATGGTATAAGACAGATAGTCTGAGAGCATCAACTGGAGGGAAAATGACAGTGAGGAGAAAAAATGACGTGATCTCTGTTCAGAGGCTGTTAAAGCTTTTGCGAAGTACTTTTTGTTCATGGACAGCCAATCCAACTGTGATTTTGGCTAACCAATGCTTACTGAAATCCAGTTCAACTGAAAATCCTGCAAGAGAGAGATTGATCCTTTAAAGTAAAAGTATCTTAGAGACAGCTAGTGACCTTGCATGTTATTGTGTATTTTTCCCAGAGTGGCTTTTATTTTAAAAGTTCCATAAAGTCAGAGGAAACAGGGTTTTTGTTATTAGCATGCTTGTTTCCTGAACTGACTTTCTTTTTAAAGTAAATGTGTGGAAATAATGACTGTTGTCATCAACAGGCACTCTGTATGCAGGAAGTAGCTGGAGGAAAGATCCTTCAGTTCCCAGCTGTGAGAGGGGGGAATGCAGAACAAGGCCTACTTGGTCAGCAGGGGTGAGTAAAGTTTCTATGACTCAGTTTTCAATAGAAACAAACAGCAACAAGAAAACAAAGAAAAGAACTGTAGAGTTTTTAAACCAACAAACAAACTACAATTCTGAATAGAAGAGTTGATCTATTTTGTTGGAAATAATTTTAATTTTCTTTTGGTGAGTAAAACCTATACCAGAACTACAAATACAAAGTATCTGGGTTTGGGTAATACAACTTGATCACAGCTACACACATGTAAGTCTAGAGAAGTTTATGTTTGCATCTTACTTTTGCTTAAAGTTGTAATTTAGTTACGCTATTCTATCTAGAAAACAGAAGGCACTACCCTACCTAAAGGCCTGGAGTGTCTGTTCTGAGTGTCTGTAAATGTGTAGACCCTCTAGTTTGAGTTGTTGTGAATTTCTCTCTCAAATTTCTTGATTTCTAGACTCATCTCCTGAAGTCAGCTGTTTTGCTTTTTTTTTTTTTTTTTTTTTGCTCTGGATTTTTATTTGTATAAAATATCCATAAATATGCAGATGTTGGAAATGTCTCGTGACATGTTAAGTATTCACATTACCTATCTCTACTTCTCAGGTTCTGTTACTTAAGCTGCAATAATTGGTGCATTTTTTTCCCCATTAAGCTATGCACTTCTTATTATGGCCATAATTACTGATTTATACTTGATGTATTGATATTACTCAAAATAGTTAATGTTCTCCAAAGTGCTATTTACGTTTAGAATGGTGTATAATTAATAATAGTAAGAATAGCCAGCCTATATACATCGGGTAGAAAGAAGAAAAGAAACTGCATGATTACTGCTTGTGCCTCTCTGCTCACTGAAGAAGTGAGCATGAAGTGTAAAATGACTGCAATAACACATATCTCCTAGGGGCACTGTGAGTCAGCAGTGCTTGTGAAAAGGCTTTTCTATCTTGATATGAGAGGTACTTTAGAAGTACAGTGAATTAATGTTTTTCTCAGTGACACTAGATTAAATGCTTTTTGATTAAGACTAACACAGTTCCTGAGAAACTCTCTAAAGTAAAGTGAGTTGGCCACCCAAGAAAACTATGACCAAGTAACTTGTTTTCTGATCGCTACGTTTGCTACATGATAGTCAGGGTTTAATGGAACTATTAGAATAGCCAAAGACAACTAAGTGGCATTTTAGAGCTTTATGAGGAGGAAGCCTTTAGTACTATGGGCTTGATGCTGATTTGCACTGTAAGAGCTTCACAGCTCAGAAAACATCTTGGGACGTGTAATATTATCAGCTGTGACTGACTGTGCACACACAGTTCTGTCAGAGCAAATGAAAATAAGATGAAGGACACACTTGCTTTAGTTTCAGCAAACAGAACTGAACAGATTGAAGAGAATACTTCAGATTACAGTATGTTAAAATTTTGGCTTGTCACTAGCTTAGCTGACTTGTGGCAGCTCATCAAACCCTGGTTTGAAGCCCTTGCTTCATGGCTGAGTCAAGCTTTCCTTCAGGTATCCCTATCAAAACTTATTCACCCACATGCAAAAATCTTTTTACATGATAGAGTTATGCTTTCAATCAGGCCAGACTGTCAAGAGCACTAGCTTAAACCCCAAGGGAAGCTCTCATTTGGGCTGGTCACTTACCATTTTGCGTGGATGAGTTATCTGAACCAGTAGAGACAGAGATAAGTAGGTCTGTAAGCTCCAGATCTATAAGCTCTTGCATGGGAGAAAGAATAGCAGAAGAGTTAAGTTTGCTACAGCATACAGGACTGTGGGATGTGCTTCTGAAAGTGAGGTGCATACAGCACCTGTGAAGACACAGTGACTCAAGTGTAGCTTTGCAGTGTGGCTTCACATGCACATGCAAATCCATGTTCTAATTACCTCAAAGAATAACAGTGACTTTATATATTGTACTGCTAGTGATTGTTATAGACAGTTTTTGTTTTGTTTTGTTTTGTTTTGTTTTTTGTTTTTGTTTTTTTTTTTCCCAAATGTTATTATGTATTGTGATGCTGTAAAAAATTATTATTAAGACATATGAGTGGAAAGTCTTTTGACTTACTGTGGTCTTATGTTCTTATGGAAACAATCATAACGCCCATATAGTCCTAACTTCTCAATCATGAAACCATACAGTAGACAGGAAATTCCAAGACCCCAGAGACCACTGACTCAGAAACATAGAAGGTTTGATCCCATGGAAAGGTAGTTTTTACATTGGAAATGGGAACAGGTAAAATTAAATCACTGGATGCCTACTATATGAGTAGTCTTATTCACAACAAGAGTGTCCTTTTTTTTGTCTGTGTCACTTTCAATATGGCATAACCTAAACAAGAAAATAATCCTCTTTATTTTGAAGTGAATATCTATAGAAGTAGCTAAATCACTATAACTTCAGTCATACAGCTATACTAGGAAGTTCTTCCACACAGACCACCTTAATAAAGACCTTCATAAACTATCCTATAGACAACATGTCTTTTGACATCTAGTCAATGTATAGGAATGCCTGTGAGTGTGAACTGAACTCAGACTTAAGAATGACATGAAACTCCTGTTTTCCCCCCTGAAATCTGATATTGAGGGGAACTGTGAGCCTCCTCCCAGTTCTCAATAGACAATAGTTGCCAGCTTAGTAAAGGAGTTTTCTCGGTTTGTTACCATAGTAGAGAACCTGAAAAAAAAAAAAAAAAAAAAAGAACCGAAGTGGGAAAGGGCTACTATCTGGTCCCTCTGGCTGCAGGAGGAGGCACTTTTGAGGCAAGATGGCAGTACTCTATTGGGATAGAGTGAGGAAGCTTGCAATGACCCTACTCTTTAAAAATTCACTTAAAACATTGCACTTGTAAGGATGCCATCTGCCTCCCCAGTTCAGCCCATCTCAGAGAGATGTTCACATCTTAATATGTGCTACATTTTTACTTTTCTCTAGGAGGAGGAAATGCATGCCTAATGAACAGTAGAATTCCTGAGGTGTGGTATCCAGCCACCAGCTGTTAGGAGAGAGAAGGAGATACAGCAACTTGTAAGGCATTTTGTTGGCTCAAAAAAAGAATACCTTGCTGGACCTCAAACATTCAGCTTCTTGAAACAGGAGCAGAGGCATCAATCTGGTTCAGGTGTTTCCTAAGCAGAAAAAGAAAAAAAAAAAAAAAAGACAAAAAAGAGAGAGAGAAATGAAATCAGTCTGCTGCTTGGTACTCATTACAATCCTTAAAAACGCGTGTTCCTTTCTCCTTTACCTTTGCTGCAAAGCACTTCCTGAGTAATTTCTGCTGCTCTTGAATTGGACTTTTCACAGTAGTGCATGTAAGGAAATCCCAATTCCAGTAATCAATAGGATTTACCCTTGGAACTAAATAGGCAAGACGTGCCTTTTTTCTGAACAGACAAGTAATCATTTCCATTTCAATAAGTATGGGGAAAACTTAGGATATTTGAGAAGTGACCTTTGATTACTTGATGGGGCCAGATGAGAAGTGTAGCTGTCCATCCCTGTGCAGCTGTCTGCTTTGTGAGTAAAAAAAAGCAGAGTAGAGAAGATGACAGCTACCAGAAACCAGAGGACGGGAGAAGGGACTAGCTTATCTGCAAGCCTGTGTGCTTGCAGGAGTGGGGGAGAAGGAGCCCTTTCTCCACCGTTGCAGTCCCCACAATTCTTTCTCATGAGGAGTCCTAGTGAACTGGTGCTTATATATTTTAAATCTAGAGTTTGAGTCAGCAAGGTCCTATGGTTGATAAGCAATCCTCCTGTTTTCTGTTCGGTTCTTCTGCAGTACCTATTGTTATGTTCTGAGGCAATGTAATGGAAACAATCCAAATAAGCTGGGCACAGGCACACAGTCCATTGTCACAATACTCATGCAGAATTACTCTTGTTATCCTCCTCAGTGCATTTCAGGTTGTCTGGAATAGCTTGGGAACAAGTGACACTCCAGATTACTGTTAGAGAGATGATGGAGCAGACAGTACCTTTTTATTATTTATTTACTTCCACTACACTGCAAATACCTTTGCAGTCATGCCCAGTGCTGAGACTAAGTGGCTACAGCCATGGTGATGCTAATGACTGGGATTTAATTGTCAAGGCTCTCTCACTTGTGTGTCAGCAGCATGGATTGTTACGATCAAGTTATCATGAGCAGACTGCAACCCACGTGGGACATGTTCATAGGTCTCAGTCTAGTCCCTAGCAGAGAACACACCACTTTGTGGGGTGTTAGTAGCAATCCCAACAGCAAAGAATTGATTGTATGGGCACTTGAAGGGACGCAAATGGGACAGTGTTAAGAAAATTTAGATGGGTAGCATAAAAGTACTCTTTTCAACTACATACCCTGCGTTGTAGATTTATGAATTTAAGAACTTTTGTCTCCAAGGCTAGCAGTAATGCTTCTTGTATGAACTGAGTGTCGAGCACCCTGAAATAAAACCAGGCATTTCTAAAGACCTGTGAGGACAGGCTTAGTGTAATGCTATCCAATTCAGTTCTTCACACCCCTCCTCAGGCTTGTTTTAAAGGTCAGGATAGGACAGGACAGGACAGGACGGGATAGGATAGGATAAATCCCAACTGTAGGATAAATAAAGGTGTTCCAAAACCAGGATATTAAGTCTGCACCTTATTTCTGATCCTTCGTATTTACTATGTTTTACATGGTGTGGAAATTCTCTATCCAGTTTTATCCTATTTAAGTAATGTTGGGAAAGACCACTCTGTATTTTGTTGTACTCTTTAATGAAGGAGACTGTTCCAGAAAAAGCTTAACTGTTATAGAAGAAGAAAGGTAGTTCTGAAAAACAAGCTGATGGCGTAGGGATGGCTGGATTTTGGTCTTAGGCTTATGTCTAGGTATAAGCTGCATCTATAGGCAGTGCATCCAAACCAGTTATGACATAGCTACTCGTCAGCCTGCTTACATGGTGGTTAAAAACAGCAGCACAGAACTGATGGTGTCCCAGGCGATATTTGTGCACTAACTGCACTCTGGCTTCAGGAGAGGTCAGAGAAGTTGTGAACAGGTCCCTTGGCTTGTGTACAGGACTTCACAGAAATAAGAAGGTGAGCCTAGTGGCTCTTCAGTGGTTTGTAAGAGTTGCTAAGAGAATACAGTTATTCCCTCTGAAGGTGAATTCCAGGCTCTAATTAGAGTGTTTAGACATAGGACAGGAGAAAGCTGTTGTTCATTACAGGATTTTAGTAGCTTGAAATATGAGCATATTAAAAAATCTCTAGAAAATATGCTTATTAAGTGATATTGTATTCTTGCATGGAAACGTGTGTAAACAGAAGACACATGTGGAGCCTTGCCAGCATCCAGGTACCAGTTCTTATACCTAATCTTACATCACATGCACCAACCCTGTTCACTCATGGGTTTAGGCCCTAAACACGTCACAGTGGTGACTGACAGTGGGAGTATTCAGGTGCAAGTGCCAAACAATAGAAGTGGAAATCTGACTCGATTCAGCAATAACTGCACAATCACAGGACTGTACAGGAAATACACTGTAGATAGAGTGCCCTGTTTTCTTTTAGTCTGCTTCTTTTTCTGTTAAACAAAATACGTGGTGAATCTCAGCTTTGCTGCATGTTCCATTCAGGAGACTCTAAAACACACAGTGAACTCCCCCACAGACTTGACAGCACTTTAAAAATGTATTGCCCAATCTGTAGGGTGATATTACTGAGCATAAACCCAGAGAGTTGGTACAAGTCCGTGTATCACTGCACATTTCCTTTAGATAGAGCTCTAAAAGCAAAGTAAAATCCCATGCTATTTATGTCACAGTTATTGGCAACGTAATAGATATAACAGAGCTTAGAAAGACAGGAAGGGTTCTGGTGAATCTCGGCACACTGCAGAAGCCCACTTTGTAACCTTGCCAAAAGAAAAAACGTTCCCAGAACCTTACAGAAGGACTATACTTTTGACAGATCTTTCCTTCCCCACCATGCTGAGCAAAACTTTCATAGCAAAACTTAAAGCCAAAATAAATTTGTCGTTGGATACATCTTTACGGTTTCAAATCTCAAGCCATAAACACTTAAAGGATGACTATATAGTAGTCTGTACATATATTCTGTTACTCAGTATATCATCACTTTGCTGTACCAACTTTATCTGCTCTGCTGAGGGCCCATTTTGAAGTGTCTCTGTCTGTGCTAAGAGGAATGTAACTAAGATGAGAAATAAGGAACTGTGTGCACAGAGGTCTGGAAATGCCAGAATTAGACTCTCCTGTGCAACCTCAGTTTACATCCCTGAGGAATTACAGCTTTACCTTCCATCCCGTCTTGTTCTCTCAATGCATTGTGTGGCAATTCTGCTAGCAAGGCTCGGTGTCCTCCAGGTATGTTTTCAGATATTTCTGACCAGACACTTCCTATCTTTACCAACTGGCTCCTGTCCTAGATTCCCTCGTTAGCTCCCCTTCCTTGTTTCTTCCCACTTCATTATCTAGCTACTTCATCCATCTACCCTCCTGTAGGCAGTTACTGTCTCTTCCTTAAGTGTGTGGATTTCAGTCTCTTCCAACTATTTGTTGTAGTTTTCTACCTTCAAAATGTTTTGATTTACATCCCATTTCTCTTTGGTATTGGCTTTGACAACAGTTTTTGCAGAGCTGTGCAGGGCCACTGCCTGTGTGCATGTTGCAAATCCTTTGTGGTCCCACAAAAGTGAGGATGCAAATTGCATTGCCAGCCTGGCAGCTGCTGCAAGATGACTGCTGGCTAGCGATAATGACATGGAAATTCACCGAAATCATAGATCCACTCCATACATGCAATGATTTGATAAGTTAATTACTGAAAGCTTTGTGAGTTTATTTTCCATACTTTCTTCAAAGGGATCAGTATGACTTAAGCAACAGGAGGTGTATTATTTTACATGCCTCTTTTGACTTTCAAAGCATAGGACTGTGCTTTCCTGTTCTTTTTATACAGCCTTTTCTCTCACTCAAGCGGACGTCATTTACAATAGAACGACAATGGTGTCTTCTTCCATTGTAACATAACCTTATTTTTGGTTTCCATTTATCCCAAAGTAACCTGAACTGCAGCCTGTTAAACAGCTGGGAGGTAACTAAATTCTGTAAATAGCTTTATTTCATTAGCTGACATTAGTTTTAGGGGGTCTCTATTGTCATTTACCTTCCTTGCAGCTGTTGTACCATGTGCTGGACCATTTCACAGGGTAGGTCGAACATAAGCATAACAAATAGCTGCAAGCTAGAAACTAGACAGAGGGTAGCTTCTCTCTTTTCTTTAATTATGAATTACATTTTGAAAGGTCAGTCCCATCTATCTCAGCTTTGGAACCAGTTCTTGCAGAGTTGTACAGAAACAGTACATGTGTGCACATTCAAAATGACACGTGGTGCAGAAGGTGCTTTATAAGCCTGTAACATTGCATTGCTGGCCCAGTGAACATGGGTAGGTGATTATGCTGGCTAATGATGATTAAATAAATTGGGAGCAGCTGTTTCTTCAGTCTGTGAAATTGCAGGAACAAGAGGTAGAGGTGCAGGCAGCAAACTGGAGAGAGCCTCTCACGACATGAGACAGGAGGCATAAAAGACATACATTGTGCTCTCTGCACATGCCTGAGACCTGTGTTTGAAGAGAATGTGTTTTTTTTGTTTGTTTGTTTTGTTTTGTTTTTGTTTTTGTTTGTTTGTTTGTTAGTTTTTATTGTCATCACTTCTCTTCCATACTCTTTGATTTTCTCACCTCTGTTTATTTATTTTTATTGTTTACACATACCGAGTCTTGCAATCTAAACAAAGCTAAAGGCCATGGCAAAATCTTGATCATTCTCAGTTAGCTATTCTGCAAACCCAATAAATCTTGATCATTCTCAGTTAGCTATTCTGCAAACCCAATAATTTCTATCCAGAAAGGCATCAGATCTTCTCTTACTTCATTGTTTTCACAATGCACAACTACAGAACATGTAATAGCCATCTATCTGTGAAGTGTTATTACAAATACACAAGCCTAAACTTCCAATTCAAAATAAGTGAACAACATCATTTTGGTGGTGCATCATCAAATATTTTAATTGTGGTATTTTCATTTCTAGTTTGCAAAATTCATTAAGCTTCAGTACATGCAAAACCCAGGGCTCCTTGGAGTTTCCAAGCTGGTCCAAGCCGTGGATAACTTTTATCCACAAAACAGATGGGGCACAAGAAATGGTAGGACAAGTTTCCTCTCATTGTCTTGTTAGAGTGCTGAAAAGCCTTCATGATACTGTAGTCTCTGTACCACTTCATTTGTAAATGCCTCCACTGAGAGTGTCAAAAGCAATAACAAATAATGCCAGCTGTGTGGTAATTTTATTGAGGGTAAACAACACTGCAGTAAGAGTGGGGTTAAGGGCAACTAATCATTCACAGAGGTCACCAAATAAGCACATTACATCACATGTTCATAACACTGAGTAAGTTATTTGTTGTGAGTGAATTATCCAATAAACTTTGGCCTTGAGTGATTTCAGAACAAGTCCTCATTTTCACCAATATGTCAGTTACACAGATGAATTTGCAATGTATGCTATCAAGAGGATATTACAAATGCATGTGGTACAAATGTACCAGTACATTACCAGCTATGATTTATAGATTGTCTGTGAGCTTTCCCCTTTTATTTTTTATCCTCCAGGGAGTTGGATGGTTCATATGAGTTTCAAGGTGTGATTGAACCTTTAATAAAAAGTGGTGAGCAGCAATGAAGCTCGCTATGCTTTGGGGAGCCTAGACAATACTGCAGTCTGTAGGGCAGCCATTTGAGGTCGGGGTAATTTAAACAGGCTCCCTGACCCCATCTTGTCCCAGTCCCATGTAAATAATGGCTGGGGCCTCTCCAGTCCCCTGAGAAGTGCTGAATTGAGGTGTTACAGCGGTCTAGGAGTGACCATATGAAGTGCAGGGGACTGGGGAGAAAGAGGTGGGGAGGTGGGGATGATCTGAGCTCTGGTCTGAAGGGTGGTGAGGAGCTTGAGGGGGTACCTCCGGCACACCTCCTCCCAGTCCTCACTTCTGAGGGTATGCATGTGTGGTGAGTCCCACTCCACATCTGCAGCGTGAGGATGGAGTTGCCAAAACAGGATAAAGAGAAACCCAGAGCAAAGCCATAATACAAGGCAACAGAAATCATCTAACTTAAATCTCGTTCAGTCAAGGTCTGGCTTCTCATATTTGAAGTTGGCTGCAGCAGGCCAGCTAATCAGCCAGCAGCAGATATATCACATCATATACAAAAACCTGGGCGTGTTCTACATTCACAAACAATTTCTTCACACACTCTCTGAGGTGAATGGGCAATGCTCTGTTAAACACAGCAGGAGCAACACTTCTGACAAGATGTGTGGCATCACCTTTGCTAGAGCTCAGGTCTGTTGATACCAATTCTATGATTTTTCTGCAAAGCCTAGGGAAAGAGTGGAATTCTGTTTTCTAGGGCAGCATAGCCCTCCATGTCTCCCTGAGTAAGTATCAGTGCTCAGCAGAGAGTAAATAACACTAATAATTCATATAAAACCATGTAGCCTATGGATAGTTTAAATTCAGTCTCAACAACTAATAGTTTGTAGTAGCAAAAAAACAAGACCTGGATCATCTCCCCTCTTCTTTCCTGAAGGAAGCAAAAACCCAAGTCTGTGTTTCTTGGCTGAAAATTGACTGACTTCAGTGTATGTTGTATGCCAGCTGAGAGTCTGGCTCTGAATTTGGCAGCTCCAGCCCAGATCTGTAAAAAGCTGCTGCTTCTGTCCTCTGTGAATTCTACGTTATATTCAATATATATAAAAAACAACCTCCAACTAACCAAACAGTGACCTTGACCACAGCATCAGCTAAAGGAGAGACAAGAACTCCCCATGGTGTGCAATATCATTTATTGAGGCATGCTTCTATCGACCACACCACCTCTAAGAAAAAAATCTTAGGCTTTATTACTGAAACTTTGGGAAAAGTTTAGGTAAAACTTAGCAGCAGAGGCTCAAAAATTTTCATGCAGATAAGAAAGTCTGCTACCACCTTCTCCTAGTCCCAAGCAATTGCCACAATGGCAACACAGATTTACAGCACGCTGTTTTCCTTTGCTGTGTGATGTTTTCCAGTTGCTGCAGTCCCTCCCCATTTCAGACAGTGGTGCACTGGTGCTGTGCTCTACAGCACCTCTGAATACTGCAAAATGGCAGTCATTATACACCCAACATCCTGAGGTCTTGCCCTCTTGTAAATCTGTGATGTTGGTATGATTTCAGGGGATAAATGCTGTTTTGCCTTAGTGGAGGAGTAGGCATAAAGACTAGTAGAGTGTATTCAAAAGATTTTTAATAAACAGCTTAAGTAACACAAATAGAAATCACATGGAAACTGTCAAACTTTTCTTTAGGATTCCTAATGGCTTAAAGGTACATATATTTAACGTTAGATAAAGATTTACATATACCTAGAGAAGAACTGGCAGGGGAGAGAGGGAGAGATATTAATTCTCCATGAATATTCTGTTAGATTTCTCTTCTTTTATGGACACTGCCTTTTCAGATCTGGAGTGCACCTCATTTCCCAGTTACTGTTTTCTCATTCCCCTCTGTCTTCTTTTAAAAGAGAAAGTGACAAATGAATGATCTTCCACCATTTCCTTGCTCTGTTTTTACAGATATTATTTCCCTTTGCTGCTCCTATTCTTTCATTTAAGATATGCACAGAATGATCTGTCACTTCCTAAACTTGAGAAATATCTGCATAATACAGCAGTTTGGGTCCTGATTCAAGCTTTATTTAAGCCAGTGTGAAATTTCAGTAGATTTTGGATCAGCTCCTAAAGATCTCTTGCATAAAGGTTCTCCCCAGTCAGAGAGCTATGTCTCTGTGCTCTTAAAAGTTATGTCTCTGTGCTCTTAAAATATTGCTTTTCCTTTCTTCAGTGCAACTTCATAAAACTGAAGTCTCTGGACAATGTATCTTTGTCAACAACATACTGTATTCCCTTATAGTGCATTTTGACGATGGCATTGATTTTTCACTCCAGAAAAACTGAGAATGCTTAAGGATCTGCAGTGTGCTAGTTAACACAATGGAAACTCTGGACTTGTACATTCAGCTCAGCCTCTCAAGGAAATTGCTTAGCTTCCCATTTACCTCAGTTTATCCATTTGAATCCAGGGTGTAATAATGCCTTTGTGAAGTTTAAATGATGCATGATTTTAAAGTACCTGAAGCAAAAGTGATTATGTAATGTTAATATATATATATATATATTATTTGTTTAGAAAGGGGGAAAAATCATTCTACAGAGATCCGATGAACAAAAACAAGAAAGGATTTGCTAAATACAGGCTTAGAGCCAGCCTTGAAAATGTCCTTTTACTCTTGGTTTAGTATCTCATAGCAAACACACCAGGTTCATCATTTCAAAGAAATTAGGTAATGAACGAGGATCTTATCCATACTCTAATCATACTTCATGGTACATAAATCAAGCAGATTGCCTATTAGACTTGTGTCTCTCCAAAAGAGCAGATGCAGTCTCACTTGAAATGTATTTTGAAGACATGTCCTTTGGGGCCAGAACACTGTGTCTTCAGCAAAGTCTGGGCCCGTAAAAACACCCTGCAAATGGAAAAGTAATGTGCAGGGCTGAGGTGCACCTAGTCATGTTCATCCTGTAAAGCGAGGTTTTACTGCAGGAACCTGGAGACACAGAGTTAATTAATTCAGCGAGCAGGGCCCTGCAAGGAAGCCTCAGCACAAAAAAAGGCATCTGATTGTTTCAACCATTTCTATTGCATGACAAATATTTTTGCCATATAACTATGCCACATTTCACTAAATTACATGCTCTATGGTTTGCTGTGATTGTATGATGGCATCGCTCACTACAACCACAAACCATAGTGAATTGACATTGTTTCCATGATTTCATTGGTTTTGTCAAAACCATATCCTTTGGCTTTTCTGCCAGTTTCTCCAAAAGGAAATGCTAAACAGGATACACCATAGAACATTTCTACAAACTCTCGTTTTCAAACTCATTTAAACACACATGCCTATAAAGCTTCTGTCTAATGTAAACCTCCTTGCAAATGCAACTTAAGCAACTCTGTCCTGCCCTCCAAAGTGGTAGCATTGGATTCCTGGGTACCCAAAACCCAGGAATTGCTTTGGTGGAGGTCATGAACCAGCTAGCACTTCCAGCTAGTTGATTTAGATGTGCTTGTGGTTAATAATGAATGAGGCCTAGTAGTTGCCTTACCTATTATTCCACCTTTATTGGTACAGTTGAAGCATGCAATGAAGATAACACCCTGTGAAATGAGTTGTCAGGGAGAGGCAAAGGCCAGGAAACATCCTCACAGCTGGCACCATTTGGATGGAATAGGACTGAAGAGCTCTGGGGATCAAAATACCCTGTCCCTCTTATAGGCTCTTCTGGAAGGCAAGAGGAAGAATGCCATTGGATCACAGCAAGACTGGCTGATACTTCACTGCTCCACTCCTCTCCACCTCTACCAAGAGCTAACAGCCTTCCCTTGACCAGTTTTTCCATCCCTTTTGGGTGTTGCATATGCTCAAGCAGCTGGAAAAAGGACTTTCATGTTTTCAGTGGGTATGGCCAGAATTTCCTAGCACTTGAACACCCTTATAAAATAATACTGACAATCTTTTAGATTGCAGTACTTTGTAAAGACAGTTGGTTCTTCATTATCTGTGGTAGTGAAGGTCTAGGAAAATCTAAGTGATCAAATAATCAAGGTTATACACAGACAGTAGGTTATGGTGGGCAGTGTTGTGGAAAGATGTCTGAGTGGTGCAGCAGGGAGCTAGCTCAGGCTGTCCAGAGTGATGCTGGGCATTGGCACATGAGCTCTGCTGGTCTCAGGTGCACTTTTTCCTGAGTCATTCCAATATCTGCACCCTGTCCTCTTCAGCCAGGTGCATGGTATAGAGCCACCCACACCAGCACCGAGACCGAGTGAAGCCAGCTTAGGTTTGTTGGGATTTAGCAGATCAGCTAGGTCTTGGCACACCTATGTTTCTGCTAGAGGAAGCAGTATAACTTCATTCAGCATAGCTTTATTCATGAAGGTTGTGCTCTGCAATGAACCAGAAACCACTTGGATTTCTCCAGATTGATGGCATGACCTGTCTGTGCCAGATAGGCTGTCTGGAGGAAAGGGAAAATTGACTGTAATGTTGTTTCTGTTGGCAGGAATAACACAAAGTCTCATTGCAAGGTTGAAAATACATTGACATTTTTTAGTTAGGTCTTTTCCATGGAAGCACAGAGAACTTCAGTTTCAAATGCCATTTATCTAGCACATTTCAATAGCACTGTGATTGTTTCTAAATGATGGAGGAATGTGCTAGATAGAGATATGGTGAAGCAGGGGGGTGATTTGTTCCAGATAGTAGTGGAATCACTAGCCTGATTAGTTTTTGTGTCATCCAACTGCACTATTTCAATAAATTAGAGCACTTTTATGGCTGAATTGAGCACCGTGGTGCATATTCCACTTGTGCCATATAGATAGTCCTGTATATATCTCCTGCCAAGTAGGTAGTAAACTAATGGCTACACCCAGCTGGAGTAGCTCTGTGTCCCCATCGTAATTTGTGACCAGAATAACAAGATATGTTCTATACTAATGCTGCGGCATATATTTGGTTGTTCTGAAAAGGCATCCTCTGAGATATTGCATGTACACACAGGCACGTGTGCACACACTGAGGTTCTCTCCCTCTATGTAGGGCTGCACAAAGAGATGTGAAGCACATAAATCTTCCTATTCCAAGAATCTCCTGGTAAAAAGAAATTCTTAGCTAGAAACAAGCTTGCACACAGTGGTTTTTCAGAGCAGCAGACTTCAGGTTTCAATTGTTACCACCAGCAATTATCTTCCAGGAATTTATCGGTCTCTATTTTTGTGTAATTATTGCTGAGTGAACAAGATCTACCCATTTTTGCTTTAAATCTAATGACTCCCCAGCAGTGGAGAAGCTAATGAGAGCAGAAGGCTCTCCAAGGAACCCCATCTATGTACAGCCAGTGGGACAGGAGACTGCTGGGAAGGGAAGAAAGTGAGATTGACATCCCTTATGCCTCTCTATCAGTAACGGATGACTGCAGCTGCATGACTTGTTAACCTCACTGTTTTTTGGAGGTTCAGCATTCATTTGGTAAACAAAGGCAAGATGAAACTTTGAGCTGGTATAAACCAGTGTACCTCTGCTGTCAGAAGTGAACCTTGCCAGACTACTCCATCAAAGGATCTGACCCAAAGTCATGAGAATTTGCTACTGGAATATAAGTCATACATTTTGGGACTGTATTCCTTCTCTTGAAAACTCACTTCAAGTTTGGTGATCCCCCAGAGAGTATTTGCAAAGACCATTTTTTAATTAGTTTGAGCTCAGGTAGACGGGAAAAAAAACGGTGGAGTTGGCTGGAACTCCAGCAGGAAAAGACCTTATTGAGAGGAAAGGAAAACACTTCTACGCTGAAATTGCCTTTAGCTGGCTGACAGAAGGGGAAGGAGGCTGTAAAACGAATGTTTTGTTTCATTAATGTGCTTTTGTTTTTCTAATCATTGGCACCACTATTATTGTGAAGTGATGCAAAGATTAAGGCAGCTCAAGCAGCCACTTTGGAGCGGAGGTGGGGAGAGTCAGCAGATGCTGCAGACAGAAAAGCAGCCTCCACCCACAAGGCAAAAGGTGCATAGTGGCTACGTGCAGGCAGGCTCCTGCCAAGAGGTGTGTAGCAGTTTTGGAAGTTTCTTAGACTCTTAGACTGTTAGATCTTCATAAACTGTTTCTTTTTTCTCGCCCTCTGTGCCCATACACACAGATGATATCTGTCCTCCTGGCTTTAATTTCCATGAAGCAGAGAGCTTCCTGTCTGGTGATGTGGTCTATTATAAAAGCAGCATGTGTCAACTTCACTGTGTACACACGTTTGGGATGCACTCAAATTCAATGTTAACCATATTTTTTTGCATAAGAAGGCAATTCAGAGGCGACACAGTTCTTAAGACTGATTTGTCTTCTCAATATACTGAAGGGGCACTAAAAAAATTATATAAATGCAGCATGTTAAGAGCTTTAAATCTTACATATAAAGATAATTTTTATTTACTATGCTTGGCACCAAGCATGAGGAATAGCAAAGAAATGTATGAAGTATACCCAGAGCTTTTACTGTATTTTCAAGGATAGAGCAAAAGCACAGCATGACTTGGTAGCATCTGGTTTTCTTTGCCAAGGTTTTAGATTGCCACCTAGTTTTCCTGAGATCTCCCTAAGCTTGATCAGTCCTATTTTAAAATTGGCATTTCTAGAATAAATAGTGCTTTACATTTTATTCTCAGAATCATTATCATTATCTCTAATTGTCTTTGTGTGACAGAGTGTCGGCTTTACACCATGAAGATACTGCAACAAATTGTTTGGATTGAAACATAATGATGCTGTGATTTAGAGTAGGACTTCCTTCATTTAACCTTTGACATCAAAAAATTAGATGTCTAGTCTCAGTCTGGGCTCCATCGGTAGTCAGCAATTAGAGACGTGCTTCTAGAAGATGATTCACTCTATCCAAAAATAGGTGTCTAAGACTGACAGGATCACTTTCCCACTGGAGGTATCTTCCTATATCCACAGACTAAAGAGGGAACCTACATAACTAGCTTGGACAGGATACCTGCCTTTTCGATGGATCTGTGAGAAATAGTGAAGTGAAAAACACTTGCTTACAGTCCTTCTTTGCTGCTTCTGTATTACACTCATGGCTTCAGACCCACCTAGAGCTATAAAGAGGTTGTAGCATAATTGAAAAGACAGATATCTGTATGAACTACAGTATAATTTCTCTCTCCTTTGACAAATATGAGTGTGTTTCACAAAAAATGAAACTGAACTATATGATTTCTGTGATGTGTCAAAAAACAAAACAAAACAAAACAAAACAAAAACACCTATTATAAATTGCAGAACTGAGACTACCTGGGGCCAGCTACGTTGTGAGTGGTCAAAATAAGCAATGGGAAAGGGAAGGATAAAATCTAGTTGTGCAGTGTTCACAGCCTGTTCTTCAGGGCAGTTAGATGCAGTTTGTGTAATGGACCTATATGTATTCACTTCTTTCCACAATGTGGCACGCAACTTTCTCTTATAAAAGACCCCATCTAAAAGACGTGGCCTTACAACGAAGCATGTGCTGAGTGATGATGCATGTGTGGATGAAGGGAGCAGGAGTGGCTTAGCTTGGATGGACATCTCTGCTCCCAAGGTGCTGGTCACAAGATACTTGTGAGATCTGAGCTGCCATGTAGCACGACTTTGGATCTTGTCTCTGGAAGATGTGGTTTCCCACGGGATCTTCTGAGATGAGAAGCAAATTATAACTGTAAAGTTTTGTCTTCCACATTCAGTTGTGAATATACTTTTTTTATAAAGTTTTGCTCACAGAGCTCCATTTCAGCACCTCTGTGAGCCTGCCTGCAACAGCACAGTCAGCTACAGCTGCTGCTGCTGGAGTGAAGTACTGCGCAGGAGATACTCATCCCCACAGTCAGTAGGTAACAGTGGCAGAGCTCAGTGTATTGACAGTCTGATGCATTTTCACAGAACCACAGAATCATCTAGGTTGGAAGAGACCTCAAGATCATCGAGTCCAACCTCTGACCTAACACTAACAAGTCCTCCACTAAACCGTATCACTAAGCTCTACATCTAAATGTCTTAAAAAGACCTCAAGGGTTGGTGACTCAACCACTTCCCTGGGCGGCCCATTCCAATGCCTAACAACCCTCTTGGTAAAGAAGTTCTTCCTAACATCCAACCTAAAACTCCCCTGGAGCAACTTCAGCCCATTCCCCCTTGTCCTGTCACCAGGCACATGGGAGAACAAACCAACCCCCACCTTGCTACAGCCTCCTTTAAGGTACCTGTAGAGAGCGATAAGGTTGCCCCTGAGCCTCCTCTTCTCCAGGCTGAACAACCCCAGCTCCCTCAGCCGTTCCTCATAAGACTTGTTCTCCAGACCCCTCACCAGCTTGGTCACCCTTCTCTGGACTCGCTCGAGCACCTCCATGTCCTTCTTGTAGCGAGGAGCCCAAGACTGAACACAGTAGTTGAGGTGTGGCCTCACCAGAGCTGAGTACAAGGAGACGATCACCTCCCTAGCCCTGCTGGCCACCCTGCTTCTTATACAAGCCACGATGCTGTTGGCCTTCTTGGCCACCTGAGCACACTGCTGGCTCATATTCAGCCGACTATCCACCATCACTCCCAGGTCCTTCTCTGACAGGCAGCTTTCCAACCACTCATCTCCCAGCCCAAGCTCTGCTTGGGGTTGTTGTGCCCCAGGTGCAGGACCCGGCACTTGGCCTTGTTGAACTTCATACAGTTGGCCTCAGCCCATCAGTCCAGCCTATCCAGATCCTCCTGCAGAGCCTTCCTACCCTCGAGCAGATCGACACACGCACCTAACTTGGTGTCATCTGCAAACTTACTGAGGGTACACTTGATGCCTTCATCCAGATCATCGATAAAGATATTAAAGAGGACCGGCCCCAGCACCGAGCCCTGGGGGACTCCACTAGTGATCAGCCTCCAACTGGATTTGACTCCATTCACCACAACTCTTTGGGCCCAGCTATCCAGCCAGTTTCTAACCCAAAAAAGCGTACACCAGTCCAAGCCAAGAGCAGCCAGTTCCTTGAGGAGAATGTTGTGGGAAACGGTGTCAAAAGCCTTGCTGAAGTCAAGGTAGACCACATCCACAGCCTTTCCCTCATCCACCCAGCATGTCACTTTGTCATAGAAGGAGATCAGGTTCGTCAAGCAGGACCTGCCTTTCATAAACCCATGCTGACTGGGCCTGATCGCCTGCTTGACCTGCAAGTGCCGCATGATGACACTCAAGATAATCTGTTCCATGAGCTTCCCTGGCACTGAGGTCAAACTGACAGGCCTATAGTTACCCAGGTCTACCATCCAGCCCTTCTTGTAGATGGGTGTCACGTTTGCTAGCCACCAGTCAACTGGGACCTCCCCCAATAGCCAGGACTGCTGATAAATGATGGACAGTGGCTTGGCCAGCTCCTCTGCCAGTTCTCTCAGTATCCTCGGGCGGATTCCATCCAGCCCTATCGACTTACGCACATCCAAGTGCCGTAGCAGGTCACCAACCATTTCCTCATGGATAGTGAGGGCCACATTCTGCTTCCCATCCCCTTCTACCAGCTCAGGGTACTGGGTATCCAGAGAACAGCTGGTTTTGCAGCTAAAGACTGAGGCAAAGAAGGCATTGAGCACCTCCGCCTTTTCCTCATCTTTTGTAACTAAGTTTCCCCCCGCATCCAGTAAAGGATGGAGATTCTCCTTAGTCCTCCATTTTGCGTTGATGTATTTGTAAAAAGATTTTTTGTTGTCTTTAATGGCAGTAGCCAGATTGAGCTCCAGATGAGCTTTGGCCTTTTTAATTTTGTCCCTGCACAGCCTCACAACATCCTTATAGTCCTCCTCAGGGGCCCGCCCTTTTTTCCAAAGATTATAAACCCTCTTTTTTCTCCTAAGCTCAAGCTGCAACTCTCTGTTGAGCCAGGCCAGTCTTCTTCCACGCTGGCTTGTCTTTGGGCACGTGGGGACGGACTGCTCCTGTGCCATTAAGATTTCCCTCTTGAAGAGTGCCCAGCCTTCCAGGACTCCTCTGCCCTTCAGAACCGCCTCCCAAGGGACTCGGCCAACCAGTGTCCTTAGCAGCTCAAAGTCAGCCCTCCGAAAGTCCAATATAGCAGTTTTACTGGTCCCCTTCCTAGCCTTGCCAAGAATAGTGAACTCCACCATTTCGTGGTCACTCTGCCCAAGACATCTTCTGACCACCACATCTCCCACCAGTCCTTCTCTGTTTGTGAAGAGAAGATCTAGTGGGGCACTACCCCTGGTAGGCTCACTAACCAGCTGCATCAGGAAGCTATCTTCCACGCTCTCCAGAAACCTCTTAGATTGCTTTCTCTGGGCTGTGTTGTGTTTCCAGGATATGTCAGGGAAGTTGAAGTCCCCCACGAGAACAAGCGCCGATGATTTTGCAACTTCTGTCAGCTGCCTGTAGAACTCCTCATCCGTCTCCGCATCCTGGTTCAGCGGTCTATAACAGACTCTGACCAGGATGCTAGCCTTGTTGGCCTTCCCACCGATCCTAACCCACAGGGACTCAACCTTATCATTCCCAGCCTTGAGTTCCACAACATCAAAAGATTCTCTAATATAGAGAGCCACACCACCACCCCTTCTGTGCTGCCTGTCCTTTATGAAGAGCCTATAGCCAGTCATTGCAGCACTCCAGTCATGAGAGTGGTCCTACCACATCTCCATGATGGCAACCAAGTCATAGCCTGCCTGCTGCATGATGGCTTCCAACTCCTCCTGTTTGTTACCCATGCTGCATGCATTAGTGTAGATGCACTTCAGCTGGGCCATTGCCTTATCCCCCGGCCTTGCCATTGTTCCCCCTGGCACAGCTCTAACAAGCCTTGTTTCAGCCCCATCCCCTTTCTTACCTAGTTTAACGCCCTCTCAATGAGCCCTGCCAGCTCCTGGGCTAGGATCCATTTTCCCCTCAGAGATAGGGACCCACAGATGGGATGCAAGGTTGGGTCAGAATTTCTACATTTTTGTTTTAATTACTAGCCATAACAGACTTCTTCCCCAAGAAAATGCAATTCTCTGAAAATGGTAACTTTATCCCAAAGGAAGCACCTGGTCTTTAGAAATGCATCCCTTACTCCAGGGCAAAAGCAGTCTCTTATCCAGAATGCAATGTCAGCACAGATTTATTTTGGTCAGTATCCCATACAGAAAGGCTTTGCGTCATAAAGGTCTATGCTGATTACAGATAACGCTGAGATGAAATTCACTTGGTCCTGTGGATGAGAATGAGGTATCCTTTTGCTGCCCTCTTTCTTCAGCTTGTGAGCATACCTCTTGTGTGTATTAGTTTAGTTCTGCTTTCATCCAGGAAAGTCAACACTTGGAAATGATTACTCAGATCATTTGGAAAAGATTCAATACAGTCAAAACCTCTTGAATCTATACTCTTACTCTTACTCAGCCTATAGCAGATTTATTTCTTTTCCAGACACTTTTTAATTATGGTTTCATGTATGTATAAGACTGATCTGTTGCAAATATTGGTCCCAGCAGACTAATTCCTAGAATAGATCTCCTGACTTAACAGGTAAAGGTAATCATGCTTTACCCTGTTGCGCATAATGGAATTTGTTTTCCATCAAAGAACACTCATTCTTCCTGGATATGCATTTAAGGCTGATATTTTAACAAGAGAAAAGATCTGAACAGTTCTGATGACCACATGGCATTGCCACAGAGCAATCCTAAAATACCAGCAGTCTGACTTTATATTTCCCCTGTTATTGTCATTTTAAGGACGAATGCAATTTAACATTAGGAGTGTAAGGGGAATAAATGAAATTAACATAAGATGAGAGTCATCAAACAGGGACAACTTTTCACATGGCAGTTCTTATTCAAAGTGTCTTTTATTTAATCTCACATTGACAATATCTGTAAATATCTTAAGCAACAGTTAAATTGCTGCTCAGCATTAGATTCGATGGGATGGAGAAAGTAAAATTTGAAATAAATGATACATTTTCACATTGGCAAAAGATTAGCAGCAGGTGTTGTAATCCATACTGTCAAGTGTATTTTTTGCTTTTTTTTTAACGATCTGGAAAACAGAGCGAGCAGTGAGGTTGGAAATTTTGCACATGACACAAGGTGGGTGAAGGCCACTGGGGATGACTGTGAAAAACTTGAAAAGAGTCTATGAAAGCAAGGAAAGATAGAAATATGAGAGCAAGTACAATTTTCTGTTCTGAATAAATACAAAGTAATTAGATTTGGGAAAGAAAAGAAAAACAAACACAAATGTCAACTATTGTTAAAAACTGAAAATTAACTCTACTCAGAAAAAAAAAAAAAGTGGATCATAATTGGTGACAGTGAAAACCTTTACTTAAAATGCAGAGGTAAAGAAATTGTGGGAGAATTGTGTGAGTACTGTACAGCTCTGGACGGAAAACAGACCCTGCAAATAGCTTAACACTGCTTTATAAACCAAGCTAATCAGTATATCTGAAATACTATATTAATTCTTGATTATTTTTTTCTCAAAATTATTTTTTTCAGAAAAAGTAAGGGTCAGAAATGGGATATTGAAATTACTGGATTAAAGTGTTCACATGGAGAGAAACTGTAAAGATTGGAACTGTCATTTGGAGATGAATAAAAGGAAAAACAGTAGAGAGAGGGTAACTGTTTTACTTCAGCTTATTCTTTCTCCTCAGAATGAATAAAATGAATTTAATTAAACTGAGCATTTAAAGCAGATCAAAGGGGACTCTTCTCCACAGTGTACAGTTAATGACAAGATCTTGCTACAAGGGATAATTGAGCCCAGGACTCATCCCGTGGGGAGGCTACTCACTAAGTTCCCACTTTTGCCTTGGCTTCCTCTTTGGGAACTTTTGACAGTGTCCACTCTCAAAGGCCAGGCATTGAACTAAACGAATCACTCTGGGATTGCTACTGCAATATTCCTAAATTCAGTATAAACCCCCCATACCTTACATTGGGAAATACTTGTGCTACGTTGTTTTGTACTGCAGGTTTGCTTGCAGCTAAAAATACTGCCACTCCGCAGGGAATTGTATGAGACTAACTGCAGGGGCGGTACCTGCCAACGCATTTATCTTAAATCACCCCAGGTAGCTGATCCTGAACATAACCAGCTAGAGGGCTCAAATTATTATGATACTGTTTTTAACTTCACAGAAGGTCTGTGAATTTGAAACTTTGAGACCGTGATTAATTAAGCCTCTGAACTACCCTTGTGTCCTAGATGTTATTAGAATGGTACCTAATATAACCTTTTGAAGGTCACAGTGTGAATAGCTAGTTCTGGCAGAGATGATTCGCAAAGTTTCTCTTGAAAACTACACTGCTTCTTTAGCCACCAGACCACATCCTTCCACAATAAAATCTCTTGCTTGCTCCTCTGTGAATTTCCAGTCATGGCACTGCAGTCATAACAAGCATCAAAAATCATCTTGCAGTCACTGCATGTGACTCGTGACTGGGATTTTTTGACAAAAGTGTCAACTCACCTGTGTCTCACACTTCATTTTCTAAGTAAATGGACAATTCCAGTGGGGCTGAATGTAGCACAGAAGAGAGAGCTGGGACTGGCACTGACCACATCGTCCTGAACCTTACAAACAGCCTTAAAGAAACCCCACTGACATAGGAAGAGAACACAGCATTTTCCGTTTCAAGAAGTACTATATAGTTTAACAAGCTATTGCTAAGGTACCAAAGCCCATAGAAGCCAATGGAAGATTCCTGTTGGCCTTGATGAACTCTACATTTAAATTCTTCAATTTGTGGGTGCTTCAGCAGTATTAGTATCACTAAAATGATTACATACTCGTTTCAGTGGTTCAAGAGTTATGTTTTTCATTTCCATGGTACTTCTTAATGCAGCCATTTATAAATGCCTCTTGTTCTCCTCAGCTGTTTGCAGACTGACCAGACCTTAGGAACATAGTTAAAGATTGCAAAGCAATGAAATTATCAACTTGTTGACACAAGTTCTTGGTGCGGTGGCTAAACTTCGGACACACCTTTTTCCTGCTGCAGAGTGGAAACGTAGACTAATGAGGTTCAGAAAATTGTCTGAGTATCATTGTTTTCAACAATTCAGATCCTTTCTTTTTGGAAAGAGATCAGCGATCTGCAATACTTTGGTATTTAGGTGATCACCATGAGTAACCATTGATTTTTCCAAAAGCGAAAGTTCATCACTTACTGAGAACCAAGTCATGTTAAAATAGTACAATGCCATCTGCCTGGTCCATGGTCAGTAAATTGAAAATCTCAATTTTTCTTTTGCTTGATATTCTTGGATGAAATTCCTTTTTTTTTTTTTTTTTTCCTTACTGCTACTCCAAAAGAAAGGAGCCAGGTACAGCAAACATAGGGTAGAGAGGTGAGAAAGACTTGGATTTTGTACTACTGGGGTCTCAACAGGACTTTTTTTCAATATGATGTACTAATAACCATCAATGTACAGCTGAGATAAGGGTTAAATATAAAATCATTTGCAGTCCAACTTGTAATGAAAGAATGCAAATGGAAAAAACACCATGGTCTTCCTTGACACCAACTAGCCTCCCCATAGGAGTCTCAGGAGCTGGATTCCAACACAGAGTGTATATTTGTTGGACCCTTGGTGCCAGGGCTGAGGCAGCAGAACTAGCACAAGAAATATTTCTGTTGTCACACGACCTGCTGAATGAATAATCAGAAACACTCGTGAGCATTGAGATTACTAGGAGAAAGGAAAAGCTAAACTAAATCAGCACGGTTATCGTTAAAAGTATTGATATAATGCTATTTGCACTGCCAGTATTTATGAGAGATCTTGTTTCTTTCTTGCAGCCTAATTTTGGTGGAGTGATGTATGTACAGTCTCTCCCCCTGGCTGGCACTGCTCTCCAGAAGTACTTTGTCACTCCATCTTACAGCTACATGCTACGAACACATCACTTGCTCTAGCATCCATCACTAATTCCATCAACAACAGGAAGAGATTGTCTGAGCTTTTTATTTTATCTTTTATTTTATCATTTATTTATTTATTTTTAAATCCTTTGCAGGATTTAAAATTGTGCTTCTTGTTGCTTCAAGAAATGAGATCTGGCTTTGTGGTGACACCAGAGATCATCAGCTTTATCTGTACAGCCTGGCATGTCCCATAAAATTCACTTTAAAGATCATTATCATTAGCATTTCACAGTAATTCCATGTTTTTACTGATGCATAGTGTGCTGTGTATAGTTTATAAACTTTGTATGTATACATGCAAGTACATAATGTTTAAAAGAAAACATATACATAGAAAACATGCTATATAGATAAATGTTTTTACTTTCTCTTGCCTGAAGAAGAAATGGATGTTGAAAAGAGTTTGCAGTGTGCTATTTCTCATGCAGTCATTGTTTGCTTTCTGCTCTAGCCTTATGAGCTACTGGCAAACCATCAGCTGGAGTGGAAGCCGCTCATATATTCAAACGGGTAGGCAGAGAGCTGGTCAGACGGGGTGTCCTGGAGGCCAGGAGGAGGCAATGATCAGATTAGTTGAGTCATAACAGCCAAACAAAGCTCTGTATATCATGGCTGCCCTTCAAAGGAACTCTCCTAATCAGATTGGTCCCCAGGAATGTGTTTGTCCTGTCTAGAGCTTGGCTTTCGAAGCAATTTTTTTAGGTCCCATTTTCCCTTTAAACCTGTGAGTGTTGATATCCCAAAGGCCCTTTTGATTTTCCTCATTATGAGAAGGTTATGAAATCTGAGCCTCAATTTCCTAATCGTCTTCCAGACATGGAAAGCTGCAGTTCAGCCTCAGTCCTGCTGTCAGCAAGAAAAACAGTGCCCTCCTGTTCTTTCTGCAGATCTTCACAGAAGTTTTTTCACAGGCTTTATTAAACTAGTCTCTAAGCTTTGAGCATCTTTTCTGGATTTTGAAATTGTCCCCTTACCTGAATGACAGTGAGCAAACACCCCACAGGAGACTACAGAGGTGTGTTTCTCCTGCCAGCCACAGAAATGCTTGTGCTTCTGGTGAAGGACAAAGACAGTTTTTGTGGGCTTCCAGTCTGCATCCCTAGAGACATATTGTTGACCTCACTGATTTTTACATTCGAGTTAATGACCCTTATAGCAGCAACAAAGCCAAAGAAGCTCAAAGCTTTCAACTGATGACCCCAAAAAGGTGAGGAAAAAGTCAGCTGAAGTCATATAGGAGGAGGCAAAACAATTCCCATTTCCTGTCTCTGAAGTTAAGGGGTTTTGTTGGCCACTTGCATTTGAATCTTTCTGCAACATTAACCCCTGCAGTGCTGTTCAGGTGTCCTGCTCTGATTCTTTAAGGCATAATGTGGAGAAATAAGTGCGAGTAGACAATACTGGAGTTTTTCCTCCAGAATCTGCTTGTGTGGATCGCACCAAGGCACTACATGAGCTCCCTCTTCATTGCCAAACATCTATTAATTCCAGCTCTGCAGAGGCAATGCTTCCTACAGTTAATATTGTAGTGCAGCAGTTTTGAGCTAAACATCTCATTGCTGTTTATTTACAAAAACAAAAGTCAACATTTTTGTCTGGATGTTGAGAAGTGCCTTTAAATCATAAGTCTAATATATGTGTGTAGCTGAGAAAAGGAAAAGATCTGGCAGCAGTGAGCTTTTTCCCAAAACTGAGGTAGATATTTAAAGCACAGATTTGGAAGACAGTCAAAGCCAAAAAGACTTCTGTTGCACTTAATAGCGTAGAGGGAGCTGCAAAATTCCCACTAAGACAGGAGACAAAGAACATCTCTGACCACTAAAGCCATGCCTGTTTGCTCCTTTACACTGCATTTGTAGCCTCACATTTGTCAGCTTTTCTTCCCTTTTGTTTTGCTAGGCTGTTTACTGCTGCGTAGAAGTCAATAAACACAAATTTCAAGTACTTTTCATTTTGTGATCATGACAAAATGTTGCCATTAATTATTATGGTTTATTTGTTTGTTTGTTTTTTTCATATTAGCGGTTCATCCAGAGGGATCTTTTTGCTTCTGTTGGACTTGGTATTTTTGCAGTAACCCACATTATCACTATGACAAACAAGATCTGTGAGGTTCCAGTGGGAAAGCTAGTGGTGGAAGATGATCCAGTTAACTCCCTCAAGACAGCCCCTGATGCCATTTTACAATCCTGTGCTCATTCTTTTTCCGAAGGATGGTGGATTCCACAGTAGCCTTGTCGTTTAAACCTGCTGCATCCCCTTACCTCAAAAACTGGCTGTGTTGAGGGCACTGTTTGGTGAAAGGGAGCTGGACATGAGTGCACACCTTTGTAAGGTCCAGTTGCCTAACAGAGAGCTTTGTGAAGTTCCTAAGGACCCTTGAACCCATTAATTTTCATAGGCATCACACTGGGTTAGGCACAACCAACATAGCAGCAAATACCTTCCTTTCTCCTCACTCTCCTGGTTACAGCATCATGGCAGGACCTCTAGTGCAAGTTTTTTCTGCAGACAAGACAGCTTATGTGTTATTTCCGTGTTGGTTCCCCAGCCTTTTCTGATATGCTGAGGATACACATATCAGCACAAGGAGGGAAAAGGAGTTGTTTAGGGTGGGACGAAGTGTAACTAGGGGCAATGGGAGGAAACAGCAGAGCAATGTCTAGGCTGACTATCAAGAAAAACATCCTAACATTGAAGCCTGAAAGGCTGTTTAATGATCTCCCAAAGGAAGTAGTGAAAACCTTTATCAATGAGTCATTTCACACTGTGAAGGACAAAGCTCTGAGTGTAGAGGATAGTCATGTGTTGGCAGGGCATGAAGGGTCTTTCCCATTCCTCCACGATGACTCCTTGCCCTCTCTCTTCTAAAAGAAACAGAGCCTGGAAAACACAATGCTAGCAGTGGTTTCCTAACATACACACAGAAAGAAGAACAACATCCCTAAGTGATCCTTTGAGATTGGGAGCCTGGGAAATGCTTTTTAAATTAGCTTCAATAACATGACAGACGATAACAAGTTTTAGAGCATTTTTTTTTCTGTTCAGCTGCATTGCCAGAGCGTGTGTCAATCCTGGCAGCAGCTTTCTTGCAAATTAATGAAACATCAAGGCTGCACTACCAGACAGATGATTGGAGGAGTGTATTTCCAGGAGAGAGCATAAACTGGCAGATTGTCAGCTGCTACAAATCAATTAAGTTCCCTCAATTCCAGTGCAGAGGGCCACCAACTTACAGCTGCAGAGGATCTGGTCCATTTTGTATTGGAACAGAAATATTGCTTTCATTTTACAGAGAGATAGACTATTTAAAATTTAAATGCTATTAAAATTTTAAATCCCTACTTAATTTAAAAATCCCTTTGCAGTTGCTTTTGTCATGGAGTTCCTTATTCCTGCTCCAAAGAGTTGAGCCCTTACATTTCCCTGACACCAGCACATCAAGGTTCATAGGATTTTGGTGTCTTCTTGCCAGCAGGCATGATATGCCTTGCCTCGGATTTTTCTCTGATCCCAGTTTCTCACTGCTGTACTTTAAACGACTGTAGTAAGAATCAGTAACATTAAACATTAGGTAACGCTCACCACATTGCCCAAATCCCTGGAAAGCAGCAGCACACTGCAGTGCTGGGAAGGGAGTAGAAGCAGGATGAAAATGAATCCTCTTGCCTGTGGAGAAGTGTTGGTGGTGGCTTCGAGGCTCAGACAAACTGCAGTGAAAACAAAGCTTGCTTCTCACCAACATGTCCTTGCAATGCTCTGCCAAGGACCCCTTGAGTGTGTTTCTGGGGGTAACAGAGCAGGTCCCGCATCTCCACCGCAGGAGCAGGACATTCCCGCTGGGTGCTGGGGCAAGGAGATGCAGGGGCAAGGAGCGCTGCTCCTGGAGCAGGTGAAACACACAAGGGAGGTAGAAACTCAAGATTTGTCTCCTGGAGCCAAGGATATGCTGCGAAGCAGAGGCTTGCCTGGCCAGCTGTGGCCTTCACTACACCCTGCCCATGCGGTGTGAGGAGGCGGGGACCACACAAAACCTATTGAGCTGGCTGCAAGGTGAAGGCCTTAAGCACAGGCATTGTCCTGACATCCCCATGCCTGGCTCCCTGGCCAACTACCGTGGATAGGGCTGAGCAATGGGACTGGGGTGGAAATAATCCTCCTCAAGCACAAAAGCAGGACAGGACAGGCTTCAGAGTTGCCTCAGACTCCTGCAGAGCTGTTTTAGCTTGGTGTCATCCACGGCAGCATGTTCTGCAGGACCTATAACCCAGAAGCAGGCAGCACCTCACTCCAGGCTTCAGTTTTGGGAAAGGGAGAGTTCCTCAGTTCTCAGGGCAACCTTTGGGCCCTCAGAACATTTTACATGAAGGTGGCAATACTGTTGCAGGGAATTGGACCACAATCACGAAGGGAAGAAGGAAGCCCAATGTCTGGCCCTGGTGAACCTCTGCAGCTATCACCATGACTCTGATCAACAGGTGGGTGCTTTTCCTTATCAAAAGTTATTTCACATTATTTAGTCCCCAGACAGTTGTGTACCAGGACTGGCGTTAGTGAGGAAAAAAAGACTCATCTCCTCAGCCAGTGGGTGGGAGGGAAGGGGCTGTCCCAGTGAGCTGCAGAGAAAGGCAATGCAGGAGAGGCAAAGGTGTCTGGAGACAGGTAGAGGGGAAAGGAGGCCAGGGGAAGGCAACCAAGAGAAATGAGGATAAAGGGAGCATGAAGGGACTGGGGAAGAGGACAATGGGAGAAGGAAAGAAAGAGCCAGGAGCCAGCAAGGCGACCCTGTTCAACACTAAAGCTCTGGTGACAAAATAAGGGGGAAAGGAGTGGGAAAAAGAGTGAGGCAGGGCAAAGTGGGCAGAAAGCAGGAGAGGAATTAAATGGACAGGAAGAACCTGATGAAGAAAAGGCAAGGGAGCCTGTGATGCTGAGGGCCTCTGGGCAGCGCTGCTAGCGGGGAGGTGACAGCCCGGTGCCCAGTTCCTGCCCCATCCCTGTCCCTAGAGGCTTCCAGCATTGCTCTGGCACCAAGGCCCTCACCAGCAGGCAGTACGGTGCTCCAGGATGGGCTGCAGATATTCAGGTCATTGCTTACCTTCTTGTGAAGATGTGAGATTTCACGCTTCCACTTGCAACTGGATTTATAATTTGGCACAGAAACTCAAAAAAGAAAAAAAAAAAAAAAGAGGCACCAAAAAATCATGTAGTTACAAAGCATTACAACACATGCATTAGCGCCTCAGTACAAAGCCCAGATGAGAGCCAACTTTCCAGTGTAATTTTCCTGCACATCTGCCAAGCAGTACATGGAAAGAGCCATCTGCAATGTCTTACGGGGGCATTTCCCGGTCATAGCTTCCAAAGGGTAACTAAAAACTGAGTTCTGTAAAACGTAAGCCATCGCCCAAAATGGCTTGAGTTTTAACAAAAATGTAAGCTAAAGTTGAGAGAACAAATGATGACTCTCACTGTTTTGTCTGCTCTATCTGTATCCGGAGCTCATCAGCCCCCTTGGCAAAATTAACATTTCATAAGTACTTTATAATCCAATTTATATTTTAAGCATTTTATCTAAAAAATTAACAGTCTATCTGTCAGGCACTGTTCATTAAATGTTTTTGGATCAGGCAGTATTCAGGATCACCACCATCGTGATTATGCTTACATTTTAATCTCTGGATGACTGATGATCTGCTGGAGCCAGCAATCAAGGGAAACAGGGCATTCATTGCCCACCTCTGGGAAGCACCAGCTCCAAGCTGAGCACCTTGGTGGGACACAGCCTTTCTCCAGGTACATGTTGTGGAGCTCAGGGAAAAGTGTCCAGGTGAAAAGTGTCTTTCACACAAGAGACTAGGCTAAATGATCTAATGGTCCCTTTTGGCCTTAAAATCTTGAATCAATGAATTGAAATCTAGGAAAATGAGTCCCCAGACATAGGAATGAGCTGGATCAATTGCAAATAGGTCAATTAAACCTCAACTGACAACCTCCTGGGTCTTCTTTAAAGTAAAAATTGGATTGAAAGGGATGGAAGTATAATTAAACTTAAAGCTAACATGGAATTTCTCACTACCTATACTACACTCCTGTGTAAAGTTCCCGTGCTCTCCTGAAAAACTGATGTATTTTCCATCTCTATCCACAAAGGTATTCTCTAGGTGGGCTTCAACATAGTGAGTACAAGGCTGGACTCACCAAGTGAGAGTCCCTCTCCTGCTCTAGGTTGCAGGTAGACCTCTCTGTTTCAGAGCTGTCTCATGGGAATGTCCCATGGAGCATACCAGGGTCCTCCGTGTCCTGTCCCTGCTTCCCACATGGGACTGCACCAAGCTGCTGGGGGGCCCTGCTAGCCACCACCATGCTGCAGCTGTGCAAAGCCTCGCTACTCTCTGACACCCCTCCATAACAGGCTCTGGTCCACAAAGCATCATGGGGCTCAGCACAGAGTGGTCACAAGGCCCAGGATAAGGCATTTTGTTATTTACCATGAGTGTCTACAGCTGGGCCACAGCTCTCACTGCTAGAAAGTACTGCTAGAAATTTCTCTCATTTCTTCAGGACTGCAGACTAGATGCATGTTCTGGGCAGGATGGGTGAGGAGAAATATGAGCAAAGTGAGCAAAGCAAGTTTAGCATTTTCCATCCTAGCATCTTAGCCCTGCTCCTTCTTCTTGGGTCGTGAATCTCTTTGCTCTTCTCTCGCTCCTTTTTCCTTTCCTTTCCCACTGCTGCAGCATGTCCTGCTTCCTACCCCAGCCCCCTCATCTGCTCCTTGTCTTATCACAGCTTCTCATCCGCTCTTCCCCTCACCCCTGCATCTCCCCTCTATCTGTCTCTCAAACACACAAAACTCTTCCAGAATATTTGAAACTGGACTTCAGTGGAGCTTCTGAGATGCTTCGCTTTTGCCTTTGATGACTGTTGCCGTACCTGGGTGGGCTGGGAGATGAGGCATCAGGAGCTGAGCAGGGCTGAGCTTGCTGGATGTTCCAGCACAAGGCCTTCAGAGCTGCGGGAGTGTCGCAGCAGGGATGCAGCGTGTCTGCAATGTTAATAGTGCCATCTTTTGGATAAGGTGGAAAACTGTGCTGACTTCCTGATGCCATCGAAAAACTCACAGGGCAAACCTCACAGATTAAAAAGGATGTTTCTTCTTGTTCTCACCAAAATCTCTGTCTCAAGTACCCTTGAAGTTTTTGCCAGGAAAATTATTCTTTCCTTTAAACTCAGAATTGCCCTGCATCGTGTCTGTACAGCATCCAACAGTGCTGTCCCACTTCAGTCAACTGCTTTTCAGTGGTGTATCACAGAGAAAAACACTTTGAATGAGACTTTTCAAAGAAACGTGGGTGCCTGATGAAAGCCGCTATGGCTTGTGTACATAACTCCCAGTGACTGAAAGTCTGACTTGAGAAAAAGCATGCCAGTGGTTCCAGGATTTGTCTGCATTGCACTGTTCTCTAGGTTTGAATAAAAGGAAAAGGCTAAAACCCAGAAATGCCCTGTCTGTAATATTATACTGCTTCATATAACACATAAGTGATGCTGTCTTAGAAATTAATCCTGCATTTGCACTGGAGCTGAGCTTTAAAAGCTCAGTAAAATGTCCCAATTCTTGGAGGGGCCCTAAACTGAGAATGCACTCATCCTCAGTAGTCATGCTGAAGCTTTTTGCATCCAAGCCAAGATTTTGTAAATCTAAGTCAGCTCTGTCTCTTGTGCCTAATAATATGAAGCAAGAAATAGCCCAGCCTTATAAAAATTGCGGGTTTTGGCCTCAGCCCATATTGATTATCTAGCTCATAAATGAAGACCAAACTTCTGGTTCTTGTCCAGACAACAGTTGTCTTAGAGCTCCATGCCTACAAATCAGAGTGGCAGACGTGGGCTGTTCTCTGTTAGTTCAGGCTTCACATTTTAAGCTTCCTTTGTTTATATACATTTTTCTTGAGTAAAGTTTTTTTGTTGTTGTTTTGTTTTATTTTGATTTCCAGTTGCGTGCTCTTCACAGAATCAAAATGCTCACTGACTTCTATAAATTTACTCTAGTCAAATCCTACTGCCATGAAACTAATGGCAAAAATGCTGCTGATTTTATTGTAACCAGGGTTTTCCCATTGGGAAACCCTGGTCTTGAGGGTAGCTTTTGGAAAGCACTGGACTAACCAAGCAATGCAAGCAGGCAGATGTTCTGCCACCCCCAACTGCACTCTGCTGAGGGTCTGCCTCCTCCTCCTCTTTGCACCTGGAATCCAGTTACGCCACTAAAATATGGTTTGTAGGTTTAAAGAGTCTATATAAAGGCTGTATTGAAATGCTGAATTATGCCGAATTAGGCACATGCTTTTGAAGAGTTGAATCGTGTCCATAATGAGCATTAATTTGCTGGGTATTGATGTGAAGATTTCGGCTGCATAGGCAAGCTTGCCCCCTTGAAGCCAGTTTGGTCCTGGGGCCTCTCTCAGCACGCTTCTGGCAGAACAACAGCTTCATCTCAAGGGCTGGTTCACCTCCTCATCCCTCCTTCCCTGCCGCATTGAGCTGCAGCTCTCCAGAGAAGAGGGGAAAAATTCCTGCACTTGGCACAGGGACACTGATGGAAAGCTCTCAAGTGTGGATGATTTTCCACCCAGCTGGAGGGCCCTTGGATGAGGAGATGTCTGCTGCCCAGGCTGAATTATTTTCCTCAGGACTGAGCATTGGGGAAGGGACAAAGCCATCAATGAATGGAGAATTTGGACCAGCCAGTGAAGGCCACTGGTGCTTTTAAAAGGAAGAGTCTCTACTGCAGAGCCAGGTTGGCCAGCTGGGCAGGATACTTATACCAGGGCATGGCACATTTTTGCCCTGCCTGGGCAACTGCAACACCAAATAAAATCTTGCAAGTGATGGTGGGCACCAAGCTCATTCCTGGACTTTGAGAGAAGCCCTCATCACAGTGGGAAGATGCCTGTGCAAGTATATCTGCACTATTATTCTCTTGGAGCTGTTTTCTTTCTGGCTGAATAATTTTTTATCCCATAGAAAAATGAGTGCATCTCTTCATTTCAGCTCCATGTGTCCCTGAAAAGGAGGGTTGTATGCCAGGGTGCTCCCAGAAATGATGGTCTGAAGCCACATCGTATGACTAGTTGGGGAAGAAAAGCATCCTGGGTTTTATGAAGGTTGCTTTGCTAGAAAGTGCCATGTCCTGCCTACAAATGCTGCTTGTACACTGAAAATGTGTCAGGGAAGCCACAAAGAGGCATCCTGGGGACCCACTCAGAGGAAGGGAAGCCTTAGAGAAAACCAGTCCAGCAAAAGGAACGTTATAAGGTCTCCACGACAGATGGATTGAATTATTCAGGCTTAAAGTAAGACAAACTTTCCATATCAGGCACTATGCATTTCACTTCATGAGGACTGAAATGTTTTGGGCAGCGTCTCTTTAATGTGCTGCTGAAGTTTACATAGGGAGATATGTATTTTGGGCTGCTAAAATAATTCTGTGTAAGAAGGAAACTATGAGCAACTGAGGGAGGAAATAACACTTCTAAAAAATAAAATCTGTTTCAGAAACTGATATATGCTTTTTTTTTTAAAAAAAAAAAAAAAAAAAAAAAAAGCTTTATCACTGAGTATTTCTGACTCTCTACTGTGTGCCAATCTGAATCCAGTTTTGTAATTTCCACTCGGCCATATCAGCTCGTGCTCTCAGTGGAATTTTTGTCTGAGTGAAAACAGGAGTACTGGGCCTTCTGACAGCAAAGCTGTTCCTCCCCCAGGGAGTGCCTGGACTACGGTAGAGTACGGCAGTGATTTTGCTAAGAACGTGACACCACGAATGTCCACATCCATTTGTCAGATGGGCTCACCCTGGCGATGCACTGTGTGCATTTTTGTCCCTCATTCCTCAAGACTCGCACTCAACTTCACGCTTACACACAGCCTCCTTGAAAAAAAAGTTGAGCATGTGCTTGTGTATTTTGCAAGGCAAGGGTCAATATTTTCATAGCCTGGAGCCCAGATCACAGGGTTGTTGTTGTTTGCTTTTTGCTTTGTGAAATACCAAGCTGTTCTGAGGCGCACGCTCCTAAGCCGAATGCTATCGGTTCAGCTGATGGAGTTAACAACAAAAATGTGGAAGGAAACAGAGACGGCGAAATAGCTTGTGATTATTATCTGAGGGCTGGGTGGAGTACCTATTGGAGAGGCAGCAGCACGAGCGAGTGCATCCAGATTAGGGAAACTGATGTTACAGAACTCCTTTCCCTGCTGAATGCTTTGGTTTTCTCTGAACTTCCCAGTTCCCCAGGAGGGGCAGCTGTGCGACCTGCATGCAGACCGGGGCCCCACTTCCCAGTCTGGGAACACGGAGTAACAGTGAGGAGAGGCAGAAAAACAACTTTTCCTCTCTTCTCTTCTCTTCTCTTCTCTTCTCTTCTCTTCTCTTCTCTTCTCTTCTCTTCTCTTCTCTTCTCTTCTCTTCTCTTCTCTTCTCTTCTCTTCTCTTCTCTTCTCTTCTCTTCTCTTCTCTTCTCTTCTCTTCTCTTCTCTTCTCTTCTCTTCTCTTCTCTTCTCTTCTCTTCTCTTCTCTTCTCTTCTCTTCTCTTTCTTTTTCTCCTCTCCTCTCCTCTCCTCTTTCTTTTTCTCCTCTCCTCTCCTCTCCTCTCCTCTCCTCTCCTCTCCTCTCCTCTCCTCTCCTCTCCTCTCCTCTCCTCTCCTCTCCTCTCCTCTCCTCTCCTCTCCTCTCCTCTCCTCTCCTCTCCTCTCCTCTCCTCTCCTCTCCTCGGAATACACTTTGAATTATTCATGTGTTACTGAAGTCTGTTTTGTTCCAGTGAGGAACATTCTAATTTTAAGTATTTAAGACACACACAAATTACCTTGCCAGCCAAGACGAATGGTGCTTGTAAAGCCTGTAAGTATTAATCCTGCAACTGCAGCTGAGAGACTGTAATAGACCACCTGTTAGGTGAGGCACAAAACAATTGCTAGCACATTACAAATGATCTGAATTCCGGTGAAAACAGATGAGACTTGTGCACTGTCCCAGAAACTTCCAGACACCCTCCTCCCACTTGCCCTGTATCTCATGCTGGCTCCTCAGGTGTGTGGCTGGATTCATTTTCACCTGGACGCTTTGAGAACCCTTTGAAGGCATGGGAGGCTCATGATAAGACTCTGGGAGGTGGCTGTTGACATGTCACAGGTGACTTTCCCCGGCTCCCCACCCTTCTTCGCTTTCCCTCCAGCCTCCAGAAAGCATTTTGTGACATCCCCACTGATAAGCAGGGGTTGTGCTGGAGAAAAAATGACAACATAGAACATGAACACCGACATGAGGCTCCACAGGAGGTGGTGACGTTGATAGAAGCAGACTTCTGAATACCAAGTAGCTTCTTGAGCCCTGAATAGCTGTTTAGGCTGCTGCTTTTCTTTCACGGCTGCAAGCGTAACTCTTTGCAAACGCATCCCGTGATCTTTCACAGCCGGGTGTCTGCGTCTTCCAAAAGCCTTAAAATGGCCTGAAGCACAGGTCTGTAGTGCCAGCGAAAAAGCAAGCTTGCAATGGGATGAGACACAAGATCGCTAGGGTTGCAGGCGGCCGCGGAATCCTGCGCTCGGGCTGCAGACGGACGCTCGCTGGCAGTGAGCAGCTGGGGGCAGTAAACACCTCTCTGATGGAGCCAGAGCCGCATGTCCCACCTCCAAAGGTGACTGTTTGGGGCAGGAAAGTTCCCAGCCCACAGAAACTCATGCCTGGGCCTTAAAATAGGACTAGGGGAGGACAAAAGTGGAGCCCAAATGTTGTGTGAGATATAGGAGAGGACTGGACCATGCTGTGCCAAGCAATGGATACCAGCTGTCTCCATCATCTGGGTATTTCTGGCTGTGTAACTCACCCTCAGAAGCATCCTGACATGCAAGCATAGTGCAAGGAGGACCTCAGAAGGACAGGGTGGTACCCCACTGAAGTTTCCGCACCAAACATCTGCCAAGGCAGGGGTCGAGGTTTCTCTCTCTCTTTTTTTTTTTTTTTTTTTTTTTTTTTTTTTTTTTTTTTTCTGTAGAAAGCCTCCAAACTGAGTGACAGCCCCTAAGATCACATCAGCAGCCAAAACAGTGGTACCAGACAATTAATTCTTGCACTTACGTCCTTCCCAGCAAAACAGTCCAAGGGGTCACTGATGGTGATTAACACATGTATGAGCAAACACATTGCCCTGGGCCCATTCTCTGGCCCTGAGGCCAAGCACCCGCAGCCCAGCTCACGTCCCCCGGGGCCAACCTCACTGTTTCTTTGTGCACCACCCACACAGTGGCAAACAGGCCATGGCTCTGCTCTCCAAGCCCATGAAACGTGGCAACCTTACAGTTCAGTGCTGTTTAGGGATGAGCTTGCACTGACACAGGGGTTTTTGCTGCATGGCTTGGCTGGATCTGGCTCCTCCTGTGGAGCTGCGTCCCAGTGCCATCCTACCGGCTGTGCAGCCAGACGGCGTGCAGGCCACACAGAGCTGCCTCACTTGGGTGACAAAGAAAGGTGTGAGTCAGATGCAAGCTTGGTGTATCCTGTGTGTCCATAAAGACTGTATACAAAAGACAATTCTATTCCCCTCCCTGGCTGCTGCAGACACTCTGAGCAGGGAGAAGCCTCACGAGTTCCTCCAGCAAGCTCTTCCTCTGAAGAGCCTCACTTCTCCTTTTCTTTGCAGGATGCAGTCAGACGATTTCCAATCCATGGAGTTAGCAGGGAGCCACGCATGCCTGATGCACTTGTTTGCGCTCTCAGTCTGCACCAAGTGTCCAAGGCAGAGTCTTGGCTGCAGGAGTCAGGCTGAGGACAAGGTCTGCTCATGTGTGAGCAGTCTGAGGCTTGACCGAGAGGGAACCAGAACTCTGAAGATTGTGACCCTCAGCCCCCCAGAAAAGACCCTTTCTGTTTCCACCTACCTCCAAAGGCAGCAACACTAATTTTTGACCTTATTTTTTTTTCTAAGCACTGCATCTTGAGTAATCTGTAGTTCTGCCATCCAAGTCTACCTTCTGCAGTGAGCCAGGTATCAAAATGACATAACTGGGCATGGTTTCAGACATGCCACGGCCATGCTCATTTGCCTAAATGCAGTCACGCAATGCTATTTTAAGTGCCTTAGTTTACCCTGCCCAGCCCCTGAATGGCTGCTTTACCCATCCTAGAATACCCAAAACATCCATACAAGACAGGCACGTCTGACATGCAACCCATAAGAGACCCACGCCCTTCTGGACTGGCAGGGAAGGGCTGAGAGGGATCCACACGCCTGCCCAAAATAGCATCAGGCATCCCTGCTTAGGCAGCCCCGTCCTTCCCACTGCCAGCTTCGGTGTTTGGCTGGCCTGTCTGCCCGTCCCGCTGCTCCAGCACTTTTTCTGCATTGGTGCAGTTTTCATTTGCCAGAGGTGCACCTGGGTAGGACTGGTTATTTATTGTCTCAGCAGGATTTGGTTCAAAGTAATTTGCAAAGCGGTGTTTAATAAAGTTCGGGATAACCTGGCACCCGCAAGAGCATAGAGCAGTACAGAAATGCTAGAAGTAATATAGGGTTCGATAGGACTTGGCTGGCTTCATGGTGTGACTGCTCCCAGATCACAAGCCTGGACCTTTATGGATCTGCATCTTGTGCGGTTATTTATTATAGTATAAAACGGGTCTAAGTGTTAGCAGGCAGATTTAGAAGTACTTTGCAGCAAATTTACACCAGAATAAATTACTGTAGAGCCATGCTATCTGTCGTTCCTTTAAATCTACTATCACAACAAAATCTTCCTGCCTTAGTGTTCTGTGTTTTCTCAACGTCGGGCTCCAGCTATATGTGCCTTCTGGAGGAAAACTGGAGATGTGATGACTGCACTACTTGTGCAAACACACCTCACCACACCACCAAGCCGATGCTGCAGTGGGAAGGGCAAACAGCCCCGGTGGCACACTGCAGCCTTGCTGGGGCTGTCGCACATTGGCAGAGCAGGGCAAGGTGGGAGCTACAGCCCTTCGCTGAGTGCTGCTTGCACCGTCACCTCCGTCATCGATGGCCTCTTGCGAATCAAAACTGCTTCTTTAGGATGCAGCAATGGCTTGCTTTGGCAGACAAAAACTATAGTGTATTGGCTTCTCTCCCCACCAGCCGAAATGGCAAAGCCAGGGCAGGGAAAAAAGTGCAGGCACAAGATGCTAGCTGCTGCCAGAAGTTGCACACACACAGTGGTGCACCCATTTTCTGCCTTTTTTCAGAGCCATACCATGTCACCCAGCAGTACAACTCCGACCTGTGGCCTGCAGTTGTCAACTCTCTTTTTGTTTCCTTTTTCTTTTCACTCTGCTTTCTTCCTTCTCTCACTGAACAAGCCCTCCGATGGCCCATCCAGTTTGGCTGTGGTGTGTCCAGGTTGCGGCAGCAGCAGCCGCTCGGCTGCTACACGGTGCTGCGCATGTCTGGATGTGTTTAAATAAAGTTGTGTTTAATTACAGCTGCTCAAAAATTAAAAGTGTATTTAAGATCATGCTCAAAACCACATCAGCTCCTCAGGCAGATCTGGGTCAGCACAGCTGGAGTGAAATTGCCGGGAAGTGCAGCACGCAAGTGGGGAACGTGCTGACTCCTTTGGTGCGGCAATGCTGCCGACACCGAGAGTGCAGAAATCCTGAGCTCCACTGTTTGTGCAGCAACGTTCTGACATGTTTTGCACCAGAATTTGATTGTTTTCTCCCTGCCCCTCTTCCCTTTTAGCTGCCCTCGTTCGTCTTCCTGCCTGGACACAAGATCCAGAAGTGTCCCCTTTGCCTTCAGGGAAAGCTGAGATGCTCTTACAAGCACACGAGGTAGGTGCCATAGGTCTGAGGAAAACACTGGATATCCGAGCCCTGAGATGAATTCCCACATTCTGACAACTCCCAGTCACTTTGCTAAGTGCTAAGAAGATGAAAATAAAAGGCAAGCATCTGCACCCCGCCTGCTTTGGCCTGAGGAATTCAGCAGCACAGGGAGTGCTCCTTCAGTGGGTGACAGAGGGAGGGCCTGTGCCCAGCAGAGAAACAGGGGCAGCGGTGGAAATTCTGGGAGTTGTCAAGATTCCAGACCTTTGTGCAAAGGAATCTCAGCGTTTTCTTACATTATTTCTCACAGGAGCAGCACTCCTCACACAGGGACCGCATTTTGCTCCTGCAAAGCACCCTCATGATCTTTCACACAGCTACTGCTTCCAGAGTGGGGCTGCTTTGTCAGGGGTGATGGGGCTGCCCCCGTGAAGGCCCAGCACCCAGTGCTGCATGAAGCAGCTCCGTGCTGCGGGAAGTGGGTGCTGGCAGCATCCTGCACGGATGTCCTGGGCTTCCCCCTCTCGCCCCACTGCCTCCGGCACTTCCAGCTCCACACTCCCTCCCCTCGTTGTCAGCCACTGACCCTAGCATGACACACTACTGACGTCCACAGTTTCAAGGGCCTTGTTTGTCTTTCCCACCCCACCTAATTCCAGAAATACACCAGCGGGAGCGTGAAACGTGCTCTTTTCAGCCCGGCTCTGAACCCTCTGCACGCTGTTTGCTGGAGGAGGCAGGGTGGTGTTTTCTGGCCTCCTCTCGCGGCCAGCTGCACACCCCACGCAGAGCCAGGGACTCAAGCAGCCTCAGACACACTGACACCGCTTGAGCATTTGCTGGTAATGTGCAAAAGTGATAAAATGCAATGAGCCATGCAGGGTAGCACAATGCTACGTGAAGCTGCACAGAGCAGTGCTGGGCAAAGCAAGGCACGGCAAGGCAAGGCAGTGCAGTGCACCACAATAGAATGCAATGTGATGCCGTGCCGTGCCGTGCCGTGCAGTGCAGTGCAGTGCCGAGCAGTGCCGAGCAGTGCCGTGCAGTGCAGCGAGCCAAGCGCCAGGCGCCGCCGCCCCGGCGGGAAATGGGTCAGCGCGCGCTTGCACAACTCGCGCCCCGCCCCCACGTGACCCGGAGGCCCCGCCTCCGGCATATGCAAATCAGCCGGGCGGCGGCGGCCAATGGGGAGGCGGCTTGTGCCGTTGTATTTATAGACGCTATTTAAAGAGCCCCTGGGAGGCGCCGCACAGCGCTGGGCGGCGGCGGCGGTGGTGGTGGCGGGGCACGTGCGATCGGGAGGGGGCGGGGGGGGGCCCGCGAGCCGTTGAAGCCGTTACGGCCGTTACAGCCGCTGAGGTGCGCCCGGCCGCCCCACAGCGCGAGGTGCCGAGGCTGAAACAGTCCGGGCGCTCTCAGTTCAAAAAATAAAGTCGCTTCTGTCAGGGCTGGCTTGTGGGTCCGGGTTGCTTTTCCGTTCTATTTTTTGTTGTTGTTTTATTGGGACTTTGCGCCCAGGTGTGGCGCCTTAGGAGTGCCTGAGGTCCCGGGGCTGGTGCGTGCGTCTGCTCCAGGCGGTAACGAAGCGGCAGGGTTTTGTAACCGCCTCGCGCTGACATAAGCGGTGAGGTAAGGCGGCGGTGACTCTGAGCCCGTCTCGCAAGCCTGCCCTTACATGAGTCTTCTCTGAGGAAATGGGACCCGAGGAGTCCCCTGTCAGAATGCACAGGCTTGCTGAGAGTCACCGAGCTGCTGCTCTTTCCAGTACAATTTCCCCCTTGTGCAGTGTTGGATTCACAGCATCCAGCGCTGTTGAAATCTGTAGCGTTTACCCCTTTGCTCAGAGACCCAGCCCTCTGTAGCTGTGCGTGTTTTCATGCAGACCCACCGCACATGGCTGCTTGCCTCACGATACCACTGAGCACTGACTGTAATAAGAATTGCAAATGTCTCTTCTCGTGCTTTAAAAAAAGCCTCAGCAACGTGCCTTTTGGCGAGGCAGCACGCTCACTGCTAGTGGGTTTGAGAGGAGATGCTCTAGCTCTTAAGGTTAGGCACACTTCCCACCAGAGGCAGACGGATAGGTTTCCCTCTGGCTTTTATTAGGATTTCTTCAAGCAACCAGGAAAGGAAGAAGGAAACAAAACAAATAAACAAATAAAAAGGCATTAAAATAAATAAGTAAATAGCGCGCACACACACACACCGAGCCTACCTCTGTGTAGAGCTGACTGACTGCAGGGCTCCCAGTAGCCTGAAATTTGTGCTGCTAGTTCCCAACAAACAATTTACCTCAATAGTACTGTGAGTGTGCAGATTGACTTGACCCCTGTTTATCAGCGCATGGCAGTAGTTTCCAGGATAAAGCGTAAGTGGATCTGGGAAAGGGAAAGACGCTGTGAGTAAATCAGTAAAAAGAGCAACAGATTTCTTATTCTTGTGCTCTTAAAACTAAATCATTCAATCCATTCAATCAGTGCAAAGACTTGCTGATTTTAGCAGTCTTTGGGTCAGGCCCTTGCAGAACCTGTATGCTAAAATGCTGTGGTGGGTAAGTACGTCTTACAAGGCTTTTTGAAATGCTCAGGCTGCCAATTTCCTTTTTTGTTAAGGATCTCATCACTGCCACAGTGGGAGAGAAGACGAAACATATTTCATAGATGGAATGTGCTTCAAGCGAGCAGTTTCACTTGGGTTGTGGCTTTTTTCTGTTTATTCTAACCCTGCTACTTGCACTGTTGTTGGCATCCACTTGAAAATGACTGTGATGTCTACATTCAGTTTTAAAGCTGTGGGTTTTAATACACTCTGCAGTTTAAGTGAATTTACGGAAATTTATGTAGTGAACTTCTTGACCGTTTCAGTGTATGACATTGCCTCAGCCAGTAGTGCTGTGGCTTCTTCCTGCTCTGAATTGAATTTCACAATAAATGAAAGCGCAAACCAGCCAGATCCAAAAAGTTAAACTTGTGGAGTGTCACTGGCAAGCACCATCTGCCTAGCAGTCAACGTCTTGGTCACTAATACAAAGGATTCTCAGCCCCCACCCCTCGACTCTGTACATACAAAGAAACGAACCACTTCCAGATTTAAAATGATCAGATACCGGAGGCGGGTGGGAGGATGGAGGCTTTTGTGAGCGCAGAAGCTTTCACGTGATGGGGCTGGGGAGCAGGGACAGCCGCGCTTAGCAGTCCCCTGTGGCTGCTGAGCAGAAGGCTCATCCTGAGGGGCAGGATCAGGTGGAGAGGCAGGGCGTGAGCTGGCAGAGGAGAGGAAAACAAGCACCATCTGTACCGTGTAGCCTGTGAAGAGTTCCTGTCTTGCTGGAAGGTTCGTACATTTCAATCCAGCAACCCCCAGTGTGTGCTGTCAGGGGCTCACGCTTGTCACTGAGCAGCCTGAGCTGGGGAGCAGTGCTGAAATCCCTCTCTCTTACGCCTACTTACCTGTGTTTATTTGTCTGCCTGTTGTTATACTAAAGACTCAATCTAGTTATCAGCTCTGATTCAATTTTGGGGATTTTTATATATTTATTTTTTTTTATCACTACCCCTGAAAACTGAATATCATCAATGTAGCCTCAGGCTATCAGCGTCCTGTCACCAGGCGTGCAACAGCCCCATGGGTACAAAATCCCCCCGAGCTTTGCGAACAGAATACAGCCGGTTACCATAATTGTGTCCGCACTGGCACTTGTGCCAATGAACCTCTTTGATGGAGATACTGAATATGAATTAAGTAATTACAGCAATCATAACTACTTGTGTTTCGCTTCCTTGCAAATGTTTCTCAAAGGCCTGAGTTAGGGATTCTCTCAGTGTGGAAGTGGTCTGTCTTGGGCTTCGTTGGCAGGATTAAAGCAGTGCGGAGCCTGTGGCACAGTTACTGTTACGCCGGTGTTTCCTATTCATAGTTACTTTCATAGATTAACACAAAATAAACCCAACTCTTTGCAGTTGGTGGCTATGTGGCAGGGACTGTGGCTGCAATGGCTTTTTGGCGCCAGGAGGGATCCTACCCATTGCTGCCTTTTGCTACCAGTCATGATGGTGGGGGACCTTGCTCCGGCCCTGACTCTTGCTGTCTACTGCTTGAAACTGGCCCAATTCACTCACACAGCAGAAGACTAGTACCAGTGGTAATGATTGAGAAAAGTGGCAAGTTCTCTGCTAGATGAATGGGCTGAATTATTTCCTTTCTGTTTCGATGAGCAATAGAGAGCTCAAGGGGCCATGCAGGGCAGCCCAGGGAGGGAGAAGTGGAAGCAGTGCCTCTTTTGGAGGCCACAAGCTGCTAGGTGGGTGCAGGATGAGGTGGGATGGTGCAACTAAGACATTTTTGGTACTGGAATTGCTGCATTTGCTGTCTCAGTGTAGTTATTTCAGTAAGGCTGTAGAAAGATGTCACATTCCACATGCAGCTTGTTGGCCATTTGTAATTGTCTCCTGGAGGAAGACTGCTGTTCCCATCAAGCTGCTTAGTCTGTGGGAGCACGTCCTAATTCCTTGCCAGGCAGAAATCAGGCAGGCTGGTCTGCATGGTAGCAATAACTGGCCTGAGCTTGTCTGAAGTGAAAGGAGGAGCGCTCGCTGGAACTGCTCCACAGGCAGTTAGATGAGGCCAACAACCAGCAGAGGGGCACAGGGTGGTAACAGATTTTACCAGCACAGCCAGACTCAGAAGATGACGTGTGTTCACAGCCAAAAAAAATCATCTCTAGATCCAAAATACATCATACCCTTACAAAAAGGAGTATTTAAGCCTTCTTTCGGGTAGCACTTGGACTACTTTAATGTACTTTTTTCAGCCTTTAAGTTACACCGGTGTTTCAGTCCTTACACCGACTTGAGTCATGTCTATCAGTCATGGGTCTGAGGGCATTTGAGCATGTGAAAAGGAGTCAGAGTGCAGAAAAGGGACTTTGAATTGTGAGTTTGGCTTGCCATCTGCCCAACAGGCTAAAGGAAGTGAAGGAGAAAGGGCCCAGAGGAAAGATAAACCCAGTGGCGTGGTTGAGGAAGGTGGTTGTATTTTTCACTTACAATGGAAAGTCAAACAGTTGTTTGTTTGTTTTAATCTGAATAAAGTATACTCCAAAGGAGCATTGAAAGCATGGATATTGGTCTTCTGATGGTAGCCCTAAATGTGTATCTGTACAGACTTTTCTTCTTTCTGTGTTGTTAATTATTAATCCAGTGTGTTGAGAGCAACATTCTTCTGAGTGACTCCTCCCATGTTTCCAACCTGGGCAACTTGTCTTGCATTATTAGTCTGCGGACTGAAATTGCTCCTTCATAAAACACTCTGCTCTGGAAAGAAACCCAGGCAGCAGAATGTACAGAAGGTGTGTCATTCAGGCCTTGTGGCACGTTATAATGTGAGAAATGCCTTGCTTATCCATTATGGTGCATTCCTAAATGACCCCTGCAGCATTCAGTAAAATGGCCTCAGGTTACTGTGGACTTTGTGGTCTTTTCAGCACATGCAATTAATCAGGGGGGACAAATAAATCTAGCATCAGAACAAGTATTTTACTGGAACTGAATTGCAATTCCTGTGCATAATTTAACACTTTGGGGAATGAGCATTCTCTGCTTTCTTGAAATAATTTAGAGGCAGTTTTGAAATAGAACACATTTGTGTAAATAATGTCCTGGGATTAAAGAGCTCATATTTAGTTTTCTCCGACATTGCGTCTCTGTCTATAGCATGTGCTATGCAGTAATCTCACAACTGTGTTCTGCAAACCGTTTCTCCTTCGAGTAGACTCAAAATAGTTCTCCTGGCATATTTTAATTTCTTCCCCTAAAAAAGGGACTGCAGGATAAAACCCAATGCAGGGTAGTTCTGTGCCTGTTTTATAGATGGGAAAGCTGAGAAGTTTGGCTGAAAGTGGCCTCAAGCTAGTGGTTCACATTTTTCAGCACTAAGCAAGGAAAGCAGCTGTTATAACACACAGGTTTCCCCAGAATTGCAGCCCTTGGAGTTACAGATCACTTTTGAGAGCTGTCCCAAAATTACCCAGTTAACCTGCAGCAGAACCAAGCATATTGTTCAAAGGCACTCATTCTCTGCCCTCTCCTGCATTAGTGGTACAGCTGGGTTTATACACCCTTAGTGAGAGATCCCACATTGATAAAGTTGATAATACTTATTGGGATGAAATTTGCATGAAATCTGGTGAGAAATTTGTAAACATATTCCGGCCCATTGACGTGTGCTATTTACAAACAGCTTTGTTTGTCCTTTCTTCTTTGTTCCTTCTAAGACTAAGTAGCTTATTGGGGATCTGATGTTAACGTGACTCAGGGGAAAGCTCACAGATTCTGTTCAAGGTCCGTGAACATTTCGGTGAGTTTTTTTTTTTTTTTTTTTACTCCAAAGGCTGAAGGACCTCTAAGCATGCACCAGAGCAGCAGAATATGGATCAGCACAGGCAGCAAGCACTAGTGATGGCATTTAGAGAGAGCTTTTTGCTGTGACTGTGGTATGGCATTTACTCAGCAGTTGTAATAAGTTTTCTGTGCATGCTTTCACTATCAGTAAACAAAAGGTTTCTCAAGTAAATGAACAGCAGTGTTGTTTAATATGTTTTTAAAGCTAGGACTCATTTATTTTACAGTTAAATAAAACCTGTTAGGTAAGTTAGGGTGTAGGTTACCACACTTCAAACTGCAGTAATTTACACTCCTTTGCCAGTGGCATCAGCATTTACCTGCAAGCATGTTATCTGCAAGAGGGCAGAAGTTTTTAATTTCTCCAGCTTGATGAATCTTGTAGATTAGTACAAAACTGCATTATCAGATGTCTGGGTCAAAGCTATTCTTTTTCTCCGGCGTCAAGGGACACCCTGCTTGTAACCCCTGCATGAAGAGGGTGGTGCTGAGTTACCCTGATGGGCTTTTGTGCTGGAGGCTTGGAGTTACGCTAAGGGCTGAGAGTGAGAACCAGAGGATCGATTCCTGGGGTGACCCCTTGGGGGACAGAGCTGAGCACGGTGATGGCACAAGAACGTCTGTCACCTGGAGTGCACCTGGGCTGCGCTGGGAGGCAACCTCAGCTCCCAGCCAGCATGTGGCGAGAGGGTCGTGGCTCAGTCACCTCCTTCAGCTCTGCAGGACAGAGGTCACACCCGGTGCTTAGGGTGCTGCGCAGAGAGGAGACGTGAGGAGGTCTGAAGTCCCCTCAGCCAAAGGAGGCTCAAAACCATACATCTCCTCTTTGCAGGAATGCCACCACCATACCAGGTATTCTGAGTAAGAGCCCTCATTTCCTCCTATTTTGAAGGCCCTCAAATGTTTTGGTGAGTTTGATGGCTTGTTTGTTTCTACTCCAAAGGTTTCCCAGTGTTCCCTTTTTGCAGCCAGGTAGGTAGCTCAGCTGTCCGGCTTGCAGTTGTTAGCCCATTCTAGGAAACAGGCCCCTGAAGACGAGGTATCTGAGGCTTTCATTGGACCCACCTCTACACGTTTTCATTTGATGTCTTAAAGGTGAATCGCTGTTGCTCAGAGGAAACCAGCAGCTCCGAAGCCTGAGCCTGATAGCTTGCTTGTGGTGTTATGCAGTCAGGTTCCTGCTTCATCAGATAAGGCTAACGTCATTTTCCTATTGATCAGGTAAGCAAGAAATTTCAGTCTGCTGTTTTCAGGGTACTGCAGCAAGGCACGCTCCTTTCTGGAGCAGGAAAGTAATGCGGCTGCCCCATCTCCCTCCAGCTCCATGGGGGCTGCCTGCTGGGGCTCCTACTGGTCTCCAAACTCACAAGGAGCTGCTGTGTTTTGTTCATTTCCCCATTTTGTGCCTCTGTTGGAGGAACATCCAGGGCTGTCTGACTTTCTGCCCCACCCTTGGTACAGCCCTGAATATATTAGTGGCCCGTGGTTCCCGGAGAACCCCAAAATGGAGCCACAGGGTTGATTTTGGATATTAAATGATCAAACACATGATTCCTTAAACTGGTATCACAACTGCTACTAATGTTATTTTTTTATATTTATTTATTTATTTATTTATTTATTTTGGTAATTGCTCAATTGCAAAGCAAGTCGGAGTTTTGCCAGGAATTAATTTGGCCAAGTATTCTCAGTAAACCTCACAACCGACAGCAAAATGCCACCAGTAAAAACCCTTATATTAGTATGGAGAGCTTCTGTCAATAGGCAGGGGAAAGGTACTTTTGCAGAGCAGACAAAAGCCACATTAAGCTACCTGCATGGAATGGCACACTGAGAAAAAAGAACACCTTTTAGAGAGCAAGGAAGTGTTATTTCTAAAATAGTGTCTAATTTGCGAGACTGAATGCATAGGTCTCGCTTCACTTGCCTGTCTGGGCTGTGTGCGCACCCTTTGAGCAAGAATTATTGCACGGTCAAATCTGAAATTCATTTTCTGCCAATGTACAGCAGAGGAAGTGCACTGCCTGAATATTTTTGCCCAGGCATCTCAAGTGCTTGCAGAAATCTGAAAAAAAAAAAAAAGCCGTAAAGACTGAATATATTACCGTATTTGTATTTTCCACTCAACCCCTACTATAACAATACCTTGTAGCTGGCACTTGGATGACAAATGAGCAGACAAGAAATACAGAAACAAAAGCACAAGACTGAGCAAAGTCAGTTACTGTCTGCTTCAGTAAACAGTTCACACATACAAGAAGTTAAGGCTAGCAATTTCACATGGACAGCTGCTGTTCTGTAATGTGTTATCCCTCATCAAACTATGAAGTAATGAGAAAATGATATGCTGACAGTTCCTATCATTATCTGGTAACTCTCTTGGGCTTTATTGCTGGGCTGTTGCAGATTTACTGTGTCATCTTGGGCAAGTGATTTGAATCTGTGGTGCCTCAGTTTCCCCTGCTGCAAAATGGAGGCAACGCCTACCACACAAAGGTGATTTGGCCTTGGAAAAAAGCTTGCAAAAGCAAATTGAGGGTTTTAGTTGAAATAGCCCATCTAGAAGATTGCAAAATGTTATTTTCAGGTTGCACATAAAAGATAGTAATGAACAAGAAGTCTTGTTTCTTAGTACCAGGACATGAGCTCGAGGTCCCGGGCATTCTCTGTAAAATACAGAATGTTGCATGCGAGTTGTTGCCAAAAACGTGTCTGCTACCGCATTGTCAGTACAGTCATGCCTGTTAACAGCTAGTTCATTAGCACACAGGCTCGCACATCTGTAGCGTAAAGCACACTGTGTACTTCCGTTGTGTCTTCTTCTTGATTCAATTTGTGTCACAGGATAAGTGGAGATTTTCCCTTCCTTCCCTTCCCTTCCCTTCCCTTCCCTTCCCTTCCCTTCCCTTCCCTTCCCTTCCCTTCCCTTCCCTTCCCTTCCCTTCCCTTCCCTTCCCTTCCCTTCCCTTCCCTTCCCTTCCCTTCCCTTCCCTTCCCTTCCCTTCCCTTCCCTTCCCTTCCCTTCCCTTCCCTTCCCTTCCCTTCCCTTCCCTTCCCTTCCCTTCCCTTCCCTTCCCTTCCCTTCCCTTCCCTTCCCTTCCCTTCCCTTCCCTTCCCTTCCCTTCTTTTCCATTTCAGTTAATTGTGAAGTTAACTGAATAATAAACAATAAAAAGAATAACTTGTTTTTTGTTTGTTTGTTTTGGGAATTACTGAAATAACATAATAGCAAGATTTAGGACTCTGGAAGCAAAAGGCTGTCCATTTGAGTTTTTTTTTTTTTTTAAGTTTGTTTTATCTAAATTGAAAAAGATTTTTTTTTTCATATCCATACAGACAATAAATACAAATATCAAAAAAGGCATACTAATCGTTGTGAAACATTATAAAGTAAAAATGTACTTATGCCTATGTTAAGGGAAAACAGAGTCTGAAAATAAGAGTTAATTCAAACCAGAACCTGAGATCCAAACACTGAATGCTTTTGAGGACTTCTGAAATCCAAACATTGGTACTGCAGTCTTAAAAAATAAAGCAAAACCATATGAAATGTCAAAAAGTAAGATTGTTTTTGAACGTTTCTCTCTCTGTTCTTCAGCCTTTCATCTTTTGTTGTCTAACTCTTTTTCAGTAGTTTTAGTGTCCATTTACTTAGTCTCTTTCTTCCAAATGTCCTTCCAAACCAAATTTCTACAGAAATGAAAAAATGGGGGACCCATTCTGTCACAAAATCTCCTCTGACACTCAGCACGACTGTCTTCTGCTGGGCTGTTAGTGGTCAGTGTCTGCTTGGTGTGGATGTACTGGAGGTCATACAACATGCTTTGACATGGCCTGCACCAGGACACATTACTTTGGGAAATACCAGTAGGAGGAGCTTTTGATTAATTATTGTTATTTATGCAGTCATTGTTTCAGAGTGTTCTACTAGGATACTGAAAACGTCACTGTTTTAACTCAGTTGGGCGAAACCTACTGAATCACTGAGGTTTTGGACTATTGCAGGGATGGTTTTCTTTTATTAAATACTTTTACTTATCATATTATCTTGTCATTATATAGATAGCCTAGTCTATGTTTTTATTTATTGCAGATCTTATCTGCAGCTTTTCATGTGTTCCAGTTTTAAATTGAGACAGTAATAAATAGAGGGTAATGGCCTATCTTTCTTTTGTTGTAATTTTAAAGAATAATTTAGACATGATAAGGGAAAGAGCATCACAGAAAAGTTCTCTCACAGGAACTTCAAAGTCTTTCTAGCACCCTGTGGCATTCCTGAGTGTGGTTTATTTGGGGGAGAACATTGGGAAAATGCCTTTGGAGACTTTTACAGTTTTGATCACTAAAAAGGTAATGAATATTTGACTCCAGGGTAAAAATGAGGAACAAAGAAACCAGTTCAGCCCTCCCCAGTACTGTGACCCCCTTTATGTCTGCAGTGCTGTTCAAAGGGGACGTCACACGGTAGAAATGGTTTTCTTTGGAGTCCCATGTTGCAAGAGAGAAGCAAAGCAGTCACCAGCTGCCTGCAGACCTTCTGCCTTGCTCCCAACATGGGAACCTGCCAAACATGGAGCAGATGAACAGGGCAGAGGTTACATGGAGAGTGTTTGCCTACTCTTTTGGATTTAATCCTCCTGCTCTTCTAATTTATGCTGAACACTGGGCCAGTCCAGTGAAGAGACAAACATTAGAGGGCACCATTCTGGTCTACAAAAAGGGAGGCACCTTGATGAAGTCTGATACGAGCCTGGAACAAATCATATGAAATCCTTTCACCTCTTTGAGCTTAATATGAAGGTATTAAGGGTGAAAGTGATGGCATTAAAACCCTTTCTGCTTTCTTAGTTACAGAGCAGGCTGTTTACAGCAAATATTGTAGACCATGGAAAATTGATTCAGGGAGCACTGACCTTGAATTACACCACATTACTCCACCAAAATCATCATAGGATCATTAGAACTGAGTACCGTGTGTGTTTCCACTGCCACACAGAACATACAGACACTTACCTGTCCGAAGAGGCTTGTCAGGATAGATATATTGTACAGCTAGGTTTCCCAGTTAATGCAGAACCAATTTGTGGTCACAGAAATATTTTTGAGAGCATATATTATGCCATTTGTAACAACTGATAGACTCTCCTTTTGGTGATGTAGCTGAAAGTGCCTTTTCTGGGAGAGCTGTGCTGCAAAGAAACGGGAGATTTATTCCCATGTATCCACATGGGAACTGTGGATACAGTGGAACTCCTGCTCTCTTGTAACTATACTGGCTTCATTTTTAATTGCAGACCAGAGCAAAGACTTAGCACTTTCACAATTAGCAGTGTAAATAGACATGATGTACAGAATGACTTTTACTCCCATAAAGTTCTATTTGATGCCCAATTTACATAGGTAATCGCCTGTGTAATTGCACGTATAGGATAAGAAAGTAAATAAGCATATGCTTTATAAAAGACATGCCAGAAGGTAAATTTTCTCCCTGCTCCTCTTTTGGAATGAGAGTCTGAGCCTCTTCACTGAGACTTCAACAGGATGTGCCCGAGTCCTCAGAGGACTGAAGCTGAAGCTGCTGATGTTTGCAAGATAGCCTGGTGCAGCTGCAGTGGATGCTCCGTACTGCATTGACTCTCCTGTCCTAGAAAGTAGCTGCTAAAGCTGCGGAGATTTGGACAACACTAATGGTGAAATAGGTAAGCTCTTTAGCCTTGACTTCGAGACAAACTCGTGCCAGTTCTTTGGATGTTGACCATGTTGGATATGTCTGTTAAGTCTAGTTGCTTTCTAAATCTTGCTGTTGTTGTTGCCTGTTAGAGAGAAGCTCAGCTGGAGTTCTAGATTTAAACTTCCCCATTTTTTTTGAGTTCACATTAATGTGCATTAATGCGATCAATGGTGTCGGCCCATCACCATCAATGGCAAAAAGTAGAGAACAAAACAGGACAATAAGTTTAAACCTAGGTGATGAAATACTGGATTCTGTGTCTGTGTTATATTCCATGACAGGAGAAATACTGTTATTTGGTGTAGTACTAATGGTGTTATTTGGTGCAGTACTAATGAAGGTGAGGATGTTGATACACAGCAGGAGACTGATGTGGTCTTTGGATAGTCTCTGAATTGGAAGCAGAAGTAGACGCAACAGGAGACTGTATGAAAGCTAGCAACGAGGGGTTTCAGTGAGACAATTAGATAAATGCACAAAACTTTGGAAAATAAAGAAAAGGAAGAGGGAAGAGTCATTCTTGAGGAAGATATTATCAGGAAGTATGAGAAATCTGCCTTCTGTTCTGCCAAGAGCTGGCCTGTTTCCAGACAAGACTTAGGTGGGACTGCAGTGCAGTTGGAGTGCCTGTGCGTGGTGTGAGCACTGCCTCTGTAGCCTTTCTGCTTCCTCCTAGCCTGCACCTGGCTAGGAGGAGCAGTCTTCAGCTCCAGCATACAACTAAGAACACATGGGCAAGAACTATGGTCACTACAAATCTTCAGTCGCTGGTGGCTTGTAGGTGTAGGAGCTTACTTGCTTACTTTTTGAGTGCAAGATCTGTGCCTTAGCTGCCAAAAATTCTTCTGAATTGCTACTCTTGGAATCTGTTATTTCTCAATGTTTCAAATATGCCAGAAGTTGGCTGGCAATATCCTATTCTTGCTGGACTGAACCATATAGAATGTTAATGGAAACCTCTTTGATCAAACCGATCACTTGATAAGATTGTATAATAATTGTAGTGAATGGAAGTGGTTCTTGCTTCACTGAAACAATATTGTTCTGCTGAAGCTCTGCTCAGTGGCGGGACTTTTTGATCAGCATTCAAGCGTTAAGTGAATGGAACTTAGCTTGTAGGTAACTGGTTGTTGAGTAGGTATTACACTTCAACTATGTTTCTGATGAGGGAATGAACAAATGAAGATGGCATCCATGTCTATATTTTTGCTCCTGTCTTTTGAGTAATCAGGGCTTTCTCCTGCAACTTCTACAAAGTCTAACCTATGAAATGTCTGATGTAATACACCCAGCAGAGATAAGCAGGGACTGTAGAGGCAACAGCAGGTCAGAGCAGGTGACCTGGATTTTGTTTCCAGCTCAGCTACTGATTTCTATGTCCATTTAAGAAACTGACATACAGCTTCCTGTGCCTTACATTTCTATACAATGGGGATAATAGCATTTCCTTTATTCAAAAATAGTGAGCAGTATTCCTCGGGCAATGTGTTTGAAGTACTTTGTGTGCTCCCTTGTGACAGGACATAAACTCCACTGCATTTTTGGCCAAGTCATTCACAGGGGCGCAGTCAGATCTCCCCAGTCCGGGATCCTCGTGGTGTGCAGAGTAGGAAGGCAGACCTGCAGGGGTTAATGTGGGAATGACCTTTGCAGCTGGAGCCCAGCTGCTGGTCCCAGCTGACAGCTGCATGAAGAAGGGAAGGGGGTGGGGAGAAGTGGTGCTAGTCCAAAGGTGGGGAAGAATCTGCACTGGAGAAATTAAAGGGCTCTGTGCTCATTTGCCTCCCAAGAAGCCCATTGTACTTCATTTTCCTCCTTGTTCCCAAGGGAAGGAAGAGCCCTTTCTAAACATGCAGGTATCCTGGAAAAGAGAGAGACCACCCTCTGTAACAAACTGAACTGCACTGAAGTGCCTGAATGTGAACCAACTTTCCTGGACTGAAGACCTACCTATGCCTGATATAGCCTTGGATCGTCTCTTTCTTCAGTCTAGTCTGACATGGTTGGTCTTTGTTCCACTTTAACTTCCTCTTGCATAAATGGATTTTATTTATTTATTTATTTATTTTTCTGGAGACAGCTGTGAGACTGCCTCCATAAATCTGCTTTTTCCAGATGTAGGGGGTGCAGAGAGAAGCTTAATTGATTTGTGTAAAGACTAGGAGTCATAAACCCTAAAAAAAAAAAAAAAACAAATAGATACAAGAATGTTCCAGAAATAATATCATTACCCATTTTACTGCCAAACCTTGCTTCCTTAGGGACCTGAAGGGCTGACAGCCTCTCTTTAATGTGACATTTGGTTTTTACATCTCTACCCAAAGACCTGAAAACAGACTATGTGTTCACTGTAATTATGAGTCAGTCTTTACTGATGGTGACTCAAATATGCAACTCTGGCACCTGTTTCATGTCTGTCTGGATTTCGGATAGCGCTGATGGTGGCACCTAGAGCAAAGGTAAACATGAGTGTGTTCCTTCCCAGAAGCTATTTGCTCAGTGCGTTGGATGATAAAGAACAAAAGCTGTTATAAAAAGGTGCTTACAAAATTGCAGCTGCAATAATGGAACTTAGTGGGGGGTGTCTTGTATCACTTGCTTCATAGAGGGAGCGGCATTCAGACTGGGTGCCAGTGACTCTAGCACTTCCTTTGGCAACTTTTTGCCTGTTTTATGCACTTTCAGGGGAAGGAGGAGGGAGAATTAAGTTAGCTATTAGTATTAACACTAGTGAGGCACCTTGTGGATGAAAAGTGCTACTTAAGTGTTTGATATTGCTATTATTCTCAAGGGAAAAAAAAATACTCAAGTGACCAAAATGTTCTGCATGTTTTCGAGCCATACAACCGCAGGTATGTGGAGGGGAGGAGAATCAAGGCATCACTCTACAATTGTCAACAAGGAGGTGCCAAGCTTTAAATGTATGTACATAAAGCTAGCTCTGATTTACCCTAGTAAATTTATGATATACACCTGAAAATAATACCCCACCAAACACAGATTTGGTGGCTCAGCTTTCCACTGTATATTATTGCCTGAAGTAAGTCATTAGTGTTGCATGACAGCTCAGTCCGAGTCTATTTAAGTGTAGGGAAATGTTTCTCACTGAATGTTGCACTTGGTCCTGTCAGGTGCGAAAAGGCATTTTACACCTTTTCAGGGACATTTGTGACACAACAGGCCAAGCACGTGTATTAGCATTTCCAAAAACTTTACAGTCTGAGGAGGTGAAGTTTGAGACCGGTTCTTTAAGATGAGATCAGTAATGACTGTAAGCAGGACCAAGACGGGAGAAACGCAAAACATAAACCTGAGCTGGCCCCAGACAAACCCTAAACAAAAGCAAAGCTAAAGAGCTGGTGTGCACAGAGTGATGGAGTCCTAACCATGTGGGTTAAGAGTGGATCTTCAGCTTATCAGTTTATGGGAGTAGGGGAAGGAGGATTTAAGGATTTGATCTCGGGATAAATGGTTCTCTTTCTGTCTTCTTTTGACACTTCTACCTTTATAAACCTTTACAACACATTTTGTATGGTTTACATAAATGCTCTTACTTGCTTTTACCTTGCTATGATTCATGTTAATGACAATTGCAAGGTAAGGGTCTAACATCAACATATTCCTTACTTACATGAGTGGCACATTACAGGTGTTTTGTTTTTCCTGTGTATTTTGGGTATACACATTTGCTAGCATAAAACAACATTTCAAGAAGCAGCATTCTTCCAGGGAGATAGGGCACAGTTGCAGAGGAAGGTAACAGAGAGTGTATGCTTCTACTTATCCTAGGATGTGTTTGTTTGTTTTGTTTTTTCAAGGAACAGAAGATATCATCTTGCATCTCCCATGTGTCATGAAAGCTATTTTAACTGGGGAGGAATGACCCTATGCACCACTACAGGTTGGGGGCCAACCAGCTGGAAAGTAGCTTTGCAAAAAAAGGACCTGCAGCTTTACTGACTATCAACTAGGCAAGTAAAGCTGACTATCTGCCTGCAATATGTCCTTGAAGTAAAGAATGAAAGAACCTCCATGACTGCATTAGGAAGAGTATTACCAGCAGGATGAAGGTAAAATTGATCCATCTTTTTTGTTCAGCACTGTTGAAACACATCTGGAGTGCTGGGTCAGGTACTAGAATCCTCAGCATAGACAACACATGGAAATAGCACAGTGAGTGCAGCAAAAAGCCACTAGGATGATTAAAGAATTAGAACATCTGTCATAAAAGGAGAGACTGAGCTGGGCTGAGGAGGCTCAGTGGATTTTATCAATGTGTATAAATATCTGACAAAAGGGTATAAGGAAAACAGAGGCAGGCTTTTCCCTGTAGTGCCCAGTGACAGGACAAGAGGCAATGGGCCCAAACTTTCCACCTTAAAAAAGAAAAAGCTTTTTCACTGTAAGGGTGATCAAACACTGGAACAGATTGCACTAGAGAAGTTGGAGATATTCAAAACCCAACCTGGAATGGACCTGAATGACCTGGTCTAGATGACCCTACTTTGAGAGCAGGAGTGTGGATGAATTCCAGAGGGGCTTTCCAACCATAAGTATGCTGTGATTTTGTCCAGGAAATGCTACTGGAGGACAGTGAAAAGAGAAATGATTCACAACTAGACAAATCATGATGTACCCTGCTGGAACATGAGTGGAGTCAATGAATGAGACTCCAAAAATTTTACAAAGCCATTTAAAGAGGCGTTGATGGTGTGAGGAAAAGCCAGAGTTAACTCAGTGTATTGCTAATTGCACATGACCATACAGAAGCCATTGGGTCAAGTTTGTTCCTGGTTGGTCAGCCACAATTTGGGATAGACAAAAGCAGCTTTAGCTTACCTGGCAGGTTGTGTGGCAGAAGGGACTGGAATCAAAGTAGGCAAAATGGGAGGCTTGAACTATTTTAAACCAGGGGTGAGAAGAGCAGACACTCACCAAGAATCCTCAGACAAGAGCTTTGAGATGAGTGGAACTGTGGGAGCAGGGACAAGGAGCCAGACAGAGTAGGACACGTTGCAACAGAAGCAAATTAGCATCCAGCATCTCATCATCAGCAGCTCACCTGTTGCATCATCTATCCATAGGGGACAGATACATGACAGCATTATAAGGGAGGCTCCTGTCAGGGTGATAACTTGCATCTTTCAAAAGGCTCTGCAAGGCTCCATGTTACCTGCATTACTTTCCCAGGGAAAAAAAGCAACTCTGGCTGTTTTCAGCCCTTTGAGTCCATAATGAATATCACTTAGAGAAGCTCCTTTTGCCAAAGTTTTGTGCTGTTCCAGGGACACTTCACCAGAAAATCTGGAGCTTCAAGAAGTAAAAACATGCAAGTATAGTGGAAGTATATGTTAAATGTTGTAGCTATGCAAAGAACTTAGCTAATAACAAGAGAACAGTGAGAAACATTTTTTTCCTTGAATAGGGAACAAAAAAGAAATAAATCTAAGGTTATCTGCTTTCTTTAACAGCACACCCAGAGAACAAAAGCCCCTTGCTCTTTCTGCCCTCCCTGCATCTAGCTGACAAGCCATAAAAATTTCATAATAAACACATTTGGACATTCAGACTTAGTGTATGTCCTATGTCTTCAGATTATGTTCAGACAGGAAAATCAGAAAATCTCAGTTTGGGAAGGTATTCTGGCTTTCATATTTATCCCCACATTTATTTATGTACCCTATATTTACCTCCAATTTATATTTGGAGGCAGGATTGAAGTCTTCCATTTCTGTTCTCTATTCTTCTCATCTCCGTTAAATATTGATCTTTATTTTATCCAGAGAGCAATTTAATCATTTCCCACTGATTAGCCAGGCTTAGTCACCTTCTGGGCTCAATCCCTGATAAATTGGTAACCCATGAAAATTTAAAATGCTCTCTCCCTCCTCAGTGATGTGCTGACCTCAGTCTGAAGTGTGTCCTTCCTGAATGTATAGATGTGTGACCTGCAGACCATACTTCATGCACACACATCTGGGATCCATGCACCCAGCTCCTGACGGACACTATACCCTGTGGCCGTCAGCCACTCTGGGTGACAAAGGGTGTGGGGGGAAGAAGCCCATCTTCCTATGAGACAGAGACTTCTACAAATAAACAGTTGGTGTTTGTGCCACATGGGTGGGCTGCTTGAGTGTTTTAAAAGGCTTTCCAGTGGATTGAAGTGTTTCAGAAGCAGTGGTGTGCTTTGCCCAGAAGCAGAAATGAGATGACAGAAAGTTCTTCATGTTGTGGAGACCCCAGCAGCTAATTAACTAGAATGATGTGCTCCAAATTGTGGCCTTGACTACACCTTAGCCCTCTAGGCAAAGCCTAGGGAATCCAAGGGACACAAGGCAGTTCATTAAGCTGCTGAATGCATATGTGTAAAACTGCCACTGAAGTCATCATTTTTTGTGCTAAAATCATTTTAATTTGCTGAGGCAAACTTAATTCTTCCCATATACACATCAACAAACAACTTGATCCCACCCACAAATATGCAGACAAATGTATAAGTTAAGCCAACTATTTTTTCTCCTGGCTGCCAAGTAAGAAAGGGAGATTGTTACTGTGACTTCTATTTTTAAATACTTGGGAGGTGCTCCAATACTACAGCTAGGGGGACTATATAATACCTAGGCTCAGTCTGAAGGAACTCCAACAGCAACGCTCTCTGAAATAGCTGAGTGGTGAAATTGTCAGTCTAAATGATGTTAGCAGAACTGTACCTTCTGCTTTAAATTGAACCTTCTTGAGCATAGCTACCCTGTGAATTTCTAGCAGGCTACAAATATCCTAACTGCTCTCCCACAGCTTTGTTGTGCATGAAACCCAATGTATTAAAACATTGCCCAAACCTTGCCCAGTCGTTCCTCTCTGTACTCTATTTTGGGCTGTGGCTAGGTGTAGGGACTAAGATGTTTCATTGTACAGAAGCTAGAAGAAAAGGCCTGTTGTTCAGAACGGGAGGTGTGTTATGGGACACGTTGTGGGAAGGATGTGTGCTTGGAAGGTTTGATGTGTAGAAATCATTAGTAGGGTGTGTACAGCACAGAGGGGGAAACACAGCCACGGGAGGAAAAAGCCAGGAAGGGGAGAGCAAGAAAGGGTGACGGTAGAAGGAGCAGGGGTGGAGGGACAGGGAGTAAGACTTCCCTCTTTGGGCTGTTGGTTTGGTGCAGCCTTGACGTGAAATAGTACTCTCCACAGACTTTAGTAATCTGATCCAAGCTTATTGGAATGAAGAAAAGAGATGGTTACTACAGAGTTAATGTGTAAGTGAAATTTGGTCAATGATAATAAATGATTCAGTGATGATAGATTTAATTTAGTGGCAACAATTGGGCCTACAAAAGTCACTGCTGGCTGTTAAATGCATGAAAATAAACTCAAAGTCATCCTCTGAGGTGCCCAAGAGGATGAGTGTTGCATTTAACTGCTGATGTCCTCACCTTAGTAGTGCTAGGTCTTCAGGCACAAAGGAGATGAACTGAATGCAGAACCTGTGGTGAGAGGTACATCTTTCAAAATCAGTATTTCCTTTCCATTAAAACCTTGCAGGGCTGGGATTAATTTGGCTCCAGCGTATTTTAATCCAAAAGCTGCTTTAAAATATTCTTGTACAGGTGGTTCTGTTGCAGGGGTGCCTCAGGCCTGGCCCAGGCAGTGCCCTATAAAGTTTCCTGGTCTGCATTGAGAGCAGGTGGCGTGAACCACCTTTACGCCACAACTGGATTTCTCTTGTCAAGAAAACACTAACTACAATTTTAGGACAGGTCTTTGCCTTGCTGGTACAACACAAAGAAGTTAGCGCTAGGAGCCAGAACTGGCTTTGGCCCACTATGTTAAAGGGAGTCTAAATCACAGAAAGGAGATTGTGCAGCAGAAGCAAACAAGAGGGTGTAAGTTAAAGACCAAAAATGTACCGTCCTGTTTGCTCTGCCTGCTCCACACCTTTTCTGGCCCCTGTCCTTAGCTATACCTGCGGCTTAGCTCCTAGTCTCCTTGGAACCACTAATTCAAATCCTGGCAGGATTGATTCAGCCCCTCTGTAATTTTGAGGTTGAACAAAACTGTAAAACCAAAGATTTTGTGGTGAAGTGCTTGCCCCGGTACGCTTGACCAAAATTGTCCTAATGCTTTTTGTACGTGGCATGCTGAGCCTATTGGTGTCCTGTCATTGGTTCTTCACTTCTAATGTATTAAATATTTTAATTACTTTACTGCCTCAGTTTTACTGAATTAGTCATGTGTTTTAAGGGAGATAGTGTAGTGTATGGTTACTGTCCACATCTTCAGCAAGTGCTAATTGGTGTAGCTCTATTGCCATTCCTGGATTTACGATGACTTCTTTATGAGCTGAGTATCTGCTCATTAAGCATAACCATTAATATTCACAACAGTGTTCTGTGTTCAGTATTTAATGATTATTAGCTGAGATGGATTATTTACTCTTGAATACAAAACAGGGATGTGGGCAAATTGGAAAAGATAAATCTGAAATATCTGTCATTATCTGTCAGACTGGAAGCAGGTTGGATGGGGATTTTGTTGTTTTTCTTTAAAGGAAAAAAAAATACATGGGTGACAAAATATGACCCAACCCATGCTTTTAAAAACTCTCTCTTTCTAAACTTAAAAACAACCTTCTATGTTCTTCCTTCTTTTTTTTTTTTCTTTTTTTTTCTTTTTTTTTTTCTTTTTTTTTTTTTTCTTAAATAAAATATTGCTAAAAATATTCTTCTGACCTGAAAGCTTTGGCTGCCAAGATTCAAGTCTTCAAGCATGCTTTTATAGCCAAGTTACAAATCCACGAAAAATAGATTTATCGTCTAAGTAGAAATTAACTTGAACATCCCTAAGCCAAGATCCACATGATTCCTTTATACTTTAGGATAAAATGTCTGTTGTTTTTCCTTCTCCCTCCCAACTCTTGTAAATGCTGTCTATAAAAGCCAGGTATAGAAACAAATGCTTTTTAAAAATAGGTCATAACTCAAGTTGTTAAAAGATAAAGCTCTACAACATAAAAACAACTCAAAACAACTTATCATTCAGTTCTTTTCTCCAAAGGTCTTCCATGATTTAAACAAAATAATGAAAACTAAGTCATGACATTGCCAAATACAGCAGTGAATAAGTGGACTCCTGAGCAATAGCAGCAGAAGCAGCATTTAACTTGTTCAGGAGCCCATTTAGTTACTTTTTAGTTACTGCAAATAAAATTCCAGTCCCATGGGACCAAGATTTCACTCTCTAGGTCTGTGGGACTCCTGGCAGGAACATCAACGTCATGCCCTCAACGTGCTCCTTGGGTGGGTCCTGGCCACAGTCTGAACCCCCTTGGACGATGATGGTTTGCCAGTACATAAAGCTATCCTTCCCATACCTCATATCCTTCATGTCCCAACCTAGGTCTTGTTCAGCTCTCAATTCAAAGGCCAGTGAAGTCAGCGAGTTGCCTTGTGCAGGGTTGGTGGCTGTTGCAGCCCTTGGGGAGCCCCAGCACCACTGCAGCCACTCCCTGCATCCTGCTGCTTGCTTCTCCTTTGAAACTGGTGAGCTCCCCGGAGTTCAGAGAGGCTCCACCAGCAGTAAGCACAGAGCTCTGAACTGAGCTACCATACTTCTAACTGTAAAAATGAGGATGAGAAGCTGAAGGTAGATGCCAGGGTAGTAGCATTAAGTAACCATGGGCAGCCCACCCACTAGAGCCCAGGCCTAACTGGGAACGCCTGGAAGTGAGCTCATCCCAGGAAAATCCAACTTTGCCTGACCCCCAGGCATCCCAGCTATCTGTCCATCTTGTCTCAGAGCTCTTTGCACTTCCCAACCAGAGCTCCCATCCACCAACACTTCTATTTCAGTATGGCTACTGCTGCCTGTCACAATAAGGTCTGTCCTCGCTGTACCACTGCAGAGCCCTTCAGCCCTTACAGTGCCCACTTCCCCCACCCTCCTGCCAGGATTGTCCTTCCTCCAAAGCTCATTTCCCACCAACATGCTCCATTTCTGCTACAGCTCAAACCCCCATCCTCTGGGTACACCCCAGAAGCTCCTTCCTCTCCCTGACTATGCACTACCTCTGTCTGCTTGACTCCTCCAGCTCTGCCTGATGAAACACTGTTGCCTCATGCATTGGCTCTCCTTGCCTCCTACCTGCTGCTCTCATACTGCTGCCTGCCAGCCATAAATGCAAAAACCACAGTCCTGCTCTCGTGGGAACTACAGAAAACTTGGCTCAGCTTGCACTTCCTACAAGTGTGCCCAGATGGGACTCTGGAAGAACAGAAGAACACATCAGAGGAAAAACTGGGTCTGTGGTAGCTCTCTTCAACAGCCTTGTTTGTTGGTTGGGAGCAGCTTTTGGGAGCTGCAAAAACAGTATTTGTCAATTTTTCCCCCATCACAATGGCTGCAGATTAAAGCTGTTTATATTTTAAGCATTTCCATAGCAACATCTTGTCAGCATTAATTTTGCTTAAAAGCTGTGCTTTATCTGTGGTATTACAGTAAAGTCTATAAGATATCACTCATAGAAGATGTTTTAAAATGCTTGTTTAAAAATCAGATTAAAAATGCTTAAAATGCTTGTTTTAAAAATTAAAGATCATGTTATTTAGGTGAAAAAAAAAAAAAAAAAAGTTGCTGGCATTTCATAGCATAGAAGAGATAATAGAAAATAGTTTTTTTTGATGTAAAACTACCCAAGATTTTATTCAAGAGTGTAGGGCTGGAATAACTATCTCCACATAGGTAGTAAGGAACACCTATTCCAAACTATTTTTCCATGTAGATATGTCCATGTGGTTTTAGCAAAGGCCACTTTGGAAATGGATCAACTTAACCACAAAAAGGCCCTTTTAGTACAGAGTAAGAGTGTCCACGTGGGCACTTAGACCACAGTAACTAAATTCACACCCTGGCAAGTGTTACAATAGCTTCCCCGAACAGTGACATGTAATTGTTGCAAGCTTACTGCAGCTGAGGACAGAGACTTGAAGGAGTCCTATGGTGGAGAGGTGGTTACTGTCACTTGTAGGCTAAAAGAGCTTGAAGCAACGGAAGAGGAAATGACTCAGGCTAAGAAAGGAAAATCAACTGATGGCACTGTTTATTAGAGGATGTAGAGAAAAAATAAGCGTAGCATCATCAGGTCTGTTCAAAATATTTTCAAGGTATCAAATTGTTGGTATGAATTACATATCAGTAGATCAGAGAATCCTGTATTTAGAACATAGATAGACAACAGCTGAAATGTTGGTTTTTTTTTTTCCCCCAGCCACCCCTCCCTTTTCCTCTCTTCCCACCCACTCTTTTCCTTCTTTGTAAACTTTGGTAGTTCAGATAAACTGAAACATGGATCAAGCCTCATCTCCCATTAGAGTTTGCAAAAGGAAATATCTGCAAGTAAGATGTTTTGAGACCAGGACCAGTTAGCCATGTGCATCCTTCCTTTATAGTGATTCCTCTGTTGTGGATTCAACCTTCAAGTTTTACTTTCTTGGTGCAAGTAGAACATAAAAATTGAAAATGAAAGCATAAACACGCTAATTGTTATTTATTCATAGCCCAATTTGTAAATGAACAATAGCGGCATAACCACCTACATTAGGCTAAGACAGTAAACCAAAAGAAAAAAATGAACAAAAAGCAGTTTTAGAAGTTATTTATAGAAATCCCTTCACATGAAGGGATTTCAATACCATCAATGTACACTATGAACTAAGTAAATTTTTACTCCCTTTTGTGGCTGTGTATGAAGTAGAGCACATTTTAACAGACTCTATACATTTTTGTTTTACAGACTGTAAAATACTGCAATGTAGAAACAGTTGTGGAGTTGTGCTTGCTTTTATTTTTTAATAATTTAAATTAACTAGGAAAACTAAGTAGGCAGAGTGCATTTGTTAGCAGATGTTTGGGCAGGATTTTGAGATTAACATTACTCCTGTTAGGCTAGGAAAGGCTCTGAATAGGCTAGGCAATCGGATTTAGGTAAAAGGTGCAATGCTTTTTTTGTAGGAGCCAGCCTCCCTTGTAACAGGCTAGAGGACAAACAGGGAGTAACCACTCACAAGCGAGAGCTAAATTTAAGCATCAAATTTGGCACCTGGAAGTTCATTGACACAAGCATTTCATAGTGTTTTTGGTCAACCTTTGTGTAGGGGGATATGGCCCAAAACTTTGTTGAACATAATTTTGAAAATTGTCCTCCAGACTTTGCAACATCAGTTTCTTCCAGAAAGCTTTTGAGCGACATGTTTGCTACACAAATTGAATGTTCAATTAATCTAAAGTTTTCGCTGTCTGTCATGCTTGTTTTCATCACAACAAGTTCACCAGTGAAGAAGTATGCTTTGAAAAAGAAGATTTGAAAAAGACAATAGCATCTGTTAAGGGCTGAGGAGGGAGTTGTGATGTGACTTCATTAAATGCCACACAAAATATGTCAAAAATTTGTGAGACGTAGTTCTTGAAATGCTGCTAAAGAAAAGATACATTCTTACCCTGCCCCCACATTGCTACCATGCTGCTTTGCTAGGTTTAACCTTTGTAGCTCGCAGTCAGCGTCTGATTTTTGTACCTCAGCTACACTTAAATATAGAAAATACAAGTGATAAAAATTCCTTCTCCTTTTCATACAGCAACTTGTTTGAATTAAAATATGTTTGCTATACTCTATAAAAATGCTTTACTTCTACAATCTAATCCTCTCCTTCTGATCAAGACACATCTTCCCTCAATACCTGCTTCTGTCATACTACAACTGTTACACACACATTGGAGGAGAGTGGCAGCAGTTAAAAAAAGCAGGAATTGATTTCATTGCCAAGTAAAGCCTGAATTCTTATTTCAGCATGATGGCGTACACTGCTGGGGACATACACCATCACTCCAAGACCAGCACCTCAGCAAAATATGTGTATCTCTAAACATAGGTGGAACAAGTTTTTGTGTGTATGTGCACACACGTGTATACGGACAGATAGGATCTGAAATCAAGGGAAGTCGATGGAAAGAGCAGCACGGACTTTGCTGTGCTTTATGTTAAGGTTTACTTCTGTAAAAATTGATTTTTCTTCCCTTTTTCATTTAAGTGTCACCATGCAGGAATTATATTTGTCTTTGTACAGCATCTTGCACAATAGGGCTTTTCAATAAGATTTTACTATCTGATTATTGCATGTTAATGTATGTGATACAAGTTTATTACTCACCTAGTCAGCCTTTATCTTGCTGATCCTTAAAACAAAGAAACTGTAGAACAGAAAAGACTCACATAAAGTCAGCTGAGTTAGATTTCTGTAATGCATTCTACCTATAGTGTTAGATCGCGTATATATAAAAACAACCTCTATTTCTGGTTGTACTGTGATATTAATTCTTTCAATGGGTATTTTCCTAATGAAAGTTTAAAGCAATGGATGGGCATAAGCTACAAAGTTCAGTTGTTAATATGAGTGCATATTTTCAAAAAGTAATGTTAACACAACCACATTTTCTAAAAACAAACAAACAAACAAACAAACCAAAACAAAACAAAATCTCAGAAAAACAATTATTTTAGCATCAGAAAAAAATGAAATTTCAGACTGATTTCACTCTCAAAGCTCAAGGAAACTTAGATATGAGCTTTTTCTAAGGAGCATGTCTCTGTTACAAGGAAAGCTTTGATGAAACTGTAAGAGTGATGTAAGATGATGCTGGTCCGTAAGGAGCAAGAGTTGGAAAAATATCAGGATACATGCAGACTAAAGAAGAAGAAAATCAAAAGACTCATGAAAGCAAGTCAGAAATTACTCTTTCATTTAGGTCTCTATGTGGCAAGGGAGAATTTTCATCTCAAAAAGAGCTATTGAGAAAAATAGCAAGCTAAGCTCATTCCCTGCTGCCTTCTGTCAGTCTGACTGTAGGCTCTCAGAGGCTGTTTGAAATGGTAAGATCTTCTAGCTTTAAGATGATACAGCAAGAAAGGAATGGAAGGGTAGATGGTAAAAAGGAATATAAGAAATCTTGCATTACATGTTTTACCTGTCAAGAGTGTTAGTTAAGTGAACTAACTGGAATAGGGGTGGCGTTTGATTTGTTTCTAAGATAGAAAATATAAAAGAAAAAGCAAAAGAGAGGAAAGAAATGATTTTACTGCCTTGATTATTGCCCACCCCCAAAAAAATCTCTTTGTTCTATTTTTCACAACCACAAGCCCTAAATAAACATCAGCATCCTCACTAATTATGTATGTCAAGGTGCTCTGAGAACTGCCTGGAGGCCAAATATATTCCATGGTGTCCTAAATGCCATGCTCCACAGTCACTCCCTCCCCATAATTGTAGGGTAAGAACAGGAGTAACAGTCTCCAAGGTCTTATTTTTGGTGAACTACACCATTTGAACAATGACATTTTGCAGTCCTATATCATCTTTCATTCCTGGGTCTCAAGCAGATTTATAAGCTTTACCAGTAGTGATGCTCTATAGGCATTGCAGAGGAATTCTTCAAAAGTCAGTAAGTGACATTCCTTGTTTGTGAAGAACTGTTCTTGACAAAAAGCAAAGCTGTGCTTCTGTGTTTGTCTTCCTGATAGAAAATATATCTGTCAGCTCATATGCTTCCACCGATCCCTTGCTGTCCTTGCCTTTCATGTCATCAGACTTTCTCTCTTCCCCTTGCCCCATCTATGTGCCCTGGTAAAGCTGATCATTCTCCGCTTGCCCTTCACATTGGCAGCAGTGGTGGTGGGTGCACCCTTGCTGGCAAGTGTGCTGGGGGAAGAATGGAAGAAATAACATCAGCTACAGAGATGTATTTGCCTCAGCAGATTTACCCTTTTACACCGCAAAGCTTAGGTCGGTACATGGCACAAAGAAAGATTTAGTAGCACTTGTAGGTGATGGCTTTACAGGCGTGTAAAACCTCCCAAATGAGCTCTGGGCTCGCTGCAGAAATGCCTGGCTGAGCTTTGTTCAGCGCTGTGCGAGGGGTCAGGCTGGCCTCCCTCTGCAAATGCAGAGTCCCCGCCGCGGTGGTCATGTTGCTTGTGCCTATCAACGGCTTATGGGATTACTGATTATAGAGGGCTGCTAACCCCCACACATGACCTACCGGGAACAGAGAGTGTAAATGAATCCTGATCATCCCTTTTGGGCTGATCTCTGAATGTAAGTGGCTGCTCCCTGTCCACCAAAATTCACATGTGTAGAGCACAGCTGAAATTGCCTTCCCTCTTTAAACAGATAAGGAAATAAGGCTGTAGGGAGCCTCAGAGTCCCATGCTGACAGTGTGCTTAGGAGCACTCATCCTGTGTGACTTCTCAGCTGTTGTGAACAAGGCTTTCCAACACATACACGGTGCCTGCAATAAGCAGGAGAAAGCTCATCCCAATTGAGAGTGGAGTGGTTCCACTAAGCAAAAGAAAACATTTTGAGGATTTAATTAACTCTTTAGCTATGTCCTCCATAAAATTGTGCAGTCTCTGCTCTTTAAACATCAGGTAACATTGGCAGCCATAGACTACATCTTCCAGTCAGACCAAGCAAAGCAGAAACTTGCACAGTGAAATTCATGTCAGAAACATATGATATGTCTACACAGTTTTTTGGTTCTCCAGTTCAGTCCCTGCCTGCCCCTGTATGGAAAGAAGCCCCACATTGTGTGTGATGGTGTTCACTAAGCCAGCGTATCTCTCCACCAGCAGCCCTGCGCCCTTGCCTGTGGACACAGCCAGGACTTGGGGTGCCCAGCATCAATCTCCTGCTGCTAAGCTCCCGCAGGGCCAGTGGTGGCCCGAGGGTAAGTGCCTTGCTGCTCCCCACTTCTTGTAAGGTCTTGGTGCACGCTTCCTGCAAAGCAAGGTGCAGACTACAGGTATGTCACTTTATCAGGCATTGTCCCTGCCCCTGTCCCTGGCACATGCTCCCATCTCTGTGCCTGGCAACTCCTCCTGGCTGTGGCTGTGCTCAGAGCTCAGCGGTAGCTGCATGAGTCAGAAGCCCTGGCCTGTCACTGAAGCAAGATCTTGCCTCTGTGAGGAGCAGGGATGTCTGCCATCTGGACAGACATAAAACAAGGCCAGAAGGACGGCTTGGCCACAGCTTGGTCATGCTCAGTCTCATGCTACATATGAGTGTGAATGCAGCAATTTAAGAGTTGACAGGGTGACAAATGCAGTGATTCACGGTTCTTCCTTAACCACCATACATTTCATCCTCCGACCTACTCATGGAAGGTCCAATGACAAGGAACTGCTCCAGCGATGCATGTTGTCTCTCATATGGGGCTACATGAATGAAGTGAGATGTTAGCTGTTCACAAGGAGTTACTTAAGACACCTTTGAAAAGTGAGAATGTGAATTAACAGTTCAAAGGGGGGACTTGGGATAGTGATGGGCCTTATGGCAGGAGAGCAATGTAAGAAATTGTTACATTAACATTTGACAGGCTGAAGTGTATGTTTATAAAGTCAATTCCCCTGGACTAAGTCTTATGAAAACTCTAAGTGTATTTGTGTACCTGGAAAATTAAATTGGCATATTCATTGCATTTCCTCCAAAATATGTATTTCTATAAATGGCAGATTTTTTTTTTCCAGGGAAATCTGAACAAAATCTGACAAGTAATAAGGGAAATGTATTTAAAAAAAAAAAAAAAAAAAAAACAAAACAAAACAAAAAAACACAAAACAATTCCTCCACTTATTCTGGTGTTAATTAAATTTTAACAGTGTATTATTACACTTTGTTCTGATCTCACTTAAAATAGTCATTCCTGAGTAGTTTCATTCATTTCAACCTCCTTAATTTTGTTTATACAGCCAGATTCTGATGTAAAATACATAGTGAAAAATCTAGCATTCTAAGTTGTCTGCAAACAGCAGATCATAATTGTGAAGTTTCTGATTGCACTGAGATAGCGACTCCATTTTAATAGATGCATCTAATGCTACAGTTCACAATGTCTTTTAGTGACTTTTTTTCTTCTTTCTTCTAAATGTATACTTACACACTATTGTGGAAGTCACATATTTTCATGTGTCACCTGGTTATGAAGAACTCTTTATAGAGAAGTATTTCGCTGAAGTTCTTTTTAGAATTACTGTCCCAAACACCATTACAGTTTAAAACCTCCAGCACAAAACTGTCCTCTGTAGGCAGTGAGAAAGGGGAAAGACTATCTTGTCTGGTTTTCTGATCAGCTGCAACTTTATCTTCATTTTGCTTAACACGGTCTCTGGTGGTTTGCCTTGTCTAGTTCTAAATGATTCATATGATAAGAATTAAGTATCAGAAAAAATGAGCAGTAATTTCATTAGATAAATATTTGGAAATATATATTGCAATGTTTAACAGAAATTAGATAAAATGAGGAATGTATTTGCTAATCAATTACTCGATCATAACCTTCATTCATGCTTTGCTTAGGATGCAGTTTTGTAAGGGTTGGTTCTTCTCTCATCACCACTCGTGTAATTGTGGAGCAACTCCTCTAAGTAACTGGAGTCACCCCACTGTAAAACTGATGTACGTAAGAGCTGAACAAAGCATGATGGAGCTACCTCTCCAAGAAAAGCAAGCAGCAGTCTTGTCTGAGATATTTTGGCCCCTTCATCATGCAGCAGCAAATTTTGGTGCCTTGTAGGTCAGGTTTCCTCTCCGAGAGCAGGATACAGAGGTGCTGACTTGGGTATTTCCTTAGGGTAATGTGTCTATTTAAAGCACGTACAGACACTTGCTGATTACCACAAGAGTGGTTATAAACAGCACACAGTCAATTCCCCTTTGTAGAAACACCATGGCCTTGCCCCAAATATCAGATGCTTTGGTATCCTTTCTTTTCAGGGTGCTCACAAAATCCAGAGGCAGCCATTTAGACACATTCAGCACTCCTTTCTCACCTCCATCGCTGCCTTTGACTGGGGAAAGCCTTTGCCCAAGGCTCTGACCCTGTGGTGTGGAAAAGTGCCTGGATCATTAAGCCCGGCTTTTATACTTCTGCTCTGTTACACAAAGGAAGCTCAGAAGGGTCTAAATGCTCAGACAAAGCTGAGACTTCAACCCACACAGTACCCTTAACAATTTTGTGTGCGTGGTTACTGCTTGGGATTTTTAACTTTTCTGTTAAGAATTTTATCATGGGTGTGATACATCATGTGCAAGACATTAACTCCTTTCACCATAGCAATATATTTTCAAAAAACGATAGTCTTCTTTGTTAAAGCACTTAAAAATAGCATTCTAGTGGAAAAGGTTAGCCAGTGCCTTTCTACTGAGTAGTGTGTCCGGGACTGACAATTTGCAGTGCATGCCAGTGATTTATTTGTGAAATTCCTAGAGAGTAGGAGCAAGCTGCATAAAAGTCTTGATGCATCAAATTCAATGACATGTAATAAAAAATTCAACAGCTGATAATGCAAATATATTGGGGAGGTCATGGAGAATACACTTTCTGTCTGCAAAGCTGTTGAGAGTTTGGATCTAAGGCCAAGCAAAAGCTAAAATTTTATTTTAATGCAGTCAGGGAGGGACTTACCAGAGTGGTGGGAAGAGAGGATGAGGCTCACACTCACTGGCACGTAACAAGTGATGGAGGCTGCACAGCTCTACCACAGATCTGACCTGGATCCGACCCTAGGGTGATGCCATGGTCTTACTCTTGACACAGGACACTGGCCCGTAGTGGAGGGCTGGTAATGTTGGCCCTCCTTAGGGCCTCACATCACCAGCTAATGGAACTCAGCACTGTAGTGTTGCTTTCTCTTGACACAGGACGTGAAATGGTTCCAATAATTTTAACCTAGCATGCAGATTTACACCAGCTGAAAACCTGGCTCCAAACAGACTGCAAGGGAATTTCCTTGACTTTTCTCCCCCTTCCCTTTAGAAATAAATTACTACTGCATGTTTTCCATTTTCCTATAAGCTTTCTATCCAGTGACCCAAAAACTCCAAAATAAACATGTACATTTCCTTCCTTGGTACTCTATGTCAGGATCTATTTAACTGCCTCTGCAAGAGCAAGTGATCCTAAAAATCACACAGTCGTGATTAAACATAAGTTTTCTTTATTTTTAGAGCCATCTCTGAGTATATGTGCTATCCTTCAGCACGTGTTCACATTCTTGTGGTGGTTATAGGTGCCTTTCCTAGGCACACTGCTGTGCCTAGGTACACTAGGTTTCCTAGGTACACTGCTTTTGGGCTCCACTAACTGTCATCAGAAAAATTTTGCTTATTCCAGTTCAAGCCTGGAGTAAATGTAGCTGTTCCCAACCAGTTCTGAGTCTATGAGCTGAGAAATGTACAGTGGAATCTCCTGAAATGAAATGGAGTGAACACTCAGTTACAGTACAGCAAAGCAGGACCTGTGATCTTCATGACGGTGACCTTTCCTGGAAACACAGTCCTAGCACTGGAGTGTGGGCATGTGTGAAGAAATAGATACCCAAGCTGCTGCAGATACATATTACTTCTTCCTGTGTTTATTTATGCAATATTGCTTGTATTGTAATAACAACCAAAGGCCTACACTGGGATCGAAGAATTGTTTTGCAGGTGTCTGTGCAATACATATACATAATTTATTCGAGCTGGCTGCGGTGCTGAAGAAGAGCTTGCAGTGACAGGGCACCCGGCTGTCACCCCGCTCACACCATATCCCTGTCAGGACAGCAGTGAATGAAAATCACTGACATGTCATGAAGGTACTGTAGCAACACACACGTGTTTCTTCATCAAAGGGGCAGCACCAGCTCTTCCCAGGGAGAGGCTGTGTAAGACAAGGCCAGCACGTTCCTTGCCGTCTGCATTTGGGATGTCCCAGCGGGAGCTGACACAGCCCAGTGCTGACCCAGCTTCAGCTGGCAAGCAGCTGTAACCAGACAGCAGCCCTGACTGAGAATCAGGGATTTGCCAGCCAGAACCGTCTGTGAGGAACTACTGATTTCAAGTGAAGCTTTCTGGCCTTCTGTCCCTTGCCTGTCATCTTGGACTCCAAACCTGCCTGGGTGCCCTGGCTTTTCAGGCTCTGAGCTCTTCTGCTGCCTGAGAGGTGTGTGGAGCAGTGAGATCTTCCATCCCAACCCAGAACTGCACACACAGACCATAAGGGCCCGCAGGACCTCCAGCTGTGTGCGAGTTTTCTGGCTTCTCCAGCAACTTGGTCTCCTGGGCTAGTTCATGTCCCCGACTCAGCCGCCTCCCAAGCACAGCAGTTTGTGATGAGGGTTGCCCTGGGATTCTGATTGCAGTTTCCCAAGGGAGCTGGGGAAATGCATCCTGTCCAAGACTTATGTGAATGGCTACAGCTGCTGGAATACTGTCTACTTCTCTAAAAAAGACACATTAGGTTCTCGTGCATCTTCCTGAGCTGTAGCAACATGCCCAGCTTACAGGTCCATGCAAAATAGGCAAAAGTCCATTGGAGTGGAGAAAGGGATGTAGTTTTCAAAGTGCTGACAACACTTTTTTTATTTTTTGTCCTGAAGTAAAAAGTCTGCAGCAAAAGAGTAGCTGTCTTGGAAAGAAAATATTTAATTCTTTTTCTCTTTATGCAACATTTTAATATTTTTCCATGTGTTTCTGATCATCTCAGGAAGATGTATAGTTTTACCATGCTCCAGAGAAATAAAACCCTTGGTGAGCTAGAAATCAAATACATCTCAAAGATTTCAGTAATACCAAGGGACATGAGTGGAGGCCAGTGATGCTGAAGAGAAGACAAAACTAACATGTAGAGCCAGATACGAGCAGGTCACAGGACCACCATTCACTGAGAGCAGGACTAAGCTCTAGGTTTTGTCCAAAGGCAAAATTAATCCAGTGTTTGGCTCTGATGTGGCTCCCAGACTGGCTCAGCCACACATGCGGAATCCCCTCACTGCTGGTAGGATGCTTTTAAGCAAGAGGGACTTTGTGGAAAGTTTTGCTCCAGGCAAAGCACAGGCACTACTCAGACACTTGTCCTTCCCTCAGTTCTCCCTAGTTGAAGAAAAGAAATGCAAAATTCATAAGGAGGGTATCAGTGAGCAGCTGACTCTCACACAATGCAAAAAGCACAGGATACAGCAATACACAAGAAGCACCAGCAGCATGCACAGAGGACTTGGAAACAAGGCCATGGCTTTCACATGGCAATTCACAGCTCGGTTCAGGTGCCACCCACCTGAGTTAGCACAGGTATTTTAACTCTGACAAGTTTCTGCTGCTGGTGCGAGGAAGCAGTGCCCCACACAGCTGCCATACAGCACTGCCATTCTCCCTGCACTGCCTGATTTCTCCCACCAGACAGTGTTTCTTTTTGTCACCCTGAAGGCATGGGCACAACAGGATAGTGAACTCACACTGTGTCCAGCACTGTCTTTCCCCTTTCAATGTGGTCTTTGTTCCCTTGGGTGGCACATCAGGTCTGCAGTGTGCATAGTCAGGGAGTTTTGGGTGCTGTGCTGTGGATACCAATAACAGGAGTTAAGTACCTAATTGCTTGATTTAGAGAGGCGGTTTGGACACCCCACTGATTTTTTCCAAATGTTTCTGGTCCTAATCTGAAGGAAGCCCATTAACTTCAGTGGGCTTTGGATGATTTCCTATATACACAAAACTTGAAGAACGATGCTTTAAAAGGAATACCAAAGTTAAATCGGCAAATTTTAACAATTCTCTTTGTATTTGAATTTAGTGGCTATATGCTGACAATATAATTAGTGAGATGCTATGTTAATTAATGCCAGATGACAATGGTAGAATGGCAAAAGCATTCAGTTTTCTAAAGAATATTTCACAGTTGAACTGTTCCTCTCTCCCCACCCCATTTTTAGCAGAGAAACATACTCAAAATAAAATGTCAGAGACAGCTGAATTAAACCAAAAGTAAAACCATTTACAAATACCAGTAATGTGTATCTCAGCACATAGCTTTCAAGCCAAATCTAATGTTATTGCAAAAAAATACATTAACCATGTTTCCTTAGAGCCTACATACAGAAAGGAAGGAAGATTTGAAGAGTTTCATTCAGTGGACAAATAAGCTGCCACTGAAGCTGAAGGAGCAGAACCTAGACTTGTCCTTCACATAGCTGAGCATTTGAAAGGTAATTTTCAGTTTAAGGTTTGTGCATTTCTTGGGGTCCACCAGCTATTTTGAAAAGAATTTGCTGTAACATGGAAAAATACATTCACATGCAGTGTGAGTTTATACATGCTAAACTTCACTCTATACATGTCAAATTACTAAAGAAATTTGATAGGGCAAAAAAGTAATACCACATGAGAACTACAGCCTTTTGAATATAAAATAGCACATTTAAAATTGCATATTTATATATGGATATATGGATATATCTATATATTTATATATGGATATAAATATTTCTGTATGTAAGTTCATCATATGCTTCCTTACATAACTCTTTTACTGTGTACCTTTTGCAGATGCTGTCTTGAGTAAAATTAGTGAGTAAAAATTTGGGGGAGTCTGATTGTATTCTGCCGTGTCAGGTGAGAAAAATTCCTACATTTTAACATTCCTACTGCACTAGATTGGATGTAAAATCTTTTGTAGGTGGTCTTATCAACAAAAGGGCAGCATAACAAAGTTGGCAGGACTTCCTTTAAAGTCTTCGTTTTCCTGGAAGGAGAAGCCAAAAAGCTAAAAACTAAAGGTTGGTACATCCTAAATGGCAGGGATGTCTGCAGTGCTGCTCCTGCATGACACATGCTCTTATAACAGATCAAAATAACATGCCTGCATGAAACAAAATGAACAGCCAATACAAACCCACACAGCCGGGTCAAATGCAAACACTCTACCTGGGCAGGCTGATTCAGGCAGTGTCTGTCCTTGCACAAAGGACTGTAATGGTAGCCTAAAAGCATGTAACCACCACTAACTTTAGCATTGTGGCCTCTGGCGAAACAAACTCGAGTACCATCATGTGCTTGTGCCTGGCCAGAACTCTCCAACGACGAATATGCCTTTCTGCTGGTTGTAATGGCCATGGACCCTCGACCTTGTCTGTGTGACATACAAGTTCGCATTACTTGTATTTTTAATTCACGGCAGGCAAACTTTTAAGTTGCACAAACCCACCTGTCTTCCCATAGTCACTCTCCATTGGCTTTGCATCTGCTTTGCATACAGTTAAATGCCAGGAAAAGCCACAAGAAAATTAACTCTTGTCTCAGCTTGTCTGACGATCTATGTTAGCAGAGAAAGCTTATTATTTATCTTAAGGCTGGAGCTGTATTTTACATTTCCTCTCCCCTGCTTCACAATTGCTGACAGTCAGGTCGTGAAAGCTAATCTATTATCAATGTTAAAATTTCATTGAATTTATTTTATATTGCTTGGGATTGGGCAAATTTGAATAGGGTAAATGTGTGGCTGAAAGGATTATACCCACATTCAGGCCTAGTGCTTGATATTAATGAGGGAGCTGTGGCTGATGGTTTCTCCTGAGAGCCATCAAAGATCCATATCCATGGAGGATCCAGGAGACTGGGACTGAAATATTTTAATGCAAACATGAGGAAGCCTTTCAATTCATAAATATGCTTTAACTTAACAAAATCATTTAGCTCCAGCACACTGAAGGACATTCATCTTCTTTGCCTGTGTCTGGAATTCTCTGTGAAAATTGCACTAAAGAAACAATCACTAATATAAAGTTGGTATCTCATTGAACAACACTTCTGCAAAATCTAGGAGGCTTTGCATCACTTCTGCTGACTTATCAACAGCTTTCATATCAATGCATGGTATGCAACTCAATATTTTTGCTCAGTTCATTTATTTCAGCTTGTTTTCAAACCACTTCATCCAAAAGCCTGAGAAGGTATTTCTAAAATTAATTAAAGCAAACAACAAGTTTGGACATGGACATTTATAAACAAATATGTGCACAACAACAAATGAAGCTTTGTATCCTGCTTTTCCAGAATCCCAAAAATTAATTTTGCCTTCCAACTATATGTACAATGATTGTTTGCACGTTTCATTGAGATCATCATATGGAGACACGGAGATTCAAGCTGTCATCGGGGCCTGAAGTTTCCACAGCGGAGGCTCTCTCCGGATACTCTTCTGATCCCAGCTGTGACTGTGTGGGTTTAAAGACGAACAGCTTCTCCCCATACAAAGCTCTGTAGATGAGAACAAACCATCCAGGTTGTTTGTGGAACATCAGCATTATGTGCAGGACTGGGCAAGTTTTCCTGTGACACAGTCATTTTCCCACTGCATTAGGAAGAACCACAACACTCACATAGTTTTCCTAGGGGGGGCAAAATATGAAAGTGAGATCCTGCTGTCCTAAAAGAGCTGATCAGGGCATTTACCTCAGTCACTGAACATCTGCATTCAAATCCTTTCTTTGCCTCTTTCACACCACAGACGGGAATGTGGGTTTCCCACATCCCAAGCTTGTGGTTTTACCACCAGGCTACTTGTTCTTTGAAAGCAGGTTTTTCTTTCGGGTTTTACATCTGCTCAGGCAAGATAGCCTACTTAATAAGCATACCGAATCACACAGTTTTAACTCTGATTTGTGAGATGATCTTATCTGTTGCTCTGTCAGATGTATTTTTGTGAGTATTTTTAATTGAGGCTGTTGAGAAACAATCTAATACAGACATCTAACACAAAAATTACCAGGTTGCTAAATTTAAGTCACTGGGAGAGGAGAAATGGGAATCGTAAGGTACTTCCCCACTTCATTTTCCCCGCATTTCATGACAACATATACCCTCCCACTGCATAGAAGTGCGCTGTAAGAATCCTTACACAGGCTCCCATAGGACTTTTGTCACCGGTTTCGATGGCAGAAAAGACTGGTTTCAAGAACACAAGGAAAGCAGCTCGTCTGATCTTTTCCAGGCTCTGTCTGAAGCGACAGGATTTTTCACACAACAGCTCAAAGATGTGTTTGTTTTCTGCCCAAGTCTTAACACCTTCCACGTGAGGGAGTAGGATTGAACAGCGGCATGGGGTCTTTGGCTTATTTACACAAATTAATCACAGGAACACATTTTGTAAATTAGATGGCTTAGTCCCAAAGGGTTAATGCCTTTGCTGTTCAGATGGGTATGGCCCAGAGTCAGAGCGCCTTAGATTCACACTGGGAATGAAAGAGGCTGATAGTTTTGTCGCACGCAGTTGCGGAGAACAAAGCTCCAGCCTCTTAAATTAAAACCCTTGATCACCAGATGTGTAGGCACGACATGTTTATTTTTGACCTTCCAATTTCAAGAGGGAAAGCAAAATTGCACAAATTAATCCCTGGTGTAAGCCGGTCGACATCAGCGCAGCTACCCTCAGAAAAACCTTCATTAGGAACAAGCTGCACTATCTGGGACCTGGCGACACGTTTCAAAAAATCTCACCTCTTTGGGTGCAGCACGGGCGTGTAAAGGACCTGCACGCTGGATCTTTGCAATTACAGTTCAATTACACTTCTGGCCTTTTAGTAAGAAAACAGGCTTCATCGTGCAATTGTTAGCGTGCTTCCAAACCATCAGCTCTGTTTATTAACTTTTGTACAGAGCACCCTGGCAACTACCAACAAAGCCTCACATTTTACGTTGAGATTAGCGAAAGGTTAACGGGCGCCTAAGCTCCACGGCGATTCAGCCAGGCCCGTTTGACATTTTTGTGACCGGCTAGGGATAAAAACGCTTTCTTATGTGCACCGAGCCAGCCTCCCCCGCGCTCCTCGGCCGAGCAGCCGACGTCTCCCCCTCAGGGCGAAGCCGTGCCGGGACGGCTAAGGCTCCTTTTAGCCTCTTTCTGCCCGCCGGTGGCGGCGTGCGGGGGCGGCGAGGAGACCCTCTGCGGGCAGCGCCGCGGCAGGACCGCCCTCCCCCGCCCCGCCGCCCTCCCTGCCCTTCCCTCGTCGCGGCCGCGGCGAGGGGCGGGCCCGGGGAGCGCGGAGCGCATCGATCGCCGCCCTCCCTCCCTGCCTCCATCCGGCCGTCCGCCCGCTCGGCGCTCGGCTCCCTCGGCAGCCCCGGCCCTCCCCGTCCCCCGCCATTTCGCACCGGGACGGGCAGCGAGGCGCAGCGCCCGCCGCGCCGGGGCGGCCCTCCGAGGCAGGCAGGCACGGAGACAGGCACGGAGACGCCGGCGTCGCCCCGCGGCTCGGCTCGGCGCAGCGCGGCGCCACGCAGGTAGCCGCCCTCCTCCCGCACCCCTCGCCCGCTCTCCCTCCCTCGTCCCCCGCTGAAGGGGAAGCGGCTGCCCGCAGCCGGGCGCCCCTCGCCTCGCCTCGCCTCGCCGCCCCGTACCGGGGGCAGCAGCCGCGCTGCCGGCTGCCCTCAGCCGGAGCCGTCGCCGGCGGCAGGGGGCGGCGGGACAGGTGGCCAACGCCCTCCGGGAGCCCGGCACCCTTGTGCTGAGTCAACCCTTCGGTCCCTCGCCCCCCTTCTCCCCTTCTTTCTATTCAGTGTAAAGTCCGGCCGCCGGGCCGGCACGGAAAGTTTGGCCGGGGCGGCCGCGGCCCCGGCCGGGCGCTGAGGGGAGCCGGGGCGGGGCGGGCGCGGGGCCGGGCCCCGGGAGGTGCGGGGCCGGGGCCGGGGCCAGGAGGGGCCGGGGAAGGGCCGCGACCCTGGGGCTCTTCCTCGGCTCGGGGGGCAGCCCCGGCCCCGGGGAAAGCCGGGCGGCCTCCCGGGAACTTGGGGAGCAGGCAGTGGGGAGGGTCTGCCCTGGTCTGTCCTCTTCGCGGGGTGCTGCCTGGATTTGTGCGTTCCGGCCCCTTGAGTATCAGCCTCTTCGCGGTCGGTGCACGCAGCCCCGCGCCGCGCTCCAGAGGTGTGATTTTGGCTGGGAAATCGCTTTTTTTTTTTTTTTTTTTTTTTTTTTTCTTCCCTCGTTCCTTTTTGTCCTGCCTTTCCGGGAGGGGATCGCTTTCCGGTGCTAGTAGAGGAACGCGGCGGTGAATGAAAACGCGCTGACAGCATCCTTGTTAGTTGGAGCCTGACTCTCTCCTGCTTAACGTTGGTTTCTTTGTCATCAGGTCTGCTAAAAAATGACAGAATATAAGCTTGTTGTCGTTGGAGCTGGTGGTGTAGGCAAGAGTGCCTTGACAATACAGCTAATTCAGAATCACTTTGTGGATGAATATGACCCTACAATAGAGGTAAACAACTTCATCTTGTGCTTCTTGTGATGAGGGATTATCAGCGGTAATGGTAGTTGCTTGCATTTGGATGCTTACCACAAAAAAAACCAAACATCATAGAGCAAGACTTTGTATTAAAAGGGCTCAGAAGTAAAGGTCTGCAGCACACCAGTATGAGCCAATCACTGTAATTCTTGGTCTGACTGTGGGACAACGGATACAGTTAAAACATTCACAATTTTGATCAACTAAAGTATGGCATTAGTTGCCATGTTTTGTTGGACAGTTTGAATGCAAGTTTTTAGGATCTTGGTAAGAAAGTATTCCCCAAAGTCATTTGAAAATGCCTCCTAAAACTTTGGCTTTGCATCCGTCTCTTAACATCAAAAAGGAAAGTCATGTGTAAGGAGCAATTTTACTTCTGACATGCACATGTCAAGCTTTCTCAGCTCTTATCATTGTGATCTGTTTCACATGGTGAGTGATGTATTCTGGGATGCTATGCTGAACGAGGCAAAAATTTGGAACCCTATTTCTTTTTTTTTTTTTAACAGGTCAATGCGTGTTTCTGTGTGTCTAGAAAAAGGTGTAAAGTAGCTGCTATAGTGAATTCTTTGGAATACATGGCATAGGCCTTCAAAATCTAAAATTATATCTAAGCTTTAAAAGTTACAGTATTTTAAAGGTTTTTAATGAGCAGGCAAGCCTTGGCTTATAAATATAAGAAAAATACTCGTGTTGTCTGAAATCTCCTGTGGATCATTGGATTTAATAACCTCAGACTGTATAAAAGGAGAAATGACACTATAATTTACCCAAGATTTTTATGTTCCCTGCACTGAAGCTCTTTAGCTTATGACTTCATTTATATGTTTATACAACGGAGCGCTTCCAAGCTCACTTCAAGGAATCACAAAGGTTTAAATCTGGGCTTAAAATGGTGACTCGGAAAATGGCTATGTAGTCATTTTCACATGGACGTGAGTGAAAGGAGCCAGTGCCCTGAGATGGCAGGAGGCTATCTTTAGTGATGTACAGACCTGAGGTAATATTCCCCAAAGAATGATGTGTTGGCTCAAGTTTGGGATTATCTTAATGTTCACGTGTGTTTTGTCTGTCTGCTAAATGGCCAAGTAACCTCATGTATGCTTGTTGAAGACTGTGAAAAGGAGAAAGGAAGAATGACTAGCACTAGGAAGGCAGCCCTTCCAATTATGAAGATGTGAAAGCTGAAAACAAAAACAATGACAACTCAAAATATGCTTAAAAAACAGGGTACACACATCTCCTTGAGAGGAACAGACAAAATGGGCTTGCAGAAGGAACTTGTTGGTATTTGTAATACATGCTCGTAATCATCTGGGCTTCCTAGGTTAGAAGTGTATTTAAACACCACAAAGTACTGTGGAGGTTCTGTAATAGAAAATGTCATATAAGGACAGACCTGTGTAAACAGTTTAGGAACACAAAAACTTAAATGTCAGTATCCCTAAATCACTTGATGGATTTTTGCTAATCAACAAGCTGAGTATTTTGAGACATGCCAAATAATTTTTATTGTAAGACAATACAATTAAAACACAGCACTTGTAGAAAGGACATAAAATCTGAGAACAGTGGTTCTTACTTAGTAATGGGCAGGATGACTGTAATGCTGTGGTCCATAATCAATATCTTCTGAAAGAAAGAAACAACTTAATGTATGTTACCTGCATCAACAGCCTGTTGCATGCAACGGTGTTGGTCTTCTGTAACTCCTGCAGGTTGTCTGAGCGCTAGTTACAATTTTTGTCTTGTAAATCCTGAGACCTTGAAAGTGGAGACTGGATGTTCCTACTCATGTGGTAAATCACCTGGTTTGCTTACAGCACTGTAGAATAATCACATAGTTAAGCTTCTAGGGAAGAAATAGTACTGTTGTAACAGGGGTGGTCTGTCATTCTGGGGTGACAAACGTGTTCCAGCGAATGGGCTTGTAATGGGGTATAAATGCTTCAGTCCTCACCAGGGCAGAATCCCATTCTGTTGAGAGGGGTTGTGAGGTTGTGCTTCCCTTACAGATGCAGTTGTGGTGCTAGGGGTTGATTAAAGAACAATAGCCATAGAGGCTGTCTTTTCATGCAGTATAAGGAAACAAGGCTAAAGTTGTTTTGACAAGTAACTAGTAAGGTGATTTGGTATTGTCACAACTATTATTTTTCACTTACTACTGTTCCTTTTATTGGCGTGTAGCTGTTACCAAAATACTAACTTTTCCTTACAGGCAAATAATCAAACTAAGTAAGTATTTTGGAGAAAACAGAGAAAAGAGCTGTGTTTGTTATATACAGCGGGTTCTATACCTGTGTGGTTATATAGTGATTTTAAATCTTTCATGATTAACAAGGTGAAATTCAACACTTCCAAAATTCCTGTATTGCTAAGACTGCAGCTGAAGAGGAGAGAAAAAAAAAAAGGTTACTTAACCACTGATACATTCTGTAATATTGTTGCTTTTTTCAGTGGATTAGAATGAGTGAATCAATAACTGGCTTACCTGCTTGGGAAGCTTCAAATCTCATGACCTGTTTGGGTATAAATATAGAATTTAGATTCTATAGATTTCTGTCTGACCAGGTGATAAGGGGGGAAAGAATTAAAATGAGTGCATATTTGATTGGCTACCATTTCTCAGAAATGCATGCTTTATATGTTTATCGCAATTTCATATCACTTGAAATGGATGTCCAAACACATGTTTATAGCCAAGCAATTTCAAGTGTTTTTTTCTAAGACTGTGTATGCTATCCCTTGGAAATCTGGCCTAACACGGAGAGCAGTTGGACTAGTGCCCTCTACTGGTCTAGATTTGTTAAGACTTTAATTGCAGTATCTTGTGTGATGACTTTAAAAAATTTTTTTCAATAGTTATTTTCACTGCATCAGCATATTTAGTACTAACCTGTGGGTCATATTTTAAATGTCTTAGAGAAAGAACGGCCTTCCTAGTTGGCTGACAAAGGCTTTTTTTTTTTTTTTTTTTTAATCGGATTAGCAAAATCCCTCGAGTGATTTAGAAATACTGATATTTAAGTCTGTATGTTCTTAAATAACCTGCGCACCTGTGAAACTTCCAACATTTAGTAATAGCTTAGTCTTAGTAGCTGTGATATTCTAATATTAAATCATTGGTATAGTAGATTCTTAAAACAAGTTATTCTCAGAGATGGGATTTATTAAGCAGTAGATTTTTTCAGATAAATTCCATATGTAGTGCATAGCTGAGACCTCCTATCATGTTTTGCTATCAGTGCTAGTTGTGAACAGATGGAATTATTGCTCCTTTTGCATAATTTGTGTGATTTTTATGGCTTGAAAGGCCAACAACAGCAGGCTATGTGATTAATTAAATTAAAACTTTTTGATGTAGGTAGTGTCTGCATACTGGGAAAAATGGCAAATTCATATTTGGGGTCATGTACTATTCTGAGATTCATTTCTAGTTTGCATTTTGGTTTTACTTGATAGTCTTAAATTAGGTGTTTCTTTATTGCAATATCTTCCAGTGTGCAGTGAAGCTACTGAGTTTTTAAAAATTCACAAGAAGGGGTCTTTCATTGTTAAAGGGGAATCTGGCCGTGCTGGGTTCTGCTATTGCATATTGAAGTAAGAGTATTACGAGTACCATAGTGGCATCACTGGCGCTGAGCTTTTCAGTACGTACTGTGTTCGTTTTTTGCTGGACTTGATAACTTTCACAGCATGGTAACATTTAAATTTTATCTGTAATATGTGTAGGCTGGTGTTCACTGCAGTGATGTTGGGGTCTCAGTAACCTGAGCTATTAATATGGTGGTTCAGTTTTCTTACCTACAAATGTGATTCAATGTTTGGCTTCTTGGCAGAGAGGAAACCAAAAACTACCGAATAAGCAAAATGTGTATTTTTTTCAGTAACTAAGAAAATCTCAAACTTGAATCCTCTCTCCCGCATCCTTTGTCTTTTCCTTTCATCTCAGGTCTTTCTAGTTAGTGACAAACTTTTCCTTCCAGAACTGAGCAAAACGAATGTCTTAAGGCATTCCTTGCTTTTGTAGCTATGTTGCGCTTTATGCTGGTGCATCTTTGCTACTGTTGCTAGCATGACATAATAAAGCTAGCACTTACTGCAGGAAGAATTTTTCAAAAATTATTTTCTCTGATGAAAGTTACATAAAATTTTTGTTTAGGACTCATTTGTGGTGAGTTTCTTTTCCTCTGAAGTGATAAGGTGCAAAGGAGTAATACAGGCTTTCCAAGAAATGTTTTTTTTTTATATTTTTAAAGTACCAGTCAAATTTTAAGGGGTGAAAATAGGCTTTTTAAACATGCCTAGTATAATGCAAGAAGTTCTACTAGTATGTCACTAACTGTGATAAAGTTAATCATAGGACATGTGTGATGTCTTGTTGAATTTGAGTAAATTGGAATAGAGATGTGTAGGTTTTCTTATTCTTCTCCTTTAAGCGTTGTCATGGAACATTAGCCTTATTTTAAAACTTAGTGGAGCTTGTGTATTTGTCCCATCTGCATTAATGTTTAAACATTGCTTATATTTTTCTAAAATTACCTAGTATTTACTACGAACACTGAGTTTGCACTTCTGTGAAATAAACTCCAACGTGATTTTGGAAATTTAACTTTTATCTTAAAGGGTAAGTGGTCAATATTGTTCTATCTGATATTGCTGAATGATAGCCAGGCTAAAGATAAATAGGAGAGTAGAGAGTCTGTTTACTTCAAGATTTTCATTCTATACAACTACTTGTTTGTAGGATGAGCAACAAGAAAGAACAGAAACTTATTTAAAAAAACAAACAAAAAACCCCACCAAATTGACGAAGTGCATAGAAATAGATGTATAGTGCCTTAAAATGCGTACAAAGGAAGCAAGATCACTTTGAATTAATCTTCAAGTTAGTTATAATTGCAATTTTAACTTGCTTCTCTGTAGCTTAGGCTCACTTTTGCAGAGTTTTAAAAATATCCTGTTTATATAATAAGAACAGAAGCAATATTATGTGAAGCTCTACCTAAAGGATCGGAAAGGTAATGCCATGGTTTCGTCTTGACACCTTTTATGTGTTACAAGTACAGTTTACTGAGAATAATACTCAGTGACATTGTTAAAGCTTATTGACATTGGTTTATTTAGAATATATAGGTACTTACAGCAAATTCAGATTTGTATGGAAAAGTAATGTTCATCTTCTTGTTACTGCTAAAACTATGTACTCAACAGAAACCTAGCACCAAAAAGCCCATAAATATGCATTAACATTTAGCTGTTTGAGACTTTGTACAGATTTCAGCTATTTGAATCAGTGACCTAAAAACTTTGAATTGATAGAGTTGAAATAATTTGTTCCAACGTTTGTTCTCTTAACCCATCAGGGCTTTTATCAGACTCTGTGCTTTGTGTTGGTCTGTCTTGGCTGAGAAGATTGAACTTCAGTTATATCTAGTAAACTTGGATAATTTAATAACTATTATTGTATGTACCTGCTTAGGAGTACAAAACAGATTTCCTGTCCCAAACACTGGCGGGTTTTTATACATAATTTCTTTTTCAGAGGCATACTTTCTTGGAATAGTTCTCTTACTTGTGAACCCTTTTAATTTTGTTGTACGTTGTGGCACAGTGCTTTCATAAACATCCATAGAATAAAGTCAAGTTTTACTCTTTGTTGGTAAATTAAGTAAACTTAAACTTTTAAAAATTTTTAAAAGGTTTCTTCAATTCTTATATTAACAAAGGGAGAGGCTTTTGATCTGGGTCCAATTTGTACTTTGTGTCCCTTTGTGGGGAATAAGAACTGTCCTCTGTATATGTACACATGCACACACATGCAGGGTTACTTGCTGAAGATGCAGAATACAGATCAGAGCATGTCCTCTAAGTGCTCTTTCCTTCTCTGGATTACTGTATTAGTATAAATATGGGCTACCAATATGTCATTTGCACATCTTTAAATTTGGATTTTAACTCTTAAGTGTTTTCAGTTATGCTCAAATACTAGTAAGCAATTTTAGATTTTTTTTTGAGCTATGGGTGCTCAAAATCTTGCTTGTTTGTACTTAACCAAGGCTTATGTTTTTTCTCTTCTTTAGGATTCCTACAGGAAGCAAGTAGTAATCGATGGGGAAACCTGTCTCTTGGATATTCTTGATACAGCAGGTCAAGAAGAATATAGTGCAATGAGGGACCAATACATGAGAACAGGAGAAGGTTTCCTGTGTGTATTTGCTATAAACAACACAAAATCTTTTGAAGATATTCACCATTATAGGTGTGTATATAGAAAGATAATTGACTAACTCTTGTATTGGTGGATAGGTTGTTTGCTCTTACGCTGCATAACAATTGATCTCTTGTGAAACAGCATTTAAAACACAAGTTAGCAACGCTTCAATTTATGTATGCATTTATAGGTCTGTAATTTCGGGTAATCTGAAAGTCTGCTGCTTCATTTGGGAGTTAGGCAGACAACATATCTAAAAGCTCTTCTGTTACAAATTAATGTGACTTAATGTTTCTGCCTCAGTGGATCTTATTTATTATAGTGAAAAATTATCTAAAGGTAAATTGCTCATTCCATAAATAAAATTGTGTGTTAAGATGGGAAAACTTACACAGTTGAAACTTCATAGGCGATAATATAAATTGTTAGCCTTTGTTCTTTGGGGGGAAGGGAAGAAAAATATCTGTGCAGTGTTGCTAGAGTAAGATGTGAGCTCTAACACCTTTAGAAAGAGATACTTATGAAATCTCAGTTCCAGGATGATGGCTGACTTAGATAAAATTTCAACTCATGCTTTCTTGACATCAGCTACAGTAAAATGGAAATAGAAGCCAGTCTCTCCTGGTGATTACCGTACCACTTGTAATTTTGTAGGTTAACGTTATATTGAATTTTAATCAATATTTAATATTTAATATTAAATAATATTAATATTTAATTAATATTTAATATTACTGAATTCTACTTACCTTCTGTTAGAAGGCAATGCAAATCCCACTAAAGATCACTGAGTTTAGCAGCTTCAATTTAAAGTCAATCCCAAACAAATATTAAGCTGTTCCTGGTTAGATATTTAAGTGTTGACAAATCTATGTAAGTAATAAGCATAAACTCAACATCTGCTTCCAAAAACATGCAACTTCAGCTTGTACCAGGTAGAAGTTGCTGCTCTTCATTTAAGGTGGGATACAATGACAGTTCAAAGTAATCAAAGTCAGGAGCTGTAACTGTCCTGATCATACAGCTTCACTTTCTCCTGTATGCTGGCAGCTCAGCTCATTTGACTCTGTTGTGTGTTGATTTGAGTAGCTGAACTGGTAGATTCCTAGCCACAAAAATAGTTTACTACTGGCTTATCTTTCTGGAGCAACTGTGCGATTAGGAGAGTACTGTGGGCTTTCTGCTCCAGGACAGTTCCTTTTCTAAATTTAAATTGGGTTAGCCAGCTTTTGTGTAAATGTCATTAAATATAAAATGTTGTAATTAAAGAATGTATTGGTACTGGTGACTTAAAAAATGAAACACTTAAGAGTTCTTACAGCAGGGATGACAAATACAAAATATCTCTTGGTTTCAGAAAACAAACAAACAACAACAAAAAAAACCACTAAACTCTTGCTCATCTAACCAGACTGTTATGAAGTCCTTATAGTGACTTCTAGCACCTAAAAGGGGGCTCCAGTAAAGCTGGGGAGGGACTCTTTGTCAGGGTGTGTAGTAATATGACAAGGAGTAATGGCTTTAAACTGAAAGAGAGTAGATTTGTATTAGATACAAAGAAGAAATTCTTTACTCAAAGGGTAGCAAGGCACTGGCAGAGGCTGCCCAGAGAAGCTGTGGATGCCCTGTCCCTAGAGGTGTTCAAGGCCAGGCTGGATGGGGCTTTGGTTGGGTGGAAGGTGTCGCTGCTCGTGGCAGGGGGTTGGAACCAGGTGGTCTTTAGGATCCCTTCCAACTCAAACCGTTCTGTGATTCTACAAAAGGGCCTCCTATGGCTGTAGAAGAGGAAGGAATTCTTGTGTAATGATGCCAGAAGCTGTGGCAGTTCAGCCTTATGAGCATTGTTGATGGATAAACTTACTGAAAAATGTCAGCTTTTTTAAAATAGGATAATATACTTGATGGTGATAGGATTAGTCAATTTACTTTTTGGCGTTTTTTTTATAGTGTATGTGTGGTAGATCAATATAACTGATGACATTGGAATACTTTATTTTCATTTTGTTTCAGTGGTTTTAAATCTACTGTATAAACTATTAATGTCTATTAAATCTGTCTTTTTCTTTAGGGAACAAATAAAAAGAGTTAAAGACTCTGAAGATGTCCCCATGGTGCTAGTAGGAAACAAATGTGATTTGCCTTCCAGAACAGTAGATACAAAACAAGCTCAGGATTTAGCAAGAAGTTACGGAATTCCCTTCATTGAAACATCAGCAAAAACAAGACAGGTAAAGCTCAAAACTTACCAGATAAAAGTATGGAACTCCCATCTTAATTATCATAAAGTTAATCATTCTGGGTATTGACAGTTGTTTGGTCATATCAGTGGATGTTTTTCTGCAGAGTAGAAATTCTTGTGGTGTCTTTTCTGTCATCTCACTGACAACTGGTAGTTTATTAATGTGTGATTTGCTTCAGTTGCACAAACTTAAAGAATGAGACCCTCAATGCTATTGCACTCCACTGTCAGACAGTTGCAGAATTTTTAACATAAGGCTAGAAGATGAGTTGTTTGTATGCTTAATTAGTAACCAACATAATTTTTCTTTCAGGTATTGATTTAGCATTAGTGGATCATACTTGATAAACCTATTTTATAGCTAAGCAATTGACCATAAGTCATCTTTGAAATTACAGGTCATTTAGATTAGATACTAGGAGTGAGTTTCTTGCTATTCTTCACTTGGAGGGTGGTGAGGCACTGGCACAGGCTGCCCAGAGAAACTGTGGATGCCCCATCCCTGCAAGTGTTCAAGGCCAGGCTGGATGGGGCTTTGGGTGGCCTGGTGTGGTGGGAGGTGTCCCTGCCCATGGCAGGGGGGTTGGAGCCAGATGATCTTTAAAGGTCCCTTCCAAACCAAACCGTAATGTGGTTCTACAGGATTAATTGCTGATGTAAACTTGTACTCCTGACATTTTTAGAGAAAACACTTGTTTATTGTACTCCACTGCTATAGGTGGAAGAGGCAGCACTAGGGCCCTCTCAGTGTTCTGTCACTCATCTGGAACAAAGCTACAAACGGTGGTATATTCAGGAGAAGATAAGCTGGAAGCTATAGGTGAAACTGTTTTCTGTGCCTGAGAATGTATTCTTAAAAAAAAAAAAAAAAAAGTTGATTTTGATTTTTCTTTTTGTAAGAGTAAAGGCTCTCACTACAGAATTTTACCAGGCCTGAGCAGCCAAATAACTTGTACTCTGCATAATCAGAAGTGTTGCATGCAAGCTATGAATTGGGAAGTAGGTGTAGCAGAAAAAGGCAAATAAGGGCAGAATGCTGCAATTCAAGTAACGCTGTGTAACTGCTGCATCATTTGGCAGAACTTCATCATGGACAGTATGCAAGTTATTTTTGGATAAAAGAAGTGAATATTTCATTAGTGCAAATTTGCTACACCCACCCAAGTTTCTGACAAGTTGAAACCTGGGCTGATAAGTAAAACTTCACTGAGGAATCAAAGGGATTCTAACTTCTGGCAATAAGAGAGCCTGTAAACCTCTGTCAGGTAGGATAAGGAAAACAGAACTACAGAACTTCAGTGGCTGACAATAAACGAGGCCATAAGAGGGTTCTGAAGAGTGTGGCGTATAAGTGGTCTGAATAATTAGAGTGTTTGGAAGCTCCTGCATTAGTGGCTGTCATTGAGATGCTAGGATAAAAAGGAACAACTCTGAAATTACATTTGAGGTTTGAAATACAAATTCTATACTAACATATAGATCTTAATTTGTTCTGCCTGCTGTATAAAGTGTCAGACATTGTTTAGGAAATACTCTTACACAGTTTTAATGAAATTGGGTGTATCTTCGAAGAAGGTTCCCTCACCCACAAACTGCAGATTACTCCCACAAGCATCCTGCCATGCCTAGCCTAATACAAAACTGCATGCTCAAAAACCAACACACCTGTCCACTCTTCTAGTCCTCTTTTACCTGAAGTACTATCAGCTTTTTTTCTTTCATCCAGATACATCTTTCAAGAGGTCTGGCAGAGGTTTATGCTTGTTTCACAGGACAAAAAGTCTCATATGAACTGTTACTGCTACAATTTGTCTTCTAATCTAATCTGTGACTTCATGTTTTTGGTAATGCCAATTGAAATATAATAGAAGGGGTCTGGCTGGCCTTTGTTTTTCAAAGTCAAGCTGTACACCCTCTGCAGATAAGAGGTCCATAAAGGTCTCAGATTTTAAAGTGAAGAAACATACTAGTCTCTGCTGAGAATGTTGCATTCTGAAAGTTGAATCATTATGTGTTTGCTGGTTCTTTCATAGTGGTGTTCATAACACCACTTCAAAACCACTTCTTCAAAAGTAACTCTTTAAATTGGGGGGGAGGGTCAAGCCATTTTGTGATCTGGATGTGGTCTGTGGACTATATTTTTATTGGGCAGAATTCAGCCCTTGTCATAAAAAATAAAAATAAAAATCTGATACTCTTTGGCTACGTGCAGAACGTCTGTCTATGAACAAGTGTAGTTGATGGTCCAATAACTCCTGGAATGTGCAGAAGGCCTGACATCATTATTCAGCAGTAGGAACCTTTTTTCTCCTCCTTTCCTATACCTGCCATCACGCAAATGTTGGTACTAATGCACTGCTGAAGGGCTCCCTGCTGCGTAGCTGCTTTAGGTCTTCTCTGCACCCCACCTTTGCTGGAGTTAAAACCAGAGGGGCTTTCTAGGGAAGTAAGAGAGGTAGAAATGCAAAGGAGTTGTCAGTCTACTCTGTTTTGATTGCCAAGGCATATCTTTAAAAATGAAAGCATTTCATGCTCAGGCAAAATCTCACGTCTGTTCCAACTAATTCAGTTGTTATTTAAGATCTTAAAAAAATGATAGACTAGGTCAAAAATAGGAAACGGAATAACACTGAAATGAAGCGCACTAATAAGTTGTTATGAAAGCTAGTGTATTTGTTTTTACTTGGTTCTGACTGGCAATGAAGGTGTGGATTAGGGGGTATCCTTTAATGTGCCACTGTCCTACTAGTATTAGACTCAAAAGAAAAGCAGGTATGTAGGAGTTACTGTATGCTTTAGTTGTTGAGAACATACACTTTTTGAAGTGTTTAAGTTGACCTACATGACAAAGATGCTGTTTTCATGCTGTGATGTCTGGAGAGAACCTGTGTGTAACTGGTGCAGCGTTTACAGACATTTATTCCTGTGCCTCTGGTAAGATGCACAAATAACTGATAATTTAGACAATTTGCTTGGACTGACTTGTAATTTTTTAGGGATTTGTTGTATCTGTTTAAAAATATTATGTTTCACTCAAAGCTGCTGTTATGTGTATAGCTGTGGAACGCTTTCCATTTATAAAATCTTGTTTTCGGTAATTTATAACTTGACTTCACAGTGTAGGCTGAGTTGTATTTTTTTTTTTTTTTTTTTTTTTGAGCTTTTGTTTTGTGCCAGTTGTTTGTAAGGTAAAACTTTTCCAGAAAAGTTTGGTCCTTCCCAAGGACAAGGCCTCAGGAAAAAGAAAACGTTTTGATAATGTTGGAACAGAACTTTGGCATCCAACATCTGTGCTGAATGACTCCAGGATGCTGAGGAAAACAGTTTTGCTGTTTACCTAACAACATAAATAGAGGCAGCCAAAAAAGGGGTACATGTGTATAGCAATTGTGAAGTTTCAGGTAGGACAGACAGCTGTAATTCTGGCATTTCTTAACTTTCGAGTGGTTAAATTCGTAATTGCAATTCTGATTTTGTGCAGAATTTTATGTGAGTGTGGTGATGTACGTCTGATATTTAACCTTTATAAGATAACACAACTTGAAACTAAATAAATGCTACCATCCCAACCAGTGAAAGTTACTTCTGCATGTGGCTGAGTTGCAGTAACAGTTTCCAAATAGTCCTTTGAAGCATTGTATTTATAGACAGCAAAAACAAGAAGAGCCTTAACCTCATGTAGCAGGAGCTAGTAGGTTTTTGCAGGTTTATACACCATCTGGTATTGGCTGAACTGACTTTCCATCTGCAAAGTTTTGTCAGGTGTACTGTTGTGCAAGTGAGGATAATTCTTTTTGTCCATGTCCACAGGAATACTTTTGTTTATATTGGTTTTAGGATACCAACTCTTATAAAGTGTATAAAGGTGAACGGAATGCTTTTGAGGTTCAAGGTTAACCTTCATTAGTCTCTTTTAAGCACTATTTACAGAAGCAGAACAGGTGAAAATTCCTGGTTATGCTTATTGAAGTAGCCAAACATTCATTTTAAAATACGCTTACTTGCAAAGAAAGATTATCTTCTAAGTCAAAAGCATCTAGGGCAACATTGTCCTAGAGGTCATGGGTTCTTCAGGCTGTTCACATCTAAACTGCTTTTATGTTTTTAATATTTGCCAAAGGATATTTTTAATTCCATTTATGTCAGCTAAAAGGACTGGTTGATTATATTCCAGATGTGTGAGGCAGGTTCATTTAAGGAAAAAATACTGAGAGCTATTAAAATAAATTGCTGTTAAAATGACTTATTTTTAAAACTGGCACCTGGCTCTTTAAAAATGTCACCTTGTAATGATGAAATTAGCAAATGTCTTTCTTTGTATACAGTTTTCTTTCAGAATAGTTTCTCTCAATAGAGTTCATAAGACTGTTCTTGATGGTGGCAGTAGTAGCAATTTCTTCTCTCACTCTGTCTCTCTCTCCTCTCTCTGCATTGCTAAAGCAAATCACAGCTCCTGATGGTGATGGGGAAATTGGCAATAAACTTTAAGTGAAGAATTATCGAATTATTCATGTGTAAGCTCCATAATCAAATTACGTATTTCTACTGCAAAACAGTAGATTTGCAAAAACGTTGATTCTTGTACAGCCTGTACTTTGGCGAATAGCAGCAGATCAATGTTTACTCTTTCCTCTTTTTAATGGAATAAGTTTCCATGCCTTCTAGGAAAACATGAAAGTATGAGCTTTACTTTTTTTTTTTTTTTTTTTTTTTTTCTGTTTTTGATGGCTCTTTTAAATTTTGCGAACTTTGAGGCCCGAAATATGGGACAACTTGGGAATTTCTCTAACATGCTAACAGGACATGTTTTGTATAACAGATACAATCCAAGAATTCAAATAAAATCCATTTAATATTAAAAATTGGTATGGCTGTAGGTCAGACGTACCCTCAGATAAACAGCTGTGTGTTAAGAATGAGTCTGAAATACAATAACCGATGGTACAGGTCAAGCAAAATGACCCAGTAACTGCAGTAGTAGATGTTAATAATATTTGTTAAGAGTTGTATAATACAAAGGTGGGTTGGAGAGAGAACTTAAGGAAAAACTGCCTGGATTGTGTTTGGATAATCCTGATGTTTTGGGGGCTTACATGGTTGTACTGTATTTCTTGATCTTTAGTCTCTTCCACTGTTATTCCAAATATTGACCTTTACAGTAAATTAACAACAGTCAGTGTGACTGAGGAGACAAGTGATGAAACTGACAGGAAGGCAAATGAAAGATTTACTATCCCCTTTAAAAGCCACAGCTAAACCTTAACACCAACTTGAAGCTGGCGCTGTACCTTTTCATCTTGTATTTGCTAACACCATTCTTCAGTCCTCAGCATCTCTGAGTGATATAAACATATAGCTGCAGAAAGGTAAGGCATGAGACCAGGGAGAATGAAACACTGCTCTGGCATGCCTGAAGAGCTCCCATTAACCAAAGGAAGATGCAAGCAGCAGAACATCACAGGCTGTTTGTACGTAGTGTTGTTATCTACCCTGACTGGTGCTGAAGTAGCCCAGAAAGAGCAGAGTGGTTGAGCCTTTTGTGTGGATGTGAACTAAGCCCTTAAACATTATCAGTAATGAACTTGTTGCTATGTCTGCATGGAAGAATAACCTCTGTAATTACAATAAGTATTTACTTTGAAAGTTATTCTGAAATAGATATACTTTAGATGCTTCTTAAAAAGCACTTTGCTGTGACTCAAATATTCACTCTCCTAAACCTGGAAGCATCGTGTTTGCTCTATAAGTAGCTTTAAAAAACAATAGTGAAATTTAGTATTCTTAGGGGAATTTATTTGTAACCTGTTACGAAATTGCCTGATTTAGAATTTTTCTATACTTTGTTAGCTTGTGGCACAGATCTTTGCAACTCAAGTACTTCAAGAACAGAAGAAACAAGCTTGCTTTGCCAGCCCAAAGAGTAACAGGTTCTCACTTTGGCTAAGAAGTGCAAATAGTTGGCTAACTGTGTGCAAGTACCCCCTAGTTACCAATCTAACAGGGTTTTGTGCCTGCTAAATACATTCATGCCCACAAAAATGTGTGAAAAGATTCAGAAATACAAGCTCGGTTATTTTCAGCACTGGAAGAAATGGAAGAAAATTGTTCTTATTCTGTTTTGTCCTAGTGCTACCTGGCACAGGAAAAGAAAAGTCTCAAAGAACAGATTTCATGGTAATTGGTCAGCAGTAAATTCTTTGGCATGTCTCAGTTCCTTGCATTAAAAAGTACTTATCAAGCAACAAATATGCAGACCCAGCATTTTAAATATATTGAGGAGAAAAAAGTTTGCTTGACGAAGTTGGGTACTGGGCTAAATCTTAAACTGTACCTTAAATGCAAGGCTGATCTTATGTAAGAAAGAAATTTTGTCAGCTAGGAAGGCAGGTCCTGTGGCTTATTCTGTGACATCTTTGAGAGTTTTATTCCATTGTGCTGTTCTGATGGACAGAATCTTTGATATTTATCTCTGGACGTAATATGAACACAGCTTTTCTGTGGACCATTTGGAGATCCATATACTTTTCTCAAGTAAAGCTCATAATTTCGGTGTTTTTTTCCTCTGCCATGGGTGTTCCAATATGTCAATTGATAATAAAGCAGTTTTTAAGGAGTTGTGTTTTACAATGCAGAGAGTGGAGGATGCTTTTTATACATTGGTGCGAGAGATTCGACAGTACAGAGTGAAAAAAATCAGCAAAGAAGAAAAGACTCCAGGGTGCGTGAAAATTAAAAAATGCCTTGTAATGTAACAGGGTAAGTCTTGTAATGTAACAGGGTAAGTCTTGTAATGTAACAGGGTAAGTTCTACAAATCATTTGCCAAATAAAGCTGATTGAGAATATCTTGCAAATCAGACATTTTATGATTAATTACATAATTCACGATATAAAACCAATCAGATTGCAGTATAGTAGTCCTGAATAATATTCCTACCAAACACGTGGATTTGCTTTGTTTTAAAGGTTTTTGATAAATAGAGTAAGAGGAGGTCTTTCCTGCATGTCAGGGTCTCCATCTGTAAAGTGCAGATATAATTTTGTGTGTCAGGAAATTGAGAGGAAAATATTTTAATACAGATCAGTTGCAGATACTACTGAAGTTGGACATTTGAGTGAACCTTTAGCTGTTGAGCTGAGGGGAGAAGATAACATTTATAGGCCTTCTGAGGTGCAGAAAGAGGAGTTTCTCACTTTTTTTCTTCTCCTGAGTCTTTAAAAAGAAAGGGGGGGGGGGGGGGGTGGGAAGGCAACAGTGAAGTACAACTGAAGAAAAAAAAAACATCCAGAATTGTTGCAAATAATTTGTTAATTATGCACTCCAAGAAGAATAGGAAGAAGGAGGAGAGAAGAATCTGTGATGTGGAAAAAGTGCTAGTCTCAATCACTTCCAGTGATGTCTGGATAAACCGTCAAAATAGCTCCTTGCATATATTACTAACCCATTATTTTTTTACCTCTTTCTGCAACAAATCAGAAAGTGGGTTATTACTCCTTATATACTCTGCAAGCAGGAGGATGATATGGTGTTTCCTGTTGTTTAAAAGGTAGTGTCTGTTTTTCAAGAAGTGTTTTTCACACTTTAGAACACTTTGCAGAAAGGTAGTGGAGTTCAAATTCCATCTTAAAAAGACTCTTGTACCTGTAGGAAGATTTCATTAGATAAGACAATTGAATCCTCAGAAGGAGGAGGGAGAGATTTTATTATGTAACTTTTTTTTTTTTTTTACTAGATCTCAGGATTATTATATCACTGAAAAGCTAAGAGTGAATGACTGCTCTAAGATGCAACTTCAGATATTTGCTTTTGATAAAGATTGCTTTTGATAAGTGAAATAAGAATTAAAATTGTCTAGGCCTCCTTCCTGTAGTCTTCTGAAAGCCAACTATGCCATTTCTTGCTGTATTACTAATATAGCCATGATGTGAAGTGCCTTTGTTTCCATGTAAGATGTTTTTAAGTGTTTCTACTAAACCCTTGCCCTCCACCTTGGTAATGGTTTGACCTTGTTCCTTGAGCTCCTCTTCCTATGGGAAGGTTTGTTCCTTTTCACTCAGTAAATAATTTTCCCACTTTTCCCACATTACCAGAATTAGTCTAGTAAAGAAAGCATTCATTTGTAATCCCTGAAGTAAAATTTCTTTTTTTATACTAGATTTTGACTTTTCTGCTTTTCCTTTTCTTAGACTTCCTTGGGAGGAGAATAGGATGTTGGGAATTGTGGTTTTATTTGTTTTTCAGATTCTGGGATTCTCTCCTTTTTTTTTTTTTTTTTTTTTTTAATATAGCTCAGGGAATGTATGCTTTCTTTTTACCTGCTTCTTATTTTCTTTCTGCCTGCTTCCAAAAGAAGTATGTCATCTTATTTTTTCCCCATATCAGGGGAAATCTCTTCTGTCAGCAATGGATATTGTTTCTTTTCTCCATATCCTATTTCAAAAATAGTCTTGGATACAAGACTGTAGAACTTGCAGAGTGCCTGCTCAGGAGAGAAGACATTCATCTTCATATTCAAATGAATTCCTTTAAAAATCTTCAAAATACTGATAGTCATTTCAGCAACTTCATATGCAGGAGGTTAAGCTGGAGGAAGCATACTCCAAAATTCTTGTGGTACAGCTGTAATTCAGTAGTGATTCTAGTGGCATAAGAAGTCCAGCATTTAAAACACTCTGGCTTGTATTAATTCCCATTCCATGACATATGTGTTTTATTTCAGTCTGCTGTATAGTAGAAAAGCTAAGGAAAGCAGCACCTAATGATGCAAGTTTTTCAGCTGGTATTCAAAACTTCAGAAATACTCACTATAGCACGCTTTGAAGTGATGCACAGTATTTATTTTCCTTTCGTGTCTGTTGGTAGTCAAATTTGATGGTTCAGAGCATTTTGGTACCTCTAGGAATATTCAGTTATCTTATTGCCGCTTACAAGGTGCCTTTTTAGTTTCTTCGATCTTGTCAAAGTTTTGAGCAACCTTGTACTACCCAGATTATTATTAACTGCTGACACTTTCCAAGATTTTAATTCCTTTGGTTGTTACACAAAGCAGAAAGTACACAAAACCTTTTTTTCATTTCCAACAAGCAAGGAGAAAATTCTGAAACTCAGTGTAAGATCCTCAAACGATTTCTCTCTTGAAAGCATTAAGAAGTTTTTACATTTAAAAAAAATACTATAATGAAAAGCTACTCTGTGGTATAAATTAAGCATCTAGACAAGCAATTCAGATTGAGCTGTGTTAGTAAAAATACTTAAATTATGAAAGTTCATTAACTTCTAGATTTTTGCTTAAAACTAATTTTAATGATTTTTCCATGGAACTACAGAGAGATAAATGTTAACTTTCTCACAACTTTTGTGTGTGTATTGTAGTATTTATTAAATACATTTAAAAGACTCTTCCACGATTTTAAACTTTTGTAAAGATCTATTTGAGGCTGCAGTACTTTAGGAATCCCCATTTCTTATGATTTTATGGTTTCTTATTGATAGATCCAGCTTACTTGCAAAGTTGCACACATGCCTGTAAACACAAAACTAGACATCCAGATTTCTGTATGGCCACAGGATGATAGAACTGTGGTGCCCCAAAGAGAAGCTGTAGCCAGGATCAAGTTGTTTCTGCAGGAACAGTGGGATTTTTCTGTTCCTTTCATGTTTCTTAGATGCACTTTGAAAAAACAAGAGTAAAGAGCAAGCTCTGTACTGTATACAGCAACCTACTCTCAGCCTCTGTTTTTCAGAGCAAATATACATTTATTGTGGCTGTGTGGTATAGCTTGGAGCATACATCATATATTTTGAGTTTCTAATCCTAAACCTGGATTTAAAGCACTCATTCATTCAGTACATCTTATGCTTCCTGAAAAGTTTGTGCACAGTAACTCCATTGTTAGAGGGAGAAAAGTCAGCTGCATGCTGTCCATTGCTACTGAAAAAAGTAACTGGGGAAGCTGACCACATTTGATTTTGTAATATTGATGCCTTTAGGGAACTTCTCTAAACAGTTTCCACTTGTGTTCTAATTTAATTTTTAACACTTAATCCACAGACTGAAAGATCAGCTTATTTTGAATCCCTCAGTCCTAACACAAATATTCTAAACGCTTTGTATGTTATATTACCTAACTTTAAAAGGAATTTCTGTTCAAATACAGAAACTAGTATATATGTCATTAATAACTTTAAAAGCTTGCGTTACAAAGGTGTAAATGCAAGGATGAAAGTTGTTCTTCACAAGTATTTTGCAACATGCACTGTATTTAAAAGATCATCACCTTACTAGGTAGAATAAGATTTCAACCTTAGTTGTGAAGTCCTGTGATTAAAGGCCCACAGTATTACTTTGTATGAGTTGCTTTCTCTGTATTTACTCAAAATATAGTTTAAGGAAGGTAGACTGCTCACTTGAAGACTTCAATTGCAATTTCTGTTTAGTTTGTCTTAGAAGATGCCACTTAAGGCTAACAACTGTCCTTGTAGTGAATGCTTTTCTAGCACAGTAAAAAGTGCTAAAGTAATTTTGTAAGGAAATATGAATAGTCCTGTAGATTAATATTGTACAGAAGTTTTTCTTGTTGTAAGAATGAAACTGTTCTCTATTGTGACTGATTATTACTACTTTCCTCCTGGTTGGCTGTCTGAGATGAGAACTGCAGAAGATATGCTTTGAACCATCGCTATTTGTAGATCACTTCCCTACATGAACATTGCCAAATATACTTTGTGCATTAATGCTGAAGTTATAAGTAAAATACAGTAGCTGTCTATGAAATAATACCTAGCTTTTCTAACTTTCAAAAGACATAACCTTTTCCAGAACTGTGGGTACTTTTACTAGGTGTGGTACATCAATTTTATTTTGACAAATAGCACTTTAAAACTAAGAGAAACTTAATTGCAAGAGTATTTTATAGGTCATGAGATCTTGCATAGTGTACTATTAGTTTTGGTGGTAGGGCTACTAAGGACTTTGATCTAACATTAGTTATTTGTAAACATGTTTATAAACTTGACACATGAAAGCTTTTAATAAATTTGTTATACTGGAAGCATTGCTTTCTAGGTGTAGCTAGTTAACACCTCGCTGTCATTTGGACTTAACATATAATAGTTTCATCACCATTTGGTAGTTGACTGAAACAGCAATGAATAAGCTGATTTTTGACATTTTATTTTTGCCCTTTTTTCGGAGTTCACTTTATGCTCTTCCGCTGAAGTAGGTATACAGGAATAAACTAAGACTTGATTTTAATTGTCAGCTTGAAGGCAAACTAGCTGAGAAGAGGTAGAAAGCTGCCTGTCAGTTGTAGGGCCAAATTTCTAGATCAGTTTCTATAGTGGTGCAGTTGGCTACTGTGATGCATTAACATTACACAACTATTTCTGACATATCTAAAAGATAATGCAAGGAGTAAGGCAGTGAAAAATTAAGTTCTTCTTAATATTTTTATAACTATCAGTATTAAATGTAAAGGGCTTACTGAGAACACAGATACTCAGTTGGGATTTGGGGCAACTTGAAAGGTAGGCAATAATATAAATAAACTGTATCACATAAATAGGTCATTTCAAGTATATATACAAGTATACTGTATAACACTCGATTATGGTTCACATCAGGCATACAGATCTCTGGTCAAAACAGCTAATTTTCCTCAGTTATAATTATCCCCCCCCGCCCCCAAAGTGGAGAAGTTAGTGTGAAGAAACATTAGCATTTGTGTCTGTAGCTTAACTGTTGGAGCTGTGGAGATTTTAAATGACTGTACGTGATAGAATACACAGCTAATGTGTTTCATGTGTCTTCATATAGGTTGAATGGAATGATTTATCAAATACTAATCTATCATTGCAATGCGGGATTGATTTGATTGTCTTGCTTATCTGACGATTAAGAAAAAACAACAAAACAACACTATAGTGTGATTACTGTATTAGTGTGCATGACAAATGACACTAAATGTAGATTAATCATAACTATCTCTTTGGTACCAAATTCTTGCTGCAAATAGTTATACTTACTTTTAAAAGCCATGTAGATTATTAAGGCATAAGCAAAGCTAGCTAATGCTTCAGAGTTTTATTCTGAAATTTAGTAGTAGTAATATACTTGGAATCTAAAGATGCGGTGCCTGTGCTTTTCTAGTCTGAGGTGGGATAACATATGCCCCACCTATGTGGACAGGAGAGCAGTACATGTTCCCGAGTCACATTATTAACAGAGTTGTATCTGCAGATGTCTGTGGTCAGCTCCTGGGCAGTAACTCACCCGCAGGCTGCTCTTAAGTCCAGCTTGGGAATAGTAGAGAAAGGGCAGGCAGATGATGCTAGCTGTTGCTGGTGTCAGAATAGTTCATTTGGGTGTCTAAGTAAGTGTTCCTCAGACCTCTGGAGAGGAACAGCCTGTAGCCAGGACTTGTTCAAATGCTTGACTGGCTGGCTGCTGCCTAGAGCTGCTCTCCTGTGGGCCCTGCTGCCCATGTACAGTGATGCAGTTAGACATGCATCTCATATGACAGGAGACAACTGTAGTCCCCCATCCATCTCAATCCGTTTTTCCCAAGGTGCCCATTCCCAAAATCTAGAAATGCTCGAGAGGGTGTTGGTGCCCCAGCAATTCCTCCAATGCACAGCTTGATTTAGGGATGTTGTAAAGGCTTCGGCAAGAAGACAGTGTCTGCTCTCCTGGCAGGCAGCAAGAGTGCTGATTGAACACACTTCACCTGAAGTCACTTCATCTGGTCACATGAAAACAGACTGTACTTACCTAGACAATTAAGTCTGTTAATGTGATCTTAATGTGTGCAACTCTGTGTTTTTTCAGGGTGTTGATGATGCCTTCTATACATTAGTTCGAGAAATCAGAAAACACAAAGAGAAGATGAGCAAAGATGGTAAAAAGAAGAAAAAGAAGACAAAGACAAAGTGTATAATTATGTAAATACAATTTATCCTTATTCTTAAGACATACTTAAGTAATTTTTGTACATTACACTAAATTATTAGCATTTGTTTTAGCATTACTTTACTTTCTGCTTCATGATCCTGTTAGCTTTACCTGAATGCTTGTTTTAAATGACAGTGGAAACTTCATTCCTCTTAAAGTGCCAGTATTCTTTGAGTGTTGGTTCTTGAACTAGCAATGCCTGTGAAGAAAACAAACAAAAAAAAACAACCAACAAACACACACACAAAAAAAACTGTCTTAGGACTCTTTGGTGCATGCACAGTCGCTAACTTCCTATTTTTCTTACTGATTGTGAACTTTTGTTCTGTGTGCAAACAAAACAATGAAATGATGCTCTACACATTCTAACATCCCCTTTCCTTTTTTTTTTTTTTTTTTTTTTAAATCTAGTTGGGAAAACAGATTAGTTAGCAAAAGAGACTTTCATTTCAGACTTCCTTTTAATTTATACTGACTGCAATATAGAGAGACCAGAAGCCTTTATAGTCTTCCTGTAGATTTTGCTTTTAGGCATCTAGTCTTGTAGCATTTCAGATCAACTCTAATGAATGTAAAGATAAAACTTTCACAAAAAATTTTTCACTGCAATTTGTCACGGTCACTCCTTAAATACTATATTTTTTCTATAAAAAAAAAAAAAGAAAATTTAAAAAAAGACAATAATGCACATCTGGCAATGGAAAAAGTAAAAGTTCTAATTAGATTGATTTGCTGTTGTTAATGCATTGCTTTAAGACTTTCACTTCTTGTGTCTGAAGACACCAAGGTGAAATCTTAGCTCTCCTGACCCCATAGCAGTAAATTATCTTTAAGTAGCTTTGTTCAGTAGGTACAAGATTTCACCCTTAGTGTCTGTAGGAAAAACTAGAAAGCCTTAATAGATAAGTTGATTCAAATTCTTAGGTTAATTCATACATGGATCCAGAATTTATCATAAGAATTAAATCAAAATGACTCCTAAATTGTATAGCAAATTAAAACCATTTGTTTTTTTCCCCAAGGGTGGCATGAAATATTTCCAGATGCCTATTTTATGTAAAAATAGGGGAGGGATTTTTAAATTCTAGTAACCTCAAATCAATGAATTAATGAGCTTGAATTTAGCTGCTTCATACAAATAATTTGGAAATCCACAATGCCATAAAATGGTGTGGAATTTGCACAAATCTTCAGCGTAGAACATTGTTCCCATACTCAATGTTTGTGTGATGTTTGTGAAGTGCTGGTTTTGTTGCACAGATTATATGGTTGGTGAGTGGCATTCCAGTGTCTAGACTGTCATGAAACTAGACCAAGATTTTAATGTTGTCTTTTTCTGTGGTTATATTTTCTTGTGATTTTTTTTCCTTTTTTATTTTCTGATCAGAATTAATGCAGAATTTTTGCAGAAGCTTTCCATTTTGGTACTCAAGTAGTCCAGCTATTCTGCACCAAAGTAAGAGCCAGTAATTGCAGTGCTACCAGTTCCTGTCATCTTACTGCAAATGTTGCCTTGTTAGATGCTTTTAGTGTGGCCTCAGTTCCAGAAGGTACACTAGTCCCTAAGTCAGCTGCAGAGTAAAATTTAAAAGTGTGACTTTGGTGTACCCTAAAAATTTAAACATGACGTTGACGTAGGGTAATTCAGGACACTGGACTGGTAAATCCTGGAAGTTTGGAACAGGGAAGAGCACCATTTCCGTAACCTAAAGTATAGCTAAACCATTACATGGAAATTTTACACAGTAGAATTCTAATATACCAGTGTAACTTAGACCTTTTATATGATGTCAAAGGTGCAACTGCATAAATGTAATATTTTTCTTTCTACAAAAAAGAAAAACACAGCAGTAACTGTTAGGTGGAGAGCTGCAGAGCTGCTAGGGGAAGTGTACTGTCTGGATTGCTGCATGTTCTTTAACTAATGTGGCTGAGAATTTAACAAATGAATGCCTTTCCATGCCTGCACTGCTTGTTCCCCTAGGCCCCCACCAAAACCCAGTCTCTCCCCTTTCAGCTTTGATACGAAATATACTTCAGATTATGAAAGATTGTGAAAAATAGTAATAGGAGAGACTAGCACTACATTTTAAGGGCCAGTAAGGAATACAGACAAATTCTTAATGTTACAAAACATTTTACAGCATCCAATGTTAAAAGATGTATTGGAGACAACTGGTTATTTGCACATTTTAGATGCTCTTGATTATATATGAAGAACACAGCAAAACTGGATAGTATATCTTGAGCAAACAAAAGCAATCCTAAGATGACTTACGATTTTTGGTAACTGAGTCACACTGCATGTAAAATTAGGGCTGGTCTAAAATTCTCATATTAATTTAATTAAAAATGGTAGGAGAAATAAATTTAGCAGAAACGTCTTAATCATCAAATGCAGATCAATATAGCTCTAACACGAAGCTATATGTAAGTACTTTTTTCAGTAAGTGTGATCTGTAGCTACCAATCAAATTATTACAGTCTATTTACGTTTGCCCTTATAGACATAAAAAAAAAAAAAAAAAAAGCTCATCCTTGCCACTGTTGTGCAGTTTTGTCTTAATATTTGTAAAGATTTGGTGAAGCATGTTGGATTGCAGCTTGCACACATTGATCTCATAATTATTCCGTCTTTTCCCTATTTGAAATGCTTTCAAAAAACATACCTGGATGTACTATCATTTCTGATAGTAACTGCTAAATAAACATGTGAATCACTTACCATGTTAATACATTAAATTGCCATGTGTCAGGGAGTAACACCTTATGGTAGCTTTATGTAACACCAGTAAACAACTTTATCATTGGTTTTCTCAGAACTGAAAATTATTTTAACCAGTCTCATTGCCCTAAATTTTTTCCCTAACTTAAGAAAAAAAAAAAAGTTACACTGCATAGAATTTGTTACAATAACAGGATCTCTGTCATGGGTAAATCCTGACACACAATCTTCTACTCGTTGCTTTATAAAGCAATACAATTATTACCTTCAAAGACCATCAAACTGTATACAAATCATTTTGTCTGAAGTTTACATAAAGCTACATAGATGGTAAATCTTTCCTAACATTTCTTTATTCCACTGTCTCGTGTTTTCATGTTGAAAATACTTCTGCTTTTTCCTCTTGAGTGCCAACTTCTTACTAGAATGACTTCTTAATGTAATATGTTTACCTGGAATGTATTTTAACTATTTTTGTATAGTGTAAACTGAAACATGCACATTTTGTACATTGTGCTTTATTTGATGTGGAAAATATGCAGTGTGATCCAGTTTTTCCATCACTTGGTTGTGTGACCGGAATGTTGGTCGTACCATATACTAAGTTTAAAAAAAAAAAAAAAAAAAAAAAGACCACTGTTTGTTTTAAAATTTTTAATGTTTTTAGGAGTATGTGCTGTGAAGTGATCTGGAATTTGTCATTTTTTTTGTCAAACTGTACTGCTCCTATTTATTGTAATGTAATAAAAAAAAAATAATAGGTATTGTGAATTTCTGTCCCCGTTTGCTTTTCTCTCGAAGAATTTCAGTTCATCATCTTTGTAATGGGGTAACCCATGAATTGCATGTGTTCGACGATTGTTTTCAGTTTATTTCTTGTACTTCTCATTACCTGTCATAAAGTGGTTGTCTTTGCCCAGTGGTGTTCCCTTCCTCTTGAGAGGGGCTGCAGCACTCTGACAAAATGCTTTGTAATACTGATCCCTCTAGCGGTCTGTGCTATTTTTGCATCCTGTTCTCTGAGCAGAGCCTTGTGAGGTTGCACATCTTGTTCCTTTTTCTGGAATTAAAGGGCTATTAACTCCCAGCCATGCCCAGAGACCTTGCTTTTGTTAGTCCTAACAGCAGACTCGATTCAAATTTGTCTACAAGTCTAAAATATGAGCTGTGCTCATTCCCAGCTGTGCATGTTTTCTTCTATCAAATGCCTTTTGTAAACTTAGGAGAAAATACAAAAGACACTCCTGTGTCCTATGGGGGGAACAAAGTGTAGAATTGCTACTGTTCTACAACTTGCACATTCACCCTTCTTAGTTATCCCATCTGGATAATCTTTTACCAGTTACCAAGAAGGGTAAGTTGAATGTTGTATGTAGAGGTTATTTGTTCAGGGTAGTTTTAAGTGCAACATGTAAAGGAGTTAGTAAATTATATGGGAATACTTCTTCACATCAACATGGTGCTACAAACTGAAGCACATACTTCATCTTAAGGTAGCATACCTTCTAATTGGCCTTAATTTTTTTTATTTTTTTTATTTTTATTTTTTTTTTACTTTTCTGGACTTTATGCAGGTATAGACTGTTGCTGTTGTCAGCAGTTCTACTGCAGTGAGTACTTACCTATATTTCAAAGATTATTTCTGTTCCATCTCCAGTGTAATTTAGTTCTGTGGGGGAAAAAAAACAAAACACCACAGTATATACAGAGTAACAGTTATGGCACAAGTTTGTGCTAGCTGAGCCAAAGTCTACAAAGAATTGGCTGTGGAGCAAACAGCCAGGGTCAAACTTCTCTTCCAGAGGAGAGGATCAAGTTCTAAACTCCTGCTACAGGAGTTACGCAACCTCAGAAATCAGCAGTAGGTGCAGGAATTGTCTGTAGGATCTAAGTACTTAAACCGTTGTTGTTCTACTCCATCCCCTTCCCAGAGTGTTCTCTGTAACACTACCTCTGTCAGCCTGCCGTTGGGAGTCTTGCACGTGAAGCAGATGTAGCTAAAACTTTTGAGAACTTCCTCCCTTTCAAGCAGGTGCTCAGTTATGGTGGGAATGATGCTTTAAATGTACAAGCCTTGAAAAAGCATATTAATCCTCTAAGTAACAAGAGGCATGCAGCATCTCAAATAAACACTCAGCTGATCACCAGCTAACTGTTCAGCACATACATTGAAATATAACAGAAGCACACTGCCGCTGCTCCCTGCAGAATTATTTTCATACGTGAAGTTTCAGATCAAGGAGGTCAAAGCTAGTCAAGAAGAACCTGCTACCCACACAATACAACCCCCAGATCTTTCAAGCACCTACTTAAGGGTAAGCAAAATCATAATTTGTACTTCAAACGGGTTGGAAGGATCTACATTTCTTTCGAGGTTACAGTTCTTTTATTGATTGCTTTTATGGATTTGTAGCATTACATAGTCATTAATACCGGTTACTCCTTGTCATCATAGTAGCGCTGTTTCATTGCTCTGTATTTTCTGAGGAAGTACAAAGCCTCCAACTCTTTTATCACAAATTCTCCTCGGGCAATTAGTTGTTTAATTTTTTCGGGATCTTTCACATCTTTATTTTTTAGAAAAGCTGCTTTCAAACGGCTTCTAAAGTAGTCTGCTCCCTTGGGGTACTCCCTTCCGAGGTACAGCAGCTTGAGGGAAGAAGAAAAAACTCCTTTTAGACAGGCTTCCAGTTAAAAGGGCTTTGTCCGGTTAAGCTCGACGCATGTAAAGCACTTACGTTTTTGTAAAGATTCAGCACTTCCCCTCGTAACGAACTGGCCATTCTCCCATTTCCCCGAACTCTGCAGCCCTGCGCGATTGCTTGCGTCTTTAATTTACCTGAAGAATAATCGGTTTGCTGTTAGCCTTCTGTGGAAGTCCGTAAATCCCGGTCCAGCCTCCTGTAAGCAATTACGGTTTGGCCGTTTACAGTTTTTACCCAGACGGGGCTATTTGTTGGGGCACTTACTGGGTCCCCCGGTGCGGAGGGGAAGGTCAGGGGCTCCCCGGCCGCGCGCCCTGTCGTAACAGCGCGCCGCTTCACGGCAGGGCCGCACGGCGCGGCACCGCCCCGCCGCTGGGCGCCGCCGTCACCCCGGCAACGCGGCGGCGACATGGTGAGGGCGGGCGGCCTGCTCTTCGTGTCACCCCCTGTCGCGCCATCTCTCCGCCTGTCGCCGACTGCGGACGGCCCTGAGCAGCCTCGGCTGCCGCGGGGTGTCCCCGTGAGGGAAGGGGGTCAGACCGTGGTGGGCGCGGCGCGGCGCGGGTTATCGTTGGGGCTGTCGGCAGCGCCAGGTGGCCGGCTCAGAAACCGCTGAAAGCCTCTTGCTTTTGGACTAAAATAGTGCTCTGGGCTGAGCTGCCTGCTTGGTGCGTGTCTAACAGGAATATACAGCTGTAGCCCGAGTGTTAATTATGCTGGGCTGGAATCGTGTTAGCAGCGAATTGTCCCTGATACTGAAATTATCATCCATTCTTGGCAGGCAGTCTCAGCGTGCTTTACGGAGTAGCTGGCTTTTCTAATGATTTGTGATGTTCTATACCCTGTTCTCTGATGCTTTTTTTTTTTTTTTTTCTTCCCTCAACTTCTAGGGTCCAAAAAAGAATAAAAAGGTGGGTAGGTAAAGTTATGCTCTATTTCATATAAAACACTTTGGACCTTGCAGTGCTCATTTCAGTGGTGTGCTGTTATTTCCTGTTTTGTAAATTCAGTGAGTAAAATGTCTAAGTGTTTCATGCTGAAATTAAAGTAAACATCGGATATTTTTGGACTTTACATCAACAAAATATTTTTAAGCTGTTCTGCAATAATAAAGGTGCTGTGACAATAGTATGCTCTTTAAAATCAATTTATTTATTTTTTGAACCATATTTCCTGGCCAGTTGGTTAGATGGAAAGAGCGGCAGGTGCCTCCGTGACACTCCGCGTGTGCACATTGCACAAGGAGGCTGCGTAGCAGACCTGCAGAACTGCTAGGGAAGAGGGGGCAAATTTGGCCCAGGTACAGCATTTGGCTTGGTACTGGATGGCGGGACAGCAAGCCGGTGTCCTGGCTTTCAGGCCACTGAGCTTGATGCATAGGGGGGATGGACAACAGGCAGAAGACCACAGGAGGTGGGATTTTGTTAGTTCGTGTCCATGGCTCATTCTCAGTTGCAATGAAAATGAAACTATCCCCACCCCCAGAAAGAACACGTTCAAATGTGTTCTTCGGGGAATTGTATATCTCACATTTGTCAGTACTACATTAAGTCATAAGATTGTGAAAGCAAGTTGACTAAAAGCGATTATAAGTAATTGAAGCAAGATGATCTTTTCATTTTCACTGGAAGGAAAGATACTTGGATTTTATTTTATGTTATTTTATGTTATTTTATGTTATTTTATGTTATTTTATGTTATTTTATTTCAGTTGGAAGGAACTGACCCTTCTATGAAATTGCAAAAGGTAGAATTTTTTGTTGACTGTTGTAGAAGAGTTTTTGCAAATAAATGTTTTGGTAACAAATATGGCAAGATGTGATGCTAACTGCTGACTGTATGTTTTTTGTTGGAACTAAACTTTCACCATTGTTTTTGTTCAAGCTTCATGGTAAACTTTGTGTTCAAAACTACATTTGTGCATTTATTTATTGCTGTGCAAAGTAATATAAAGTGAGTAGCTTTCCAAGCAGTTATTTGTTTCTGAAAATATACTTGTCAAAATCAAAGCGTGACATTACAGTACTGAGGACACACTTTCTGTGTGCTGAATGACAAAGGTGTTCCTTGTTTACGTCTTAAATAAATTGGTTTACTTTTAACAATATTTACCATACTAAAAGAATACTCAGGTGGAATGGGTGGAAAGAGTTCATGTGCCATCGGGTTCATTTGCAGGTGTTTGGACTTAAGTTTTCATTTGGTCTTTCTCCCTGTCAGTGGTGTTGGATCTCTTTCTCTATTTCTGTGTTTACACCTCTGCAAGAAGGGCGCTGTGCTGATCTGGTACAATTCTGCACCCATTTCTCAGCTGAAAAGGAGAATTGCATTCCTAATAGATACCTTTGGTCCTTAGGTCTCCTGTACGTTGTGATACCATCCAAGTGTATTCACTTGCTGATGCTTTGGATGACAGTCATACTGGTTTAGGCATTTTACCTTCCCAGATTGAATCCTCGTAAGCCCTTGTATCTCACCAGTGAGTATGAGGATTTAGGATCCTAATTTCAGCTCTCTAAAATACATCGAGGTCAGATGTCTAAATAGATGATGTGTCTCCTTTTTCACGTTACCACATCTACTGAACTGATTTACATTCCATATTTTCTCTGCTTTGAAAAATTAAATACATGATTTCATTTAATTTCTTTTCAGTGGCGTTTCAGCAGCAGAATGCCATTGTTCAGCCAGTACACAAAACACAAGTCATTTGTCTTCCTTGCTATCTTGTATTTTGTCATCTGTAGCTTTGCTTTCAACCTTTGTTTAGCCTGCTGTCACTCCTTGTTTTCTCCATACATTGGACACTATGCAGAATACTGTTTTTTTTTCTCACGTATGCAAAAAAAAAAAAATCTGCTCCACTAAAGCAATACTGTTGGCTGTGAATTCATATTGCAGTTCACTACGAGGTCAGCTTCCTTGTTTTCACAAGCTCCATGTACTTGCTTTGATTTACTTCTTGGTCCATCTTTCGCTTTCATCTCTGATAGTAGTCTCTTTGTTGTTTTTTTTTTTTTTTATTTTCTTTTTGTTTTGTGTGTGTGTTTGGTTCTTGTTTGTTTGTTAATTGTGTTGTTTTCAGGCCTTGTCTTTGCAGCATCTGCCTTCAGGAGCAGCCCTCCTCCATGGTATCATTCCATCAACCCCAGCTGGAATCAAGACACACTAACTGCAATATATTATATGCAATGGCAGCATTTGCCTGTGTACACCCTGAGTAAAACTGAATAAATATAATTGGATTTTTACTAAATATGCAGTTGTTGAGGGTTATAACTCTAGGCTGCATTTGCTACTGCATCAATAGGAAATCAGTATTTTCCTTGTGTGTCTTTAAGTGCAGTTTTATAGTGACGTTGCTGATCCTACACGTTTGATTGAACACTATAAGACTGTGTCAACATAAAGTACTTTAAAAAATCATCCAAGAATCTGCATTTTTGCTGGAGAGGGAAAAAAAAGTGAGGGGCCATTAATATCTTCATGCTGAGGGAGAATTATGCTTTACATATAGCTGTTCAAGTATCTAGAAGACAGCTTGGCTTTGTGCATATTATTACAGTTTCATATATATTTATAAATCAGTGAGGTGTCAATGAGACCTATGAATTACAGGGCAAAAATAAGTGTTCCCTTTTGGTTACATGACTGTAGGTTATATGTGGTGTTTACCTTTTATTATTGAAATGTTCTTCATGCAAAGATTTGATAATTTCTGAGAAACACAAACTTAGTATATTATTATTTTAGGATTAGCCTAGAGGTTAGTGCTAGTTGGAGCAGTTAACTGTTTTGAGTTGCAGTTTAGATTTTATAACAGTAGAGAGAGCTCTGTTGTTTTGTGGTTTAGATGCTTCTAAATACAAGACTTGCCAATGTCCCAAAATGCATTTCCTAGAAGTATCTTAAGATGTTTGAAGTTGTGACATCTCCTTTCTTACCAGATCTACTTGTTATTCCATTTCCACATTCAAAATAATATTCCTGTGTTCAGGAATGCCTAGCACAGAATGATCCATTACGTATAAGAGCATATATTACATCATGAAATGTAAAGAAAAATGGAGAGTGGGATGTATATTGCCATTTTAGGGCATCAATGGCAGTCTAAAATCTTAATTTGGATTCAAGGATCACATTAAAAGAGCTCAGGTTACAGAGGGTGAACACCTCCCCAGATATATGAAAGTAATACTGACATTTGTTTTCTTTTAATTTGTTGCAAAGAAAAAGTCCAGTGGCAAAGAAAAGGCTGAAAAACTGAGATTACAGAAAGAAGAGGAAGAAAGGAGGCTGAAAGAGGAAGGTACTATGTACTTCATTTACAGGGGAAGTGATGGTACAAATCATTTATTTTAATTAGACAAAAAGTAGTCCGCCTAACTGTATGGGCACTGTTATCAATGTATTTCACAAATACAAATTATTCATCTCTCTTCTCTTCTGTGGGACGAATTCTGTGTTACTTGTTACTGCTGCCCACATCTCACTTTCCTATTACAGCCACACTTTTTCCTTTAGTTATTTTTACCATGATTAGGAACCTGGGAGTGAGAATAGCAGGAAGAATTAGATTTTCTTCCTCTCTTATCACTACATTTTGAAACACTCTCAGTGAGTTAGAAGTGCAGTGTTCTGTGGTTTTCTTCTCTCAAGCCTATATATCGGTAGGTAAGAGAAATTCTCTGAAGAGGACTTTTTCCAGAGAAGACACACAGGGTACATCAATTGTCAGGAGGTGGCTGGTGTCTGCTATCCCTTTGCTGTCCCTGTGGCAGCAAAGAAAAGCTAAACCCGTGATCAGGAGTAACTGATCCTGAAGGGGATTGACAGCCAATGAGACATGCCTAAAACTTCATCTATTTTAGTAAAGAAATAAATCTAAGATTGAGTTTCCCACCAAAAGATGTAGTAAAGGAGGAGAAGCTTAAAACTGAACCGATCAGGCAGTTTCACCATTGGATTAAGAACCTGTTCAAGCTGTAGGTAAAGGAAGAGGGTGCTCCTGCTACTGTTTGAGGGTGAAACAAGGGCTTGCTGATCCCTTTCTCCACTTGTGTTGTCATGGGCTGGTTGAGGAGCACCACAGGTAGTGGGTTTTAGTACTATGTTTCAAATTCTTATCATTTGGAAGATTTCTGGGCAATAGCAGATGCCTACTTATGTTGTTTACTATTATACTTGCTTTGTCACTGCAGCTAGTAACAAAATAATTTGTCTTGTTTTAATAAAATGTAATTATGCTGTTGTTATATTTCCCAATCTTCAGAGGAAGCCCGATTGCAAGCTGAACAAGAAGAAGCAGCAAGACTTGAAAAGGAGAGGATTGAACGAGAGCTGATGGAAAAGCTTGAGGCAAAAGTTAGTTTATATGCAACAGTTACTGAAAAATTCTAACTCCACTTCTAAACTTGTGACAGGGTCTGTAAAGCATTACTAATTTAGTGTGAGAATGAAAAAGGATTTCATTATGTCCTTAGTGTTGGGAACAAAGTAGAGGAGATTTTCAAGCATTGCTACATTAAAGTTAAGCATGAAAAATTTAGCCAAGCCACTGAAAGTTGAGAAGGTAGCAATCTAGATTAGTGTTTAAATAAAGCACAATACACGTAAAATCGAGATAAATGATGCTGAAATTGTAATGTATTCTGTTCTTTCTCTAAGCCAATATTTGACTTAGCATTGCTTTCAGAAAAATTCCCCGAGACAAGATAGTCTTGCCTGGTTTTGTTACGTGAAGATGTTGTGGTTAGATATGTTAACTTTTGGGGTATGTCATATTCCAGTTGGAATAAATACTTACTCATTTCCACTGACTTTGAATTGCTTATATTTTTTTTGTCTTCCTCGGAATTATATGTAGTACAGCTGGAGCAAGAAAATTTTGGTATAAATTTTAGAAGTGATTACACGTTAAAGCAGACATACGGATATGCATATGTATATATACATGTATATAGGTGTATTTGAATATGTATGTTTATGAACTTGAGAAGAGTGAAATTCAGAAAAAGACATGATCAGTAACATCCAAATATTTTTGTGAGACCAATTTTTACCTTTTGCTTTTTTCTATCTTTTGTATTTTTTTTGTTTTTCAGAAGAAAAACCACTCTTGCCTGTGCATCTTGTCCTTCACAGAGTATTTTTTCCCTTACACACAAGAAGAATTTTAAATAGCAGAAATTATAATAAAAAATAGCTGAAATTATAATTTAAAAATTTACAAATTTCTTGCACCCTTTTGTAGCCTGAGGATAAAAGTCATATGACACATCAATGTTTATCATATGGCTCAGCAACTAATGTGATGATACTGGCATATTGCTAACTACTGCAACGTTCTGAATTAAATGTTTCATTAAAAAAAAAGTTAATCAGCATTTGGATTTGTTCAAATTATAACTTATTCAAATATTCCAAATTATTTTCTTTGATATAAAATAATTGTAAGAAGGAAAGCAAATATTTAATTTCTCTGCTTGTTACACAAATATTTTAACAGGATCAAGAGCGAAGGGAGTATGAACTAGCAGAACTTCATTCACTGGAAGAAAAGTTTGTGTCTGCTCAGTTGTGGAAAACAAAATACAGAGCCCATGCAAAGGTAAGGTTTCTTTCCAAAATCTGCCCAGTGTGGCAGAGTTCAGACAACAAAGAAGCTTTAGGCTACGTCTCCATTACAAAATCTAGGAATGCTTCAATTTCTTGAATTTAGATATGTACTGTGACTACCTCTCAAGTTCTGTCTCAGGGTAAGAATTGGCCATGCTTACTTTCCTTTATGTACCTTGTTTCACATGTAAAAGAAAAATGGCAAGGAGGAGACTGTATGGGTTATCAAGGTATTAGGACCCCACAGCTTACCCCAGCAGTGGAGGACAGTTGTAGTTTCAGATGTTCTGGTATTTGTTGTTTCTTTTTTATTTAAATTGTTCTACTCTTAAACATTCCACCGCCATCACCACCATTCCAAGTCACCATTTGGAGACAGGTTGGCTAAAACAAACACAAATCTGGGACACATATCAGAGCCAGAAACACATGAAAATGTAGTTAATGTCTATAATTTAGGGTGACATACCTGGAGGCTGAATTATTACCCAATATTACTATATATCTGTAAAGTTAAATTTAAAATAATAAGATATGTAAGTAGACTCATAGAATGTTTCACTCTTGTGAACCCATCTTACAGAAACATCGCTCAGTAGCTATCATATTTGGTCAGTTTGCTTCCAGTTAATGTTAAATAGACTTGTTGACAAGGGTTTTCTCTTTGTCTTTCTCTTTCTCTTTACTCAAGTTACAGTACTCCAGATGCGGCCTCACAAGCACTATGGAGGGAACAGTCCTAGCAATGCTGGTACACTCTTATTGTAGACCGCTGTGGCTTTAGCCTTTTGTGGCTGCACAGGCATAGTATGATAACTGCACGGTTATGTCTTGATGCATTTGGGTGCTATTTAGTACCTTTTCCAGTAGACATCAAACTCTGACTTTATTATATTTGTGAACAACAGGATCTGGCAGTCATTTTGAAAGAGCACAGTTTTTTTATGGATTTTTCTGAAAAGAAAAACATTTTCTGAAAAGAGAAACATTTTCTATTGTGAAAAATAATGGCAAAATATGCCTATTATTTTAAAAAATAAATCTTCAAATACAATATTGGTAAATTATGGGAAATACCAGAGTTTGCATTGGTCTATTGCTGTGAATACTTAGGGCAAAAGAAATACATAATACCAACTGCTACGTTTCTATTTCTAAGCAATTTCAAATCAGAATAAGGCATATTTATATATTTTTATGAAAAGTATCCTTTTCCTTAAAGAGCAAGTGTTCTCATTTATGAGAATGTGCTTTCTTAATGATGAAAATGAAGCTCAGTCTTAAGTACAAAGGTGTAAAAAAAAATATTACCAGATGCTTTTATTCCTGGAGACTGATCAATCTTTATACAGGAGTTTTCAGTGCACTGAGTAACAGTGCACTGTTGTTACTGCTTTTGAAGTCAGTGTAAATTGTTATGCAAGCAGTTGGGAATGCAAGCACCTTTGCTTTAGAAGATCCATTTTAGATTTTAACACAAACTTCAGTAACATTGCATTACTGACCGTCACAGTATACAGAGAGGCAGGGTTTCCTAAATACCTTACTGTATGGATTAAAAAAACAAAACACACATTATAGGTTGTAGATTGATCCTATGAGCCAAAGTTAGGCCTATTCATAGAGTTAAGTGGGTTGTGATTGTTGATTAATTTTCACTTATAAAAATGACCAATAATTTATTTGAAAATTACATCATTTTTTTAAAAACATCATTCTATCCTTCTGAGATTCCCACTGGAGCTTTCTATGATACCTGAATGGGTGCTAGAAAGGAGAAGGAAATCTTCAGGGGCTGAGAAAGGAAGAATAAACATGTTGGAGTAGAAATCTCTTAAGGAGCTTTATTGCCAGTGTAAGAACTCAATTTTATTGGCCATATCTGTTTTGAGAACCATCTGCCCCTTCCACCTGCCCTGGTTCCTCAGTTACATTCTCAGCCATTTATTCTTTCACCCCCTCATTCTGTGTCAAGTACTGAATTCATTGCTTTTGTAGACATGCAAGTTTTATTGAGGAGAACAGAACCCACTAACAAATGAACAGAAGAAACAGTAAGTATTAGGTAGGCAGAAGTATCTCAATGCATTAGTACGGAAGTAAACCATTTCTTTTCTGGCATAGTGATCACTGGTAGTCCAGGTAGTATTACAGTCCTGTTTAGAGGCACTTGTGAATGTATCACTAAATGTATTTGTCTTTCAGAATCCTCCTTTTTCTTCTAATGATTTGCACCACATGCCCATATCTACTTTTCTTTTGATTGTTTTCTATAGTGGGAGCATTATATTGCTTGTGATGGAAGTCCTGACCCAACTATACCACAGGAAATAAATACTTTCATGAGCTTATGGCGTGAAGATCGAAATAAGGACATTCAACTTGTTGTGGAGAAGGGACAACAAGTACTAAATGTAAATGTTAAAATGGTATCCTTTGGTTTAAGGTCACTAAAGTATGTCCTTTTTACTGCTCCCCCCATCTACTTTTCTTTTTAACAGTCAAGTGACTGAAATTGGCTATAACCTTTGTCAGCCAGTAATCTTTCCTCAGTTTTTATTTTTTTATTACAGATTTATTGTTAGGTCTAAAGGAGAAGACTATTGACTTTAAACATGCTGTGCCTTTGAGGGACTTCTGTGTAGTATTTCTATGCTGAGCTCTAGTATTCCAACCTCCATCTCCCCTGCTATCTACATTTTAAAAGCCTTGAGCCAAAATGTATCAGCTCATGTCACACTTAGATTCTTCAGTGGACAAAAGTCTTACTACATAATGTTTGTGGTCAGTAAAGTGTTGTGTAATAGCAGGGGTTCCCAAAATGCACAGCCAATCATTGATGGTTTCTGAGGCAATTCAAAGCAATTTGTGTCTGATATCAAATTTTAGGATTTTCTTTTCATTTATGTTAATTTTATAGCATTCTGCAAGTTAGAAGGTGTCTTACAGAAATGGGGATGAAAGTTGCATACGTAATACATCTTTCACTGGGCTAGTTTGGTTCTGTGTTAGACTTCCCATCTTGCAATGCTTCCGGAGTGCTGCAATTTTCACCTGCCACATACTGTCTTGTTCTGAGCCAGTGGGGAATATGCTAGTCCTTTCCAAGAATTTCAACAGGTAACTTCTCCCATTTCTCTTCTACGCTGCAGACCAAGCAAAAAGCATGACGATTGCCCACTTCCGTTCCTTCTCTCCACTAGACTCCCTGCTGTCAACTCTTTCTGCCAAACACGCTTCTTTCCCGCTCCTCCATGTTTCCCATCCAACACCGAAACAGTTACAGCTACTCTAGGTCCTGCAGATGTGTGCTCCCTTGCACTGTATGATCAGTAGAGTATTATGTGATACTATGATATAGGCATTTTTATTTTGCTCCTGTTGGAAATGCGAGGTGATGTCAAAGAGTGCTAAAAGAGTGGTTATCTTCTTTTGGTCCTGAACATCTAAGCATTTCTTTCCTGCTCTGTTCATGTATCTGGAGAAAAATTTTAACCACTCAGGACTGTGAGATCTTGTAGATCCTAGTTGATAGGGGTCACCTCACTATCAAGGCAGAGTGTGTTAAAGTTAAATATAAAAAGACAGTAATATTGTTATACATCTGCTGCTGCTTTGCTATTCCTTTAAAAAGCAGTAGTGCTGCGATTTCACAGGCTAAGAGAAAAACAGTCCAGTGAGTCTGGAAGGGAGGTATAAAATGTAATCCAATTTTCCCTTTGTCTCAGCACTGCAGGCCTGGGAGAGCACAGGGAAGAGAAGAGGTACATAATATGTCTTTGCAGTGATAGCTCTTCTTCTGTCTGCATAACAACAGTGTTTCTCCTCTCTGCCAGATAAGTGGTGCTGCTTCCCATTACAGGTGAGGCATGCAGAGATGACAGGAGAGGTGTTATTCAAGGGGGACCACAGATGGATGATGTTTAATGCTTCTCATCCTCTTACTGCGGACCTGTGGCCCAGAGCTGTGAAGAGAGGCATCACTGCAGGAATGACACAAGTAGAGAGATAGAGGCAGTGGTGCAAGTCCCTCAGAGTGAAGCAGGGTGCAAGAAAAGAGAAAGGGAGGCTTCTGAGGATGCAGATGCCTGTGAAGTGGCAGGAGTCAGGCCCAGGGGAGGAGGGACAGGAAGCAAAGATGCCAAGGCACAGAGGAAAAGAAGATGGCATTTGGGACAGTAGTCTAAAAGGATGGGAGCCCCTGAATGAATTTAACATCTACTTGTAACTTGTGACTTTTGACTATAGTCTGACTGAGCAGATACCATCACTGGCAATGATCCACAAGGTTTTTGCATCAATACATTACTGTTAAAATTCATTTTTTTTTCATGGTTTATCATATGCACTGATAGACCCCATTTAAAAAACCCTATTTAATTTTGTTCTGTAAACAGTTTACTGGGGCTTCATAGACCACAGATTGTCCATAGCCCACTGTGGTAAGCTCTTCTATCATAGATTCATTAAGGTTGGAAAAGACCTCCAAGATCATCTGGTCTTAAGCTATTATAATTATTCTGATCATTTCTTCGCTTCTGTGAAGGTTGATTTTTATTTAACATCCTCCCTCCAGTTAATGTCTTTATTTTGTAATTCTAATGATAGCTAGAAGGTATTCCAAATATAGCATTGTGAAGTTTTCCGTAATAGTCAGGTGGTCAGCATGAAACAGCAGCTTTATAAGCTTTATGTACTACTTTTTTTTTTTTCTTTTTTTCTCCTGTAATCTTCATTTTGAAGTTTGTTTTAAAATGCTAATATTTACAGTCATTTTACTGTTGTCATTCATCTACTTTGAAGTTACAACCTTTGCCATACAGAGCCCCAAACTCACCTTTTTTTCTTGAGAAATAAGCAAGTCATACAGATAAAGTGAAACAAATTATTCCTGATTCTGTGCAGCATTTATTAACATTAATGGCTATAATTTGTAGATAGGAAGTGAATAGTAATACAAATTTTATCAACAGATTTGAAATTCAGTTTTACTAGACAGTATGCTAATAAATACAATGCCAATGAAATACTGTTTTTTTCCCCTGTGATAGATCAGTGTCTTTAAAACTTCAGCCAACTAGGAATATTTTTTAGTCTTGTACATGTGCTTAGATGTCAAGATACTAGCATATAATGGAAGATAACAATGTTATCACAGAGTTCCAAACTTCACACTAAGGATTGTTCTGAGAATTAAAATTTAATTGCTATGTGTTTCACTATTACATATTTTTTTAGATTTAGCAGTTGAGATTTTTGCTATAGAAGAAGGCTGTAAGCTTTTCATGAAAACTAATTTTTGACCAACAGATTTATTCATGTGACAAACTGGTTCAATAAATTTTATAAGCTAAAATTCTATACAGCCCACAGGTTAGGGAATGAACACACATTATGCTGGGGTTGGTGTCAAAACAGAGGCACTTTACCTGCATATAATGTCTTCTAGTTAATTGAGAAGTTGCAGTTTTTCCTCTTGGACACACCACCAAGTGAGATAACAGACAAAGAAATAGTCCAGTACCAGGAAACTATTTTGGAATTGCAGAATTTACTTCATCAGAAGTACAATGAAGCAACAGAACACCTGCTTAAAGTAAGTAAGATTTACTACTTCAAAGTTGTAATATACACAGTGCATAAAAGTTTTTGCTACAAGTGTTTTGCTGTGATGTTTTTTCTTATATTGTTACACAAATCACATGTAGAGTAGATACCAGACTATTTTTTCATAACCTCTTAAGATCTTAGTTTTACAGTGGAAACTACCATTACCATTAAGATGTTTGATATTCAATTACTTTGAACTTTTGTGATAGTTGGAGATGTTGGAAACAAGGGACTCAGTGTGAAGTTTGTTTCCTATTTTGTCACTGTTTTAAATTAGAAGTTAGCTGACTGTACGAAAAAATTGCAAATGTGAAAAGTAGATCATATGATTAGCTTATATACCTTTTTAATACAAGTAGATATGACTAAAATATTATCATAGAATATCCCAAGTTGGAAGGGACCTATAAGGATCATCAAGTCCAACTCCTGGCACCACACATCTACCCAAAATCTTAGACCATGTGACTAAGTGAAAATATTAGGAAGCCTAAAAGGCATTTAAACAATAAAATGAAAACGTATTTATGAATCCTTTTTCTGGGTTGCATGTACATAGGTACAGATGGTGATCTTGCTTGTATTGGGTTTATGTGGCAAGGCTTTGGCAGCTGCGGGACTTTGGCAGTGAGTGGAGTGAGAGCAGCATGGTGGTGCTTTGCTATCTACCCATGTTAAACCACCATAGCATATGCTATTCTAAGCATATTAATCATATGTGTAAGTATGGTTAGTAAAAGAGTATTGATAGAGGAACCAAAAAAAAAAAACAAAAAACAACAACAACAAAAAAAAAAGGAATAAAGGAAATAAAAGAAATAGTGAACCAGTTGTGTGTTTGCTGAGAGTCAAAACTTTCTGTAAATTCTTGATCATTTTTCCTGAGTTTAGGATTGAACTCCTCATGTAATTATAATTTTACAGGTTTTATATTAACAAAAATAAAAAATACTTTTTGTAGTGACTGTGGTGTAGGAGTGTTTATTATTCAAGAAATGCTTTTTTAAAAATTTTTTGTTTTAAATTTGTACTGAGAAGTATTTTTGAAGGCAAATAATTAAGAGAGATTGGCAGAACCATTGAAGGGGATAACGTAAGACCACATATTTGGCAGTATTTTGACTGACAGAATTGATGATGTCAGAGGAAGAAAAAATAACATAGTTCAAGTTTTACCAAGGGATGCAACTTACGTGCTTTGTCCAGTGTATTTTTGTTCTTACATGTCTTTTCTTTTAAATTTATTTATTCCAGTATAAATTTAAGAAAAATAAATAAGAAGAAAAAGTGATTTAATCTGCTTCTTCTTTGTAGACAGCTAGTATGTATGAAGATTCTGACACTGGAAATATGCAGGCAGTCATAAAGGACAAAAATGTTACTTTCTGTATTTGGGCCAATCTGAAGAAGAAAGTAAGGTACAACATACTGAAATTCTTAATTGAAGTGAAGCCTGGCTTTGTCTAATCAAATCAAGTAAACACAAAGAACTGGTTTCTTGTGATCCCTTTATGGTGAATAGCATTTATTCTACAGACTCCCAGCTGATGAATTTCATACCATCCTGTTGCTAAGGAAGATCCCGGTTACATCAGCTTTTTATTGAACAACTGGAGTGTTTTTATATGTGTATCTTTAGATACACATACACACACACACACATATATATATATAACATATTTTTTTCTTAAAATGCCGGAGTAGAACCCTGTTTCTGACAGAACAATTTTAAAATAAAAACAATAAAACTCATGCAGAGAATTGAAATTCCTTTGGAATTAATGTTTTTTTGCTGATGCCTTAAAATAATTTCTAAGCCTTCACAGTTCCTTGCAAAGTGGTGAATGATGCTTTGTGCTCAGTGCTCTGTTAGATAAATGATTACAGAGCTTGGAATGTAAATATCCTCAATGGTTCATTCTGAATCAGAGTTTTTAGTAGATACATTTTTCAGAACAAGTTCCAAAACAATTTTTTGAGCAGCCTTCCTACTCCCTATCTGCAAATATGAGGAATAACGTGACTTTGCCTTGACTGAGGACCTGCTGTTGTAAGTTTTGCTAAGGTATCTAGAAGGCTGATCCTGAGCAATGTTAGACTGACCTCTGGCAAGTGCCCATTCGAGTTAAAGCCTTTTGGTGTACAAGAAGCACATATAATTAAAAACAATAAATCATATTAAATAAAAATTAAATAATGCTTTACTAGAAGATGTTTTTCTATTGTTAGGCAGAAAATCAGTATTATTTAAATTGTTTTGCATTTGGCTGGGCTGGAATTGCAATGAGTAAGAAACTTAAACGTCTACTCTGACAGATGCAAGAATCCTGACTCAAAAGTTAGATAAGTGGTCTGATGCAGGCTGGCCTCCTGTGCTGCTCTTAGCCTGATTCCTATGCTGTCAAAAGGATTGGTGGGTCTGTAATGCTGTTGATTATCAGAATTGCTTTTGTATCCCTTTGTGTTTTACGTGGAACATGCTGAGATTGTTGTAACACAGACAAATAGTGATTTTACCTGTGTAGGACTTTGCCCATTAAATTAATCTGTTTTATCAGAAATGTACTGTGTAGAACAGCTGCCATCTGATTATGTCGCCTTGTCTTCCTATCAGGACCATTACGTTTTTGCAGCTCCTGATGCCCTTCATGCAGTTGCAGGTTTTCTGGAGGAGCTTACAGACAGCTGTTAATGCAGGGCAGGAAGAGTATTGCAACATCCAAATCTAATTCTTACACTGTGCCATGTGACAAAAGAGGATTTAGGTGACTTTTAGTGTAGAACATCAATTTGAATACTCATGAATAACTGTGAAAATAAGTGCTGCCGATCCTACTAGGGAACTTTTTTATTTCTTTAATTTATTTACAGGTTCAAGAATCATGTGTTTTGTGATACACATCATGGATTCGATCTTCCAAAGTCCCTGGCTGTGAGTAATGTTGCTGTTCGCATATTGCACACTCATTATGACCATGTATCTCCACTTTGGCTGCAGTGCCAGAGTGTGCCGAAATTGGAAGTCTTAGAAAGCAAAGAGTCAACTCATCATTCAAAGGACAATGTAGAAGAACTAGAAGAAGAAAAGAAAGCTGCAGAAGAGCCCAATGTGCCCACTGAGGAAGAAGCACATTCTGATGAGAGAAAGGTAGGCATAAAATCTCACAAGAGGATATTTTATGGTGCTGTTGTTACTTGAGGCCTAATTGCTGTGTAATAGCTTCTTCATGTGCCCTGTGCCTGAGAGAACAAAGTTCTTAAACTTTTGTGGAAAAAGACAACTTGTGTTAAGATTGTCATAGATCTTCTGAGGGTGTGGAAAGATGAACAACTGAAGATTGTCATAAAAATGGTAGAAAGGAAAGTTTTGACAGGCTGTGACAGTTGCAGGGTATTTGCATGCTGCATGGGTTGGCATTTGATTGTCATTTTATGAGTCGGATCATGCCATGAAGAATGCAAGGTTGTATCTCTTGTAAGATATATCCAGGTGTCTGTGACATAAGTCAAGATGGATATATTCTGCTTCGGAGAAACTTACAGCTCACTAAAATCACTACAGGAATGCAGTATTAGGGACATCAGAAGAGTGCAAAATAGGATTCAGAGTTCAATAGGTCTTGGTTGTGCAGTTACATAGTTGCTCAGTTCCTGTACGTTGAAGCTTTTGCCACTAGAGAGCTTTCAAAACCTGTTTCTGGCAGCTGAACCCTCTGCAAACTTCAACGGAGTATGTTGGCTCTGGGTGTTGAGGGATCGGTTGTTTTTGTATTCTTGTTACTGGGCTTGAGTTTTTCACTTGGTCGCACCTGTGACCTGCAGATAAACGACTCGGGTTCTCTATCTAAAATTTCTGCATAAAAAGCTGTAAGCCATCATGTTTCATACCTTCTTAATACCTGGATCAATGATTCTTGCCTTTTTGGTCCCTGAAATCCTCTGTAGTGAATCAGTGCCTGAAATCACATTTTTCTTGGTTCCTTTTTTCTTATTTTGCATGATAAGTCTCATCCTTCTGCAGTTTTCACATGCGTTTTTCAGGCTTTCTCCAGGCTTCTCATTCTATTGCTTCTCTTTTTCTTTTACAGGCCTTATTCTCCTTCTCTGAATGCAGTTTCATGAATTTTCCTGTTCTCTCTGTAGCTTCCACTTCTCTCAGATATTGTGGTCACTCCTGTCTGGCTCTGCCTTGATCTCCTCCACATTTACGTGGGTAAACACCTTAGTGCCCTCCCATTCTGTCCTAGTTGAGGTGTTTGTTCATCCAGCACAATGTCAGGCACGCCACAGGACACAGGAGGTGCCCGTGCCTCCGAATGCCTGGTTTGTGTGTTGAACTGCCATTTGTCTACCATTGCACTTCCGGAAGTCTACTATGACAGTGATGAATTCATATCTGGGTTGGAATTTTGCCTAGAAGTCTAGGGTAACATTTTGAAAATTTGAAAAACGTTTTGAAACATTATGGGAAAGGGAATAAACGTTACAGGCAAGGCACAGTCTAAGACTGGAAGTGGGGAAGCTGACAGAGTATCAGCATGGGTTTGGTTTCAACATTGGGTTAAGTTTTCTTTGTGTCATTTTTTCAGCTGTAAAGGCAGCAAAAGCATAATATTTGAGTGTACACATTGCTAATATGATTAAATGCTTGTATGGTATCTGTGGGGTTTGGGGTCAAATTTGCTGTGGAAATGAAGTAAATATTTTATGTTTTTCTCTATTTACATGTTCAAACTTCCATTGGAGCATGCCTTTAATAAAAAATATTTTTCCTATATAGGTAAAAATGATTTCTCCAAAAACCTTGACCCTGTAGCAAGATTGGTACAAATATGGCTACAAGAGTAGAACTGCACTCTTTCTCCTTAGACCATTGTTTTAGAGGAGGTGATATGCTCTTTTTATTGTTTGCCTAATAAAAGATGTCTTTTGTTTTTTCTATAGAGTGCTATTTCATTCAAAGAAAAATACAATAGCGTAACTGACATAAATGAGAAGACAGAGGAGGCAACTGAGAAGAAATCAGAAATCTTAGACATACCATCACAAGGTATTTGGTTAGTTTTTATTTGCAGCACTACAGAATTACTGATTTTAAATGTCTTGTTTTCTATATGGAAGCATGGTGATATAGATCTCTATGCAAATGGAACAAAATTTATAAATACATTGCTGACTTTATAACATGAGTTTTGTTGACGCTTCTGTTAATGATTGTTAAATGCAGAGGAAAAAATGAGATAGGGAGATTGATCTTGTCCCTACACTTTTTTTTTTTCCCTGTATGTGTTAATTCATAAATGTACATAAACATAGTAATTATGTATATGTTTATGTATGTGTATGTTTATGAGCGAGGCAAACAATATTTATGAATCTGACAGTTTGCTTGGTGAGATTAACTTCTCCAGAAGAAAATAAATCCAGTACTTACACTAGTATGTACTTAGGCAGCATAGGTATTACAAAGTACTACTTAAACATCTACTTAGAGTAGGATATAGACAGATGTGCTTTACTAAAAGAGGGTCTAATCCAGGAATTAAAACTGTCCAACATAAGTTATAAGTTTCTGTGGTGCTGTAGTATCCTTTGGTTTAGTAAAAGTGAGTTTTCTGGTAGTACTGTCTTAAGTAAAATGCAAACTGTTCATCAGAGTTCAGCTGAGCTTTGCAGCCTTTTGCTCATTTGAAAAAAAAAACAATAACTTTCTGCTAAACAGAGTTGCAGCAAGCACGTTGTCAGACTGTACCTTATGGATCACCCAAACAAGGTGGTTTTCAAGAGAGTATAAAGGACTTTGTACTTCAGTCAGAGGGGGAGTTATATTTTATTTCTGTAAGGCGTTGAAAATCCCTATTATTAGATTGAATATATGTACCCAGAAATGTACTACTTATATCTGAATGACTTTGAAGCTACTATTTGCTTTAATAAGGAGAGAAGGCTTTTAAAATCATGCCTTTGCTGACATACTAATGATTTGCAAACCCATTCAACCATTTTTGGGAATGGGGCTTGAAAGGATAGTAAGTTACCACAAATTCATTGAAAACAGGCAGCTAAGGTAAAACAGTAGAAAATCAGGAGTGTGCAACACTGAAAAGAGCAAGAACTAGTGCAGGTTGTTCTCTGGATTTAAGTTGTACTAGTGTTAAGAATTTATCTTAACAGAATTAATAGTTTTGTTTAGAAGACATTTAAATATTATTGTATTATTACTTTAGAAAGCACATTAAAGTGCAAGCTATATTGTGACTGGTATTAAAATGGTTTTTAGTTTTTGTAATTTTTTTGCTCAGAATAACTGCAAAAGGATCTTTGAATTGCATCTTCTAGTCTGAGTACAGTAGAGTAAAAGCTCTACATAAACTATGCAACTAAAGCTGGTGTTACAAAATTAACAGAACTTTCACTTGTTTTGTAAAAAGCTTGAAGGCAGTTTATACAGATATTTGTCTTTTTTTTTTTTTTTTTTAAGATTATCTCACTCTCTAAAAGTGTATTTTTTTATAACACAGTAATTGTTTTGACATTATGAACACTTCCTTGATCCCCATTAACAATAACTTTCTCCTTCTGTAACGTCTGATACAATGTTTTGTGATTTTTTTTTGAAGAAAGTGGTTCTAGTCATTTTAGTTCATTACCTTGTTGCCTTCTAATAACTTTTTTCAATTGAGTAAAAGTTGAATTCATACATACACAGTTATACATAGAAAAAAAACATTATGAATTGTCTTTTGTTTTCTAAAAATTTTGTTTAACATGTTAAACGCCTTATGCTTTTTGTAAATAGCTTTCACCTGTAGTCTATAGCTGCCTTATACCTTTTGATTTGCCTTGTTTCCATGCCAATAAGATCTTACCAAACCTGGCCAGAATCTACTGTCTCGTATACTTGTAAAATTTTTCTGATTACTGATGCAACTGATTTATTTTTGTCAGTAAAACCTTATTACTATATGAAACAGTGTGAGTTGACTACAAAGCAAGAGTAGAGATTAATCTGATAGAAAGCTCAGTACCAAAAAAAAAAAAAAGCTTTTTTTCATTGTCCAACTGTTTCCATTAATTGTTCAAATATGTGTAGCATACCAGCAGATGGAGCTGAAATACCACAGAACGTAAAGCATTTCAAGTACACAGACTTCTTGTGGAGATGTTAAAAAAAAAAAAAAAAAAAAAAATAGTAGTATGAAATTACAACGGCTTAGTTCAAGCACCAAATTAACACTTCTTACTTATTTGTTTTGTAGTTCTGAGTCCACAGATGCAAGAAGAGACCAATGAAAAAGAAGATGAGATAACTGATGAAAATATTGTTGATTTGCAACAGTTTGTACCAGTGGGTGGCGTGTACCATATCGATGCACTGCAGCTTCCACCTCAGGTCAAACAAGTCAAGAACTGGAATATGGTGGAGGTGAGTGAAAAAATGTATTACACCTCATGGAGTCTTCATCCCTGAAGAGCTGTTCTGGAGTTGTTTCACCATAGTATGTATGCAGTTTATATATATGTTGGTTTCTTGAGCAATGAACTAAAGGACCAAGTTATGAAATCGTGTTTTCAGTTAGACATAGCCAATTTTTGGAGCAGCATTTACTGAAGCACGCATTTGATCAGTGTTCATCAGCACAGCTAGCATGGATACATTAAATTGTTGTGCTGTAAATGCTCTAGGGTGAAATAAAAGCAAAGCCCGACATTCTTTTTTTTTTTTTTTTTTGGTCTATGAAAAGTACATTTAAGGAAGTATGGTAACAAAATTACTGCCCACTCAATTCTGGGCTCTGCAAGGTATAGATGGTCTATAGAAAACACATCATAGTTCTCCTACTTGTGGTGCCTTATGCAGCATTAACCTATGTCACAGTTTTTATTGTGAGATTGAAAACCATTAATAAGTGAAATTCACATACAGACTAAGAAAGCAGGACTGTGAACAGATTAAGAAGTATGGGATCTTCCTTTCTAGCCACATGCAGAGACCTGCCTTACCAATTGAGTTTGACTTCTTTCATTACCTTTGACACTGTGCAAGCAAATTGGAGCTGTATCTCTTCTTGCCTGTGAAGTGCTCTTGTTTACTTTGAGTACCGTGAATCTATTAAGGAATGATTCCACTTAACTTTGTGGTGCTGCCTGAAAAGTGCCACAGACAGCATGCAAAGGGTTCAACTGCCCATTGGTACTTACCTTGAATACTGTCTTCAGTGGTATAGTTCCCATGAAGGGAAACGTTTACTGCAGCAGACCTTGTGCTGATTTCTATATTAGGGGGTTTCACGTTAATGCTTGTTAAAAGTAAAGCAAAATACTTTAGCAGGAAGATGTAAGAAAAATCTTTTTTGGAAGTGGGCCATGTTAGCCAACAATTTCAACTAGTAAATTTTAAATTGTATGTTAGGAAACTCCACAGGTAACTAGGTGGATTTAAAAAACAAATTCAGGCTACTGCATTTTCTAATAAGTGTTTTTGTTCGTCCTTTTTGCATTTTGCTAAAGTTACTTGACAGTGGCTTGGAGGCATACAGATATCCCCCAGAAGAGTCTGACGATACCCCATATCCACCAATACAGATAACGCTTAGGCTTTCTGACAACGTGATCTATTGCGAGGAGCCTGTGATAGCCCGATGGGATCCTGCAGGTACCAACTTAAGATAAATGTATTTCGTTTAACTAATGGACTCGATACATAATTTCAAATATTTCAGAAAGTTATCAGTTAAGAAAAGAGCCAATTCACAGCCAAGAAATAGTTAACACAAAACTCCCTTAACTAATTTGTGTGTTTTTTGTTTTGTTTTCTGGTTTGATTCTGCATCATATGTAATCAGGGACTGCTCAAGGATTTTCACTAACTTTTTTTTCTTTCATATTAATGGGTGTAGTAGTGAACTGTATACCACAAATGACATTTTGATACAGCAAAGTCCTATGAAGTCCACTTTGAGCCAAATTACCCCCTAACTACATGTAGTCATATTACCTCAAAATATTAAATGTTAAAAAAAAAAGTATACATTACCTCTGATGTTACGTCATTAAAGGTAATAGAACTTAAGATAGTTCAATGTTTCAAGTTACTGTTGGAAATAAGGTTGAAGAGTGCTATATCCTACATTAAAAAAAGATACAAATACTAACATAACTTTCTTTTGAGCTTAGCGAGCTTTCACATCAGAATTAGTCTAATTTTGTACTTAAAGGAGAGAAGGTTTTTGCCTTAAATGAATTCTCTTTACTTTGTGCTTTATCTTATCCAACTCTGAATATCAGTTTACCTAGGATATCTTTTACTAATTCTTCACCAGTACATATTACAAGCAGAAACTTTATGTATATGTTTTTTCTTTTTGCATCTCTTGTAAAGGCCAACAGTGGAGAACTGATGGCATCAGCAACATAACATATGAAACACAGAAAAGTATCACTTTTGAGATGGGTGCCTTTCATACAATAGCACTTCTCCAGAACGTTCATCTCAACATGCCATATCAGGCATGGGAATTGCGGCCTATTGGTATAAATGAAGCACTACTTACAGTTACTACAGTCTTTGCAGAAGTTCAGATACAAATTAAGGTACTATTTTTTCTTAAAACACTGGTAGTTTGTTTTTTAAAAAACAGAATTTTCACTGTCCTTTCTTAAGAACGTGGGATGGTTCCACAAGAGCAACTTGAATCTCACTCCTTTGCTATTGAAAATAAGGAAGGAACTACTCCAAGCTCTAATGTAAACACCAATATTATTGGTGATTTATTTTTTCTGTGAATTGGTCAAAAGAAAGCATCTGTTCTGCAACATTCCGTTAAGTTCTTTGATATTGATACTACTTTGCTAGTCAGCTGCTTCACTGGCATGTGAGAAGTATTGCTCTCTCTTACTGCAAAACTGCACAAAAAGAACTGAGCATTTCAAGCAACCTGCTTTTTTGAACCGTTAGAAAGAACAAATACCAAGTTATGCGTGATTGTGCATATCTTCCTTGTCATATAAATCAATATCTGTTACTAAAACGACAGTGTGATCATAAGTGTGGACCAGTAAACCAGTGTCAGTTCTGAAATACAACAGTAAAATGGCTTCCTACAAGATCTGTGAATGTTTAAAGACGAGGATGATAGCTAATGTAGGTAATATCCAGGATAGAAAAGGAGCAAATAAGCTATTTTTGGCTTCAGGTATCAATGACGTTAGTCATCAGTAAGATGCTTTGATTGGTTTATACAACAGGGTAATCAGTGTATGGTGGCTGCAGTCACAGTGGAAGAGAAGGATGTGCTTTCTCACCTGACAGGAAAATGGATATGTCCCATCACCTTAAGAAAAGTTTTGAAGGAGGCTGGTGTGAATATTTTCCCAGGAGAGTATTCATATAAATACGTCTCTGTGAACAAGAAGGTGAGTGGGCTTCCCCCCCCCAAACTTTCTCAGGGAGGCAACATTTTCTTGTATGAGGACCTATTGTACAGAATGAGGATGAGTGTCCGTGCAGCTTAGCCAGTGGATTCTGCTTAAAACAAGCTTTTTCTTACCTTCATATAAAGTAGAGATTTAGTGGATGCATATCTTCTAACTGTACTTTTGCATTACAGGCTCCCCTAACAGAAGTTAGGGCATACCAACAGATGGCCCTGGTTGCATCCGCCTTTGCTTTTGGCTGGAGCAAATGGAATCTAGAAGCGGGTCAAGATCAAGTAGTGTTCAAGGTTTGTAGCTTTAGACCAAATGTCTAGAGACCAACCAGTACAGAAGCATATCACAGAAAAGACAAATAACTTTCCTCATTTATGCTCATTTCAAACAATCTTCAGGCTCTGACCTAATGCTTAGTGCAGCAGTTAAGATTCGGGGTGACTGTTTCACATAATAGTATTTTGTTTAGCAAAACTTCAGTGCCTACTTCTCCACTGCTTCACACCTCAAGCCCATTCCTCACAAATGTAAGTTTCAGTAACAAAGATACTTGCTAATGTGCTAAGATGTATAGCTGACAGGTCAGATATTGAGGCTCTAGCTGAAGCTGGGATGACACAGGTGGATGCTGATTTTTCAGCAAGTAGCTTACTACGGGGCTATCAAAAGCCCCCTCAATTACCATCTAGAAGTTTTCTTGGCTTTGTATGTGTTTTCAGTTGTTCTGTACTGTAAAGAAGGGAATAAGCAACTTGAGTTGATAAGTTTCCCTCTGTAAACTAAAAAAAAATGTGGTTAAAACTTCTCCCAGACACCGTAATACTCTCAGTTATGACTGTGGATATAGAACATATCATACTGCTGAAATCTTGAGAGATCTTGAGTTAGACTAAGACTTTAACACAAATGCAAATGTTTAGCCCAGTTCTTAATCCCAGCAGGAAGAAGTAAAGTGTATGATGCCTGTTGCACCTAGCTACTCTTTTCATATGAGTCAGGAACAGCAAGAAAGCTAGAGTGACCAACCTTGCATTTTATAGAGGCAAACAAGATGAAGATTTTGATACATGGTACACACACATTTACTTAAAAATATAATACTATTTTAACAGTTCAAAGCAATGCTTTGTGTTTTTTTTTTTTTTTTTTCCTGTATTACACTCGTAAGTACACTAGAACTTAGAATTTTATACTAGAATTTGTTCTTTGTCAGTGTCATGGACTTCATCTTACAGCCCATTTTTTTTCTGCACTAGGTAGGTGAGCATCTTAAAGATGATTTTGTCAAAGACTGGTCTCTTTACATGTTTAATGGTCAGAGAGCCCTGAAACTCAAGATCACAGAAACCAGTGAAGCGTTTTCAAAAGAGCTAGAAGAAGATTCTGAATTTCACTCCACACTCTACCATATGCTTAAAGACTTTGCCAGCAAAGAAGCAATTGATAGAGTGAGTACAGCTAACTTCCTGTTTATTGATGTTGTATTTCAGCTGCTCCTTGCTACAAGAGTTTTAACATACTCATAAATACCGCATGCTTTCCTTTAAAACTTTATTATCAAAAGCTTTCAATAAAGTTACATTTTAAGTCTTTAATCGTTTTCTATTCAAATTATTGGAACAGGTTTAATGACTAAAGTGTAACCATCTTATTTTTGTTAAAATAAGTTATTTATTCTCTTGTGGCTGGACCATTTAGTCATGCCTACTGTTAGCTATGTTCAAAATCACTAACTGTTTTATTCTATATCTGAATGGAATTAAGACACTCTTAGGTACTTGAAAAGAACTTCTGTCAGAATAAGGAAAAAATATTTTCTCAATTTCAAGTCACACTTAAAAAAAAATCCCCCGCTAACACCCACAACCCAAACAAACCAACTGAAACATGTAACCTTAAATACAGTATCTCAGCTTCTCATACTGTCAACCAGAACTCAGAAGGATAACTTTACAAAATTCAGAACCTTTGTTATACTGGGGGTGGTCCATTGTGTTGAAGTCCTGTATACGGCCACAACAGTTGCTGTAGTGAAGTCCAGGAGTCCCCAGTGCCGACAGGTGCTGCATCTGCTGGTCTTTGAAGAGACAACCCAGTGAGGAAGCTTGTAAAAGCAGCAAGCAGTACCAGGATGGAAACAGAAACCCAGAGAGTTTTGTTAGCGTTGGAAAAGGAAGTCTTGAAATGGGATGCCCATGATGACACTAAGTTGCACCTGTAGAAAAGAGTAAGTCATGTAGTAGTTCCATCTTTCTTCAAAAATAGGAACCCCTCTCCCCACCCTTACCCCAAAAACAAAACAAACCAAAGCTTATAACAAACAACGATCAGAAGTGACAAGGTAGCTGACGCATTGGGAGCTATGTACAGTGATAGCTTGCATTTCACAGACTTCAGTTAACTAGTTTTTGATAAGCTGTTTAGGTGATGGACTTGACCCATAAGCTCTGTTCAAGCAGCCACGCTCCCTATACCGCACCATATGTCTGAAGAGGATTCACAAATACTACCTTGCAGATTGTGAAGAATTCATCGTGCTTATAGAAAAACACTAAAAGTACTGGCTTAAAGCTTTGTTTTCTAGGGCTTTGGTGCCTTCTGTGAAGTTAGGTGAGGAAAGGCTTCTGCCTAATAGCCAAACTTTAAACCTCTCACAAAATTGGTACCTCTATCCTTTGTCAAACAGTAGGAAGAAAGTATATTTTTCTTGCCATCTTTTCAGTTTTACATACTAGCGTGTAACTGTCTCATTTCCCCTTTGATTGGGAATACTTAAAGTGTAGGTTTAGCATAGGGTATCAATGCAGAACATGCATTCTCTGCAGATAAATTGTATAACCCCTTTTCTGTAGGGCAGTTTAGGGGCTTGCAGGGGATGCTTCTTTAAGACAGCACTCTTTTGACCTGTGAGATCCGGAGAAGTTAGCTGCAATGACCCTGTTAATCTTGATAACTACTTGTCCCTCAGTTTGTGTCAAAGCTGCTGTTAAGCATTGCACAGGACTCACTACTTAAGGTTAGTTATGACTCCCTGGTGGGGTGAGCCTCTGGCACTTTATATTACTCATTCCTGGCTGGTTTGTTTCAAAAGTCAGGATTAACAACCAAGCCATAAGCTACAGCTTTGGTTCCTCTTCCCATGTCCAACCACTACTTTACCTCATGACCATTTTGGGGAATACTTACGCTGTCTCCAGGTTCCATTTTGATGGACAGTTTCCTGTTTCAGAGACGCTTTCCTTTCTTGATGTTTCTTCTTGCACTTCAGCAGGCAATTCTGACTGCTCATTTCTGTAAGCAAGCATCAACAGTTTGAAAGCTTTTCTATCAAGCATTTGATTTCACAGAGCTCGCCCTGCGTTCACTTTATAGCCCTGATCAGGTTAGTGACAGGTGAAGAGTTCATTGAAAATAAACAAACCCTGCATGCATACCTTGGAGGATGTTTCTCTTCAACTTACTTTGTTTCCGAATGTTCATTCTCATACTCTGCCCAGGAATACGTGCTAATGAATCGCTGTAGTGAAGGACGCTTCTCATTTTGCTTTGCTCCTAGTCGGCCCCTGTCATATTTGAAACACATTTGGTTTACTTTTCCCCCAGATACCCAGCATGAAATTAGAAATTCTGCACCAGCTTACTCATTTGGTTGGGACGCAGATAAATAAGCTTCAAAATTAGTTGCCTGATTTTTTTTTTTTTATTATTAAACTACATCCATCAGTGTCAGCTGCCTAGTTTTTAGATTTGATTTCTAATGCAAGACAGTCAAGGTAATTTTTCTTCTAGTTTCTCAACCCTTAATTAAAAGGGAAGCTGTAACGTTTAGTCACAAAGGCTTATTTCTGTATTGAAGCACGGGGAACTAACATGAAAGATGTAGCCTAATAATATTATGCCTCAAGATGCTCAATACAGGCACAGTTTGAGCTGAAAAATGTTTAACCCTATTCAAAGAAAAGCCAAGTAACTTTACCAGCTGCTTGATCTCCTGTTGAGTTTATCACTCCATTCATCTCCATCAGTTTCTTGTAGTTGGGCCTAGAGAAGAAGTTTAAGCCACTTTACTGCATTTGCCTTTTCCCACCAAAACCCAGCCAGTTATGAGAAGGGTGAAGCACCTCAATGTCTGGGAACCCTTACTTACCAGCGGTAACCCAACACCTGCATTTCCAGCACTCCTAGGCACTGTTGCAATGCTAACTCTTCGTAGGGATGATGGTGGCTACACAAATAAAAGGCATTACTGGCTCTATCAGGGAATGACTGGATTACTCACTGAGCACACAAACACCATCTGTTGTTGTATGAACTGTATAGAAACTAGAAGTTGTTGCTTAGCTTGAAGTGACACAGAGAGAAGAGTTGAATCATAAGCACAGCCCAAACCATACACTTTTAAAAGCAGCATCTTTCCACAGTAATTGGTCCTCCTACTTCCCCAGGCATCTAAAGTGAAGCTGGATACACAGCTTCCAGCAAAATACCAGAACTGAATATGTCTAAATTCTCCTAATGACCCTCACAGGAGTTCCTACAGTCAATATGAATTTCTCCCATCTATTTTTTCATCTCTCTGCTAAACCCTTCTTCTGTAAGCCCAATGAAAGAACCACATGTGAACAACAGTTTTTAACCACTACAAGAACGCAGAGCCATTTCAGCTTCTGTGAACACCTCATCTACCATAAATGGGACCACATGCAGTTCCCTCAGGCTGGGAGGAGGGTCAATTGAACATATATCCTCGTGTCTGATGACATCAGCCAATATCTGAGACAGAAAACCACTAAGTCATGCATGCATCAGAGCACCAGCACATGACAAGGCAAAGGAAACCACACACAGACGCTTAACACATTTGAAATTTCACATTAACCTTTAAGGGCCATACCTTGAAGTTAAAGGAATTGGATAGCTTTTTATTTGTAGATTCATCTGTGAAGAGATTGAACATCAGAAAGGTTTACAAGAATGTAATGAGCTTTAGTTGGAACTAGAGGTCTGACTTTTTGCGTTAGTTCAGCAGAGAGCTCATCAAATTGCTCCCAGAAAGCAGAAATGAGACTTAAGGGGATAAAAGCTCTCTATTTCATTAGATAAGTTGTTAACATTCACACATCATACGTCCTCTACAGGGATCAAATTCAACCATTATCAAAGATCAAAGTCAAACGTCCTGTTTTAGGTTAATCTCTTACAGTCAACAGCTTGTAGCCAAAAAGGAAAGAGCAGCCTGTAATTTAGAAGGCTCCTGAGAAAATTTTACTAGTGCACAAGTAAGACTGTCCTTTCCACTTATAAAATACATGCTCCATTTTTTTATTTATTTTTTTTAGATTTTAATACTTGTCCTGGAAAAGCCGTAAGTGCACAACACTGTCTGAAAACCTGACCACCGTACCATGTGTGTAAAGGGGGAAATTCAGAGCACCTGCACTTATGGAGTCTGTGATTCATACTCAGAAAAAGAGCAGAAAGCATCTGTAAAGAACAGTCAAAATTCAGCTACTTAGAAATAGCTACTGGGAATGCTCCAGTGTGAGTGAACACCCAAATATTCTACTTGAAAGAAGTAAGATCATCACCACCAAATGCAACGCACTTTTTCTGAAAGCTGCATACTTGTAATGTTTTCACCCTGTCCCAAGATTCCTGGCAATTTATACAGAGTTTACAATTGTTTCCATATTGTTAGCATATTGCCATTTCTTCCTTTGATTTTAGGAAAGGAGGTGCATCAGCTGTATAACCTCTCCACCTAAAGTGTTGACCTTTAATTAGCTAAGGGTCTGTCTGGCCCCTGGCCAGCCATGGAAAGGCTAAGCAGCTTTGCTTAGGTTACCTCGATCTCCAAGAGAGCTAAACGATCTCTCATTCTGGAGCAGGACCTGTTTCAGCTCCTCAAGTTCTGCATGCTCTTTTGTGTACATGCGCTTCAGGTTTTCCACATGTTGAATCATTACTTCCACAGCCTTGCTGACACGGCTCTCCTAAAAGGAAGAGACCAACAGCAGTAGGAAAAAAAAGTGTCTGAGGAACATCTTAATCTAAACATGATGCAGTTTTTTTCCCCTTGACCATCTACTGTCATCTTACATCATTGTGGATTAAAGTGAAACGATTTTGCATCATACTTGCTAAGTTTCACCATCTCTCATCTCATCAAAAACAGTGTGGCCAGCAGGGCAAGGGAGGTGATCCTCCCCTCTGCTCTGCTCTTGTGAGACCCCAGCTGGAGCCCTGTGTTCAGCTCTGGGGCCCCCAGCACAAGAAGGGCACGGACCTGTTCGAACAAGTCCGGAGGAGGACCACAAAGATGATCAAGGGGCTGGAGCACCTTTTCTCTGAAGACAGGCTGAGGGAGTTCGGATTGTTCAGCCTGGAGAAGAGAAGGCTCCAGAGAGACCTTACAGCAGCCTTCCAGTGCCTAAAGGGGGCCTACAGGAAAGCTGGGGAGGGACTCTTTGTCAGGGGGTGTAGTGATAGTTTAAACTCTCTTAGGACAAGGGGGAATTGTTTTAAATCTACCCTAAAAGGGTAGTTTTACGTCAGACATAAGGAAAAACAATTCACTGAGAGAGTGGTGAGGCATTGGCATGGGCTGCCCAGAGAAGCTGTGGATGCCCCATCCCTGGAGGTGTTCAAGGCCAGGCTGGATAGGGCTTTGGGCAGCCTGGTGTGGTGGGAGGTGTCCATGCCCATGGCAGGGGGGTTGGAACTAGGTGATCTGTAAGGTCCCTTCCAACCCAAACCGTTCAATGATCCCATGCCCAAGTTATGCAGGTCTCATTTCTTCAGTGATCCCCCTCACCCTAACATAGTTCAGAACATTTTCTGAATCGTTACAACTCCTCATTAACTTTCTCTGATCTACAGCCTCAACAGGCACCCACATTTACTAGTACTTATTGTCAAGAAAGATTCATACTATTCTTCAGCATTATACTACTACACGTAGCATTTGAGTAGATATTTGTCAACTTGCATAGGTTTAGCATATAAGCCTTGTCCAAAGCCCTGTTAAAATCCTTTCCATAAGGCAGGGATTTACCATTACAGTATAAAGACAATCATTACCACATCCTATTCTTGTACACTCTACTGTATACAGCCCTACGCTGCCTTTTTTTTTTTTTTTTTTCAAATCAGCACCACATTTTTGGTTGTGTTTTTGCACAGTGCTAGTGCAATGTAGCTGCTCTTACAATGCCTGAGATTTGTCATAATGATAATGCAAGCAGAGACGTGAGAAGAGAGAGCTAGGACTAAACTGTATCAGTTTGCTTCACATGCATGACATTCACACATTTAGATCTGGAATCAGCAGCCTAGCAAACAGGTAGTGCTATTCCTTAACATCTAGAAGCTTTTGTATAAGACACATGTACATAGTGTTACCTGATTAATAGCTCCCAACATCTCTGCTCTGCTGGCGACTCGGGCTGCATACTGGCTAAGGAACTGCAAGCTTTTCTGCAGCTTCTTAATAATTTCTTGTGCTTGGTTATCTTCTTCACACAAAGGAACTAAAGCCTAAAGAGGCACATTGGTAAGAAAAACAAATATGATCTATTAGTAAGAAGGGCAAACTCAAGTGATGGCACTGAGGGGCTGTGTTCAGGCTCACACAGTCTCAAGATTAGCATCCAACAGTCTCAGCTTACACTAACCTCTAACATCTTTAGAGCATTTGTGATCTCCTTTTTCAAGTTCTCTTCAGCCAAGTCGCGGGATCTTTCTTCAAGCCTCACCCTCTTGTCCAAGGTAAACAAGTCACATTTAAAACCTAGAGACAGTCTCAGAAATTCAGCCTGTTGTGGAGAAGAACAGATTTCAGAATAATCCAAGTGATGCAGACTTTTTTTTTTTTTTTTTTTTAAGTAGATCTGTATATTGAAGTGACATTTGGGAATATGCCCCATGAACAAAGCTACAGGTGAGATACAGAAGAGAAGCAAACATAGCTTGCTTCCCCAAAGACAGTCCTTTCCCTAAAGACAGTCCTCCCATCTGTAGTGGTGGGGGGAAATAACCTGCAACCAGAACAAGTAATATCCTGGCAGCATGCAGTATGTTATCTGTGTCCTTTGGGAGAGAAAAAAAAAAAGTCTTAAACCTGCACACTCTGCCTGGGAGGAGGTCACAGCTATGCTCCTCAACACTTACAAACATTTAATTTGCAGCGAATGTTTTGTTCAGCTTTACAGATTTCTACCTTATCTTGTCCCTTCAATAGTTTGTTGAATATGGAAACATATTGTTTATGCCAAGAGGGTTTAGAAAGATTTCAAAAACCAATTTACAGAAATACATCCAATTTGAGCTACTCAGTGGCATTCTTTTTAGATAGAACAAAATATTAGTGATGGCTATCTACAAGATCTTGCTGTTGTCCATGATATCTAAGGATACAAGCAGTTGAGACTTACTTCCACCTCTTTCTCATTAGGCGAATCACTGTAGGATAAGAAGAAAACAACCATGTAACAGATTGTAGCTCTAAATTCATACCTGCAGGTGATCACTGAAAGACAAAACACTTACAGCTCATTTTGCTTTGTTTTATCCCCTTTAATGCCACCTGCAATGGGTGAGCTCCCTGAGAAGAAGAAAAAAGAAGTTCTCAGACCAAAAATGGTTTCTGAAAGCATTTAAAGCTCTAACAGCAGCCATGGCTAAGGTTTCCAGCTCTTGCTGATAAAAGCACTGTGTACCTCAGTACATTGGGGTTAGAATGCCAGCTGAGACTGGAAAGCACTCTTGCACAGAGCCACAGAAGTTAGCTGTTTAGTCAGCTTCAACTAGTATCTTATTAGTATGGGAATGGTTAATTCTAGGCTTTGGTGCAAGTCCTCAGCCCATAGGTTCATCCCCCAGGATGTTACATGACTTACATCACTAGCTTTTACTCAACTCCAAAAGCAAAAGGTCAGGTGACCACAAAAGTGGAGGTGTCTAAGCACAGATTAGCAGAAACATTGTCCAGCTTATCTATACCATTTTACCCAAAACTCCAGTTAGTGTAAGGGGTGCTGCTTTATAAATCTTTGGGGAGGACATGCATGCCAGTTTCAAATAGCCTAGCTGCTTTGCAACTTCTAAGAAATTCTGTCTAGAGGAAGACTGAGTTAGATCAGTATCTGCAGAAATCAGAAGCAGGTTTTTGCTTGATAACATCTTCCTTTTGTCCACCGCTAGCCCATTCTGATTTTTTAACCGCAGCTACTACCCCTTAAAACAAAAACCCCACATAATAATTGGTGTAGTCCAGGCAGCTCTCTACAGCTGTTTACACAGCTGTTGGCACAAGTGACCAAGGTCTGCACTTCAGTAAGTTATGCAGATTAATTCAACAGCAAACTCTTACCTTTCCTGCTGGGAACTATGGCTGGTGTTACCTCACTCTGCTCTTTATTAGTTTCCTTTTCCAGGCCCATCTCCTAAAAGGAAGTCAGAGAGTAGTTGCAGTAAAGCAACAGCCACAAAAGCAGCGGTGGGGCCCGCGCCCTCCTCTGGTAGTCACTGCTCAGTCAAAGCAGTTTGACATTTCAGTGTCACTAGAATTCTTACCGGGTCTTTCTTTAAAAGATTTTGCAGTGAGGTTTTGTGTTCTTCTACCACAGGGCTGAATTCTTTCTTGATTAGATCAGGCCCTGGGAGGAAACATTCCAGAAAACAAGTGTAATAAAAGCAAAACAAGCCTCCAACACACTCAGAGTACTAGCCATTGACCAACAGGTCAAAAACCAAAAACAAATGAAAAACTGTAGCAAATGCCAGTAGAGGACATTAAGGAGAGGCAGGTAAGCATGCTGTAAAGGTATTAAGGAAGGAACGTGATAGTACATTATCTTTGGCTTGAAAATAGTAAGTCACAGTAAGAAGTGCTACACATTTGTGAGACATTCTTCTGATAGTAGTTGCTCTAAGTGAAGCCACAAAAGTAACAGTAATATTCTCTCAGCTAAGTGAATCTCAATTTGCTACCAGCAGGAATTTGTTATTTAGAGAGACCAATTATAATGAATATTTTGATGTCTATTAGCAAGGTAGCAAAAAGGTAGGTAGCAAAAAAAAAAATAATCACATGCACAAATTAATAGCAGAAGGGATGATCATTTATAATTCTCCTCTTTGCGAAAGATCAGACTTGATCTGATGTTTCACAACATGCTACATCAGCTACTATTACAGTATCCTGAGCATAACCAGATCATGAAATGCACACAGTTGTGGTATTTCAGGAGCCCATAAACTTCAAACATCCTGACACTTGGACTGTCCTTCGTACCTAAAAATGAACTAGCGGACTGATGATAGAGCCAACAAACGAACTCTTTGCCAGAATTGGTAAGTTTGAGAGTTGATGATGCCAGCTCAAATACAACACAAACTTGTAACAACCACAATCTAGAAGTTTAAAACATTCAAAAAGTAAACTACAGAATGACAGCTATTAAAAAGGGATTAATTTTATTTTATTTTATTTTTAAGAAACTGATGAAAATCTCAGAATTACATTAATTTTATGTGCAGCAGTAACTCTGGTAGCTATTTATACCTTTTAAAATATCTAGGTTTTTTTCCTTTCCATTTACATAGTCATGCACACATACACACAGATGCAAGCCAAAGAAACGGCACAAGTAAAAAAAAAAGTTTCACATCTGAAGTGCTTTCTCTTTTCAACCTTCACATTGACAGCATCCTCTGCTTAGTCTGCCTTTTGTCCCTGCTGACTTTTTGCAGCAGCCCTAAGTATCTGACCTGGCTCCCAAGCACCTTCAGAAGACATGGTGTGGTATTATTAAAAACCACAGGTGAGATTCATCAGTGTCTCCATTCTAATGCTAGAAAGGCTTTCTATTTGGAGGTGATGTACAACAAGCAGCAGGATCTCAGACTTTAAAGCTAAAGCTATTTGGACTCTTTTTGATCTGTTTTGCATATCTGTTTCCTCCTTGTCAAAGGCACCTACACCAGATATGAAAATTAACTGCAGAGGCAAATCAGTTGAAAGAAAATATATTTAAGTGAGGGGACTAAATTAGATTTCAGGAAGACTACTAAATAAAGAAAACCAAAAGACAACAGCAAAAAGAGATCTCGTATTTAGGTAAAGGTTAAAAAATAACTACAAGCAAGCACACTCATGTATTCTGTGCTGCTTATTCAGATCAACTTTTTAAAAAATAGCTTAAATACACTGTACACACACAGTTTAGTTTTGTTTTACTTTTAGTTTATAAGTGAAATAAGCACCATCAGATCTGGTAAGAATAATTTTTCTGGATGTTTGTGACTATAGAGTTAAGGCAGGATTGTACACAAAGGCCCTGTCCCCATCTCTCCTCCTGACCCACCCCATCTTCTCGTGCTCTGAGCTTCAGTTTTGAAAGAGGAAAACATTGTTTAATCCAGTTGTGTGTCAAACTTTTTAGAACCATGAAAGAGATCATCTTTCTCCTCCTAAAAATTGCATGGGGTTTAGTACCCACACAGTGTTCTGCCAGCTGAGCAAGCATCATGATGTCACTAAGTTGTTTCATGTTTACTTCTTGTAGCACTATAAGGCCACCTGCCTTCTACAACCAGATAGACCTTATTCCTGCTTAGTTCTGGGGAAAGTTTAGAGCGCTTGCAGGTGAAAGCAAGTTGTGAATGTCTGTTGTTGCAAACATCAAGTTATTTTTCTTACTCAGCTTCCTCACATCAAAGATGCACTGGAAGCAAGCTGTTTCCTCACTGCGTGAATGCCAGCGTGGCTGCAGCAGTTACTGTACCTGATACAGAACCAGCAGGATCCTTATTGTTTTTCTCCATTGCTGCGGAAGTTGGCACAACTTCCTCTTTTGCACATGAGTGCTTGGGTGGCTTTTCCTCCATAACAAGACAGCCTAGAACATCAGACAACAGAAGACAGGGCACTTACTGTTCATTAAATGCAGACTTCAGCGTATCTGTTTTGAGACTTTCAGCACAAGAAGTTTACCTGTCTGTACTCCAGTTTAAGGGCTTACCTGTTACTGGCACAGTGCTTTCTGAAGAGGATGTAGGAACTTCTTGGGGTGAAGTTAAGTGATCACTGTCAACAGAAAATTATTTTTCAAATATTGATCCATATTATATAACTACATTAAAGACATCACCCTCCCTTCCCCCCAAAACCTGACCTGGACGGGATCGAGCTGACTGGTATTGATGGCTCTGCACGGTCCATCTTAACAGAAAGAGAGAAAGGTTAGTGTTAGACAAAAGGGTTGCCCCACACATAGAAAAAAAATTATGTCAAAGTTTTTAATAATTACTGCAGCTGTACCTGAATTAGCAGAGAACTGGATGATAAGTGGCTGCAGATTCATCTGCTAGTCTATAGCCACCTGTACATATAACATGCAGCTTGCCATATCATCATTAAGAGTGATAACTTTCTGCAGAAGTCTTACTTCAGGAGTATCACATTTAGAGATATATTTTGGTTCCTGACTTCATGTTTTGCTTCCAACCTGTTTTCAAATGACTGAAGTATAGTACTGAAGATGGTATTACTGTACCACCTTGCTGTCCTAATGCCGTGCATCAGGTTACATCCATTTTCTGAGGTCATAAAGTGCACAGAACTTCACTCAGCTATAGACATCCGACTCATTTAGGTAGATAAAAGCATTACTTTTAACAACTTTACTGAGCAGATGATTTGGAATGCAGAAAACCTGCCTATGGAAGCCTGCCTGTTCTGTTGTGCATTCTAGAGCTCATTTTGGAGTGACGCTTGTTTTCATGATGATATATAACAACTACCTAGGCTTTTCAGAAGGCTTCAGGCCTCCTTCTTTTCATGAAAGTAGCACAGAGGAATGAGAAATAACCTTTTCTTCAGGCAGAGGAGGTGTGGAACCATCCAGCTTTGGATAGCTCCCTACAAATCCCAAGAGCACTACACAAGTGGTGTTGGGAACAGAAAAACCCCATCAGCAAGTGATCACCTAGAGGTATCTGTTATCTTCCTGTTTCCCTTAAACATCCTTGGAGGACCCCAGAAGGGGGTGCTTGCACAGTAGAGAACAAGCTGTTGCTGAACAGCAGATGGCCAAGCCCCTGGGGGCTCTGTACAGCATTGGCTGCTCCCAGCATCAGTAAGTACTTGATGTTTTTCCTCCACAGAGCTTGACTGCCATTGCAGAGTCTATGCCCCAAGCCAGCCAATGTTTCCTCCAAAGCAAATCCAGGCTATTTTTATTCATATTTGAATTCTCTTTTAAGCTTAAGGAAGTAAAACATAGTATTTGTCTTGTCCAGGACATTAGGTCTACAGGAGTAACAGGGAATGAGAAGGTGAAGGGTGAGTAGTATGTTGGAATGAAGCTAAAAGAAACCTGGAGGACAGTTAAAACACATGCACACACCACCCTACCCAGAAAACATATGCCATCTGGAAGCGACCAAAGCAATGCGTTGTTCTACATGCCTCCTCCCTCCCCAGGTGACGCATGGCCAATGATTTTCTGTTTGCAATGAAGCAAAATCCTCAATTCCATTTAAAAAAAATCCATACTAGCTGTTCACATTAGGATTGCACAGGTAAACTTAAAGAGGAAAAACTATAAAACACTTGCTACATTTCCTAATAAAATAGGACTTTGCAGAGCATTAGAAAATGGTTCTTCTTCCTAATAAAAAGATTATAATGGTGAAGATCCTGCATTAGAATCATGATCACTTTCCACCTCCATCCCCTGAATTAGCAAAACAATCTAAAGATCCTCTACCACAGCAGGTAAGTTCTGACCACAATCTTATATAAACTCCATGAAAAAGCATTAATATTTTGGAGACCTTTCTTCTAGTTTTTGAACTACAAGACTTTCATAAAATCAAAACAAGCATAAGAAGCCCAATATTCATCTGGCATCACAAGAACTCCTTTATTTAATAGCCCCTGAACACCTACAATGACAACTCTGACAGAAAAACTCAAGTTACTTACATGCTGAAGGGCTCACTCTGATCAAACACACCTGCAACCACTGTGCAAATAAAAAACCCTAGGGATACTTTTCCTATTAAACGAGGATATTCAAATTTTGCTGCACGTCACAGTTTTTAGGAACAGATACTGGATACAATTCCTTTACCTTTCTCTTTGGGGGAAAAGCTTTAATGTTTTCATTTTTCCCCTCTAGAATATTCTCGGTTTTTATATTTGTGTGTGTGTGTGTGTGTGTGTGTGTGTGTGTGTGTATAAAAACAAAGAAAGTGACACTTGTGAATCCAGCTGGATTCACAGGAAGCTCCAGAGCTTCATTAGTGCTTCATTAAGCACAGATGTTTCAAACAACTTTGAGAGGCTGTCATTTCCGAGAAGGGCTGGATAAAGCAAGAGCCTCCCTTGGGATTATCCTCTTTAAGGTAATTTAAGTAGCAGCAGCACAAGTGAGGGAATTCCTCACCTCCTCTACTGCAGCCAAAAAGCAGGCTGAAACCATGGGCATTCCCCACCCCTCATACTTTCTACCTTGACTGCACTTTCTGCCTCAAGTCATCACTGGGATGCACAGCACCCAGGGTAGGGTTGCTCACTGGTGTTGCGTGGTTTGTTCCCAGGTTCATCAAAATAGCAGACCAATATCCTTCCATCACTGCCACCAACGCTGGCATTTGTAAAGCTTGTTATAAAACCATGCCTGTGGGGCTGAGGTTTGGATTTCGGCAGCGAGTATTACAGTGCCGTGCACAAAGCACAGCTGAGTGCACTGAGCTGGGGCTCATCAGGCTGCTGCCGTGAAAAAGCTGATTGACAGCTTGAGCTGTGGGAGGGAGTGCTCTGATAGATGCTGGATTCAATACAGCCATGAAGGCATATCTGAGCACGCAGCTGAGGGAAGGTCTCATGTACTGCAAAGATGCTATTTTTCAGCTGTTACATGGTAGCTGTGGGAGAAAGTGCAAAGAAAGGCAGCATTCACAACTAAAACATCCCGTGATTACTTACAGGTGGGTAAGTGAAGTCACTCAGACTTCCCTAGCAAAACTGAGTATTACTGCAGAAATAACACTTGCTTAAGCCTTGAAACCATTAAAAAAAATAAAAATAAAAAATTACTCCCCAGCTAAAAGCGTGACCCAGCTGCACATGAACATCAAGACATTTAGGTCCATCCCTACAATATTCCAGGGTTGGGCCCAAGTAGAAGGGAGTGCCCCACAGAAAACAAGCTGTCACAGCACCCTGCTGACTGATGCCAGCTTGATTACAACACTGGTTTACAGCTGCCCAGTCTGGATCTTAAGGGTATTTATAAGGCATAATTACTTGAACCCATTCAAAACCATGTCTGGGGTGTCAGAGACAGCACTCACCTCAGTAAGTGAAGAGTCCATCATTGTAATGGAAACAGGAAGGTCTGCATCAGTATAGTTATCAGCAGAGTATATTTTCCACCTGGCAATACACATTTTATTTGCATATTGCCCAAACAACAGTGAGATATATAGCCTGTTTTCCTTAAGCACATAACAACCAAAGCCACCACTATCTGTAGAGACAGACAGCCAGTCTCTCAGAGAGAGATTCATCACAAACATCAACCCCTCCTCCCCCAGACAGCAAGAACCACCACCTGTCCTTCTCCTAGCCTCCTCCACACTGCACTTCTCTAGAAAAAAGGGGGGAAAAAAAGTGGCAAAAAGCTTCAAGAACTACTAAGCCTTTTGCTGCAGGCTGCCTGCCTCTGCATCTTCAGGAATATCCTTATCTTTCTTCTTAAATATTCACTGACAATAGTTAGCTAACTTTCATAGCCTTACACTGTTCAATCTGTTTGAAACATCTAAGGAGGCAGCTTGATAGGCAAGATCTCAGAATTCCTGCTCTAAACTCTGCCAAAAAATTGACTCCTCAAAACCAACAGCATTTTGGCTCTTAAGTGAGAGTGTCAATCATAAGTTAAATACTGAAAATAGACACAAGAACACCTACCTCATACCTCAGTTTTCCAAATATCAAACAGGAACACCATCACTGTGCATAGCTGGTGGTCATAGCAGCATTTCAGTGAAGAGTTCTAATATTACTCTTGTGAAAAGGTCCAAGGTGTTACACCCAAAATGCCATTAGCTGAGCACTGAGTGTCCACTGTTTCTTAAGAGATGCCCTACTGTTGAACTCAGTATGTTCTGGGGATACATCATCCCCCAGGACCTGCTAAATCCCATGGATTCTTCCACCCTTCACCATAAAGAGATGTTTTTTGCCATCTTACTTGCACTCTACTGATGTCACATCCGAAGCAGACGTGTGACCCAGATCACAGCTTTCAAATGTGCAGCTGCTAGAGCACTGTCTGCACGGGGGATTCCAGCTGGGCACAGGAGAGTTATCTGGTACCGAGGTCTCCAAGGTCAGAGCATCTGTTGAAAGAGAAAAGTGTGAAGAGCAGTGGTCATAGGAAAAGCTGGACATAGACCTAAGAGTCAAATATTGCCTTAAATGACTAAGATAGTCATTTAGCAGACCAACTTAATAATGATTTAAAATAAGACACCTTTCATCTTGCTGTGAAAGAGGCTAGGTGGGCTTCACATATTTTTGTACATGGAGAAAAAAGTTATAGAAACTTCTTCATAGGACAGTACTGGTCTAGTGAAGCATTGTCTGACAGAGGACAGCAGGAAATAGATTGTTTACTGTGATCTTTTCTGTATTAATATTTGATTGGTGCAAGATGCAAATACCTGCCTTATTTGTGGCTGGATCACAATATTACTGCAAGCTGTAACTACACTGAGATAGCACATGCAGTCAAACAAATTCTTCTTCCATTTCTCCCCAGTATGGCACAGGATTACATCTGAGTATTTTATAGCTTGTACAAGAAGAGTCATTGTGTTGTACACAGCAGAAGAAACACTTTGTTTATAAAATACCAAATGAACTCTGCAGCACAGTGGAATTGTGGGGAAGTACAAATAGCCTAATATACACAGGAGAAGTGTATACTATTACACGATTCTTAAAAGCTGTTACTCATCCAGGTTTTTAAACCAGGATTGGCCCTAGCTCAGTAGCAGGGCATCAGTTGCTACACCACATTGTATTCCAGCCAAGAGGATGAATGGGGAAAACAACTCAAGCCCTGTCAATTCACACTTGCAAGTACTTTGTCAGGAGTATACCTGACTACATGATTTATTACAATACCTCCTTAGGCTTTTTAGGACTCCTGGTAGACTCACAGGCAGTCATCTTTTCAAACCTCTAATGGAAAGCATTAAAGGCATGATTCAGCATCCAATCACATGCAAAATAAGCTAAAGCCAACAGTAGGCTTTCCACAGCTTATTAGCATGTTTAGCACCAGTGAGATTGTTCCATTCCTCCTATTAACTATTTTTGTGTTTCAGGAGAGAGACAGAAGATTGGCCAACACCACTAGGTCTTACCTAGCAGAGGTGTAAGACACCAGTCTGAAATATCTGAGGGCAAGGTCCTGTGAAGTTCAGCGTGCAAGGTGAGTCCTTCACTCCACAGTCTTTTAGGGCAATGGAGCTGCTAATGGAAAAGTGGAAAGAGCTGATCTTCAGTCATGTTGAATACACAACTGCCAACAGCTCCCAGCCACCATACACACAGAAATGCATCTGTGTAATAGAATTCTAATTTATACATATATATGTGTATATTTCTTCTTCTAGAAAAGCTTATATCCTTTATGAACAGAATGAATACAAGAAAAGGCAGAATAATTAAAAGTTGAAACTTTACACTTTTGACATCTGTGTTGGTTTCAGCTAGGTTTGGGAGAGGTAAAAGAAATATAAATGGATGGGATAAAAGCAAGACAAGCAGGGTGGAAGAGGGAAGAAACCAAACCAAACCAAAGCCAATCTTTCCTTCTCTACCTCTTCACAAGCCAAATCAACCATGCAGGCCAAGACAGAGAGCACTTCCCCAATGTCTGGCACCTACTAAGCAGAATGTGTTTCCTTTAGCAGAGGCATGAGGACAACTCCAACTTGAGCCCTGGTGCATGCAGAGAAGGTGCTGCCTGCCTGCCTCACAAACATACACCACCTATTTGCTGGTTAGTGCTGAAGAGGTATCATGTGAAGTTGGTTGGAAGAAACTTCTGAAATAACATTAACACAGCTGCAATTTACTAAGTGTTGCATAAACAACAAGTAATGGAAGAGAAATTAAAGAGTGCATCTCCATTTTCAGCTTCTGATCCTTCTCAAAAGGCAATTTAACAAGTGCCTATATTTTGTCACAGAGACTGCTCAAAATCAATAGGAAACTAACTTTGCAATAAAGTTTTGAATATACTTTTGTATATGTGCATGCGTGTGCATCTACACATTTTATATATACACATTAAAAAAAAGTAGTTTGTTTGACCTGGCAAAGTCTCTCACAAGGAGACCTATTTCCTCCAGGTCATGAAAGAAAATACAAACAAAGCAAGTACCACATTTTAGCAGGCTTGGCAGTGATCAGAACAAACACTTACCTTCCTCTTCACTGGCTCAGCTGATGTAGGCAGTAGACCGTAATCAGATCCTTCATCTACACAGTGCTGTTGCAATAGAGAAACAGTGTAAGGAAAGTAGGCATAGGAGATTTGGGGAAAAAAAAGGAATACTACAACTGATTGTGAACAAAAATGGAATTTTATCTTTCCAGCTGAACTATTTTCAGTTATCGGGAAAAATATGCAGTTGTTTCCCCATGCTAGTTTCAGCCTTTATTTCTTCAGACCATTATGCACAAATACATGTTTTATTCTCGTGCAGCTGGTCCACAGTTCTGATTCTGCTCCTCTGATGTCCCTGTTACCGCTTAAGATACATTTTAGGATCTTCTGCTTGTCTTCATAAATACTTTGTTATTCTGTGTTAAATCTAGACTGCTCAGATGCTGAGCTACAGCGTTCTTTACTAGAGCCAGTTGGGAAAAAAATCTTCCCACTATAACTCCCCCTCCACCCCCTCCTAAAGTTGAAGAAAGTATATTTATTCAAAGCAGAGTATTCCAGAGTTATATAACTTCCAGCATATTTCCACAGAGGGGCATGAAGGTAATAACTATTTTACTGGATATTCCAATGCCTGGATATTGGAAGTGTTTTATAACAAAATTTTAAGCAGTTATTTGGAAGACTGCCTGCAGAAGAGAGGGCTGATTGTGGGGGACAACTCACACCATCCCATCAAGGAAGGTTTCCCTCACCTACATTAAGCATGATTGTGAACAACTGTTTACAGCCAACACAGCTGTTTACAACACCACACCACTGCTGTAAGTTTGAGCCCATCTTTTCAAAAAGGTTGAAGGTAAATGATGTGTATTGTAGATCAGTACAGAGAGTTCACTTTGTCTCCACAGCCAAAAAGAAAGCTGCTGCCAAATTACTTGCAGTTCACCTCAGCTATAGATGTCCTTCCACCAGAACATGTAGTGTGCAAACCTACCTTTTCTTCTCCTACCAGACAAGCTTCATACCTGGCACTGCCATTCACAGAGTCGTCCTTTAAGCAGTTCCCCTCTCAGTGCATTAACAGTAGCTATGAAGAGACATTTACAAGTCTTAGAGGGTCCCTTATAATTTGAGAAGGAACAGTACAGCATTAAAGTGCCTGTAACCCAACTGCTGCCTGTCACAAACCCATTATATTTCACTTTGGCCCAGTCATATCTACATCAGTTTTCACAGAAAGAGTTTTTACCTTTTGTTTTGCAAGTTCCACCATACAGAAGACCTGGGCACTTTTTTCCACGTGCTTATGTTTCCCTTGTTCTACTCTAAAGTGAGGGGTTAATTCCCAGTGCCATCAGTGTTAATGTGCTACAGTTCCCTGTGGAAATGGATGACTCCATTACAGCTCTACAGAAGAAGCATTTGTACAAAAGTTTTCAGGCAATCATGGAGTAGTTTAGGTCGGAAGGGACCTTAAAGACCATCCAGTTCTAACCCCACTGCCATGGGCAGGGACACCTCCCACTAGGCCAAGACCAGGTTGGGTTGGATGGGGGCTTTGGGCATCCTGAACACTTCTAGAAAAGGCCTTAAAGTAGAGTAGATGGGCTTTATTTCATACTTAGAAACATTCTTTCTCCAAGTTTGATAAACAGAGGCAGCCCCTGGTGTGTTTTGTTGTTGTTGTTGTTTTTTTGTTTTTTACACCTTGATACAAGTCTACTGTAGCTTTTATATCACATCTAATATTGAGGGACTGGAGAGGAGGAAGAAAATACTTCATTAGCACTGTCACCTCAGTGCCCAAGCAAAATTTGAACACTACTCTCAGTGGCTCTTTCAGGCTTTTTTCACTGTATAGTGGCTGTAGCCATTAGCTGCAAGTCATGGTTACGTGGGCCTGGCCAACATGGGTTGAGTAGGAGCTTCTTCAGCCAACATATTACCCAATTTCTTATCTCTTATCATGCAGGTAGGGAAAGTAGGGAAACAGAATGGGGAGGAAGGGGGAGGGAAAAAAAAAAAAAAACAAAAACAAACAACAAAAAAAAAACAGTTCTTTAGTCAGAAGGGGCACTAGACCTAGCTTTCTGCAGGAACCAGTGTAGAGCATTGTCCTTCCCCTACCCCCCATCCTTGTTTCTGTCCTGTTCTTTATAAGATCTTCCAACTTCTCTACAGATCTACCTGTTTACTTCTATCTATCTACAAAAACACTTCTGCAAACTACCTAGAATCATTTAAGAAAGGATGAGACTTTGGCTGTAAAGTTGGTAGGGCTTTTGATTTTGTTTCTTTGCTGTTTTGGTTTGGGTTTTGTGGGTCAGTGGCACCAATCTCTCTCTTCCACAGTGTCTGAGGTTCTCTCTTTTTATTGATGCTAACTTGCTTTGCAGAAGTGCTTTATCAATTCAGAGCTGAAGAAAATACATTTCCATTGCCATGACTCTTGCTAAAAAAACACCCCACAGTTTGAAGAAAACAGTAGACATGAAAGGAACATGAACATACACGTGCAGACAATGCCAAAACATTGGTCACAAGTCAGCAAGCACAGCTTGGGGCTCTGGTTGCCACATCAGTACCATAGAGCTAAGGCATAGGAATCAGTGTAGTTTTTCTACAAGACAAATTGTAGTTTCACTGAAATGTGTTTAAAACACACACATCCCTTAAGCTTTTTGCCTATCATAAATTATATTTTGCATTGCATTTGGAAATGCATGCCTGATGCCAAATGTTCAGTGGGCTTAAAAGCAGTCAGCTGTTCTCCCCAGCAGCAATAGGTTCTTCAGCATTTGGAAGAAAAAATCCACGTGATGGAATTAAGCCATTACCTTATGTAAGTGTCCAGCCTTTTGTGCAAGCAAGGAAGATGTAGTATGAAGTTTTCATGGTTCCACAGCAGAAGTTGCACATGCACAATGCAATAACACTATTGCTTTCCACCAAAGAAAGCAGCTTTTGCATACCACACAGTTATTTAGGTACACAGAGCAAATCCAAACAGTAAGAGGAATGTAGAGCATAAAAATCAAGTCTCCTCGGTACAGAAAGCTTAGACCGTTAGGAGTAAGGTGGGCTACTCAGGTATGCGAACAGCACCTTCAGTAAAGAAGTGCTATCCATGGAGTTACTAAGCCTTCTTCATATGGCAGGAGATTGTTTTAGGAGTCTGCAGCTGCAGCACAGCCCAACAGCCACTCATGGGAATCCCACCTGACACACTTTCACAGACCATTTTACCACCAGGTGACCCACAGGTCAGTCTTATTCCCCTTCATCACAAATAATCAGCTAAGGATTCGCCCATGCAAGAGCGAATGCTGGTACATTGCCAAGAGTTACTCACTTTTCTGCTCTTCCACCTTTTCTTGAAGCAACTGGCAAGTGCTTGTTAAAGCTGCATTCACATCCTTGAGATTTTGCTGCTCAGAAATGGCTTCCTCTAACTTGCATTTTAAGGATGCGGCTTCCTCACAAGCAGAGTGAAAGGCTTCAACTTGATCCTTTGCCTAAGCAAGAAACAATATTTAGAAAAAAAAAAAAAAAGGAGGAAAAATAAATAAAAAAGATCAGCCTGGTTAATACAAGGAGACTACATTTCATGTAAATGAAACTGAACTGCATCTGTTCTCTCTCAGGAAGTGATAAAGCTCCCTCTGAACTTCTGCATTTTTACAGTTGGGGTGGACTGTGTATGGAAGCTATTTTTGGCTTTTTTCTCTTTTCTTTTTTTTAAGCCACCACAAATATGCAATGCTGCCTCTTTCATCAGCAAACTGTTGTCACCACCCCCTCAAATTTTACTTCCTCTGCTGGTTCCACTTTTGCAGTGAGGCACTCCATTCCGAACACACGATTTCCTTTCTCAAGAGCAGCAATGCATTGTATGTAGCATTCTGCATTTGCTTGCTTGTTTTCTGTGTAGAATAAACTAGGTCCTCTCTTACCTGTTTGCTAGCATCCTCAAGCTGCTTTGTAGCTTTCTGCAGCTCTAAACCAAGGGCTTCTGCCTGGCCAGCAGCTTCTTCTTGCAACTGTTTGACAGTTTCTATCTCACGTTGTCTGCAGGTTGCAAGAGCACAAACCACAATCCGTTACTGACATTTTAGAGCAGGCATGCCTGGGAGATGACACACGCTAGCTGTTGAGATGTGCATTAAAGACCATATTCAGCCATCACACATCATGGCTCCCCACGATCCAGCACCAGGGAGTTTGCACTAAGCAAGAACAATTTAACCTGGTAGTCAGACAAGTTTTCTCCCTCTAACAGCCCTGAAAGTAGGAAGGGAATGGAGGTTTTCCCTGGTTTCTTCCTAGCTAAGCAGTGAAAGGTCTGTGCCATCCCCAGACAGCTGGGTACCATAGTGGAAGCTTGGAGATTACCTAGAGACACTAGATAAAAAGCTTAGTTGACCAAGTTGTGAAAAAATTTTCCAGTTTGGTCAAAATAACTGAATATTGAGTCAATTGTCCTGGCAAAATAAAAAATGGAGTTATGACTACAGGTACACAGCTAATTAGTTTCCAAGTGATTCAGATGGTATTTCACTTGACAGTGAGCAGATGCCATACCACAGGACCAGTGCTAAACACAATTGCTTTTGAGAAACCTCTTCTTTTTCACTGCAAAACAACCCTTGCCCTCTTATTCTCTAACTTTTATATGTTTTTATTTTTCCTTGTTGCTATCACCACAAAGAGTGGTAATGCAGTGAGAATCAAGAAACCAAGCTGTCAGTATTTTTATCAGCTCTTTTCTGACTGAAGGAAAAGCAGGTGGGAGGTCTACATTAACAATGTGAGTTGAATATAAGTAATGTAAAAGAGCAGTATGACTGCTCTGTGTTAGCTCTCAGGGATGCAAAGCCCTAGTAATCTACTTGCACCCTGAACCCAAGTAATGGCAAGCATGCAAAAATTTACAATTTAGTGTAGGATGGTGGAAAGCTGACACTATGAGTAAGTCTATGTTGAAACAAGACAATGAATCCAGATCAATTGTTCTGGAAAAACAAACAAAAACCTTAACTTGACTAGCTACTTTCCTGAATGTCTAGGAGAGGTGGGAGGGAAGAAGTACAAGGGTTTACATCTACAAATATGGCAGCAAAAGACAGCAACATCAAAGCTCCCAGCAGGAACTATGGGCTAATAAACTCAGATTTAGAGTTATATTTTCATATGTAATGAGGTAACTCACTGCCTCAGTTTCTCAACGGTATAGCTGCAGTAATGCTAGAAACACCAATACCCACATGTATGTATTTTACAGATCTTCAGCTTCACACACAACCAGCAGTTTATTTAATGGTTGCATCTGCTAGGTAGGCAGCATTCCTACCCCTTTTACCCACTTTTAACTGTTCAGTTTGTGGTCTTCCCTGGTGTTTTCAGAGACATCTCCAAGCTCATATGTTAATTCATACACAAGCCTTAACTCCCACATGGAGAACGGATCTGGGTTTAGCATAACATTACACTAAAACAGCAGATTTCCTCCATGGCAAAAAAAAAAGGGGGGGTGGCCTTCAGAATTCAGTAAATTTTGTTCCACAACACAATTTAAACAAACAAATGAAACACATCTGCTTTAAAGGGATACCTGGCAGAGAGCTCTTTCCTTAGGTGAAGTTGCTCTGTCCTGTTTCGCCTCAGGTTGCTTGCCATTCGAATAAAATCCTTATCTAGAGATTCTTTGTATTTTTGCAAGAGGTGAAGTTTCTGGATCCAAAGATGTCTTTTTTCCCCTAGCTTTTGCCTGAGAACCTGTGGAATTTTGAAATCGAGTTGCCACCTGGTTAGATGAGGAGCAGAGACAGAGGGTAAACCAGAGCCCTGAATTACACACTGAACTGATTTCCCTGCTTCACCGTATCATCACCCAACACTGCCAGCAATAATGCAGAGAAGAATTGACAAAACCTAACCTTCAGACCTGTGCTTTATCACTTCTAGAACTGATGGGATGTGGGGACAGACAGGCTAAGCTCCTGTCAAGCATTAGTACTTTCAGAGCAGTAATATTTTTTTAATTTATTTATTTTTTTTTAACAAGAAATCTGAAGCATTCTGTATCCCAGTTCAACTTGGCAAACAGCTTCTACTTTTTTTTCCAAAAAAAAAAAAAAAAAAAACCTTCTAAGACAGAAACCACACTCAGCCTTTTTTTCCAATCTAGGGTGTACAGATAGCAAAATTAATATATGGTTAACTAGCACTTATAGTAAGCAGACACTAAGAGTGGCAGAGGATTACATGGTTCACAAGGAAGTTGTAAAAACTTCCTTTAGAAAGATGCCCAACAACAAAAACGTACTTGGTAAAGGAAAAGTTTTAATAATGACCATCTTGCAGAAATCTAAATTTCTATGACCTCTTCTTCAACATCCAGTTAAGTCCATTGGAACTGATTTGAATGCATATTACTGCTGAAGTGTGTGTGTGTGGGAACAACCCACCACAATAAAAGTTCCCATTTCATTTTGTCATACGTCTCTAGTAGGTTAAGTCTATCCAAGGAATGACTCCTGTGACAAAGATTTCCTTTTCCAAATCAGAGGTGAAATTGGAAGAAGGAGAAGATGATTTACAAAAAAATAAAAATAAAAAATGAAACTTTAAGTGATGTTGCATTGACTGTATTTCTCTGAACAGTGATTTGCAATATAAAGTATTGTGAAATAAAAATAGTCCTTTTTCTCTGACGTAATTCAACTGAATGTGCAAAATGGAGGCCTCAGCTTATAAAGAATGCTTAACTACAGATCCCATTTCTGTGATGTTATATTAATTTATTAATTCGAAGGGGAGAAATGATCCTACAGATGTAGGACATGTTATTTCTTTGTAAATTAGAGTTTAATATTGTTCATGAGCTTCAAAAAAAAAAAAAAAAAAAAAAAAAAAGTGTAGCACATCAAGTATCACACCATAGAAAAGAGCCTGAACTGCTTCACTAGATAGGTTTACTGGAATGACATGGGATGTGACCACGTGCAAATGCCCACATCCTGAAGATAAGTTTCTCAGCCAAGGCAGTCAGCAGCTGCTGTTAGAAATACCATAGTTTTGACGCACAAGTGGCACAGGCTTATCAGGGCACATGTACAGTGTAGCACAGTTATCTTCCAGCAGGAAAGGGGCAAAAAGTTTTTACTGCTACCATCTACATATATGCTTATGTATATACATAGAAAAACACAGGCTCAATTAAAATTTACTTTGGGTATAATTTAAAATGAACCAGCAAAACATGCCCATAATATATTTTACAGAATATAGAGGGTGAGGGAAAAAAAGAAGTGTTAGGCTTCAAGTTCCACTGCATAGTCCAAGATTTCATTTATATTTCTAAAAAAAAAATTTCCGTAAGACTGCAAGAAGCTACCTTGTTGTTTAACTCCCTATAACATATTTCCCCCACATCCATCTTTTTCCAGGTAGATGAAGACAATATGCTTAACATGAAGACAATTCCCAACCCCAATGTTCAAGAATCACAGGACCTTTTATTTTTAAAGCATCTTTCTCTTTCTTGAACCTTTGCTAGCTTAGTTTCCAATTGCATCACTTTAGGCGAGAGAATGGGATTTCCCACAGCCAACACTTATACCAAAAAAATTCAACTTTACTTGTTTAATAGGAATACAGCTTTGGCATGAATGATAAGGTAACCAGTATCTTTCAGATGTGAAGTTTTGAAGGAGGAAGTCTTTAATTAAATATAAAAAGTTATAACAATGCACAAGACAGCAGTTTCCTTGATTTGACTTAGAGACATGCTGGGGTGAATAAAATGAGACTCTGGCACCTTCTCCCAGGGGAAGCTTTCAGGATTTAAAACCAGAAAAAAGGAAAAAAATAGAGAGACAAAGCTATGAGTAAGATGACCATTTGAGAAACTGCTATTACATGGAAAATGGTGGGAGTGTGAGTGAGGTGCAGCGAGCAAACAAGAGCAAGACGGTTAAGCAGTATCCACAGACTGCTGCTTACATGAGGAAGTTATTCTTGCCACAGTTACTTTGAGCACAAGCATACATTATGCAAGATGAAGTATAAAATATTTTTGTAATAACCTTTCTTGAGGCATATCCAGCAAGAGCTAAACATTTTGTCTTTCAAAAAGGCAAACCTAGTGATAGGACTGATTTGAGAAACTGGTTAAAAACCCTTCCTTCCTGCTCCTCCTATTGGAGGAACCATCCATTGCAGTAGTCAAACAGAACATGGGAAAAAAAACTAGTGCTTGAGAAACAAGTTTCATACAGTGGGCAGAAAAGCTTAATTGTCATCTGACCTCATTTTCTTTTTCAAATCTACTTGCATCATCTACCCTTTCCTTCAAGCATAGCTTTATCAAAGCGATAAGTTAATCAAAGTGCTAAGTTGCACTAGATAAGTCAGGAAAAGCACAGCACTTAAACGAAGAGCTATTATTTCCCCCCTCCCCCCCCCAAAAAAAAAAAAAATTATAACAAGAGATACTTCTCTATACAGCCATATCTAACCCACAGATGGACTGTTATGACCTCAAGTAACATACATAGCACGCAACAGTAAGATACTGGGACTGTGCAAAAATTTTAGGCAGGTACGTCAGAAAATAGCTTCAGAGAAAGAGTTACTTACTACAAGTTTTCTTTCCCAGGCCTGCTGCATGTTCACATCAGGATCGTCTATCCATTGTAAAGATGTCATGACAAGTTCCTCCAATTCAGAGGCTTCTTCTTGCTGCAAAATAAGATAAAATTAAATTAAAATTAAAAATCAAACCCTGGCATTTCTAACACTAATCTGAAATAGTGCTGCCCAGAATTACCTATCTGATACACAGTGGTAGATGGGATGCCAACTGATACTGTTAGGGTAAATATGCCCCACCTCCACCACCTAAGAAGCTGTTTTTTTGTTTTGTTTTGTTTTGTTTTTTTTTTTTTTTTGTTTTGTTTTGTTTTGTTTTGTTTTGTTTTGTTTTTTTTCCCCCTAAAAAGAGTAAACATGAGCCAATTATTAGTGTTTGGGGAGGCCCTAATTAAAAGGCTGACAACAGACTACATCATTATTCACGTAAGCTATGCCACTGACCAGGTTTTGCATAACAAGCTTAAATTTTTCTCCCGCATATTCAGGTCCCTGAAGTAAGAACAGTACTTCACGGTCCAGTGTTTCATCCAGGGACATCCATTCAGCCTTGGTAATCTTTCAAGAGAGAGAAGAGACAGCTAGCTTATTTTGACATCTTATTACAGACTGGTATCAGTGACATTTAGACTTTTCCAACATATCCCTGCATTGTATTTACCAGAAGGTCAGAGCTACTGAAACTTTTAGCTTGTAAGAGCTTTTCAAAACCATCTTGTCATGGAGATATATATATATTTTTTTTTTAAAGGCAAGCCAAGCTCCTGAGTGATCCAATGCAAATTTTCATGTCAAAAGCAGGCAAGAGGAAGTCAAAAATTAGGTATCCTTATTTGGAGTAGGCTTTACTAAGGGAAGAATAAACAGAGCACTAACTTGGCTTTACAGGTGATTTAGTGGAATTGTGTCTCCCTACAGTATTTGAGAGGTAAACACAGTGACTCACTGCATCTGTAATAGGTGACAATACATTAATTTTGAAACAGAATCTGCCTCACAAAATAGACCTTTCATTTCTGGGCCTGCATTTTCAGTCCCACCAAGGATTTTCTTCTTCAGATGCTACCTCTTTGCAAATGCACCAAACACAAAAGTATATAGCAGTATGAGGAAATCTAAGAAGAAGAAAAAAAAGTGTGCTGTTGCAGTGATTTTATTTTTGATCAGTTCTGCTGAACAATTTGTATCTGCAGGGGAGACCAAACTTCCAGCATCACGTGAATTGTTTCTGACCAAATGTATAGTTACTAGCTAGGAACTGCAGAGGACACGGGACGCTACAACTCCAAACCAACAGGCTTAACTGCAGCATTAAGATTCTGTCAGCCTGTGCCAGGCTTCTATGAAGAATGCCTCTCCTGCTCTCTTTTAAGTAACTACCAAAAGACCTCAAAAAAAAAAAAAAAAAAAAAAAAGCACGGACAGAGATTAAGGCCCATTGTTCTTGTTGGGGGACAATGGAATGGTACCTGTAAATAGATGTTTGTCAGAGTTTCTAAATAATAAATAAGATGAAGGCTCTACAACTTTCTCAGATGTTTACTCAGTGCTTATTTTCTTTTTTGCCGCAATAGATTTCAAGGAAAAAAGTCTCTCCTTCTGCAATTGAAAGCCATTTTTTGTGTCCAGTGTATGCAGTACAAGAAACAGACCATTATCTTTTTCAGTGTAATAATAGCCTCTTGCATATTTGTAGATTTATCCCCTCTCTGTTCTTCTGCCATCTTCTGTTCATCTAAATAATTGACCCTAGCTCTTTCAGATTTAGATCTGCAAGTTCTTGCTTTGTTTTTATCTGGACTTTCTCCAATACACATGGAACAACACTGTAAGCCTCATGTTACGTGCTTGCATGCTAGGACTAATGAATCGTAACACTGGGATTATCTAACAATTTGCAGGGAAAAATCTTTGTTTTTCATTTACAGATGCAAGACAACTAGAATAACAATCAAAAGGATTTTTGATTCGTACCTCAGAAGACTGAGCAAGTTCCAGTTCACAGTGAAGCGAATTCATTCCTTCAGGAACACTGCCATTAAATTTATACATCACTGGGAAGCTTAAACCATTTCTAAAGAAAGCAGGAAAAAATAAAATCAGTCCTTTTTACTTTTTAATGAACTATGTTTCCTGGAACATGCTCACAATACTCACGAGATCAATTCTTGCTGCATGTGTCGCATATTCTCCAGTAAGTTATTTTTTTCTGCCCTCAGAGTCTAAAATATATCACAACCAGTTAGAGAGTTAGTCAGTTCTGCAGAATAAGTACAGAATATGCATATACCCACTGCCCGGGCAGTCAAAAAATAAGACCGTTCCCATACCTCTATTATTGAGGAACACTCCACAATGGTTAATTTCAGTTCTTTGATGTCCTGCTCCTTCTGCAAAGATTGTGGAGAAAAGAAACTTTAAGCATACAACCTGAAGACTAACACATTGAACTGCATTTGTAATATTTGTGACTGAGATGCTTTGCAACTGCCATAATACTATACTCAATCCTATACGACTGCAGCAGGCTGAAAAAATTTGCTTCACATGCTGTCTAGCAGAAAGCACTCAGAAGACCTTTTTTTTTTTTTTTTTTTTTTACAGAATTTAAGGGAAAGGAAAACTCCTAGGTGCTGCGTTTCAGTTTATTTACTTTTATTTCAGTTTATTTACTTTTCAGTTTATTTACTTTTTGTTGTTGTTGTTGTTGTTCTCCCCCCCAGCCCCCCATCTTGTTTCTGTACTGGCTGTAGCAGGCTAGACAGAAATTCTACTTTTAGTTGAAAACCTGAACTGTAAAATGCCTGGCATGAGTTTTAATCCTAAAACTAGTTGCAGTATTCTCCAAGTTTACTCTCGTTAGCTTGTATGATTAAAGGCATATAGAGTAGCACATCAGATTAAACTATACCTAGTGAAAGGGCTGATAGAGAACATATCAACCTCACGGCAAGACGAATTGGTAATAGTAGCTTTCTTAGCTTCATGAACTAGCAATGGGCTTCAGTCATGTTATTCTATTACAATAGAATTTGTTAAACAGACAAGCAGAGCATTTCTTAGAGAAAATACCAACTTAACAGAATCACAGAAGAGGCCGAGTTGGAAGGGACCCACAAGGATCATCAAGTTCAACTCCTGGATCCTCACAAGACCACCGAGCTCTATCTTCTCACCCCTTCTAATCTTCCTCTTTAAAAAGATTTGAGACTTTTGAAAGAGATGAAACAGACAGAAAACTAAGTGGATATAGAGGGGAAAAAATGAAGTTAGAGTCAAGTTTCCAGTCCTAGCAAAGATGCTTGACCTGTGGTACTGAAGTTTAACACAAACTTCATTTTTTCCTTTGTCTTTATTAAGCGTTTTCTGTCTTTACATACCTTCTGCAGTCCTGGGCCAAAACCAGAAATGTCACTGCATTAGTTTTTAGTGGCCATCAATCCTATCTAGTCTCTTTGGATGAAGAGCGATGAGAATTTATTTATTTAAAGCTTACAAGTGAACACTAGTCCCACTGATCCTAATGCAAACAATCAAAATGAAGTTTTCCACACTAGTTTCTTCAAGATTATGCAAGCCAGTCACCTTGACCTACAAGAACACGCACTTCAGTAGACTACATTAAAAATTCCCTTCCAGTCAATAGACTAAATAAGCATTGGAAAACAGCATTCTACAGGGGCCACAAAATGTCAGAATCATTCAAGGAGGAGGAAGTAAAAGCTATAAATCTGCTTCTGGAAGGAAAAAAAAAAAAAGACCAATTTATCAGCTATAAAATTATCGTCTGGATCACATGCAAGTTTTTCCTGTTTTGTCACTATTTAAATTTCAAACTGCACTCATTTTTGCAGAAAGCCTGACAGTCAAATATGTTGTCAGCTGACTTAGGCCATCTTCTACTAAATGGAAGCTTCATTAATCTAGAAGGCTGTTTGCACAGTTCATGAGTCCAAGAACTGCCAAAACCCTTACGTGGTCTTGTGTTCTTGTATTTTAGTACAAAATGCAAGTTTAAAAAGCATCAGAAGTGTAGTTATCTAGGTCTGAAGAGTACACATGTCAATACTGAGAACAGATTTGCTTTTCCATTGGGTTCAGGATCACCATTTTTACTTTGACACAAAAATGTAGTAATTTAAGTGAAATACATGAGGGGGAAAGGATCATCTGCAGGTAGATTCTTTTACCATTTGGTGAAGGAAGTAGTCTTCAGAAGTTTTTGTACATTTTTCTGAGGTTTTAAAGTTTGTTCTGTTTTAAAGGGTTCTAAATTTTTATTTTATTTTTTCAAAACAAAAGCAAGTTCTAGAAGCCGTTAATTATGCTGACTCATAACCAGGTCCTAAAGCAGATCTCGCCTACTTTGAAAACATTTATAGGATCAGGTTCTGTTATGTGAGAACATTAGAAATAAAAGCACCACATACTCCACATTTTTCAGTCATGAAAGTAACGACAGCAACGAAATAAAAGCAACTAACCTGTATTAAGCTAGCCTCTTTATTCACCACAGTGCTCTCATAGATATGTGCTTGAATCTGAAGAACGAAGAGAACAACAAGTAGCTATCAGCATGCAGTATAATACAATTTTATTGCTATCTCCTACTTGGAAATAAAAAAAATGACATTAATATTCTCTGTGTAGAAAAATCAGATTCTTCTTTTGAACACTTTGCATGGAGTGTTTCAGAGTTCAAACCTTGCACCCAGTTAAAAGTGAAAACATCCTAAGCTATCAGTCACATCTTTTCCCCTCATCTGCCCAGGCTAATAGTTACAGCAACATGAGCCAAAGCGCAGTTTCCTAATACATCTCCTCAGTGGGGAAAGGGTTTCCTAAACACTTAACTTTAAGGGAAGAATGAAAAATGTGGATTGCCTATATTGGCCCAGTTTTTAATCTCCAGGTTGAAACTTTCTCTATCAAAGTTGTCATACTGGCCCAGCTATGACTGCACTACAGTTCTTTAGCACAGATTGGTTCAGCATTGCCTACCTTCCAGTGGAAGAAATTTCCCCCACTAAACCTGAGTAAGCTATAGCCTGTGCACGTCTCCTGGAGTTAGAGTGCTTACTTGAAGCTCTGCTGCGTTTTTAGACAGCTCCAAAATCTTCTTTTGAAGTCCATCAGTGTCCATGTTACTCCTAATATTCTGAACAAGATACAGAATGTTTAGGCACAGCTGAATCGATTGACAGCTTCTCCTTGATGAAACTAGGAATAATGACATCTCCACCCCCAAGATACTGCCTACTCTAAAGCAGCGATGACATTTACTCACATAAAAGCCTTCTTGTCCTACTTTCCCTCATGTTTCTATACCTTTCAAAATAAAGGTTTCATGCTGCAAACATGTTGGACAATAGGACTTACTTGGATTATGAAAACGCACATCATAGAAGAACAAGAATTAAAGCTCAAGTCCTTCAAGTCAAAGGAATTTTTTTTTTTTTTTTTTTTTTTTTAAGAATAACATGAGCTCTATCTTAAAGCATGCCTGCACTGTAGACAAGCTTTTGGTTGAAAGGTGAAATTGTAAGGATGAGGTTAATTTGGTAACACCAGCATCTCCAATACATTTCTAAGGATTCCTTTTCTCATCCAGGTGACCTAAGTTTGCCCCACCTAAACAGTTTCTCCTCCATTTCTTTCCATTTCTCCAGAGCACTGTTTGAACTAAAAGTGAAGAATCTCAGAACTTGATTTAAAGCACTACTAGAACTGCAAAGCAAAAGAAAAGCTTTCAGGCCCACCACTTGAATATTAGTTTTTGGAACTAGGCTGTCAATCAATAGCTATTGAGATAGTTGTATTTGGGAAAGACTAATATTCTGAACATGGTAAGCATGCAACAAACAATGGCTCCTACATTGTTATATGACAATAGATTCCTGAATCCGCGAATCTTTTCATTACTTCTTGTGATTTAATCTGTTTCTCTACTCTCATCTTAAATACTGTAAAAGTGCAGGCTGTAAGCTAGTATTAAAACATTTTATCATCTGATGATAACTTTTATTGAATACTTACTTCACTGAAATAAATAAGAGAAAGTAAAAACAAACAGCTCCCCCCGAAAAGGGCCACAAACAAACAGAAAGCTTAGAGAGCTCTGTTAGCCTGCTGTAGGTCCTTGGCCAATGATGGGTCTCTCTCTGAGTGGAGCCCCCTGGCCACTGCATTTCTTTAGAAATGCAGAACTTCTCCTTTGGATCTTACCGGAGGGAAACAGAAGTGAGTATCAAGTGAGAAAGGGTTAGCTAGAGATTGAAACATTATAGAGTTATTGTATTCATAGTTGTGTTAACTAAAAATAGTTAAGAGTTTAATCTATCTAGCTTTGAAAGAAGGAAAACTAAAAAGCTGCTTTAATCCTGTCCCCTACACTTCCTCAGCCTCATATCCTTGCTTGCCCAGCAAATGGAAAGTCTAAAGCACAGTGCAACTTCAAGATAGAGTGTATTATGGTAAGCCATTCTTGTTGAACATCAGATATTTTGATAACCTAACAAGCATATCAGGCTTCAAAGTCAGAGAAACACTTCATTTCTTAGTGGTAAGCTTTTAGCTCAACAAGAAGATGTACTTGCAAAGCCACGATTTATTTTACCTCTTCCTGAAGAGAAGCCATTTTGATGATGAGAGACTGATTTTCTTTTTCCTAATGAGGTTTATTAATAGAAAACAAACAGACAAAAAGAGAGAGTCATTTTTAGCACATCAGATTCAACATTCAAAGCCAAACTGAGACAAAAAGCAGAGCACAAACACACACAAGGCCCAGTACAAAGCTGTTGTGCTGCATTCCTTTGCTTCAGAGAGTGAAGCTAAATGGGGCGTGTTGAAAGCGGTGCAGTTCATGAGCTCTCACTGATCCCACACTTCCAAAATTCAGGGCTTGACCCCAATATTTCATATTATAATAAAACTCAGACCACTAGACAATAGGAAGGATGTATTCGGACTCAGAGTGAGCAAGGCTAATTATGTGTAAGTTCAGATAAGTCTGAAAAGCTTACGTGCCACGCTGTACTTTGTACTGCCCACCACCACTGCAAAGGAAGAACAGTAGTAGTATCCCACTCAGTGCCTCCACAGCTCAGGGAACAGTTACTACATTACTTGTAAGCGGAACTACAAGACTCCTCATAATATTTCTCCCTCCCATCTCCTTCACAAAAGGGGAATTAGGTGTATAACCCAAAATTAAATCAAAACAATCAAAAACGTATACACAATGGATCAAAAGTAGCATCAAATAAATCTTATGTTCTTGCTCTGCATGAAAGGCTTTCCTGGTTTCTAAGTACTCCACATCAGCAGCACACCAAGTCATGGAACACCCATTTACAGCCTATGCCCACACAGCAAGACACAGAGATACCACTGTAGCATGAACAGCACACATGGCAGCAACACAAACATATGTTTTCCAGACAGCATATGCTCTCACATCTGACAGCACCTGCTACAGCTGCAGCAGCAGCAATGTTGTTACCATGCTGCTTTATGAATCTTACAGTCACATTGGCTTTACTACTCCTTTACTACACCTGAGGTGCAATTCAGATACCCTTGTGTAGGAACCTCATGCCTCAAAGGAGAGATGCCAAGCATACTGCATGGCTTCTGGCTGTCAGCCTAGAACAGCCTTGTCACTTCTGCCAGCCCATGTGGATAACTCCAGTAAGCCTAGGGAGGTTTTGGAAAACAATTTCTTTGTGCAGGTATCTAAACCAAGCTTTCTGTCCTGCTGGTTCTAAAAAAGCAGTCATGTGCAGCACTTGAATTTCTGACAGAACACTACCAACTTCAAATCAGACAGAGCTCAATGATGGTGGTGTGAGAGCTGTTGTCATAACGAAAAAGCAAGATCAGTTTCCATGGTAGACTGGCCCTTTTAGTTGTTTTCTTCATTGTAATAGATGATAGTTCCATACGAAAACTTCACGATACTTTCCTAACACTAATAAATCATATTTCAAGCCCCAATACCTATGAGTACAGACGTGGTCATACTGCTGATTTTTTATGGTCTGAGTGGTCATGCCTCTGCTACAGCAAAGCATGAGAACTTATTCAACATAAGCTAAGAAGTAAGAACACCTACTAGCTGTTTATTCTGGCAGAAAATCTGTTGTCTCTTCTCTTCCAACAGGTTCAGGTTGTTTTTTGCTTCTTCTAGTTCTTCTTCCAGTGATTTGGCTTTCAGCACAGAATGCTGGATGCTGCATGTACAGAAATAAACCCAATTAAACTACAGCATGTTGCTGTTGGTCAGGCTTGAAACACCAAGAACACAGCATTTTTAGAAGCCATCAGGGACTTACTCTTTGGCACAGATACTTAAAAATGATGGGCTGTGCTGTTAATTAAAGGCTTACAGATTCACTGTCTATTTCATCAGTCCCCTTCCACACTCAGATTAAGGGATGAAAACCCAGGCAAGCATAGCACCAAAGTTAACATGGTTTTTGTTTGTATCCACCTAACCACCTAGCTTGCTACAGTCATATATCTGATTAACTTGAGCACATAAATCATCTTTACAGTACCTCATTGTTAGCAGTTAGGGAAGCCATTTCAGTTCAGTTTTCAAGCATAAGCTCTGCATCATTGTTTTCCTGATCAGATACCGCAATCTATGTATATTTAACCTGTGTGGCAAGGCCCTGTTTCTGGCTAGCCATGGGCTGTACAGCACACCATGGAGCATGTGGTCTGGTATAAGGGTGCATGTCCCACACCAGCTATGCTGCAGGACTGTTGTCGTAATCTCCCCAAAGACTCTGGGAACGGTTTGGCAGTTGACATAACTATGCCACATTTGAATTAGCTGGGTGAGATGAGCATTATGAACTCACTGTATAAATAGGCTTATGCTCACAGCATTGATGGTTCCCCCAGATGCAGCAATACTGATCTAGTGAGACAACTCACTCTGGCTCCTCAAGGGACTATCAAAATAGCTCTTACACACTCATTTCCTCTCTGCTTGGCAAAGTGGTCTAAGACTGGAAACCTTACAGTGCTGGGCTGTTCCCTTGGTAATATTAGCCCTTTTTCATCCACCCACCCCACAACGATTTTGCTTCACCCTAAAAGTTTGCCTATAACACATGCAAAGCAAGAACCAGGCTATGAGATGAATGATTGTTTTTATAAGAACCAGGAGGTATAGAGCAGGACAATTGAGGAAGAGGGTTAAATATTATAGACACAGCATTAAGTCAAGAAAGTTGCTAGCATGAAGCATGAATGAGGCCACAAGCATAAAGCAAGGCTAGACCACTTGGTAGAAGATATGTCCACCCACAGCCATTACACAGTAGCCCAGGTCTCCTACCTTTTTATTTGTTGACGTAAATTCTCATTATCTGCCAATAACTTATTGTTGGTCTCATCCACAGCTTCCAGTGTAAGCCTCAGCTTGTTGTTCTCTTCCTGAAGCTTCTGGTTGTTGTACTGCAGGTCTGCGACACAGGTTATCAAGTCCGAAGTCTCCCTGTTTCCGTAACAAACCAGGGAAGATCAAGATAAGTCACTGTCTCTAACTTAGACTTTTTTTTTTTTTTTTAAATCCGGACATTGTGCTACAGCAATAAGAGAAGCAAGAGGAGAGCTCACACAGGAGTTTTGCATTGTACAGTCATTTGCTCTAAACGAAAATATAAGTTCTGCAATTCTATGGACACCAGGAAATGTTTTGTCTTTAATCATTGTTTTGTTTTTTTCCCCTCCCTGCAATGGAAGTATGCCACCAGACAAGTGCCACCTCTGCATGCCTGCAGGACAGCATCTTAATTAAGCCTTTTCTAATCACCTCTTAGGTGATCGCTAATACTTCTAACTTACTCCTTAAGTTCTGGATCCTTTCACTTCTCCTAAGCTACCATGCACCTACACTTTCAACTGAAACTTTAACAGGGATCACCTTTTTGAGGTTCTGAGGAATGAGAGGAAAGCGTCAGAAGGTATATCTGAATATTTTGACTATGCATAAAATGAAAAAATATATATATGTATTTGAAACTTAGTGCTTAATAGCAAAGCATTTAATAACAAAATTCAAATCTGAGTCATGATTACTAAAAAATAACCTAAGCAAAACTAAGGATCAGATTTTTCAAGAGAAAATATCTTCTATTGTCAAACATCTAAGAACTTAGAAGTGTTACGCTAACTTAGGAGGTACAGCTTAAAAAAGAAAAAACATAACTTCCTCTCCCAGTAAAACTCCAACCACAGAGAATTCACATGGTAAATGAACACAAAAGGACTAAGAAACCAGTAGGGAAAATTACTAGAACGTTTTTCAGTTTGAGCACAATCTATATGGAAGAATGTGAAAGCATCAAAACTCTGCACAGACTGAGGTCAGCATTAGCTTCAGAAAACTGTCTTGGCAGAGCTTCCATCAGTTTTAGTGGCTCTTGGAATTTCTTGGGTAATCCAAAGGCAGGACTACTAAATTATCAGAAAGAATTGCTTAAATGAACTTACATGTCTCCTTTAGACACATCACCCCCAAAGGCTTCCAAGCTTCCTGATGTAACATTCATCCGAACAGGTGTCCTTTTTACTGAAAGAGATTTGGTTTTGGTTATGGAGTAAGAAAGCAATGTTTCCTGAATAAAAATCTGAATAAAATGGTCTGTACCTTCAAATGTGTTTTTATGTACTTTAAATTCCAGGTCTTCTATGCTTGCTGTTGGTTCCTCAGTTGTACCATCTTCCCTGAAAGAGAAAGCATTAAAAATCACATACAAGAGTATAAAAAAAAATAATCACTTACCAACTTTGTAATACTTGAAACTTTTCATCCTAAAACCACCCTGTGATCACAATGCCCTAATTCCAAGGTACAAAACACATAAGCCATGGGAAAACTTTCTACTTTCCTGTTTCCACAGAAGCTTTTATGAGATAAATTGATAAAAAACGATTACCATTTCCTCTTGCAGTCTTCAATCCACTCCTTCATGATGGCATGATATGTTTCAAGGTCCATGGATATGTCCTTCTGCTCTGGATCAAGCATGTTACACAGCTCTTCAAGACCACTGTCTTCTGATCCACGACTTGTTGTGTGCCTCAGATAGTCAACTATCTTGGAAACTGCTACTTTTCCTAAAATAAATATAGGTGACCATGTACCAGATTCCAAAGTCTATTAGGACACTGTAAAGAGCTGTCAAAGGGCCTCCTACTGATCTGCACTGGTGCACAGTCAGTTGTTGTAGGCAAGCAACTGATCATTGCAGTTCTAGCGTGATGCGGTAAGAAGTAGTTCACGCTTTTTTTTTTCCCCTTCATCTCCTAATATAGAAGCGTGAAAACTGAGTTACTAGTTCTGTGGACTTCGGTTTAGAAAGAACAGACTCACCTCATTTGCTGTTACTACATTCAGATATCTCATCAAATTGAGTAGACCCAGTGACTGACATTATTTTACCCTGCTGGACTCCTTTATTTACCATTTCTGGAATATTTGAAATAGAACTTGGAAGAATAGCCTTTCAGTCTGAAGTTTCCTAAATTTCTTTTTCTAATAGGAAACAAACTAAAAGAAATTAGCAGTCATTTCTAATTCATTTGATTGGTAGAAATATGTTGCCGCTCTACTTCTTCTGCACTAAAGTACCGCAAAGATTAACTTGTGGGTGGGAAGGCAAGAGAGAGGTAACATGCAAAAGAGGCACAGGGATTTGTTTTGCATCTGCCATGCATACAGCCACCTAGCTAAGGTAGCTAGGCAGTCTAAACATACTAGAGGTTACCACGTCTCAACATGTAACATAGCAGCTTTGAAGGTTTTTTTTAGGGAAGACTACAGAAGAGCAATAGCCACTGACAAACCTGTATGCTCTACGTCGCATGCACAGAAAATAGTGGTAAGCAAGTCTTCTTCACAGATCAAGCTCACATCATACATGTTGTCGGTTTTGCAGCCCAGTGACTGCTTCCATCCTATGAAAGATAAGTTTGTTATCATCCATCTATATGTGCTCATAGTTATTGTCATGCACCATAGCTTCTAACTGCAGTGTTACTTTTGTGATAGCATGAACATACACATAACATCATGATGCACACATTCGGGAGCTCTGGCTTTTCTTCTGCATGAGGTAAAAGCTACATAATGTGTTTTCTTCTCCTCCACATCCAGAATAAGATTTTTTGTGGAAAAATTATCATAGCCAAATTACATTAAAACACACCAAAAAAAAAATAATCTGAAATAATATCTTTTTACATTAAAAGCAGACTACACTGATACCCAAACACACCTCTCCCCAAGAAGAGAATCAGTAAATTTGAAGTTTTTTGTTGTTGTTCAAAAAAAAAAAAAAAAAAAAAAGAAAAAAAAAAAGCCTTCTTACTTCCTCACTTCTTACATTTAGATTAATATTCTTTAGAGGAAAATTACGATTCTGCGATTCTGCTTAGTTCTATTTGTAATCTTATTATGTTGGAGTGATTCTAGCACATTTTTACTAGGTTAAGGGGTAAAGAAATTCATCTACATAGGCTTAATATTCATACGTTTAGGCTTTTGGATTAAAAGGTATTTGTTTCAAGAATTTTTACCTCCTTCATTCAGAGATAATCTCTGTGGTGCAGGAGACTGGATCACAGCACTTTCTGACTTTTTATCAGATGTGAAGAACTGTAAGTAAGGACTTGACGTAAGGTATTTCTTTTCATGATGTGCATCTTTAGACTCAGTACTTGCTAAAGCACACCATTGGTTCTGGGCATCATCTTCTCTGGGTGTGAAGTAGGATGGAGAACTGTTCTCCATGGAGCATACTGGCATCCATGGGTTGCTGGTCCTCTCTTCACTTTTAATGACTGAGTATGTAGTATTTGCAGAGCAGCTGTCAGAGATCTCCCCAAAACAAGGAGACAGCAACTGCAAGTCTGCAGAGAAAACACTTCCACTGCTGGGACTGATGAAGCGTGGACTAGTACTATCACGACTTCTAAATGTTCTTTTCTTAAGTATTTCTTCTAGATTTTTTCTGATATTGCATTGTGGACTGTCAAAGTTCCGTGACTGAAATTTTGGTATCTGTAAAGTGGGATTAGAAACTTGGTCCATCATTTGGATAGATTTGATCTTTCTGCATATACTGTCCACTGGGTTATGATGTCGTTTGTTAGTGCCATGCTCTGACGACATTATAAATTCCCCTCTCTTACAAAGTATCTGGAAAGAAAAGGGACAAAACAAAACAGTCAGGTACATCACCATGGACAACTTTTTAAATGAGAATTTTCCTTTGAGCAGGTATCCTGGAGCCTTGGTATTAAGTGATCTGAAAATCCTTGGTTCATATACAGACTAGACAGGAACCTTCAACCACATTGTTTAGTTGTCCAGGGAACTAGAAGTGATAGAGATCTGGACAAAACAGGGGAAAAAAGAAATATTTTTTTGAAATTTCACTGCTTATTCTTAAATACAATAGCCATACCAGAGAGGAAGGGGTGGAAAAAAAAAAAAATAAAACTTCTCTCTCCAACCTAGCAGTTTACTATCTTCTTAAAGTAAGCTCTAAGCAACAGTTACTCAGCCCAGTTTATCCCAAATAAGATATATATGTTTTTTTAAATATAGAAGTTCTCATTAGAAGAGCAAAACAGCAGCAAGAACCCACACAACTTTCATAATGATTATTTTTGGTCATATTTTGGTCACATACTTCCTTCCTGATACCATGGGTTTTTGCTTGTGTCTAACAGCAACTGTCCAGCTCTCTACCCAAGGTACCTCCAACAGGTTTAGGCATTAGTAGTTCTTACTTTCATTCAGAAGCCTCTCAGTCATACCCTGCAGCCACAGCTATACAGGACATTTTAAGTACTCCAAGGCTGCAGCATTCTTGATATCATCTTGCAATAGGTTTCAGAAGCTAAGGTTTAAGTGAAGTTAGCTTTCAGGAAAATATTAGTCTGCCTTTCTGAGTTTACTCTTCGTGGGTACAGGATTGGGGGATAGCAGGAAGCAGGAAAAACAAGCATAAGATTTTCAACGAGCCCACAAAAAAAGAAAAAAAAAAAACACATATGTTCTTAGTTAACAATTAACTACAACTACAGCTGCCACACTACCACACAAAAAATGGCCCAAAAAACATGCCCTACAGAAGTGTTTCGGTTCTATTTGCAGTTTTATTATCTTTCCAAATGTGATATTTCTGATCAGATATGCACATGTGCATTACCAAACCATGGGAGTTGCATTTTGAAGGGATAAAAACCTTGTTTCAACAAGATTTCTGTCATTATCCTGCAGTTTGTAACCTCCTCTGAACTGAGTAGTTGGGAGCTTTCCTCTGACACTAACCCACTATGGACTTCCCACACAGTTCCTCTTCCAAAGAAGATAATCTGCTGAATCAGCAGCACCATGAGACACCATCCACCAGCCCATGAATGTTGCTAGACTCCAACAGAGCTCTACAACAGGTTTCTTAAACTTTGTAAGTGTAAAGAAACAAGAGGGAAACAAGCAATGCTACTAGAAGTTAGCTATGACATTTAGATCATTATTAGAGATGCATTATAAAAGATAAAAATAGCACCAGGTAAGTCTAGCTGAAGCTCCCTAGAATCAGATTTTAGTTCTTATTTTGCATCTAATATTACAGCTACATACCTACCTTTCCACCACTCTATCACTTTGAACTCATCAGCACTATTAACACATTGTACCATTTCCTGCAAAAAGGTTATGTACAATGCTTATAGAAAAAAAAAAAACATGCTTCACGACAGTTAACACAAGAGTTACCACTTGTATAATCTTGTGGTGAAAAAAGGAAAATCACATGCAAATATTTAAGAATCCAGATTGCCTACAAGCATAAATACTTTACAAAAATTGGTCTACTACGAGCTTTCTGCACACCAGAAGCTGAGTTTCATAGACAGATAGACAAGATCCCCAAGTTTATTTTTCTGCTGTTAATTCTGCAAGTAACAATACTTACCATAATGAATATATTGTTGGTCACAGGAATAGTTTAAAAAAATAACAATAGTAAGAAATGCAGCATGTTTTTTGAAGAAGGAGGAAAAAAATAAAAGAGAGAGAGACTGCTTTTTATTATTATTATGGTTGATTTGAAAGATTTGTTCCTAAAAGCAAATACTAGGAAGTAAAGGAGTTTCCTATATTAGAGATAAAGAATACCTTTAAAAATAATTAAAAAAAAAATAAAAATAAAAATAAAAACACTGCAGTTAGATTTAATTACTTTCCCTCAGTACATGAAAGCCTTTAAACATAAGCAATCATTAAAGAACATTATCCCTTTTAACAATACTTTTAAAATATTGTCTGCATTTTCCTGTTACAAAAAGAAACGTAAGTACAAAACCTTATACCTACAAGTGTATATATAAAACCTTATATCTACAGAGTATCACATAGAAAAATACCTTCTATCCCTCTCTGGTAGAGATAGAATACTGTAACTAAGGATATTTTAGCCATTCCTCTATATGAAGACTAACTGAACAAACTTTAGTACCAAAACTAGCAGAGGGTTCATTTGCTAGAAAATCAGCCTTACAAGGTACACCTGTGGCTGTCTGCCACTCAGCTCTAAGGCTAATGGACAATTGGTTGCAATGAACTGCAAATTAAGTATCAGTCTCCAAGTTTTTAGCTCTTGTTTTCTTGTAGTTTTCCTGAACCTGCTAAGCAAATAGTATGGAGTTTCAGCACATCCTGAAGTTTCACTGCTATCCACACACACGCACACGGCCTTTTAAAACAAACAAAAAAGAATAGCGAGTAAAATAACAATATAGTTTACTGCTCAGTATGTTCTTAGGTGCTTGGGATGTTTCTCACTTCTATTAGTTCTTTCTTACTTTTTCCAGCTGCTGTGAACTTTCTTGCAGCAGCAGATCTCACCTCATTTCTTGTGTAGAAGTTTGAGGAGAGAATACAGAAATCATATAAAAAACATAGCTCTTGCCAGTTTTTGAAAGAATTCAGAAGTTAAAACATCTTGGGTTGATGGTGTAGTAAAGAGTCTTTGTGTTGTATGCCCTCCCTGTGTTGTTGAATGCTTTGCCTTTGGGTCTGTGACTAAAAAACCTATCATGACTTAAATATTTTAAGTATTATATTCTCCAACAAGATTTGCATTTTAACGCTGTGGATCTTTAGATATATGCTTTACCAAAAAAAAAAAAAATAAAAAATAAAAAAATAAAAAAAGGAAGTAGAATAGGCTAATATAATGTTTTTAGGCAATATTATTGCCTGCCCTGTATACTAAACATTCAGCCCCTCAGACTTGAAACACTTGGAGAAACACCACCTCCCAGTCTACAACAGGCTATTTCAGCACTTCACAGAAGAAAAAAATTTAAAAAATTACAAATGCTCTCACAGGTGCATTGTGGTTAAAACTCAAAACATGGAAGTGTACTGACCTTTCTTTTCCCATTTTTTGTAGGAAAACTGTTAAATAATTAAAAAGTAGGCACTTTTTATTTATTGTCATCCAGCAGCATTGCCAGAGACCAGGTGTTGATAAAATCAGTTCTGACTTCACTAGCAGATGGGTAAGCATTTTGACTAGATACACTTTTTTTTTTTTTTCCTTTTTTTTTTTTTTTTTTCCTCCAGGAGTAAAACTGATATTAATGCAGAGGTAAGATTTCTGAGATCAAGCCAATCCAGCTGAGCATTTCTTCTCTTGTTCCTTTTACCTTTGAGAAATTTATGCACACAGGAAGATTTTTAACTTACTAGTTTGAAGAGAAAACCTCCCAAATTGAAATAGCATGCATGTTTTTTCATATCTTGATAGGAACAAGTGACCTTTTGTCAGGAGGTTCCTGAGATAACTGGTGCTGTTGTACAGCTCATAGAGTAGGCACAGGGGCAAACAACATGCCTGTAGTCCTTGCAATCTAAACTGAGGCAGGTGGAGTAAAAAACAGGGTGATTGGAAGAAGTGTTTCATTTACAGGCTATGAGGTTTAATTAGACCTTTAATAATCTCCTAATAGTCTTGTTGGCATACTAGGTAAGGGTTAGGTGTATGTCATATTCAAGGTACATTGCCAAGTATAGAGGACAAACATTTTCAAAGTATAGTGAATGATAATAGAGCAGAGTTCGTAAGATACTTGTCTTCTCTTGAAAATACTTCTTTAAATACTTCTTAAATCCATTCTGTCTTTAACAACATTTTTCTCTACATAAACTATACACTTTGCATATAAATATATATGCACATATAATACACATATAAACCCTTCTCTATTCCCTCCTGCTATGCATGGGTAAGGAAAACAAGCCCAAGAGACCATGCATTTTATGGACTATGCAAGCACAGTCCATACACTTTGTAAAAAACATGAAGCAGGCTGTTTCAATCTCTGACTCCTGACTGTCCAGTTATCACTCCAGCTCTTGGTGTGACCTGCTTTTTTTTTTTCCCTCCTCTTTCCCAGTTCTACCCACTGTTTACAACAAAATGTCAGCATCTAGCTGCCCAGCAACAGCATGTATTTCTTGTCCAGCTCTATGGGTGAGACTCTGTGACAAACATACAACTCAGCCAAGACAAGACGACTGCATGCGTAATGTTTAGCATAGTTTGTAGCCCTCTAGGTAATTTATTGACAAAGACAAAAATCCTCTTTGCCAAGTTCATGGGGGTGGATGAAAAGGTCAGATGACTCCCTGGCCTTTGGTGCTTCTGCCATTATAGAAAGGTATGTTCTGGAAGATGCGTTTGGTAGTAGTATGTGCTGGTCTGAAGAGCTGTACAACTTCTGCTAACAGACACTGTAAATGCCTGTACTTAGATGGTCAGATTTCTTTTCCATTTTGCAAACTGCAGAAAACTTTTTCAGCTGGTGCTTTCTTCCTGGTGTTTGCCCCATACTTTTTCATCACTGAAGAAAAATGTCTTACTATCCTATGGATCACTAAACTTCAGAAGTAATACCTCTTTTTTGTGATGCTTGCACCTTTCAAATATTTGTTGATTTCTACACTTTCCTGATACTTTTAAATATCCCTTACCTCACATAACACCTTTAACTTTTACTTATAATTACCTCTAGAAATCTCTTCTGTTTTGTCAATACACTTTTGAGAAAAGTAGTGTCTGGACCCAAATATAGCATCTCACTGCAGTTCTCAGCAAAGACTCTGTTACCTCTACTGTGTGAGCCATTTACACAGTCCCTAGCAGACTGTCTTTTCTACATCTTGAACTCTACTTTGAGTAGTTTTTAGTACAGCTAAGTAGTTTGTTGTATAGTTCTTCTCGTGAGGTCTAGAGAAAAGAAGAAAAACATCTCCAGTAATGATACAGTAGCACTGGTATTGTGCCTCAAGATATTCTGGCTTTGAAGGATACATAAAAAACAGGACTGACGTTGTTCAGAGATTGTACAGTTCATCACCCTGTCCACAGGCAGGAGCAATGTACCAACTAGTCCTAATAGGGGCTTGGCTAATATATTCTCTGATCTTCTCAGTGATTATAGATTCAAAGCCTTCTAAGGCACTATGCTACCATTAGAAAGTCTGCTTTTCAATCTACATGTAACTTAAATTCCCTTAATGCAAGTTAAGTACAATACCATTTGTCTACAATTCCTGTTTTGCAGACTCTCCCACAATAGTTCAGTCTTTTAAGATATTAAGACTAGCATGTACAAGCCATAACTACACTGTGCTAGATGCTGTTCACATGACAGACAGAAGTGAGATGAATTTGCCAAAGAGTTAACAAGCTAGCAGGAAAGCACAAAAGAAATTAGAATAAACATAAGAGACAAGGGCCATGGTAACAGGGGATTTGAACCTTGACACCATCAGGATATTGTATTGGCTGACGTATAACTACCTCCACACAACAGCTACACCTTCTACTCAAGGGCAAGCAGCAGAACATTGGTGACATTACCAGCAGTTTAAAAATAGACAGGGACAATGACTGTAGCCTATATTTTTAGGGAAAGATTTGGGAAAACACATGGTCATGACATAAGTCAGTGATGTATGCTTGACTCCACAAGGTAAATCTCCTCATGCAAGAACCTTCATGCACCTCAGCACTGAACGCCAATCCCAGAAATTGGCTTTTTATCATTTAGTGTCAGGATAAGCAGCCTCTGCCCTTTAGAGGCATCTTTATTTTTAAAGATGATCTATGCAGGTTATGTTCTTTCTAATAAGGGATCCTGCTGCTACAGCTGCTACACTCTACTTCCCTCACTTAAGGTATTGATTATATGCCAAAGCTGCTTCCTCATTTATATGAATCAGCTGAGAAATCGCAGGATTGACAATGAGTGTTTTGTGTGCAGCTTATCACCCTGAAGTGCTGTAGTTTTTCAGTGTGTCATGAACCATAACCCAGTTACATGCTGCTTCATTTTCAACAGTATAGGCTTATATATGCCTATACAAATCCTTTTTTTTTTTTTTTTTTTTTTGTGAATGCAAGAACCTTCAGTATGTGCATTTTACAATGTATGAAGTATTGCCTTCTGTTGCTGTTTGCAAATAAATCAAATAAATCGAGCATATCCCATATGCTATCCCAGAAGTGGTTAGATTTCTGGGAAAAGTGAGAGGACCCCCTTCTCATAGAACCACGACAAGAAAGAGCTATGAAGAGAGAAGGAGAGTCTTTTAAAATTTAATCACTGAAGTAGAATTGACAAACCTGGAGTTCCTTGTTCTGCACACAGACTTCTTATTTCCAGGGACATGGTTTGGAAATACATTTTTTTAAAACACCGAAGCAACTTAGAATCATTGTTCATAGTGAAATTAAATGGATTTAGGGCCATAAGTCACAAAGGCACAAAGAATTTAAGGAAACCAAGAAGCTTTCTTCTTTAGTCTCTGTCTGATTTCCACACTTTTTCATTAAGGATTATGAAGCTCCTAATTTTAGACCACTATGGAAATTTGATTTTAGATTGGGTTCATTTCACCTGATATGGTCTGTGCAAAATACCAGCTGTCTAGGCTCTGTCTGAAGCCAATGAAGAGAAACAGACATCTCCAGATGGGAATTCAGTCCTTCTCTCTTAATGTCAGATGCTCTGAGGGCAGAGGGTGCTCTTCGAGGTCCTGTTTCCCTCCACAGAAAGGGAAACTGTGGAATTGATTCAGTTCTAGTCACAAGGAGCTAGTGACAATTTAGGTGCCCTAGGAACCCTGCCTGCCCCCACCTCCTTCTCCACAAGTGCTTGGGTCTCTTGCAGGCCCTGTGTCACAGCTGGCAGACCCACATGAGTGTCTTAAGTGTCCTGGATGGTGTTTGGGGAAAGCAGACTGTTTCTTGCTACTGGATGAAACTAAACCCTTCAATTTTAGACACTTTAATGCCATTGAGACACCTGACAAGACAGCATTAAAACAGTTCTGACTAATTAGAGGATGCTGTCAAGGTCCTGCATTTGCCCTTGAGCGATTTTTTGCCCTTGGTCACCTGATCCCACAATAAGCCAGCTCAGGTTTTGACCTGTCCAGCTGAGCTCCCTTTTGCCCTCTGGGCAGCCTCAAACAAGCCACAGACACCACAAGGAGAAGGGTGGGACTGCCAACAGAGACAAGTTTGGAAGAGAGAGCACAACTCCAGCAACACCAACTTCAAGCAGCTGAAGACTTTGGAAAGTGGTCAAAAGATATGAAAGGCTGAAGTTTTCTTCCTACAGTGTGGTAGTGACATAAATCTTTATCCATGCCTCCCATTTTTTCTCTTTCTCCCCACTTCCAACAGGAGGAGAAGACCTGGTTGTCTTCACAGTTAACTTGCCTCATTCTAGTGGCAGGAGAACGAGGACTTATTGTCTGTGTCAAACACATTCTGGTTGTTCTACCACAAGGACGACCATTGTGAAGACAATTTACTTTGCAGTGAGTAGTGCTGAACTTTGGGGGTTAATTTTCATAGACTCAGTTGTACTTTGTGATTCTGGCCCTTTGGTCTGTGCATAAAGAGAGGCTCCAAAGCAGCTACAGGGGACAGGTGAGTAGCTTTGTCTTTTCCAAGTCTCTGCTTGTTAAATGTCTTCTGGATGCAATGCATAACCCTCTTCTAAGGCTAAGGGTAAAACATCATCAAGAAATGTCTCTGTCAGAGCAAGAAGAAAATAGCAGGGAAAATGTAAACTTCATATTGAAGAAGATGCAAGTAGAATACATTTTGCTGGATAAAGGTGCATCATGGCATGGCCTTTTTAGAGGACAGAGGTACAATGGCAGTTCCCAAACATCATGAGAGCTGCATGAGGCCAAAACCTAAACTTCCCTTTCAGTTCTTGCATCTATGCCAGAGTGAGTTGTAGTTAACATGAGTTCTCTAAGTTGCATGACTTAGAGAACTCTCTCTGTCTGGCATCAGCACAGAACAGAGAGAAATTTCCCCCAAAAGCAGGAGAGTAATTGCATCTTCAGTATCAGTGTGGTTCAGAGCAGTCTCCAAAGACACCTGATCTCAGGAAAAGGCTTCTACAAAGCCTTAACATTGCCTGTACACTCTTAATTCAGACTCCACATACACGAGCATGTGCTTGTCACACCTATAGGATGACTTGTATTTTTGTTACATAACAAGGTGGTTTGGTTTGTGAGGGTCCCAGAGTAGGTTTTTTTGTTGTTGTTCAGTCTTCCAATCAGCAAATTTCTGAATCCCTGTTTGCTTCCCTTCCCCTTCTGATCCTCTCTCATTTTACAAAGGAAAAAATGAAGAAGCAGAGATAAAAACACTAGCTGCAAAACAAGCAAAGCTAGGAATCAAGCATGTTTCACTCTTTGCCTGAGGACCAAAACGACCATCCATGACTGTGATGAGACAACAATCACTTAGAAGTAGCTTATGCAAATGGCTTCTCTGATTCCCTCTTCCTGCCTTTCTTCTGTTAACTGCTCCACTGCTTGACCAATTCAAGCCCACAACCTGGGCTTTTATTCCAATCAATCCAGGAGACAGTAAAGTGTTTCTGGCTACTAAGGATATTTTTTTAATTTTTAATTTTTTTTTTAATTCAGCTTAGTATTTTAATTCATGTCTAAGAAAACCATACGCAAGAGATTGTTAGAGAAGCAAACAAGAGACTGCCCCCTCTAAGCGTATGCTAGGAACAATCTCAAGTGACCCTTGGATAAGTCACCCTTTTCTCAATGTTGGCATGTTATGACTGGGGAGCTATTTACTACCTTTTCCAGTGTCCAAAATGACTAACAACCTGAAGTTAGATTATCCTAGGTAAATACTCATCATCCATATTAATATTTGCTTCTGGCCGTTGTTATCGATCATCTGGCAAGAAGGTGACATTGTATTGCAAATGCACAAGGCTGATGCTGATGTATTCAGAAAGTATTCACCTGGCTAATGGGGTGCATCTCCAAGTGTGTCTATCTTTCAATCACTTCACTGACTTCCTGCAAGACTACAGGTTTCCCTCAGGAGTCATCAGACCTTCTACTTCTCCATCTACAGGGCTGACAAGAGATCCCTTTAGACTCCTCCACCCTGCCACAGAAGGGGAGGGGACATTCACTCTGAAGATTTAAAAAGGTACCCACAAACGTTTAGGAGATCTTGTGACACGTTATCCCAAGAAACGAAGACTGAAGATTCACCACTGCAATAAGTATGAAGGTGAGTGAGACTTTTTGGTATGTGGGAAACATTTAGTTTGCAATTCAAGATTTTTCATTTCAACATAATATTTTAGGAACTGCAGTGGGGGTTAACAAATTTAACATTAAAAAATAAGATAAATATACATGTCATTATGTTCAGTGTGCTTGAAACCACTGCATTAGAAATAAATAAGCAAAATGCGCTCTCAAAAACAGACTGAAATAAAACACTGTGAATCATAATGCTAGATCCTCTCTTTTACCCATCATGGTTACCAATGCATGAATAGTAACATGATCTGTGCAAACAAGCAGATATTCAATTTGTTTGCAGAGGATTTATGCTGAATGCTTTCATTTGCATGTGCTGCATCAGCAAACAAACTCCAAGAATCAAGTAAGCCTATCTCATGACAAGTATGTAATCATGGTTGATGCAAATAAGATGTTAAGTTTAAAAACTTCCTTTCCTGAGGAACTAGTGATCTACTTTCCCTGTTCGTTTGTTTGGAATAACAAGTCCCCTACTTTTGCTTATTGTCTAGTTTCTGTCTTCAGGTGTAGTAAAATCAAGATGCATTTTATATCATATTTCTCCTTAGTTTGCACATTATTCTCATTCCTGCAGGATCTAGTGTCCTTGTAAATAGAAGCACAAAAGGCGTTCACTTCAATGACAGTTCTCACCTGTATGGAACCTTTATAATAAATATGAGTAAAGAGAATAAAGTGTTTGATTTAACATTCATCCTCTTGTTGGATCACTGTGTTTTGAAGCTGAAATAGCCACAGAGCATGAGGAGGTTGGGCAGCAAGACAGGGAGAAAGGAGGGACTGGAAATACTTTCACATTTAGATTTGAAATTGAGAAGATCTACAGACCTGAAACCCTTTTCTTGTGTCTTGTGGTTCTTGTGCACAGGGACTCCGTAAATTGACAGCATCTTCAGTGGCACTGTTCCTTGCAGTGTCCTTCATATCTTTCTCCTGGAGTGCTCCTCAGGTAAACAGCTCACTCAGGCTGAATGCACAGCATCCTTGCATCTCGCAGGTTTGTGCTGTATAAGTACTTGTACTTGTTTGTAATGGTGTATGGTGCTGACATGTCTCTCTCTTTTTCGGCATAAAGGCTCATTTCCAAAGGAGAAACTGGACTCCCCAGGCTATGCTGTATTTGAAGGGTGCACGTAAGTCCTAAGCTCTTTAAGTTTTGAGGAGATGACTTTCTATACCACCGGATTATTCCTGATCTGCTTGGCTCCACACAAGCAGTAATGTAAGGATACTGTGTAGGTAGAAATTCTGAAGCCTACCTGGATATGATTATAATTATTTCTCCTTGTCTTTGAAACAGTGGCATTGCCAGTATTATTACTAATTTTTAAAGAAATCAAATTGAAGAAAGCAACTTCTGGAAGAAGAAAAGCACAGTTACTTCCAGAAAGTACTGGAAATGTATAGAGTTGGAAGCTTGATTGTGAAACCTATTGGAAAAGCAATTCTCTTAACTGAAATAATCTTAAAGGGGGGTTAAGACATACTGGATATAGTCATTATCCCTTATTCTCACTCAGGCTTTAATTAAAGCATCTTCCCAAGCAATAGGATAAAACACATTCATATAACAAGCATCTTGCATTACAGTTGGAATTCAAACCACAAGCAACCTCTTCTAAGAACTTGAATGTCAGGGTTATCAATCCTGTTGTAATTAACTCTTGCAAAAAATTATTTTGAATTTCTGGTATTAGTACAGAGTTAAAGGAGCATTAAATATAAAATTTAGAGTCAAGGAGAGATGATCTTGTCCTCTGATGCAGACCCACATTTAACATAAATATCTGTGTTTTTAACAATTCTATTCTGAATTGTTTCAAAATCAAAAAGTACCAGGCAAGGTGTGTATTGAGGGAGCAAAGTTCCTTAAAAAAAAACAAACCAAAACAAGAGATTCTCCCCCACCTTTTTATTTACTTCTTCCAACTGAATAATGAACTGTTATTATTATTTTTTATTATAACTTAGTTATTTTAGTTTTTTCATTTTATAGAGCAAAATCCCTTTAAAAAACAATACTTTATAGACCAGCAAAGCGATTGAAGGCTCTTGACCATATAGGAGTCAAGGAAAAACTGAGGAAAATTCAGTAAATTCCTCCATACTACATACAGCTCCTACAGTAGATTAACATATGAATGAAAAGTGCTGGAACAACATCTTTTTAGAATAAAGTATGTTTGGGAGTGTTCCAGTTAAGGATGGACTATTGCTGATTTCAAAAATCCCCCAGGGGATAAATGCATCCAATTTTATGTTTGTAGAATTAATGCTGTAACTTTGAGTTTTGAAAAGACTATTTTAGGGGTTGTAAGGTACAAATTACAACAGATTTGCGAGGTTGTTTTCAGCTTTTCCCACTGTTCTTCTAGAGGGACGGCGATTCATCTCAGATGAGAGCCAGCGAAAGGATCTGTATGACAGAATGCAGCTTGGTAAGTGCCCACAGTCTTTTCTCAGATTAGGAAAGAAATCTATAGAAACAGGAGAGGGGTTGTTTTCCTGTAATCATATTTAAGGAAGCACTTTTTAAATATAACTTTGTTTTGTTATATCCTTCATTCCAAAAAGCACATTATAAAGACCATGTATCTGATTTTCTTTTCTTGTGTACCTGTGACTTCACTTCCATTAGCATTGATGTTTCACATTATTAGTATTCACATGATAATGTTTCACATTATCATCAGGCCCTTTGACTTTCTTTTCCCAGTGGAAAAAAATCAAATGAAATTATTAATTCTGCTGAACTGACAAGTGACGAAAGTCAACAACATTTTTTCATGCTAGACAATGTGCCCAGAGGAAATAACCTAGCAAAATAATAACACGTGAAAAAAAATGTTCTCTTTACTTTCTAAGGAACCCCCTTTGCAAGAAATAGGTAACCTCTTCTGTGTTAGACATTTATCAGGCTGGTTTTGAGTACATAATGTTACAGAGTGAAGGAAAGAGCAGTATTTTTTTCTATTTATATCTCTATTTGTAGATATAAAAGCAGAGTGAAATAAAGAAATCGCATAAAACACTGACAAACTGGGCATCTCTGATTTTGTAATTCTAGAAACACGCAGCCAAAATACAAATCCTTTATCTCTTTCTGAAGCTGCAGCACTGTTCCTTAGTTCCTTACAGAAAGCCCAAGAACAAGGTAAGTGCATGTTTTGTTTTTCCCAGAGCTTTTAAAAAGGGGTTTATAAGTACTAATAAGGGGTTTATAAATACTAACATGTTAATCTAAAAAGTCAGTCTTGAAATAAGGTGTTCCACAGGGTATATTTTATCAGGGTGTACATTTACACAAGCTATAGCATGAATCTGAGAAGTCATAGTTGGTAAACTTTTGTCTGCTTTTCATTTGCTTTTCAGATTTTTATTGGTTTAGATTCAAGGGAATGGCTATTTTGATTTGAATTTTCTAAAACAAAACTTCTCTAATGGGACTCCTTTTTCTACAAAATATTGCTTGTGAAATTTTCATTACTCCATTGGCTTTTCTGCCCTGGTAGAAATGCTTAAAAAGAATTCTAAAAAGCTCCAGAACAGGAGCTGTGGGATTAACATTTGGCTTCTGAGAGCTCACTGGCACAGTTGACAAAGGGTCCCAAGGAGATTTAGAGGCAGAGCCCTGAAATATCCTGAAAAATCCAATAATCATTCATGTATTCCCAGCCTGCCATAGAGCTTGTCCAGCCATCCCATCTCTCTCTCCTCATCACCTGCTTTCTCACACTGCTGCTGCATACTTCTGCTTCTCAAAGCAAAACCTGAAAACCTGTGCCTGTCTTTCACAGCCTCCTACAGCAGAAACCAGTTACTGAGTCAGTCTTAAATAACTTGTGTTCCCCCATCTCCTTCACACATATTGCACCCCCTTAGATGAAGAGCCCTGTCTCCTGTCACCCAGCTCCCTCACCCTGCAATAGTTCACCTTTCCTCCCTAGACCAGCCTTCCTGCAAAGCTGTTATCCCAAACCCCTCATCTTCTGTTGCATACATACAGTTCACCATGCTGAGACCCTAAATCTATGCACTCTGTCGCCTGTCATAGAATCATAGAATCATTAAGGTTGGAAAAGACCTTCAAGATTATCTGGTCCAACCATCACCCTACTACCAACATCACCCACTAAACCATGTCCCTGAGTGCTAGGTCCAACTTTTCCTTGAACATCCCCGGGGATGGTGACTCCACCACCTCCCTGGGCAACCCATTCCAATGCCTGACTGCTCCTTCTTAGAAGAAATGTCTCCTCATTTCCAACCTGAACCTCCCCTGGCACAACTTGAGGCCATTCCCTCTAGTCCTATCACTAGTTATCTGTGAGAAGAGGCCAACCTCCAGCTCCCCACACCTTCCTTTCAGGTAGTTGTAGAGAGCAATAAGGTCTCCCCTGAGCCTCCTCTTCTCCAGACTAAACAACCCCAGTTCCCTCAGCCACTCCTCACAGGACTTGTGCTCCAGGCCCTTCACCAGCTTCGTAGCCCTTCTGTGGACACACCCCAGGCCCTTGATATGTCTTGTATTGAGAGGCCCAAAAGCGAACACGGTACTGGAGGTGTGGCCTCACCAGAGCTGAGTACAGGTACCCTTCACCTCTTCAGTTAAACAGACTATTTTTTTGTCAATGGCCTTCTCCATTTGGAAATGGAGTTGGGAACAGGGAAGTTGAAAAGGGAAGGATACAAGCACCAGTGACTCTGTGCTGTACTCCAGTCCCTGGTGCTGGGGAGGTTGGAAGAGCTTATGCAAGATCAGGAGCTTGTCCAAGCTATGTTCCTTGCCTCTTTGGTCCAGGCCAGGGAGGAATATAAGGTGACTAGAAGCTATCTTTGTGGCATTTTTGGTCTCAGTTGTGAGATTTTTATGCAGCCTCTTAATTACAGTTGTCACGATAGGAAGAAGAGCTTTATTTGAATTATGAAATGTAAAGAAAAACCCAAGTGAAATATGAGGTGTTTTGTACCTTTTGCATAGATACATGGTAAAACAGGCCTATTACTGCCTCGTTACCTTTGACGTGATCACTAGTGTGCAATAAATAACTTGCCATTGCTGCCATACTACCTCACCTTGTTTATCTAAAGTATACAGCTTTCCTGAAATGAAAACAGAATTTACCTGGTGTATGTGCAGATATCCTTGAACCATTACTGACTTTTCCAACTCCTAGCATCTCCCACTGTACCTCACATAATTCTGGGGCTCTATGCTTAACTCTCTCCTCCCTGCCATGGCAGAAGTCTGAAAACCAAAAATTTCAGTGGTGCTTTGGGTGAAAGAGGCAGAATTAACAATGAGCATAAGTCTTTGGACAAACTATATGGGCAATTCTAAAGATAAATCAGTGAAAGCGTCTGTTTCTTGTGAGCTAACAAAAAGAGAAAATCTTGTGAAGTTCATGATTCATAAATTTTAGTGGTGTTTTCCTGCCTGCTGTTGCTGTTCAAAAGGAGATAGTGTCTGGCAACACCCATTAAGAAAAAAGGTGACACATCTGAGAAAGCTAAGCAAAACTGCCAGCTTGCTTGAAAAATACTCTCTGAAATAACATTGACATCATTGTAGTACTAGACTAACAAAACAATCAAACATGGATAAGTCACACATTTTCAGAAGATCATGTTCAGTTGATTTTAGAATCCTCTTGACTGAGAGAAATGTGCAAATACAGAACAAATATTTTTTTTTTTTCATGAAAAAATTGTTCCTTTTACCAAAATATTTCTCTGGACATGGCTTATATCCTTGTTCCTCAACAAACAGAAAAATTCCTACATTTAAAATGACAGAAGGCATGATTATTTCTATTTTCATCATTTAGCTAAGCAGTCAGATTACACTAGGGCTGTCCCTGAGGTATATTCATATCCTGAAAACTATGGGTGGCTGAACTTTCCTTTATCTACATCTTATTTTCTCCCATTGTGTCTTGTCTTACAGTTGAAGAAGAAAATGGTGATCACCCTGGCTACTTGACGGATAATTTATCAAATTGGTGAAATATTTCAAATTTCTTTAACATTTGTATTCTGTATACCCTGAAACCATGATTTGTGTAAACAGAGCATTTAATTTGTCCTCACTTAAGTTCCAAAAGGGTCACGTATTTTTCACATATTATTCATAGCAATGGTTTGAATACAAACTGATTAAAAATTACCAATTCAGCTAAAGATATTTGTAAAGTTCTTGCCTTGTTTAGATCATTTTGTATTTCTAATCCAAAGTTTAAAATACGCTGTTCCATCTTAGCTGAAAGGATGATTAAAGCTGTCCTTTTGCACAATTACTTCATTAAAATCAAATTTTCAATAGTGAGTGGAAAACCTTTTGCCACCTTCTACCCAGCTGTATATCGGAGCCATTTTTACTTCCAATTAAGGTGGATTCTTTCATTTCTGTCCCTGTATGTTGATGAAGGTTAGTACAGAATCAGGGCCTCAATAGGGTCCATGGCATACAGTCACTACTGCTGCAGGTGGTACAGGTCTGCTGGAGCTGGTGGTGGCACACTAGTTACAAATCTAGTGTCATACATGACAACTGGCACACAGAATATTAGTTGCATCATTCTTGTACATTTTTGTTGTTTTTTAAGTTTTCAAACTGAAATTATATATAAAATGGTTAATTATTCCATGCTGATAAAGACATATTGAACATTATTCATGCAGCTTTGTGGTCTTACTGGAAAGCCCTCTGTAGTTCTCATGTAATTAAAAAATAGCCACATGATTCTTGTGTCCAAGCAACTATGTTTTTTTTTTTAACCTTTAGCCCTGGTCCTGCTCTTCATCATTTAATACTACTTTCCTCAGATCTTTCTCATGATACTGCTAATTAATTTTGTTAACTCACACTAACTATAATGCTTCTCCTCAACACAAAAAATGCATCTGAAGAGTAATTAATTTCTATCATTGGGCCATAGGCATTTTCAGTAATTGTTTATGTCACTTCATGACGAAACATAGAAGAAATCAAAATCTCCTTGTTTGTTTATTTTTAAGCAGTAATATATCTATCAATAGCAGTGTATACTATATGACAGAATGAATTCATGATGAATTTCATCTAAAGACACCACAATCTTTTCATTCATTTAGTAACTCTTTGTTTCAAGCATGTTCTGAAAGTGCATTAAGTTAATTTTCACCAAAATTTGCAGTATGATCAATCAGTATTAAGAAAAAATTAGGACATCTGATTTAGTATTCTGAAATTCATGTTCCTCTAAATGTCCTAGAAATACAAAAATTGTACTAATCTCATTCTCCATTGACCTTGTATGTATTCCTGTGGATCTGAGCTCACTAGTTCAAACTTTCTTTTTTCTTTTTCTTTTTCTTTTTCTTTTTCTTTTTCTTTTTCTTTTTCTTTTTCTTTTTCTTTTTCTTTTTCTTTTTCTCTTTTTCTTTTTCTTTTTCTTTTTCTTTTTCTTTTTCTTTTTCTTTTTCTTTTTCTTTTCTTTTTCTTTTTCTTTTTCTTTTTCTTTTTCTTTTTCTTTTTCTTTTTCTTTTTCTTTTTCTTTTTCTTTTCCTTTTCCTTTTCCTTTTCCTTTTCCTTTTCCTTTTTAAGTATCATGAACCAGAACAGCAATTCTGTCATAGGTAGAGCTGTCTGTGAAACCCCAGTATTTGCAATATGGCAGATAATTGGTTATGTAACATAAAGCTGCTACTAACCTTGTCAGATGACAGTATCAGTTAGAAATCTGGGGCATTTAAGTTAGACAGTCTGTTGCCTTGACTGAATGAGAAGCCATTCCCCCTAACATTTCAAAAGGCAGAAATGTTTTGCCATACTTAAAACTGCCTTGCTACTGATATCTGGTCCTAACATACATGTACAAGGCAGAACTACAATAAGCCTAGAAGTGGGAGGCAGAGATCACTTTGTCCCCTGCAGGAGTATTTCTGAGAAGACTGAGCATGGTATTCACTTTAGTTATGTATCAAAAATTGTACACTTTCTGTCACTGGGCTGGTGCTCACAACGCGTGAGCATGATGAAAAAAACATAGCTGGCTTTGTAGAAGATGTCATGCCAACTCTCTGTTTCTGCTAGGAAACTCAAATACCTTCAGTACATCTAAGTGAACCTGCAGTCATGATAATACACGTTGCTTATTTTTCTCCTTATCCAGAAAGAAAAAGCATAGCTGTCTTAATGTAACCCCAGCAAAACCCTTCCAGATTCAATACTGTCAGGGCTGTCTCCATCATTTAGCAAGATTTACAGTTATGTGTGTAGTGATCATATCTTCCAGCACTGAAATGATGCTGGGTCTGGAATGAAAATAAACAGCTTGTCACTACTAGAACATTTGTAAGCAACAAAGGAAGTGATGGATCATTCTCAGATGATGTTAATGCAAATTACAGGGAACATGGGGTTAAATGCTTTTCTTCACTATAACAGTGTGTTGATATACAAGCAATAATGCTAGGCTTCCTGAAATCCTTTTTTTTTCTTTTTTTTTTTCTTTTTTTTTTTTCTTTTTTTTTTCTTTTTTTTTTTAAGAGAAAGTTAATTTTCATTCAATATGACCTTTAAATGTTCTTTTAGAATCACAGAATCATTTAGTCTGGAAAAGACCTCTACTACCTCACCAGAGCTGAGTACAGGGAGATGATCACTTCCCTAGTGCTGCTGGCCACGCTGGTTCTGATACAATCCAGGCTGTGGTTGGCCTTCTTGCCCACCTGAGCACACTGCTGGCTCATATTCAACTTGCTATCGACCAATACCCCCAGGTCTCTTTCCACTGGGCAGCTTTCCAAACACTCTTCCCCCAGCCTGTAGCGTTGCATAGCGTTATACCACAAGTGCAGGACCAGGCACTTAACCTTGTTGAACTTCATACATTTGTCCTTGGCCTGTCAATCCAGCCTATCCAGATCCCTCTGTAGAGCCTACCTACCCTTGAGCAGATTAACACTTGTACCCAGCTTGGTGTGGTCTGCAAAGTTACTGAGGGTGCACTCAATTCCCTTGTCAAGATCATTGATAAAGATACTGAGGAGAACTGGCCCCAATACTGAGCCCTGAGGAACAACATTTGTGATCAGCTGCCAACTGGATTTAACTCCATTCACCACGATTCTTTGGGCATGGCCACCCAGCCAATTTTTTACCCAGCAAAGAGTACACCCATACAAGCCATGAGCAGTCAGTTTTTCCAGGAGAATGCTGTGGGGAAGTGTTGCACCCTTAAACATCATATTCATTGACTCAGCAAGGTAACTGATTAAATCCACTTCAACAAAGAACATACATTTTTGAGCTCACAGAATGCAGTTTTCCACTTAGTAAAAGGTATGAAGAAAATACATATGTGGTATCTTTGTTTTCACTGCTTTCATATGAAAAATACTTATTAACCATTTTTAATTACTTTATAAGTGGCTAAACAATAGTGACTCCTTTTAAATCCAGTCAAGTTTTTGCCATAAAACTTGAACATATCTTCTGAGAATAGGTATTTTTTCAGTTATCCAAATCAGCTTGAGAATGAAAGTCCAATTTTAAAACTGATTTTAGGTGACCAAAAATACAGATAGGCACTTAATCACTTTTATTTTATATGATCTATAGTAAGAACCATGTCTTCAAGTGTTGGTTAAGTGTTTGAAAGGTAGGTATCTAATCAAAACTGGTCATGTAAGCTCTCCCCAGAAAAGACAGTGAAGGTAAATACCTCCAGAGGTCAGATCATCCTACCTGCTGAGGAACAGCCTGAATCAATTCCTAGAAATGTCTTTTCTTAAACAGCTTGAGAAATTCTTGATTTTCAAACTTCTAAATAAAAGATGGAATTGTTTTAGAATTATTTTTTAAGATGAGGTTTCTTCCACAGAAGTGAAAGAGAGCATGAACTTATGGGGCAATTGGAAGAATTTAAATGCACAACTTTGAATGTTTTCACATTGCTCTGTGGCATGTAGGTTTGCCTGCATGAGAAGGTGTTAATTAAGCAATTTTTGTCATTTTCTTTAACCAAATAACATTCATTTCTTCCCTGAACTTGGTTAACAAACATAATGTACGACATAGTGAAAACAATTAAAGAAACATAACAGAGAAATGATAAAATAAATGATCTGCTGTTTATTGTGGGTCTAAATGACTTCAGGAAGATGACTTTCATTTATCTCTAAAATTCAAATGCCCACTGCATAAGACTTTATATTGTTCCACAGTATATTTTACCACTGAATCAAGACACTTCCATGTGCTGTAAAAAAATGTTTTAAATGATGTAAGCTTACAATAAGATAAACAGCATGAGGAAAAATGAAGATCATTGTGTTTTCAGTAAATCTTTTTTAACCCTGATAAGGTTTCCTCAGTGTACCACTTTTTCTCTACATTTTCTGAGCTCTGATTTAAAGATCATTTCAGTTTGGGGGGGGAAAATGGAGGGCATAAATGAAGCAAGAGTTCATTTGGAACAACCATAATAGAGCTATCAGCATGGGCCATGATTAATATAGACAATTATGCAAACAAAGGTATGATCTACAGTTTGTATAAGCTCCTGAGGGGACTGTCACATTGTCTAGGTTTACTAAGCTTGAAAAATTTCTTCTACCTTCACTGGGCACAGAATTGTCATTTAAACTACTTTCAAGGTGAAATAATATTAGGCTTCCCAACAGTGTAACTCAAGTAACATTTAAGATTCTCCTAATCACAACACCCTGTCCTTAACACAAAGCTTGCCAAGCCTACAGGAGAAGCTCTTGAATGGATGAAGAGACCCTGATACAGTGAGAGCAACACATTCAGTTCCTGTACTCTCCATGCTGCTTTGTCTTCCCTTGAGGTAATACTCCAAGGGAAAAGGGAGATTTGATGTTTTGCCTATCCCTTTCAGCCTCTTCATCTTCATCATATCTTTCATCCTCATCTTCATCTTCGCCTTCACTGTGGTGAGGGCTGGAATGCTGAGAGACAGAAGGTGATGGTGGCACTGATGAAGGCCTGGGGTACCTGAAACCTTCCGTCTGGCAGAGAGAGAAGCAAGTTGTACATGTTATCACAGTGTTCCTCAGTTGGTTGTGTACAGCAATTCAAGGCAGTCAGCACGTCAAGGCAAACTATTGGTGATGGCATGTAAGCTAGACCACTCCAAAATTAAACTCCCTTAAATACAGGTCCTCTCAGTCCTTCTCTGATAGGAAGTATGTGCCTGTATGGCAGTAATCTTTAGCTTGTATCATAAACAATACGCTTCCTTTCCAGCATTGTTTCTTTGACTTATTGAGCATTAAAACCCTCAATGCTACATGAAATCCTCCTGAACTCTCTAGTCAGAATGCTCTGACTGAAATTCAGAATTAGCCTGAAGTTTTGAACAATTTTCTAGTTATACATCAATTTCTGCAAAAAACAAGCCAAACAAGGAGTCTTGGCCTGAGCCTTCCAACCTAGGTGATTCTGTGATTCTGTGATTCCTTTCTTCTTACTATTTGAAAACCTGAGTTGCTCTGGGGGTGTCTGGACTGAATTTGAGCAGCATCCCTTCTAACATTGGTGCTAATGTGCACTACACAAGAAGTGTAGTGATTGAAAGTATGCCTTTAAACTGGACCCCTTGCAGTTTCAGCCACAGCCTTCTCCTCACATACTCTGTTTAGATGAATACTGTGTTTTGCTTCGTTTTCCCTTGGTATCTTTTCCCAGCTTCCTTTTTATTATTGGATTAGTGCAGAACATCTTCATGGAGTTTACCAGGAGCAAAACTAGAAGTTGACGCTTTTCTAAAAGAAATTCCAAGGACCAGTTCTTCAGCTGGTCTAAAGTGGCGTAGTCCCATCCAGATCACTCTAAATTGCTGGAAGAACTGTCCCTGTATTGCACATGGTATCCTTACTGTTTGCATTTGATATCATTACAACTTGTGACTGGAGCTTGGGTCTACAACTTAAGATTTTAACTGTGAGCTAATTTATCTGCAGTTAGAACAAAACTTGCTGACTGACTCTCTCTCTCAAGCACACACACATTCTCTCTCTTTCTCTGTGTAAAACAGCCAAAATGCAGATGAACTCATCTCCAAAAGCAGACTGTACCTTTGGTGGAGCACTTGGTTCCATCTCAAATTTATCAGGGAATGTTCTGCTGAGGGCCAAGTGTCTGGCATGCATGTAATACTGCAAAATAAAAGAGAAACCTTTACAAGTCAAGGAGGACAGCGGATTTACACAGAAAAAAAAGGAATGTAACATGAATATCTTCTCAAAGGTGATGCTTAACAAAGCCTGACCATGTGTTTAGCTAGAGAACCCAAATGGTTTTGCTACCTGTAACAAACATATCACTGTGAAGTAATGAGCTCCAAAGTAGAGCTGAAGCTGGAACAGAAGCTGAATAAGGTTCTTTTAAGTCTAAGGTGTACCAATTTGGTAAATAGCACTCATCTCAGTCGGTGTAGTTTGGTGTAGAGTGACAGGCATTATTTATCCCTCAAGACAGAACTGTGTCTTTTTAAAACCAGGAAATTTTACATCTCTAAATACGTATGTGTATAAACTTTAGGCTCATTCTTGCATATAGAGTATGTGTAACAGTTACAAAGAAGAAACATTTATGAATTTCTGAGGCTTGGCATTTAAGAATTTGGTAACAATATTTGATGGATCCATTATATTCACCAGCCTCCATCACCTGTATTAAAAAAAAATAGCTTGTGTCAGTCTTACATTGTGTCAGGAGTAATATCAACAGAAAGGATCTCACACAGATACCAAAGCAGAGCAAGGTCCGAAATCATTACAAAACTGATATGTATGGATCCTTCCACTCCTTTGCTCCTGTGGACTTAATATTGCTTTGCTATTTCTTAGTAGGTGGTACTGTGGTGTTTTCTATGTCAAATCAAAAACACTGTTTTGCCTTTAAGGTACAGATTTAGTTTAGGAGTTCTGACTATCCACAAGGCCCAACAGCCTTTCAGGAAGAATTGATAGAATCATAGGATCATTAAGGTTGGAAAAGACCTCCTAGATCATCTGGTCCAATCATCAGCCTACTACCAATGTCACCCACTAAGCCATGTCCCTAAGCATAAGGTCCAACTTTTCCACGAACACCCCCAGGGATGGTGATGCCACCACTTCTCTGGGCAACTCGTTCCAATGCCCGACTACTCTTTCCGTGACGAAATAGGATCCTTGAAAAGAGTCCAGATGACTTTGGAGCACAAATCTTAGTTAGTGTAGGGGTGCTATTGTCCTCAGAGAAAGCTCCCAAAAGCTTTTTGCATTGACTAGCATGAGGGGTACAAAAAACTAAGCGTGATTGGCTCCTGCTCTAACCTATTCAGTTAAGTCCCTCCATACCACTGGAGAATGGAAGCATTACACTGAAATGTAAAGGCAGGCTTTATCTTTAGCACCTTTGATGGGTGCCTTTCAGAACAGGGATGCCTCCTTGCAAAGTAGCATGATGCTGAAGACAGTTAGACACTGTGTCTGTTTTTAATACCTCTATTAATAGTTTCACACACCCTGCCTAGGTATCTCCAGTCCAACAGATCTGAAAGCCTCTCAGTTCGGTTTCTTTGGATGATCCTCTGGCGACGGGACTGCTGACAAAATCCATATAGGAACTGAGTCAGCTGGTTGCATGATTCATCAGGTGAGCGGAACCTCCTGTCTACTATGTAGATCCCTAAAAGACACAAAAAAGGAGATGAGTTGAATTGAAGGTGACCTCTTACATTTCCATTCTACTTCCTGTCACATAGACTTACAAACATTACGTGTTAGATGTCCTTTTTTAATGTTGGGAGGCAGTTGTTTATAACTGGAACATTTGCTACTATTTTGATGGCATTCAAAGATGTAGGGAAATATGTATTTTTTTACTTCAATTTTCTTTACCTTTCAAGCTGAAATACAGCAGATTACTCAAAACTTAGAGACTTTCTTGTTGTTGTTTTTCTTGTATAAATATATCCAAAAGGATTCAAGATTTTCTCGCTAAAGACATACCACTTTTATCTCCCACCATTTTAAAATACTGTTTGCTTAAAAAATATCTAATGCTTTCCAAGTTTGCACTAGAATTTATAAATGTCAATCAGTCTGTAGGACATGGGCTGTGTTTTCAGTACAAATACTAGTGACTTGCACAGAGACAGCTAACTCACACACATTAATCAATGTACAACTCTGGCTGAGAAAGGGCAGAGGTAAACTTTGCCTCTGTGTAGTTTGCCAAGATCAATACATTATTATTGTCCCCAGGGAGTTGGAAAGAAAAGGAGGATAGACTTCAGCTATCTCAATAGGTAAGACAGACACACAACTACCTTAAGTGAACTGCTTGGTGTTCCCTAGGAATGTATAAGTTACGTCAATGCCCACACCCATGTTTTGGCAGAGAACAGCAAGTGACCCATGCTCTCTGTATATATATATATATATATATGTATATATACACAGTATAATACAATATTAATTAATTAATACAATACACATATATATATGTATATATATATATATATGTATGTATATATATATATGTATAATAATGTCCTGCTGGAGCTCCTGCCTGGCTCTGCCCTGTCCAGTCTACAGGAGCAGCCTTGGGGTCTGTGTGGCTCATGGTGACCTAGGCCCCATGTCTGGACAGTCTCCATGTGGGATTGTACACTTGATGAAACAGTGCTGGGAATGGGGGAGACCATGGGCCACAGACGGAAGACACGTGATGAGCGAGGAACAGGACAACACACCCCTTTCTTTGGCATGTGCCACCCTCGATAGGCAAAGTTAAAGGCCAGCATCCATCCAGGTAGAGCAAAGGTAAGAAATACAAGTGCAAACAGCAATGGCCCATCTGGTCAACCACCTCTCCCAGATTTGCCACAGTTCTCGTGCCATGGTTGGTCATAACAATGTGAGAAGAAGGCAATAGTAAATCTATCCAGGGAAATACAAAGTATTACAAACGTTATGGTGGATAGCATGAAAGCTCTACAGAGGGCTCGAGGCCACATGGCAAATGGCAATGCAACACCAGCTGGCATTACACTACATATCTGTGCCAAAGGAGGTGTTAGTAATCTCATGAATGCCAGTGGTTGTCTTAACGTAGACAGAAATAGGGACTGAGCCACTACTCAGGGAATCAGGACAGTGGAGACGGGAGGACAGAAGAACCAAGCCACTACTTAAGCAATGCTGGTAGTGGTGTGGGTGGAGAGAGGGGCTGTTCTACTACCCGAGGGATCTGGGCTGAGGTGGTAGGGGACTCACGGACTCTCACTAGTTGAGGGACCCTGGCTGGGGTGATGGGTGGACATAGGGTCTACCCTATAGACCCCCTCTGTGTGCAGAGAGGACCTCTGCCACTACTTGAGGGATCTAGGCAGGTGAGATGGGAGGGCAGAGGGTCTGTGCTGCTAATTAAGGGATCCCAGCAGGATGGGGCTCTGCCACTACTTGAAGGATCCCAGCAACAATAGTGGGTGGTGATGGGCTCAGGGCAGCTACTTGAGGGATCCGGTCAGGGTGTTGGGAGGAAGGGGAGGTTGTGTGTCTGTCTCACTGTGGCTGGGGTGCTTGGTGGAGATGGGCTCTACTGCTAATTAAAGGATCTGATAAGGGGGTGGTGGAAAGACAGAGGGGCTCTACTGCTACTGGAGGGATCAGAGCATAGCTGCTGGGTGGACTGAGAGTCTGTTCTGCTTATTAAGGGATCCCAGAATGGGTACTGGGTGGAAAGAGGGGCTCTGATGCTAACTGCGGGATTCTAGCAGGGGTGGTGTGTGAAGAGAGGGTCCAAGCCACTACTTGAGGCACTAATTAGAAGATCCCAGCAGCAATGCTGAGCAGATAGAGGCCCCTGTGCACCCCTGTCCTCTTGCCAGTGGCAGGCAAGGCAGCGTGTGTTGCAGGGTATTTACCCATAGATTCTCTGCTGGCAGCCCTTGCAGGGGTGACCAGAGAGAAGCCCCCAGGCCCTGGCCTGGGGAAGCATATTGGGTTTATGTGGCAAGGTTTTGGTAGTGGGGGGCTGCAGGGGTGGCCTCTGTGAAAAGAGTTCAGCAGCAGCCCCATGTTAGATAAGGGGCAGCTGCTGAACTTATCAGCCGGCTCCAAAGGGACTTGCTGCTGGCCAGAGTCAAGCCAATAAGTGGTGTTATTTGTGCCTCTGTGAGAGCAGATTTAAGAAAGGGGCGGGGTTGTGCAAAAAAACTGCTGCACAACAGCAGCTGGGAGAGAGAGGAGTGAGAAGCAGCCTTGCATCCCCCAAGGTCAGTGCAGAAGGAAGGCAAGAGGTGCTCCAGGCATGGAGCAGAAGCTCCCTGCGGCCTGTGGAGAGGCCCCTGGTGGAGCAGGCTGTCCCCTGAAGCCCATGGGTCCCACATGGAGCATATCTCCATGCTGCAGCCCATGGAGGAGCCCCCGGTGGAGCAGGAGGCTGCGGCCCATGGAGAGCCTCTGCAGGAGCAGGCTCCGGGCTGGAGCTGCAGCCCTGGAGAGGAGCCCACGCAGGAGCAGGGGGCCTGGGGGGAGCTGCCGCCTGTTGGGGATCTGTGCTGGAGCAGTTTGCTCCTGATGGATGGACCCCGTGGCACAGACCCATGTTTGAGCAGTTCTTGAAGAACTGCTTGCGTGGGAAGCCCACACAGGATCAGTTTAGAAAGGACTGCATCCAAGAGAGTGACTATGAAGGAGTGGCAGAGATGAAGCATCAGGGACTGACCACAGCCCACAGTCCCCTGCACCACTTTGGGGGGAGGAGGTAGAAGAGAGTGGATGGGGGGAAGGTGTTTGTAGCTTGTTTTCTAAAAAACAGTGTTACCTCAAGAATTTCCAGTTATGGAAAGTATGCTTTAAGGGTTAAGTAAGACTGTATTAATGCTTAATTCAAGGCCGGGTTAGATGAGGCCTTGAGCAACCTCATCTAGTGGGTGGCATCCCTGCCTATGGCAGGTGGGGTTGGAACTAGATGATCTTTGATGTCCCTTCCAACTCGAGCCATTCTGTGACTTTATGAAGTGCTAGGAGACTATGTTTCTATGATTCTAACTGGTTTTTGGAGCTCTGAACGTATTCCCCCAGTGAACCACATGGCAATAGTGAAAGCATGAAAGTGAGAAGTTGAAGCACTATTGCTGTGCTTTTTGATTTCCTAATGCAGGGGCATTATTTTGATACAGTGTTAAAAAACAAACAAACAAAATTACCATAAGCAGCTGGGTCAGCAACATGTTCCTGCATAAAACAGCCGAATCCAGAAAGGTTTGTGGTCACACTTGGAATGCCCATCACAGTACATTCAGCTGCCAAAAGAAACAGACAAAAAGTGTTTCAGGGCAGTATGTTTTGAATGATTTTACCCTGAGAGAAAAAAAAGAAAAAGAAACAGGCTGACAGAGGTCCCATAAAACTAGAGCTGCTCTGAAAACGACAAGGGAAAACTATTATGCTTTTTTGTGGATTTTGAGGAAAAGAAAAAAAGAAGAAAGAAAAAATGGAATTTTAAAGAGAAAATTTTGCACTGTGAAATTAGCCTCATGTTTCCCAGCAGCTAAATTGAAAACTTTCTGGGAATCCAGTGTTGAAACAGAGAATCCCAACATATGGTCTGGACTGTTTGTTTGGAGTTTAAATTGAAGCCTGTTATACACAAATGTTCATTAGGTGTTCATGACTATTTGGAAAATTGAATCACTTAGTTGCTTGAGCAGGTTAAACTTTTTATTTTGATATTCATTGTTTGTAAACTGGTCCATATAGCAACAACAAAGAAAGCATCATTAATTTAGGATTGCTTTCAACGTAGATGTGGAACCAGTATCATAAAATTATAAAATGTACACATCTTTTGTAGTTATTTCTGTCATTGCTGTGAGCAAGAATAACTATTTAGTCAGGTTTAAAGAGTTTTTTGCTGATGAAATTAAGCCTATCCTATGCTAGCAGGCAGATAAAATAGAATACTCTAGTCTTTGAAATGCTGAAAGCCGTCTACACGCCCTTCATTCATATGATAACAAAGATTGTGTCTATAAAACAGAGCTACAAATCCACCTAAAAACCACCACTTTTTGTTTCTTGGAGAATTAAGTGGGTATATCAACAAAGAAATAAATTTTTGCATTAATAAAAGAAAGAGAAGCTATTCTTTTAACTAGCATAAATCACAGCTTTCCTCAAAACTGTTAACAGTCTAACTTTTCTGGCTGGGTTACTTCGAAATTACCTGGTTGTCACATTTTCTTTATACTTTACCTGAAACTTGATCAGGAAGAGAAATTGCCAGAATGCAAGACCGTTGTCTTAGTTGGAATTAGATAGGTCTCTTACTTGGAGAGAAATAGCTCTGGAGAATGATCAACTTTGCAAAATTTTTATTCTGATTCATTGGCTTGCAGCAAATGCACTTCAGAGGAGCATCTGAACTTTTAGATGTGTATCGAGATTACAGAAGATATTTTGGAGGACATAAAAGACACCTGGTATTTGATCTTCACAAGTATTCATGTTTATAGTTTGCACTGATCTCATTAGGTGCTAAGTGCCTTTTTTAAATTTTGGATTGTTAACTTTTTTTTTTTTTTAATGTCAGAAACTACAAGTTTTCTCTATCTTTAGAAACTTCCCTTTAAGTCTGTGATATTCACCATCGCTTTATGTAAGTGTTTGTGGTAAATATCTTAGATATGGTATTATATATGTCTATCAAACTTAATTGCTATCTTGAATTAAATCCACTGAAGTATGTCTGCTGGTAGCAACAGAGTTGTTGCTTTAAGTTTTTCAATATGCTTTTTTTTTTTCTAAAGCCACAGAAAATCAAAAGATTACATGTTAGTATGGGAAAGGGTCCAGCGCAGGGACAAATTTGAGTAGTTGTCAGTCAGTAGATGCCATTTTATACCACCTGGCCCCCAAATTTTGCCAGCAGTAAGACCTTTGCACTGCAGAGGAAACAGAGTCAAAAGAGTTTTTTCAGCACTCCAGAAGAAACTGGCTGTAAAGCTACTCTGCATCAACAGAATGTGTATTCATCTTTGATACTTAGTTAAATGTACAGATTGCCTACCTGGAGTGTAACCCCAGGGTTCATAGTATGATGGAAACACACCCAGGTGACAGCCTCTAACAAACTCCTCATAGTCCAAGGGCAGCAATGGGCTGGTTGAAGAAAGAAATTCTGGATGTAGGATCACCTGGATATTCAAAAGTTACATTAGAGGTGAAAGGAAACTACTAATACATTTTAATTATCAATATACTTCATCAGTTCCTTCACTCTGGTCTTTTCCTAAGTACTTGGACAATACCTCCTTTGCCCATCCTAATTCAATTACCTAATTCAATTCCCACACTAAAATACATGATCTTGTAATGAAGCCACATGCATGGGTCTTGTCCTGGAAATAATACTGATAATAAACGGTACTTTCTGGAAAAGTCTTTGGCTTTATCCTTCCTGATCAGAAAAGACCATGCACGTTGTGAATTATGGCTAAGGCTGTGACAATTATCAACTCTAAATTGGTTCTTTTGGTTGGCTGTACCAAGGTACAGACAGTACAGGGACGTCTTGTTCTAGAGGATACCTCATGAGGACACAGCACTCCTGAGCTTCCAATTGAAATATAGGAATGCTTATGGTGTTCAGAGGGTCTTTTAAGAACTGAAAGAATTTTGAAACCAGACATATTATAACTCGATCATCACAATCCTGTGCCTGGGCTAACTAATCTTGCTGAAAGACAAAGCTTATTAGTTTAGGTTAACGTCCCTCTTCCAGGACCCAAGCTAATTTATTTGTATGACTCTGTTCAGCTTGGTGTTACTGCCCCATATTCCACTGACAGGTAAAGAACCTTGTGTAGGTTGTCCAGTCAGCTCTGGTAGAAAGAAGTATGAGGGAAGGGTTTAACCTCTGGGCCTTTCTTCCCCAAATTATCATACTTCAACCATCATTCCTCATAAGGGAGATGCCTTTATTTATTCTTAATAACAGAGTCATGCTACTCACTTGCATAAATCAACACATGAGTGTATTCAACCAGTAAATTGCCTGTAAACTTCTCATATGCAAGCTTACTTGAACCCACTGATTCAAGTAAGATTTCCCATTGGCATCACTGTTTTTTTCACATGACAATTGTGTGGTCATGTCATACGTGTCTCAAGATGACTTTCTCTTTCAAGTTTAGAGAACTTTTATTGATACAATCAGCTCATTTAGTATACATTCTGTTCAAGTAGTAGGTAATTTTCCAGTGGTAATGCCAGTTTTGTACAACCTTTTCAGTGAAGTTTGCTGAGAATTAGGAGGAGGTATCTGCAGTGTTATACACAATCTGCTTTCTAATGACTTCAAGCTATTAGTTCTGAGTAATTTTTAATACATTTATATACAGTGCCTCCTTCTACCCTACATTTATTACATCTGGTATATTACTATCATATTACATTCTCAGAGCTCATTGGAGACACGTGCTTAGTAGATATACAGTTAAGCCATGAAGAAGCATACTAGGAAGTTGAGGAAAATGGTTATGCAGTAATACTCATGAGTTTAACAGCCAGCATACTGAGAACAAGAGTGTAGTGGGTTTACGTGGCAAGGTTTTGGTAGCAGGGAGCCATAGGGGTGATTTCTGTGAGAAAGATCTAGAAGCTGCCCCATGTTTGGGAAGGGCCCCATTGTTTTCCAGATCCGAGCCAATAAGCGATGTTGTTTTGCGCCTCTGTGAGAGCATATTTAAGACAGGGAAAAACGCTGCGCCACACAGCAGCCGGGAGAGTCAAGGGAGTGAGAGAACAGCCTTGCACATGCCAAGGTCAGTGTAGAGGGAGGGGGAGAGGTGCTCCAGGCGCCGGAGCAGAAGTCCCCTGTGGCCTGTGGTGAGGACCATGGTGAAGCAGGATGTCCCCCTGCAGCCCATGGAGTACCACGGTGGAGCAGGGTTCCACGCTGCAGCCCGTGGAGGAGACCACGGTGGAGCAGGTGGCCCTGCACCGACGGAGGCTGCCACCTGTGGAAGACCCCTGCCGGAGCAGATTCCGGGCCGGACCTGTAGCCTGTGGAGAGGAGCCCACGCAGGAGCAGGTGACCCGGCAGGAGCTGCTGCCCGTAGGGGAGCCAGGTTGGAGCAGTTTTCTCCTGAGGGATGGACCCCGTGGTACGGACCCATATCTGGAGCAGTTCTGGAAGAGCTGCTGCCTGTGGGAAGCCCACGCCGGATCAGTTCATCAAGGACTGCATCCCGTGGGTGGGACCCCACAACACAGGGGACAAGAGTGACCGAGAAGGAGCGGCAGAGAAGAAGTGCTGTAGACTGACCATAACCCCATTCCCCCGTTCCCCTGCGCCGCTCGGGGGGAGGAGGTGGAAGAGGGTGGATGGGGGGGAAGGTGCTTTTGGTTTGCTTTTTCCTTTGTTTTCTCACTTCTCTCGCTTGTTAGTAATAGGCAATAAATCTTACTATCTCCTTATGCCGAGTCTGTTTTGCCCGTTACAATAATTACTGCGTGATTTTCTCGTCCTTATCTCAATCCTTGAGCCCTTTTCACATATTTTCTCCCCATTCCTCTTTGAGGAGGGGGAGTGAGAGAGCGGCTGTGGTGGAGCTCGGCTGCCCACTCAAGCGGAACCACGACAAAGAGATATATCATTGTCAGAGATACTATACACCTGACCACCAAAAGGATGTTTGGAAGAGGAAAAAAATGCAAGAAGAGAGAGCCATAGTTAACAGAGAAAATGTCACAGACTGCCAGACTAAAAAAACTTTGACAGACCTGTGGAAGATGGAGATGATCATTTCTGTGGTCTGGTAAAACATACATGGAAGTATAGGAAATAATTTATTTACATAATTTTAGATTCAGCAATTGAATTAAACATGAGGGCAGCATGAATAGGAAATATTTCTGTTCAGGATCAGAATCCTGGTTAGCTTTTACAGCAAATGCTGAGCGTCAGGGCGCTGTTCTTAATACGAGAACCAATACTCAGAAATGGCTGTGCTGAAACTCTAGACCTCCAGTTTGAAGCAAATTAATCTGTTAAAGAGTTTAACATCCAGGTGCAAATAACCTATGGTACTTTCTGGATGTCAGTAGTTCCTTGTTCAGCACAGGATGCAGCAATGAAAACAGTCAAATCCCTAGCATTAGATTTCTAATTTGAAATTAACTTAATTAAACAGCAACGGGGGTATCTGTAAAGTAACTAGTTATTCCTGGAAAGGGAGGAAGAGGGAGAAGTACTCCAGTAGTGTATTATTGCCCCTCTATCAAGAATCTGACTGTGCTTCCCATTCTAATGATCCAGACTGACTGTTTAAAAAAAAAAATCCATTTTGTATCTAAAATGGAAATCAGAGAACATACCTTTACTCTGTCTGTCCGGTTATTGAAAAGGCCAATGCGTCGAATGGTATTGAGGATTGGATCATTGCCATCGTCAATCATGTTGTGGGTGGTCACTGGAGGCAGACAATGTCGCTAAAATGAGAAAAGGCAACCTATGAGGGGCAAAACTGCTGGCAACACATCCTGCTATCATTGTCTAAGGTTAGTGGAAGATACTGGGAGATTTTGCCATTGATGTGGATAGGTTTTTACCGTTTCATTTTAAGATAAAAAGAGAAAGTTGCAATCATATAATGTGCTCCTGTATAAGCCAGGCTACAAATGAGACCATAAAAGCTGTCAGAGCTTCATTTACCTCAAAATTCATGTATTTGTACTGACTTTCAGAAAGGCCTACCATTTAGTTTTAATTGTTTTTAGTGGTAGGCGATCGACTTTACTATCTCTGCTTAAGAGATTGATTTTACATATTTTATAAAATTGGAAGAATCCATGCTTCAGGAACAATGCAAAGACTTTGCACTTTATGCAGAACAGAAGAATTTGGAAACTTGCACATGACTGGAGGAAGATATATGGAATTACCAAAATAATTATTTTGGGTTGTACTGTCATTAAAAACAATCACAGAAGACCTTTAAATGTTACGAGTAGGAAGAGTATTTGCTGAATAGTTCTTCAAAGTACACATATGACTATGTGTCACGTACAATCCTTGTATGTAGTCATGCTTACCATCCACAACAGATGTTTGTGTAAACAGTATGTTTTCTGACCTGAGTTGAAAAGATGGCTCTTTTCATAATGGTTATATCATCCCGGTCAAGAATCTTGTTCAAGTCTGGAATTTCTCCTCTGCAGAGGCAACACAGAGCCTACTTTACCAAATGACTTACTATTAGTCTTTCTGACAACTAGAACTACAAGCTTTCCTAATAATGAGCTTAATTATGAGCTTAATAATGAGAATTAAAGTTGCATTAAAAAAATGAAGAAACAGAAAATGCGGTCTGTTCTGAAGTCTGCTGATGTCAACATGAATCTTTCCTTAGTTTTCATGGCCCTCCTATATTTCCTACATTTTATTCTCTCATACACTTGCTGTCCTTCCAATTAGCTTCCAAAAAAGCTAGAATTATTATTTTTTCTGTTTTTCAGTCACACCTTATTTTTGCTGAAGTTCCAGTCCTCCCAGCTGTGCTGTGAGTCATTCATTTCCAGCTCACATAATCTGTCTTTTGAAAGGGTATGAACAATCCGCTAATCCATACTTGTCTCTGGTGATTTTTTAAGCTGAGGTAGATTGCTTTTGTCAGTGAGTAAGCCTCAGTGCTACTTAAACATCCTCATGTCTCTTAAGACTCCACAGTAGTATGCTAGTATGTTTTTTTTGTTTGTTTTGTTTTTTGTTTTTTTTTCTCTGTAATTTGCTGATCCTGTATCGTGTTTACAGAATAGAACATCCCATATCCTTCACCTATGTCCTTTCTGTGGATTCCAAAATTTCTTACACAAAGAGTAGAAGCACAAGTATATCACAGGTAAACCAGCTGAATATGTGCATTTGCAAGGCAGGGCAAAACAACCTACACACTCACTTTAGCAAGGCATTGTAGAGTTTCTTTCCAAACTTTTCTTTCACAGATTGTGCAGTGTCCCTAGGAAAATAAATAGATTTATGTATAAACACGAGCTCCAGGACAAAGAAAAAAAGAGATTCCTGCGGCTGGAAATCAAATTGTGCTTGTATACTGATGGAACCAAGAATGCAGAAACATTGAGACAGAGGTCTCATTCTCAAAGGTCTTTTACCTGACCAACAGCCATACCGACAGATTTCATTGCAACTGAGGATATGATCTGCCTTCAATGATGGACAAACTGCCAAAGCCAGAAGCAGAACTCAACAGTGATTACTTTCAATACTTCGATCAGAAAACCACACTATATCTCAGCGATGAAAAAGAGAGCATTTACATGACTCTTAAGTAAAGAAACATAATAATTGACATTGGACACTAATCAAGACTCGGAGGTTCCCAACTTAACATGACTTTATGAAAGATGTAGGATATGAGAGGTAAATAAATAAGGATTTTAAAGCAAGCTTTTTCCTTCCATTTCAGACCTGTTTCTTAACTTAAAGACTTTTGAAAATAAGAGTTAGACTAACAAGTAGTTTGACAAAAAATAGTTTGCAAACAAACACACAAAAAACTTCCTGAAAATCATGGGCTATGTTTTAAGCCAATAATAAAACCCAGAAGTGTTATATTTTAGTTGAGAAAGAACACCAGCAAACAGCTATTCTAAATATAAAGAGCCATTTATATTATCCTATCTCTATAATAAATAACTTGAAAATACAGATGAAAGTGCTGTTTAAAATATAGCGCACACATGCTCAATTTGACTAAAATGCTCTCTTTCATGGAACTTTTCCTTCTTTCCTACTTTCTAAGAATTAGATTTTGGGCTAAGACAAAACTTGTGAAGTGAAATCCTAAACTTCACCAAGCTGAAAATTGACATACTAATTTTTAGTTGCTCTCTCCCAGCTCACAAAGATACAGTAGTGGATGAGTTAATTGTGGATGAGACGTAAAGCAACTAAAGGTCAAAACAAATTGATCCAAATCTCAGTAAGCTAGTCCCCTCGTAACTGTATTTTCATTGACTCATGACATGAGCAATCTCCAAAACTTAACTCAGATAGGATATGCTGCTGTTCATGTATTCCTCAATAACTGCCAATGTCTTCTAGCATTTAAGTTCTGTGACATCCTTAAAATCAACTAAAATTATTATTAACACTTATATCAGGTGGTTTTATCCACCAACTCCAGATGCTGACCATGACAGTTCTTCATGTGAGGACACAAAGACTCTTTTGCTTTTCACAGAGCATAGTGGGAATAATAGCTGGAAACAGCATTTTTTTTGTGTGATTTCACATCTTTAAAGTTACCTTTACTGTTACCATTGCACCTGCATTACTGAGTACCAGAGAAACAACCATGTAGTGGAGATAAAACAGGGAAAAACCTTTTCATATTTTATTTAAATAAACTTTACTAATATATCATATATTATTTATTTAATATAAACCTGTTGCATTGCATTCAAACATTACATACTTCATATCAAAAACACAGTAGAAGCAAAAAATGGCTTGTTGCAAGCATGGCTGTTTCTCACTGTGCTTACATTATCTTCCTGCAGCTGATTCAGAGCCAGATCCTGGCCCTATGACAGCAGTGACTTCACTTGAATTCATTTCAGGATTCAACAGTATTTCCATCTGAATAGCCAGTTCCTGCATATAGAGGTCTTATTAAAAACTCTGGCTATGTTACCTCACTTTAGCCATCTACAGTTAAAACCAGTTGTGTAAATCCTCTGCATATCAATCAATGGTGACAATCAATTTCAGAGGATGATTCCCTTCACTTATCTTAGACTCTTCCTGAGGTGGTATAGGATGAATCATTATCTGAAGAGAACCACCACTCTCTACTAGCAGTGAAAACAGCTCAGATGCATTGCTTTTAGGAAGCCATTGAAAAGCAATTAATTTCACCCTCTACCTTTTTGGCACCCGTTTCCAGAGTGGTAACCAGGTAGAATGATTCCTGCAAGTCCCCCAGAATTGCTGAGAGATGACTCTGGAGATAATCTAGAGAGTAAATAGATCTTTCCTATTTGTCATCTTTTCAGATATAGCAAGAGCTAAATAAGTTCAATCACCCATGTTGAACTATTTCTGTCACTGCTCCTGTGCAGTTTTAGTATGTCCCCTCCTGTGCAGAATCACTTAGCCATTAAAGGGAGGTGAGTTTAGAGCTGCATGTTGAGTTCTGCCCCTGATTTGCTTTTTTGTTCAAAGCTGTAAAATGAAAAACTGTTAAAATGAGGACTGTGAGAGTTTTCGCTTTGTAATTGCAAGTTTCACCACTTGGGTCTAGCCATCGCTCATTGTAAACTATATAGAAAATTACACACAATTGATATCAACTGCTATTTTTCTGCTGGATTAGACAGAACACTTTCCATATTTCTTAATAAGAGAGCAGATGTAATTAGATAGGGTTTTTTCCCCACTTATGGCAGAGAAGCTTACTCTAGTAAATTAGCAAGCAGTCCTTATTTTGTGGCAGCTCAGTGTCAAGTCCAAAGGAGGAAACAGAACAAATCCAGAAGACTAGGTTTTCTGGAGCATTTGATTTTGTCACTACAAACCAAGTACTGGCTGCTACCTTGTTACAAAACATGACAAGAAAACTTCACTAAAAATAACCTAGAACAAAAAATATATAATTTACCCTTATTTATCATTCCCATCTCTTTCATCCCCACAAATACATTCTCACAATCAAAATGTTACTCACAATCCTTGATTTTAGCAGAGCAAAAAGAAAGCATTATTATTCATCAGAAACATTTGCATGTCTCCTTAATTGACTACACAAGACCTTCAGTGACAATGGTAATTACCAGAGCTGCTTCCGGACTGCTTGTCCTTTCAGGGTTTCCACATTGAAATTGTTTGTCTTTGCTGGCATAATGAAGAACACAACAACCGTAACATCACTCTTATGTACCTGCATGGACATGAGACAGAGAGGAAAAGAGAATCTCACCACACGGTATCATTGCCCACTTTAACACTAAGCATTAGCCACAGCAAAACTAAACACACTTTGATTAGTTATCCAAGAAGGCTCTGATCTTATTACTTTCCTTTCAGCTGTGAAGTTTTTGTCAAGTCAGAAGTATAGCTGAAAACAGATACAGGTAAACAGATGTCAATTGCCGAGTTCCAATTTGGGCAATATGGATCTCCCTGACTTCTCATGGCTTAAGGACCATGGCTTAGGATGTGAAAATAAACAGAAAGAGTTAAAAATACAACACAGATTTTCTCATGTGACATAAATGTGGTTGGCTCAAAGAGGTGAGAAATTAGTTTACTAGCTGGGGTATAGTCAGCCACAGGGCAAGGGATTCTCTATAGCCAGCAGAACTATCTTCCATAGTAACACTGCCTCAGATGAATGTTCTGAAAGAGATGTTATCAGCAACCACTGTGCACCTGAACTCCTAGCACAAAATCTGCCAGATACACAAAGAACTGCTAGTAACTTCTTGATCATCTCTCTCATCCATCTCACTCCAAAGACAAAAACTACATGACAAAAAAAAATGACAATTTGGTTATAGGGAAACTCCTCACAGGGAGCAGAAAGAGGTTTACTCATGTCAGCAGCTCTTTAAAGAAAACTAAGAGTAAACTATGTTCAGAGCTGTAAAAACTACATTATTTTTAATTGCCTCTCCTCTAAACTTTAGACACACAAACACGCTGTTATCACACCTTCTCTCAGAATGAAGTATGGGAAAACGTGCAGTACAAAATAATAAGATTAATCTATCATTTTAAGATTCCTCCCTTCCTTTTCTTCAAGGCAGGTCCAAAATCCATTATGCTATTATCTCAGCGTATATTAACAATCTGCCGTAATATACATACTTTATCTTTGACATATCAGTCAAGTGTTTTAGTAGTAAAGGAAAATGATTTTATACTGTAAAATAATTCTATCCAATGCTATGTATTTTTGAGGCTCAGGCACACTGCTGGAGACTTGTTCAAGAAGCACTATAATTCTCAGATTCACAGATAGTCCAGGTTATTGTGCTGTTCCCAGCCAAATCACCTCTCCGGAATTAATGACAGAGCAAGTGTTCTTTGGAACAGTAACACAATAAAGCCATGTTCAGCTAACGGTAAAAGCAAGCCCCAGTACACTTCTAGAGTACTCTGGAAAACTAACCTCAGTTTCTGTTGATTTTCCATCAACCTAGCTGCTTGTCATTTGTTTTGCATCAGTCATCAGATAAAATAATAGAATGCTGCAATAATTGCTTAAGCAGTTCTTTCCTTCTTACCATGCAAGACCTTCTGCATGTATGTTATCAGCATTTATAGTTCATAGATGTGTAAATGCCAATAAAAGGTAGCTATTTTTGCACAGCATTGCCAAACAACAAAACACAGGTATTTGGCAAAGTTGTGGAGGATATCCTTAAGTTATATGAGGTGATCTGTTGTATGAGTGAGTGGATTAGCATTTCCAGGAAATCCACAGGCTCTAATGACATTCTAATAGAAGGCAGCAGTAGAACAAGTGTACTTAGGGCCTTGAACACCAGTATTTTGTCAGCCCTGCTGACAATACTGTATCAAGGTTTTTATTCAGATTTTCCACATCATTTAAGTGACAAAGTACAAAAGAGAGACTGGGACAACTTGTGAGATGACTGAAAACTGATCAGCCTTTTTCTAAAAAAAAATATATATACATATATATTTATTTATTTATTGTTAATATAGTCCTTGTGACATATCTGGAGATGTTTTCAGTGACCTCAGTTGCAGAGGTCACTCTCTCTGCTCTTTGGTCATGACAAGGTCTAGGTCTTTTCTCCACTAAAGTACTCCATAAACAAACTAAGAAACATTGCATTCATTTTTATCTGAGAAAACAGAAGCATTGTGCAGTGACTGGCCTCCCCATGCTCACTCATCAGGACACTGTTGTACTTGGAATTTTAATGCAAGATTCCCATCCAATATGATAATAGTAGTCAAAAAAAATCACGGTCAGGTTCTAATCAATTATGTGATTGCATTAAAAAGATGTTTTAAAGTTGCATCATTACAGGATGATTTTTTATTTGCCTTCTGATAAGTATACCTTCAGAGCTAATTCTTTAAGCATATTTTTAGTACTTTTCTTTAAAAACAAGGGTCATAACCACAGATTAACTTCTTGAACTATGTAATTAATTATTTTTAAGCAACCTGAGAGTGTTGTATGTTCTGATGATTCAGGGAGAAAGCTTTATGAAAACTTTGAATATTCCATAATTATTTTCCTGTAAACCAAGAGTATTGCATGGAAATTCTTGCATGTCACTTCCATAGTAAGGTAAGTTTGAGTGTAAGATCTACTTTTTCTACATTTCCAGAAGCTTTCTTACCCTCAGCAAAAAGTTTAATCTTGATAAGGCTTCTAGAAACATATCAGCTCCCTTGTTGGAAAATTCGTATCTCCCAGCAATGAAGAAAAATAATGTCTTTTCAAGACTGAAGTCAAGGTGGCTGAAACCAAGCAAAAAAACAGACAAGCACAAAATGTTTTTCAAGATGTAATCATACAAAACACACACCAGCTTTCTATTCTGGAGGAATTTACTGTCTCAAGAAAATAATGACAAAGAGGCTTTTCTTTGAATTATGGTGATATCTTAATCTGATAAACTCTATCTTGGGTAAATAATTGAAAAAAAAAAAAAAAAAAAAAGACCTTCTGACCTTCTTCTGACCATCTGCCTGATTCCATAAGATGTTAAGCAGGGCTAGAGCTGGTGTCTGAAATTCCTTCAGCTTCTGATTGAGAAATCCCAGATGGATATTTGACTAAGTTGGTAATATTTCACCTCCATTATGAAGTATTTGTTGTTCTTCCTGTGTTTTCTGTTTTTTGTTTGTTTGTTTGTTTGTTTTTTGTTTGTTTTTGTTTGTTTTTGTAGTTTTTTTTTTTTTTTTTTTTTAAATAGTGGACAACCATTGCTGAATTTTGAAAAGTAAAAGCTTACCCATAGAAATGACCTCGAATGAACTCTTGGATCCTAGCCTTGTACATGGAATGCAAATTCTGAAACTCATGCATTGCTGAAAATTTCTTAATGTTCAAGCCATTTGGGGTGACAACATCTGGAAAAGCAGAGAAAAGGCAGAGGTAGACAACTTCAAAGTCAGAGAAATCTTTAAGGAAAGAACCAGTGTGTCTTTCAGTGTCAGCATGTGAACAGTTAATATAGTCTTATTACTCATAGCTAGAGAACAGCACTGCCTTAACACAATGCTTTCCACCAGTTTTCTCCTCAGAGCTATTGCATGTGGTATTCCACTGTCTACAGTATTGAAATGGCTTTGTATCATTTTGACCTGTACTCAGCATTAGCATAGACCCTGATGGATAGAAAGGTCCCTTTTGCCCTATCAGGACAGAAATTATGCTTCCATTTGGTCATTTTTTGTTCAATACAACCTTCACCACTTTAATCTTGACATCACTGTTGCCTGCTTTATTACTGTACATTGAAAGCTCTTGAAAGCAGAAATTGTGCCATACTATGCACTTGCTCACTGCATGGCAAAACAGTCTGTTCTATCCAGACTTACGAGGATTTACCAGAAAAGAGTGTATCAGAAACCTTTCTGAAGGGACCATCTTTCATTAAGCTGTTGGATTTCTCCTTCAAATACCCACAGAATATTAAGTTTTACACTTTTATAGCAGCTCTTCTCAAAAATACCAAAGCATATTGCAGTTAAAATTTGCTCATATACACTACCTTCTAAGTTAGAGTTATGGATAGGTGCAGCTTGTTCCAGCCAACACTGAAATTCCGTCACCCTTCACCTTTCTGGCACAGCACAGCAGCTATTTAAAGGCTTGCCCTAAATCTACTTAAAGTAAATGGAAAGAATGTCATTTTCTTCCCTTTGAGTTCATTTATTAAAGCTGTGTATGGAAAAGAAAGTTGGGCCAGTACCTTCACAGTAACACAGCTGACTTCAGTAGACTGACACTAGATTACACCAGAGATTCTTCAAATTCAAAGAATCTTCAAAGAAGGAAGAAACTCTAATTATTAGACAATGCATCAGCATTGATTTCATACTTGTACTCCTGGTAAGCGTCATCAGATGTCTAGTAACCACAATCATCAGCTGTAGTCATTGTTAAAGCTTTATGTAACATCCAAATGACCTTCAGGAAAAATACCATTCCCTACCACTTCTTTGTGCAAAAAAACCCCAGCATTTCCTTTGATCTCAGTACGTATAGTTAACTGTCCCCATTCACATCAAGATTACTATTAGGAGCACTGGCTCTTGCTTGCCACTTAATACAGGGCTTGAAGTTATTGCCATTGTGGTTTTTCAGTCAATGATGTCTGACATTCATTTTTTTTTCTGTTCCTTCCCCTCAAAAGCAGAGGTTTGCTATAACATTAAGCATCTGACCTAATACAAACTGTCTCTTATTTCTGGGGACAACATGACTCAACATGACATCTTTAAAACATCCAAGGCTCCTTCAGCTGAATACATAGAATCACAGAATCACTTAGGTTGGAAAATACCTCTAAGATCATCTAGTCCAACCTTTAACCTAGTACAGACAAGTCCACCACTAAACCATGTTACTAAGTTCTACATCTACACATTTCTTGAAGACCTCTAGGGACAGGGACTCAACCACTTCCCTGGGCAGTCTATTACAATGCAGCACAACCCTTTTGGTAAAGAAATTTCTCTTAATATCCAACTTAATACTCCCCTGGCACAACCTGAAGCCATTCCCTCTAGTCCTGTCACTAGCTATACGTGAAAAGAGGCCGACCCCCAGCTCCCCACACCTTCCTTTCAGGTAGTTTCAGAGAGCAATAAGGTCTCCCCTGAGCCTCCTCTTCCCCAGACTAAACAACCCCAGTTCCCTCAGCCGCTCCTCACAGGACTTGTGCTCCAGGCCCTTCACCAGCTTCATAGCCCTTCTCTGGACACACTCCAGGGCCTTGATGTTTTTTCTTTACTGAGGGGCCCAAAACTGAATATAGTACTCAAGGTGCAGCCTCACCAGAGCATAGCACAGGGGGACGATCACCTCCCTGGTTCTGCTGGCTACACTATTCCTGATACAAGCCAGGATGCCATTGGCCTTCTTGGCCAGCTGGGCACGCTGCCGGCTCATGTTCAACTGGCTATCAAACAATAACCCCAGGTCCCTTTTCTTATCATGGTCATTTAAAATAAGTTCAATCAGTTCTCCATATTCTGTTCAATATACTTGCCTGACCTTTTTCAGGCAAATGTCATGGCCATTTTTAATGACTTCCTTGAAATTTAGTCTACTTTACCAGTATTTGTATTTCCCATCCAAGTAAATGATCTCTGATAACTCTTTACCTTATGAAGTGTTCTGGGACTCTTTATGTTAAATGGCAGTAGATAAAAATACAACCTTTATTAGTAACCATGGAACACCAAAAAAATTGATGGATTTCTCTTGAAATAGCATATTTCAAACTGAAGACCAGCATTTACCAGAAATTTTTGCTTGTTAAGCTCCAGAGATCTGATTCTCCGTGACAAGAAAGGAGAGTTTTGGTGACACTAACAAGAAATCTTGAGTCCTTCTTGCTTTCTGCTGCCCATAACCAGAGAACTACAGTGGAGCTACTCGGACCAAAGCCCTTTGTGGGCTGATACAAGTATTTCATCAAAAGAGCTGAAACACCCTCCATTTCTCCTTGTGTTTGCCAACAGTGTATCTTCTCCTTCCTCTGAACTACTTACTCAGCATGGAAGAACTGGCTCATGCAGGACTTAGCTTTGATACTGTAACTACTTTTAAGCTCTTCCCAACAAAATAAGAATCCTTGATGGGGGTATTGCTGGCCAGTTTCCGTCCACTGTCTGGTATTTATTATATTATTATCAGTGCGTTTTGGACATTCTCACCCAGCAGCAGCAGCCTGTATATCACCCACTCAAATGTTCTTTGATTCAAATGCAGCTCCATTTACCCTTTCATCAGTAATGGGGCTTGATCTGTCTCTCAAGCCTTTGCAGTACAAAATAAGCATGGTTTCTCAAAGCATCCATTTCACTATTTCTGCTCAACATACAATAATATTTTGAATATGTGTGAAGAAATGTACCCTTGCCTTTGTGGAAAAAGTGATGAAAGAGGGCTTTGTTCCTGTTTTAAGTGTGGGGTTCTTTTGTTTTCTTTAATGTATTAATGATATTTTTGTTTTAAAATCATCCCAAGTAGATGAAATCAGAATGATTCATCTTCAGTATTCACAGGAAAGAAACTGGCATTGATTTAAGTAATAACAGTACAGTATGATGTTTTCATTTGATAAATTGCAGTTTCAGGGTTGACTCACTTTTTCAGCATTTACTCCTGTGGCTTTGATCAAATATATGCAGATTCAAAGTCTAGATTTAGATCTTAACTGATACCTAAATATGTTGGAATTTTGATTCAAAGTCTTCTCTACTGGTAACGAAAAATATGTTTCATAACTGAATGTAAATATTAGAAATCCCACAATATCAGTTTTCAAATCATGGCAATATAACTTATGATCACTGACAGAATCTTGCATGATCAAAAAAAATAGGTTTAACATCAGACACTCCAGCTTTTGACAAACAAATTGATAAATTACTGATCAAATTTAGTACTCCTAAAACTGAAGCACTATGGCAGCATGTGAAATCTGTCTGATGTAAGCAGTCATTCTGCCAGGTTTAGACTACACACTTTATCTTATTATGTACACTCTATACACATGGCAAAGTGCCCTTTGTCCTGATGCAAAAGCCCTCTATAGTTTTAAAGAGGCTTTTCTATGTGATGACATTTGTAATGTAAATTATAATCCAAGTTTAATATGAATGAGAAATATCAGAGACTGCTGTACTTATCACATTTACTCAATTGGTTTTAGTTAACAACTTTGTTGTGAAGCAGCTTACCTCTCAATAAATTCAAGTGCAAACAAAAGATAACAATTTTGTGCCAATTCCACACTCCCCTTTTAAAAGCTTGTTTTCTAAAGTGATCATGAAGTTGATTTTAAAAATTCTTTCACTATTCATGTTCCTTTGCAGAACTCAAGCTTAATGATCTACTGAGAGTTTGCTGACGTTTCTGAACAGCCAACATCTATGTTGATTTCACAACTATAGAAAGAATAAATAGTGTGAGAATAGACCCCCTACACAGTTTATTTGTGGTCTAAGATTTCAAGTAACAATGAAGTAGTTATTCTCATCAGAACATATTTTCCACTTATAATTGTCCCCTAGGATTTGTGATACCAACTCCTATGGAATTTCTTGGTAGCTCTATCAACATGAAGTATGGTATTTGTCAACATTTTTTAACCCAAGCATTAAATGTATTTACTTGCTTTCTTCAAAGTTTCAAAAATACACAAAAAACTCAGGCCTGTAAATCTCTGGGCATGGAATTCCCTTCAGCTTCACCTGAAGTTCTATCTGCAATATGCAGATTTCCTCTCCCAAATTAAACTGGATTCAGACTGATTTCAATCTCCTAAAATACCTAAACATAAACTATGATTTTTAATTAAAGCTATTGTGTGGAGAAGCCTCATGCCAATATAAAACAGCTTCAAAAGTCTGATTTTCAGAGGTTGAGTTCTCTGCCCTTGACAAGAAACAAGGCCTTTCAGAAAGATCCCCGGTTAGGTGACCAGACACAAATTACTTTTAGGATGTGGCTGTCATGTTTAAAAAGGAAATTTCTTCTAATTTCATCATGCTATTGTCAGTTGGTCAGTAATGAGACAGAGGATCCAATGGATAACCTCACCTTTATACTAATGCATAAACTGTGATGTGGCTTCAAGCATTGAAGTTAATACGGATAGCAGTCTCAGAGCTGTAATTAGCACTGCAATTCACCTAAAATAAATCTATAAAGAATAAGCAAACCAAAATTAAACCAAAACAAAAGTTCTTTGAGCATTGCTATACTTAAAATAATCAACTAAGATATAAGCACACCTACTAAATAGTCTCAAAACTGTTTTGCAGTTTTTCCCCTATGATGCATTCTTGTGGATGGATTATTGTGGCTTATCTTTCTAGAGCACTGTGCTGTTTTAAATGGTATTTCAATGACACACCAAGCTCGGATTATTACCTTCCTCAAACTCCATGCATGGAATACAGTAAGGTTTGAAGATAAATTCCATATTTTTTAAGACAAGTGCAAAGGGGAAAATTGGACAAAGTTTTGGGCATGCATATCAACTATTTTTTTAAACTGTACTGATTGGTCAAGTGGAAAATCATGGTTCATGATTTGTCCAAAATCATTGCCCATGATTATCATGGTTAGGTTCTAAAATCATGATGGTTATAACCACACTGCTGTTTCTAGCTGTGAGAAATATGGGCAAATGAACTGCATTCATTTGTGATTTATTTATTTATTTTTGCTTTCTCATCATTTGCAATATTAACTAGAGAAAAACAGGGTTAACACTGGAAAGTACAACACATCTAACACTGGTTCACACATGAAAATTTTTGCTATAGTTTTAAAAGAGCATATTGCTTCGTACTAGCAAAGCAACCAATCTCACACTCTGTAAAAGCTGGTGAAATGTATTACAAATATTCCACCTTCTGCTTTCATCAGTTAACCTCTGGTCAACTGGAAGACAGTGATAATATATGTCTACCTCAGTAGACAATACTCCTGAAGCTTAGCTATCCCTGCAAAGAAAACATATTATCCATAGAGGTAAACTAATGCTCTCCCGAAACAGTACAGAATGTAGCTATTGAATGGTGCTGAACTCAATTTCTTCCACATTACATATGCTACTAGAATGTGTTTCAAGTGATACCGTCTGCACATTTCTTTTGTAAACTAGTTATTCTCTGTAGTGTAGTCACATGTATGGACACGAAGTGCCTTGCACTTCATGTTTGTATGCCTGTCTATTATTTTAATTCAATGTGAGAAAATGTAGATACTGAGAGGAAATATAAGAAGAAAACAATTCAGGTCTTACCAGGATTTCTTTTAAGCATGTGTTCTGCTTCTATAGCCGTTATCTGTGAGACTGTGGTGAACACATGGGCACAATGTACAGATGCCCGTTCCATACAATACCGATGGTAAATCTGTCTTTCTCCTGCTTCTTTGTCAATGTCAAACTGTTAAATAACAAAATAAACAAACAAGACACTTAAGTGATGTGCCCATCAGACTTAGCACCATAAAGAAAGTTTCTCAAGTTAAGCTTGATTTCCCCAGGGAATTACTTGTGAATGTGGTCTCTCTGCCTCTTTTTTTAACCATTTAATCAACTTCAAAGAGACTGATGGCAAAAGACAAGTCCCGGTTCCTGCATGTTTGTGAAAAAAAATGGCAGCTGAGCATTGGAAGGAGGCACAGGTTAATGATCCTATGATACATAAGGATCTGTGCTGTCTGGCCTGCTGACTGGCCACATTATATTGCCTCTTTCCTGGACTTGTTGGAAAACTTGGTAGAACAGGGAAGTTGCTGGTAACTGAAGGTATAGGGGGGAGAGAAGAGAAATGGAATGGGGACAAAAAGAGATCTGGTGGCTGGGTAGTCTGCTGGGAATCATAGGTAGGCAAGAGAGAAATGGAGTTATTATAGTTATGGAGAGGTGGGATATTACAACTCAGCCACAAATTCCAATGGAACAAAGAAAATAGAAAATGAGATATTTTCTGATACTCAGAGCTGTTCTTCCTCTAAGTCCACCACTACTATTTGCTGCTCTTTTTAGTTCAGTTTTAACTCAGTTAAATTCTAGAGGCAGATGTAATTTAAACCCCTAGACAAACCACCCCAAATTATTTTGAAGTCACTTCTAAATTTTGCAGCTGTCTCTTTATTGAGATAAATGAAAACTAAACAAAACAGACAAAGAAAGCTCAGGTTTGCAATCACTAAGTTTTAACTGCAAAGGCAGGTGCAAAGGATTCACCTTCTCTCAGTATCTATTAATTACTGCTCCACACTGAAATTCTCCACTATGGCTGCATTTACCAAGCAAATTCCTTGCCACATGTCCCTATTACTGTCACAATGTTCCTGTGCATTGACAGTACCTGGTGTTGTTCTAGCTAGAGGTGACTGCATTTTACTGATGGATGCTGAGATCTTTGTGAATAACTGCATATTAGATTTTTACATTCACAAAAGTATTCCAGGAATAGGAGTAAGGACATTAAAGGAAAGCAGGCTTTTCTGTCCCTCTGATATAGAGTTTCTGGCTCACAAATAAGTTAGTGAAACAGAAACTGGCAAGAGCTATGTAGTGAAAACCTTATCACAATGGGAAGAAAATCCACAATACTTATTTAACCCATGCTAAAAAGTTCAAATGTTTATCACTGGTGTCCACTGCAAAGTCACTACAAAGTAGTCTAAAAAAGAATAATGCTAATGAGGTGCCAATGATTACAATTAAATGGCAATCCTCTTAGTCTTACATGATGTTTCACTTCTGGGAACATGAAGGTTACCCTCGCCAAGGTCAACAGCACGGGCACCATGTAGACTGCGTGAGCTATACAGAACGTGACTGACTCTCAATGAGCTCTGTCATTATCACTGCTAATGCTAGATGCACAGTCTGATTCTGATTGCATTTGACTCCATAACTTCAGTGACTGTAATAGATTTAACCATTATTATAGGCTGAGCAGAAAATACTATCTATAGTTATGACTTTCTGACCTTTGTTAGCTGCTTTCCATGCTTCAGAACTTGGCCAGATGTAAAGCTATTTAGACTGTGACTTTCCATGCTGAGTACATGCTTAAGAACTTATCTTAAAGGTGGAGAAAAGGAAAAGAAAATAAAGCTGAATTAAACTACTGAGAGTGACACAGAGCTCCAGTATGATGCTTGGCTTATTCTAACACAAATCTTTTACATTCAGTCCCTAACTGTGTTCTTCCTTTTCTGAGAGACTACCTTGATATTTTTGAGTCTGATCTGCTGAAATGCTGAGCATTTACGTCTGTATTGGAATTCCATGGGAGCTTGTGCTCTGAGGTTAATAAAAGCTTTTTAAAAAAAAAATAAAAATAAAACTTTCCTAAAAGAATATCAATAATGTAACTACCCTCCTTAATATGTGTGTGGTAAACAAATTAATTAATGTTTCTGGAGCATTTAGATACCACTGATGACTCTGCAAAACAGCTCTTAAGAGTACTGCAGATTTGCCCTCTTCAGAGAAGAAATCTTAATTACATGTAGGAAGAAAGATAGCAGACTGTACAAAATAAATAAATAAATAAATTGGATTGTTCAACTATTGTGTATAAAAGATGCAAAGTGGGGCAATTCTTTAGCACGTTGGGTAAACACATAAAGGGGATGAAATACCATTGCATAGTCAAAACTATGCAAAACTTTTATCAAGTATGCTTGGCTTCATATTTAAAATGTTTTTAAACTGCTAACAAAACAAACAAACAAACAAACAAACAAAAACAACCAACCATCCAACCAACCAACCAAACCTGGCTAAACTCTAAAAGTTTGTTGTTCTCGTCTCCTTTCTCACCAAGAATGTATTCTTTACAAAATGTAATTCAAACTACATCTGGGACATGTTCACTAACTGTAAATATGCAGTCCCTCCAACTCTATTGGGAGAATGGTTCTTAAAGGGATTTTTACAAACACTATGGCTTATTTCTTGCTAGCTTTTGTTTCTTTTGTTGCATGGAAACACTTAACATATTTAACACATAAACACACTGACATCTCTCCACATGAAAAAATATTCATTTTTTAATCTTCTGAAAATGAGAAATATTTTATTTTGCACATTCTTACATGACTTTTGTCGTGCATTTTCAAAGGATGTGCATTTCCATTAGCAAGAATTTGCTCTTTGTTAGCAGGTATAAACTGAGGTCACAGAGTCCTCACATTTCATCTGTTCTTATTTTCCAGAAGTTTCCTCCATTGAACCATATTGCCAGATCCTCACATTTAACCTAATCTGTAGTGTGAAATATGAAATCTCATTGTGTACTTCTGAGCAGGCTAGACTAGTGAGTTCAGAAAATACGTCTTAAACAAGTTGAAGGACAGGTTAAATGGAACTTAACAGATGGGACAGTGCAGGAGACAAATTTAGTCCAAACAGTGGAGTACTCTGCAAAGACAGCTTGAGAACTAGAGGTAACATGAGGCATAGCTCTGTATTGAGCTAGTGTGCCAAAATGAAGCAGAACACCAGCACAGCAAGACTGATTTTCAGCTCCAGGCCAGCATTTTTGCTCAGCAACCTCTCAGCAGTCTGGACGCACTGCTTGTCAGACCCAGCTCAGGTATCTGTGAACTATGTTCCATAATGTTCACTTTCAGCAAGGCCAAAGCAAAATATCTGTGAAGTGCGTCATGCTTACTTATGTTTGTTTGCTGTTATCAGCAAATTGGAACACTAGCAAAGCCACAGATGAAAGCTACATCCAGAGAAAAACAGATCTGAGCCAGCTTCACTGTTTTTTTCCCTCAGTGGCTTTTAAGGACTAACATCTTTACTGTAAATACTCCATTGCCCTCAGTGAGGATATCCTCCTACCATGACTGTTGAAAACCAAGCAAATTATTAGAATTCACATGATAGCAAGGATTAGATGAGAAAACACTTCCCTTATAAAGCCACTCTAACTCCAAAGCAAAACAGGAAGATGTTCCACAGGCATAATATTTTTGACTGAAACTTGTATTTGTTTAAATGTAGTTCTGAGGAGTAATTCCAACCCATTTAAATCCTTTCTAGAATCCAGGTGATGAGCATAACATTCATTCACGTCTTAAAATTTAGCATGTTAGGGAGCACAGTAGGTAATTACTGAACCTGCCAGCATGACATTCCGGTTCAGAGAGCTAAGACAATCTTTGAATGTAAAAAGAAGAGAATATCAAGTGGTTATGGAACACTGGTATTATGTCTCTTTTGGAAACAAAGAGCAGTTACAGAAGTAATAAATTCAAATTAGACATTCATTGAACTGAGAATGACAATTTGCAAAAGATTTAGAAATGCACAAGAAGAATGATTTGAGAGTGGAAAAGAAGGAAAAACTTTGCATAAATAATGTGGATTCCCCTCATCACTTCAGCCTTACCTCAGGAGTGGATAACATTTTTGTATGCAGTTTGTATCTCAAATGAAAACTATAGGTTTGATATATGAATTGGTAGCTGAGGAATTTTTAGGCAGAGAATAAAATTGTTTTTTTTCTGGTTTCTAAAGTTGGTGGCATACTCAAGTTCACAAGGTGATTCTGCAGTGCAATCAAGAACTTTCAGAGAGATCAGTGTGGAGTTCAAATTCCTTATTTATGGACAGTTGGAATTGAAAAATCTTCAATTCTAACATAATCACATCAGCTGCCATTGTCCAAAGTGTGTAAGAATTACTTTTTTTTTTTTTTTTAAATCCAGCTTACATCAGATGTAACTCTCATTGATTGTTATCTTGTGCAAATAGAACTTTCATTCTGGTATAGCTCAGCCATGCCAAATAAGACTGAAACTTACACTTTCTGGCTTAAGTCAGATTTCCATTAGCTGCTCTACTACCAAAGTGGGTCAGCTTTGCTTAACAGTGAGCTCAGTGACAGCTACAACAGTTCTGTACTAAGATGAACAAGAGCTTGTGCTCATATATTGTCAGCATAGAAGCTTTCCAATGTTCATTTCCATTGGGATTTTTACTACTGTTCCTTTTAGACATCTTGGGACAGAATTCTCCACTACTTTGCAAACTAGATTCAATCACATTGCTAGGTCTGAACAGAAGTGTTACATATTGGCAGGGCACTGTTATATAAGGAAAAAAGCTATAAGGAATGAAACTATTTTTTTTATTTTTTTATTTTATTTTCCTTAGAGCACTTTTCCCGTTAGAACTCAGGGTGATTTTTTAGTAAGAAGCAGCAGAGGCTGAAGTCCACAAACCTCTCAGCTATGCCAGGCCAGTCGTTTACAAAACCATTTTAGTTGCCTCTCAGATGAAACTCGAGGTTAGAACATTTGCCCAAAAGATTGTTCCTAATTCACCTAGGAACTAGCCTGGACCATCATTGTCTCTCAGTCAATTTATAAAAGGTGTTGGTCCATTTAAAGAGGAGAGGAGAGAGAAGAGAAGGGAAAGGAGAGAGGTGAGAAGAGATCCCTTAGTGTGGAAAGCAATAAAAGATTTACATGCTTGATCTTCAGCTGAGAAGTCAGTTGCTCCGGAAGAGAAAAAAGGCTTTATAGGCTCAGAAGTTTATCACAAAACTTTTATCCTAGCAACAAACAAATCTTTACTTTCACTAGTGTAAAAGCTACACTTGACATGGGACAAAGGGAAAAAATTCCATGCATTCCTGGTTGGACTACTTAGATCTGCAAAACTTTTCAAGCTAGCTAAATCTATGATACTATCTCACAGAATCACAGAATCACAGAATTTCTAGGTTGGAAGAGACCTCATTCGGAATGAGGCTCATAATATGCTCTGTTGTTGAAATTAGGAAGTGTTGACTTTGGAAGAGTTCAAGGCAGTAACCTGCAGGTGGAGTTAGCAGTCCCTTACCCATCTGTTTATCCAGGGTTCTTCAGATGCTTAAAGGTAAATAGAAATATCACACACTACCAGTTACCATGCAAGTCAGCTTCTGTTTTGTTCTTTCTGCTTTCCCTCCCTCCCTTCCTTCAGAATCACAGTGACTTAAATGTGAGTCAAGGAACTAAAACATACACTGATTAGCTGATATAGGTAGGGTTAATGCCTCAGGGGTCCCTGGCTCAGACAAACTGTTTCTTGTTAAATGCTGCTGAAGACACAACAGTGTTCCTTCTAGTATACACTATGCTCCTGTGCACACAGTTGAGGGTTTAACACCCAGTTTTCCACTGGAGCAGGATCAGCTGAATTTCTCCCAGTCTAGATGAACTAAGTCTGTAAGAATAGAAGAACTGTACACTGTCATACAGTGATGCTGTATGAGAACCAGGATCCTGTCTCTGACTGAGGTAAATAGCAGATGGCTCAGGAAGAGGTCAGAAGTCAGACATTATTGTCTTACTTCTATAGTGCACTCTCCTAGCTTCCAGCAACCTGCAGTTCTAATTTACTAGGTTGAATAGATTTTCAGCTCCCTGTTTGTTCCAGCCATTTTGCGGTACACTTCTGAGATATGTGACAGCCATGAGGCTGAACAGCTTTCTCTCTCCTTAGACCCAGTCAGGTCCAGTTGCTATCCCTAACATCAATTCATAACATCAGTGCAAACAGTATTTGAACCAATTGGTAAACTCACTCAAGTTCCCAAAACCTGAAAGTGGCTTAGTACAGCTCAGACTGACAACACAATCCCTTAACCACACAGTTTTGGTGGCCCTATGACACCTAAGGCCCCTTTGTGATTTCAGGAGTCTCTAAAGAATCATGCATCACAGCATGGCAACCCTTCACTAATTGATGCTTAATTTTTCACCAAAAGACCAGTAAGAATGAAGGCCAAGTTTTTATGGATCTAGTGTTTGTAAGGGCTATCAGAAGATCACATGGAGCCTTCCCTTCCACTTTTATCATCTGGCAGGGGCTGGTGATTTGAATTGTTTGTTTGTAGGAATGCTAGAGAAAATGTCAGCCAGCCCGCATTGTACAGCCCTTTGAATGATTGTTGATACCGATGTTTACTCCAAGCAAGCTGGGTCTTGGGCCAAAGAATTCTCTGGTCTAAAGCTACTGACCTTGCTGGCTTACTTCAGAGAATACAATTGTGCCTTCTATACTTGTGCTAATTGGCACATACTGAGCTTAGAAAGGTGAATCAAAGAGGTATTTTTTCCACTGTAGAATCTGGAAAAGGAAAATAAATATCAGTAATCCTCCACATTTTTAAAAGAGATTTTTCAACTCAGCTTGTATCTTCTGGCAGTGCCAGAAGATATTACAGGGGTGTAATATCACTGGATATTACAGGGATATTACAGGGATATTACAGGATATTACGGGGGTGTAATATCACTGAAGTGAAAGAGTGCTGAATGCATATGTGTGCACATGTGTTTGCATGCATGTGCACAAAGACCGCAAGGCTGGCGGACAGTGGAGGAAAGGCAGGGAGTCAGCTAGTGTCAGGGCTAGCAGGAGATACTATAGTGACAAAGAACACGCTGATCACACACATCTAGGGCACTGTAAAAGTGGAGGGAGAGGGAGAGTGAAAATTTTGAAGTTGCTGGGTAAGTATCTTTACTCATGCATCTAACCACCACGGTATCATGAAAAATCTCCACTGTTAAATTCTTCTTGAACATTGCAGCAGAGCAGCCTCACCGACCGAAGTACAGCTCTCTCTAGCATGCATTCAAACCCAGCTTTTCTGTTGAGGACTAGAAAAGGGAACATGAGGTTTCCTCTTTTCTTTGCAGGGGCTATTTATGCTCAATTCTCTCCAAGCACAGCTAGGCCATACCTTTTCCTTCGGTGCTGCAATGACTTCTCTGTGATATGTGGCACAGCACATACCACAGTTGTTTCTTTCCCACCTCTCTCAGCTGCTGTGCTTAAAGCTGGTGGAAAATATATTCTAAACATGAAAAGCTGAACAAAAATGAGAACTTAAAGTTTATTCTTATGCCTTAAAGAAAATTATGCAATGGCACCAAAACAGAAAAAAAAAAAAAAAAAAAAAAAAAAAAAAAAAAAAAAGCTATTATAATTCTTGGGTAAGTTCCCATGAGCTAAAAGCATATTGTCTCATCCAAAGGTTAAACATTAGGAAGCCCTGGAGAATCTTCATCATTGGACAAATCACTTGTTTTACCTTAATAGTTCACTACTAGAAGACAGCAGCAAGAACAGCCTCTGAAGAATTGCCTATCTGTACCATTTAATTGCTGCACTCTAGATCAACCTCTAATGTTTCTCAACAAGCTTTTGGGCCAGGTTGACCTTTTTACAGACAAAGGAACCCTCATTAAGATATCTGATCTCTTACTAAATGTTAACTTTGTCAGGAAGAGCTTTAGCACCTTTTAAGTGTGTGAAACAGTAGTGTAACAGCTTTGCATCATTTCTTGTATTAATAATATATTTAAATGTCAATCTCTACACAGAGAGCATAACATTATCACATAGCTGATAGTTACCAGTGAGATTTGTGAAGATTTGCAGCAGAATGCACAGTAACTTACCACATAAAGTCAATCATGTCATGTGTGAACAGTAAAAAAAAAAAATCCTAATACTGGGACTGGTATATAAATATACTAAAATCTGTACATCTGCTCAGATGCAAGTTCATGACTTTCTTTCAAGTACACAGACAAGGTTAAGGCCCCCAAAGTCATCATGAAGAAAAAAAAGTTGTTTCTTTGAAAAGCAGACTATTTTGTGAGGCTTCTTGTAGATCACCAGATAGAACAGAATACAAAACAAAGCATAAACTTTTTTAGAACATCCTCTACAAAAGGAAGAGAATTTTCTGACACAGTATATTTAGCTTCAGTTCGTTAAACTATTAGCATTCTTTTTTTTAAAATTCTAATTTTCATTTTAAATACCTTTTTATTTTTTTTAAACTGTGACTTCCTCACTAACAAATTACATTTAAGAATACAAGGGTGAATTAATAACGTTTCTGCAAAACAGTCCCCAATTTCTCAAGTGTTAAACCTGAAACTACATGATCTTAGTTATTTCAATCTTGCTGTCCAGAGAAAAATAATGTAATGAGATTGAAAGCTAGATTTTGCATGTATACATAAAGTGGGAATACAAGGGAGTAGGAACATCTAGACTCCTGAAATCTGCATATGACAGCATGACTGGGTTATTCATGCTGCCTCATTAACGCACCTAGCAATAATATCTAATTTATGGGACTAGTTTTCTTACGTGATAGAAGGAGACAGATGGTAATATGAGGATATTTGCCTTGCACTGACCGGGCAGAGAGAATTCCCCTAACATACTACCATGCTGCACCCCTGCATGCATATCTGTAAATGAGTAGAGACAGTTTCACTCCTTGTGTGATTTAGTAGTTGCCTTTAGGAAGGTGGGAAGACGAGTAAGGTGAGTGCCTGCTTCCTTGCAGTACAAGGGAATGGCAGTGTACTCTGCGCTCCTGAATAAGGACAGTAGCACACTACTGCTTGGGCTTTGTCTTTGGGAGACACTGAAGCTTGACACACTGTGGAATGAACATTAAATGTGTTACCAATACATTCATAAATTCATTTTCTTCACTGATTCTAGCCAAAGAAATGCATTGACAGTAAATAAGGCAGTTGATTTAGCCTTTTAACTACTGCTACGTAGTAAATTCTACCTCAATTCACGGTAGAATGAAAAAAATATCTCTTGTACTCAATTTGTCTGTAACCACATCAAAAATCTCAGATCATGTAATGTAACTCTTCTGAAGGCAGTACTAAAGACATCTGAGTCCTTGAAATGTTTGTTTATGTTATGCTTTTAGTGGAAAGAGAACAGCGAAAACCAAAACCACTAGACAACATGCAAGAATTCCCAGAAGCAGATGTGGGTCTTTTGAACTCAGAAAATGCTTCCTACATTTGTCAGTTACAAACAAAGCCTAACATGGAAAGTTTGAAAGTAGAAGGACTTCTAATGACTTGGGAGAATTAAGAAGTAGGCTAGGGAAAGGAAACAAACAAACAAAAACATTTAATGCTATTCCAGGGTAATTTCAGCATGAGGAGAGGTACTCACTATTTTCATTAGAGTGCTGTTAGGCTGCACCTGAGTACAGCTGATTGGGTTTTACATTTACTGGTTACTCGCTGTGCTAACTAACTCACAATAGGTAGCATACATTACTTGAGTTGATTGCCTTCCCTGAACAAGAAGGGGAAGATTCTCAATGGCACTTGACTTGTGGTGATATCTGGCCCTATAACTCTTCCCTGGCTTTTGAAAATACCTCAAATCATTGAAAAGAAGGTTAAGAATCTCTGTTGGCAAACCCATACTCTTACAATATTACTTCATATATTAGCAGAATGAACCAAGCCACTGACTTGTCTGAAGGCTGAGTGAGTTTCAGTACTCAGCAGTGCAAGTCTGGTAACCAAAGTTAACTGAAGGGCGCACAAGTATTCCAGGCTTCACTGAGCTTTAGGACTTGACAGATGGCACAGAGACAAAGGTACTTGGACCTAGACACCACAGGGTCTTACCATTTCATAGATTCATGGAATCATAGAGTGTCTTGGGTTGGAAGGGCAGGGACAACTCCCACCAGACCAGGTTGCCCAAAGTCCCATCCAACCTGGCCTTGAACACCTGCAGGGTGGGGCATCCACAAGTTCTCTGGGCAGCCTGTACATTTCTTTTGCCCTGGAACTGATGATCTATCTCTCACTCTGCTGTGCAATCCCAAATTTGTTCAATCATAAGTGATAACACAAGACAAAAATGTACAATACATAGTGTAATGCAGTAAACAGAAAAGGAATCAGGAACTGATTAGCTGAAAAAAGAAGGAATGAGTAAAATATCTCTTACCTGGTCAAGGTTGTTGTAAAAATCTATACTGGCTGCACACAGGTATCTCCCAAGAAGAGTGGCATGGGTAGTAAAAATTGTGGCAACAGGAAGTTTCTGAGATCGAGACAGTATTAAACCCACTCCTGCCTGCCATTCATGGAAGTGAGCTATTATGTTGGGCTTGTCATCAAACTGAGAGGAAAGCTGAAAACAATTAGAAAGAACACATATTAAACACACATTATCCTGCTCATCATCACAACCTCAGAAATGTTCTTTCATGCCTTCTTCTGTGTGCTTTCTTTCTTTCATATGACAAAATAGTACAGTATTTTAAATGGTCATGTGTCTTGATTCCAATCATCCCTAATCCTTAGACCACAAAGCACATGTGCCTCAGAACAGTATCCTTCCTTGAGTGTTGGGCAGCTCTCAGGCAAGGACAGTCACTCTCTATTCTTTTGACTTACTTTTCTGCTGTTTAATCTCTCATTGGATAAGGAAATCATGAGCACCTGTGACAGAGATGATTCTGCAGACTGACAGTTTCCTGTCTTCGGGTGGGCTGTGGCAGAGTAACGTGAAGTCACAGTGCTGTCATTCTGTCTGTATCACTTCTGCAAGGTAGAATCTAGCAGCTGAGAGATACATTGCTTACTGGCTTCAAGGACAGTTTGTGAATGTGACAACTTGGCTATGGTAGGAGAGGAAAAGAGAGTTTGAGGTCTTACCTGTAAGAGCATCCAGTGACAAAGGAGTTGAGAAGAAACAGAGGGAGAAGTGACAGTAAAGACACAGCACATTTCATATTGGGATCCCCATGGAAAAATAAAGTGTTAAGTTATAAATCCAAACTTGATCTAGATCATGCATTGACTTTTTAAAAATCATAATTTTCAAACTGGAGGAAGAATAGAAATTACATCCCAAAGTTCTTCTGCCTTGCTGACAAAACCAAAGGATTTAAAAACTCTAGATTTAAAAACTGTACCTCTTTTAAAAACCAGGCTGTTAATGATCCAAAAATCACAGCATCATTGGCTTCTCGGTCATGAAAAGGGATCCCAATGTTGCTAACATCCCAAAATTCGCCTTTCCATCTATCCAAATTCCAGGCTGCTGATCCTATATCAAACAACAAGACATATGGACTGCCTTCTATCAGCCATCTTCCAAAAAAGACCTACAGGAAAGAGGCAAGGATATAAGAATTAAATGTTAAAGTGAATGTAAAAAACAATTTCCGTAAGTGTTTTTATCCATCAAATCTTAAATATTTTACATAAGGAATATGATCATAGTCGTACATACACAAGATTTGTGGTTTTCTTTGCAAAATACATGGAGTTATATGTTACCAAAGGCAGGGGTAAAAGGAAACTACATTACATTTCCTCATTCTGCCCACATGGTGCAGTTGGTGCCCTTTGGCAGAGTGGAAGGAACAATCAGAAAGCGTCAGAATACGTAAATACATGTCAGCCCCCCAAAGAACAGCTTTCCTGCACTATCTGCATCAGTACAGTTAAATATCTCTAACAGAATTTTAACTCCAGTGATATAACCTACCTGCCCAACAAGGAGAATAGACTGAACTGTCACAAGGCCACAATACACAGCTGGATACACACTACAGTCTGTACAGTCAAATTATTTTACCTTAATTCTTCTGAACCAAAATGGCTACAGCAGCAGAGGCATATTATCTGCAGAGAATGAGGTACTATAGGTAGGCTAGTGCAGTTTATATTCTGTACCCCACACAGATGACTCTTTTATGCTGCTGTTCAATCTCTTTTCATTCACCAACCTCTGCGACCTCCAGGGAACCCAGCCCTGATGCAGAACAGGCTGGATAGAGGACAGGTCTTAAAAACAATTAGATGAAAATTCTTAGATCCATTTGCACAAAAACTACAGGCTGTAACAAAGACAAGTGTGTGAAGGATGCTCAGCTCCCTGTATACTTATTACAGGCTATTCAGGTTTCTTACTCAGGAAAATGAGGTCAAAGGTGTAGGGAGACTTTTTGAACCCTGGCTTTATCTAAATATGGAGTCAGGTTGCAGCAAGGAACACACCTGACCAGAAAAGTTTGGAAGCATTCTTAGGTCCCCTCGTTTAAAGGGATCCATTGTGATACATAAGCAAAATCCAGTCACAAATGTTAATAGGATAAGCGCAGCTCCTGGAAACTAAAGCATCATTATTAGAGATCAAAGCTATACTTGACGTACCTGGGACAGATCTGCTGCTATATATGAATACTCCAGCAGCACAATGTACATGTTAGACTGGCAGAGTTGGCTGATTAAACTGAATGTATGCTGGAGCAGCATGAAGCATATATATAACATTGCAATTAATCTGCCCCACAAGCCTTTTGCTATTTTCCAAGCAAAGGACTATTACACAGCTTGCAGAGTCATCCCTCTGTAAGTATCAGAGGCAACATGCAATAGATCTAACCCCAATATTATCAGTTGGGTGCTTTTCTCAAGTCTGCCTGTGTTTTGTCCACGTCTCTCTTTCAACTCAGAATAGTGCTACCTAAGAAAAATTGTGAGATGATGAAATGCTTTTCTCTAAGTTTCTGCAACAGCACAAGAACGCCAAAGGTAATATAAGGGTTCAGTCAAAGTAAGGTCGTATTATATCTAGTAAAATCTCACTGCATTTAGAGGCTGGAGAAGTAAGTCATTAATCCAGTTAAGTAGTCTTCCAGATAAATGACTGTTAAAACCTGTAATTGGATAAACCAGTTCCTCCTCAAAAATAACCTTTAATGAATTGACTTTGCTGTTCTAATAGTAGAATCTGAGCCTTTCCCATTGTGACATTGACCAGGACTGCTGTGTCAAGTGGAATAACGAGAGCATTAACCAAAACTGTAATCTACTCAGAGTCAGCTTAGTTGCCCTGGGAAGCAGTAGCACATCTGATTTACCTGACACCCTTGGCTTTTCATGATGTCCATTGCCTTCTTAACTGCTGGGTTTGGAGGCTCACATGCTTCCACCTGAGTCTTCACATTGTGCTCAAAATAGGGACCAATCAGAAAATAGTTTTCACCCCATTCATCTGCTGTAATTTTGGCTTTTGTCTGGATCACAGTGTAAATGCCTCCCACTGCAAAAGAAGATGACAAAGAACAAAAATTAGAAATGGGCATGGGCCACGAAGCTCTGGAATAAGCACCAACCAACCTGGGGGTCAGATATTCCACTAGTTAAGCCAGTTCACACATTCAGAGTTTAACTGAAACCTAGACTCAAATAAATCAGAATTCAGTCTGTTGGGACCAGAACTTCACCACTCAGTTCAGGAGTATGCACTCATTGCAGACCACAAGTAATTCTTGAATGGCATTCTAACACTTTGCTAAATTCTGGGTGACGGCATATGGGTTCCCTCAAATCCTCCTCTAATCATAAACGGATGCTTTCTAGTCTTAACCACTACTTTTATCTAAGTCTGTGGTCTTTTTATTTTTTAAATTTCTTTCATGTGTTAATACATGTAGTCACACCACAAATATTCATCCAATATGTTCTTTTATGTTGCCCCCCTTCCCCGTTCAGGTCTTGAAGTCTTTACATTCAGACTATGGAATTCAAATCCTGAGGTACCTGCTTCCGCTTTCACATGCCAAATCTTAATTATACTGCATCCCAAGTGCAGCCTGCTGCTTCTTCTATTGCAGAAGTTATCCTTTTCAACCACATTCTTTGTGACGAGGAAGTACATGTACATGTGGTAACAACTGAGCTGGCACTACACACAAATCACTGAGAGAAGTAGAAGGAGAGATGAATTTCATTGACTACTGGCCATGAAAATAGATTTAACCCCAAATCCTCAAAGCAAGAGGTTTCATGTTCTATCACCAATCTAAAATTGTTAAAATTGAAACAAGTGTAGCCTACATTGCCAATATAAATGTGTGCAGCACCTTCCACCAAAGTATTGTCTATTTTAAAAATAAGTGCTGTATTAAATATGTAAGAGGATGGGACTGCAACATCCCCTGATGAGTAAATACAGATCTATCTAGTCTTGAACACAGTATGCAAGAGTCAACTAGCTGCTCTTCCCTCCCTGTTTTCCACCTCTGTCCCTGTAAGCCATGCAGTGACAGGGCAGCCTTGCAACCCACCTTTGTCACAGGACCTGTGGTGGCAGGCATAGGCCTTTTCCTCCACCACAAATACAGAACAACAGTGATTGCTTAGATCCTTCAAGAAGACAGCAAGAGAAGAGAAGAGGCTAGGCCACTGCTATATATCAGAAATGTTTGGCATAGCTCTGATGATTTTCAAACAGGGTAAGGCAAATGAAACACAGCAAGTATATGAAAGCAAACAAAGTTTGCAGACCCAGGAACGACAGGAAAAGAATTAGGGTTCCTACTTCAAAATGTCATCCTCCACTGAATCTAGAAATGTATAGTAATACTGCAGGCATGAAGAGTGTGTTATGCTTTTCAGTAGTCATCAAAATACATAAGGAGTCAGCACTGTAAATTGCCAGTGACTAACAGCAGGCACTCCAGAATTACTTTTAAAAGGTACTTGAGTATTCAGAGATGCAGATGCACCACATCCAACTGCACATGGCAATAAAATCTTCACAGGTTACCCGAGTCTCCTTAAAAATCTGACCCATATAACCACCATTTACAGCAGAGCAGATGAAGTTGCTCAGCGCTTTGGGAGATTAGTTCCCAGACTAATTACACTGTATCATCTGAGAATTGCAGAAAGCCTGTCAAGCTTGGTATCTTTTAGCTCTAAGAAACTCAGCAACCAGAGATATGGTGTGGTTTTGTTTGTTTGTTTGTTTTGTTTGTTGTTGTTGTTTTGTTTTTTAATTTTGCTCCTATAAAAGAAATTTTGCACTTACAATCTTTTTCTTTACAAGTATTCCATTTGTTCTGAATGCTTGAAATGCTTGAAGTGTCCCTAGTCTTACTTTTTTTTTTTTTTTTTTATATGCCAAGGTGTCTCAGAGTTCTAGCTACTTTACAAATGAAAACAAATAGTCCCGATCTACCAGCTTGCTAAGTAGAACTATAAAGAACTATAAATTATTACCCTACATAGTAACTCAAGATCTAAGAAGATGTGACTGTCATAGGTATATGTTCTTAAATCTATCCCATAGCTGAGGAGTTTCACATGATAGACATGTGGAACTTCAGAAGGAAATCTATGCATCAGATTCTTCTACACTTCATTAGGACCAGAAATCTAAGAAACTAACTCATAATCATCACGCTCTACCATGACTGCTCTGGACGGGGATTTAGAGAAATTTTAGGAAAGTGACACCATATATTCCCTCCAAATTCCTCTGCTCACAGGCTGAGAGACTACTTGAATACCTTATATTCATGTAAACACACTTCTAATGATATGAGACAAATCATAAGTTTCAACTCACAATGTGATGCAGTTATAATGACACAAATGCTCTCCTTACGGGATGGTAAATGCATTACATGAACACAGGATGCTTTAATCCAGATAAATAATGGTGTTGGTAGAAATCTCAGTCATGAAACTAGTTGGTTTTAACTGGCAGAAATACTAGGCTTATAATAAGGGAAGATTTTTGTGCCTGGTGACCCCAAGGAAAAGAGGATATATCTATTTGCACAAAGAAAGATCCTAGATAACATGATAAAGCCATGTATGACAAGAGTGGTGCAGGGCTCTTTCCCCACCAGCACAAGAGTGAAGAGCAGCCTCTTCCACACTGCAAGGCATTCAACACCGCAATCAGCAAGGCAGCTGAGTTTCCACAGATACTGCTTTTGAAAGAGTAACGATAAAGCTACGGTGCAGGAGCTGAACAGAGTCTGGGACTTCATTAGGTAAAGCCAACAGCTGAGGGTTCCTTTTCATAAGGTTTTGCTTAGCATCACTCTCTGTCCTGAAGCATGTCCTGCCGAAGATGTATGGAAGGCCTATTCTGAGCAAAAAAAGTGGAGAGTATGTTGTGGTCTAACACTGTAATTTATTGCACAACACTGTAAAAAACATTTCAGGGCACTGTTTTGCCTGAAATGCAACAAAAAGTACTTAGGATAAACCAAAAGAATAAATTTTATAAACTGTGAAAACTCTTCAGAAGATAGCTGCAATAGAATCTCTGGTTTACCTGGTCCCCAAACTTGCTTTTGTCTTTACTTACTGTAGCAATATGGCTCACAAGGGACATCTTTGTGTAAGCTTTAATTCACAGGGAGAAGTGGGCAAGTAAAACTATATATATTGAAAGGGTTAGGCAGAACTTAAAAAAGACATCTTGAGAAGAAAAGAACAATGTCTAAAATAACGTATTGACTTTAGAAATTACTCTTTCCCAAAACAAATTCAAGGAATATATTATATATCGTGAAGAGATGTCTTACATCTGTGAGGTTATTTAGAATTCACTGGAAATACCCCTGTTAGGAAGCCACCTATTACACATTCTACCAAGTAAGACTTAAGCTGAAAGTAAATATGCAAACCGTAACAGAATTCTCAAATTATTTCCAACAATTTAGTAAACCTCCTGATTCTTACTCAATCAGATGTTTTAAGGTCATATTGTAGAAAGAAAACCTTTCCAAACAACAAGAATATATGAAAATCTCATAACATTTTAAGTTTCTGTATTCAGTCTCTGAAGTTTTATTATCTGAAACGGGTTTTAAAACAATGAAAGACAAAATAAAAAAGAGATGCAGTATCAGGAGACATCAGATCCACAGAACTGGTTCAGATCATAAATAAACATTGTAAACATGGAGCATTACCAGTAAAATGTCGATAAAGGGCTAATATAGTGTTTTGATCTCCATCAAAATGTTTTATTCAATATTTTAAGTTCTGATAGTTTTAAAATGTCCTTGAAATAAACATATTTCTATTATTTCTTTTTAAAATTTATTTTTAACTTTTCTGCCAGAAAAATGGAATCAAGTTAAAAAAGAAATTAACAACAAATCTTTCTCCCCATTTATTTCCATCCACTCTTTTTTTTTTTTTTTTTTTTTTTTCCCAGGGAAAAATAAACTGGCATGGACAGGAGAACTAAAATGTTTGGGAAATAAGGACTTTGTCTATTTAACAGTCTTACTTTTTTTTTTTTTTTTTTTTTTTTGGTGACCTCTCTAGAAAGTAGATGAAAACAAAATATCTGCTCAGAAAATATTTCATACAATTATTTTTTTAAAGTTTGAATATTTTCATATACTTTGCCATTACTATAAATTTATCTGAAAATTTATCTGCATTTCACTAGGCATTTACTTCTTTCAGTCCTGGTGCATTACTTCTGCTGCATATTTAAAATCCAAGCAGTAGTTAGAGCCTTCAAAGACAGACATCAGATCTATCTAAATAAATAAAAGGCCTATGAGTCAAGAACAGTCTCCCCATACTGTATCACTACTGAGGACAGCATAGGCAGAAGTGGAAACGTCATTGTGCAACTGGAGATCTTTGTGCAAGATCTAACCCTGCAGAAGACATGCTCTGTCTGTTGCAAGCTATTATATGCAAAGACTCATTGCAAATGCTTTGTGTCACCTGATGAGATGTGGCCGCAACTTGCAGGAATACACAGGAACTGCATTACTAAAAAATGGCTTCTGGAGGTAGGACCCTTTGAGCATGAATTGCCAAAACTTCTCAAAGCTGCCAGAAATACCCACCATTCATTTTACTTGTTCTCCCACCCACCCCACATTGTGGAGGGAGAGAGGCAAGCAGCCACAGAAACCAAAAAGGAAGTAGAGAGGCAGAAAGAGAAGCTATGCAACTGAGATGGAGATAAGTGGCGACCTCCAGGACCACCTCCAGGACCACCTCCAGGACCATGCAGGAGCTCTTCCCCACACACCTATGCTACAGAGGCAGAGGATCAAGCTGTTCCCAGGGCACTTCAGCTGCTTTCCCACAGCCTCACCAGGCCACTCTGAAGATACTTTCCTGGGTGCAACCCAAGAGGGAAGTGGATCCCAGGCTCATGATTCAAACTGACTTTACTGCTGCAATTACTAGTTATATCAGCTATTCTTTCACCCCACCCCACCCCCCTTCCCATCCTAATGTATCTCTGATCTACAAACCTGATAAAATTAGGCATGAACTCATTTCTTCTAATGTTTGGTTGGATATTTATTTATTTATTTATTTATTTATTTGTGTATCTGGGCACTATTTTTAGAGTACAATATGTCAAGTGAAAAATACACTGCCTCTTCAGATAGCAGATGCTTTTCATTTATTTTTGGCTACTTTTTGTGGCTAGGACTCATCAGAAGATAAAAGTTCTCCATATTCTTTGAAATTCTGGCATTCCAAATATATTTTGTAATAACCCTGAAACACTGAAATTTATGACAGGTGGCCACAATACAGAAGCTATTCCTATGTGCATCACCCTGAATAAAAAGGACTGCATTTGAGGTTGCTTTGAAGCTGGCATGCCACCAGACTGTAAAAATGCAAAGGGCTTTGATGCAGTGCTTATGTTAAGTTTCCTATAAGAATATGTTTTTTCTTTTTTTTATATATATATATATATATCCATACATATATACATACCAGTCTATCTATACATATGATAGATACATAGATATAACAGGAGTATCTTATAAAATTATATAAGAGAGATGGTAACATATTCTCAATCCCTAAAGTGTGCTAGCTCTCGTGTGTCACAGACTCCAGAGTTCACCATCTCCCAAGCAACTTTCATCATGGAAAGATATTTAACACAGAGGGGATGAAGTTCTGGTCTTACTGACTTCAGAGAATACAGGATTTAATTTCTAAGGGACAGATTTTCACCAGAGAAACTATATACAGAGCTCTGCTCCGTGGGGACCTGAAACAAGGTTTGTTTTTAGTAGAGTCTTCATTCCAGTAGGGATGGAAAAAAATACTTAATTCATCTACCAGTGACTCTTGAGCTAATCTGTCCACAGCTGAATGATGATACAAACTGGCCACCTGCCCAGCATTTTTAAGCACTGTTCTACTTTCTATCTAAAAGCTGTTAAGAAGTACAGCAGAAGGAGATACTGATCTGAGTATCCATGGAGTCACTTTAAAGGCACAGACCAAATTTTGAAAGTTTGCAGCCCCTTCCCATTAATGTATCAGAAAACCCACTACCCTACATAACTAATTGTTATGGCAATTTACAGATTAGACTTCTCCTCTATCCAGATTAAATACTTCAATTATCAGTGGGGAAAACATTTAAAAGAGGTTGAAGAGGAGGGAGCAAAGATAAAAGATCACTGTGGAAAATTTCCAGGACTGCTGCAGCAAGTAATGGCCTCTGGCTCCCTGCTGACAACTTCCATCTCTGGAACTTTGGACACAAGATCTACAAAGCTTGTAGCCACTTGGTCTGCGCTCCTGTCCTTACAGTTTTATCCGTCTTCATGTTACAGAGGAAAGAAAACCAGTCCTCCAGTGCAACATGCACGGAGATATGATCACACCTAGTTTTACTGAAGCATGTTGTCCAGGAGAAAAGGGAAAGGAAAGGTGAAAGAAGCAGAGCTTCCCCATGATTACTACCAGACCACGTGGCATGGCAGTGCACTGGGGCTCATCTTTTTTCCCTTTCTGCCACAGAAACACAGTAGATTCACTTCACATTGTGGGACTTGCCCATCAGTAGAAAGTCAAATAAAGTGAGAAAATCTTGCATCACAAACTGCACTTTTGTCACATCTCTGGCAGTGGACTTTAAATGCAAGATTATTTCAACATTGTGCTCATGTTTTAAGTGGAAAATTCCTTTTCACATGACTTGGGGGAAGGTGGAGGGAGAGTCACACTTGCAAATTAGTTTTTTTAATTTATTTTTCACTATCTTCTTCAGCTACCTTGTCTTTGCTTGCACCAGCCAGAGGATGTAAACAAAGAAGAAAGAAGAGTAACCAAAATGCCTGTGCTTTCCAACACGTCAGATGTCACTTAGCACAGGCAGCACCAGAACACCATATAAAAAGGAAGCATGATGAAGAAGAAAACTTTGCCTAGATAGAGCATGTGTTATATGAATTAGACTTAAAAAACAGAGACACTTTCACTGTGCCAGCTGCTGAGAAAGAAGTTATGAGACTCTGGAAATAATAGATACCTGTAGATCTCCGAGTATTTAATCCATACAGCTGACTCATCCCTCCCTAGAGCTGCATCAAGTGCCACAGCATCAATCAGCCTCATCTCCTGCTCAAGGAAATCACAGTAAACCCTCTCTCCCCAACAGCACCCTGGCACATGAAGACCTTCCCACACTACACAATCGGATATACTCCAATCTGCAGGACCCTTCATCATCCTCAAGCTCTGAAGTTGAATATATTTGTGAGGTTGAAAAAACAGCTGAGCAGAGCTAGCTGTAAAGGGTACTGCTTACAAGAGTGTGAACAGATACCCATCTGTAAGCTCTGGTAGCATGTTCCTCCCTGAGGAGTAATAGGGAAGAAGATACTCAGTCTAACTGTCACTGCCACAAAGAAAAGGAGGAACTAATATGAAGCAGTCATGAAGGAAATGAACCCATAGCCAAAGTTGATAAAAAGCCTTGAACTCCCTCCTGGAGGCAGCAGCAACGTTACACCACTTTAGCAGTGTGAAGAAACTTCACACTGAACTACCCTGATACAACTTTTCATTGCCATAAAAGAAGTAATAAACCGTCATGTTAAATGATCAAACTTGTCAGACGATAAGCCCAGCTAATGCTTACATTTCCCTCAATATTAGCAACATTAAAACTAAAACACTAAAATATGTAGCAGTATTAAATCTATGTGGGGCAGGCTATTTAGACAAATGAACAATTATTCCTTATGCCGAAGGAGACAGGAAAAATACAGTGTAAGCTAATATTTTCTAAGCCTGTATATCTTTTGTGATGACTCTCCCTGCATTTTGTTGGCTACACTCTCTCCTAAGAAGCACAGTGCCCTAGCATTTTCCAAGAACTGTTTATAAAACTTAGGTCACCAGGGAACAGTATTTCACCATGTGACTTTGACATTCAAGTGCATGGAACATATAGAGAAATAGCCTTCCGTATCAAGAATTTAACAGAAAAATAAGCTGAAATGGCCTTATTAAAGAATTTTTGCATAAATATTTCCAGTCAGGGTCGGCTAATGGAATATTTGAACAGAGATCCAGTTCTAATGAAGATATTGTTTGCTATGATTAGCTGAGTCAGCTCCATTTGAATGCAAGGGCTTGATAAGTGGTGTAATGAACAGCACCTTATTTTTAAACTAATTGGAAAAAATGTTTATTCACTTGTAAATATTACCTCATAATATATTAGAATAATAAATGCATCAAATGACACAGCTACTAATAAGTCAGTATGAGCTATATGAATGATTAAATGATTCTCAGCATTTTGTATATACACAGAAAGGCAGATAAATCTAATTATGTTTTACTTTTTCTTAAACATATTGTATGATCTCTATAACCAGTGGGTCCAGATGACTCAGAAAATATATATACCATGGAGTTAAGAAATGTGAGCAAGAACACCTGAATTTGCTAGCTTTCTGCTGCCATCTGGTTGCCAGTGGCTTACTCATCATGCATAATGCAAAAGTAAACGCTGCATGGCCCAAGTTCTGTCAGTAGAAGATTAACTCAAAAAAAGAGTGACTAAAACTAATGAAAAATCAGCCCACAGGGATTCAAAGTGCAAAAGTTCGGGACTACCTCTGTGTATTGACACTCCTCACTAAACTAATAAGAGCAAGGTAAAATTGCACTGAAGTGCAGATTAAATACCGGAAGCTACCACAGAACAGTAATTTCAGTTTCCCTACAGCGATAAATCCTAGAACTGTCTATTCCTCTCACACACAGTTCCCCTTTAGGGTTAAAATCTTAACAGATTACAGATCCCCTCTTCTGACTAATCTCTTTATTTATCTGTCAGGACAATAAGACACACAGGTCAATCATTTACTCATACTAACTCACTTTTGTGACAAAGCTGAAACATGTTCCTGCTTGGTAAACTACACCTAGCTGAAAGGGGGATGATTTGATGAGGGAATGAGAAATGGAGGCAGAAAGATCTTTGCATAATGAGTAATGTGGACTTTGTGTGCAAAACTGTATGCACTGCGCAGATTTTGAATCTGTACACATGCACAAAACATGAAGTCCATATCTGGCACTACCCGTGTTTGCAAAGACCAGTCCAAAAAGGTTTCAGTTGGCATAAAGGCTGCTGGTCATTGACATCTGCTTTTTGTTCGCTGGCTTCTATGCAGCTATGTTTATTTATGCTTCTTTCAAATTTGTCCTCTTCCCTCTCCTCCACACTGCTGCAGAAGGTTGAGAGACTCCTAAACTTCTCTGAATTTGGTGTCTGTTTTACAGCTACTTCTCATACATTACATTCCCAAGTGAATTTGCATGGAAGATAAAAGATAAATATTTACTAATCAATGTCTATATATCTATATGCATGCACACCCAGGCATAACACTTGGATGTTTGTTTAAACTATGCAGCCCTGGTGGTGAATCATGTGCACACACAAACACAGAGAAATCCTGACTCTACCACGCTCATTCCATACAACTACACACAGATGCAGCCCACACACAGCAAGCATAGTCACATACGGATGCCACATTTGTTCCTTCCAATACAACCATGCAGCCAGCTCTTCCCCAATATCCCCTTAATGCCCTTAATGCCCAAGTCCTTCGTGCCTCCCCCAAATTCCATAAAAAGAGCCATGCTGACTCCTCAGAGTGTTGTACAAACCTTTGTTGGTAACTTCCCAAGAAACTTCAAAGAGCAACAAATCTTCCACTGGTAGGTCTTCATCCTCCCACTGAGGAAGCCCATTAAGAGAGGTCATGGAGAGTGATCTAGCCAGTGGCATTTTCTTCAGCCCTTAAATACTCACCACACAGGCCACAAGAGTTATTATCAAATGTTCGGTTAATGTGGCAATTCTCTGCAGTTTTGGTTGGAGTAGTCTTCTAGTGCACTGGGCTGGGAGGAGAAAATTTACTCAGATAGCTGGCAGCTAATGGGTTTAAACTGTCTGACCACCAGCATTAAATTGGCTCAGTGAAATCCTCAAGGCTTGAGAAGCAGCTGCGGGCAGAGGTAAGAATTTAAGACTGACCTGAGAAAGGTCTTGACTGTTTTGGGACCAGGCCTCTTCCTTCTTTCCTTAGAGGGACATAAAAAATAGTTTTGAGCTTCCCAGCCACAGCATTCACTAGCTACCACCTCAGGAATGACTGAAACTCAACAGCTGTAAATTCAGCACTGCCCTGAGCAAACTCCAGTAGGGAGGACACTTTGAGTTCACCACCTGATTAGAGTCCAGCCCCCCAAGTCCTCCCCTTGACATACACCCTGCCTGTTAGCACTCATGGACCTTCTCTGTCCGCTGGCCACTCACTAGCTGGGTAAGTAGACTTTTTCTACAAGATATCTCTTAGATGACTTGCCAAGTAAGGCACTGTTACCTAATTCTTGTTCAGTTCATCAGTCCCAAAGCACTATTTTACCTCACACCCTTTTTCCACAGTTAATTCCAGCTGTGTCCCTATTGCTCCGTGCAAGCTGTTGATTTCATTCTGCTCTAGAACAAACCTGCAGCCTCGAGAGCTTTTACAGAACCACAAATGCTCTGTCCCTACTTTGGCACACATTTTTGATGGCCCTCTCTGCAGGTCTGGTCCCCTATTTTCCAGCTGGTTTCTCTTTTTCTATGCCACAGCTCTTCTCTGGCCTCTGGGCCCAGGTTCTCTGCCCAGGAAAGAGTACAGCCCTGTCTTGCTCCAGCACAGAGCTGGGATACTGTAAGCTGTGTACACACACCTGCAGAGCTGTAGTTCCAACTTGCAACCTAAGAACCTCAAAGCCCCACAGAGCAGCTGCCTGCTGGGAAGATACTTATGTGCTTATGCTGAGAGCCCAGTGTTTCTGGGACAGCTGTGTAGATCGAATCCGATTCTGAGCTTAGACCACAACCTGACCAAAATCTGGAATTCAGCATGGATCAAATCTCCACGTGAGATCCAGGGCATCACTAGCATTGTGGAGAATAATGTTGCACTGTTAAGTGTGGACTTTATAGTAGCACAGATAGACAAAACAAGTCCAAAGTGATTGGTTTAGAAGACAGGTGGCTCACCTGTGTAAGAAAAGCATGACTTCCTACTCTTTACAATATAAGAACCAGTAATAAATACTGCAATACCCATAATTGCATATAGAGGTCAGCTTTCTGTGAAATAAGGACAGAAATTTAGGGAACACTGTAAACAAACAGTTCCGTGAGCTGTGGGTGAACTTATGGCTTAGGCCAATGTTTCTGTCACAGCATAACCATTTACTTTTCCCTTTATATTCTCACTGTGCTGCCAGACTGCAAGAATGGTGGTTTACATGATAGTGAATCAGTAGTCGCAGTACTTGAGAGAAGCTGACATTACCAGCAGCAAAAGGTGCTGGAAAACAACCCAGGAGTGTTTCCCAGGCAGCAAATTTCAGCCCAGAATGAGCAGAGGGGACTGCATGCATGTCTGTTGGAAGACAATCACTCAATACAATCAATATAATATAATACAATATAATACAATACAATACAAATATAATGTAATACAATAACACAGCTGAGCCAATCTTAACAGCTAATTATCACCAAAAGACTTACTCTTCCACTGACACTGCTCATGCTGTCTCTGCACTTAGACGGCATTCACAGCAGCTCTCAGAACTAACCTAAGGTTACAGAAAACCTTTCTAACAAGTTAGGAAATAGAGCTGGCTCAGCAAAGAGCCTGGTAAGCGTCCAAAGAGACAGAGCAGCACTGCTGGTGAATAAGGAGAGATAGGAAGGTGAAAACAAATCGTGCCTTGCCTTTCCAGTCAGAGGAGCTGCCAGAAGGGCTCAGCTATGCTGTGCCACTTCACCCACAGGCCCAGCTGGACTTTGGGAGAATAAAAAGATTTTCTTTCTAGGCTAACTGGAAGACATTACTGCTGGCCTACGGCAAGATTCAGGGCTGCGTGTCTTTTTGTCTCAGTGGTTGGAGTTGTGCTATTTATCACTTCATGAAAAAAAGCCCAGCTGAGAATCATTACTTTTGGAGAAGCTGTGTTTTTTACTATGTGGAATAAGTAGGAAAGCAGATCATCCTATAGCTTAAAACTCATGTTATTTGAAGAAAAAGACGTTATATTTTAAGGGTCCCCTCATTTCTGAACCATCAACTTTGCTGAGTCACACTTTTATCTGGAAACCCTGAGGGCAAGGCTGCAAGCCTCAAAAATGCCATCCTAGCTGAGAGGGCAAGAACAAACTATCACACAAGCCCATCCTAATCCCACAGGGTTTCATCAGTCCAGTGTCAACGGACACACTGCAAAACTGGGCATCTTAAAGGGTTAGCCCACAGCCTGACTCCAAGTCAGGGTCACTGGCTCACTGGGCCCTGTTGCTGCCATCCAGCCCGTGGGCTGCCGAGCAGCTGAGGCAGCCATGTTAGGCCACACCGCCAGCCGGTGAAGGGATGCCAGGCAGAGCCATCCACCAGCAAAACCGTCAGTGGCTCAGTTTATGGTGCTAGGTGGCACATACCTACTTCTGTAGAGCAAAAATGAGATCCATGCCCAAGGAACTTGTGCCTGATGGCTCTCATTATGAGTAACTACCACAAGCTCCAGCTTTCCAGAGGAAAAATGGTTGTGTTTCCAGGTGCATGAGCCCCATTATCACTGCTGGCAGAGTCCTGTTGTCCTTTATAGAGCCACAGTCAGGATGTTGAAGTTATCCTGCCCACATCAGTTACCTCTCCACAGATGGCAAGCAAACCTTTAGCAGTGATGCCAGATGAACAGTGACACTGGCTCACTAACATACCATTGTCCCCAAGCATTCAAAAGCTGTGATGAGCCTAGAAAACATGTGACTAATTTTAGAACAGTGAACTGAAGTTGTAGTAATACATTTTTTAAGCTCTTTATGTAGTCTGTGATTCTCAGGTTCCTAAGCATCATGCCTCTCTAGCTTTTGTTTCTAGTTGGGGGATACTTTTACTTTTTGGAGTTGGAAAAACGTGATGTAACTCCTTAGGCCTTGGAGAATGGGTTTGCAAGAATCATCAGACATCATGAGAAAATTCACAACCACTGGCAACACTGTCATTGTGTAAGCCTGGGCAACTCATGAAACTCTTCTGAACTTTGTTTTTACCTTTCTGGAGTTGGAGATGATACTCAAGCTTCTAAGCGTTTCAGCTCTTCTGACCAAAAGTGCTCAATAGCACTATGAACGTTAGTTTTCCTTCATATTCTGAGTACATCTGATCTGTTTGTCTTAATGAAGCTTTTTATCATATAGTGCCATCCCAGATACCTGCTTTTTATTATTAGTGAAGGAAAAGCAAATGAAGTGCATAGGAAAGGTTAGATCAACAGCCCATTCAAAAACTTTCATCCTTGCAAATGGTCTTAATTGCTAGAGGGCAAAAGGCTCTGTTCATTATATTTATGGCCTGCTATGATTAAGTTTGGCGTCTCTATGATGCATCTGAAATTTTTTACATTTACTGTCCTTAATGAGGTAATGCCTGTGCCTGTGATCCTATAGCAAAGTGAGCTCTCTAGGAGAAAAGCTATATTCTGGCAGTAAGAATGGGCAAACTTTTAGTATGTTCAGTGGAGGGACAGTCACCAAGAGCAGAAAGGAACAGAATAGTCACCTTCCATGCCAAGTGCATTGAGGTACAATTGGTAAAAAGGGGACACAGTTAACAATAAAGCAATGTGCCATTTTTTGTCATAGAGACAGGGTGTGACTACACCTTTTTTTTTTTTTTTTTCCTTTTTAACGTATCAGAAAGGACAACTGCTGAAAGATGGAAACATACCCAGAATAGTAGTTTATAAAATATAACAATTTTGAAAATATTTCCAGAAATCTAGAAACCAGTGAAACTGGTTTTGAGTCCAGTCTTTCAGTTCCCTTATTACTCTTATCTTAAGTACACAAAGGCTCTCTGGTAATGCATTATGTAAGATGACTCAGTTCAGATAGGCATCATTTGTTATCCCACCAAATTCTCTTTCAACCCACAGAAGTGAAGTATTATTGCTTGCAAGGATCCTAGACAAGAAGGCTGCATAAAGGTCTTTGAAGAGAAATTGTACAATATGTGTATTGTTGTTGTTTTTTAAATCTTTTACAGTTTTGTGGATATAGACAGGGACAATGACATGCACTCTGCCCTATATAAGGCTCTTTTTGAAACCATTACCTCCCGTGTTGTTGTCATCTCCACTCGCTTTGATCTAATTCCTTCTATTTGGGTAGATTAAAATTTTCTGCAAAAGCTAACTCAGCACATCACCCCAGCAAGTGAGTTATGGATGTTGGCTTCAGACCAAAGACCACGCAGTCCCTTGTGAAGAACCACTTTGGACATTGTTTGTTGTTGGAAAATCAACTTCAACCCCCCTGACTGCAAGTGAGAAAGTACACTCTGGAGAAGAAACACTCTCAATATGTGGGAGTTTGTAATGAGAACTGTGTCTAGGTCAAATGTAGGAAAAAATCAGACATAGATTTTTAAAATATTCATAAACATCTAGTTAAGTTTTATAAAGAGGAAGTTACGATGGTTTGTAGCAATTATGTACACACACTGTACTTTAGAAATAGAGCAGTAGGTGGCACTGATGGTATTAATATGATTATCCAACATCTGTGCTGTGTTGTTTTGTTATGTTTTGTCCAAAAGGCTGTTTAGTGCTTCTTACTAAATCCTGGTTTATAAACCTTAGTTTTATGAAGAGCATGGAAAGAGAATCAAAAGACAATCAGCAAAGTGGAGGATTTTTGTCAGGAAGAAAAGCCCCTACTTCAAGCTGAGAAACGCAGGAAAGAGAGGAAATGAAGAGCAATGACAGGATATTTAATAAAGTGAGCTCTTGGAGCTCACTAGTGTGGGCTGCCAAGGCTAGACAAACCATTATAAAGAAACTTAAGGAAAGTTTCTTATAAAGAAAGTTTCTTATAAAGAAACAAGGAAATGAGAAAGAGAGTGGCTGAGTTTTGTTTTATGCCCCTACAAATAAGATCCACTCTTTAAAAGTGATATACTACCAACATTTGTTTTTGATACTCTCAAATTGTACTCAATCCTCAATCTCAAACATATTAATAATAATTGTATATTTATGGTTATAAGCCCCTTGAAGGCACAGACTGATAGATACTATTTTATAACAGCACTACAAAATGTTTCCTATGTATCTGTTAAAATACTCAAAAAAAAAAAAAAAAAAATCAGGTCTTCATGACATTTAGGTTGCTATGAAAGGAATAATTTAGTTTTAGAGAAAAATCGTAATTACTGATGAGAGGATAGTAACAGTCATGTGGCATAACAAAGAGCTAAACAATTTTGTTTTCCTACCACAGCAGAATATCTATTAAAGTAAAAGGAACTTGTTATTCAGAACAGCATAGGAATGCTTCTCAGTGTTGCCAACTGCTTTTCTTGCAATGACTGCCATTTTAGATCAGATCATCAGGGCCTTAACTGTTGAGGAATTGGAACCCTTCAGCTGGTCTGTTCCGATATGATACCATTTACCTGTACTACATGTGCTCTCCTGAGCTCTGCAAATATCATGAGAAGTGAGGCTTACTAAGCCCTCAGCTGAGTGTTCCCTGACTTTGTTAGCAGAAGAGAGATGTTGGAGGACAAAGCTCTTTGCTGATCTCTCTGATTAGCTCATTTTCTAGCAGATTTAGGGTCATTACAGAGTTTAGGAAAGATCAGGGAGTTCAGAAATGCCTTAGGGACAGCCCTAATTACCTATCTGAACTCAGCATCTTCAGCTGCAAGGGAACAACATTCGCCACTGCTTTGTACAAGTCCAAAAAATGTTCCACACCTCCCACATCCTATGTTCCACATCTCATGAGTGGGGAATTTTCCCCTCCTGTTGGAGGGTGGCTGACCCTTGGAGTGCAGCAACCCTGTGAAATGGCCAGCAGGGGGACAAGGTGGTGAAGCACCTTAAGTTACAGGAAGTCATATGACAACATTGGAATTTTCTCAGTAAAACTATGGTATAGTTTTGTCCCAAATAGGCAAGTAGTGCATGGACTCCATGACACCCCAAAAAAGAGTTCATACTGAGTGATCTGCGAGGCTGACATTCACAGCTCTGCAGAGCATTGTGACTTCTGCTGCTTCATCCAGGAGAGAGAATGAGAGTCATCCTGCAGACATCAGTTCACCACAGGCAATTTTATTTTTAATCCTTTTGGACTTGGCTTTGGAAAAAGATGCCAGGGTAGCTTGGCCAGAAAGTAAGCTGGATCCTGCAACTTGGATAAGCAAATCAAAATGTTGCCATCCCATTTAAAGTTTGAAATAAATGCAGCAGTGACCAAGAACTGTTAAATGCATAAAAGCTGTGCTACGAATTGCATATGTCATTTTCCCATGTGAGTAGAGATTTGGGATTGTTTCCCTTTTTAGTTCACCTCAGATATCTGAAATGATCTCTTCACGAAGGACGGACATTCAGCCCACATTCTGTGAGAGGGAGTCTCCAGACTGGTGCTGGGTATTAGACTGAAAAAAAATCACCAAGTTCTTTTGTGAGATAAACGTGTAAGAGCACATAGGCACATGTAAACACAATTTCTGAGAAACACCAACATTTTTCATGTGATTTATGATGTGTCTCTAACTTAGCACTAAAATGCAAGACTAACACTGTTTAGCCTGTCCTCTCTACTGTACATGGTGCCGTCCTCCCATCTAGAACACAGACCCATGGACAAAGACACAAACACTTTCACAGATGTACACACACGTGCATAGCTTTCACACTTGTTTTCTGTGGTCAGCACAGATTGTGTCGTATTTATCTAGCTTTGGGATTTGTTAGTATGTTGGCGTAATTTGTGGTGGTTTTTTTCTTCATTGTAAGTGCTAATCACACTTGAGACTGAAGCCTCACTTGCCTAACATACAGGGAGTTTGCTTTTTACTCATACCTCTTCTCATAATCATGGTCCTTTCTTTTTGTAAAACATGAAGGAAAAAAAACAAAGGACATTCTTTTAGTGAGTGAGTGTTTTTGGTAGAAATGTTAAAAAGCTCAGGCTAGTTGCAAGTTCTTAATACATGTCTTTTATCTTGTGTGACCTTGGAGCGCTGGCAGTTCAGTTTCACAGAGCTTATCTTCATCTCCCCAAGCAGGCAGGACTGCATCACTTTACTTCTGTGGCTGCAAAGGCTTTCCCAGGTTTCTGTGCTTTGAAAGACTGTTCTGCAAACTCCTAAGTGTAGTACTGAAAGAGACATTTCCATTTGCTCTGTTATAGTATAGTAAGAGCTTAATCAGGAATAATAATAATAAAAAAAGCTATCTATGATCATGATCAGCATTAAGATACATGCTGAAATGTAACCCCATTCAACAATCCACATGAACATAAATCCTACTCAGTGGAATATAAGGACTTCCTGTAAGGTGGGTATGGTCTTAACATCTTTTCTGTCTCTTTAAGAACCTCTCTATTGCTTTTGAATGTTCTCTATGCATGTCCAAAAACATGTTTCTGTTTATTCGTCTTCTTGTATCTTTTCAAAAAATACGAGAGCATTCAGAACGAGCCCAGTAATTTAAAAAAATAAAAATATTTCCTTCTACTGCATGACAGTTTACCATGGGAAAAAACAACTTAGTAAAATGAACAGAATGTCAACAAATACTATTCTAGACTGATCTTCATGCCGAGAGTATCAGGGACTACTCAACTGTTATATAGGGGTAGGAAAGTAAGTTTGATGCGATTCTAACAGATGCCGTTCATGCCTACTCATTCACAGTGATAGCACTGGAGATGGATAAATGAACAGAGACTTGATATGATAGCATTTCTATCTCATTGTCTGAAATAAAGATTTGGTAGCACAGAGAGAACCTGTATCATATAAAAGTCTTTTTTCTTCCCTTTACATTTTCATTTAGCACATCCTACAGAGCAAGAATTATGAATATTACCTTCCAGAATTTTCTGCTGATTGGGATCCACCTTCATTCTGTTTTGACAAATTTATTGATTTTTTTTAGCTCAGATGTTGAATGTGTAAACACAATTAAATAGGGTTTGAAGAGCTCTGGAAGAGGAGAGTGTAAGAGAGAAAATATTTACTTAGAAACCTTAGTTTGCACATCCATTGATGTGCCAGATTGTGAGTTGTTACTTATGTTTGCAGGTGAATTACTCATTTCAGACACTGAGCAAATCCAGGCCTCATAAGTCAAATCTCCAATAGACCATCTAAGTTAATTACTTGCATGACTCCTTTGCTTGCACAGTGTAATGACGCAGAAAGCAATGGTATCTCAGGAAATGGTTTATACAAATGTAGTTCACCACAGTGATTGGTGTGGATTTTAGGAAGTCCCTGTCTACTATATCTGAAAAGCTTTGAAAGTTTTGAATTATAAAAGGTTGGATCCAGAGACATGAATGAAAGGAGAACTGCTCGTGGAAGAAAGAAATACCAAAAATTAAATACTGCCCTGAGATGCCTAGTTATGCTAGTATATTGTGTCCTGGACCACAGTATAAGGATCTGACCTAAATGTTTTGGGGCTCCTTATCACACTGACACTAGTTGAGAGTTCAGCATCTACAGACCACTGTGAATGTGCAGCTTAATTGTCTGATTTATATTTGTAAACTGAGGAAAACAGCATTTATTTGCAGCACAATGCCAGTGTGAAGTATGTAAACACAGCAACAGCAATTCTGTGGTCAGCTTAGCTCACAAGTCACCTACTTATCACAAAACACAGTTCTAAGTTAGGTGCTATGAAAGTCCTATAAGCGCTACCAGTCTAGCAAAATGAGTATGTAAAACATCTCCATCACTCTACACCTGTATGTTCTGTTTAACACTATTTCACTATTTAATCCTGCCTCCAACTCCCTGACCCATTTTTGTCCTCTGACTACTAAAGGAGGAGCTGGTACAACACTACAGATGAGCGCCGAACAAGCCCACTTCTTGCTTGGGTGAAGTCTGATTACCAGAAAGAGCACTGATGTTTTACTAAGCTTACAGTTTCTTGTTATGCAGACTAGTAATAAAACAAAGGATGCAAAGGATATCCAAGTAACTGAAGGTGACAGATTTCTGTTTAAACATACATGGGAGAGCTATTCCACAGCTATCCAACCGCAATGAAGTTAAGGTACAAGATTATAGGATAGGACTCATAAGAAAAAATATTTAGGTATAATAGATATGCTTACATACTCATTTGTCTCGAAGTGTGGATGGTAGAAAATTTGAGCTCTATCTCCTTAGTGTTTGTTTTCTTTGTAAAGCCATGATACAAATATAGTGGTAATAGCATACACTCAAGGCTAAGCGTAACACAGAGGACTACATTCTGGTCCTGTTACAACCCTGACTGTAACATCCCTCCTCTTTCTATTGTTCAATATTTGCTTGTCTCTTGCCTGACACTTGCAGAGTAGTCAGACTGCCTTTCTATTCTGTACTCTGTGTCTATATATGTGAAAATTCAAGGGATCTAGGTCCTTACAGCAATCAAAATAAAATTACCAGTCTTCGATCGTAAGAGTCAAGCAAGTTGTCCTCAGTGCTTTCTGAAGTGTTCTACTGCATCTCCTGCTTACTTTGTCATACTGTCCAACAGCACTACAGTATTTTCTTTCAGACCAAGGTACCACTTGACACATAGGAATGTGGTTAAAAATGTGCATCACCCTTCACAGGATGAAACAAGAACAAAATTCACGTATCAGCAAGCTATCCTATCAGCAAAACAGACAGGATAATTATTATGTTCAAAACCCAAAAGTAGATGAAAAGTACTACAGCAATATAGTCATTAAGGAATGTATATGTTTGATACAAGTTTATATTACAGATGAAATCCAAGTAACAGAAGGTGATAGGTTGCTGTTGTTTAAACATATGTAGGGAAGCTATTTGACAGCCATGCAACTGCAATGAAGATGCAAGATTATATGATAAGACCCCTAATAACAAATAATTACAGTATAATTAATGCAGATGGCTTAAAAAAAATCAGTGAACACCAAAAATAATCTGAAGAGTTTATTAATAAAAATCTCAAAATCACCTTCGTGGAGATGCTTGTTGATACTGAAGTTTTGAACCAATCCCTCCCGTAACACATACAAGGCCACTCTATTGTTGTTCAAATTTCTCAGCTTATTTCCTTCATATCATCATCTCCCTAGAAGTAGAAATTGGTACAGTTAGGCTGCTGATGTACTAAGAAAACTGCTTGGCACACAGATCAATGTGATTTCCTCATTCTTTCAATTACCTGTTTCATCTGTATACTCTGATATTTTTTTTCATCACATGCTGTGCTTTCTTGTGATAGGAACAGCTGTTAGCTCTTCACCTGCTTAATGTCAAGGCACAAAAGATCTTGCAATTCTGTTGATTTTACGATCACTAGCAAACAAACCTCTGTGGACTCTGAGGGGTTTAAGGAGCAGTTAACAGACACTAGGTGACAATTAGCTTCCCAGCTAAACAGTGATTCCCATGTTAATTTCAAGATATCACAATCAACTTCAGGTCTCAGCTTGCTGATCACAGAGCAAGGAAGGTATGACACTACTCTTTAATGGGTAAGGAATGCATGCTGATATAATCAGAGTCAAATGACAGTTTACTGCAGCTGAGTGAACTTTTTAAAAAAATTCCTTGTTGGAAAGAAAAAGGACCCACTCCTTGTTCTCTAAGAGAGCTGATGCCTCTTAACACACACCAGTCTCAAGAATCCCATGAAAGTAACATGCCACAACACAGTTTTGAATTAATGCATTAACTGAGTACAGCACAAGGAAGAACAAAGCAGGAAAAGAACTACACAGAGGTAACCAGCTAAATGTGCTCAGGTGAAAGTTGCCGGTGGATATATCATGCAGTCATTGCTAACACCACACCAATTGATCATGAACTTTTTTTTTAGTAGGAACTTGAGCTAGTCAATCTATCCAGGTGTGGAGAGACTTCCAGTGAGATCTTCACACTGAGTTCTGACAGCAGAGACTGACTCCCCCCCATCCTACCAATAGTCTGGCATTTAGCTTGTGATTGAGAACAGAATCTCTCATAAGATCTTCTTGTGATACCCTTTGTAAATAACACTGTCACTAGCATCCCAATACATGGTATCTCACTGGCTGTGTAATACTTGATATATCACAGGGTATCAGTTATTACACACTACAGAAAAGCTTGCTGGGTGTTCTATTTAAAGAGAAACTACAAAAGCTACCTACATACTTCTGGAAGTGCTTCCATCCACTACTCAGTGTTATGATAGAGCTAAAAAAGGCTCTGACATTGCTAGTGTCCACACCAGGATTGTCTTCCACAGTAATTTGGAAAAGGGAAAAGATTCAACTGAAATATTTTATACCTGACATTAGGTCCTTAATGTATCATAAGGCTGTATTATCAGATCCATGTTTACCTGGTTTTGATAGTATTGTCTCATACTAGAAGGCATTCACTGTTTTTTATTTTCTGTTTAGGTATTAAAGAATCACTAAGCAAACAAAATGAAAGTGTCGTTTTGACTTCCGCTTAAAAAATTAAGTAGCAAAAGGACCTTCCTGCTGATAAATTCATGAAGTCAGCAATTTCCAGAGGACAGAGGCCAAAAAGTCACATAATAAACATGAGCACTGAACACTCACAACTGCCCAAACCTCAGACAACTGGCTTAGCAGTGAGAATAAGTTTCATCTTTTATCTGAGCAAAGTTGCCCTGGCAGCTGAAAGGGCCAGCCAGACCCTGTGGTACAAGCTTGGTTTACAGAAGGCTGGTAGGCAGCCTCATTGTGGTCAAGAGCTTTGTCAAAAGCAGGAGACACTGGTCTCTTCTCTCTAGTGACCAGCAGTAGGACCCAAGGGAACAGCATGAAGCTGTGTGAGTGTCCTCCACTGACACCCTTCATTATTCCAAGTCTCTGCTCCCCCACCCCCAGATCTTTTTGTATTTTCTGTATTGGGATATTTCATGAATGTTGTTCAGAGCAAGTGTCACAAATAAAGGAGTTTAATTTTCAGCAACTTGCTTTTATCACCCTTTTATCTCAGCCTTTTATTTATTTTATGGTTATTGTCAATTCTGTAAGTGCACAGAAACAATTAGAAAACAAAACTTAAGGATATTTCAGGAATCTGTTCTCTTCTATAACACTTGTATAGCTTCCAAAATTGGACATAGCAGTTTAAGGCCCAAATCTATGACCATAAGACTCCAGCCCAACTAAACACTGGGACTTCAGTAATCAAGAGAAGCTTACTGATACAAAACATCACTGAAAAACAGACACCAGTAACAGGCAAGTAAGTGAATCTAACGTAAGAGAAATGTAAACAGTGTTTTTCCCACAGCAGGTTTCTAGATCTATAGGACCCTTTCTCTAGGTTTCCGTAGGTAGTGGTAAACAAAACCTTAATGTTGGCATACTTTTGATGGGTGGCCCACAGGGAAACCCCCTATTCAATTTCTACTCAGCAGTAAAGATATAAGAATTTGGGCATAAGCTACACTTAAATCATTATATGGACTGAAACTATCATACAGAAACAGCTTACAGTAAGACTGTATTAGTGAAATCTCACCACAGGTGACATTGTTTTTAACCTTAAAACCACACATCTATCCTTTAATGTCTGCCACAGACTACATGAAAGTAGAATACTTTATTTAGAAGAAACTAGAAATACCAGAAATAAGTCACTAGGACAAAACATGCCTGAAAGTTACTTTATTTGTTCATAAGGTCTGTGCGTTACAGCAAGCATAAGTTTAGCTACTGTGGACAAAAGCTCAGTCTGGAAGAGCATTAAATGTTAACCATGGAGATGTATAGTGAGTAGAGCGCCCACATTTGCACACAACACGCTGTTTTTCTATTGCTGGAATTTAACACTTGTGAATTACATATCTTTGAGATCTTTCTGGATGCTCCACAATGTATCTGCACTCTTCTTCAGCTGAGCCACCTCATCATCCTTCAGCTTTTGGTTGATGACACTGGTCAATCCAGAGGCACTTAGGACACAAGGCAGGCTCAGGAAGACATCATTCTCAATGCCATACATGCCCTGTCACAAACAAAATAGTACATTACTGACAGAAACCCATAACCCCAGATTTGCATGTCAAGAATCTTTCTGACAGAAGGTCTTAAAACCTGCAGAAAGCAGGCTTATTTTACAGCCTGCAGAAAGTTCAGTCAATGTATTTGAAGGTACAAAAAGCTATTATTTAAAACCAAATAGCAATACTGAAATAGATGACTTCAGAAATTCCACCTCTAAAAGCCTTGATTTTGTTTATATCCAACAAGCAGTTGACAAGTCTCAGAGATACAGGATTACGGTATGTTGCAGTGACAACTCTGTTTCCTGACTATAGAGGGAGCTGTAAATTCAGTTTGCTTACATTCCTTCCTCCATGTGGGATTATGCAACTAGTGCAGACTAAATGCAGGCAACTATATATCAGCTATACAGGACACGCTCTTCCCTACCACCTTTGCTAGGGGGTGTTTTGAGGAATCACAGCTGGACCTCTTTGAAGTTTACTATTTTTGCATGGAGATTTTTTTAATGAAGCTGCATACCATGCATAGCAAACTTTACACAAGAGTAATACAATACTAGACAGTACAGAGCACTTAGAACAAGTCTGGAGCCAAACTAAGGATAAGCTAAGAAGAGAAAAAAGTTACAACAGTAAGTTCCCTGTATAACATTTCAAGCTCAATACTTTTTAAACAAAGCTTCCTTTGCACATCACCTTGCCAACGGTTTTAGTCTTTTCATAGTCTAGTTTCTCCCACAATGAAAACATGAACTAGAAGATCCAATTAGCCACCATTTCTTACCTTTACCAGTGTTGACACTGAATGAACTCGGCACAAGTTCTTCAGCATGGTCTCACAGAGCTCAGCAACACTAAGGCCAATGGCCCAGTTTGTGTACCCCTTCAGCCTGATTACCTCATAGGCACTAAGGAAACATTGAAATAGTCACATTAAGATTTAGTATTCCAAAAAGTATATTGAAGACACCTTAAGATAAACAAAGGTTTCCCATTTGAAGAACTCCCTGATATGCTAAGTTTTACAATTAAAACATTTAAGTCATTTCAGCATTACAGTATAACAGATAAAGTCTACATTACCCCATATGTATATTTACAAAACCCTATTGTTCTCTTAGCTGAAGAAAAGATTCATAGATTCCATGTGCGAAATATTATTTTAGTTAAAGGTAGAAAAACAAAAGAAAACAGATTCCTTATTCAAATGAGTAGGACAATGGCTTAGATATTCCAAATGTATTCAGAATGATGAAGTAGACATAGAGCTGCATACCACCCCCCCATCTTAGTTGTTTTACCCAGTGTCTGAAAGCTTTACACCAGCTTAGTGAGACAGGTAAATTAGGGACGTAAGTATCAGCTTTTTTTGTGATTTGTCAAAAGTTTTCCTAAGACTCAACTCCAATGCTCTGCTCACAAAAACATATCACCTTTTCCTACTGTCTTGCTCTCTTTGTACAAGGATAGCCATGTAAGAAGCTACTTGCACAAATGCAAGTGTATACTGGTTCTGTAAGCCCTGCACTACTCAAGTAGGTACATTGCACAAGAGTTGTAAGCACTGCAGGAAAATAAAGCTTACCAACTGAAATCCTGCATTTGTGCTTAAACTAGTACTTTCACTTATGCAACCCCTCCTAATATGAGGGCATTAAAGCTGCAACAGAATGGAGATGCAGCATGCAGAAATGCTATTTGTAGTATCAAATGCATCCATACAATTCCTTAAGTTACTGTACCTTTCAACCACTTGCTTGTGGACTTCCTTCCAGTTCTCACTGTCTTTGTCAGTTCCCATGGCAGGATTCAGCTCCTGGAGAGAAACGCCTGCCACATTAACTCCACTCCAAACAGCCACTACAACACAGAGAGAGGACATAAGTTTTCACAGCACTTCACTGAGCAAAGCAGAGGATTACTTACTAATATAAACTTGAAATAAAGTCATAGCAGCTAGAACCACAATAGTTTGAAAAGAAGGTTTTCTATTTTAATTTAGCTATGGTTACTTCTGAAGACTCTGGGCATCAAGTTTGAGATTTTAGTACTGGTACAGATTAAACTACAGAACTTTGAGTCCTCTGGACAAGTACTTTTCAAGTCAGAAACCTCAAATTTGAGCAAACAGGCACATCTTAGTTGTTCAGCCCTTTAACACTAGCTTTATTCAAGAATTACAAAAGTATGTAATTGCTGTCCCACAAATCAATATGAAGATATTCTCCAAGAACTGTACTCTATTTCCCTGAATAACGGGATAGCAATATGCAAACTTAGAATACCAAGAGAAGAATTTGCAATTCTCTTCACATCAGACTCTCCCCTGTTCCTGCACAGTAACCAGGAAATTTTTTAGTTACTTCAAAGCAAAAGCAGATGAAAGTGAAGCAGAACAAGCTCTGTGTATACTCAACCAAGTTCTGCTTTCGTGACAGCACAGGTCTGGCTTCAGTTAGTACTGTAGTTGATCAGACACTACTTTAATCAAATGCAATGTGCCATTGAAGATATGGCTCCCTTACAAAAACAGTACTACAATTTAAAGCAGCACCCATCTTCTGGACAGAAGTTCTGCTGCATCTTTTCAGGCTTGAAATAAACATGAAAACCAAGATGAATAAGCTTCTTTGATTTCATGATTTTCCAAAGTTATCTTTTGAAAACCTCTTTAAATAGCATGGAAGAGAATCACAAAATAAGGGAAGGAATAGTTGTTAGCTTGAATCTGGATTGTAAGCCTTTTCTATTGTTTACAACAATCTCTGCCACTCACCTAGTACAAACTAATACTGCTTTCAGAAGAGAATCATGTTGCAGACCATATATTCTACAAAAACTAAGGATGAGGTGGTAAACTACAGTCCTTAGGACACAGGACAAGATTGGTGAACACTGGTCTTTTCAATTCAGGATTTAATTATACCTCCTGAATCACTTTCAGGAAAGAGGCATAGCTAGATTTCCTGAACTTTCCTGGACTTTGTTGTCCTATGATCTTAATTAGGTGACAGTATAGTGCCAGTCACTCAAGATCAGCCACATCTGTTTTCAGATTTTTATAACACATTCAGCCTCAGTCTGTAACACTGTTTTTTAATCCCAAAGTGGCAAAAACTGCTCCTTACCACTGGAATCACCATGTTCTCCTAGAATCCAGCCATGGCAGCTGGTTGGGTGGATACCAAGTCTCTCAGCCATCAGGTAGCGGAATCTAGCTGTGTCTAGATTGCAGCCACTTCCAATCACACGGTGTTTTGGCAGGCCACTTAGCTTCCATGTGACATAGGTTAATATATCAACTAAAAAGAAGAGCATGCATAGTAAATGAAACTGTTCACATATACCACAAAGAATGTTCCAGCAAGCACTTTACTATAAGCAGTAGGGCGATCAAGAGGACACAAAACACAGACAGGCTCATTGTTCACATTTTAGACCTATCCTATTTGCAGGATTAAGATGAATATATCACCTAAGTTCAGGACCCATCTAGCTACCACTCAAAACATATTAAGGAAGGCCTTTGGATATAAAATATCCTACCAGCCAAAACTGCAGGAGCTTTTTTTGGTCACAGCTAGACCCCTAGGGCATCTGGAATTGAGACAGAATTCTTCATCTAAAGACAGTCAAGTGATTTCCTGAAGTAATGCCACCTTCCACTTCACAATAACAGGCAAGAACAATTTACAATAAAAATTCGAAAATTATATACTATGAGATTCATTCATTGAACACATCTTCATTAAACAGTTTCCGCACTGAATACCTCTTTAGTATGGAAAGCCAAATGAGCTCTATGCTTTGGCTGCATGTGGCTCTAAAAATAGTTTTAGAAAAACCAATTAAGGTTTTTCTTGTCTGCTGCAACCTATCTCTGTAGCTCAAAGCAGCAATAATGATCAGACAACAATAAATTCTGACTCCAAAACTCAAGGAGAAGCCAGTTCTCAGGAGGAATGTATTTATATATAGATCATTTACTCAGGCACTGAAAGCACATAACAGGAAGGTGCAAACTGTACTGAGACTACAAGTGGCATACCCACTAGGCATTGCTTCCCTAGAGCCACAACTGGCACAGTTCCTGCCAGGGCCAGAGCAATCTATGTATAGACTATGGAGCTCCTCCCTTTCAAATAAGTACATTCACTCTGGCTTCCAGATGCCAAGATGCATCACAGTTCTGGTCACAGCTTTGTCATCTTACTGTTCATCAACAGTAGGGCTTTCCACCTGGGACAGGATATGGACAGTGTTAAGAGTTACAGCCCAGACAGATCTGTCATATTCCAGTGCTCCTGAAGTCCTTTCTAATGGGCTCACAGTAGTTTCCACTACACCCACTAGTTGTACAAGACAATTCCACACATTCTGAGAGAAAGCAAAGCAAAACAATTCCAGAAAAGCAGTGTGCAGTTCTCCCCCTGCAGCTACGCTATAGGACAGGTCTTTAGTTTGAATTCAGCCTTGCTAGAACAGGAACGATTTGATTTGTGACTTGATTTTTAGGTAAGTTTAAAATTGCCATGTTATTGTACTTGCATAGTAACTACTTGCTTGGTACACCAGTATTTAGTACTGCTTGTACACTAGCTAATTTTTAAACACCATGAGTTGGTAGTTTTACATGCACTGCTCTGTCAGATCAGCCTTAAAAGCAGTCTCACTTCATTGCCAGGGCTCTATAGTAATGGCTTTACTCTGATGTTGAATCAAGTTGAATCAAGCTGAATCAAGCAAAGACAGTCCTACAGAGACTTCCTACAGAGCATACTGATGTTTATAAGCAGCTTTAGGCATCCAGATGTCCAAGCTTTCCCTGTGCAATTAGTAGTTATTACTTACAAGTGAGCATGCATAATTATCTTTCATAACTTATTATATTTAGCCCACGATTTTTGTTCAGCACAAAGAAACTCTTCCCTGAAAATACAGATGTAGCTGTATTTTCTTACTTCAGTATTATTGCAATTGTTTAACAAGCATGGTTTATATCTTAAAAGGGTAAATTCTTCAATCTGAAGAATGGCCGTAGTATATCCAAAGATAAAGTTATTTGCAAACAGCTTAAGAGCTAAGTGAATGTCTCCTGCTCATTCAAACCTTCAGAATGAGAAACTTAAAGCTACCTACTTCTTAAGCCAATGCAAGTAAAGAACTGAAATATCTACCATTAGATACACTCTTAAAATGCAGACTATGAGTAATTCTGAATAAGTGTTCTACACTTTGTGCTCTTTATATTAGTTAACAACTATATAGCAGACATCCACAGTTATTTCTGACATGAGACTTCTATTTGAAAAGATTATGGAAACAACACTAGTCTTCCAAAACCAGAATTAGTTCATAAGTACTTTAGAGAGCTGTTTTACCTGGGTTGGAAACCACAAGAATGGTGCAATTGGGGCTGTATTTAACAATCTGAGGAATGATGAATTTGAATACATTCACATTCCTCTGAACCAGGTTGAGACGACTCTCCCCTTCTTGCTGACGAACACCTGCAGTTACTACCACAATCTTGGAGTTGGCTGTGACAGCATAATCTGCAATCAAGCATGGAAAAATACTTAGACTTATCACTAATTTCAGCAGCATCATGTTCACACAGGTATTCTGGGTAGTCTCTCCACTATGCCAATACTCAAACCTAAACATGAGACATCTCAACAGATCAGCGCACAGGTCAGGAGAATACATTCAACCCCTCTGAATCTCAGTTCCACTATTCACATAAATGAACATTATTTCTTCTACAAAGTACTAGTGTTTCACTAGTAAAAAAAAAAAACTATTTTACGTAACTACCACCTAAAATAGTAAGTTGACCATTAGAGATTTAAGAAAGCTTGAATTGAGAACCATTCCCATTGTTACATTAGTCTGGAACCTGACCCCGATTCATAAATTTAATCATTTTGGTGCCCAATCCTGAGTCCTGATAATATCAGTAATGCTCCACTATTAGATTTACATAATACTAGCATTAATAAAATAATTTAAGGTTCTGAGGCTCACCTTTGTCTGCCACAATCTTATGAGTTTGAAGGAACAAGCTCCCATGCTGTAGATCCATCATTTCTCCTTTTAGTTTGTCTTCCAAAACATCAACCAGAGCAAGCTCATCGCAAAGACCCTGAAGAAATAAAATTTAAAAGGAACCAATATATTATTAGCCATAGTTACTTCCGAGTTGAGCAATATAACCTTTTAAGTGAATATGATACACATCTGGAAGCATCCACTCTATAAAGACAAACCAGTAGGACAGAACTACCTTGGTGCTACTACAAGATACACCAGAACAAAGTCACATGCTACTTCAGAACAAATTTAGCATCCTTGTTCAGACTTTCTGAAGTGTCACTTGCAGGTCGCTTTTAGTGTGCTGCTACCCCTTTACCAGTACACACTTCATGACTTTTCCTTTTTAGAAAGAAAAAAAAATGGCTGCACCTTTGAGTTATAAGAAGCCCTATAAACCCATTCAGCAGAAAAAAGAAAGCCCGTTTTAATGTTTAGACACCTAACACCATACTACTTCACAAATAAGTGTGTTTTCTTATAAAAAAAATCTCTCAACTTATTGAACAAGAAATAGAACGGAAACAGACTGATTTTCCTCAGTATTAGGAAACAGTATCAGGGAAAACAAACTTTAATTTTTCTTCCATTAAATCTATTACAATGCTGTTGCTTTGCAAAACAGATTTAGTCATATATGCTTGTTTCCCAACTTAACTGGGCTGGACAACAACATTATGTAGTCTCAGAACAGGACAACAGTGAAACACAGGGGTGGAATAAAGATTTTCTTCTATTACAGAGTTTTACCACCTTCTGAGGTAGGTGTTAGCTAACTCTGTAAATTCCACTATACTTTGAAGTTTTTTTTCAGTAAACTATACTGAGAATCAGATTAGTAGCTCTGTTTTCCTAGATATCTGTCAGTATCCCATCTGAAGGTAGTTGTTAGGACATTTTTCTTTTGTTGAAAGTGTCACATCAAACAAGCTTCTCTTTGGTTTCATATAAAAAGGGCAATACTAATTTCACATCAAAATTAGTTATTAGCATCAACCACACACTTTGAACATGTAACAGTATTTACTGTTTTCATCTAGAAAAGTGTTCAACAGCAGGTATATTTCACTTATTCAAGTCTTTCACTTCAGATTTAAAAAATCACACTGGAGTCCATTGCTTTTTTTTTTTTTTTTTGCACAATTAGCTTTCACAACTAAGTTGACTAAGTACTGGAGGAAAACCTCAAAGTCTAAGGGAAGGTGCCCCTGCTCACAGCAGGGGGGAGGGTGTGTGGAATTAGATGATTTTTAAAGGTCCCTTCCAACCCAAACCATTCTGTGATTGTATACTCACTAGTTTACCCTGCAGACTATTTGAAAGGAGTGTAAAAGTCTGTTATTTACGTGTTATCAAAAGTATCCTTAACAGAAGTCACCAGCATTAAACTATACGTAATCTGAATCTCAAAAAAGAATGCATGCAGAAGTGTGATTATATATACATTTTTACACACACTGCCTAGTGATATTGTCCTGAGCATAGATCTTGCATCAGACTCTGCAGGCTAAGGAGCCAGTTTGCTCACTGAACTGGAGAAGTACCTGGAATAACTCCAGCAACTGACTTCAGGAATTTGCATCAACGTTGCCTAGGGAATTCAGCTTGCCATTAGCACACACAGAACTGAAGTCTACATAATCACCATCAGAAACACCTTAAAATATTCTCATTAAGAACAGTTGCCTTGAGACTGCAGGTCTTTCCATTTCTAAAATGGTACAGCAACAGTGACTTGTTTCTAATAGAGCTAAAAATAACTAACATGGAATTTTAGTGTCATTGAAATGTACATATTAATACTACAGGAGTAAACTTAACTTAGTATTAGCACATTAAGTTACATAAAATCCAAAGCCATCTAAAATCCAACTGTGTCCAAATATTAACACACAGGAAGCTAGGTACAAAGTTTAATGCTATGGTTTAACAAAATCAGAAGACATTTTGGGCAGCCAACCACCTTGCAGAAGTTAGTCACATCTAGTTCAGTGACAAGAGTCACATTTCTGTTATAAAAGCATTTTATATTACAACTGACACTTGCAAAAGAATAAGAATAGCAGAAGCCCAGAGGTAATGAACTCCATTATGCCATAATCAAGACTGAAAGATTTCAGACTGGCTTTTATTCTGGGTTCGGTCCATATATCTCAGCAACTGTAAAACTAGACTTCTGAGAGCACAATTTGATCCTGCATAGTGCACAACAGTGCACGCAGATGATGGATTGTAATCAAATTCACAGTAACTTACCTGATTTCTGGTCTGTTACCCTTAAAGGCTACAGCACTGCTTCAAAAACAAACAAGTTTGAGGAAAGCATTTTCTTTTCATATCTATATCTGTAGTTTTTAAGCAACAGTCCTCTCCCCCATTACCTTTCAGCTTTAGTTACAAGTTACATACTTTTAAAAAAGTTTAAATTCTATTCAGTACTTAGTTTCACAATGGCCTTTACTTACTGCCATCTTTTCTTCCTGCCAAGGCTTAAATATTAGCAAGTCAAAGCCCTTGAACATTTTTTCACAGTTAAAATCACTACTTCAAAACATGCATCCTCAGGATAATAGAGAACAGATCATCTCCAAATAAGAGACAACCGTTTCAGTAGCACATGCAAGACTTTCGATCCCAATGTTGTGAGCTACTTGATGCAAGATCTACCACTTCAAGGGGGTAGGGCATAAGCGTCTTCTAAGGAAGAAAGATAAGGTCTGTGGCTCCCACTCATCTTCTTAAAGAAGAACATAAAGAATCAAATTTAACTTGGTCACAGTATTCACAGAAAAACAAAAGGCAATGGACAAAGATCCTTGTTACGTGTTTAAGCTTTGGTCTAAGACCACAACTTGGGATTTACCTAGTAAAAGGTAAACAGAAATTAGAGTAATCTCTAGGTTCAGATTTAATTTTTGAAGACTACAGATAACACCTCTGTAACCAGGCAATACCAGCTAAAGAGAAATAAAGAAGCCCACTGAAGGCAGCAGTAATGTTTTAGCTCCTTTGATTAGGGCACAGATGCATTAAGAGCACGCTGCAAGGGCGCACAGTCCTCCCATGCTCTGCACCGACTTCTGGAGGGAGCGCCCACGCTCGTTATTCAGTGGCGGAGCTCCACTGGGCAGCCTCCGGCTTTGTTACAAAAGAAATAAAGGTGCGTATATTAAAAAGCAAAACAAAAAAAAAAAAAAAAAAAAAAAAGGAGAAAGGAGGGCTCGGAACAGGCCAGGTGCGGCTAGGGTTATGGCTGAAGGCGGCAGGGCACCGTACCTTTCCGAGGATGCTGATGGCGCAGGCCATGCCCACCTGCCCGACGCCCACCACCGTTATCTTGCTGCTGGGCACCGCGCTGGCGGCGGCCACGGGGGTCATCAGCTTCTCCTTCAGGGTCGCCATGGCGTCCTGGGGAGGAAGGCTGGGGTCAGCACGGCGGGACACGACCCCACAACCACCCCACTCGGTACCAAGCCCCCATCCGTTAACGGCCGCCCTCCCTCCACCCCCTCCCAGACCCGGGGCGCCCGATCCCCGGCGGCCCGGTTGGGCCCGCACGCACCGGCTGTGCTGCGAGCAGGGGGATGCAGAGCCGTGCCGCCGCTCCGCTCGGGGCCCAGCAATGAGGGATCCGCAGCGGAAGGGGCGGCCCCCAACCAGCCGGGCCGCACCGCCCCCCGCCGCCCCCGGGGCGGGCCCCAGTGCCATCAGGGGCGGTGGGCCCCGCGGAGGGTGGGCGCTGTGGGGGCACGGGGGCAGCACTTGGCCCTCGTCTCTCTCTCTCTCGTGTTTGGGGCGCTTTGGAGGAAGCGGGGAGGGATCTCCGCCGGCCCGCCGCCACAGGGCTTGTGGGGGTGCTTGTCCTGCAATGGGGGGGATCCTTGCAACCGGGTGTCCCTGCGATGGGGGTTTCTTTAACAGGGGGTCCCTGCAATGAGGTCCCTGCAACAAAGGTTCACTGCCACGAAGGGTTATTGCAATGGGGTGCCACTGCACCAAAGATTTATTGCAATGGGGTGTCACTGCATCAAGGATTTATTGCAATGGGGTGTCACTGCACCAAAGGGTATTGCAACAAAGGGTTATTGTAGCATTGGCCCACAGCAGCCAGGCATTGCCGCAGCACAAGGAAAGCTGGAGCCTGCTTAGTTTGGCCTGTACAACTGCATGGCGGCCTCACAGAAAAAAAGGGAAACGCTGTCCCTCTCTGGGTTATTTTTGCTGATCAAGGGAGGGCACGCAGATGGCTGGAGTGAGTTTGTCGGAAGCCAGCCCAAGGTCACCTGCAGCAGAGCCCTATGTGAGCTGGAAACAGGCTGTGCAGTATAGCGCAAAGCCTCAGGCAGCACCGTGTTGGAAATAGACCCTACTTTACGCCCCAGGCTGTGAGCTGGCTGTTGTCCTGCTTTTGACTTCTGTACACATAAAGGACACTGCTTGTTCTTGTCATGTACATGGAGGCCCTCACATCTCTGAGTTTACCTTCACAGTCACGTAGAGAAAGTGTTCTCTGTTTCACAGAGCTACTAACTTTGCCAGGAGGAATGTTAAGAGGAATCACTGCAAAGAAAGAGTCGTGCACAAATAAAGCATTTTACGTTGTCTTATTCTGGGGCAAAGTTACTGAAGTTACAGTATCTGATTTTTTGTGCTCTGAGTTTTGCCCTGCAGCTGACTTCAGCTATTTTTTTTTGTGGTTGAATAAATCCTAATGGGACAATGGCATGCCTGAAGTCACACAGGCTTTGGCAAGAACAAGGAATGTAACAATGCTGTGCCACAATGGTTCCTCCTCCTACTACTTTCTTCTGCTCCTCCTCTAACTCCTTCTCCTCCTCCAACAGAAGGCCCAACCCACATCATAGTATCTTGGACTATTGTGCCATATCCCAGTAATCACTTTAAAATTTTAATATGTAGGGGCCATGGAATGAATGAGCCTGAGTCCCCAGAGTGTGAATGGAGTTTTGTTCCTTTTTAAAGTAATAAGCACATCAACCACTCTAAAGAACAGTAAATAAGATATGACATGCTTTTCCTCTGACCATTCTCTTGCTTTCCATTGCGATATTTTGGGCATACAATTTTGGGTATACAGTTTGCCATTGTTGCTAAACAGGAAAGAAGGAAGTGGTTTGCTGAAATTCCTGCAGGGCCAATGCATGGGGAATCAGAAGGAAAGAATAGCAAAAAGTATTTTCTCCTGATGCTGTAACATGACTTCTCTGTAGCAGTCAAGAGAGAAAGTAGAGGTAGAACACTGAATTGCATACATTTCCAATTTCACCAGGAAAAAAAAATGCTGTAGATGCCTCATCACACATCATTAATTCTCTCTCTTATGAGAAGGAAAACAGAAGGGTAGATTCCAGAGTCCTCCTAAATAAGTGACTAGGCACAGAGGCTAGCCCTTGCTGTCTAAGACCGTGGTTGCCCTTTTGTTGTTGTTCCCAGCTAAAAGTTTTGTTGATCTTTTTGCCAATTATTTTGCCAGGTTAGCACTCACTGGATTAATTCCCTCTGGCTCACCAAGCAGCCAAACAAATGCTGGTGCCAGCCTGGGAGAGTTGGTGAGAATGAGCGGTGACGAAAGGGTGAAACCTGCTTTTCTGGGCAGCAGTACAGATCCGTGCTGGCTTTAAATTACTATCTAGCTGTGACCTACTTTACTTCATTATGTTGTTTGGCATTGCAAAGGGTGCCATGGAGAGACAGGAATGAGTTAAGTCATCTGCATGGCACTTCAGGTAGTGGCTGAAGAAAATGCATTCAAGACTTCCTAATTGCAGATGAAGTGGGAGCTGGACAGAAATTAAAATCATACAGTGAAAAGTCAGGGTAAGACAGTTTATCTTGTATAATCGGAACTGGAACATGTACAGCTGGACTTTAATAAAATAAGGGGGAAGGAAGAAAAAAAGGTAAGTGAGGGAGGAGAGGCCAGGGGCATCTGAGAGCAAGATTCACTCATTCCTGAATTGGAGCACGGGTCCGTATGCCTCCTGCCAGCATCCCTGCTGAGGAGCGCTCACCACTGCATCACATGCTCTTTGGACTGGATCTTTCTCTTGCATTACAAGCATTCAACAATTAGTTATGACAGTAGCATTTGTAATTAAGCTAAGAGGGAAAGGCCACTTTCCTGTTTGAAAGACCTTAAAGGCTCTGATAAGGCCTTGTCCTGCTGGCAGTATTAAAAGCAGAGGGTATTTAATCCTTTCTTTGAAGCTCTTGCAATATAAATAGATAGGGCAGGTGCAGGTCAAAAGAAGAAAGAAGATTATTCCCCCTTTCTGCTTCCAGTTACTTGCTTAATTATTTTCTCAGACGATGGAGAACTGAGGCACTGGGAAGTGAAGAGACAGGGTCAAACAGGAGGCCTAGTGGTGACAGGTCACAATTTCAAAGTTCAGCTCAAGTTTGGCAATGTTGGCATTTTTGATGAAGCAGAGTTTTTCAGAAAAACAAACCCTAGTGTTAAGGGACACAGTCTAAATAAATTTGCCTAGTAACCTTCATACAATTACAACATTATTTGTGTGTGTGCGTGTGTGTGTATGTACATTTTAATCACATTTAACTCGTGGCTGTATACAAGGTCTGTAATTAGGTAGGTCTGCATCTGTGCCATCATCTTCCCAAAACACATGAAAGTAGATATGATTTCCCTGATGTTCCTTTTTTTCCAAAACTACTGTTAGACCTGATTAGAAACAGAGTGCTCACTTGAAAATCTGTATTAATGGAACTCTTTCCCACAGCAAAATGTCAGTGGTCTGATGGCCATGGTCTGAAGATGGCCATAGTCCTAAGGAGAATGGAGAAACATGAATTATTGGTCCACTTTTGCAAAATAGAGAGAGATAGATTCATGTGCCGGAAATCACAAAGTGCCAGTGTACACACAATATTTGCAGATGCTGAACTGAAATTCTGGTGCACCTAAGTTTAATTCACTGCTTATTCATCTGACTTTTCCATTAGGAGGGAAAATACATCACACAATAAAGAAAAATAATCTTGGAGTGGCAGTTCTGCAACCTTCTTTACCTCAGTTTTATTTGAGAGAATGATTCCTTATTTTTGGCATTGGGCCTAGGTTTTGTTTAATTTTTGTTTAAATATTATACAGTACAACAGATAACACACTCATAATAGCTAAATCCTTTATAATGTAGTTAATCAAAAAACAAATATACATCACATGCACGTGTGCACAAGTTTGTACAGTGATCACCAGCAACTGAAGGTCCTAGTGCTAGTGGAAGAGCTAAACCCTCGTTAAATTAAACTTTTTTTTATTAACACAGATCATAGCACTGTTAATGACACTGTCATTAATTTGACACTGTCAAACCTGTGTTACCATATGGGGGATATTGATAGAGTACCTGGAAAAGATATTTCATTTTTCATAATTCATGTCTCCCAGTAGACAAATTTTTCTTTCATATTTCTTCATAATACTCTGTTCTGCCCAAGAGTTTTGCTCATTTTGCCACATGTTATTTTCAGCTGCATTTAACCTAATGTGGAAATTAAGTTTAGGTTTAAGTTAGTTTTGATATTCAAAATGAGAATGAAAACCAGCTTTGGTCAATGGAAACTAAGTTACATTATCATCTAAAAGCACTCACATTGCTTATTATGAAATGAGTTCTGGGATTCTTCATCACAATGCCACAATAAGCAGATGTTCAGCACCATAAAGAATGCCATGATTTACATTACTTTGACTGACTGATTGTGATCCAAGCAATGTTAAGTATCATTACATGATACACACATCCAGCTCTGGCAAAGGACGTTGCTTGGGAAGTATCTTCCCTTACTCCAGTGACCTCATTGGCTTTCCATGTCCTTGTGCTATGATTCCATTGTCTCCTCATTGTGCCTGTGTCACTGTTTAGAAGGCCTCACAGGATCTTTGGAATGAACTTGGTGAAGTTCCTGGTCAAACAGCGCAAATTCATACCAGTTTTGGGGAACTGCTTCAGATACATTGAGAAGGTACTATGCCTCATGAGTCCCACAAGTCTGGATGCTGTTTACACTGTATTTTACTAAAGACCAGGTTCTTCTCCCACACTCCCATCCAACTAGACATTCACCTAAATGATCCCATGTTTATCCTGTTAAAAGTGATCATAATTTTGAAAACAGAATGCATTTTTACCTGTCTTTACAGAAACACGCTTCTGCTCTTACTCACTAGTACAGTCACAGGCTTCCAGCCACTGCCTTTGAAGTAGATTGTTGATGTTAAGGGTCGAGGTTGATCGACTGTCCTCCTTTGTGGGAAGTACCAATGGATATCTTAGCTAACCTTTGCCATATTGCACTCTGGACCCATACTGCTCTATAGTTCATAGAGCAAGTGTTTTTTTTTTTTGTTTTGTTTTTTTTTTTTTTTTTTTTTTTTTTTTTTTTGTTTGTTTGTTTTGTTTTGTTTTGTTTTGGTGGAAATACAGTGAACACAACTGAGTTTCCAGAGAGCATTATTTAACAAGTTTCCCAGTACTGAGGAATGTTTGGCTCCATCACACTGCAGCCAAGTCCTGCAAGTCCTGTGTGAAGGCTAGGAAGGACACACTTTGCTCTGAACCCACTGGGGACTCATGGTGGTAGAGATTTGTTGATGGAAGTTGGTAGAAAACAGCCAGGCAATGTGGGGGAGCATCCAACCCTTAATGTTGTTGGCATCACTGGGAAGACAACTGCTGACAGATGTGATGAGTCAGTATTTATCTGAGTGCTGAGGAGATTCCTGGAGCACCCTCAGACATGGCTTATTTCAACTGACCAGTGAAATAAGAGGTGACAAGTGGCAGCCCCACAGGGGCTGCTTCTCAGAGAAAGTATGGCATCCTAGGTGAAGTTGGGCATAGAGGTATGCAAGCATCTATTCCAGGTTGACTTCGTGGAACACTTTTTGTAATGTATTTCAAACTAGGTACTTTTCAAAATTTGAAAATAAAACTCTGCCTTTAAAACCACTCATTGCCTTTACAATCATTCAAAGTGGCATGCTGAGAAGAAAGACTATGCTGTGAGTCCTGACTGTCCCTTGAAAGCTAGTCTGTTCTTCTGGACAGATGGTTTTGCAGAAGAAAAAAAATACACTGCCGAAAGTAAAGACAGATGAATGTCCCATACTAAGTGAATTGGGCTATATTTTGCAGTAGTGATCCTTGAGAGTGGTATACCAGAGGTCAGCCAAGATGTCCATGGACACAGTTTGAATCTTCTCTTTTAAACTTTACAATAGATCCCAGCAGTTCAGCAAACCAAGTTTCCACTTTGGTTTGTAAAGCTGTAGGCAAAAGAAAGTGAGCCATGAGCTTTAGGATGATTGTAACAAATACCTTTCATTTGATTTTAACAGGCACCCACTTAGAACTTCCTTGATTCCTTTGAATTATTGTGAGGAACTGTTGTTTCCTGCAGTAAATACATTACAATACACTGAAAGAAGAGGCAGTGACATACTTCATGGCTGGGATTTGGTAATGTGACCTGGAGGATTACAATGCAAACTCATTGTTCTGCTGGGTCAAAACAGCAGAGATCCAAAACAACTGCTATGTGTGTGTGACTATCTGGCTTCATCTCATTCTTTATACTCAGATAGATACCAACATCTATCTCTTCTAAGCAAAGAAGACAGCTAAGACATAGAAATGGTTCCTTGGTTCTCCAAGTCATCCCCAAAGCAAGTTTAAGATGTAGGAGGAAATGCTCCTCTTCTCGTTGCTCACACCACCTCCTCCAGACACCCCTCACCCACTGCAGACTGCAGCTGCTGTCTGCATGCAGCACAGACTCCCAGCCTCAACCTTCTGACTTACACCTAAGCTAGATGCCTGCAGAAGAGGGGACTTGAACCCCATTTGGCAAAGCAAGTGAATAAATGGAGCCTTCTGGGGCAGTATTCACAAATGCTGGGGAAGGTAATTCCATCCCCCCATCACTGTCAGCAGAAACGTTTCAGAGGTTAAGCCAGCTTCAGAGCTTTTGCCCCATGTTGGCGGTTTCCAGTTCTGCATTGCTGTTTGCTGCTGCTGCCTCATCTGTATTGCTGCAATTACAGCAGTCTAAAGCAAATCCCTGTTTTCAGGGAGATCATTTGTTATCTGCCCCACAGCAATGACAGCAGCCTGAGAATGGGACTGGAAATCACAGTGTGGGTGCAGGAACTTCTGTAACCAATTCCACTACTAAAGCTCTCCATTTACAGGGTGGCTAAGGGTAAAGTTACTCAGCAAAGCTGAGTCAAATGGTCAGCTCAGCACTGTAGGACAGGGCAAGTGTCAAAGTGCTGCCCTCCACCCCTGCTCATCCCTCATACCCACCAGTTTTGATGCTCCTCTGATCTCCTCCTGAGCCAGTTCAGCTCATTAAATCAGCTGAAGATTTTTTTTTTCCTTTCCTTTAAACAGTTTTCTGTTCATTATCCAACTGACTTGGTTCAGGGAAGTGCCCAACAAACACCAGAGGCAGCTCAAGAAGGCTCCAAATGAGCAGGCACAAGGAATCCCTTGCTTTTATTGTGGCTGAGAAATAGTAGATCAGCTCACTACCTCTTCTGCAACTTCAGCCTAAATTAAGCTCATGCTCTGAAGTCCCTTCTAGAGAAGCTTACACTTTCACAGAGAACAGAAGGAGCTGGGGATGGGGATTAGCTCCACTAAGCTAAATTTAGTCTACATGAATACCTCTTCCTGTATCTGGTGTTGTAATTCCAACGCTTCTTATAAATAATAACTCATGCACATAAACTGAGTTGTTTAACAAACAGTAAGTTGTCTTGAATAGCATTATCAACATGACCAGTGACATCAGCTAACACTGTCTAGATAAGTACAACATTTTTTTTCCTTGGCATGTGCCAGCGATTGATCATGTGCATTAGTTTGTATTCTTGAAATCTCTGTGTCATTGTGAACTTATTAGCTAACACTGAGACATGCATATGGGCAGCTACAGATCTGGTAGTTTTGGAAAGTCACAAGTACCCTGTAATATTTTGTTGGTTTGCTTTTTAGTCCTGCAAGAAAGGTAAGTAGAAATTTACCCTGTCTGGCTTTTGGTTGCACTGATCAGGACTTGGAACAGTAATTAAAATAATAGAAATAAAAGTGTGAGCAGTTAGTAGATTAAAAGCCCTTAAGACTATGTGATGTCCTAAACTTATTGTTTACTTTTCCTCTGATGTTACAGATGTACCTTATAGTAGCTCACTTTGGCAGACTAATTTAATTTTAATTTATTGGATATATGATGTTGCTTAATGCATTTCAACTTGCATTTTATCTTCTCATATTATTTCACAAATGATGGTCAATATAATTGCAGCTGTTGTATGTACTTGGGGATGTAGTGCTTGACTTTCAAATCCAATACATACGCAACGGTGATTCATTCCATTTTCTTTTGTTTCTTCATTTTACAAAACATAATTAATTTGAGCAAAGTGGTCTAGTGGGAGGTGTCCCTACCCATGAAAGGGGGCTTGGAATTAGATGATCCTTAAGGTCCCTTCCAACCCAAACCATTCTGTGATTCTGTGATTCTATGATAGGAAGTATATAACGAGTATATATATACACATATGTATATACACTAAGAGTATACTACATTTGCAGCCCCATGTTCACGATCAAGGAGTCGATAAAGGAGCTTGACACCTGTTCTCATTTGCACAAGGTAATTGTTTGCTGTCATGAATTCTAAATAGTAACTGAGTGAGCTGAGCGAGCATGGATGATTATCTCCGTCTATTGCTTATTGATGTTACTTTTTGCACTAACTCTGTTCTTCTGTTTCTGCCAATGCTAAGACTTCATCTGCACTAGAAAGGATTTGACAATGTAGTTAGACTATAAAAGTATAGGAGTCAGTTCTTGGTGGAGGTTCATCTTATAGAGAAAGACCCTGTTCCTGAGATATTTTATGTTACCTTTCCATACGAAACATGCTCTATCAACCAAAACACCTTTGATACCTAGTGTGTGCATGGGTATGTGTAGTTACAGGATTGTTATACTATAGCATAGTTACATTATTAAATATGACAATTCCAGTGGTACAGAGTAGTATTCCAACAAGCTTCAGACTGGTGTTACTGTAGCAGCAGCAGTACTCTAAGAACAGACCAGGGCTCTTCTTTATTTCTGTTGCAGTAAGTGATAAAAGCAAAAACAAAACCAAAAACCAACTCACAACCACAGCTGTGGCTTCTGAGCAACTTCTCAGTTGCTTTATACTATACTATTTGTGAACTATAATATTATCTAAATATCAATTATAATGTTATTTATTAAAGGAATGAATAAAAATGTTCAGATCAAGCCCTCTTCCACCTGTCCTTGCCATGAAAATGGCTGTGGGCAGTACACTTGGGTAATCTTTGCTTCCATGGCTGGCTTCTAGGCAGAGGAAAACATCTTTTTTAAGGATCTGACCAGAATGAAGCTGACACTGCGATTCAGACATGACAGAGGTTATTCTGGGCTTGGTCAGTAGTGAACCCCTGATACCCAAGGAATTTAATTGGAAAACAAACAGACCCTTACAGACATTAATGTCAGAATATCAGCACCTGACACCTGATCTTGAGACCAATTTGACTAATCCTAGAATACAGGCTAAGAGGATGAATTGCCTTTAGGGATGTCCACCTTTTGCTATAACTGTGAAGAGTTATAGTCTACTGGCTTAGAAAACTTCACAGTGGGGAACTGTAGATGAGATGATTGCAGACTTTAATGATGGGATTTGTCTTATCTGCCTTTAAATAAATAGAGCATAGAATTCTAGTTGTCTTGTCACCTTAAAATAAAAGGAAAAAAGGGAAGTAATTTTCATTCATCTTTTCTAATCTAGATGTCTGTTATGGGGACAATGGCATTGAATCCTAGAACTGCATTTTTCTTTCCCTTCACTCTAAAAGCAAGCTGAATCATTGCTGGGAAAAAAAAATAACTTTTAGTAACACCAGTGACACAAGAAAAAAGGGCGGGGACATGCAGCTGGGGAGAGGGAGAAGATGGGGTTGGCAGAAGAAGGAAGGTTCAGCAGAAGCTGCTGGGTTGTGAAGTTGCACCTTCAGAGGCATGCGAAGGTCATTCATTCCAGCCGAGCACCCTGCTGCAGCGGGCAGCAGGCATGTGCTCCTATTGTGCCCCTGCCAGCTTCAAAGGAGAATTATTTTAGCCAAAGCAACTGCCAAGGTCAAGTGACTGCCTGTGTATTAATAGCAGCAGGGCAGCGCCATTAAGCAGCATGAAGTGCCCATTCTAACAAAGGAAAATGAGCCCATCTGTAGGAATGCCGTCTCCTCCCTGTGTGCTATCACAGCTCAGCTTCCCTCTGCTGCTCATGCACTGGAGGTCTGCTTTACAGTTGGGATGACTTCTGTCATGCTGTTGTTAGCTGAAGTTGAAAAAAGAAATCGTATTGGGTTACTGTATGAATGAGACACAGCCTGTGAACTGCAGTGCTGTGTACATGTAAAGCTGGGGTTGGTGAGTCCCTAGGGAACCAATGGCACTTTAGGATACAAAAAGACACTAGTGCTATCATCACAGAAATTGAAAACAATAAAAAATAAGTGCTTCTGGCTGTTAAAGGTCTCAGAGGCAATGATTCTTGGAGTTTTGGTGCCATTTAGACCCTTGTGCTTCGTCACTGATAAAAAGTATTTTAAGGTAGCATTTGATATTGCAAAAGGTTGTGGATATGTCTGCCTCAAACAGCAAGGTAACAGCAACATGGCTGAAATAAGCAGTTGTGAAGTACATGTGTCAGGAGCCACTGAGGTTGTCTGATTAGGTAGCTAATTATCTTTGTATCTCTGATGTTTATATTACACTGCCCTTGCTGATGCTAGCATAACCCTTATCTATTTCAGGTATCTGGTTCAGGCAATGAAAGGTGATTTCTTACTGAGTTTTGTATAAATCCTTCATTGCTGTTACCCCCACTGAGTGTGTAGAGGCTCCAGGTTATTCTGATACCTTTCAAACTGGTCTGAAGATTGAAAATCATTGTGGAGATGGCCTAGTTTGCACTAATTTACAGTTTTCTTCAGCTGGGAAAAGAAGATCAAAGACCTGCATTTGGATGGCTTTTTTGGCACTTGTCTTTGATTGGTTTGTGTTTTGGAGGGGTAAGTTTGTAAGCTAGCCAATTTAGGAGGTACTATGGTAATTGTTATTCATGTAATTGGTGTCTTCTGCTCTGTGCTTTGCTTGGAGCTCCAGCCTAAAGGTCAGTGGAAACTCCAACTGGAAGAAAAATTATTACTGCTTTTATGGAGGTTTAAAGGCTTGGAAGGGGGAATGTCTGAGGTATTTGTTGATACGACATTTTATGCTGTGGAATCACACAATCTGATTCAGATTTCCAGATTCAATCATAGCACAAGCAGCATTATGTCTTGGTGTCACAGTATGTTGCATCTCTACCCTGGCTACGTTGACTGCCTGTTTGCTTCAGCACATTTGCCTCCTTCAAAGTTATGTTTCAATGTTATTCTCAGTAAAATCTTCTCCATCATGAGTTCTGTATCTAGGTAATATTTGTCTGCAGAATACATTCAACTCCAAAGTATTTGTAATGGCTACATCTCAGCTGATTTTGTTGTTGTTGTTGTTGTTGTGGTCTTTTCTATTATCTAGTTACTATTCTGACCATGGAGTAGGTTTTTCTTTCAGTCATGGTGTCAGTTATCTATAGTAAATTCCACTGTCTTTAATGATACCTGTAGCGTCCTGCCTTCAAGGACATTGCAACTCAGCCTGAGGAACTTTAGGAAACCTTACCCAAGAACTGACTGATCTTTCATTTTGCTCTGGGCTCCAAAAATTTCTCTTAGCGTATTATTCATTATTCATTCATTAGGTAATATTTGAAAATGTTTCTTTGTTTGTTTCAAATTGTGTCCATCTGCTAGGTGCAGAAGAACATAAACGCAGAAATAAGCTGTTTTATAGACTCTGTGGTCCAAATACTCAAGCTTATAGATGGAGCTTGAGATCTTTTATGGAGGGAATACAGCATTTTACAGCAAACCTGTAAGCCAACAGCTAATGGACAGCTCCAGATAGGATTAGCCACCTGGGAGACAGCAGTATCAACAATCTAAAAGGGGCTGTAAACATGTCAAGACTCAGGGCTTTATAATCTATTTGTAACTGGATTTGCTGTCAAATGAGGAAGAAAGCAAGAGTAGTATTATGCAGCAGAAAATCAGGATCTATTAAGAACTTAACGTGTAAATTAGCGCCATGAGTGCCTCAGTTATTATTTCTGCTGTATTTCATGTTATAGCAAGACATACAAATACATGAGTAAAATGAAGGGTGGTAATCATAGAATCAGCACAGATAAAGCTAAAATAACATGCTAGAGGTTGTCTAACTTACCAGAGTGATTAAGACAGCAGTTTACAAACACCATCCATCCCCCTACCTTCCTACTCCAGCCCCACCCCATCCCCACCAAAAAATAAGGAAGAAAAAAAAATCCCAAACAATTGAATTTATAGCAGCTAAATTAGGAATAGTCAAACAAGAGAAAGAGAAAGGAACAGCACAAATCAACTAAAGAGATCTGTTTCTGGGTGCTAGGAATCTGCCTGCCCAGAGATTGATGACAAATCCCTTCACTTCTCTGAGACACACTTCCGTCCCTGCGCTCCTTGCAAAGCACTTTGAGACTTGAAGAAAGCAGGCAGCTGCACCAAGTGGACTTTTATGGACTGCCACATTGGGTCAGGCCAATAGGTCATTTATTCCAGTATCCTGATCCTCACTGCAGGAAAATAAGAATATAAGAAGCAAGACAAGAGTTGAGAGATTTTGCTTTGGGTATTTGCTCCTGACTCCCCACAATTAGTGGTTTAGCGATGGGGTTTGCTACTAAATCTGTCATTTCTTAGTATTCCAAATTCAAATCTTCAGCTCATGGATATGTCTGCTTTGTAGTAATTTTTTATTACAGGTAAACAGAATTGTATAAAGCATAATGCTTATTTTAAGGCTTATTTTATTTTTTCTTAACAAGACATTGCCAGTCATGCACACTTGGAAATAACTCCCAGGCAAAGCCAAAACTCACACTGTGGTGATGTGAAAGAGAGGAGGTGATCATCTCAGGCACTTTAAACTGCCCATTAATGCAAGCAAGCACTACCACAGCCTGCTTAGCCTAACCCTTCTGGGAGGTAAATCCATCTTCCTCTGCTCACATGAGTCCTTTCAGGGACAAAGGGCCCCTTTGTGCAACCTCGCTGTTCCAGGGGCTTGTCAACTTCTTTACCTTGGGTAGTGTTTTGCTCTGTATTTACTTCCATTTACCTCAGTGGGATTACTTGGAAAGCAACCAGTGCTGATATACACATTTTAATCTAGCCAAAACAAGAGAGTCCTGTGGAGGCTGACAGTGTGGAGAGGAAATATTAATATTAGCAGTGTTTATTAGTTTTTTTTTCCTTAAAATTCGTACATATTTCTTTAACAGATAGAAGACATTTTATATCTTGTCACCCACATTTACTTCTTTAAAGCAATTACATTATTGTTTAGACAGGTATTTCCTTGTTTTCATTGATAATGTTAACTTGCCAGCCAAGCAGAAAGTCAGATATTTACATTTTACCAAGGGCCATTCATTTAGATCTTCTGCCAGTCATGCAGAAATAAGCTGCTTTGCATTTAAGCAAGGGAATGCAAAAGAAAACTCAAGCACTCAAAGCAGTGCTCTTCCTCTTCAGAGTCTGGATTCACTGAATGCAATGAAAGGATTTCAAAGCAGCATCCCATGAAGGAACAGAAATAAGCAACAGTGCTTAGAAGACAGCACTGTCTATTCATGCATTTTGTTAGTAAAACAGATTATCCCCGAATATTAGTAATCCAGAAATATGTTACATATTTATTATTAATTATTCACTGTTTACAATTCAGATTTCTTTTCAATAGGTTGTTCCACGTACAGGAAACTTACACATTCAGTCTGTTGTAACTGCATCTTTTTCAGGACAGACTGAGAGCCTAAAATAAAGTATTAGAAAGAAAGTATTAGAAGGAAAAAGATAAAGCATGGATCTTGATCAGCTTTTAATTTCCCTGTACAGATAAACCATCTTCTAGTTAAACCTGTTGAACTTGTTTCTTCCTCTTTAGAAAGTATAAGTTGGGTAAAATAACTACATATTTTTTAAAACTTTCTTCTTGAAATTTCTATTTCCTTCTTCACATAAGATACACACTTTTTTTTTCCCCTTGATATAAAGCAAACAGTTGGTGAAAATTAGGTTAAAATTTAACCATGTCACCACATAAAATCCCCAAAGTCTGTAGTGAGTTTGCTTAGCTATTCCTCTCTGCTTTGTGAAAGAGGGCTCTTGCCTAGAAACATCAGTGCTCTTCATGCTTGTTGGCTCCAGTTATACTGGAGATAAGCTTTATCTCCAGAACTTCAGAGGATGGCTGTAACAGAAAAAAACAATGCTGCCAGCCCACAGGACCTGAGCTGGGGAGACACAAAACTCCAGAACTTTTTTCCTACTCTCCTAAAATGCCTGAAAGGTAACACAGCCCCAACCAACCCTGTGCATTTTTACAGCCTCCCACTGTACACTGCTGTTCCATTCTCCCCTCAGAGAGCTACCAAATGCGTCCTAGGCACTTCAGTAACACATGGGAGAGAAGCTGGCTTCTCAAAAAGACTCACTTCTTATAAGTTCAGTGAAAGAAGGCCAGGAGAGGAAACTTCCCCCCCCCCCCCCCCCCCCCGCTTTCTTGCTAATTTACGAGTTAATAAGCTTATTTTTTTTCATAGACATTAAATAATCCATATGATGAGAGACATTTTGGAAACCAAACTTCATTATTTCTGCCACTTGTAGCATTGTTTAACATGCACAGTCATCAATACAAGCTGGAATGAAAGAATCAGCAGATTTTGCCACTCATGTCACCGCAGGACAGCAGTAGCGCCATCACAGAGATGGGATGGGGATGAGTAAGTGTGGGCCAGCACGCACACACAAAGCATGCAGTAGAAGCAGAAACTGTGGTTGGGAAATACAAAGGAGACTGTGGGGGAAAAAAAAAAAAAAAAAAGTTCGTTAATTAGTCAAAAAAGCATTGCCCACACAGCTTGTTCTCTTTGTTTGTTAGCCGTGGGGGGGGCTCTGGTGGAACAGTACAGGCAATTGTGTGATGTCCATACTACACAGAAGGGTGGCTGGGGAAACGGTAAAACAGTCTTGAGGACAAGAACCAGAGGTAAAGCTGGTTTTTGAAGATGTATAACCAATTAGTGCACCAGCAGTGGTGGCTGGTGACCCAGTGAGTTTGAAAGAGAAGTACAAGTGCTCAGTGAGAAAAGACTCTGAAAGAGCTGGCAGTAGTGGTTGTGGTGCTGACACGTGCAGGTATGGACCATTGTATGGCTCAGGTCCTGCTGAATGCAGTGCTCCCTCTGAGACACCTTCCTCCATTCTGCTGGTTGAGCCACTGCATCTTTCTTTCTGACTGAGCCAAGTTATCTTGAGCTCTTTAACTTCTGCCTATCAAACCCATTCCGCCCCCTCCCCTCCTCCCCCGTCTGCTGGATGATAGGAATCGACTCAAACACACCTGGACAAAGCCGAAAAAGCTTCTAAGGATTGCAAAATGGTTGGCTGTGAAACAGCCACCCACGTGCTTTACGGTAATGGCTCTGCCTTCGTCACTTTTGTATGCAAAAGGTTCAGTACCCAAGAAGCATCACAGCACAGGGAGCTGAATAGATGAATGACTAAAGCAAGTGGGGAATTTGGGCAGATGGCAGTTACTAGATGTGTTTGGGACATGCTGGTATCAGCTTGAGTAGATTCCCATTTGCATCATTTCTACTCATTAAATCTTGAAAGGCTTTTTCTTTCCCCCCATGTATTCAAAAACGGCAGGGAGGAGTGTCATGGAAAACAAACAAACAAACAAAAACCAGAAAGTGTCGTGCCTTTGCAAGAATACGCTTGGGATGATTTAACTCACACTGTTTCTCAGGACCAAACTAGTGTAGGTTTTGCTACCGACTACTCTCTTGCTCCCTTAAATAATCCTCTGAGGAGGTTTCTGCTCCCCCTGAGAAGGAAAATTTGCTCTTTGCATTTCAATGAAAGGCATTCAGGCTCCTCTCCCCGCCCCCAGGCCGTTTCCTGTTGCAAACCCTCAGACTTTCATTTTCTTTTTGACCCAGCTACATTTGCATTTCACTGAGGCTTCTCAAGCATCTTCTTTCTCAACATGGGAGGGAGAGGAGGCCGTGGAATACTTTGGGGGATTCTTTGAGGGAGGCACTGGGGCGCACATCTGCCAGCTGGAGCCAGGATCACATCCCTTGCAGCCCGACTCTTTTCAGTAGATCTTCTCCACGCAGTCTGTTGCACTCGTGGGTGCAAGTTGTCACACAGCAGGATGTAAATCCCAATCGGCAACCATAGTTCATGTATTTACACTTATATACCATCCTTCTGCATGCAGTGGATAAACAGATTTGCTCTTCCTTGTTCAGCTCAAAGGTGTATTGGCTTCCAGTAGTAAACTGAAAAAAAAAAAAAAAGCTTCTGCTCTTGGGCATACTAGTGTTTAGAGAGTGGGCATTCTGCTGGTAGCTGGGAGGAAAAAAAAAAGGATCTGGTCTGGTATAAGGAACCACCAGCTGGCCAGTGTAAGGGGCAGGACTTCTGCTGCTTAGTGAGGGATGTACAGGGTACTGGGTACCAGGAGAACCAGAGAGGTAGCCAGCCAAGACTGGTCTTCTGGCTGTAGTAACACCATTCTGCAAAATCTGTGTCTTTCCTTGGAGCACGTGAATTCCAGTGGCTCTGCATGTCATGATGGAGACTGCAAAATTTCTGATAGTTTGCAAATACAAGTCATTGGTGGACACAATTTTCCACTCATTACCTTCATGTTCAGTAAGTGTGCCTCTATGAATGACAGATGTACAAACCAAATGTAAAGGATGTTTTGTTATTTGAGTATTTTAATTAGAAAGTTGATTTTTCAGACATCTATACCTCACAAGGAAATACTGCTTGAGTTTTGGCATTATGGATATTCAAAATGAATTCTTCTTTATCTTAATGCAACTGAAATGAAAGAGCTAATAGTGACCTCTTTTTTTTTTTTTTTTTTTTTTTTTTTTTTTTTTTTTTTAATTAGTTGTTCATCTCTGTGGCTCTGTTCCTGATCAGAAAGCCAGATGGCCTGAAAAGACTGGTAAATGAAATAGTATTTTATCTTTAAATCAGCCTCAACCCTATTTTGTTGCAAATGGCTGAATACAGTTATTTACTATCCCAAAACCATGGCTAGCTTTCTCAGTAAGAATAGGTGTCCCCTGCCTATGTTACCACCCTAGAGCTCAGTGTTCAGCTGTCAGGGGCTTGTCCTGATTTGTACAATGTGCAGAGGTGATAAGCCAACATATGAAAGTAGAATAAAATCCAAGTAGCAAGAGACAGAATTAATTCCACCACTCAGAAACATATGTTTCTCTTTTGTAGTGATAAAGGCCTAGAAAAATAAATTTAAAGTGGTTTCTGCAATGAGGCTTAGGGGCAGACTATTGCATAGTGAGATGGCTGTACTGCACAGGGATGCACAGCCTATCTGTAGCCAGCTGACAGCCCTGGATAAAATGTCTTAATAAAAGTATTTATCAAGGTCTCAGTGGTGGGCACTGTGCTTCAAGAAAAAGCAAGTTGTTCCAGGAATGGGAGAAATATTAAGTTTCACATCTAACACCTCTGTTATTTTTAGATTCTCTGAGGTCTAGTACAGTGTTAGCTAACCAGCCTTTCCATCACTTGGGGAGTTGCACGGTCTCTGTCCTCTACCCAGTCCCTGTCTCATAAAACTTCTGGGAACCCCATCTCTCTATTGTCAGGTTTTGTTGAAGGTAGTCATGCAGTTCAGCATTTGTAGAAGGAGGAGGAAGGAGAAGATTAAGACAGTGGGAATAGACATCATGATCCTCCTTAGCCTTCCTTTCCTGAGGAAGCAAGCTGAAAAGCCCCAGAACAAACAAACAAACAAACAAACAACAGAAAACGGACCAAAAGAAATCACCCCACTGGTTTAAAATGGAAGAAATCTAAGCTTTTTATAATATGTCTGACTGCAATGTGCTGGCATTGCTAAGGGATTAGTAATTTATATTTGTCCCTTAATGATTTTATCTTTTCTCCCTTTGATTTTGATGTTAGTGTGCCAATTCCAGGTAGATGGTTGACCATGACAAGTGTAAGAATAATTGGGAGGATCAACACCATAGTGACCCAACTTGCATCACAGCATCAACAGATAATACCTTCTGAGTAACCCACTTAGCATCCTTGGGAATTATAGACTTGTCTTAAGTTAGGGGAGCTGATTGTAGACACCAGCTGAGTAACACACTGGTTGCACTCTGTGGCTGGGGGAATGAGTGAAAACCTATTTTTCTGGCAGGCGTGAGCTGAGATGAATGACAAAGCTTTAACTTTGGGTGTGGGCAGTGCTAAGGAAACTGTAGATCTAGGATGCCCATCTGTCTGCCTGTGAGGCATATGGGCTTTGGTCTGTGGGGTGATGCCACATTCGAACAGCTTCACAAACCATTGGGGCTCCCACAGGGGCCTGCCTATGCCTGTGATCTCACAGAGTGGTTTATGGGTCAGGGCCAGAACACCTCATGGTGTGAGTGGTTACACCATCAGCCATAGGACCCCTGTATTTTGCAGAGGGGAAAGAGAATGGGGTTGGGAGCCAGCTTTCTCCAGATCAGGAGACTATAAACAAGGCTGTTCAAGATGAGCACCAGAGATGCAATCACACATGGTACTGAACGGAAAATCCTGCAGTGAGGTGGGAGCTTTGGGGCCTATTTTCATGGTGGTGAGCACTTGTGTGGGCATGTGTGCTAGTTGGCAGGACTGACCCACTTCTGAGCCTCTGTGATCTGCCTGTGGGCTTTCCCATGCTTGTGCAACAGTGCAGAGACCCTTCTCTGAAATGGCAGAAGGATCTGGCGCTGTAAATCATGTTATTGCAGCTGGGATGCTGTTCAGCATTCCTCATTAGACAATGTAGAAGACACTGGAAGTACCACCTGCACCCTGCTTACATTTGGCCACAGAATCTGACTCAGTGCTTTTCATCATGGTTGCTGTACACTCTGCAAGAAATGTCCTCTGATTTCACGGCAGGGAAGGGTTTTCATATTCTAGCCTATTTGATTTGTGTTTCACTGAAAATGAGTGTTTTTGTTTGTTTGTCTGCTTTTTAGTTGTTGTTGTTGTTGTTGTTAGATTTAACAATGTGAGGGAAGGAAGGAAGGGAAAAACAGAGACAGAAAGAAAACAGAAAGAGTGACTGGTTCTGTTAGTAGGTAAAATATTTTCTGTGCCTGCAGGTAGTGTGGGCTTTGCTCTATTTAGCTCAGCCAGGCTGAATTTAAGGACTCCAGCTTCCCCAGCATTACTAGGGCCAGCAGGGTGTGCTGAAGGGGCTGCAGCGTGTAAAGCACAGGATACAGGGCTCTGCCTTCAAGGGGAGCCTAGTATCCCTGGCTCTGCCTTCAAGGGGAGCCTTGTATCCCTAGCTGCGCTGCTGGATTACAGATGCTAAATAGCAGCTTCTCCTCTTACAGAGGTCCTCTCCCAAGAGGGAATTAGTTTGCATAGCTTGCAAACAAACAAACAAACAAAAAACCACCACCACCACCACCAACAAAAAAAAACAAACTGCTTAATGGTCTCATTGTCCCCCTTAGGCTCTGAAAAAGGGCATTCCGATGCTAAAAAAAGATGTGGTAGAAATCCCATTGGAAAGATTTATCTTCTGCAGCTTCCACTTGAGCTTTGTGAATGTGAGTTCTGGCTAGAAAAATCTGCAAATCACGAGTTGGCTGAACCTTGGGGTGCTCATTCTCCTACATGTTTTCGTGCTCTGGTACTATGCCGAATCAAAGCATTGTAGCATCTTTTGTAAGATGCCTGGGAAGTTCTTCTCTCACCCTCCGACAGCTAGGATCTGGGCTAAGAAAGGGCAGCACCATTATCTGGGAACAAAAGCAGGCTGTTCTGAGAGGCAGAAGCAGTGCTTGCATTCTGCAAGATTGTCTGAGAAATGTAATGTTTCTGTGCTGAGGTGCACACACCAGGCAAGCAAAATGGAAAAATGCAGACATCTGTTTGTAATGGAAACATTACCTCTCACAACAGAGGTGTGTAAAGTTTAGAAATCCGTAACTTTTTAGGGAGAAGATTAGGGAAAGCATGACTTGTGTTTAGTATGCGATTGTTATATCCTCTTTCATGTCAATAATCTGAACATTGCATTGAACATGCAATTAACTGAGTGAAACTCCAATTTTAGTGATAATTGGGATGTATATATTCAATAGGGAAAGAGCCTTGTTTATGATAACATGCTTCTTTTTTCTCGGTAAAGAATTAGTTTAGCACTTCAATGTGTTTCCTATTCATGCATTATAAAGGCTGTAACCACAGATGGTACAAAAAGGAATTGTAGGAGATCATGAGTGGTTTTTACTCTTTACTGAAAACACTCCATTTACTTTGTTATTTCAGGAAAAAACTGCATGTTAGAGCATGGTGCATAGTGCTAGTGTTTTTTCCATCTGTTTTTAATCTTTTTGGAGTCTTTTTAAACTTCCAGGTTCCAAAAACAAAGACCTTTTTATTCTTTCACATCAAAAAAGTCTTGTATTTCTATAGCCTTAATTTAAGATCTTACTCTGTCATTGTTGTTCACACCATGTAGCATCTTACACTAAGACCTTGATAAATGACCATGGAAATCCTGTATTTTGATTTAAGTGGGTTTTGGACTATGTTCTTGGAATATTTGTACACTGAGCATACAGCGCAGAATTAGTTTCCTATCACAGGAACACATTAGCATACTATTTCTATTTTCTAATTGGGAAGATTATTTATAAAATTGAATGTGGGTAATGTGCTGTGATGTAATGGTTCAAGGACCCAAGTGGAAAGTAAACTATAAAGACAGTCCTTGCTTATAGCATAACTATTTTCACACCTCCTCCTGTTGAAGATTCTTAGCATTTGTGTTTGTAGTGTATTTTGATTCCCATTGTTATAAATTTCTAATTGTGCCATTATAAATTGGTTATCTGTATAATGACCATCTATTTTACTCTCCTTTAAAGATATCTTCTTAGCAAATATTCCTGAAAATTCTGCTTCTGATCATAAGTATTAAATAGAGGATGAAGCTTATTTTGGTTATAGACTACACAGGACCTTTACTCAAAGTGCAGGCAGTGAAATGCAGACTAAGTTATTTCTCTGGTGATTTTAATAGTCAGTGTTTTTTGGTGGAACTACTAGGAATTCTCTGAAGTGAGAGAAAATCCATGGGAACCTCCTGCTTAAAGTCCCACAGAAGACATTAGCAACATTTGCTGACTTCTATATAGTGCTGTGTCGCCTTGAACAGCTTACATGCCATTAGGGAGTGATAAACATGCCCCTGTGTTTAACTTAGTGTTCCTGGAAAACTTCCTGCTTCCTTTGCAAGCTGCAAAATAACCCAACTGTTATTGGGGATCTTTTTTACCTTAGTGAAGACTGAATGTGTTTTTAGCTTCTATATTCTAAGACAAGAAAACAGCAAGAAAGGAAATTTTGCCAGCCTATGGCCATCGAATTGCAAATTCAATTCCAGGGTGGGATAGCCCTGGTCAGAAATGCTTTTAGCCCACAGCCTCATGCAGTCTCTCACTCTCTGCTCCTGGGGGGTCAGCATCTCCAGGCAGGAATCTGCATGATCTCTTGCCCCAGTGACCCCTCTCCTATCTATTCTCAATTAACAGTGAGTGTGCTGCTTTCTGGGCTAGCATCCTTAACTCTTTCTTTGGTGTGAGCTACACACCTCAACAGAGGCAGGCAGTGGCAATGGCAATGAACATAAAACCACATGCCTACCTATTTTTCAGCTACCACATACAAACATACTAACTTGATTTGAAAGGAGAAGAAGCAGTAATTAAGGGGATAGATAAGAACTGCGAAGGTGAAGAGCCCCAGATGTCCTTTATTCTGTTGGACAATATCTCCCATTACTGCAGGGAGGAAGTTTTATGTTTTGTTTGTAATTTAGGATGGGTTTTGTGTGTTATTCATGAACTAGAATTTAGATCATACTGTGTGCACATGTGGCATAATGGGGATTTTAAAGAAAATAAAGAGAGTTCTATCTCATATAAGCTGTCTGATGCCACACAAAGGCAATTCAATCGTTGTTTGTGACCTGTATTAATGCCTGTTAACCCCAGCTCTTTTGTACAATACTGGTGGTGAAGCTCCCTTTCCTGCTTTTTGAAGCAAAATGGGTATTAGCAGAGCAATAGGGAGCATGCCAGTGAGTGAAGCCCTTACAAAAACAGACTGTATTTTTCTATCACTGCACCAAACAGGAATCCAATGTCTTTCTGTTTGTCCTCCTGCAAAGGTTAGAAGGAAGGGAAACAGTCTGTTTATCAAAATCTTGCTTATCTGCCAGCAGTAGATTGTTTTGCCCTTCAGAAGCAGATCATTAAAGCACTGCTAAACAGAGGCCTGTTTAATAACCTTGACCACCCATGAAGTATGAGAGCTTCACCAAGATACATAAATGCACCCTTCACACTACCTCAAACTGTCTTTGCAGGTAAGGGAGGCCTTGGAAAGACATAAACTTGCTAATGATTCCCTCCTTAAACAAAAATATGTACCAGTCGCATGGCTTTGTTTATTCAATGGTTGAATATTAGCTCAGCTATAGATAGGAAGTAATCACTGTCTAGACCAGCAATCCTTGGTCCAATCTCTTGTCCTCCTTGAATCTTCCTGCTCTCCCCAGGCAGCCAAGGAAAATCTGGTGAGCATTCCGCGCCACCATCCCCCTGGCTAGCATCAAGGAAAGAAACCATGGGAAGGTTTGTGGGTTGTCACCTGGAGCTGCTCCTATGTGGGGAGACTGCTGGGTGTAAGTCAGAAGAGAGCTGATCTAGTACATTGAGGGGATTCTTCCAACAGAAAACATGTACATTATTTTTTGATAGCTTATTCTGTAAGACTTCAAATCCCAGGGTCTGTAACATGACACGGGTTGAAGATCAGATGTCTAGTGCCTGTCTGGGTTTATCTTCCACTGACTTGAAGGGTTATGCCCTTTCCCGCCTCTTCCCTTACTCCCAGTTTTCTAACAGATGAAACAGCAACAGGCCAATTTAGTTTTAAATATGTGAAGGATGATGAATGGAGAGAGCTGAACACTCCAGAAAAGGTTTTTTTTCTTATTGCCTATTTGTCTTTTGTCACTAATTGCTAACTATTTTACACTTAAGGGCTTCCCAGTCACATTCTTTGCATTCTTTGCATTCTTTAAAATGGTACTTTCTGCTGTCATTAGCATTTTAATTCTCCTTGAGAGTCTGCCTTCTGCATACATATCAGCAGCCTAGGGAGCATCATAGATAATTTAAAAAAAAAAAAAAAAGCAGCCCCTGAAATGTCCTCCTTTGGTTTCCTTAAATACTTTCTGTTCTTCCTTAAATTGTCCTGGTACTATTTTATTAAGATCTAAATTAGAAATAAAGGAGTCAGATCGGCTCGCTAATGTGACACAGCTGCTGCTATATTTACTTCAAACAGACTTGGGCTGGCGTTTGGCCTCTCACTGAGGGAGGGGGAGGAGAGGGGTACCCCTTCACCTTGTCTCTTGGGTCTGTTGCATTTTTTTACAGCAGAATTACTGCCACTGGCTGCCTCATTTCAGCTGTGCACACTAATCACTCTTGACTTTGTCTTTCACTTCACAGTACCCAGACAAGATGCCATAGATTACGCTGACTGTTTTGGACCCTAGCAGCAGCAAATCCTTCATTCAGGGGCCACCAAGTGCTGGAGTTACACCTCCAAAACTTCAGGACAACCACATCTGGTGGGCAATAGCCTGAGCTCTCCTTAAGAACTGAAGTTGTGGCATCCATGTTTCAGGCTGCTGTGAAGCCAGAGACATGACTGACCAGTGCTCACTGAAGATCGTAATTTCCCCTGCCTGAAATGAGTACCAAATGAGTCATTCATTTAAAATTTCCTTTCTTGCAGATTTTGCTTTCATGTTGATGCTGATCTCAGAAGTATGATCAGTTCCTGTCCTGGACTCTGTTTCACCCACATTTAAATCACCTTGTAATATCTGTGTCATTTTCTGAAAACTATGTTCCATAATTTCTCCACTTTATATTCCACTAGTTTACGTCTTTTAAATTTTTATTTTTATTTTTTCATCATTTTTGCCCACCAGTGTTGTTCAGTGTTGTTCCCATTTCTGCTTTTGCTACTGGCAAGTACTGTGACCTTGTCCTTGGAAACTTGTTTTTGTGTTTCCTCCTCCGGGTCTTGAGGGTATAATTTGCAAGGAAGTCACTCTGTAGTGCCTCTGAAAGTTAATCCAGCCTTGGCTTTCTGCCAGGGTGCTGTGAGTTTTTTTATCATCACTTTGCAAGCAGTATCAGGGGAAGCGTCGACTGTGTTTCTGCAGCTGCTGGCTAGTGTGGGGATGCCTTCATCTCCTCCCATGAACTGCTGGAGTGGGGCAGGTGCAAGCTTTGTCTTTCTGACTCAGTGAGAACTGTTTTGGATGTTGTTGAACATTGTTGCTTTTGCAGGAGTTTTAGAAGCACTCAGCAAAGCATTTTTTTCCCCATAAACTACTGTAGCTCTAGTAGTGAGCTATGATATCAACTCCAGGAAAGATGTGCTTCAAGAGTTGTTATCAAAATATCAGCTCAGCAGTGTCCATGCCAGTAAAGTGAAATGAGGCGATGTATGTATAGATATAAAATTCCAATGGTACTACTCAAAGTGGGTGAGCAGACGTAATATAAAACTGCCTTACATTTGGAAGATGTAAAGAAGACAGAAACATACCCAGCCAAGCACCACTTTACAGGCGTGACTACAAGGACAGACTGAGTGGCATCTTTAATAAAACAAATTTAGCAGGGACGTGCATGAAGTTCATACACTAGCAGGACACAGATTCCCTTATGTTGGCCTCAGCTTGTCCCACCCAAGTTATGGTTTGTTCCTTGGAAGAAGTTTCTCTCTCCATTGCCTGTGTTCCTAATTGGGCACCTCAAGTTTGGGGACACAAATCTGTGTCTTTCTGTGCCAAACAAACACCTCTCTTCTAATCCTTGACGCACCGTGAGCTTTCTGTAATGTCCTGCTTCCAGCAAGGTGCTTTTGATTCTCCTAAGGGAACAGTAGCCACTTTTAGCTCTTCTGAATAACTTTCTCCAGTAGTTTTTTTCTTTTTGGCTGGTTTGTGACTTGTGAGCTATTGCTATCGAGTTTCTTATCAAAGGCTCTGTTCTCATGCTTCTAATGGTATTTGTGGTGGAAAACAGATGCTTAGCCTTCCTGTTTTGCTGGTATCCCAAGGCTGATGAAATCTGACAGCAGGTGTCTAGATATCACCAGAGCAGAGGTCTCCAATCTTTTCTGTTTTTTTTTTTTTTTTTTTTTTGTTTTTTTGTTTTTTTGTTTTTTTTTTTTTGTTTTTTGTTTTTTTTTTTTTTTTTGTTTTTTGTTTTTTTCCCCATGGCACAGACTGCATTTATAAGCTCAAGCTTTTGGTGAAATGCTTTTAGGAGCTGAGATCTCATTTATTAACTGGCTCAGATCCATTCAATGAAAATAAAGGACATGCTAAGCTCGGCAGAGCAATGATTATTCACCTCCATAAGCAACAAATGATTAATTGTTTTTGGAGTGAAATCAAAGACAATGTGTATGCAGCTTTTTCCTTACATAAAAAATAGTCCAAGTACTGCAAGACAAAGATGTAAACTTCTGTAATTTTACCGTGAGTTTCAGGATTTAAAGAAAAATATGTATACATAGATTTTTTCTTAAAGTCCATGGCACCTAAGATTGACTGCATAAGAAAATAACCTCTTCTAACTTAGCTTAAGGAAAGAAAACAATCCAACTGTTCTTTAAAGAAACTAAGCTGAAGGGTGAATGTTTAAATGTTTAAAATTGAGGGGCAAAGACTTGTGAAGATATTTTCATGACAGAATGAGAATGGAGCATCCCACCCAAACTTTAATCTCGGGAAGAAATAGCGGAAGTAGTTGCCACTCCTGTAAGGGAGCTGCTGCTTTAGCTCCAATTTGCCCCATGTGTCCCTTAGGCTGGCAGAAACACCTTGCACTGTGTACCTTGCAGCGGTTCTCTCCTGCTTGCCAAAATGGAAACTACATCTTCTTCATGTGCAGGCATGACATAATGAAAAGAAAATGCTACAGCAGTATATTTTCGGTCCTCAAGGAGCTCTTGTTTACACAGTAGGGGATTTCCAGCTCTGCCTCTTGGGTCTTTGGGTGTCTTCATCATGTTGAGTAAATTCAGCTCTGCCTGAATTTGTGGATAAGATGGGAAATGAGGGAGGGTAACATTGCAGAAGAGTTGCAGGCTGCAGGAGAAATATGACAAGCTAGATAGAGAGGAATGTGGTTAAAGACAAGAGTGTGACATTTTCAGAAACATGTTCCAAATCCCCCTGCCCCTCATTAGCAACCTGTGCTTTCATCCAGGGCTCTCAGCTGTCCTGCAAATTTTTGTCTTCCAAAAGCCAGTACGAGAGTTAAAATTCCTCTGTAGATTGTGGAATACAAAGATGCCAAATATTTTTCCAGTGAAATTTTAAGGTACAATGCTTGCATGTGTGTTGGTGCAGACACCAGACTCTTGCCTCCTTCCATACGCAGTTTGTGCTCAAGTAAACATTCAAGGAGACTGGTCTGTGTCCTTCTCTCCATTCTTTATCCCTCTAAAATTCAAGAGACACAGCATGATTTGAATTTCTTTCAAACTCTCTGAACACAAACTTGTGCTTACTACTTCAAAAACATTGGTAAATTTATTGCTGGCATTTGCAACAACCTCAAAGCAGTTAACATAGAAACTTTCCTGCCAGGGGTGTAGGAGGCTTCAACTTAAATCAAAATCCTGCTTTTCTTATGTACTGTCCATTGCAAAACAGTTGAGAAACTTTCAGTACTTTCCAAATTGCAAAGTATTCATGGTAATTAGCCAATTTATGAAGCAGAATTATGTTTCTTTGTCTTCTTATTTGGCATGTTCTAACCCACTAAAGTAGAGCTGGCCTGTTATGAAACCATCCTACTAAACAGTGAAGAGCTTTGCATAATTACATAAAAAGAGTGTTTTGTGAAATTTGAAGAGTTTACTTCCCCCACACATCACTATATATATATTTCCTTTCAAATTACTAAATGTTTATACACTTAAAACAATTTACAGAGTACAGAGAGCGGTGTATATACAGGAATGTGGCATATTAACTCATTTTGCGGTTTACTCCACTGTAGACACACAGAGCCCATGAATTTTATCACACAAAGAAAGTATAATTCTGATTCAGAGTTTGCCAGCTACCCTATGAGGCACAGTCCTGATTTCTGTCATTAGGCCCACACAGGGCAGGGGTGAGCCAGTTGGCTGGGCACTCAAAGTAAGGCCAAGAGCAGCAAGTTTGCTTACTTGAAGAGCCTTGATGTGGGTTTGAGTGGACTTTGTGCCTACTTTAAGAGCTCATTTGTGGGTCTGAAGAAAAATAAGAGAGTCTCTCAGTGCTGGAATAGCCTGAAGAGCTCGTTCTGATTAGTAATTCTGATGCAATATATAGTAATATTTAAAAGGATGCTGCTGTTCCCAGGGACTACTCAACAAGATGCAATGACATTTTCATTCAAAACTTAAACAAACTTAATTTTGCATCTGCTTAAAAAAGAAAAGAGGAGAGGAGAGGAGAGGAGAGGAGAGGAGAGGAGAGGAGAGGAGAGGAGAGGAGCTCAGACTAAGAGTAAGAAAGCAGATCTTTTAAATCCTCACAGAAAGCGTCAAGCACAAGTAAAACTTAACACCAGAACTGCTCTGCCCAGCTGTGGCTCAAACAGCAGACAGTATTCAGGAGCTGCAAGCTATCTCCTTTTGAGGAAAAAAAAATAGATGATATGTATTTCTCATTTCTCTAGTTCAGTTCATTTACAGAGACTGTACAGCAAAGTGCTTTTTGCCTTGGGCGCAGGAGAAACTGGGCAGAAAGATACTATTTTCCCCCTCAGTTTTGAACTTTAAGTCTCCCAGGGTCATCCAACAGGTGTCTGCCTAGTATTTTTGCTGTTTTTTGTGGCATTTCTGATGTTTTCCCTCTGCTGTTCAAATACCATCCAGCTGCTTGTATCTTCCTTCACCCTGGGTGGGTAATGTTTTACAGTCCCCAGCTTCAATGCAAGATGCTGAACTCACTGAATAGCATCCAGGGAAACAAATCTTTCCCCTTTCCCCATTCTCCTGTTGTAGTTTGCCTCAGCAGTAGTTATTTTCAGTGATGCCAGCCAAACCTTGGAAAATGGTTAAGACCACAGGGTGACATGCCTTACACTGCCTGATGCTGTCACAGTTAATTCCTTCAGCTTTCCACCTGACCTGCACCCGTCAGTTGCCTCCTGTCAGAGATAACAAGCTGCCTGGGCTTCTTTGCTGTGCCATCGATTGGTTCCTGATGCAAGAGGGTCCTATAGGAGCCTATAGGTGCTCTGGGCACACCTGAAAATAACAGCAGAGATGTTTAAGATCTGCTCAGGGTCAGGTGAGCCATCAGAAAGGTTGATGGTTCAGCTGGAAGGTTGCTGTTTCATTTAGACAACTGCAGCTATGTATGGCCTATTAACACCGATAAGGCCAGAGTGCTCAAATACGTGTCATGTTGCTACTATTGGAGCATGTTCCTTATGGAGTTGGTTGCTCTCAGACACAATAGGTGACTATTGCTGTGTCATTAGACAGATATTGCCACTTCCAGAGGCAAGCTGTTGTGTAGGCCCACACTGGTGGCCATGGGTTACACTTTCAGCTGAGTACCTTCAGGTGCTTTACAAACAGAGATTACTTGTGCCTCACAGCACTTCTTGAATCACCTCATATTACTGATGGTCAGATAAGCAATGACACAAACAGGAAAAAAATTACCTGGTGCTCTTAGCTGTAGCTGCCCAGCTCAGAGTAGGGAAAGTCTGTTTTCTCTACTGCACTGAATTTGTTTGGACTGGGGCCTGCTCACTACATCCATGGTGTCCCCAAACCAAGGCACCACAAATGAGCAGCACTTTCAGCAAGAGCTAGGGATCTCACCTTGTTCAACTAAACCTGACCATCCACTGAAAAAAAAGAGCCCAAAGCTGCTGATTCTCAGGCCCTCTCTCAGCTCCAAGCCTCCACCAAGCTCATGGATTGTGCCTGGATGTGATGTTCTCGTAGCTCCATGAGGGTGCTGAGACATCTGTTACAATTTATTTCTGTAGCAACAAAGCTAGGGCAATTTCCAGCAAACAAGCAAAAGGGGGCAATAAATCTCTTGTTTAAACTTTTAGGATGACTGTCAAAAGAGAATAAAATATTCAGTTACATCCTTTTACAGGAAAATTGGTGTTAAGATTTCAGTTGACAGAAAGGTAATGGGTCATTTCAGGTGAGAAAGAAAATGGGCTGTAAATTTGTTCAGAAAATTGTATGAACAATGAGGTGAGTGAACAGAAGATTATTTCTGTACTTACACAGAGAACTATGTGTAATCCAAATTTGGACAGTCTTCTTCTCATGATATTTGCAGCAGGACCTGATGCTTCCATCTACCTGGGCTCCAGCAGGGTCACTATCCCTTGATACTATTTGATATTTGGGTTAGTGTCTGGAAGAGCCATGTTTCAAGGAGGTTTTGTGGGCCTGGATGGAGCAGGAAAACATACTCCCCCAGGGAGGATAACCTCACCCATGGTCATGCTGGAGGCTCCTCTCCATTCAGCATCCTCCTCTCCATGCCCTATCAGGTAGTATCCTTCCTCCTACAGCTATGCACGCATTGCAAGAAGGGTTCAGCAACCCTGTTGAGCAATACCCGTTCCCTAGAAAGGCTGGAACCGGTTTGGCCTCACCCAGCCCCTAGATGCTTTTAGCTCACAACAGTGCCTGAAGGATGTCCTGCTGTGTGCTGGAGAGTGGAGGGGTGGTTCAGAAAAGCACTTTGCAGCCCTATCACCTCTGTAGCAAACACAAGAAAAAAAAAAAAAACAATCATTAGTTGAGACTGCTACAAGTTGACTTAAATGGTAGTTATTTTGGAAGAAGGCATAAAGCTTTGCTATACAATATTCAGATGATGGTTTGGCAAAGCACTGTTCTCACTGTCACAATCCATCCATCTCCCAGGTGGCAAGATCTTTACCTACTGAAAAGATAGATAAATGCAGATTTTTGTCTCTGCTTACTCATCCTGCATTTTGGGAAAAAACACAGCAGATAACATAGTGTTTCTAAACTGCTTTGGGTTGGCCTATGTTCAGTCCCCCTTGTGTCAGCCCTTTGCAAAATCGGGTAACAAACTGTTCTTGTGAACATGGGGAACAGCTCTGCTTCGTCTGAATGCCATAATCACAAATGGACTGGGGCATTCTCAGCAAATTTAGCTGCTCAAGCCTGAGGAGCGCACATGCTTTATAACAATCCAGTCACCCATGTGTAGAAAGAAAACAAAATTAATTACTCACATGGCTGATTGCACAGCATAAATAACAAAGGGCAAATGTTGTAAAAAAAAATGCTGAAGTATATATACCATGGGTATGGTACTATCAGCACAGAAATCCTTACAAAGTTAGGTAGCTTACAAACAGCATTAGGGACAAAAGGTTTGGATTAATTGCAGCTACAATTAGCTGCATCAGGCAAATACAACATTTATCATAAAGGTAAAGTACTGCAGGAATCAAAAAAAAAAAAAAAAAAAAAGCCAGGCCTTTCAAATTGATGGACATACTTTACAAGCAGCAAAGATCTTGATCCCTTATGGATCTTCTGTTCAGCAGTATACAATTGATATGCAAAATTTGCAAAAAACATCCAAGAGGCAGAAAATGTACAGTAGTGGAATAAGCAATTTCAGAAGTGGTTTCTAGTTCTATTTGTTGTTTGTTTTTCTGCTTTGCATTCTTTTTGCATCCTCAGTTGCATAGGAGTTACTCAGAAACAACAATGTGAAAATGCTCTCTGAACACTTCAACTTATCATGTAATATACTGAAGGGAAAGAGCAGCAGTAATTCAATCCTGTATTTTAAATAGAAAACAGCAAGCAATCATTTTGGCCAGAAGAACCCCAAAAAACAACACCTGCATAGAAAAAATATACTGCTGACAAGAAAGTCAGGTTACTGTCTTGTAGTTATAAAATGATAGATAAGGAGGAAAAAAAGGAATCCACTTAGAATGAAGCCATTGCCAATACACAAGATAGTAAAGATTATTACAGAACCTTTTTTTTTTTTCTTTTTTTTCTTTTGAATTATTTAAATACACAAGACAGCCCAGCTCTCATTTTGAAGAGGCAGTTTCTAATCTCAGAGTGACTCCCTCCCTCTGCAGAGGAAAGGAAACAAAATTAACAAATGCCCAGATAAATCGTATTGGGAGTCAAACCAGGGGAGACGAGAAAACAAGTAGGTTTAGCAAAATTGCACTTTTTTCAGACTTCTTAGTGACTTCAAATACCAGGAGATGATAACACTATCAAGAAGATTAAAAACGAAGTGTCCTGCTGGGTTGCTATACCCTGATTTAGAGCATTTCCCAGCTCATATACTAGTTGTTCCATAACCTTACTGAAAAAAACTCCCCAAACATATTTTCCTTAAAAGCAAAACCTGAGCTCTGCTACTCTCCTCTTATATCAAGCTTGTGCATCCTCCAGGATGACTCAGCTGTCTGCAGCCCTGCAAGACTGCTGGTTAAACATGGGTGCCATTTCTTTAAAAAGAAAACATTCCCACAAAGAAGGTTGTTAGAAAAAATGCAAGGGTGGGTATAAATGTCTGACTCATATGCACTTCACCTTATTGGTCTGTGCTATAGTGAGAAAAGAAGTAAAAGGGTTTTAGAGCTGCTGGCTCTTAAAAATAGCATGAAGAGGAGGTGTGAACACTATTTTTCAGAACACCACTGTCAAGAGCTTGCAGCATGAATGTGGCAAGGACTGCCAAATCTTTCTTCTAAGATCTCACATATTGTCTATCTCTGTATACTCCTTTCACTGTTGAAAAGGTTTATTTTCCTTCTTCTAAACAATAATAATAATAATACAACAATTTCCAAGGTGTTTCCACATCAGGTGCACAAATGAAGAAGCAGGAAAACAAAAACACAGAAGAAGGAATACCCTTCTGTGCTGTGCACAGTCAGCCTCTGGGATGCTGTTTTTTGGTACTGCAACCTTTAAACAAGTTAGGATGCAAAAGGAGGTTGAAAAGCACTTGACATACATGGCTGATGGTATCTAACATGCATGACATGGGATAAAGATTTATGAGAAATACATGCTATTATTCATAAGAACAAGTCTTTTTCTGACTGCCTCAGATTATTAAGAAATTGATTGATGTTTATCATGTTTATCTTCAAATTAACTTTTTTTTTTTTTTTTTTTTTTTTTTTTTTTTTGTAGTACTTTTGAGATGTTTGGCAAGGATGGCTATCAGAGCACGCTTTCAGGAAAATCAGTTTTCAAACTGATCAGTGAATCAGAATCTGGCTGTGCACATATGTATGTGGGTATGTCAACAACAACATAAGCAAACAAAGGAAGGAGGTTTTGTTGGTTTATTCATTTTTTAAAAAGTCAGTATTTTCACTGACTCTTTTTACTGGCTTGCATATTGAAAAATTCTGGAAGTTGCAAATGCTGTAAGACATCTAATCTTCCCTTAGTGTTTTCAGGTGGACCAGGGTTTTAAAAAATCAGAAAGACAATTCATTTGTGGGAAAGGTCCCCTAGGAATACAGCCAGGGCAGGAAAAGCTAATGGAGATGTATACAGATAACTGGCCACAGAGTGCCTTCATATTCTGCCTATCAAGACAATTGTCAGATGTTCAGTGCTGAGCTCAAGGGTTTTAAAGTACCCTTTATTCCTAGCCAGGCATCTGAGGAGGGCATGATGCCAATTCATGATCAAGTTTTCATCTGATGCCAATTTCTTCCATGGTGCTAGTACATAGTCACACATTTTTCCCACAAGGGTTACTCAGACTGTTGAGGAACTTCAGGAAGAAGCATGTGTGAAAGGCAAGGATAAAACAAACAAACAAACAACAACAACAACAGAAGGGAAGGGAAGGGAAGGGAAGGGAAGGGAAGGGAAGGGAAGGGAAGGGAAGGGAAGGGAAGGGAAGGGAAGGGAAGGGAAGGGAAGGGAAGGGAAGGGAAGGGAAGGGAAGGGAAGGGAAGGGAAGGGAAGGGAAGGGAAGGGAAGGGAAGGGAAGGGAAGGGAAGGGAAGGGAAGGGAAGGGAAGGGAAGGGCAACAAAAGAGTACTGCACTTATAGAAAAAGTTTGCACTAACATTTTCATTCTTCTTGAACAGTGTATTCAGAGCTTGGAAGTATTCAGTGCACAAACTATGCATATGAATCAATAAGGGGAATCAATCCCCTGAGTACAATGGGAGGCCTTTTGTATAATTTAATACCGACACTGAAAATTACTCTGTGGAACACCATTTTATACATGAGGTCTGCAGTGTTACTCTCTTTTATTAAATTATTTTTTTGGGAAAAAAAAAAAAAAAAAAGAATAGTTTTCAAGCACAAAGGCTTCAACAATTGCAGGTATAAATGTGTATCCCTTTGGGGTTTGCGTGTTTTATATAATTGGCAGTGTGGTTACTTGGAACACAGGTGGACATTGTGGTCATATGAACATGCATGGAGAAAAGATGTAAAGCAGTTACTAAAAGTAAATATTAATTTACAATTGCTAATAGTAAAATATTCATTTCCACTGCTTGATATTCATGGGAGATGAGTGGCAGCTGGTGTTACGAGGAACGTTTTTCCTCTTTGAATTACTGGCTTTGCCCAAGGAGGCTATGAATAACAAAAGCAAGTGAGAAATAATAAACAAGCAATGCTAAGTTCCTTTGCTTTATACAGCTATAGCTGAGTGTGAACGACAGTGTTTTTAGAAGCAGCAGCTATTCCCCAAAGGTTTCTGTGAAATATAGATTCAAAGAGTACTTTGTGTTGGAAGGGACTCCTGGAGTTCCTCTACTCCAGCCTCCTGCCTAACACAGAGTGACTTTTGGAGTTAAAGTGGGTTGCTTATGGCCATGTTCAGCTAAATTTTGAGCAGCTCCAAGGACAGAGATTTCACAGCCTCTTTGGGTATCTGTTCACGCAGTGGCTTGACTGCCCTCATAATGGAGATTTTTTTCTTAAATCTGATTAAAATTTCTCTTGCTAGAGGTTGTGGTAGTTGCCTTTTGTCTCTTCACTGTGGACTTCTAATAGTCTGACCCTGCATCCTCTCCCATGAAGATTTGTCTCCAGGCTGAATAAACCCAGCTCCCCCAGCTTGTTCTCCTGTATGGTGTACTACAGGCCCCTAACCACCTCAGCATTCCTCCACTAGTCTTTATCCAATGTCAATGTCAATCCAAAGTCAATGGCTTCTAAATCCATTCATGTCAAACAGGAGGAGTGCAAACCTGGCCACAGATCTGAGGTATTACATTAAAAAAAATACATGCAGGCTACATACAGACAGCCTAACACATAATGAAATGCAGCCAAGGAAGGAGGCATTATGGTGCAGGACTAAGCACTTCTCACTTCCCTGCAACAATTCATAGAGTGTCATTCCCTGCAACAGCTGTTGAGGTGCTGTACCCATCTCGCTGCATTCACACAGACCTGCTAAGAGAGTTGTATGGTCACTTCAGGGCACAAGGTCTAAACTGATTTTAATTTATGCCTCTGTTATGTGCACCACATACAGTGTGGTTAGAAGTGTGGTATTCATGTCCTCATCTAAAATTGGGAACCTACAACAGAGTTTTAGGCCACAGATGATTTATATGGTGATTGTCTCAGAAATTTCCATTGTGTTGACTTAATTAAAATATATATATATATCTCTATAAGTCCCTCTTTGGTCTATACTCTTATACTTTTATTTGTAATACATACTTCTCCTCTTATCTTTATTGGAAACCCTTGCCCAAGAGTTCCCAATCTTGGACTCGTGCATCTCACAGTTTTAGCTCAAAATGCTTCTACTAGCATTTTTGGATGTTCAAGAGAGAAGAACATTTGGGTGAAGGGAGGCATTCAGAGCTGATGGACTTGTAGCCATGGTCAGAAGGGAAGTAGGTAAATGTTCTCAGCAGTTTGTCAAGATGTTATGTTTTAGCATTTGGCACATTCATTGGTATCTGGGACTTAGCTCTGCAAAAAAAAGAGGATGTGCAATGATTCATCTAGGACTCTCTGGGCTTGCCTGATGATTTCTGGAAAGTTTTGAAGTACTGTGTAACAATTCAGCAAGCTACGAAGCTATGAAGAGTCTGTTAAAAACTCATGGTGTTTTTATGCCTGAAAGAGATGTTCAGTTTTGCCTGCTTGGTTTATATGCTAGCAAAACAAACCACACAGTTAATAAACTCTACTATAAACTGGTCTGAAATGTAATGAATCAGTCCTCTTGAAGAGTTTTCATTAGAAAAAAGGTTAGTATTAGCCTAACAGCTTAAATGTTAAATACATTTAACTGCTATAGCAGTGTGTGAGACACTATTCTGAAAAGGGATAGTGATAATGCATGTTTTCATAAAGAATGAATGAAAGTTTTCCAGAATTTGGACTGGAATGAGGTATGTCAGTCCCCAAATTGGCATTGCCCAGTTTTGCTGTTTCATGATATTTGCCACTGGAACACAGGAATCTCAAGTATCTTGAGAACATTTTTCCTCTGAAACACATTAACTTCTCCCCTTTTCCACCCACTGCAAATTGACACCAAAGAGGAAACAGAATGCTTTTTTTTTCCTTTTTTTTTTTTTTTCTTTTTTCTTTTTTCTTTTTTATTTTTTTTTATTTTTTTTTTTTTTTTTCAACAATATGTCCCTGTGTGAGAAGTCGTGTGTCACTGACATCTACTGACCAAGTTAAAAAAACACAGCTTTGCCAGATGGGGACTGCGTTGAGTTGTATGTTAGAATGCTACACACAACAGTTGATAGTAAAATTAGGAGCATCCTCTTGATCAAAAAACCTGCAACCAAATCCATAGTGTGGTATTAGGACATTCCTCATAAGAAAGCCAAGCAGAAATCCCACTGCCAGTATCATTGCCTGTTTCACCACCTTCATCCCATTGTGAGGAATGTTTTAACAATTTGTGTCAATAAAGAACAGTCCTGTCTGCCTCTGGGCCCTGCACTGGCAATTTAATTCTTGAACCACAGATGCAGTGTGTCCCAGTCTCCCCCTCATTCTAGTCAAATTATCAAGTCTTCAGAAAATACTCCTCAAATTTATGAACCTGTTTGCTTTAGTTATTCCAAACTTCTATTTCTAACAGTTACAGCCTTTTTTTATGTCTTCTTCGAGATTATCTTAACACTGCTATAGGTGTGACTGTCCCTGTGAATGGCTGGTGAGGAATGTTTTAATTTGCATCTGCACCACTTTATTTTCCAGACCCCTCTGGCTAAAGGTCTCTGCAGGGTGCCTGCCCACAGGGCCAAGGATTGCATGAAAAGCTGTGATATACCCTTGTGGAGCTGCACTCAAGCAAGTATGACCTGAGAGGGCACTCAGTCCCAAGGTCTCACTGGCAAAGACTGCATGAGCAAACCTTGCACAAGCTGCTGTCAGTGGGTTAACTAGCTGATCCAGTTTTAGCCAGATACACTTCTCCTAGTCTTGTGTGCTGGTAAATACATAGGTTGTGGAGGAAGTTCAAACAAAAATCTCCTAATTTCCCTGGTTAGTGACCTGTGAACATCAATAATATCGCTACATTGTTCATCAAAGCCCATTAACCCTTCTCTGACTGTAGAATGTACCAAATATTTCAGCAGAAAAGAAATCCTGTAGCAAACTGGTGGACCTATAGCTCCTCTCTGTGTCCACCAGTTAATAATTCTCATCTGTTCCAAAGCAAAAATCTCAGCTTTTGCCTTTCTGTGAATGTTCCCACAGATGTCTAATACCTTGTTTAACTATCTGCTGAGTGAGCACCTTTTTCCTTTTTGAAGTCTACTGACTCTCATTTAATTGTGCTTTAAGAAAAAAAAAAAAAAAAGAAAAAAAAGAAAAAGAAAAAAAAAAAAGAAAAAGCATCCAACCCACTTCTGGTATATCACTTATTATTTTGAATAGATGGGTTCCTCTGATAAATCTTTGTCAAATTTGTAAGACCCTTCTCCATTCAGAACACTCACTGTTCATTTATTACTTCTATTTCCTTCAAGGTGAGTCCTGGAGCCAAAAACAATAGAAAAAAGGAATCAGTCCTTGTCAAAATCAATGGGTGGAGATGTTTATGCCAGGTTCAGTCAAGGCACCTTCCAAAGCACAAAGGCTGCAAGCAATAAAGACCCATCCCAAGGTGTACAGCTCAGAAGAACCAAGTCCTGTTTGCTGTGGGATTTCTCTGCTACTAAGGTGTGGGGCTGCTCTGCAGCTTGTGCTGGTGAAGCCCTGGTGAAGCACGGTGTAACAGCCATGCACATAAAAAAAGCCCTTGGGCCTTAAGCTTGGAATTGATATGGGAGATATTCCTCAATATAGAATAAAGAGACTTTCATATACCTATTTTCAAATGATAAGTTTACATGTAAGTCAAAGAACAAACACTCCATTCTACACTGTCAGACTACCCCAATGAAAGAACAACTCCAATCACACTGACTACCTTTAATAGTTAATATAAGATCGTCAGACCACAAACATCTGGAAAGATGAGGACATGGTTTGTGCCATTATTAGGCATCATATTTTCAAAACTATTTCCAGTCACAGTCTTTTTAAGTGATACCATTTATCCATTTATTCTGCTTGTTATGAATGTTATTGCACAATGGCTTGAAGCTGGGTTTCAGGTCTTCTTGTGGAAGAGGTGGAAAGGATTGAAGGACAGGTGATATCATTTTGAACATGGTTTCCAGGGACAAGAGTACTGTTTCTATGAAAATGTGTCCAGGCAAGGATGAGAAACCCTCCTGTTCCAGTGAAGTCCAGATCAATGGTGTTTGTTATGCTTTCTTAGAAGACACAGACCAATCTTAAAGTGCGGATCTCTGTTTCTCATTTAATTTGTACAATATAGTTTGCATTCTCCATGCCATTCTGTCAGTGGGAAAGGGAATAGGATTTCAGGGAAAGGATTTCAGCTCTGTCTGTGCTAACCATGACTGATTTGCTTGCTACCTTGAGGGGTGGCTGATTGGGGTCTGGGTACACACAGAACTTTCCACTTGATTTAGAATTTAGTAGCTAGGAATAGCTGCTATTTAATGAAGAGTAGACTGACATCTGGTGGCAAAACAAAACAACCAACACCAACCAACGTAATCCCACATATACTTCACTAAAAGTAAGAAACCTAAGTTTTTCTCTTACACACAGGTGACCACAAACTGGCAGGACAGGAAACAGAGGGAAGATTTTTTTTTTTTTTATCCAAATAATAGCTAAAAAATGGACCAGCTTTTGTTTGTTTGTTTGTTTTTGTTTGTTTGTTTGTTTGTTTTTGTGGAAAGCTGGCCAGCAAGTATTGAGAAAAATGGAATGAACGTTTCTATATTTAGTAATTCTTTTACCAAACCTTTAATTTTCTTGTCCTTATGGCGGTAGCAATGTATTATGATATCAACAACATTACAGTACAACTGTGTTGGACAGGCTGAGCCCACACGTAGGGGTCAGAGTCAACAGACTGTCTAAACCAGGGACTAGGTGAGCTGTCTGTCCCAGCTGTGGTCTAGGTGACAACTGTGACCAGATTTTACCAGTATGTGACAGTAGTATCAAATGCCATCAATTTGGAGCCCTTGACACAAGATCACTTTTCTGCACTGGACACAATAGCCCCTCACTTTCTGGGCAGAGGTGTGGGAGCTTCTGCAGCAGCAGTCCTGTTAGGTCTGGTCTGCTTCAGTCGATGATCAGTGCCTGCTCTGCCACAAATCTGCGCAAGTCTGTGCAGAAACGATTACTTCAGAATGGCTAATTCAGCTCCAGAATGATCCTGAATAGCATTTAATGAGGTGAATCATTGTCTGGCGTGTATATATTAGCCATAGTCTATCCATTCAGGCCACAGATACATCAGCTCTTACAAATTTCTTGCTAAGGTCACAACACTTCCTGTCAGATGTTGTCAGTGCCATGGGATTTTCCTGCTTCCAGGCAGTAGAGTGGCCTCACCTGTTCCTTGATGCAAATGATGGGAAGACGTTTCAGTCCACAGGCACTTCTTAAAGCCACTGTCCATTGGTATTGTTGTTCCTCTGATGGTTCCTCTAGTAGCTTGCTCCTGTTGGCTTTAGTTATGCTGGTGAGACATGTGCCAGTGTTGTTCCTACAGGTCTTAAGATCTTGGAGCCTAGGAAGGATGGTAGTTTCTGTGCTGCTGAAAGCTGACCATGATGTTATGACCACTGACCATGCTTATTTAATGGACTTTGTTATTTGTTATACCTTTTTCTCAAAATTCCCATTAACCTTCAGTGAAGCTGTTTGCAGCTTTACCTCCCTGTGTTATTCATTGCACTGTGTTAGAAACTGTGTGAGGAAAGTATAGACTGACCATCTGCCTGGAAAGGATCTGAGGAGGCTGTTGGAAAACCAACAAATAAACATTTCCTATAAACCTATTCACTGGTCTTTTACTCTTTTTCTGGAGTTCCACTGCATCCCAGTCTGGCAGATAGTTCAGCCTATGTTCAGCTGTGTTTGCTCTCCAAGGAGTTACTGGAAATATTGGGAGGAGGCTGATGGTAAATGAGGTCAGGACAGTTTCTAGAAGAGTCATGACAGTGGCCAGTTTCCTCCATATAGAGGAAAAGATTGTTGTTTGCTGGGGCTTATGAATGATCCAGCTCTCAGTCTTTGAGATCTGATCCATTTCATTAAGGGTGCACTGTCTGCTTTACACCACCATGAAAGCACAAGCATTAAAATAGGTGCTGAGAGCTGGGGAATCTTGGGCATCTGTCAATTTGTTAACTTCAACTTCAAATTGTTCAGAAGATGCTTGCCCATTATTTACTGAGGAATTTTCAGTATTAAGAACAAGTTAGGAGTATCTTAAATGGAAAAAATAAGATAAGTGAAATAACATTAAATAAATCATGTGCACATAGCCTTTTTATGAAGTATTTTTTTGTATGTGTACAATAAAAGTGCTCTCTGCAAATTTGTTACAGCCACCACTAGGTGGTAGTAACAACGCAATTTCTTGATATATATATATATTTAAGTTTGATTTTTTTTTTCCTGTTCATGACTCTGAGTGAAAAGTTTGTTAGATTATGATGAAATACCCAGCAAACGTCAGATGTCAAATGGAAACCACAGGCTCATAGTGCAACAGTGGGAAAGAACATGGGCTCCCCCAGAATTGGAGCTAAAGACAGCATGATTGTAAAAACTAGAGATAAAGTTGATAATGCTAATTATGGAGTCACTGAGTGCAAAGGGAGGGGCTTATTTTCCTTACTCTCTATAGATTTGCTTTTAAATGCCTTCTGTATTTATATGCTGTAATATTTGGATCCATCATTAAATTCCCACTTCTGCAACTAGTACCCACATTTGCATTAATAGTGGGTTTCTATGCTGTAAGATTCACAGTGCATCAACTTTGCGTGGTGTATGATTTAAAGCCTGAAAACAAACAAACAAACAAACAAAAAACCAAACTTTTTTCTTTTTTTCTTAATGAATTTATTTATTAAATGAAGGATAAGGTGGGAATTTCTCTTACTCTTTGCTTGTGTATGTCTTTGTCTGCAGCTTTGGGCCGTATGACTGCTGCTAGGCATTGATTTGGTTACAGTGGAACCAAATTTAAACTAATTATTGTTCAAATGTGTCTTGGCCAATCCCCTGTTCTTTTATTCTTCAGTAGTTAAAGTTGCTCAAATAGAATTTTCATCCAATCAAGAAAATGATTCTGTGTTCATTGGACCACTGTCCAAACATTGCACTGCAGATTTATTTCCTTAACCCTTGCAGCAAAGTCCTTGCATAGGTACATGTTTTGTACACAGTGTAACTGAGGTTATAATGTACAAAAAACTTACACTAGCATGTAAAAGTTCAATTCCTTCTGCATCTAGATTAGCATATATATCTGCTGGCATAAGCACTTCAGCAGTGTAAGTACTTACATGATCATTTTATTTAATGAATTTGATGTTGTAGCAGGAAAATAAAGGGCATTACACTGAGATATGTTTAATTGTAATCTGCAAAGAAGAGTTACTTGATTATCGTTTTTACATAACGAATCCTACTTATAGAACCACTTCCATGTTCTGGAATCCTAATACACAACTATCACTCTAGTTCTTACGTTTATAGTGCATTTTGAGATTCGGCTGGTAAAGTGAGTGTACTTCTCCCACAGAATAAAAGCTATATTCTATTATGGTATCAGGTAAAATATTTGACAAAAGAAATAGCCTTATACACTGAATACAATTTTTAAAATGAGGAGATTTTGTTTTTTCCAAAAAATTTGCTTATGTCAAACTTTGACTCAAAAGCTTTGAGTCAAATTGTTCCATGCCCCAGGCATTCCTCCCGCCCCCCCCTCCCCCCCTTTTTTTTTTTAATCATAGAACATGTTGTATTACCATTCAGACATCTTAATAACATGAATCTCATATTACTGTATGTGCAATGATTACTGCATTGTTTATTTGACCCAGGTGTCCTGCCACCACAATTTATCACCAACTAAACAAAAGTTAATGCTAGGGAAATAGAAGTTTTCTTAGGTGACTTCCTCCTGCTCTTTTCCTCCATTTTTTTTCCTCCAGTCTGGTTGCAGTGGAACCAAGCTTCAAAAACAAGTTGAAGTAGCAGTGAGTCAGGCCCTTATTTCATGTGCTCGACAGCACAGCCCAAGTTGCAATGTGTTTGGAGACATGACTAAGAACAGCTGTGCAAGTTGGTCACCGTGTTGCACTGAGGCACCAGGACATTACATCTAATCCTTCCCATTTGTATAAAATCCACACAGAAGAGGTCAAGAAGCTGCAAAAAAAGCAACACAGTCTCTCCTCTCAGATGCATTCTTCGTGCTCTATTTTTACAGAAACCTCTGAAGCAGCCCTTTAGTTCAAGCTGTCCTGATATTAATGGTTCCAGGAGGGTTAGCCAGCCTTCCCAGCCATGGAAAAGTCATCAGGCTACTCAGTCAGCACAACAAATTGATAAGGTGCTGTGCAAAGTGCTCTTTCATCTTCTGGCAGACTGGGCCCCAACCCTTTGTCAAACGCATTTGGAGGATGCCACAGGAATTCAGCTGAGTGTAAATATCTGCCACAAAAGTTCTCCCAATAACGTCAAAGCAAGGATACTCAAAGGAAACAAGACCTTCCCATAAATGCCACTGAAAAAGCCATTTTATTAGCTGATGGCAGCATTAAACATTGGTTTCCTAGAGCATTTACAACACAGCTAGTAGCAAATAAGCCAGAGGACAGTGAAGCTTTATCATTTGTCATTGCATTTGCCATGTTAATTAGAATTCTGCTCAACAACAGCAGCTCTACAATCTGCCAGAGTGTTTGTGGGTTCAACAACAGTGTAGGGCCATCCCTGTGCTGCAAATCTGCTAGAGACAAGCAGTTGTTCGGACACAGCACCTGGCTATGGCCGGGCAGCCTGCGACCCCTCAGCAGAGTCCCTACATCCCTTGGAGACCCAAAGCCTCCTTAGCGGTGAAGTCAGACTGTGCAGCGGGGCTGGTGCCAGCTTGCCCATGCTGATTCTTCTCTGCTGTGGCTGTTGTGGGGCTTCTCATGGTTTACTGCCTGATAAACCAGCCAGAAAAGTCCCCCTTTCTGCCACTGCATTAGCCACTCACCCCAGCTCATTGTGCTGCTGGACAAATCGTGCAGAAAGTGGATCACTCAGCTGAAACCATCAAGTGTAGTTTTGCCTTGCCTCCAATTAGCAAGTGTGAAGTAAAAATTGTGTCTTAATTATCTCATCTCTGTAGATCTTATTCCAAATTTGCAGATCCAGGCTTTAACTCTTGGAGTGTGTAACAAAGTTGGTAGGCAAGTAGAAAGGGTTTGAAAACCCCAAATGTGTCATTGATTTACAGGGAATCTGAAACTGAACTTGAGTTTTTAAAGATAAAAGAGAGCTTGAAATTAGTGTTAATCAACACAGACAGCTGCCACTCAAATAACTGATAATGGGTCCGTGGCGTATCCTGAGTGCTGTATACATTTCTCTCCCTTCAGAAAAAGCATGGTAGAACAGAAAGTGTCAGGAACACAGCAAGGATGATGAATAAAGTGGAAGGACTAAATTAGGTAGGACCCCTGATGACACAAGAAGTAGCTTGTGACAGACATTTAGAAGATACGTGCTGCCTGGGGAAGATGTGTAAGAAACTGTTCCTCACTGTCTCTGTAATGCAAGCTAATGGGAATCACTTCAAATTGCCAGAAAAGGTACAGAACATATATAAAGATGTGATCCTTAACCCCAAATACATTTAATCTGTCATTCTTTGGTGCAGCAGCTGCTGGGTGTTATCAATGTATGCACATCTTCAAAAAATGACCTTACATCTTCAGGGAACAAAAATCCACAAGGGTTGTTTGTTGTGAGACCACAGCTCTGCCTCAGAATGCTGTTGGGCAGCATAATGCAGATGCTGGGAGAGGTTCCTGGGAGAGGGTGCCACCATCTGCTCTTGTAATGCTTTATTGGCCACTTGGGGGAATTTTTCTGTGGAAAATGGCCAGTGTACTACTGGGTAATAAATATGCAAAGAGTACGGATCCATCTTCTAGCTGAACAAAGCCATTAAATTGCGAGTCATCATAGTGAGCAACTGCCATATTAAGCCATTAAGAGGAGCTATCACATTTAATAACTAACCTCAAGAGACTATGCCATGTAAGGGGAACATTTGGTCTTTCCAACTGTGTCTGCCCTTATATTCTTACATGGCATCCTTGTGTCTTACTCAAAACTCGTGAATGCTAAAGCTACACCAAAATTTATGTCATAAAAGAATAAACAGAAAAGCAGATTGAAGAGACACTGCAAGCCCTTACCAAACCCTGAGGTGAGTTGGGACCAAGCCTGAATGCCATTTGATACCATGGTAAAAGGACAATCATTACCCACAGATGTGTGAGTATGGGTACAGTAAGTAGCAGTGAGATGATTGTATTGATATGTGACAGTTGGGAGCCCAACATGGGAATAAGAGATTTGTACTGTTTGCCCTTTAAAAAGAAAGCTGAAAAATTGGGGTAAATTAAACAAATGACACCGAAGCTGATGCAGTGCTAAAAAAAATGGGAACCCTAAAGAAAACTTAATCTGTTCATTTTATTGGTGTGTGACTTTGCAACATGTACAAGTAACTTCCTAGAGAAAAATAGCCAAACATTACATTAAAGTGATCCTTAATCTGACAGAGAGAGTCAGGACAACAGTTACCATTAAAGAAACACACATTCAATTGAGAAATAAAACTGGGATGGATGCTTGAATGTGATTACCTGCAGAAGAAAACTGCCTCAATAGCCATGGTATTCACGCTTGTATACTGGAGACACAGGCAGGGGGATTAGGTTCAAACATTCGTCCACCTTGTCACTATCTGTATTCTTTCTTTCTAGGCTTGGGGAAACAGGCTAAAGAAACCCTCTGCCTTACTATGGTCTGACACATTCACCTCTTCCTAGGTATATTGTATCTATTACTTGTAGCTTGTACTTTTTTTTGTGTGTGTTACCTTAGACCAAGACAACTGGATCTTCGCAAAGATAAGACCGATTGTTATCCTTTACATTGCCATTCTTCTAAGACCCTAATATAGTCCAAATTTTATTGTTCTTCATGCCCTGAAATTATGTTACACTTGGAAATAAAGTGTATGCACCCAATGTGTTTATGTGTTCCTCCTCTCTCGTTAGTAATCTTTAAATACTTTGGCTACCATCAACCACAATAAATGTGGAAGTAGAAGAGAGAGAAAAGACCACATCTTATTAGTCATTAGAGAATCTGTGTAAGAGAGTGTCTTTATAAATAAATGCTCAGTTATGTGCAATATCACTTGGAATTTTTACATCATTGGGAACCAAAGCTAGACAACTGAAAATAGAAAATCTGTATAAAAGGAGGTGTCACTAGTTCAGCAGCTCAGAGCATGTTTCTCTTTGGAATCTTGTCTCTCAAAGATACCAATAATCTAGATTATTATTACAAACTCTGATCATGTCAAGAAGTCTCTTTTTATGTCCTTATTTTTGTTTGATGTATGTAACAAAATAGCTGTTTTGTGAAATGGTAGAGATAATGGCTTTCTGATTGAGTGAAATTTTGCATACTTTATTCTAAACTCTAAGCTTTTATAAGGAGTTGTTTAACAGATCCTCTATTATGTTTTCTGCTACTCAACCAGAAGAATAGACTTTCCAGTCCTTTTTCATTGTGGAACAGGACTTGAGCAATGTGAAAATATTCTCAAAGCCCCACATCAAGCTGTGCTGGGTTTTATTTGGTGCAGGAGGCATGGATAACAGACTCTTACATTGTGTATGGCTTGCCAGTTGAACCAGCTCAGCACCCTGTGTCTATGAGAAGTGCAGATACTGTGCCCTTGCACAGTTTAGGATAAACTGAGTGTTTTTTTCTTCATAAGGAAATCTGCATTTACAAGGCAGAAGAAATGGACTTGGCTATGCAGTCTTAGTCCTTTTTATAGGATCTGAATGAGGCAGTTGAAACATGCCACAACAACCTCTCATTATCAGGCTGAATGATTATTTCTTTAAGCAAGTTTCTCTCCTACCCTGGGCTGCTCCACTGCAGACTGTCCACCAATATCTGTCCCACCAATGCCATCGGTTTTGACTGAGTGTTTTTTCCCCCTCCAACCTCTGTTTTCCTGGGATTATAGAACATACAAGAGCTGGTCCCTCAGGACAGCTCAGAGTGCCTCCTCCCTTGGCCCCATCCACCACGTACTCAGCAGATCCCATTTTCAGAGACACTCCTCTAACTCGGTACATCCTGTAATAATACTATATTTGTGTGTGTATATAAAATGAAGTTGGCACATGAATTGCTTTTGAAATATTAGCTTGTGACTACTGTTGCTTTCTAAATTATTAAACCTTCCTTCCTTACTCTTTCTCTCTTTCTTTCTTTCTTTCTTTCTTTCTTTCTTTCTTTCTTTCTTTCTTTCTTTCTTTCTTTCTTTCTTTCTTTCTTTCTTTCTTTCTTTCTTTCTTTCTTTCTTTCTTTCTTTCTCTTTCTTCCTTCCTTCCTTCCTTCCTTCCTTCCTTCCTTCCTTCCTTCCTTCCTTCCTTCCTTCCTTCCTTCCTTCCTTCCTTCCTTCCTTCCTTCCTTCCTTCCTTCCTTCCTTCCTTCCTTCCTTCCTTCCTTCCATCTCTCTTTCTCTCTCTCTCTCTTTTTTTTTTTTCTCTTTCTCTCTTTCTTTTGCTCTCTCTTTCTCTCTCTCTTTCTTTCTTAACCTGGATGTATTTAAAAAGCAAGTCAATTTTTGAAACTGTACTTAGCAACGTTATCTTTTTTGTTGTTTGGAAAAAACTGTCCCTCCATCCCAAATAGATGTAAAGCCATGTTTTCTTTTAAGTTCTCTGTCTCCACTGCTCTTTAAACAAACTGTGGCCAAATGATTGTGCTAGTGCAGTGTTTCATAACAAAGTAGAACCTTTCACATGGTGTTGGCTATTTCTAGGGCAATACATGTGAGAAATCATTCCTCTCATTTTATTTCTGTTGGAATCAGATTGAGCCCCTATTACCAAGTGACTTCATACCTCCAGTACCAGGAATGTGGATAGTCATAAAAAATAACCCAGATTTGCACTGATCAAGCTTAGGGCAGATACTAAGAAGTTGCTTTATTCTCATCCTGATTCTTCCTTCTTTTTACCCATTTTTTAAAATTTCTCTGCTTTTCATCTAAAACAAAGTAACTGGAGGACCTGGTTTAGAATGACAAGTGATCCAAACAGCAAACTACAGGCATGATGCATTTAAACTGTCCTTGTTAAGGCAAAGTTCTGCATTATTTCTATAAGAATCTTAAAAAGAAACAGAAAATTTATTTAATTTCGTGCTTTGATGACATATTGAACTAAGCCAAATTTACAGCTTGATCACTTCAGCCAGTAGCTTTAGAGTGCAGTGAATCATTTTTCTTCATACATGTTGTACACAGCAAAACCCATAAAAGACTTGAAGCTTTATTGGGCAACCAGAAAGAGAAAGGGAGATGTGGCAAGAAGCTGAATTTATAGAGTTCAAGTCTAAATACCTTTAAATACAGGGAAGCTCTAATGCTGTGTTATTTCATTACCTTGGTTTAAGAGCCTCAGTCTGACCATGAGACACCTTTAAGAAATAAACTCTGGGACTCAGATCCAACAGTATAACTGGCTTGTGCATGGTCAATAGATCCAGCTTTAATTTCCTGATATAAGGACTATTGGCTGGGGATTTTTGTCTCTTTTTTCTTCTTTTATTTTCCTTTTTTCTTTTTCCTTTCCCCTTTTCCTTTTCTTTTTCCCTTTTCCCTTTCTTTTTCCTTTTCATTTTCTTTTCCGTTTCCTTTTTCTTTTTCAACCTAATGGTATTTTTTTTTTAACCCGACCCTTCACACTGATGTTGTCATTTGTGTGCTTTGAAAAATCTTCCCACACACTATTATCTCAGCACTTCCTTGAATACATGGAGCCACTAGGAGAAAAACAAGCTCAGTATCTGCCAGGTTACAATTCTTCTTTCTCTCAGTACTATTTTCTCATTAATGGGTTAGCCTGCTCCTCAGTATGTTTTAAAACTCTCAAGGATCCATCTGATGAAACGCATGCTAGCTTAATCAGAAAAAAAAAAAAACAAAAAAGAAAACAACAACAACAACAACAAAAAAAACAAACACAACAAAACAAATAAACAATAAAGATGTGTGGGAAAGGAACCAACCGTACTCACTGTGGACACAGCAGTGTGCAGGATGAACATGTCTTTCCTCTAGACCTCTTGTGATTCATTTTTTTTTAAACCCATGAACCAGAAAGTAACATTTGATCTCAGTTTGACTTCTGAAATAGGTCACTGTCTGGCTGGGGAGCAGAGATATGCAGAGATGATGTGTCTGCTTGGAGATCAGCATTGTGGCTAAGGGGAAGCAGATAGAAAACCATAAATCAAAATAAATATCTTTGTCCCTACTGCAGCTGAAATGTATTCTTGTGGTATCCAGGGACAGAAGAGGATTTGGAAAGAAAAGTTGTATTGTGGTGGTATTTTTCCCTTTGTGGGTTACTCAGAATCTTGCATGGGAAGATGAGGAACAGTTCTGAGCATAGACTACTTGGAATGAATCAGTCTCTAATTCTACACAGAATAGCCTCTGTGAGAACTGGAGAGGTTCAGATCAAAAGAGCAAGTGCTTGTGGTAGAAACATAGCTGGTCATTTCAAGGAGAGTGAGAGTAAATATTGCACACATACAGACAGTCTCAGGGCTCTTGTTACAAATAAAAGCCAAAAAACTTTTCAATTTCTTGCTCTTCTTGTTCTAGAAACTAGAGTACCTTAAGGTATGAAACAGTGAGTGAAGACTGCAGTGAGGAAGAACTGAAGTCTTTAACTTCTCTCTCCATTGATGGGACGATGGGTGGAATTAAAAACTTGCAAACTGTGGGATGACAAATTCAGCACCAGTGTTGCTAGAAGCAAAATAGTGAGGATAATAACAATAACAAAAACAATGAAAGCAAATGGGTAATTGTCATTATGTTCCTTCCCTAAGGAGAAATGCATTTAAACAAACTGGATGTACAGAAGTTCACGGGACCTGATGGGTTTCTCCCACGAGAGCTGGGGAAGCTAGCCAATGTTATTTCAAGACCACTCTTGCCCGTCTTTGAAATGTAATGTCAAGATTTGTGTATGGGGGAGGTTCTTGAGGTCCGGAAGACAACAAATGTCACCACTATCTTCAGGAAAGACAACAAAGAAACTACAGGCCAGCCCATCTCACCTTGATCCCTGGGGAGGTGATGAAGCAACTAATCCTGGAAAACAGTTCCAAACATAATAAGAAAAAGGAGGTGATTAGTACTAGTCAACATGGATTTATGATGGGGAAATCACGTCTGATGAACTAGATAACCTTTCGTGATGAAATGATCATCTTGATAGTTGAGGGAAGATCGGTGGATCTTATTTATCTTGACTTCAGCAAAAGATTTGACAGTCTCCCATAATATCCTCATAGACAAGCTGATGAAATACAGCTCAGGCTCAAACAGGCTCTAACAAGTGTAAGTGAAAATACAGTTGGAATTGGCTTTGAAAGACCTGTTGTAGTTAACCTTGCTTTAAAAAGGGGGTTGGTTTGGACCAGAGGTGCCTTCTGTGATTCTGTAGCCTTATACTGAAGGATTTTGAGAGGGCCATGATACACTTCAAGTGTTCTGTTTCTGTTAACCAGTGAAAAAATGCCAAATAAATTTGAGGGGAGGAAGGATAGCAAAGGAGAGTCAAAGGACTGATGAAAGTATCATTTGTTTACAGAAACATTCAGTTCCTGTTTCAGACACACATGGTAATCCTCAGGTGTAAAGTGCTATAAGACTGCTGATCATTTTCTTTCTTTCTTATATTCTTATTGGAAGTAATAAAAGATCATGGATCCTGATTTACTTTCACTCGTAAAAATCCCTGTGCAGATTCAAAGAATCAAAGAGTGAACCAAACGTGATATCCAACAAAGACCATATTACAGATACGAATATATTCCAGATGAAATCTTTCTCCTTGATGCTGAAAAGTAGTGGAAAGTGTCTCCATTCGTATAAGCTAGAGATTTGTACATACTTCAACTGTTTTGTTTCTTAACTACTCTTAAAAAAAAAAAAAAAAAAAAAAAAAAAAAAAAAAAAAAAAAAACAAAGCAAAAGGGGAGCATGTTGTTCTGGGCCCATGCCTCTGTAGGTGGCTGGCTGAAGAAGTGTTCCCTTTTCTGTGCCTGGCAGAAAGCTGGGTAGCTCCAGACAATAGTGAACTAAAAGGTGAGGGTATCAGTGAGACCAGATGCCTGTGGAAACATATGAAGTGAAACAAACTGAGACAAACAGGTGCAGCTGTACTTCTGTAGTTGTAGGAATGCTTATCTGGCCTTCTGAAGTCATGAAAAGCTGGAAACCTCCTGTAGCATCATAGTGGTTTAGAAAAAATTAGCCTTCTGTTACCTGATTGGGATCACCTGGTGCCACACCTGTGGTGCTCTCAGGCATAGGACTGCTGTAGCATTTTTATTGCAAAAGTGTGGTAGGGAGCATTTCTTAGGACCTCAGGCATTTTGTGGCCTCACTCCTGTTCCTCTCAGTTAATGTGACTTTTTTTCAGTCCTAGATAGAAAAGCAAAACAAAACAAAACAAACAAAACAAAACAAAACAAAACAACAACAACAACAAAACTTTCTTTTTTTTTTTCCTGGTTCTGCCACATCAGTGCCTGGCCTGGCACACCTGGATGCAGGAAGGCCCTTTAGATAGTTGGAAAAGTCAGTAGTCCACGTTGATTGTCTCTCAGAGGGCTCTACTAGAAGGCAGCTAACCAGCACCCTCTAGACAACAGGAGGCCCAAGACTGACCAAGGAGCTAGTGTGTGACAGAAAGGTCTCATGCCACATGGGTAGGTGAGGAAATGCTGGACTGTTTGCTCCATGTCATGGTGAAGGAAGAAGCAGCTGAGTGGCAGAAGGAGGCTGTGAGCCAGACCAAAGGTGTACAGTGAATCTGCAGCTGTGCAAACGACATCAGACTTAAGTCATAGATACACAAAACCTTTTATTCAAGGCTTCAGACCCACACAGGACGTGATACAGTTCACATTTAGTCAGGGCCAGATTTAGAGCTGGTGTAAGGAGGTAATCCTTGGCTTAGACAGTCTAGATTTCACATTCTGAATAACTAGTCCCTTGTAAATAAGAATTTAATTACCTCTTGTGACATTTTCATTTAGCTTTTTCTGGCCTTCAATTTTGAGAGTAGGCTACAAATTTTGTGTTACATGTTGTTTGCTCCATTACCTAACATGTACAGCAGAAGCTGAGTCCTTATGTGCTTAACTGATAGATACAGTTCTTTGTACTTGCATATAGAAGGTGGTATGGATTGTCTTCTGAAGTACTGTTCTTCCCTGGCTCTTTTCATTACTTATGTGAATCCCATTGCAAAGGCAAATCAGTGTGTGTGTGTATGTTCACCCGCATGACAAACACAGCCACCACAGATGTTGTGCTCTGCAAATCAAATGGACTTCAGCAATCTGGTAACTTCAGCAGAGTTCCTCAGGAGAGACATGTGTAGTCAAGGCCAGGATTGGCTCCACTTAAATAAATAAATAAAGGTTAAATATCCTGGAAGATTCATTTTCCAGTGTCCTTAACCTTGTCTTTGCTGGTGACCTCCTTATTTATTTATTTACTTATTTTCAAACTGAGCTTTTCATGGCCATTGACATAAATTTTCCAGCTTTTCTAATATGGAACATCTGTGGTCCCTATGCAGTGTCCTCTATAGGTCATGGGAAAGCTTTATCTTACTAATAAGCTCCATTCCTCTATATATTCAAGCCCAGTTGATGGGGCCAAGTGTGTTTATAAATAAATATTGTCTTGTAATGACCATTTCCATATGTCCCAGAGGAACAGAGTTTTAGTCCTTTTGAGCTGGCCAGCTGCCTCCTTTGTAACAGTGAGAACAGTTTTACCCTGTCTGGTTAACATTTGATTTATGTGGAAATGTACTCCCCAAAGTGACAGACCAGTGACACTGAAGAATGCAGTGCTCCCAGCCTCACGTAATAGCTGGGGAAGTTTGTTCATCTATCCATTGTTTTCCTCTTCATCAAACAGAATGATGGGCATGTTTAATGAATATTTTTATTTGCCCCTGACTCATTTTTATTTGTCTGCCCCAGCCCAATACATATACCTACAGTCATTTCTCTTTCAGTAAGAGAAATGACTGTAGGTATAGGACATTACTAACTTACGGAACAGTACATTTGCTGGAAATTCAGAGAATGGATTCCAAAAAATATTTGGTGAGTAATTGTCCCTTCTTACTGATGAATACAGCAAGAAATACGCTGTAATATGCCTTCTCATCTGAATGAAGCATGATCTAATAGCTCTTTATCATTGAAGGATGACATACTGTCTCAGTGGCTTATTTCTTAATATTGTCCTAGGGAAGAGAGAATGCCGTATATCTGACATGAATCTTGATCTGCTATGCATCCTCTTCCATCCAGGCAACAGTGCAGCAGAGATCAGGATACATCTTTTAAAAACCTTTAAAGGCTTTCAGAAGAAATAAACTGTAGTTTTTAGAAGATCAACATTCAGGACTAATGTAGCATATCTGTTAATCTTCACTGCTTAAATTGTTGCTTAGCTACATATATGCATGTGTTTGTATAGATATATACACACTGAGTAAAGAATGTTTATTCTAATTTTCCATTCTCCTGGAGTTTTGTATTTTGTGGACAGGAATGAATGTCTGTGGATTTATATGGTTTTGTTTCTTGTAAAGCCAGTCTGATAAGCAGCCTCCAGCCTTGATCAGTAACAAGAATAGATTCCTATTCCTAAAATTTCATACCTTTTTATATTCTGTCGGCAATAATTTGACTGTTTCAGTTGGTATGATAAATATATTTATAGCAGGATTTGTTATGAATCCAATGAAAAACACCATTAGGAAAAAGTCACATCTAAAATATCTGTCTCAACCTGTTATTCCTTGATGTCATACAAAAGTATGACAAATACCACAGTATTGTTTTACCATGACATTGTGATCTGCATTAAGTCTTCAGATTTAAAAAACAATAAATAAAAAATATCTGCCTTCTTCAGTCAAATTTGAGGCCATAAAAGTTTAAGAATGCATGTGTTCTGAGTGTGGTTAGACATTCCTATCCCAGAAAGAAATAAACTCAAAAAATCCTGACCTTGGAAACCTGAACAGTAAAAGAGATTAGGCATGAAATTTAAACTTTACCTCGCCTATCTTCTCACAGTCTCTGGGTTTTCAATATATATTTTTTTTAACTGTTTCTTGGAATTCAGTTACATCTCTGAATATTTTTAGCTGATCTTCAGAGGAGATAGCCAGTGCTACAGGTTCACCATGTGGTACCACAGTCACGTTGCCCCCAGGAGAAGGGGTGGCCTGAACAGGGCTGTGGTTCCTAAGTTGTCTGCTTAGGGACAAGAAGTGAGAGAGGACAGAGCCAACTATAGTCAGAGGAAAAGAAGGGATGTGCATATGCATCTGAGGTAACCAAAACTGAGCACTAGGCTGTGGAAAGAAAAAAATACTTTTAAGAATTCAGTCATTTTCCAGAACTTTATTTTATTATACAGGGAAAGCAAGAACTATCCTTCTCCTTAGCATGTGAGGGGTATTGTGAGTAAGAAACAGTTATATCAGAATAGGGCACCTCTTTTGGGTGTCTAGGTGTTTCTCCATTTTTGAGACAAATCCAACTTTGTCTGATGCACAGAGGACTGGACAGATCCTCCCTTTCCTATTCTCTGAGACATATTCTATAGAATTCAACAGTAAACTAACTCCTATGATTTCAGTTATTAAAACCTTGTAATGTTTTCAATTCTTTTCATAGAATAGAATAGTGTATGTTAGAAGGTCATGTGTGAACCATGGTCTTGTTTTGATACCAGTGGAATTTTGTATTTCAATCCTGAGACTGGGCCCTTCTGTTTTAAATGACAAGTAGGAAGTCACATCACCCTGAAAATAATATAAAATAATGGTTGTAGATAATTCACTTCATGATTAAAAAGAAAAGAAAAGAAAACAAAACAAACAAAACCACCCCAAAAAAAAGTTTAACTTATCTATTATACCAGGATCAGTTCAATTTTTTGTTATGTAATCTGCATGATGGCCTTGCTTTCTGCTGGTGGGAAATTATCCCAAGGAGCAATGTGTCTCCTCTGGGAATGCTCAGTACCCTGGAGATGCTTCTTTTTTGACATTTTGTTTTTCAAGTGATTACTGGGCCTTTGCTCAGATGAGAGAAATAATTTTTCTTTCCCTGACGTCAAGTAGTACATGTAATTATGTAATTGCAGGGCTCTTTCCTTTATACTTCAGGCTAAACTGGCTTATAATAGTAAATATACATGGATTTGTCCTCCTGGTGCCTATTGAGGAAGACTGGATTGGGTAGCTTCAGCTATGTTTTGGTAGCAGGTATTGCAAGGATGTCTGGAAATTCCAGTTAGTACTGGGCTGTTGTCCATGCTTGCTGTCATACATTCTCTCATGGGGAATTTGGGGGGCCAGAGCCTACAGACCTGAGTGCAAACCAGGGAAGCATCCTTGGCATAAGGGGCCAGTGATGATTGTGCCAGTTGTAGCTTTGGTGTGCACATTATGTCATTGAACCAGAAACAAACTCTGCTTTGTTTATAAAATTAAAACACATATTTGTCCTATCTTCTAGAAATGTGGCATAGTTAGTGTGAATAATGATTGCAAAATAGGCAGGGACTGCATCTGGAAAACCACATTGTGCCAATTAGGAGTCAGGATTAGAAGCAGAATTTCAGATTATGTCTGAACTAATTATAAATTTTAGCTAATTGGGACATCTGTTTTCTGCCTGATACTGTTTTCTGTTATGAACTGCCAGCAATCATAGCATTTTGAAGGCTTTTTGGAGACTCACATGAAGGGCAAAGTTAATAAATGCACACAGGTAATCCAAACCATGTACCTAAATTTATTTTCATTGTACAGCTTTACAGTAACTCTTCACATTCATATTCTGAGAGGTTTTGCTGATGTAAAGCCAGAATGGGTGTGGTTGTTAACACCTCTCTTGATGCTTCTTGTCAGGTTTCTGTGAGGCAAAGCATACATCATGCAGGTGATGACTAGAGCTGACGGCACTTGCAATACTTCCACTCAGTAATGGTTCCTGTAGGTATATATTCAGCAAAATGCGGTAAAAGGCTCTATTAATATCAGTTTCAAGATATGGCAGATAGACACTAATGGTAAGTTTTGATCATAGTCAAATTATTTCAGACAAGCTAAGTGTTAAAGTAATCAAAAACTGTGCATTTAAAAAGAGTTTAATAAAAGAACAATTAAAAAAATAAATAAATGAACTCTGCATGAAAAATCTCCAAGCTGTATAATTTCAGAGAAATTGCATCATTTAAAGTATTTTTAATATCACTACTTTGTGAAGTCCTTCTTTCTGACATGAATGTTTTGAACATTATTAAATGGAATTATGGAATTAAGAATTTCTGGTTTTAGTTAGTTGGATTTCATTCAAAGTTATTAATTATCTTCTCCTTCTCCTTCTCCTTCTCCTTCTCCTTCTCCTTCTCCTTCTCCTTCTCCTTCTCCTTCTCCTTCTCCTTCTCCTTCTCCTTCTCCTTCTCCTTCTCCTTCTCCTTCTCCTTCTCCTTCTCCTTCTCCTTCTCCTTCTCCTTCTCCTTCTCCTTCTCCTTCTTCTTCTTCTTCTTCTTCTTCTTCAATGCTGCATAATCTTCCTTTTTTAATTAAAAAAAAAATAAATAAATTCTAAAAGTACTGCTGAAAGAACACAGTCCTTGGTCACAATCTACTTGAAAGCTCACCGCAGCTGATTTTTCTGTACCTTTCTATTTTTTTATTTTTATTTTTTTTCATGAAATCCCTTCTCTTTCTGTCAGTTTGGAATATCATAATGGATATAGCTGCTCCTTATGTTATAGCAAAGGCCAGAGACAGTTTTCTCCAGACAGAGATGGATCCCACAGACTGTTCCTACCTAGCCTAACAATTTAATCGAAGAAAGTTCATCTGAACTATACAGTATTTTATCTCTAACTCTACAAGGCTATGAACTGAGATTATAGTTTTTATTACCAAGATGTTATGAATGTGCTTTGTATATGGAAGGGTTGGAGCAGCCCATAGCTCTGGAAATTAACATAATGTCATAATAACAATGAAGACAAAATTCTTTCTTAATGTGCCTAAGTATGAAACAAGCGCACAGTGCATTCGTGCAGAAAGGACAACAGGAACCTTCCTGCCATTTTCGTTTCCTGCAGAGATTGTGCCGAGATGTCTAAACCAATATGCTTGTGTTTTTATGTAAGTTGAGGGTTAAATAACTCCCTGGGGCTGGAAAGCACACACCCACGCTGCCTGGGAAGGTCTGAATCAGGATTAGGAAAAGGCCCCATCTAGGCAGAGTTATGCTCTGGAGACCCTGTCACTTTTCATACTAAGTACTCCTCCTGCCTGGACTCTGGGCACTTAAGCACGTATTTAACTTCAGAGGCTTCACTGAGGTACCTCCTAAATTAGAGAGAACTTAAAGCAAGCATGTAGAGATCACTGAACTGCTCAGGATTTCAACAGTGCAGAGGTGTTTCTGTCTCACTAGGTAACAGTATCCTTGCCTTGGTGTTTTAATAATGTTCACATTTATTCATGTTATCAGATAGTACTCTATAGGCCATACTTTATTAGGTACCCATGTGTTATCATTACCTACCCAGCACAGCAGCTGGAATCCATCACCTGCAGATCTCCCTTTCAGAAGTTTTTAATCAGTTGTATCTGAAATCAAAATCACTTTTACATTACCAAAAAAATAAGACATTTAGCAATAAATGCTTTTAAAACTGTGAACAGCTGACATTCACTTACGCTTTCCTTAAAAGCCAGCCATACCTTGACTTCTTTGGTACATTTCCACATTAGCCTGGATCCCTGGAGGAGCCATCCTCCTGTAGATGATGTCTTCCTTCAAGTCTGACACAGTAGTTTAATCTCTGTTATCCTCAGGCTCCACCTTGCCCTGAATTTCTTTCTGTATAATACTCCATGTGTGCTGAAGGATGGTTTGTCCTACTTTTCTTGACTTTTTTGCTTCTTTTGCCCAGCAGACTTTTATTTAGCTGATTAACCATAGCAGCATGCTAGGAACTGGATCAGCATTCATTGTCCACAGTTTAGTACAGAGAATCAAGGTCAGCCAGAAGGCACAAAGCAATATTCTGGTTCAGTGTGTGCGAAACCCTTCTATGCAACAAACAATTGTTTAGCAAGAGTAAAAGCAAAAGCTGTGGAAGGGAATCGGGACTCTGATTTGTCTTTCACAGTCTTTTGAACTGCTTCTGGCAGCTCAGAGAGAGTCTTCCTTGGGGGACATTGGGCACATCTGGTTTAGAGAGCTGGAAGATCTGGGGCTGATCCTCGCCATTGCTGTGATGTTTGCATGGTCATGGCATGCAACCAAGTTGGAAGTGAGTCCCTGCCTGATGTGAATGGTTAGGCACGTAACTGTGTGGTCACCATTCCTTTTCATGACTGGAAGAACATGTCTTGCACATTGTGTGCATCTTCCCGTACACCATCATCTGCACTAGTGGACCTCCCTGGTGCCATGAGCATGTACTGACATTGAGCGTTAACCTTAAAAAGTTCAGACCTTTGAAAGAAATCTTTTGGTTAGCCTACCATATCTTTGTTAATAAATATGTGACCCCTTGGAATGTCTATTTGTACCTTCTTTTGTGTGTGTGTGTGCACCATCACTTAGCTGTTGGGTGGATGGGTCCATGAGTAAGGCAATTTCCCCATGTTGAACTGCCACAGCTTCTTCATGATTTCATGCACCAAATTACTACACACAATTTTCTCAAAGGGAGTTTGAAATATGTTTCTACTAAAACAACTCTTACTTTTTCACAAAAAAAGGTCAGGAATAAAACATAAATGGTCTTTGCATGCGTGTGCTTGCACAGTTATATGTGCACATATTACACTACTGTTTATTTCCCCTGTTTAATACTCAAAATGACATTTCTGAAGTGCCAATATGAAATGCCTGGAAATCCTGATGAGGGAAGAAAAAGAAGCCTCACTTTAACTACCCTGCCAGATGGCACACTGGCATGTACCAGCCTTTCTCTGCCACTGCATCCCCATGCAAGTCAATTTGAAAACTTTAAAGAGGAAAGTGGTGAAGCTCTCTGAAACACTTGACAGAAATCTAAACCAACACATTTCAAAGAGTTACAAACAACAATCACTCCCAGAAACAGTGCTTCTCCTGTGACATGATGTCACATTAATCACTGCTAGGTTGCCCTAATAAGGATGAAAATTCCCCCTTCACAGCCTGTTCTCCTAAGCAAAAAAAAAAAAAAAAAAAAAAACCCACATCTTCTGTGTCGGACCTTCCTTAATGTTTGCCAGAACAGATGGAGCTGGTAGCTTTGTTCAAAGGTCAATGAGGTTATTTGAGGCCCTGGGTGGGAGAGCAGTCCAAAGGCATGATAGTCACAGTGATATTCTTTTCCTTGCTAAAACACATGAGAAGGTCTCTGAGACATGAGAATTCCTGATGTATAAATAACTTGTGTGTCTGTGTGGCCAGAGACAAAGACCAAGCTTTTTGTGGAATCTGTTGGCTGGAAAACCAAATTAACTATAACCTGGAGAATCCCTATCGTCAAATCTGGCTGTGCAAACACTTACCTCCTCTATTTCTATAAATAGCAAGTTAAACAAGCTTTTATCCTTTGATTTGCTAATGTATATAAGAAGAATTTAAGGAATTCAGTGAGGAGTTAACAGCCATATGCTTGAAGTGGAATAGCAAAGAATGTAATAATATACGCAGATGTATCATGCGGAAAGACCCTGAGAAGTTATCACTAGCTGCTAGCTGTGTTATTTGCAGAGAATTGTAAGCATTGTGCAAGGTGCCCCTATGACCCTGAGATGGTCTTTCTTTTTTGTGAACATCATTAGTAGGCTCTCAGTAAATCTATGTTCAGATCTTGACCTTTGAAATGAGAAAGATATAGTGAACTTGGTCTACATGTCTTCCTGCTAAGTTATTACGGCTCGTACATGCCTGTGTATGGTCTCATTTTAGCATTGCCATCAGTGAAGTTTCTGCCACTTTTGCTTTGAAGATTGTTCTACATACCACTCAGTGCAAGGTCAGGAAATCCCTCTTTTAGTTATCTTAAATCCTCGTTTCTTTGGTTTCAAGCTTTTAATCTAGTAATTAATATGATTGAAGGATATTAGCCCTGCACCTCCTCCAACCTCCCCTGGAAGCAATGTACAGCATAGATACTCACATTTTAGATGTAAGATTTTCCATTAATTATCAATTTAAAACTATAGTGACAAAATGTTTCAGGGTGTTGTGCATGATTTGTGTTGCACCGTTTCCAAGTTTAAATCAGGGTGGAACATTTGTTGGGGAAAAACAAACAAACAAACAAACAACAAAAAAAAAAAAAACAAAACACCAAATCAAACCAAACCAAACCAAACAAACAAACAAACAAACAAAAACAGCCTAAAAGGTGGCCCATTTTTCCTGGAGTATCCATTGACAGAAGGAGCACAAATAAGGGTCAGGTGGCTCCACTATCAGCATCAGCTTTGTGGCCTTATGTGATCATCTTACTACTACCGGTTTAATCCCAAGAGTATCTCATGGGTGACATATGTAGGTTTTCTTTGTCAACCTGATGATCATAATTTAGGCTGTGACTGAGCAAAGTAGAGCTTTAACTTGAAAACCTGCAGGAATTAACCCCAGCCAACAGACAGTGAGGATGTACACGTACAGCATGCAGTTGGGTCAGTGTTACCATGTCCATGAGTGCAGTTGATTTAATTGATCTGAGTTGGAGGATTAGGCCAGGTTTCCACAGGTTGTTTTTTAGCTAACTTAGGCAATGATAGATTGCTGACCATGCATGGAACCACTGCATGGACCCATTGGTGCCACAGGCAAATGCTCCCCATCCCTGTGCTTGTCCTTCATCTGCTTTGCTGCAAGGTGATCCACTTTTGACTGAAAATGCTCTAAGTGGGCCCAACTTGTTCCACTTGAAGGCAGTGAAGGGTGTTTATCCCATGCCTACTTGCAGGCTGAGCCAGGATGGGCACATCTGATGTACTGGGGGAAGGGGACCATGGCCCAAAGGGGAGGACAGCAACCTCTTATGACTCTTACACCACAGTAATGCTTTTGCAAGGTTTTAACAAAATAACTTTGTTATACAGGCAACGAATAAACCCAGTTTTAGTGCTGGACATAGTCTTATTCTTTCCATGATAGGACAGCTGTGCTTCAAAATTGAGCACATACTTAAGTACAGCACTGACCTGGGCCTTGTAGTCATGCCCAGCTATATATTTTCTTGGGGTCGTTCCTCAAGAAATACCACAATAAATTGGATTATGGATGGGGTTTTTGCTTCTTTTTTAATCTCTGAGAAAGGACACGATGAAAACCATGGCCTCAGTTACACAATTTACTACAAACCTTTGAAGAAACCTGATGCTGTATCATAAGCAATTCTGCTGTACTCAAGCAAAATGTGAACTTACACTTTGCTTATTGTCTGTTACTGTTTATCTTTAACCAGAATATCTGAATTGATATTTGAACATACTCTTGTCCCTGAAAGGAAGAAGAAAACATGGCTGATAAAGGCATACTTAGTACCAACATAAACTGAAGAATACTTGTGTCTTTAAAATCAGCTTATATTAAATATTTCAAAAATCACATCCTGACTTGCATTCCATTTTTCATGTTAGTATATAGGCATTACAAAGGGGTTAACTATAAGGAGACCTTTAGTTCAGAAGCCTTATTATTCTCTTAATTTAATACATAAAATTTAGAGAATAAGTTGAGATTTCGTATATGGAAAATGTAGCACATCACAATTTAATCTGATCCACCAGGAATAGTATCTGTTTATAACATACTTTAGAAACACTGGCTAAGAGTGAGCATAGAATGTCTTTTATTATTTGATATATTTTTAAAATGCTGTGAGACACAAAACTGGCCACCCAAGGGGCTAACAATCATTACTTGCTCTCCCTCAAACTCAGTGGTGTTTCATTTATCCAGTGTTGCAACCCTTCAGTTTTCCTTTAAATCCTGGCCTTGACTGAATATAAAAATCGTGACAATCAGCAGAAGCAACCACGTTTTGACAGACCAACCCAGATCACCCAGAATCAAAGACCTAACATCATAAAATATACCCTGAAGAACAATGAGGCTGGGCCATGGAAGGATGCAATTAATTGTCATCGCTATTGTGGTTACAAAAATAGCCCTTGAGGAGAACAGTGGTGCTCCCTGGATGAGGAAGACACTGAGACCCAAACCACAACAGCCCTTTCAGTCACTCCAGTGCTGTTCCTCAATTTAATGGCCTTTGCAGTAGACCTCAGACCATAAAACCAAGAAATATAGCTTCACTTTGGCCCACACAGAAGCTGGCTTTCTCATTCTTGCTAGTAAGCCAAAATTTAACAGCAGTAGGTAGCAAACTAAACTCCTGTAATGATAAAATACCCTAATTTTTACAGATTATCTTCAGGGACATTTGTCAGCAATGTTTGAAGGGTCCATAATTAACACTGAAATGCATTTGTCAAAATAAATCAACAATTTGGTGATGCCTAACACTGTTTTTTATTTTGCACATTTGTTTGTTTCCTCAGTGGGAGCTTAATTTAAAACTTCTGAATCAGAGGAACCTTTCTCTTGACCAAAATTCATTAACTCTCCCTATTCACAAATCTGCAGTCCGGAAGGGACCATTAGATCTTCCCATCTTGTTTCCTGAGTAACACAGGCCCTGACATCATGTGCAAATACGCCTGCACTGAACCCAGAAATGTGTGTTGAGGCTAATGCATATCCTCCAGAAACATAGACCAGGTTCATGGTAGAAGTAACGTGTTCAGTTGGATCAACTCTTTTTTTAGAGCAGAGAAAAAAGTAGGAAAAAAAAAAAAAAAGAGAAAAAAAAAAAAAAGATGTTAAGCATTTGTTAGATATGAATAGAGAATCCATCACTTTTTAGGTCTTCCTCTTTGACTATTTAACACAAATGTTAAAATTATTGGTAGCATTATCTAAAGTATGGACAATATTTTCCCTGAACAAATATTTTTTGTCTTTATGTTGTAGTATGGCTTGATGTTTCCAGCATATTCTGTTAACTTTTAACTCATTAGTGGCCTGGAAGGAGAGTCCTGAGTCCTGTAAATACACTTAGTATTTTTAAAGGTTTCTTTTAATCCAGGCTCCTTGGTGACGTGTCCTAACTGCAAGTACCTCAATTTCAGTGGCTGTTTCTCTTGGACAGCACCGATCTTGTCTCCATAGGGTAAATCTCACTGTCAAATGGAGGAATGTGGGAACATATTTTATCTTTGCTGTCTAGTTATCACATGAGAAATATTTTATTATTTATTTTATTTTATTTTATTTTATTTTATTTTATTTTATTTTATTTTATTTTATTTTATTTTATTTTTTATTTTCTTCAAGTTTAAAGAAGTCTTAAAGGGAAGTAGAAAACATAATTCAGAGAGATAGGGAGAAGAAACATTATTAATATGTTAGGGTATTAGAAATTCTTGCCTATCAGCTTAGATTAGCCTGGATATGATGTAAGCACAAATATATGGAAAATATATTTTAACATAAGGATTTGTTAAGGAGGAAGTGGGAAAGGGAGGAACAGGCAGGAAGTATCACTCACCTGACTTTGCAAGCAACCCAGAGCAGGAAATCAGACGTAGAGAAACAGGGTTTTACTTTATCAATTCATATTTCACTGCCTTCTGTTATGGACAGGAAGAGTTTCCCCCATCACCTTGGCATGAATAATGATGTCTGCCTATGAAGGATACTGAAAGAAAATGCCTGGACAGCAAGAGCTGTCCACCTCCTGCCCATGGGCCTGGATATCATAAAGACACCAGGTCCTTGCCATTTCCATACCTAACTCCATGTCCACAACCCTTGGCATAGATACCCATAGAAACTGGTGACCACAGCTCCTGGAGCCAGCCACCACCCAGCTCACCATGAATCCCCAGCATCACGGGTTTGGTGATTGCAGGCATCTGGAGAAAGAGCTGACACACACTGGTAGGACGCTGCTCTGTGGCTGCAAAACCCCGTTGCTAATAGCAGCAGAGCACAAAATCAAAGGCTAGTGGGATGTGATTTATTGTTAGACAGTGCCTTCCAAACCTTCACCAGTGTTTTGAAAATATCATGCTCTGCAAAGAATATCATTTATCAAAAATAATGAAAGCTTTATTCCTTTCATCATATAATGTCTCATGTTTTTCTTCAGACAAAGTTCCTTTCTGGTCTTGCACCAACTATATTTTCCAGCTTGCATCAACAAGCATTTGCTAAGAATAATCACTGTAGAACTTGGAAACTGATTTCACAAAATGTCCTCAATCTTAGTTTGTGAAGGAAGAAAAGATATGCAAAATTAGGAATGTTTTTTCAGTCAGCAGAATGGGGTGTGCATACTGCTTTCCAGACAGCAAAGAAAAAGCATAATGCCTTGTCTGAATGTTATGCAAAATAGAAGGTGTGTGAAATGTGTTCAAGATGGTTGTGAGGTAAGTCAAGTCCCATGCCTCTGAAATGAGCTGAGGGACTACAGTAAGACATGGCATTACAGCAAAGGCCTATTGTGTACTCGAGCTATTAGCTAAATCTTAATAAGCCCTTTGCTCCCATGCCATATGATGTCTTGAGTGTCCCAGAAAGCTTGGGATAACCCTTCTACAGATGGAGCCACACAGCTGCACTTGCAAGGGTGAACTGCCATGGTGCAGCATGTTCCCACAAGGTAGCACTCAGGAGTGGATCACTTTTGGAGGGGCTGGAAGTGTGACTGAGGGAAGGCTTCGGGCAGGTTTGGTGTGCAGAGCAGGGTGCATCGGATGGTGCTTGAGGCAGACAGGGATGTCTGTGGTCTGCCACCCCTCCTGCAGGCACATCACTCACCCTGCTGGCTCGAGGTCCTCCCACCCCAGATCCTGCCCTGACCCTGGCTCACACCAGATGTTTTGGAAGAGAGTCCAAGGAAACCTGAAGGTGACAGCTACAGAATGACCTGCCAGTGGGAGAAGTTCCCTCAAAATCCCATTACTCAGAGGTTGGCTTCCACCCCATAGCATTAAGCTTTATATCCCCTCTAAGTGCTCTCTGTGTTTATTTGCTCTCTGTGTCCCCACCACAGTAACTCTGAATCTTCTGGCTATCCACTGAGAGAACAAAGGCTCTCCCTGCCATTTTTTCTATTTAAAATTATGTCTGTTCTGGAAGGACTTTATGATTTTTAAAATCCTGGAAGGACTTTTCTACTCTCAGGAAGTAGTTTTGTTCCCCACAGAAGGCTGCAGCAGTGACAGGGACACTTTCCTGGTGTGTTGTTTACAGAGCCAAACATAGTAAGTGTGCAGAAGAGGTGATGCTGAATAATGCCCTTCCAGTTACACTGTGTTACTGGGGGATCGTAATGGTAGGGACACACATAAATCAGTGAAGTGTGAAGAGAGGGCAGACAAACAACACTTATAAATGATTGTTTCTAATTGTTCTGAATTATGATTGATGAACCAGAGACTGATAAAAGCACGGGCGTCAGATGGAACTTTTGGGTGCTCAGCTTTTTGAGCATCTTGTTTATTCTCATCCTGGCATGGATGCCAGTGTGAAACCATCAGCAGTGTTTGGTAGAAATGTCATTTGTAACTTAACTTGACAGTGTACTTTAAATACAGAAATCTTCAAATTTAAAATAACCTCCCCTGATAAAGTTACCAGGGAGAATAAGTCATTAAACATTTCAAATGGCAGTACTACCAGCTCACCCCCTTTCAGCAGTCTTGCTGCTGTGAAGACAGGTCTGAGAGCCATCCTTCAATGAGGAACACAGCTCCAGGCCCCAAAACTTCCCTGCTGCTCTCTGCAGCCAGCCAGGTGGCTCAACTGGGCTGCTTCTGCCAGCCTGCCTCATCCAGGACTGCAGTGCTCCTTCAAGGAATGGTTTTTCCTCTAAGAGGATTTCTGCAAGGAGCAGGAGCTCAGAAGAAATGAAGATGAAATTCATGATAAAGCTATCTGGGAAGGGTCTGCTTTGTGGATCTGTGCAGCACCCTAGCATATGACCAAGGTGCCTTAGCATTATCCCCACAGTACCAATACCCCAGTAATATCAGTGTGGGAAAGAGAGAGTACACCAGGTCTAAAGCAGAGAGAAAGGCAAGGGCAAAATTAAAATTAGGAAAAAAAAAAAAAAAAAGGTTGTGGTTAAAAATATCTCAGCTGAAATAATAAGAAAATATTGAAATAATAATAAATTATTACTCACAGAGACCATAGAAAAGGCTGGGAGAGAAGAAGGACTAAGAGTATAGAAAAATGAATGGAGAATAGAAAGAAAAAAAAAAAAAAAGAAAAGAAATGAGGAGAAGATCAGAGACGGAATAAATCATTGTTGTCACTTTTTATTTTTTTAGAAAATTTGCTTTTGTACAGCATTTGGCTTAACCATATTTCAAACAGACTTCCTCAAAGAAATTTGTAGCCCTGGAAACGGAGGCCAGAGACAAATTGTATATATTCACTCTGACTTTTCTTGGAAGCTACAGCTGTTCATTGTTTGGACACACAATGGGCAGATTAATATCTCCAGATATTCACCAGCCATCCTCCCAGAACAATGACAGGCAGGACAGGCAATAAATGCTTTTAGCAGAAACTTGAGTTTCTGCTACTGCTTCAGATAAAGCATTTTGTGGGGAGCACCTGCTCCAAATATACAGAGCCTATGCTACACAGAAATGCTCTTCCATGTCACAACCAACATCAAATGTAGCTGTAAACTGTCCATGCAAGTGCTGATGAATTGACTTGCAAAGAGAATGAGACTCTGGCATTTTTCTTGACTGTTTTACCTGATAGGAGTAAGCAGATATTTAAAATTACAGGAGTATTTATGTAGTTGGGTGGTTTACAGAGTCAGTACAGGGGAGGGAAGTCACTACTTCCCTCAAGCCAGAGACTTAATAAGGCAACTCCTGGAAGAAACATGAAAAGGCAACTCCTGGAAGAAACATGAACAGAAATTTGTCCATAATTAATATTCACAGGGAAAGAAGCATGCATCAATTTAACATTACCAAAGGTGACACAATTAATTGTTATATATGTATATATTCTTGTAAAAAAAAAAAAAACTTGTGGTGACATTTTGGAGAAGGATGTTGGTAACAAATGCCCATTTTAATTTGAAGAGAAAAGCTGCTTACCACCAAATTTCACTGCCATTTTATGTAAAAACACAAGAGAGACACTGCTGAAAAGTACTTCAGCAGCAGTGCCCTACTCCCCCTAACTGAAAATTAGTCATCTGGTTTTGAAAATACTATCATTAATATTATTGCCATGATTCCCTCTCATTCCCATTTACAAATTCCCACTGGCAAAAAAAAGTAACTTGCTGAAGCAAACATACTTAATCCTACAAAAGTAATGTAAGTGAATGAAATAGACTTCCTGCCTTCAATATATTAATCTGTAAGAGAAAAAAAAAAAAAAAAAAAAAAAAAAAGGATTTGGTCTTCCACCAGTACAAGGAGAACATTAAGGACGTGTGCTGTTTCCAACTTGAATAATTTCAGTGACATGTATGCTCAAGTGGTGTCTGGGAAGACTTGAGTCTTGGGTTACAGCTACATAAGAAACGCCTGCTGTCCCATAGTCAGGTATCTCACCCACAGAACAAGAGACGCGTCCTGCAAGAGGCCATGCCATTTCGTGGGCCTGCTGAACTATTTTTTTTCTGTCCTGGCTCTGCCCAGAGTGGCACCAGGTTTCTTCTGGGGTGGCCAGGTCACTTTGGCTGACTGGCATTGCTCTCAAAATGACTTTACCATAAAACAATGGAAAGAAAAGACTTAGAAAATTGAAGGGAAAATCCTGGCTATTCTCCAGTGAAATCACTGAGGAATTTGGCTACTCTTCAAGAGAACAGAGAATTCACCCCAAGAAGACTGATATCCAAATATTCCTCACAATGTATGTGCAAGCTGTTGATATGCAGTAGTTTTGAACTTCTGCCTGCAGGTGGGTAACCCATTTCTACAGGAAAAAACACATTTTGTGACAGCCAGCAGAAACAGATAAGAAAGAGACCTTTGATAGGAAAAATATAATTAAAAAAAAAATAGCATGCCATTAAAGGAAGTATAAATACACTTTATATTACATGAGTGGACTGTGTTTTCTTTAGTGTACATGCCATTTTTATTAATTCATACACTAAGTGCTAATGTGTTTCCTAATGCCATTAGGTGGTGCTTTCAGTAAGTAATATAATAAATAGTTCTTAAACAGTCCTTTTCTGCATCATGTTTTCTTTTTCTTCAGTAGAATAAAATTTAAATCAAACTCGACAGTGCCTCCTCCTTTTGAACTCCTCGACCTCACGCAAGGCTGTGTATCACGTTTCTGAGGCACTCTGGCTCCCCTCGGGTGTGATAAACTGCACTTTGGGCACGATGAGGGAGGGATTGGTTCTCCGCATGGAGTTGCTCCTCCGTATGGAGTTATTTCTCCTCATGGAGTTGCGTTTCCGTAGGGAGTTTTGGTGGGACAGCTCACTCTTCTGCAGGGTCTGGATGAGAATTGATGGCTTCTCATCAAGCTCTCGAGCGCTGCAACGTGGTGCTGCCACTTTGACGGTGTTGCCGAATTTGGAGTAGTCAACAGCATACACGCCTTCCTCTTCAGTGACAATGGGCACGAAGCGGTGACCCCACAGGATCTCCTCTGCTATGTAGGAGGTTCTTGCCTGTGTCGTGATGCCAGTCGTTTCTACAACACCTTCAAGTATCACTATGAGCTCCAGATCCTGGAGTGCCAGGTCAGCAGCGGAGATATCATAAAGAGGACTCCTCTTGTCTATGACATGACAAATGATTAAAGGAGCCACCAGGAAAATATTGTTACTTTCAATGGGGTTATCCACAGGGATATCTACTTGGTGAATGGGTATGACTTCTCCTTCAGGGGTCGTAGTCTTCCTCACAACCTGAATTCTCACTGAGGCACTGATGATCATGCTCTTCCTCAGGTCTCCTACTCGAAACATGAAGCAAAGTTTGCCATTTCGAACTGCAATGACTGCCTGCCTGCTGAAAATCAAGGTTTCTGCCCGCCTGTGAGCTTGTGCAGTTTTCATGAATATGCAGCCCAGCATGACAGCATTGATAATCAGACCCACAATGTTCTGTAGGATCAAGACTGTGATGGCCAAGGGACATTCCTCTGTCATCATCCTGCCCCCAAAACCAATGGTCACCTGAACTTCAATGGAGAAGAGGAAAGCAGAGGTGAAAGACCTGGAGGGGAAGATTGCACAAAGTTAACTCAAAGTATATCAAACATTAACTGATAAGCTATTAGCATGTACTTTCTAGAAACAAATGGCCTTAGAGGCCTATTTTTGCAGTCTTTGTACAGTTAAGCCTTCTGTTAACATCAGTGGAAAGACTGCACTCTTGGTGATTCAGTGTTTGCTTGATCAGAGCAGCATCTAATGGTGAGAGGAGAAGGAAGACCTGAGAGCCTGAGATCCTATAAGACCGTCTCTAATAGGAGGTGAACCTGAGAAGCTCACTAAAACCTCTGTTCCAGAAGACACGTCCCATGCCATGTTAGCCGACAGTGCTTTAACTCACAGCATGATTTTCCACCTTCTCCTTCCCATGGAGATCTTGGTGGAGCTGTGGTTTAGGAGACAGGTGAGCAACTGGCTGCACACTGACATTCTCCCACCACCCTGCACCTGGAAAGGAAACTGAGAAAATGGCAGCATTTCACTCATGCTACCTGCCCGTCTGTCCTGAGCCCCTTTAACAGGATTCCCTGGAGGGAAAGGGGACATTCCCACATTCCTCATACCTCCCAAACCTACGCTTGCTTCACGACTGAGACTGCTGGATCAGGCTGCAGAGGGAAGACAGTGGCCTCCATGGTCCTCTTTGCACATCCCTGAAGGAGGATAGTACTGTGACCCTGGGCTTGGGTTTAGCTCACTGTTGTGTAAAGGCTAGCTGGAAAATTTCAACACAGAAGTGTACTGTAGAAGTGTGAGTTAAGTTAAATGTCCCTGGTAAGCTACAGTGCTGGACATCAGAGTGGGCTGTCCACAAGCTTTCCAAAACACATGGTTTATAATATTGAACAATGTCACCTCCCCTGTATACACCAGGCTCTTTCATTTCTGTTTATAACACAGATATGTCCTTCACCAAAGTCTCTTATGTCCAAAACTTGTACCTTGGGATTTATTTGGTAGACATGGGATCTCATGAGCTAACATTATAGTGACCCTTCTAACACAGTGCAACACACAAACACTTGAACCATCCTCATGCTCATTGTGGCTTTAACTATAGAAAATATGTATCCTGTCCATAAAGATGGACATTCATTGGTTTTGGTTTGCTTTCCAATGAATTCATTTTAAAATAACTTCTTATTGTTGTTGTTGCTTGTTTTTCCTAACCATATTTGCAGTGAGCCTGGAGTCGTTGGGACCATGAAGAGACATTACAATAGCATAGGTAATACCAGGGATAATTTTCTGTAAAACAAGAAAGCTCATCTTTCAGAAAACCAGCCAGCCTCCACATAGATAACTTTGAAAGAACTTTGTCATTTAGTTCTCTCTCCCCCATCCCCTTATTCTTTGGCAGATCTCCATGTATAGAGGGTTTTATTTCTGCAGTTCATTCTAGAGAAATCAGTGATGAGGGATTTTATTAATGTAATTCATGGAATGATTTTTATATTCATAAATATTCATCGACATGCAGAATTAAACTTCTGGCTGAAACTTAATTCAATTTTATTCAACTTAAGGCTCTGTGCAGTGAAACATTCTGATTTCCCTTAACGAGGGGGGAGGAGGAAAGGGGAGGAGATCTACCTTTTTACAGCAGAAGTAACAGAAGCAGCAAGCTTGTACAGCATTTTGAACATGTGAAGAGGGAGCCATAAATGCCAAATTACACTATTCCCAGCTCCCTCTCTTCAGAGCTCTGCAAGTTTTCCTCTTGCGTGGCAAAGTCATTCTAGCCTTAGAAATTCTGCAGTACTTTGAGAAATTGAAGTGTTGTGCAAGTTCCATCCAATGATTAAAATTTCCAAACCCAGGTTTCCCATAAATCTGGAATGGCACCTACTCAAAAAACTCTTCTGAAATATCTTTAGGCCTAAATCTCAGAAAAAGTAAGTTACAAAGTATTTGCTATTGTTTTGGCAGATCATCTCAGCATGAAATATTTTACATCCAGTAATTTACTGCTCTTAAAAATATCAGCAGTCATACTGCTGTTGCATGGCTGTGTCCAAAGTGGTAGCCAGGTTTAAGAAGATGAAGCTAAAAGATTTTCCATGGCTTGAAGATGGATACCTGAGCAGCTGTTTGCTGAAACTCCTTAGGCACTCACAGCAGAGCACCATGTGTGCTGTTTGTCATGGGCTAAGCCATGCAGCCACACCAGTTCATTGGCTCTGTTTATCCCCATCCTTCCAGGCTGTTCTTGCAGCAGCAGGCTTGCTGGGGAGTTAGTGAGGTAACATGGCTCTCCTTTGTCCTGGTGGCATGAAGCCCTCAGCACCCAGAACAGGCTTTGTGGGGTGGTCTGGGAGTCCCAAGGGGGCCTCCAGGCAAACAGGGGTGTGTCCTCCCAGCTGATGCCAGAGAGCTGCTGGGTGCAGCTACCTGCTAGTTTGGATTGAAAAAACCACATACATCCTTCTCTCTAGGACCAATACACCAGAAATGCTGGGGGTGACATCCTGAAAGACTTCCCCAGTGGTCACAAGCTGGGCCATGACATCTCACTTCAGAGGCAACTGTGGCCACTTAATGGAAAAGAAATAAGAGCAGCCTCCCCCTTCCCTAGCCCCCAAAATTGAGGAAGGTTGGCTTGGAAAATCCCCATTTCCTTTCAGTTTGAAAAAACTAATCTAGCAAAAAAAGTGTCAAAATGAAAGTAGAATGAAATCACTGCTCCCTTATGAGCCAGATCTGATGTACCTTCACACTTGCTGAGGTGCCTCAAAACCTACATGCAACTCCATGTTGGAGTTTTCCTCCAAGAGGAGGAAAGAGGAGTGGATACCCTCAGCCAGCTCTGCAGCCCCCTCATGGTCCCTACCACACTGCACCATGTAAAGGCAGTTGCTCTGGCCATTCTGAATCCGGAGCTTTCTGCTTAAAAACCTTGTGCTGTAAAAAGAGATGTTACTGATGGCAGAGCAATCTTGTTGCTTACCCCCACTTCCAAGCAACAAACACTTCTTCTAGCCTGTGTAAGTATGTGCCAGTTTGTCAGAGCCTTGAAAATTGCCATGGCTTTGGGGACGGAGAGGAAAATACTTTTCTTTAACAGCTGACATTTAACCCAGTAGTCCCTTAAGCTTTCACTGTCTGATACATCATGCACGTCATGGAAACAGTTCATCTGTCAAACCGCTGGCCTGTGGCTTCAGCAAGGGACAGGCATTTTGGAGCTGTCTCAAGGGAGCTTTCTCAAAAGACATCTAGCTTTGCCCTAAGCAGCACTTTTCTTGCTAGCTGACACCCATAGCCAGTGCCCTGCTTCTCAGGCAGCGCTTTTGCGGTGGGCAACCTTTTACCAGCATGGCAAGCAGCTTGCACCATGCTCAGGATGCTACCGCTGCCATAGACAACATTACAATACGTGTAACACATACCCACTCTTGTAGCAGGCTCTTATCTCGACAGGCAGGGTATGTTACCCACAGAGTGTGGAGACACATGAAAAGCAGCAGGTCTCCCTCTCTCAGATCCTGTAAGGAATCAAAGAAATCTACAGTACAGTATTTTCCAAGCCCAGAAGGCTTGCTGAATTTATGTACTCAAGAGGAAAACACCACACTTTTCAATTGTCTCAACCAAACATCATGGTTCATGTAACCCAAAAGCTGCATTTCAGGTATCGGCAGGACAGCAGGCAGCTCTTTTCCCCCCTTTCTTTGTCCCACCAATTGTACTTTACCTGACACATGTCACGCAAGGTGTCCACTTTGTGCTGTTCGTGGTGCTCTCTGTGCTTGGGTCCATGTCACCGTGGGCAAAAGCCACCAGCCACCACATCATGGCGAAGAGCAACCAGCTGCACAGGAAGGACATGGTAAAGATGACTAGTGTGTGACGCCACTTCAGGTCCACCAAGGTGGTGAAAATATCTTGCAGGAATCGCCCCTGCTCACGGATGTTCTTGTGCGCCAGGTTGCATGCCCCATTCTTGGCGATGAAGCGGGCTTTGCGTGGCCGGTCTCGGATGCGGGGCTTGCGCAGGTTCTCAGCAGCGATCCGTGCCAGCACATACTCTTCAGGGATAATACTCTTTCGAGCCAGCATCTTCCTGCCACCATAGTCCACCCAGCAAGATGTGAAACAGGGGCCAGTCCCTCTAGCACGACTCCGGAGGAATCACTGCCTACCCTGAGAAGAGAGAAAAGCCGGTCAGATTTGTCACCCGTGCACTATGGTTAGGTAACCCCACATCAGCAACCCTTACATCAAATGTCACTGTGTGGCTTTATTCTACAGCGCCCTCCCCTTTTCAGCCCATAACTTTTATGCAAGCAGTCGGTATCAGCTCCCGACAGAAAGGAAAGGTACTATTCCGACGCTCCTTGCGGGAAGGCAGGCTGCAGAGCCGTCTCGCAAACTCGGTGTAAAGTAACCTGACGTACGACAGGACGGATCCTCGGGCTGCTTCTCCGGGATGCAGCTGTGCCCGGGTGGGTACCGCAATGTGGGGCGCTCGTTGGTTTGCATCCTCTGGGACTCGAAAAGTTGGGCTCCTCTGCTTCGAACCGAGGCTTGCCTCGCTCAGCAGGGCTTTAGCTGCCGCGACCCTTCCAAAAAGCCCCCATCCGGTCCCCAGAAAGCATCACAACAAGGAGCTGAGCTGGCAGCTGGAGAAAGGGCTGGCGGAGCAGGCGTTCCCGTTTCCCCTCGCAGCCCTCCTCCCGTGCCGGGACTAGGCGGGGCAGCCCTGCCTTTATCCCCAGCCCTGGCCCCAGCCGGCTGCCAAAGCTCAGCAGCAGCGAGCGGGGCTCCCAGCATCACTGCCGGCCGGGCCGGCCCCCCGGCCCCCATCCGTGGCCCCAGAAGCGGTGCTGTGAGGCTGGAAAAGGCGCCTAGAGGGATGCTGGATGCATCCCCTAGGGCCAGATCCTGCAAATGTAGCAGGGGGCAAGGCGGCTCCCTGCGTGAAGCCCACCTCTGGCAGTAGCAGGGCTGGCAAGCCCAGGGTTTTTTCCTTTTTAGCTTTATCGTACCTCGGATCTCAGTGAGACAGCTTGCAGGCAGAAAGCGAAGTGCATGCGTAAGTATCTGGAGGAGCAACGCCAGAATCTCACGGCCTTTGCTGCTTTTGACAAACTTAATTACCTGTTTCTGCAAGAGGAAAAGAGGCATTCCTTTATATGGTTCACAACTCGTGTTAACTTAGATGGGTGCAGTGTCAGGGCCATTATAATCTTCAGCTGGTGGAACAGGCATTGACAGATTGGTATTTATGTATGTGATGGGTATAGGAGAAATTATGGACAATGCCAAAAACAAACAATGATATAATAGAAGTTCAGTCATTTTCCCACAGGTCAAGGTTTACAGTTTTGGCTCTTGTGTTTAATGGAAACTTGCATTCTTGGAAATTACGGCTTTTTTTCCGAAGTCTTAGGGTTTGTAGTAGGAAGAATAAACAGTACATCAACTTTACGAAAAGATCTAAATTTAGATTTTAATGAAGCAAAGTGCAGAGATTTCATTGTGTCGGATTAACTCCTCCATGCCCAAGGAATGTGTGTGTACAGTGAGGAGGTTTCTAAAGTTTTCTGAGTAACACTCAAGTGAATGACCTTTACAGTATAGAATTTACACAGAACATAATACATTACTTCTTTCTATAAACTAGAGACAGAAAGAAATGCTTCACAGGCGTGCTGCAGTCAGGAAGTTTTTAAGTGTATTCAGGCTTGGAAAAATTGAGAAGGCACATTTGAAAGGCAATGTAATCCTCAGCTTGAAGATATCCATCCTGTCAAACACATGCATGTGCTCAAGTTTAAATAGATGAGTGATTCCTGGAAACTTTTCTAGCAGTATCCTTTCTAATACCAAGTATCCAGTAGTCAGAAAAGAGACAGACTCAAAGCCACGGTCATATTAGGCAACTAACTAAACATTTTTGTAGGAAATTAACTCCAGGCAGATGACCTGCTTCAGTGTGAAAAATCAGGTTCTAAATCAATTACTTTGGATTGTAACCAGGCTTGAGTACAAGCCCAGCAAGTCACTTCTGTGTGTATCTGCAGGATCGGCATTGCTGCCCACTGTGGAAATCGATGGGCTAGCATGGGAGAGCCTGGGAGGTTATTCTGCTACAGATGGAGTGGCAGAGGCTGGTCATGAGGGACTGACTCATTCATTTGATGCAGCCTCCAAAAGAGCATCTCACTTGGGTGTAACTGTTGGAAACAGCTGATTTAGTACACATGCAAAAAATCACCTTTCCTTTTTCCTCTCCCTTCCCTTTTCCCCCTTCTAGCCCCATGAAGCTTTTGTTCCATGCTAGGGCTAGAAACAAGACTGATGTTTCCCCAGTATGGTCACTAGCTGTGTTTCAAAAAACATACAGAGCTGGCAGGAAATTGCATGCAAACCCCCCTCCTTTTGCAGAAGATCCTTGCATATTATTATTTTGCTTTTGACACAACTCATGCCATGCAACCAGTTCTAGTTTTCCCTAAGGTTATTATTGACATCCATAGCTTTATAAATGCAGACATGTAAATACCAGGTGATGCCGCTTTTATTTACTTGCCACCTTAAAGCAAAACCCACCACTGCTTCTGTGTTTAGTCTCCGATCTTTCTCACCATGCCAAGCCACTTTGTCTGCTGGTGTGCCCCTTGCCCCATCTGCTGATGGGGTTCTGAGGAGGAACCTTCCAAAAGCTGGTCAGGTGGAACAGGAACTGCCTTGCAGTCAGAGTCCCCTGCTACCTCCCAGCCCCTCTTGTTTCCCATGAACTGCTGGGGGCTTCCTCACCATGGTGGAGCACCACGTGAAGGTGCCCCACTTCCTCACCATGTATGGAGCACTGTGCATAGCTGGGATAGGAAGGGGTCCCTTCAAACACAGATAGTCTTGGTGTAACCCCAGTGTGACTACACCGAAGTTATCGATCATTTTCCCCATCATTATACACTGGAAGAAAAATGCTTGTAAATCCCATCTTTCCATCTCTGCCTACTCAATATTGGAAGAGCTTCCCCCTCACAGAAAGGGATGCTTCCCTCCACTCTTATACCTGAGATCAGCTTTGAGGAAGCTTGCTGGGCTGCAACTGTTGGCATGTGAAGGTCAGGAGCACTACTAACAAGAACCATTCCTGGTTCAATAATATGAGACATGATTTTTAGCACAGCACACACTTCCCCAAGCTCCAGTACATGAATATGTTCCAGAGAGTGACAGCTACCAAAAATGTTCCCCTTTGCCCTTTTAAATACTTGCTTGGTTGCCACATGCACATGAAAGTCTGAGATTTAAGTAATAGCTGGGAAAATCTCCCCAAATGTCTCCTAGCCCTTTTTGTTAAGAACATAGTGTCTGAGTACTGTGAACACATCCTGTACAGCAGAAAAAAAATAATCAGAATTGATGACAGGTTTGGGTCCAGGTTTATTCCAGCCCATTATGCTTCTCCCTTTTTGCTGATTCATTTGCCCTCCACTCACAAGAGTTACTGATATTATGGCAAATATCACTTCACAATTATGCCTACCTAAAAAGTATTAAATAATGTTTTTAGGCATGAATCTTAAATTTCCACATTATATCTGTGCCCAGTCCTTTCAGAAAATCCTGCTTCATAATAAGTTTTGTTTGAAATTCTAATCTTAGCTTAGAGATAGGATGACTTTTCAGGCAGACAGAGATGTCAGGCACTCAGCACAAGGCTTCCACAAAGACATAAAGCTGATAAGCCCTATACGGACAGCATGGATGAACTCTTCCCCAGCTGAACTGGCAGTAGATCCATCAAACATGAAAGAGCAGAAACTGCAAACTAAGGGCGTCTGTTACCCTGAAACAATTTTTCTTTTTTCTTTTCTGTTTCATGCAAGAGCAGCAGGACAAAAATAGTCTTTATCATCAAAATACATGTAACTCATGCCCCTCATCCATTATTGCTAAGTTACATAGTAGAGTCTATATATGTCCTGTGGGTTTGCTGGCAGAGGCACTGATCTACATTAAGACTGTCTGGTTTGGAAATGATACACGTTGTTGAGATCTTAGCCACTTTTTGGATAAATAGTCATTTCTTTTGGCTTTCTTTGTCACTGCAGTGGCAGAGAGGCTCCAGGGAGTTTTGACACAAGATTTTATGGAACAAGTGATAGCACATGCCTCTTTCATGCTTCTTCCTACACCAAGGAAACAGGGGCCAAGTCTGCTTGCGTAGGAATGTGTCCTGGGATGGGCAGTGGTACTCCAGCCAAACCTGCCCAGAGCTGGGCCCCTACCACTGCTTGCAAAACAACATGAGCTCCCCTGCCCCTGCTGGCTCCCATGGCCTCTCCTAGGAAGTGCTACCATACTTGGAGGGCTGCCCCCTGGTGCTCCAGAGAATCAGCATGAAGGCCACCAGCATGCATCCATGACATAGGGCATGGTCTTAGGGAAATGGTGCAGGGAGATCCCTTTTGGGCTGGGGCTCCTGCAGAGTCAGCAGAGAGGGGGGAGGAGGAGGGAGAGGAGAGGGATTATCATGCCCAAACCATGTGATTCCTAGAGTGATCTGATTTATGAAATCCAGCATCTTTTAGCCTCTGCTTCCTGTACTCCACCTCTGCTCCAGGGACATGCCTGAGCCAAGAAGGGGGTAGATGAAAGAAACGCCTTGTGCTCCAGGATTTACCTTATACTCACTCTCAGCCTCATTTCCCTCTAGAGGCAACCACATTGTACTATGTCTGTGTGCAAAACCCACCGAGACTTCTTGCCACCCCACATTACTTACCCATCTCCCTGCCTTTGTCTTTTATTTTAGCATTGTGTTTGTTTCTTTCCAAATCTCAACAGTGAAGGTTGAAAACCAAAGGCTGCACATTGCTGAGTCTCAGCACTATAGAGACTGTCACAAAACCTTCATGCCCTATCCCTTGATAGGGCAGTTGCTTGTCCCTAGTTGGCTCTAGGGACAGGCAAAGATGCCTAAGGTAGCAAAGTGCTGACTGTGGCAGAACAGCCTCTGTCTCCTTTTTCTGTGCCAGAACTTTGGAGAACCAGAAGTTAGAAGAGGGTACACACCCCTGTTGCTAGGGCTTGGACAATTCTTTTCTCCTTTACTTCTGGAGGGATCTGGAGAAACAGAGCCAGGTATCAAAGGTTTTTTCATTGATGTCCTTGTCCAAATTCTCCTATTCCTCCTGTGTAGCTGGAGCCAGAAGGTTTGTGGCTGTCTTCAGCATCAGAGTAGCATAATTCATTTTCGTCTCCATAAAATTCCATAGAGGTATGGATTTTTTTTGTATCTCCATCTCTGTGCTTCCAGGTCGCTTTGGTTACAAGTGATTGATATAACAGCTCTCTCTGCTGGCTGCAGAGTGAGAGTTAAATTAACATATGCCATTGATGGAAGATAAACACTACCTCTCATCTTCAGATCATATCACGGAATAATTGGCAGCTCTGAACCCTCTGGTCTCAGATGCTACAGTGGCCCCAATAGATGGCCCCAAACCCAAATGATTCAGCTGTGAAAATCTGTGGTACAAAGAGCCTCTCACAACTTAAGGCTCCCCCCTCTGATGGAGTAGTCTAATACTCATAGCTGATATTGCTGAAAGAGTAAGGGCCAAATCTAGCTAGTATGCTATAAACACACATAACTGTCAACCATGAGTCTATAACTTTATGCATTTCAAAGAATATGCGGCTTTGGAGCATCTGTAACTGTGATACTGAAGGACAGTGGTTCTGGACCATGTCATTTACACTGAGGTGCATTAGTTCCTTGGTTACATGGTTAAATATTTTACTGGATGTTTAAGTGATGTTTTCAGATGTAAGCTGGTACAGCCAGCAAACCCTGAAGTAAAATAAAGGGAGAGTTAAGAAATGTCATGGGAATAGCTGAGACACTCATGGGCAGTTCTAGCTGTCACTGTTTGTTACTTATTTATACCTTCTATTCTGAGGATGTGCAACTATGCAAAGTATTCATTTGTAAAAATGACTAATACGCATACACAAGAATCAATTTTCAAGAATTGAAATCACCAAGAATTTCAAGAATTGGAATCTTCAATCAAGAATCACCAGGTGGTGAAATTTGCAACATGGTAACATTTGAGCTGAATGCTACGTTATTATAGAGTAATTCATAGGATGGAAATCTCCATATTCAATGAAAATGAATTAAGACTTCTTGCACATGGTGAGTGTCAATACACTAAATAGAAACTATTTCTTATTAATAAAACAGTTATTTTGCAATAAATGTTTGTTTATAGTCTGTTAAGAATGTGGCTTGTTTTATTAGAGGAATAAAAAACTCCTGCCAGGAAAGTCTGTTATGTTTGCATGAGTAGTGTCTAACACCAGACAGATTCTATCAATGGTGGATAATTAATAACTGTGTAGGAAATTGTTTAAGACTTTTCTAGAAATCTCTCTTCTCTTGAAGAATTATATTTGGAAGCTTCTCTGAACTTCATAGCTTCATATAAGCCAATACTCTAAGCTGTCCTGCCAAAAGAGCATCAGCACATCACTGAATTGTAAGTCAGGGAACTTCTGCCTCATAATAATTTTTTGATAATTTGAGAACCTGGTAGTCTTTCCCCACAATTCTACACAGAGGTCAGTTCTGGTGGAGAAAAAACAGAGCAGTAAAAAAACAATGTGGAAATGATTGGGATGTTTGCATGGCAATGAAAAATTTGATTTACAGTTTTGTTTTCCGCCTTTTTTTTTTTTTTATTATTACTCTGTTTTGCCTCTGAAAGGATTTATTTCCAAAGAAACCAAAGAACTCCTCACATGACATCACTGAATTCATATCAGAGAGTTTACAAAACTTATTGTGGTTTTAAATTAGGCTTTCAAAAGGTACTGCTTGAGGATATAAAATAGCAAATCTGACTAATTCATTTTTGCTTTTTAACACATTTTATGGGAGAATCATTGCTCCAGAGAGATTTTAACTAGTAGCTATGTGGTTTCACTAGCTATTTTAGAATGGATTTCTACTGACACTATCACAATGGGGATACTGAGCTCAAACACAACTTAAAACCCCTGCAATGGGATTCATGGCACATGAACATTTTGGCTCAGAAATTAACACAACATTTGTATGGGGCATTGCTGGTGAAGCAGTAATGAGAGGTTAGCTGTTACTAGTATGGTGAAAGGTCACATACAAAAAGGGCACAAAGCCATTTGTGCCAGCCAATACAGGGAAAAGGAAAGACAATACACTGGTTGCAGCTCAAAGGTTGAGGAACACAGTTGTGGATCCACAAACAGCTGCATTGGCAAAAAGGGACCTTACTCCTTCTATTTTACTTCAAACATTCCAGAAAAATACTTGACAGAGAAAAAAAAATGACAGATGAGATGAGAAACTTAATTTCAGAAGTCTCACAAGAGGTGATTTTCCTCTATCCATAGGTAAAAAAAATATACATGTGGCCAGTGTTTGCATTCAAAGCTCCTTTGTAAAAGGAGGAACTTGGTATTTCTAGAGTATAATTTTGCAATAATGAAGGCTTATTTAGTTACTGCTTTTGGGGAAAAAATCCAAATCATGATCACACTAGAGTATGTGTCCCCTGAAGAGGAGGGGTGTAAGGATAGCAAACTAGAGAAAAGCAGGGGAAGGAGGAGAGAGCAAAGCTGTGTCAGAGAGGGAATAGAGCAGAGAACACAGAGTAAAATCAAGGAGTGGGAGGCCACAGGCAGAGTAGGGAGCACTCAGGAATACAAACATGAACCTCAAAGAGGGTATGATATACAGAGGTGCTGAGGGAGGAAAAAAAGCAAGGAGGCTGTGGCAAGAGAGGAAGGGCTGAGGAGTGACACCAGAGGTGGGAGTGTGGCAAGAGTCAAAGAAACCAAATCTCTAGGTTGATGCTTCCTTGTACATGTAGGGTCAACAGCCTAAGAAAACTGCTCCTAAAGGGGCCTCAGTTAAGACCTTTACATATAATCAAGAGAACTTTGTTTCAAAAGACTGTTGGGAACACCCTTCTTCAAAGCAAAAGTTCAACCTATTCCATTGCTGAGTATGTAACATAGGCATGGTGACTAAAATGCAAGATCTGACAGATCTATGGCAATCTGTGTGCTTTGTCTCTTGGAATCTGTGTGTATTGAGCAGGATTAATTGCTTGAGAAACCAAACCGTGCATTTAAACTTGCTAGAGGATATGCTCCAATGATTACCAAACACTTTGACCACAGTTGCGTAACTCCAGAACTCCATGCAGTACTCCTGCATTCCTTCAGCAAAATGAATCAAGCATGCTGGTAGACTATACTCAGCCCACAACGTATTTTCTTTTCTACATATTGAAATAGCAGTGTTTATTACACTGTATACCTCTGGAGGAATGGATGAGCAAAGAACAGTCTTCTTACTTCTGTGATGTGTTTGGAACAAATGTAAGAGGAAAGAGGTGCTAACTGTTGGCCCCTTTTAAGTTCTTTAGGATGCCTAACAAATCTTAGTTCTTCTACAGCCACTTAATGTGGCTTAACAGGAAATAGGATTTCAATGATAGCATTGGTACCTCTTAACATAAATCAGGACATCATCAAAGATACACAGGTGAAGTTATTTGTACTTCATCTTCACACTGTCTGAGTCTGACAGCAATGAATCCAGTTAGCTTTTCACTGAATACAATGAAATTAAACCAAGGATATTTCTGGCCTTTTGGCTCTGAAATCTATATAAAAACATGCTGTAAACATCTGCTTTATTTTTTTTTATTATTTTCTTTGTATGACAGGGTTCAGCAGAGAGTATTAATTGGGAAAAGAGCAAAAACTTTTCACAGCAGTAGACAGGGAAATCACGATGCTTCCCTTATTAAAATTTTCAAGGCTGATTTTTTTTGTTTAGTTGTGCCACAAAGCTTGTATTTCCAATAGTTAAGATGGGAAAACCAAACCAAACCAAACCAAACCAAGACCCATATCACTGACCAAAAACAAAACAAACAAACAAACAAAAACCAACCAACCAAAACACACACACGCACACAAAAACAAACAAACAAACAAACAAAAAAAAACATAAACCATTGTATCATTTTTACAATAGTAGACTAAATACAATTCCAATTTCAAGTCCTAGTTTTGGAGGCCAAGGGGAGCAATTATTGTCTCATGTTCTTTTCTTTACACTAGAAATAGGCATAACTGCACTTCTTGTTCATCCTCAATCTTACAGAACCATAGAATGACAGAATGGGTTAAATTGAGAGGGGCTTTAAAGATCATCTAATTCCAACCCTCTGCCATGTGCAGAGATGCTTTCCACTAGACCAGGTTGCCCAAAACCCCATCCAACCTGGCCTTGAACACCTCCAGGGACGGGGCATCCACAGCTTCTCTTGGCAACCTGTTCCGGTGCCTCACCACCCTCTCTCTGAGTGATGAATTTCTTTCTAATATCTAATCTAAACCTTCCTTCTTTTAGTCCAAAGCCATTACTCCTTGTCCTCTCACTACACACCCTGACAAAGACTCCTTCCCCAGCTTTCCTGTAGGCCTCCTTTAGGTACTGGAATGTCCACTACAAGGTCTTCCTGTATCCTTCTCTTTTCCAGGCTGAACAACCCCAACTCCCTCAGCCAGTCAAAATATATTTATATATAAAATATAAAAATTGTCTATAAAAATAGATGAATAAGAATCACATTGAATACTACTAGTGAAACTGATGTCTCAAACTCTGCCTTTGAAAATATGTCTATTAAACCCCTTCTAGAGGGGGTTCATTGCTCATTGCGCAGTTATCACAGTTCAGAATCTAGCCATATGCATTAGCCAAGTGCAGGCAACCTTTTCAAACATGTGTGAGGTAAATATATATCTAAGTGCACCTAAAATCTTGAAGGAATCATTTGAAAATCACGTCGTCTTGGACAAGATCTGATTTATGGATAATTCAGAAATGTGCAAAGGAAAAGACAGGTTGTTCTAGCATAAAAAATAATGTGAAGGGCTAAAGACATATAACACATTTAGTGGTTGTCTAATTAAATGCCATTTTAAATAGAATATTTTAGTGGAAATGTTTAAAAGATTGACTAATAGCAAGTTCAGATAAATTCAGATTAATTTTAATATGAAGTCTTATGATACTGTACAAAATGTATTCTTCTATAAACCTATCAAAGCATGCATAATTATAGGGTGATTTGATTCAAAAATAGGGGTCTTCGATTCAAAAAAGTCTGCAGAATGAATACAGATTTAGGAACTGGCTGTAGGGATAAGTCATCATTGCACTGAAAAAATAGTGCTGTACTAACTACGGTGTATGAACTAACACGAAGGACAGGAAGAATTTCCTTATTTCTGATGAAATTCCTTTCCCTCATTCACTGCTCCTCTACTACAACTTGAAGAGCAAAGTTTATCCCTTTGGAATGCAGAAGATTGCCCCAAGTGTTATGGGTTTGGATTTGTTGTTTTTTAATTTTCCTCTCTGGGGACTGAATGCTTCTGGGAGTCTCTAGCTTCCTTGACAAACTGCACGATTTGATTCTTGCTTCCAGAATAACATATGCAGTTTGTAAGAACAGTGCATTATTTTGTTGTCTATAAAAGAAAATAAGGTCACTTAAAATGTCTAAGAAAAATGTTGGATTTCCAGGAAATAAAAACTTTCTGCCTGCGTGTTTGTGTTTGTGAAGTTTAATGGATTTTTAATTAAGTGATACTTTTATTTCTTTGAGGCATACATGTATTGTAATGGGTTTTATTATTTTGAAAGATGGACGTGTAAAGAAAAAAAAAGCTCTGAAAAAAAGGTTAAAGTGATGTTACATTGAATATAAAGTATTTGCATTTGAGTTGTTTAAAAATAAGCTATTAACATACATCGTGTGATTCTTCACATGTCTGCCCGGACAAATGAAGCAAAGATGCCATCTTCTTGAGAAAGCAGGTTCTCAGGTGTATCATATTCTAAAATGTTCCCTCGTTTCATGACGATGACCAGGTCTGCAGTTAGAATAGTGTGAACCCGATGCTGCCATAAAAAGAAACAAAAAACACATACAGATGTTTTCATTTTGATAGTTTTCATTGCAGTTCATTAATGGGCCTAATCCAAGGCCTATGAAGTTGGTGAATGGCTGTCCTTGTTTACAGTGGTATTTGGAGTAGGTCCTTGTACTATATCTTTAATCTGAAGAGATCTCAAAATATTTTACAGCCTCTGGCACCAAGCCTGAAAATACTTATGCATGCACGCACTTCACTTTCAGTCAGCTAATTGCCTTTATGGACAACACAGCTGTTGGAATAAATCCCACGGCATCACTGAAATACGTCTTCCCCTTAAGGAAATATGAAGAAACATCCTGAGTATGCCTGTATAGTCAAGGTGGCTTATCGTCCTGCTCCAATCCTCGGTTTTCGTACATTGTCTGTACACACTGCATACATCTTAGGGAATTCCTACATTGTCTCCTTCTGCAAATCATTTAGCTCCCTCTGTGATTAAATTGGTGTCTGCTGAAGGGAATAGTTTAGTCCTATATAACAGGAATGAAACCAGGTAGAGTTTGGTTGCAATGCTTTGTGAATATAGCCAGTCAGATATAGACATGACTAGCTCTAAAAATGAGACATTTCATTGTATAGGCTGAAGGTCAGGGATTACTTTATGGGGTGGATTTCTTTCACGTCATAGAATCAATGTTAGTTGCATGTCTAGGCTTTAGATAAATCTAATTAGTATAAATATTGACAAAATTAAATAAACCCAGGAACCACACAATAAACTCCTTCTTGCACTGTCATCTCAGATGTTGTGCAGTAGAAAGGAAGCAGAATGAAAGGGAACTAAAGAGGTAAAAAATAACTACCATAGAGCCAGAAGTCTTGTGAACAGTGTGGACTGAGAGAGTCTATTTGTGAGTCTTCACCAAAGTGGTGAACAGGCCATCCTCTTTGAGGAGTAAGTTTGAGGCAGTGTCACATTCAACTAGAGAGCCCTCAGAAAGGACTAGGACAATATTGGCATCCAAGATGTGAGATACACGATGCTGGAAAAAAGAAAAGAAAAACAGGTGGGTGAAGGAAAGATCATATATGAGTAAAGAAAGGAAGGAAATGAAGCCAGCTGTGTGAGGAAAGCTAAATATTAATATGTGCCATTTTGAGACATGAAGTTTCAAAAAGCAAGGGAAAAGTGAGATTCCAGAGTGAAGAACAATACTAAAAAATCGAATGACATTTAACTGGAGGGGAATATGCTTACTGCTAGCATCTTCAGCACTTATTTATCCAGTAATCTTAGAGCCTGTTGTAAATTACCCTGGGTTAAGTCATTTGTCTGACATCAACTAGCCACTGACAGACTTGAAACCAGAGTCCAGGAATCATAACTCTAATCTCTAACCACAGGACTCGATTCTAGACACGGTGAAGAAACATCTGTTGAAACATATTTATCTCTTGGATAAAATGTCTGCTTTTTGAGTAAGCCTACAATCACAAGGTAGAATTTATCTAAAAGGTATCCTCTGTGTTTGTGTTTATGTATGTATATGTATGCACATACCTGTGCATACTTGCACAGATATTTGTTATGTTCTGTGTCACTAGAAATGGCAGGAAAAAACAGGAAAAAATGTCAGAAACATTTAGTTGAAGAGATATTAATTTTTGAGCAATCCCTGCTGATTCTAATTTTTAAAATCTTTATTCTAAAACCAACCTTTTAAAAAAATTATTATTCTAAAAGAGAAAAGACCATCTGACCTGAGAGATCTTTTGAATCTTTTGGAATTTCAGCTCCTTTTATAAATTTGTGCCATGGTTTTAGATGCCATACATGCATGAACTTTAGAGGCAAAATTCAAATCTAGATTTTAAAGCAACTTTCAATAATGGTTTGACCCATGGATTCAGTTTAAATTTGTTAATGAGAATAACTGCAATTTTTTTTTTTGAGACAATCTATATGCTGAAGTTTCCTATAAAGTCTTTCTTCAGATCTCAGTGTTTTAGTTTGGGAATATTCTGACCTTGGGTTTTACTTTTATGTTGTTTTCATTATGATGTTTATATGTTGAAAGGCAAGAATAACTGCTTAAGAAATGAGGACAGAGCATCTGTGAGTGTCAATACTTACCGCTATTGTTACAACTGTACGGTCTGCAAAAGCAGTCATCACAACTTTCTGCAAAATGTTTTCCTACCAAAGTAAAAGACTTACTTCAGTTATTTCATCCTTCTTTATTCTACTTTGTTATGTATCTTCAAACATCAAAAAGACAGGGTCATATTCCACACCATCTTCCATCCGCACATCAGACTCTTAGTAATGAAATGACACAGGTGAAATGTAGGGATGCTCTAAAATATTTAATCTGTGTTGTTTTTTTTGCCCCTCACTGCAGGCATCGACCCCCAAAATACAACATAAATAATTGAAACTAAACACAAGACAAAAGAAAAAATTCTGTCAGTTTTCTTTTCTAACTAGATCTCATAGCTTACATTTTGGGGACAATGACGCCTCTTCTCCTAGTAGATCCATGCATCAATGGTATAAATTGCTATACTCACTGTGGCCATGTCAATAGATGCTGTGGCTTCATCCATGATGAGAATGCTACTCTTGCGAACAAAGGCTCGGGCCAGGCAGAAAAGCTGTCTTTGCCCTACACTGAAGTTCTCTCCTCCTTCTGTTACCATTGCATCTGTAATAAAATCAATTAAGTTGAATGTATGTTCTTACAATCAGGATGCAGTTATTTTGAGTGGTCACCATGAAAGCTCTGCTTGTGCACTGTTCCTGCATCAAGCAAGATCCCTGTAAAATCTAGTAAGTATAATATTGACTGAACACTGGCATAGAGAGATACCAAGAAAAATGAGCACATCTTCTTGGGAAAGGATCAACATATCATTAAGCAAACAGCTGGCAAAAATAGTTAAATCTGGTAGGCTGCAGGATTGTATCTTAGTAATATGAAATACACAATATGGTAGGAATTAGGTGAGCTTCCTTCATGAACCAAATCTCAAACAATAAGGTAAATGCTCTGTCAGTGTTCTCAACAAGAGCAACAACTCTGCTGGCCAAGCCAGGTTCTGCTGAAGGAGCAGAGGTAAATCTGCTCTTTTAAAACTCTTAAATGATAGGTCACCCCTCTGTGATGCTGAAGTGCCACATTTTTCTCTGAAATAAGTGGAAAACAAGACTACTCTCCAGCTTTTTACTAACAATATTTTCTCTGTCATGGAGACAGTATATTCATAAGATGCCTGTCAACATGATGGTTCAGTGTGTAAGATCCCATGTATCTATCTATATAAGTCCATGCTCATTCATGTAGAATGACTTTATTGGCCAACATTCCTGGCTACTTGGACATACCAAGGCCTCCTGGCAATGATTTGACCATGTTCTTCAGCTGAGCAATCTCCAAAGCTTCCCAGAGTCTATCATCAGTGCACTTGCATTCTGGATCCAAATTAAATCTGCAAAGAAAAACAGAGCAGGAGTCTTGTCACTACAATTGCAGTTCATTCAGGTCTTCTGTAACGGAACAATTTGGCACAGTGTATCTCAATTGATTTCTCTTGGACAGACTGTGTGGACACACTGGAGTGAGCTGGGAATGTTCATTCCCATTTCCATCCTTTCCTGTCCACAGTAACCATCACAAACACGCCATGCAATGCTTTTCTTCACCCCGTCTGCTTACACCTACCGGATGGAACCGCTGAACAGTATTGGATCTTGGAGGATAATGGAGAGTCGGGAACGAAGAGTATGAAGAGGCAACTTGCTGATGTCTATTCCGTCGATCACTATCCTCCCTGTTTAAAACAACATACAGAAGATGTGAGAGAATTGCACAAAATGTGATTTGCAGATAGCAGGCAGAAAGATAAAGCAGATCCTTTGTGCTGGACTCCAGATGATGAAACAGCTTGCTTCTGCATTCTCTCAGCATTGTTATATAAACATGGAGAAGGTGCATGTATGCATTAACACAAGCCAGAGGGAATCTAGTTTATTAGTGATGTTGTTGCCTTTCTGTCTGCTCCCCACCCACACACCTCCCCAAGGAAATGTGTGGCTCCTATGCTACATGATTAATAATAGCACTTGAAAGATAATTTATTTTGGGGCAACCTAAGGTTTACAGCCAAACAGATCAAGAAGAACGGGAGCAACTTATGCAGTTAGGTCATGTTCTGTACCTTTCTCTATTCCCCTTGACTCTAACAGTAGCAGAAGATCTTTAATTTCAGATATGCTCACTTCTTTTTCATAATATATGTTTCTACAATCAATAATGCATCAGGAGCCAAAAATCTTGTAACTCCAGAGGGAATGGGATAGCACTAACTTTTTAACAAGAGGCAGATCAGGAAAAAAAAAAAAAAGGATGTCATACTGCAAGCATTTTAATACTATTCATGGCAGTTCTTACATATCAATTTCATTTAAATATTTGGTTGTGAATTAGCCATATACTGTTCTTCTAGCATAAGATTACTGGAAGTGGTCACATTAATCATTCCTTAAACTAGTAGTTCATTCCCGTACAAGAAGTTGCTGGTACAGCTGGGATACTTGGTAAAGCAAGAAGATTTTTCCATTCCTAGTCACTACTCCAGGTTAATGAGCATATGGATCTCATCTGAAAATCTGATTCATGATGTGCTAGTTGTTGGAACTGTAGATATCCAGGTGAGGAAGGTGGAGGAAACGTATAAGAGGAACCATGGATGGCTACTCTGTAAGTTGAAGAGCTGGAAGGGCAACAGAAATCTCTTCCCTTCGATCCTCAAAGAAAAGCCAGGAACTAGTGAATCCAATGACTTTCCCTGGACACAGAAGCTTCCCTCTTCACATGTGGAAGGGATGGGCCAGCGTAAACTGGATGAGGATATTATAAGAGGTGTTTTCATCAGGCTCAACTCTGCCTTTTCCCTGTGGATTACTTCATGGTGTGACTGCACCCAGTCCTGGAAAGTACCTACTTAATGTTCATTAGTTCTCAAACAGGGAGAACCTAACCATGAACTGGCAAGTAAATGGATATTCAAAGCTCTGTGTGCATGACCCTTCAATCATTTCCAATTTTAATGACTTTCCATTTTGTAGGTTACAATATGAGGGCCTATTCCAATGAAAGACCCAATTCCCACCTAGCCAGACTAACATGCTCATGCTTTTCTCGGAAGTTCAGAGGAACCAAGATTTCATCTGTGGAATGCAAAGCTCAATTATTTCCAGACTTTCATAAAGGCTGAATCAGCTCATAAGACTTCAGCATGAGACAACAGTGGTTGCATGAACTCAAGCATGAATGAGGACATAAGAGAAGGTTAGAAGAATATGAGGTGGACTAATGAGAGAAAAATTAATATGTCATGCCTTGGGAACAAGGTAAGATATTTTTGATAGAAGCCAGGGTGCTCAAGGAAAAGAAAAGAGCAGATGAGATAATATCATTGCGGGAAAAAGTTAAGTAAAGAGGAATTGGGAAACCAAGAAAGTAATGAGGGCGTTCAAGCAAGACAAAAGAAAGAGATGGTTTGAAGAGAGGACAAGAAAGGGAAAACATTAAAGACTGAAGAAGAAAGTGAGAACATGGAATATGGAATAAATAAAATTTTTAAGAAGTAACACAGACATAAGGAAGCAAGATGGATACCTTGAATGAACTCTTGGCTTCACTGAAGTTACTTGTAATCTTGTTAAATAATCTTTTTTTAGAGCCAGGACCCCACCCAGAAGTGGATCAGCTTACAGTCCAAATACGGTTTTTGCTGAGAGAGAGATGGTTATGCACAAAGGATAAACTAAGCTCAATTAGAAAAAGCTGAGGAATTCCCATAGGGAAAAATCAGGGATACAGAAGGAACAGACAAAGAAACGATATAGAAAGAAGATTAAAGTAGAAGGAAACTGAAAGCTGAGCAGAAATAAAACTGTTTGCACTACTTACATATCCAGGAACCTCAGTCATGAATCAGAAACCATATAGACATATAGGCACAGAACCACAACAAAAGCAAGTATTAGCTGCATCAGATTTACTTATCTTCGCACATCCTACTGGGGTTTCCCTAGCAAACATTTAATGCACAACAACCAATTTAGAAACAGAAATCTTTGTAACAAAAAGATCGGTAGTTTTCCATATTTGTACAACAGTTCACACGTATATTTATTATAAATGCCAGGGTGTGTATTGCTGCACACTAGTTCATTCCAATGAGCTAAGAGAGTGAAATGCTGCAGGAGTGAAAACATAGTAAAAGGTATCCAAAACCCTTAGTCAGTTTCTGCTGTAGTTGTGGAAAAACACAATAAAATAAAAATAATTATCAAGAGAATGGGCTTGTCAAGTTCCAGTTTCTATTCTGCTAATATTATGACACTTATCATAAGTTAATACAGTCATTCTTTAGTGAGAAATTTTGAGACTCCAGACTTGCATATTTTTTCCTCCTACCTCAAAAATGGTATATTGTTTTGTCAATGCCAAATAAATAAATAAATGAATAAAATTTACAAGCATAATCTGTGTGCAACATTTCCTGGAAGAACCAAATGCTACTCACTATAGGACACTTTGTACTTTGAAGAATCAGGTATAACAAGCCCCATTCAAACCAAGTGTCTTCCAAGCCAGGATATAAATTATCAATATAGTGTCTTCTGAAGACATAAGGGGGAGCAGGTCAGGAGTGACAACAGACTCCAGTGAAAACTAACCATCAAATATGTCCACCATTCTGAAGAACGCCAAAGATAGGGAGGACTTGCCACTGCCAGTGCGACCACAGATCCCAACCTGCAAAAGAAAACATGTAAAGATGTTCCTTATAAAAGGAAGCTGTAAGTCAGACTTGCAGTCCTTCAGGAAAGCTGGACTGGACTGCCCTACTGGTGAGAATAAAGGTCCTTCCCAATGGCCAGTGGCAGACTCCTTTTGATCTGTGCATCAGAAAAGACTTGTAAAATGAAAACAAAAGCATTGGGCTTTCACTGATGCTAAGAAGTATTAGGAAGAGATCATTACCCTGCTCCAAACTCCAGGCAGAAGGTAATAACAGAAACAAACAAACAAACATATTTTAAAACCTATTTAAAGTGGTATTTCAGCTGCTACAGATGATATCTTATCTCAAAATAAAATAAAATAAAATAAAATAAAATAAAATAAAATAAAATAAAATAAAATAAAGAAAAGAAAAAAGAAAACCTGCTTAATATCTCCATATGGCTTGTGCAGTGCTGAAATTTCAGAGACCTGGAGAGGAACCCTTAAGTGAAAGGTGAAGCTGCTTCACGTGTACACTGAAGAGCTCATGGAACATGTGATAGAGATTCCTACCTGTCCCAAGAAACAACCTTAGCAATCACATCGTAAAAGCTAGCTATTTACAGCTTGATAAAAAAGAGTATTATTTACTTCACAGTGAGACCTTATGGTGTTTCTCATTTACATGCAATGAGTTTGCATGTATGCATCACAATTCATACAGTGGAAAACAAAATTTCTGCAATATTAATATTGCAATAAATGCAATTTTAACCAAGGGAAAAATATATTTTTTTGGTTCATGTAGAATTTTATTTCATCTTATTGAATTGATCAGTGGGGTAATGTGCAATTTAATATTACTTTTATTTGAGCATTTTATAATGATTTCAGTAGCTGAAATTTAACATAAAAAAAAAAAAATAGAATTTCAGGAATGTTGGGATATTCAGTCAAAAATGTTGGAACAAAATAGTTCCCTTTTGCTAAATAATCTTTAGAAACATCTGTTCCAGGAAGATTTAAAAAATTTTGTAATTTTTTTGTCCTGGACTCCAATGACACTACATGCTGAAATGTGAGATGTTCTTGAGTGTTTACTCATCTCCTTTTTGATGTTCATCTAATCTCATCTGCCACCTATGCTCGCTCTAAGCAAGGGGGATGGACACGGAAAGAGATGGGAGTCTCAGAAGAAAAACTGATCCTAGCCAATAAAGTGATATCATCAGGGTGTTTCTAGACCCATGGCTAGGGACCTCAGAGAGGACCATCAATGTATGCGGATGTCACTGCAAATTGTTATTCTTGTTCTTCTGCTACCTTAGAAAAGAAAACACAATAAGGAAGGATCTGCTCCAGAATGAGGACCATATGCAATTATACAGTACCTTTTGTCCTGGTTTAATATAGGCCTTAACATGTTTGAGAACAGGCTTCAAGTTGTTTTCATATCTCACACACAAATTTTCAATCTTGATTTCCCCCTCTTGAGGCCAGTCTTTTGGGACTTGAGAAGAGTCTGGAATAGTCACAATAAAACAAAACATGCTATCAAAGGGCCACTTTTTATGACATTTCCCTTTCCCCTCCCTCCTTCCTGGGAGTCTTCATGAAGCCACTTGAGAAACCTAGGCCATGCCAAAAGGACATAGGCTAAGGGTGCGCCCTCTGCTAGGTTGGCGTTCAGATTGTTTTGCAGGGGAGCTGAGAACCGTCTCAGAGCACGTTAGCACTTAGCTGCCAGATCTTGACACATAAGACGAGAGGGTAAATGCCTAAGGGGCTCTTAGCAATGAAATGGGGAGAAGCAAAGAGGGCAGAAAAGGTCAGCGGAGTGTTAACATCTTCTGAAGTCAGTAACCAGCAGAGGAAGGACAGTGCAAGGAAGGATGTTGTTACTGCTTTACAACTTGAGCTGTTGACATTATCACAGCTCATATGTCATCCTGATTTACAAATATGCAGTCAGGTTTTGTCTTCAGAATAGGAGCCTGGCTTTCCAAGGAGGCTTTCTGACCTGTAAGCTTCTTCATCTCTGCACTGCTAGCACTTGCAAAATACCAGTCAAAGCTAATTTGAATAAAACAGCAGCAGTACAAAGAGCAGCATACAGTTCAGGGAAGAGTTGCTGAGGTCTGACTGAGGTTTGACTGCCATCATACCTCTGTCTTGCAGCAAATGGGGGCTACAAAAATCCCACATTTGAAGCATGTGACTGTTAATGCATTTTTAATTCTTATCTACATTTTGATAGGTTTCTTCTTCTCCTCCTCCTCCTCCACCTCCTCCTTCTCTTCCTTTTTCTTCTCCTTCTTCTTCCTCTTCCTCTTCCTCTTCCTCTTCTTCTCCTTCATCTTCTTCTTCTTCTTCTTCTTCCTCTTCCTTCCTCTTCCTCTTTTTTTTTTTTTTTTTCCTGTTGGCTAGTACAGGCTACATATCTCATGGCTGCTTTTGGCTATCCTTGTTAGTCAAATCAGTGGGAGTTCCTACATAACAAGGAGACCTATAAATTTTGCATGACCAAGTCTACCTTGCTTTAACAATCCTCTAGAAGAACAACAACAAAAAAAATCAACGAACAAAAAAGTTTAGAGTGCAATACCCAAGTAGCCATCATAGTTCTCCGACTCCATGTTCAGGAAGCTGTGTACTTTTTTTACTGCACCCATCTGCACCTCCAAATCAGCCAGATTTCTCACCACCCAGTTCAAATAGTTTGTTATCTACATTACAAAAAGAAAACAAGGACAGGGTTCAGGTCTGTGCATCTATCTGTTTGTGAATAAAACTCAGATAAATTTGCGAAAGTCTTTGGCCTGACCCAGCACCGTGGATCTGTTACTGGCATTGCAACAGTCCTAAACTCAGTGGAACAGCATCAAACACATAACAGGCTTGTCATACTCCAATGCAAACAACTGTGACATAGTAATTTAGCACACAGTATACTCTTTTTTTTTTTTTTTTTTTTTTTTTGAAAGAGGTTATACCCAGAGTCTGTAGATGTGATTGATTAGGGAAATCTCTTGTTCCCAAGTAAGCAGTACTGAAAGACACCTTCTTTAAACACACGACACAGAAGAAATCAAAATTGGTAATGCCATTTGGGAATATGGCAATTTATAATCTTTCAAAGACAGACTAAAGATTAAGAAAGTTCACTATTTGCAAATACATTGAAAAGAATTTTATGGGCATTTCAATTCTGCTTCTTTCTGTGCATATTTACATAATCCATTTATCTCAGTGGAAAATGTGTGTTCCTTTATCATAGCAATATATGAGAAAAAATATACTATCAGCTCAATGATATTTCCTTCTTAGTTTTTATTCCCATTTGTAATCAAAAAGGTATTACTTGTAGTAAGTAACTACTGATAACTAGTTGTCAAACAATACCCAGTAACTTAGGGAAGCTTATCCCTAGTCAAGACTATTTAAGGCTGAAAACTGTATAGCCATTTCCTAAACTTATGTTCCTAAGTCTGTTTAGGTGCTAATTAAAAAACAAAAACAAACAAACAAACAACAACAACAACAAAAATAATCTTATTAGGTACTGTTGATTGACAAGCACCTTTAGAAATTGAGCAGCTTTAGAAACCTGAATAAGGGTGTATAAACCTCACTTACGGAGAACATTCTATATGCTAACATAGCGAGAGAATGATTTTGTCATTTATTTGCCAGAGATTGATGAATCTGACAGATGTTTATTATGAATAAATCACTCAGATTCACTTCTTTACCACTTACCTAATACAGATGCAACAGGCATACAGTAAATATTTTTCACTCAGAGTCAACAATATTTGTTTTGGTCGATTTAGATGATTTAGTTGCTTGCCCTAATGATAAGGAGTTATTCTCAGGGTAGTGTGAAGTACTTTCTTTATTGGTCAGAAATACACATCTTCTGTGTCCAGCTTTTGATTCAGAAATTTATCTGCAGTCATAGCTCTAGCAGATTTGATAAAAGAGCCTGGTATCCCAAAGGCTCTGCCCATTGTTTCAGCCTTTATCTCAGTTGTGAAACAGAATTGGGAGAGTTTATACAAGGGGAGAGAATAAGCTTCTGAATGTCTATAGTAAACATCATGTTGGTGCAAACAGTTTGCTCTCATCCAGGTCCAAACATCAGCCCTCTCTTAGCTCCAAAGAGAAATGACACAAAAACCTGTCAGGAGATGCAGGCAATCATCCAACTGCATCCAATGTTTCACTAATGTTGTTATGAGGGAGGGGAGAGACAGGTAACCACTTTTTAACTGGAGCATCTCTTCATCTGCTACACCAGACTTGAGTGAACAGCTAACTTGCACTAATGATCTGTTTGCAAATGCAGACTAAATACAAAGTAGCCAAAGCTGATGCAGACATCTTGGCGCTTCCAGATCTCTGCTAATGAAGCAGGATTACCAGGAATGTTTTCAGAGTGAAGCTGAAAGTCTGGGACTGATTCTCAGTTGCTGGCAGATGCTCAAAGTGCTGCAACAGTGGCTTGAAGGGGATCTAAGGCCACCCTAAGACAGCTGCTGAGAATCTTCTGTTGCAACCATAGGCTCACCAGCATTTATGCTTAAAGCCAAATCTCAGTGTTAGACCCATACCCGTATCCTCTAGAGGACACCACCTTCCTTGTACCAGTGCCTAAAGCAGCCAGCTTTGTGCCACTCCAGACATGATTTCAAAAATTCTCCTTGCGACTATCCTCATCGTGCTTTTATCCCCACTCTCTTGGTGAATTTAGCAATATTTTTGTTCTCAATGATGATAGTACTCAGTCTATGCCCATGATGCTCTCTCATCCTGTCTTACAGCCTACTACACTAAAACACCGTTCCACCTTTGTGACTCGTCTCAAATAGCTCACTGTTAATGATAAGAGTTAAAATTAATTGGCTATTGTGCCATCAAAATCTTGTCTTTCCTAACCCCATCTTCTCTGATTTCCAGTTGCTACTTGTCATGATGGGCCACGCCTACCAACCTTAAAGGTCTCAATCCCCAAATCCATCCAGATTTGGATGGAGAATATTGGGTGTTTGAGCAGATTCCCTCCAAAGCAGAAATGGCATTTGCTCTTCTTCAGCAATGATTCTATCAGCCATTGGTTAAACATTACCCAGGTTATGACAGTCTGTGGGATAGCAGTTTCTGGCAGGTTTTGCTGTATACAGGAGCAACCAACACTGCGCTGTTCAAAACAGAGTGCACAGCAGGTTCTCTTACGCATTTTTAATTTTTCTGCTCTGCTTGGGAGCACTCGGGGCCTGGGAATGGCTGTGTTTTTTTAATTGGCTCATAAAACCTGAAGCAAGTCCAAGTTGTCCTGAACTCTCTCAACTTTGGCTTGAATCCATTATTTGCAAGATTTTTTTTTTTTTTTTCTTCAAGATTAAGAAAGCTGGAAGATAACCATGTATATGTATTTTTAAAACTACCATAAACTTGAAAATTGGTCTGAAAGTTCCTCTGCTTTGGTACATACCGTCAGAGCGTACAGGAGACCTAGCCCCACAAGCCCCGAGTTAGGCCCTTCAGTGATGGAAGTGACAGCTGCAGTAAGAACTATGCAGGCACCGAGGTAATCCTAAAATGAGACAGAGGGAGAAAGAAAGATTCTAGACAACATTAAAATGCAGCACCAAGAAAATTTCTTCAGTCTCACAGCACATTCAGTTTACTGAGAGTTACTTCTATAATGGCACCTAGTCCTTACTTCTGGGTTGTTTTTCCTGGAAAAGGTCAGGACTTTTGGTGCCCAAACTGAAATACTCTTGGACTTTGCTGGACACAAGTGAAACAGTCCAGTATTTTCTTCAAATACAGTTGGGCTGGGGCATCTCAGTGTAGCTACACCCAAAAGTGGAGGTATAAAAAAATCTATTAAGTGTGTGAAGAAAAACATAAGAATAGCATAACATTGACACCCTTATTTACTACTACTAAAACAAATCAAGTCTATTCCTCTCCACTTCCATGTCTTCTCAAACATGGGTTTACCTTTCAAAACAGAAGTAATGCTGACTTCACAATGTCCATGAAAAGATTCTAGTAGGACTTCTACAGTTAATGCACACATTTTGTAGGCAGACAGACATAAAGTGTCTGCAATAAAGCATGATGCATAAAGCATTGTGCAATGGAACACTGTGCATGGGGAAGACATCTCTAAGCCTGCTATACACTCACAGATTGCAGTGAAACACCATGTTGATGTTGGTAGCAGTAGCTGAAAGCAGTAGAGCAATGTAGTTATAGGGCTGCATTTGGGCTAGTAAGCCTTGCTCTTGCAGAAATTGCTGTGGAGATTGTATTGGACAGATCTGACTTCTCATATCCTCTGCAGGAGCTTGAACCAATCTCCTTGATGTGTATCTCTGTTTTGAAGTGAATGCCAGATATGTGTGGTCTTGTAGTTGTCAAGGTGCCTGATTCATGGGACTGCTGGCGTTCCCACTCTCTTACTGTTCCCTGCATTATATTTACTTTGGATTACAGGGTTAGCATTTTCCATCTATTTTTTTTCCCTCCTGTTTGATAATGTCCTTCCTGGAGTCTTTCCCTCTGAGATTTGAAACAAGGGTTGCCTAGTTCATCTCTCTGTAAGAAGTGTTGATGAGCAGATGACAGACTCTAACCTAACTACTGGGAAACAGAAGCACAGTGCTCTTGGATCTCCATGAGCAGCTGGGACAGGACTTCACAGCTGCTATTAAACTCTCCTAAGTTTTGAGTGGTATTAGTACCACTGCACTGTTAGGTAAAGCTAAATGAACTATTCCTTGGCAAGACCACATTATTTCTAATGTGATGATGAAGCAATGCATATTCTTGGATCAAATTCATTCTGCATGTAAGCAAGTCTGAGACTGAGACATTAATGGGCATTGCCACAGCTTATTTCAGGACTTGATGAGGCTCTGTTATTTTTCTGTCTTTGGTGTGAATGCAAGTTCAGCTTGATCTCACATGCTGAACGCTTCATGCACAAGGGAAAGACATGCCACCATAAGAAATGAAGCATAGCTTTGTTAATTTAGCAGTGTACCACAAAGTGAAGGTTGGAATAATGCCCCTGATGTGAGGATTAGTTGTGTATGTTACTATTTGTGTCTAGCAAAATCAGGTCACAGCTCTGTTCATTCTCTGCTCTTTTCACGTCAGATGAATAAGGAAATCACAGTGATTTTGCTTGCCCCTCATGCACATCAGGGAAGTTCCTCACATGCTGTCACTGGAGAGCCCCTATAAAATCCAGAAGCCTGTCTCACTGGTACTGGCTGTGTTGTGGCCTACTGTTTTTAAGTTGAAGCCTAGCTCTGCTATGTTTTGTGATATTAAACAGTCCTGTACATTACACACAGTAAGGGCTGTGCAAATAGGGGCTCTAAATTACAGCTGTGGGATTAAACCTGTTGTTGGGGAGACATCTCAGGGAGCTTCACGATGCCTGAAACAGCCCTGGCAGATTTATGACAGTTCACAAAATTACTTAAAAGCCATGCTATGCTTTGAAAATAGCTGCTGCAGGGACAGGTCTGCAGACAGTAGTAGAGAAACCTTATTTCAAGTTATGTAAATGTTTGTTCTTGCAGTCTCTTCAGACAGTAGACATCACAACAGCAAAAGATGAGGGAGACTCATATTTTCTTATTCATGGCCAAGAAAGCTTAAAAACCCCTATGTGCTTAACATAAACAATCCCAATCTATTTTAAGTAACAGTGTGTATAATCTCATCGCGAGATTTATTCTTGTTATCTTCTCTTCTGCATCATGCAAAATCTCTGTTTGCTTCCAAGGTTTCAAAATCATGGCTGGGACTAAACTGAACGTACCGTCCTGACCTCCAGCCATCTGTTGGCAGCCGATAGAAATAAGTAGGCAATGTTGTTCGTATCCGTTAGTTCCAGCATACGTTGTTTAAACCTGGCTTCATGCCTGCCGAGAGCAAAGTTGTTATATTACAACACATTACACACTCATACACAAAAGGATGAAGTATTAAATTCTTCTTTCCCTCCCCTTCCCTCAACCTCAAACTCTTTGCCCTTGTGCCTTTGCCAAACTTTGGATTAAAAGCCCTTCCCCAAGCCTGCTGCCAAAGCTTTCTGACCAGGCAGAAGTTAGCTGGACAGCTTTGTGAGTCTTCAAAATGAGTGGCATCTCTAAGGTTTCATTGCTTATTAGTAGGTTGTAGATTGATTTGTAGATTGATACCTCTCTGCTTAGCTCAGCTGTTTTCTCAGTCAGCTATACACTGCCTAAGAGGCTCAGACAGCTACAATGAGGGAGTAGATCCCATGTAGTCAATGATCCCTATAGATCATTTCTGAATTACAGAAATGAGTTGTATCACCTCCAGTGTCAATTGCCTCTCCCATTTAATGCCCATCACCTTTAAAAACCAGTGCAAGAACATCAGAGCACCTGAAAATGAAGGTACACTTGAGTGGAGAGGAGGGATATAAGTAAAATGTCTGTTGGTATAAATACACTAAATTCATGGTGCCTTACAGTACTTCAGTGTCTGGCCTGCAGTCAGGTGGAAGACATTTTCTCATTCCACATTCTGCTGTCTGTTCAATACCATCACTTGAAAGAAATAGCCAAACTTCATACTGCCGCTTATCGTCTGTTTTATCATGGCAAGTTCCTACATTTCAAAGTTTCAGGGCCCTGCTATGAAGCTCCTGTAATCCTTGTTCTACCAGAAACCTTTCCTATCTTTTTTTTTTCCTTTTTTTTTCTTCTTGTTCTTTTTCCCAGTGATACTTCATTTTCCTCTGAACAGCTTGTAAACATGGCAAGCAACCTCCCCAAGGCAGCAACTGGCAACAGCAATGACATGGGGAGGAGCAAAGATTCACTGAATATTCTGCTCATCTGCCATTCTGGCAGCAAAACTCCTGTTTTCCTAATGGAAAATCTGACTTGCTCGATCTGTATCTTTTCATCCACATCCAGCTCATCTTCTGGGCTCTTTTAGACTTTTATCCTGTCAGATGACAAACAGCAAAGGTCACTGAAATTGCTTTCTTATCCAACTGTGCTACTTTGTGGTAAGTTATGCAGAGAGCTGCTCTATTTTATCCTGGAACATACTGAACTCAAACTACAGAGAATGACTAACGGGATTATTAGTAAATATGAGCTTGCTGACAAAAACCACTGGAGACTTCAGGTTCTTGGTTGACAGTGGAGCAAAAAAAGGGAAATGAAATGGCTTTGATTTGCACCAGAGATCTGGGAAAATTCAAGTGATGGTTACAAAGCCTCGTCATTTTTTGGGGCTGTCTTTTACTCTCTGCCATCCAAGCTCACGTAGTTGTTTTGTTAAGTAAGGAGGAGTTGAATGACTCCCAAGAAATGCTAAGCTCCTCTTCTTTCTCAGGAGATAATGTGATGAAAGGCCACGCTGAATGTCTCAAGAAGATGTCTCAGCATACATCAGTATCAGGACTTAATTATGAATTACCGGTTTAATACTTCATTCATATTGACATAGCTTGTCAAAATATTTTGTGTTAACCACTGGCTCATATCTCTTCAACACACTGCATACGTTTTTGCTCGTCTTGCCACAGTCCTTTCTGCAGCTCTCTGAACTAATAAACCGGGTCCTAAAGCTAGCTTGAAGTGATGGAACAGTCTCAGAGAATGTGTAATTCATTGACAAGATGAGAAAAGAGTTCTTCCAGACACTGGCCATCTAGGGTTTAGACTCTATCCCACTCTGTCCATCTCTCTGCAAAGAGGCAGAGGCACTGTTGTTAAACTCAGCCTGATCACTGCTGGCTAAAATGGGCCAATACCAGTAGAGCTGGAAAAAATATCAGAAGTCTCCTGCAGAGCTGAACCAGATCAAATACATATGTAAATAGTAGTACAGTGTGATCTACTCTGGTTTGGAATTCTACTGTGTGTGGAATGAGTGCAAGTTATACTTGGGGACAACATCAAGCTTGCACTTTGACAAAGTTATGCATGCTAGCTGTAATGCAGTGAAAATAAGCTAATTTGGCTTATATTTCATGTAGAAAAGAAAAGAAAAACATGGAAAAGTGAAAAAATTCTCACCTGGAATATAATTTTTTGTTTTGGCTGACAAGGCTACATTGTAGAATATCAAGATCAGGTTCTGTCCTGTCGTAGTTTTCTTGGAAAGTCTCTCTAGTTGCTTATATACTCTCCCAGCTAGTGAGTACAGCAGTGATGCATCCCTGACTGAGGTATTGGCTAAATACAGAAATGATTCAGAGGCACTTGGATAACACAGCTTGTAGGCTGTAGCACAGGGATTTTGAAGGAGTGATTCCTGTGCCTGCCCTCAAAGGCGAGCTCCCTGCTGTCCAAGTAAGGCACAGTTAAACTAAACATCTTCAAAGTTTAAAAAGCATATCCTAAAACTGTCACCATCTTTAATTCAGAGGAAAACCAATATACATGTTTAGTATGTTACTGTAAACATGCACAAGAGTTTAAAGGTATGGAAAAGCAACATGAAAACAAAAACCACTTCCCTTTTATGAGATAGCTTAATTAAAGTCCACCAAATCAAGTAATTTGACATGCTCCAAGAAAGCTACATGGGCCTGACCAGAACCCAAGCCTCCCTCTAATAACTGGTTTTACAGACCTGAATGCTCTGATGGTGGTAAGACCTTCAGCTGTTTCAGAGAAGTGACAGAGTAAAGGTAGCTGGGTGCTGTCGTCAAGTTCCTGGAGGTCCCTGGAGCAGAGAAAACAAACAGCAGGAAGCTATTACATCTTTTCCTGTAGAAATGTTACTGCCTAATGGACAACAGCAGTATTTTATGTATTGAACATATTCTTTTCAGGATCATGCAAAATACAATTTCTATAGTGTAGAAAGAAACTGGCACAAAAATCTGACATTTCATTTTTGTCATAGAAGACTACAATCACAGTGCAGCCACCTCCGCCCTGCCAATTTTTGGTTACAGTCAAGCTTCTCTTGGTCCCACAGTGAAGATATCACCACCTCTCTCCTGGCTAAAACCCTGCTGTCTATTTTAGCCATCACTAATCACCTTTTACTCTTAAACATTCTAATTTATTAATATAGTTAATACAATCAGCTCAGAGCAGTTAATTTGAAACTTCATAGCATGTTATTTGTGGCTCTTACACCAGTTATAAAATAAAGCTTGTGTATCTGTAAATTTGTCTATTTTAGTTCAAGTGTTTCAGCTGGCCTGACAAAGTTGATGTCTTTGCATAAAAACTTTTCTTCATTTTCAGTATCTGTAAGTACAACAGCATGCTGTACACAAAATATGGCAGAGTATAGCAGACCACCTGTTTGTAGCATTAATATTTGCCCACTGGTTGAAATAGAGATATCACTGATAGAGCAATAATATGAATGAGAAATTTTCTTATTTTCAAAAACTGTATGGAGCAATGACATTTAAGTCTAAAAGTTCCAGTCTTCTGAAACGGGAATGTTTTCCAAGGCACAGAGACAAATACATCTTTCTGTCACACACTGCCATTGGCATACCAGCCAGCTGTACAAGTATAAACAGAACAGAGGCCACAGCATTAGATATTTAAACTCCTTATTAAAATACTACTCTGTTTGCACACTGTATTAGATAGGCCAGCAGAAATAGCTGCTCCATGATGCTGAACGTTACAGTATACAGAACTGAATTTGCTGCTTATGTTTTGATGATAAATATGCTCTATTTCAAATTTATGATGGAAAATACACAGAAGTTTTTGAGAGATGTAATGGAAAATGCAATAAAGAATCAAAGTGCTGCAAGAAATACTGTAAATATTTGCATTTCTAAAAATTGTTGAAGCTTATATGGCTGGAAAGTATTGCATGCAAATATGTTATAAATACTGGCTCAAGCTATTTCTTCATCACACATTTCCCAAGAATATTTTTTCTATGAATAACTATTATATGTATTCTTTTCTACCATGAAGTGGAAGAACACAATTCAATCCTGTGTGCCTCATGAGTGATTTAAAATAATTTAATTTAAATAAGTTAAAAAAAAAATAAAGCACTTGCTGATGCATGTTTTCCCAGAAAACTGTAAGGAAATAAAATAAATGAGGTAGTTATGGACTTGCAGAATATCAGGGACTGCAAAACCAATGGTACACATGTGTGTGTGCTGACCTACAGGAGTGACTAACCTCTTGCTGGCTCGTGTGCTATGGCTATCAGTTCAGCACGTGGGAAAAACAGGTTTGGAGATGGATGGAGACTTTTATTTCCCTTATAAAATCACAGAGAGAAAACACGGTATTTCCTTGGGGTCTAATATATCAGGTTTTGCTTCCTCTTGTGTTTTTTAAGAATTTTAAATGATGTGCACTGCTGTGTATAGCAGAACAGGGTGACAGAAGATCATAATGAATTTATGAATGAAAAACAGGTCCCTTGGTTCCCTAGCCACCTTGAGTCACACTCTGCTGGACTGTCATGCACAGATTCAGTTTGGAAACACAGTGTAGAAATAACAAGGTTTTTGCAAAATCTTAGAAAATGTAAGCAATTATTTTAGAATTAAACAGTTTTTATTTTGCCAATTCTGACTTTAAGGAGTTTTCTTATGAAAAAAATTCATTGGAAATTCTGAGGAAAGCTGAAGAAAAGCCGGCTACAGTGAAGATAAATTACTGATACTTTGCTCTGTGCCCCACCTGCTGCATTGATTTAAGGGGAATAACTGGCATAATTCTTTCTCAGGCTACCTAAATAAGATAATTATCCATGAAATTAACTGTACTGGAGCACTTGATTTAAAAGCACCATGCCTTTTAGATGGATGCTAAAAACCAGAAGTTAATGCTTTGCAACATGCCTACTACAGAGACAGGGCCTGAAGTGAAGTGTTGCTGATGAGAAGGTTATTTTGGCCTCCATGCATGTTCCACCAGCAGGTACCTTGATGGGCATTTTTAAGTATCAGGAATTGGAATAAAACGAGTCAGACATCTGTCTGATTACAAAAAGAAAAGAAAAAAAAAAGAAGCATGACTGAGTAAACTTAAGAAAAAACTTAGAATGACTTGCTTAGATGTGTTACTAAATCATATAATTAGTACTAAAAACATAACTCTGAGAAATCATGGCACTTTTCTACTGAAAAAAATGTTCTCTTTAAAACCAGCCAAACCATTCTGAGTATGAGATGTTGCAGTACAGCAGAAATAACTTTCTGTGGATTTTTTCACAATATGAAGAAAAAGTCATGACTGGCATTAATCCAGGAAGTTATTTTCAATTCTCTACTAACCCTCAAAAGATCAAAGAGGAGCTTTGACCAGATGTGAGCTGGCTCAGGTGACTTACCAAAACTCACACTAATCAGTCTCAACAGCTAATAGTGTACAAGACTTCAGCAACAAATGTTACTTCCCAAAATACCTTATTTGTGGTCAGATCAGCTGGAAACATCCTCTAATGCATGGCTCAAACTCATACCTCAGGACTGTATACAGGATGCCATGGTCACTATGGCAATTTTCCCCTTATACTAGTTCAATAATCTCACATTTCAATACAGTCCTATATACCAACTTTTTAAAAGAAATTTTCAGGGCAGATTTTAAATGCATACTTGGAAGCAACTCTGAAGTATTTCTGGATGAAGTAAAATGCTATGCCAAGGGGCACAAGAGCAACAAGGAACCATGGAGTGGCATACGAGATCATCCCGATGGCTGACAGGCAGAGTAATGTGGACCGGGTAAGAGACTCCAGGGTAGGGGGAATGTGCTAAAGCAAACAGAAAAACAGAAAACAGAATATATAAGACAAAATCAACTGATAGCACAACTATATGCCTTTTCCTGTAGAGGACCCTAGGGAAAGTAGAATGATATTACTGTACACTCATTGATACCCCCTTACACTGGGAGCCTGCATGTTTCTGTGGTTCCACTTCCCTAATGTGCAGAGGTTAAAAAACAGCATAGTAGTTCTTATTCTAGAGGTCAGTGTTCCAAAGATCATGATGAAGTAGGGGCCATTTCCACCTCACTTATATAAGAGGGAAGAAAGAGTATGTTGTTCTTGATATACTAAATATTTAGAGAAACAGCACTCTCTTTCTCAGAACTTCTTAATTTTTCTTCCATGTTCCCATCATCCTTATATCCAGGATTATTACTCATTCAAACCTTTTGATTTACAGACATAATGAAAGTATCCCTTTCTCTCCCTGAATGATCTAAATTCATACGTGCTACAGCCAGGATGGAGCACCTATTTACCTCACATGCACTACCATATAGTAAAAGTTATTATATTCTAAATTCTGTTTTCCTGATTTGAATCCAAAATCTGGTGTTTTGCTAACCCAGATTTTCCAACAAAAGTTACTAATCTGTATATGAAGAAATTAAGAGCTGCCATCTCCTATCACATTTAATCTAATAGTTTAATGCCCTTGTTGCTACAAATGTATGACTAATTTATATTTTGAATTTGTCTATTATCCTTTCCAGACCCTCTTTTTGCCATGCTCTTCTCTAGTGAATACTTTAATGCATCATCTTATTCAGCAGCTAAGTGAAAATTTACAAAGCTAAGATATAATAAAACAGAATATATTGATATGTATACCTGATCAATGATATTGGTATCAGCAGAGAAGCGATTTAGAATTAGTCCCAGTGGAGTCATATCAAAGAACCTGTTGAAAAAATTAAAAGCAAAATGTTATTTGAAATGGAATTCCAGTTTTGGATAAAAATCCTAGTCAGATAAAATACAAGGCTGTGTCCAGCTATTTTCTAAAACTAAGCAATAAACATAAATATCACACCAGCCCATCATGTCTGCATTCTAACTATCCAAATGCTTCTCTTGGCGTTTTTCCCACTTAGCTGCTAACTCATCTCTTCCAAAAGCTCCCAAATCATTTTACCTTTTGCTCTTTCTTCTACACTCCCTCCAGGCTTACATTCCATTTTAAGGATCAAATCCTCTCCCTGGCTGCTATTTGACCTCCTGCACAGGTCCAGGCACCAGGACTTCATTGTTTTGTGAAAGAACTGTGATAGCTGTATTCATTATGCAGGAACCCTTCTGGCCAGACCATTGCCTACAAGAGACCATTCTTGGCATGTACAGAATCTATCCCCACAGGCATTAGAAGAAGCTTAGTGTTCAAATCATTTGACCCCAGGGCTGGCTCTGGGTACTGTGGAGCCAGAACTACACTTAAAGCCTTCCTTGATATCCAAGCCTTGAAGCTTGCATGGAGCTATCTGACACACCTACCTTTCAGCCAGATAAAAAAGGGGTCAAAATTTGACATGTGCTGACATGGGATTTTTTCCCCCATTGCTTCACTGCTTATTTTCACTTTTTGAAGTCTTGAAGGAAACAGGGCCATTACAAGAGTTTTTCACAGGAGTACATTTCCAGCTAAAAAGAGGGCAGATTTTGACTGTGTAGTTCTCCAGAAGGAACATTATTTTTCCTGTACCTGATTGGTCCAAGGATGATCTTATTGAGGAGATTATGATGTAGGTTCTTGGCTGCTGTAAGACCCATCCACTCCACAGTTAGAGATGTGATGAGGCACAGGACTATTCCTGCTCCAGAGAGGATGCTGAAGACAGCTACATGATAAGTCTAATAAAATGACAAATATATCAGTCCTAGGAGTAAACACACATTTATTTTGTCTACTGTGAAGTTCTCAAGGTACTGCTCTTCAGAACTAGTACCTGGTACAAACAGCTGCTATGTCACATTGCAGATACTACATAATTATATTACATTTTAGATTGTTTTTTGTTTTGTTTTGTTTGGTTTTTTTGAAAATAAAAGAGCTGTCATGGAACTGAAATTCATGAAGTTAATGTAATTAGAAAATCTGACTGCTCCAAGATTACTCAAGCTACTGACAAGTATCCTTCAAGATGCTGAAGAACTATGAAGAACTATAGAACTATAGAACTATGAAGATAGACGAGGTGGGTAAACATGAAAGTAGGCAAATTGTTAGCCAGGGAATTCAGACAAACAGACTAGATTATCTCAATAATTAAGGCACTATAGAGACGTTGGAAACTTCCACATTATTAAGTTCAAGCACCACTAAAATTCTTAGAGCAAATCCTACACTAATCTGCCAGGGCTATAACACTCTTAAGCCTTCTGAAAGTTTGCTAAGTGGATTCTGATAAGATATTTGTATATTAGTTACATTTACAACAATAAACAGATCCTATTTAAGCAGTACACTTGAATATTTGAAGACTTTTTGTTTATTTGTTTGTTTTTTTTTTTTTTTTTTGTACTTTTCTTTCCTGACAGGACATAACTGGATAGCCAGTAAATGGGGTCATTGACTTAGGTGTTAAAAAATCCAGCTGGAAAAGTTTGTTATGAGATTCCTCATTTCTCAACCATTTTTCTACCCTTAACATGCTTCTGCTTCAGTTTTACATGTTTGAAAAGTCTGATAAAATTTGAATTGCCTTGTATTTTTAGCATAATTTTTTCATACATCCTATCTAATGATTAATTTTACTATGTCTATCTATCTTTCCAGTCTAGCTGGCTTTGAAATGAACAGCAAACATTTTCTCTCTTTTTTATTTTTTTAAATTATTTATTTTTTTATTTTCTGTCAGGTTCCAAGGTATGGCCCACCTTTGTGCTCTTAGCATCATCAGCATTCCTGAGTTCATTTTCATTGTCCATGGATGTCCACGTAGCAAGCCAATAATCTATGGCTACTATAACTGAGTGTTTCAACAACTTTGAGAAAATCATCAGAAAGAGCAAGAAAAATCCTCCAGAAGTTAGATATCTCCAGCAGGTTCTCCATGGCATCTTTGTCCTGAGCCTCAAGACAGTTGACATATTATCATCTTCATCTTCTTCCTCTTCTTCCTCTGTGATTCAGACATTTAATCAAGTTAGCTTGGATGCAGTCCTAAGAATTATACCTGGTTTTACTGTATGTGGTTGACTTTTGTTTTGAACCTTACGTTTTAATGACAAAATACAACTCATCATTTGAAAACAGAAAACACTTCAGACATATTTTCATAAGACTTGTTCTTTGTCCTGTGTTCTTTGAGTAACTCTGTAGTCTGTCAGTCTTCGACTAGTTGAAGTTTCACTAATGTTAAGTCTTCAGTATTGACTGTATTTATAGTAGAGACTAGGCCTTTTCCCAGTGTGTTCAGCTGTTTTTCTTGTACTGTCAGCAGAGCACTATGGGTCACGTGCAAGATTACAAAATGTTCTCCCAAGCTTTCCATTCAGAGGCTCTGTCATTTGTTGCACAAGTGAATTTTACTCTCACTTTATTTAGAGGTACTAAAGTTTTGTCTATTTAAAAGAATGTAGATGTTGGATTAGTGTTTCTTCTGGGCCTACCATTGACTATTTGATAATTTGCACATCATACTGAAATACAATTGGTGGCAGACTTTTGCTATGGCAAATATGTATTTCATATATGCATAAATATTACATTAAAATATTTTTCCACCAAGTAAAAAGAATATATGTCTGATAGCTTTGCATGATACACTTGGGTAAAAAAAAAAGATGACCTGCTCTTACTTGACAGCTCTAAACTGACAGTGTATGCAACCTATTTCTGATTTTGAACATTAAAAATGAATTAGTAAGAAGCATTTTCTTTAAAGTTAATATTATACACTTTTGAAAATTATATACTATTTTGGGACACAGAGACGTGTACATTCCCAGGCTACATAGGAGTTGTGGATGACCTGGAATGCATTCTCAGGTTATATTTCAGCCCTGAAGATACTGATATATAGTTTATAATCCTAACGATGACTGTTTTTTGTAAGCATTCTGTGGACTATATGGACACATCTTTTTTTTTGTACTTTCTATATTACCCCCACAAAGAAATAATGGGTTCCAATTTCTGGGATTAGGTTGTTGGCAAGGCTTTCCTGCACAGATCAAAAGGAGGAGCTTGGGAGTGACCCCAGTTTAAACTCCTCCAAGAAATTAACTGATAAAATGTAGTGATAACTGCACATAGTAAGAGCTGTTCTGCCCACATTCACCAAATAAGTATGAAGACAATGTAGTATTTCCATCTCAAGGACTTTGGTGTCTAGCTCTGCCTACTGTACAATGATTGGGAATCTCCTCAAAATGCAGTAATCAAGGCCCAACAGATCTATGTTCTAAATAGCAATCCACCATGAGTTTTGCCAGATTAAACACAAGGCATTAATAAAGAGCCTGCAAATAGCTAGTCTGTATTCTGTGATCATTACAGCAAACAGCACCATTGGAATCTTTGTGATTAGTGCTCCCTGTAAGAGGAAGCCTGCACTTCACCTCTTCTCTTCCCTGGCATCACTGAATTGCTTCTCAGGACTGACTAATCCCTTTAGGCCTGGTCTGTCATCCTAGGGATGTTCCTGATGGGTCTTGTTGCCAGCTGCCAGTATCCAGCCTCCCCTCAACATCTTCATACTTCACTGCTAGCTGTCAGCTTTGTATATTCAAGTGAAATGGCAATGATAGCAATAGAATAAAAAAATGAAATGATAAAACATACCTTCATCTTCATCTTCCAGTTGTGATTTGGATTCTCTGGGGTACATGGCTCTTCTAAGAGTTTTTCTCTCCAGAGTAGTCTGGTCAGCTTCCATATCCTGTGATAAGAAACCATTCATTAATTTGAGAGCTCAGTTGTCTGCTACTGTGTTGGCACCAACATTAACCTCAAAGAGACTTTATTTGGATCAGTTAGGCCACAGAATGCAAAAACGCAGTATTTTAGGATTTTTCTTTCAGAAAATCCTTCTTTGTCCACTTTCTTTCTCTTTTTTGCCTTGTATTCTTTCTTTCCCTCTCTTCTAGAATGATAAAAACTTTGAAAATAGTTCTTAAAGAATCCTAAATCCTTATGGCAATAACAGAACATAAGGCTAAAATAGAAAGTCCCTTAGTAGACCCCTTGCCCCAGGAATGGATCAATTTCGCACATCATTCCAAAAGGATGTTTGCCTAATGTGTCCTTAAAAACCACCTAGGATGGACTTCTCAGACAATCTCTTCTAGACCTTACATCTCCTACTGTTCATGTGTTATTCCTTAGGGTCTAGTTTAAAACTTGCTTCATGACATGTTTTGATTTTTTAGAAATTAACTGAAAAATATTTCCTTGATATTCTTGCCCACATGTTCCTATTTACCTTTTCCAATTCTTGATCCTGGCGATTCATCAAAGTTTTCCAGTGTTCATACAGCTCAACATCCTTGTTTTGTATATCCTTTAGTGTCCCTTCCCTAAGCACCATTCCATCCTTCATTGCTATGATCTAGGGGAGAAAGCACCCAATAGGTCTACTCAGCAATATATGTAGTATAATCACTGACCTGGATCCTACAAGATGTCCTAGAATTGTTGAGATTACATTCATATAAATTTCTGTGTTCACTGTATTCAATATTTAAGAAATAATTTCTTAATTTTGTTAGCACAGCTCATAAACTGAAATTTCTGTAAGCCAAACTCATCTGTACTTGTAAAACACATGGACAAGCCATATTAAGTTAGTCATAATTGTAATTAAGTCACAATTCTTTAGTGGCTTTCCATCAAAAATCCTACACAAATAATATAAAAATAAAATGTTTTCTTCTATTATAAAATCCATGTTATGTAATGTTGTAGCTAGCCACATGATATATAGAATTAATCACTCTATTACAGAAAGCAATAGTGAATTTGTCAAGCATTACAGTGTTAACTTCAAACGTATGTTCATCGTTAGCAGATCTGCAGCGTAGTAGCTCTTTTCTTACCCAGTCAGCATGTGGTAGATATTGTAACTTATGTGTCACCAGAACAAGAGTCCTCTTGTCTTCTTGGAGAAACTTCAAAATCCCTTCCTGCATTAAATGATCACTTAAGTGAATGTCCAGAGCAGAGAATGGGTCATCCTGCAATTAAATAAAATAAATAAAATAAATAAAAAGAGCAGGGTTTAAAAAGTATATATTTTTAATTTAAAAAGTTTTTGTTTGTTTGTTTGTTTGTTTGTTTGTTTTTTGTTTTGTTTTTTTAATAGAAAGCATCTTCCATGACCAATCATCTCTCTCTAATGACTAAGACCTAGTCAGAGGGCTGCACTATAAAGCAGTGACCTAGAATCCATTATTCTTCAATTCATAGTAACAGACTCATTTAATTTTTTTGTGTCTAGATGTGTGCAGTGCTGGTGCCACACTGACAATATGAAGTAAGCATGATAAGGAACACTAAGTCTGAAATTTCACATTCAAAATTGAAAATGTTGGAAACCAGAGCCAAACTTGAGTCTAACTTTGATGTGAAACTGGTACAGTTAAGATAAAGCAGAGTCAGGAACTACACTGATTTCACCCAAACTAAACTTGCAGCTAGCAATAAGATAACATTCAGCTGTACAAACACTTCTCTAAGAACAGAGCTAAGTCTCTGGTTAATTTTGAAGGGTCTCAGACAGCCCTTTCATGAACAGTAGCCTCCTGAAATTCCTGACATACCCTGAAGTAACTGAGAAGGAAAAGTCTGTCTGAATCCACAGCGTTCTACAGGAGACTGCTGAATGCTCAGTCTGTTCATTGCTCAGATCTAATTGCATTACGGTGCTTCTCCTTATCCTGAAGTCTTGCTGATTTCAGCAGGATTATGTTGATACAAGGTACCACTGTGAGTGAGTAAAAGGCAATCTGTTTGCCTCCTTCAGCATTAATCTCTGTAGGTCCCACCTTCTTTAGTCTCCCAGTATGTTTTGATACCGCCTCTGGTGGCTTTTTATTTCCTAACTCCATAACTTGAATTTGTAGTTGAATACAAGTCCCTATAGTTCTCTGAAGATAATATAAAGTTTTCTGAAGATATATACAAGGAATGACAGTTTTATTACTAACTTTATGTGCTCCATATGAAAAAGAAAAATCTTACCAAGAAGACAATGTTGGTGTTCTGATAGAGTGCTCGAGCTACACAGATTCTCTGTCGTTGGCCACCACTTAAATTAATCCCCTAATGAATATAATGGATCAGAAATATGCATCTTTGAATAAACATTATGATAGGTCTTGGGAAATATGATTTTTACAGTTATACAAGGTTCCAGTAAAAATCAATTGCTTAGTTAAAATGCTAATCCTGTTGATAAACAAGCATAATCCTTACATTACAGACAAAGAAAAATTATTATTCAGCAACGAATCATGGATAAGTATGAATTATGAAGAGCTTCTCTAAGCACAGTAGGCTTCTTAGATTGAAAAATGCAACCAATGCTAGCATAAAATTCTGCAAGCAAAATATTGGCTATCAAAAAATCCCTTTTGAGGTACAGTTGAAGAAGGATTTTTTTTTTTCAAAACAATTTTTAACATGTCAATACAACAAAAAGCATGGTGCAGCTGTTCAAAAGGAGCACATTACTTTTTATTTATTTATATATTTTCTTTTATTTTCTTTCCTTTTCAACCATTAAAGTGTCGGCCTTTTTCCAGGCATGTCCATCCTACAGTTAAGGCCACTCGTTCACATCCCTGAGGTCTTAATAAACCAGAGACCTTCTGATCTGTGCTGTAGCTGTACAGGCCTCAGTCCTGTCTAGATGCCCAAGTATTTATCCAAGGATGTTCAATTAAGATTTATATGGCCATGTATTCATTATTGGGAAACAGAATTAGCTTTTTTAAACTAACTCATTCACACACATTCAGACCAAAATGGAGATGTGCTTGACAAGAGCTTGGGAATAAAGCTCTCCTGGCTTAAGATCAGTGCCAAGTAACCCAATTTTCCTGTAGGACAAAATACACAGTTTAAATTTCTGTATGCTCACAGCAACATCACTCTGCTATATAAATATACTGTAAAAGGGCCATTTCACCCATCACTTTAAACCCTATTTATCCTTTTACTGACTACTACATTTTGAATTTTATCCCATAGTGAACAACAAACTCACTGAAATAATTCCAGTATGAATCTTTCCCAATTTTCTATGGAAATTTGCACAAAACTCATCCCTTGAGAATCTTTGTTTTTCATTGTGTATCATAACATCCAGTGTAGTAATTCTATGGCATACAAAGAAACAATATATGCGTAGGGGCAAATTCTGATCTCTGAAACAAAATACATTATTTAGATTTGTATCTGTCTTGTGCTCTCCAGATTAGAGATCACATAACAATATTGTTTAATGTCATAGCATTTATTCATTGTCATGACTGCCTAGAATGCTGCAGCAGCTAATGCAAAATAACTTCAGTAAACACTAGTGAATTACAATTATTTATCAGGCTGGCAACCCAAATCAGATTAGATGAGTGACATCAGAAAGTCCCTTCTTAATACATAGACTAAGCAAACACGAAAGCCTTGAGGTTATTTACCCTTTCTCCAATTTCTGTCTGATCACCAAATGGTAGTAAGTCAATGTCAGGCTGCAGAGAGCATGCATCCGTAACAGCTTTGTACCTGTAAAACCAATACGGTCATTGCAATTGTTTAACCAGCCACATGCTTTATTAACACAAAAACAAAAACAAAACAAAAAACCCTATATCTCAAATTCACAGCTAAGTTATTATGGCCCTGTGATGTTTTGCAAATGATAATTGCAAAAATAAGTAAGGCAAATGTTGTAAAAAATCACATATTTATCAGAAATTTTCATTGGCAAGACTATTTTTTGAAGATTCTGTTACTTAAATTGCTGGATACATTCTTCCCTGTCACTGAGCAGTTTTGTTGGACTCTGGAGTATTTGAAGGCATTTTTCAATGAGTTTTCTTCTTCCCCTTTTAGGTGCCTCTTCAGTTACTTCAGTGTGATATTTCAGGGCAAAGGATCCTTACAGTGCTTCTGATCTTGCGTCAGGAAACCTCTTGCAAAAACTCAAAATGTGTTATGAGATTTCTAGGTCTGTGGGGTATCTCTGATGATCTGCTAATAAGCAGCTGGGACCAGAAAATCTGAGTGGTGTTAATTCAGTTTTGCCCCTTTGATATGAATGAATTTAGGATGATGTACTAGCTGAAGAACCTAGTCCCTGAAAATGTAGGTGCTTATCTGAATTTTGAGTTATTTGTTAACTTTTGTTAAGTGGGAATGGAATCATACATCTTATCAAAGTACACACTAAGAGGAATGGGTTGTATTTTTTATAATTTAAAATAAAATGAGTATGACCTTTGAAACAACAGCAATTTATTTTACTTAAGTCATTTTTTCCACTGTATTTGTTAGCTAGCCTTTTTGGGAAGACGTTATAAGCAAGTGCTGGATAGGCAGAACAGAAACTATGCACTTCCAGCTTTCACACTCCCTTCTCCTGTATTTCTATAGGAAGAATTAAGGTTATTTCCTTGAGGTACCCCATCTGCATATGTGCATTGTTTTTGTAAAGTGGGTGCTCCAGCAACTATATCACAGCAGGATTAGGACATAAACTCAGTGGAAACATGCCTACTATCTTTGTTTCCATAGTCCTCTGGCAACCTCAAGCTCCACTAAACAAAACAAAAATATGGCACTAGCATCCAAAGATGGGATTCATCTCACCTGACTTTAGCTGCTTGAAAAATACACATAAGGCTTCCATTGTATTCCATGGAGAATCGCTGCTGCTGTGTGATTCCTCACATAAATTTTAGACATGCACTCAGGGTAGAGATAGAGCCTCGAAAGGCTAATTTAAAGCAAAAGCCTTTTAAAATGGCTAAAGTCAGGTTAGCTAAACCCACACTAGGGTTCATGTGCATTGATATTTTTCAGAATCTGAAAGCTTCTGCCAGAAGGAGAAGACAAAACCCCTTAAGGGAAGCAGTCAGGTTTATTTATTATTTATTATTATTATTATTATTAAATTTTTATTTTTTGCAAGTGGTTTCATATTTACCTTTGTTTATTAAATGGGCTCCCAAATATAATGTTCTCCTCCACTGTTGCATTCAACAGCCATGGTTTCTGAGCTGCATAAGCCACTGAATATCTGTTTCTACTGTAGATGAATAAAGAACATTAGTAAAAAGCAACACATCCGCATTATGAAATGTCTGAGAATCAGGGGAAAAAAAATACAGAAAAAATTCATAAAAAAATACAGAGAAACACATAGACAGAGAAATTGTTACTGAAGTGAAGGGAAGAACTTTAAATGAGATACTTTTGTTAGAACAGCACGCACTCTCTCCCCTGGTGGCACAATCTATATTCTAGGTTGTACTCTATTCTGCTATAAATGACTGGTACCTACCTCAATTTAGTAACTGTAATTTCAATCCAAAAGTAGATTATAAACATTCAGAATGATGAAATTATGACAAAAATGATTTTTTTTTCTCCAACATTGAAACAGGTAGTAAAAAGGCACTGCTCAAATGTCATCACTATACTTGTCTTGCTGCTTTCTGAAGCCTTAAATTATTTTACCAGCCTGTGCACATGAAATATCTTTTTCTCAGGCAAAGTTTTTTCTTCTTTAAGCCTATTAGATGTTCAGTGAACAGACATGATATGGGAGGAGAGGACAATTCAATACAGATTTGGAAAGAATCATTACAGTATCCCAAGTACTTATTAGGCTTAATTTTAAATGTGTCTAAATACTTCATTAAATATGTACAGTAAGTGTAAGAAAATTCTTTACTTCTGGGTGTTTTGTCTGTGTATTGTGGCAAAAATGATCATATAATGTCAGGCCTTTTTCTGTAATGCCTGAGACGTGTGGGAAGCATTGTTAATGGCCTGTAAATCTGAATGGTTATCTTTCCTTTCTGTTTCTTTGATTGCATTGCTTCAAACCAAGCATTCAAATTAGCTTTGAATGTAAGTATCTATTACTTTTGAGAGAGAGGGTGCTAGGGTATAAGTAATAGCTGGTTAGAAGCAGTCAGTAGTACTCCCAAAATTTTAGCAGTTTCAGCAGTTCGATATCCACTAGTATGAAATATGTCTACAGGACTGTCAGGTGTCAAATAACGGTGTGGCTCCCAACTACTGCTATTGGTGCCACTACTTGTTTGTCATTTATGGCGTGCCTTTTTAGTTTAGCTTGCCCATCTTTTAATCCTGCAGGCTCCTTCATGGAAGCCAGGGCTGGAATTACCAGTTGACATGAGCTGGACTGCTCCCTTTGCATGCCGTGGCCCTGCTTCATCGTGCAGCAAGCAGCTGGGTTACCAAAAGCATGAAACCTAGTGCCGATCAGAAAACATGCAAGCTCATGGGAGGGTACATGTGATGATGACTTGTATCTGGGCGTCCTGTCTTGAGAGATATGGAACACACTAAACTCACAGTGTTGTCAAATGGGAGCTAGGAGCACTCAACCTCTTTTAAGCAAGATGTGGGCCTTTCTGGGATGCTAGCCCTCAGATTGAGGTAGTGGTACAATGGCTGGGAAAGACTGGGATCCACTGGATTTAGAGCAATCTGTCAGTTAATTCTACAGTAAATAATTATTGACAGAGTAAGGAAACACAGAGATGGCTGAAGGGTATGAAGATGAAAGTTTGAGGAAATTCGGAAAAAATTAGTGTATTATGATACACTAAAAACAGAAATAATACCTTCTGGATGCTTCAAAAGAAGGTTCAGCCTCATTTACACTGTAAGTTATGGTAAATGACATTTAGTAAGCAGGAAGTAGAGAAAATAACATGTTATACAAGTTTTATATACAGGAAAACTGTAGTTAAGTACATACTTTACGAACTCAACATCAGTTTTTTTTTTTGTCTGGTTAGGTTTTTGTTGTTTTTTTTTTTTGCTCTTAAAGGGAAAATAAACATGGACTAATTAAAAGCATATAACTTTTCTAAATACAACAGTTTTGTGTCTATTGTGCATAGTGGCTAAACAGGCAATCTATCTTGTTAGAAAATGAATTAAAAATGAAAACTGCATTGTAAAACCTGTTAAAATGAAATTATTAACATTGCCTGTGAATATAAAAAATTGACAATCAATAAGTCAGCTTCTCTATACTGTTCCACCAACAACCTATGGAAGCTGGTAACTACCCTAACATCAGATTTCATTGGGGCAAAGACAACCTTTGCAGATATAATTTTGCAAGGTTCAGGTGACACGCTTTTACTGTGTAATCAGAACAGATTTTGAACCTGTTTGTAGCAGCGAGGCTGCATCAAGCTATGTATGGCACTGCAATGCCTAGACTTTTCTTGTCAGCCTCCACTTCTAAGGATCATATTCATGAAATGCACTTTGTAGAACACACAATGTCAGTAATGACAGTAATGATATTGCAGTGTTCTTTGTCCATGAATTAACTTATTAACAGTGCCAAGGCCATGAAATGCCATACAAAGGGGTTCTAGACCAGTAATGGTGCTTGCTGCCAGGAACAGCAATGCATCACTCCAAACTGCCAAACCTTAACAAGTAAGTTCATGCCACGTAAATGGAAACAGACATTAGAAAGGACTAGGAAAATTATATTAATGTGTTATTTGCCTCACTTAAACAAACAAACAAATAACAACAAAGCAACCACCAACAAAAATCCCCCAAATCCTCCCTTCCCAAGTCTACAAATACTCCAACTGAAGTATTTTGCTGCTGAAACAGAAATGTGTTTGCCTGCTAGGATACCAGTAACTGCAGCTGCACTTGAAAGCAGAGGATCCAAATCTGGCAAAGGACAGAAAAATTCTAATAGCAGAGCCCTGATAGTGCCAGACTCACATATTGAGCATCTTCCCAAAGTGCTAGAACTGAGACATGCTGCTTTCTGCACTACGCATCAGCTTTCTAAGAACTTTGATAATTAATGCCTCCTTAAGTGCACAATCAGTGTGTTTTCTTCATGCACCAACTGCTGCAGAACATGTTAGATCAGAGGTGAATGATCCCTGCTGGTTATCTCAGAAGGGTCAGAGAGCCACAAACCGAGGCTCAGTTTGAACAGACACTGCTTCACCAGAGTTTGTCCTTTATGAGCAGATGCTCCCAGTCTTCTCTATCATGGAAAGAATTTTCAAGAAATCAAAAGATGGACTCTAGCGAGAGATTAGAAAGAGGTCAGAAATTAGGTCAAACCAAACAAAAAGGAAGAAAGTCTAATGCATTAACTCTTGAGTTCCCCCTGTTTCTCACTTAGTACATGGCAGCCTGTTTCCACAGAAACCTGTTCGATAGTTGTATACCCAGTGAAGGGCCTTCCACTTAGCTACTCTTCTCTGCTTGTCTGTCTGAGAAGATGGTTCTGACTCCTTGGTTTGATGTGGATGAGGAAAATATACATTTTTCCCAGTATACAATTAACAGTAACTCAGATCCGAAACAGGCTCAGCTGAATCACTGAATCTAGATAGACTCGTTTTTCAGTGTTTAAGACATCTGTCTGGCTGATTGTTCACTGCGAAAACAAAACCACAGTTCCTTGTCTAAGGTTTGCAATGCACCTGAAGCATGTCTCATATAACTGGGAAGAACTGAGATCTGGCCCATCAAATTTATTCTTGCCAAGAGGTGTTACGCTCTTGCTTTCCCTAAGACACCAAAACGATGACAACCCTGGCAATAGAGCATACAGCTCTCAGTAGAGCCAACCACAACTGCAACAGGGCGTTCAAGCCCCATGATGAGCTTTCACAGTGATGTATTGCAGGATTATACTATAGCTGAAGTTTGATCCATCATTACTTTACTGTGCTGTTACCCCTGAATTTGTTGGAGAATTCACCTTTCCTTCATATCACCCTTGGATCAGTAGCTACGTTAGTCATGCATATGGAACCACATGGAAAGGGATTCAAGAAAGTAAATAGGACCTTTATTGCTATTTTGTAAAGTATAGAATCCATTCAGTTAAATACCTGAAGTATCCTTCTGTACATGTATTCATCTCTCTGTCAGGCACTCTGAAATTATCAGCAAAACATAACCATGTTTGCATCAGCTATAGCAAGGAACCAAATTATACCTTGCAATGAAAACAGTCACTCAGTAAGGCCTGAGATGCTTGCAAAAACCTGAGTTACCTGTTTGGTTATGTACAGATTGCTGGTAAACAGACAATATGTTTCCAATCCCTTAAACACTGTGAAAGTTCAACATAAAGTTTCACGTTATTTCACAATCTTTCTGTAACGTCTTGCATTTGTCTAGATTTCTCTATTTCTCTAATCTTTCTAAGATTTCATATCCTTCTCTAGGACTCAATTTGAGTCTTTCTCAAATATATCTTTGAAAATATTTGAGAATAATTTTTATGTACACTATTCTGACTCATCTTTTCTTAAACTACTTCAGAATAGAATCCAACTCATTGTGACCTCAATATTTTCATTATATATCTTGAAAAAATTAACCATGGCAAGTCACATATTTGTCCATCAAAACTTCAGCTTGCATATTATTACACTAAAGTAAGTCTTGCCTTGGCTCCAACTGTACCTACTACTCTAGTGAGATCATACGTTTAGAATAGCAGACAGTGAAATATGGCTAGGGAACAAAAAAATGCCATGCGTACTAACACAGGAAAAGTAAAAATATCTTGCAACATTGCTGTAAGAAAAAGATGACAAAGCAGGTTCCTATTCAAGGACAGGGCAAAAAAAATATTGGTATATTTGATGAAATTCATCCTTTCTCCTCAAAAAGCTACTTAAGAAGATTTTGGCTTGGTAGATTTAAGGAAACAGAACTGAGCTTTAGAACCAGAGAACAAGTCTTGGGGTTACAGCACACCACTTCCACAACCTCTGTCCTGCCTACACTGGAATAAAGGTCCCACTTAGTTTCCATAGGAAGTTTTCATTCACTGGGTCTGAATCCATGTAGATCCAGAGGTCTGACCCCATCTGCAATCCCCTCCTCAATAACAGCTTCTTCAGAGCATTCACTCTTCAGTATTTGGCATCCTCAGTCTGCTTTCTGTAGGCATAGGGGAAAGAATATGGCTCTCACAGATGAAGCTTGGGCAGATAGCAGGGAAGGGAGAAAACATTCTTCTCTGCTAGCAGCAACATCACTGAGTGGCGAAGACAGCCTTTCCCACATGCTAGTACTCCACACATGCCACTTCTCAAGTGAAGAAGCTCCAGCCTGTCACGCCTTCACTTGTGAACAGTTGCAGCATAATAATGCTGATTTAAGTCTGGGTAGGAATCCACACTGTTTTTCCTTTTACATTGGCTAACTATCCCATCCCTTCAATGCATCTTGAAGAATCTTGTTATTTGCGCAACCTGAGTTGCAAATACTATGCACAGTGTTACTAGACAACAAATGCCTCTGACGAAACACAACAGATATAAATTGAACCTCATTGTTCTTACCACAACAGGGAAATACATGTTATTTGCTGTAAGATTTTCTTCTAATATAATGAGTACTGTAAACCCAGAGCTGATTCCCACCACAGAAGGACATTTGATAATAGGAAGAGTATATTCTATTCTTTCTATTCCAGTTATTTCCTAGTGCTAATATATTAGATACTAATCACCATACTGGCCCATTTCCCTTCCTGAGGCACTCTGCTCTGCCTGCTACGAACCATGAAAAAATCAGAAATGAAAATAATCCCTCATAAGCTTTCAGTTGATGCTTTTCAAAGAGAATCTGAGTGATGCACATGGGTAATTATTTAAGAAGCAGTATGAGACATGAAGTTTACATTTCTCACAAAAAAATCCAGCTACCTCCTTCTTGAATTAAAACAATTAATAGCTATACGATACATACTTGCTCCAGTGAACTTTTCCCTCCAGTGTCTGCATCTCTCCCAATATAGCAAGGAGAAGTGATGACTTGCCACAGCCAACTTGACCCACAATCATTGTCATCTGACCTATGATAATAACAATAAACACATTAAAACAAACAATCAAACAAACAAACTACTCAAGTCCACGAGGCCCAACTAGATCCCATTCTACAGCACTTGAGATAGTTGGTTAAATTTGTTAGTATACGCTATATAATTAGATAGCATTGCATCTGTTCAATTATAGAAATACACTTATGGATAGTACAAGTACACACCAAGTTCCATAAGCACAAGAATATTGCTTTGACATACTTTATCATACATTGTATGAGAATGTATTATTTTGTGAAAATTATTTGGGGTCAAATGATAATTTGGGTGGGAAGTAAGGATTCAGTCCATGATTCCATGAAAATCTGGGCCAATCACAGAAGTGTTTGCATCTGAAAGAAGATCCATTTTATTCTTTTCTCCTTTGCTGTACTCTTCCTCCTGCCTCCTCCTCCCCCCACTTTTCCATCTGCACCCTATGGTGGTAATGGTGTTAGATCTTGCCACAAACTTTTTGAAATCACAAAGTGTGCTATTTGTTGCTTTTGCCAGGTGAGCTTCTTGCCAGATAATGTGTTAATGGACTCATTCCTTCTAAAGTATGTAAGCTCTTAGAATGGCTGACCAAACTTGTGAACCTGTGGCCTTAGTTTGTAAACTCCCTGGAGCCAAGATCTGCTCCTGGTGTTACAGGTGGGACTGGGCCAGCACAAAGGAGTGTTCACTCATGTATAGGACACCTAATGCTACTGTGAGAAAGATTATGTAGAATAATGTACTCCAGGATTACTAACCAGCTATGTGACATTCAACATGTGTCAGCTTAAAGGAACAAACTATTTTGAAAGTAAACAGTAGGATATAATACATATATATTCATATATATAAAGTCTTATTTAATAACATGAAATACCACCAGACCAGCATTAGGAATTTTATAGTATTCACCATTATCAAAGTAAAAAATAGCTTTTGCACTTGCTTCATAGGTTTTCCAAAACAAATCAATGTTCTGTAAACCTGTGCACCTCATAGCCAAAAGATGCTGTGGATGCAAGAAATGTAGAGGAGGCAGACCAAACGACTACTTGAAAAAGAAATTCATTCAGGATTCCTTAAAAGACAAACTGCATGAAGGTCAAGGAATACACTGAGATGAAAACAGCTGTGTACTGGGAGACGGTAACATTGAAGAATGAGAGAAGTACAATATATGACTGCTGTGTCCCTGTGCACCGACTGGTGGCCACTGCTTAAACAAAATCCTGGTCTAGATGAACCTGTGGTTTGAAGAAGCCTGGAGTTCTCATTTTTTTTTTTTTTGTTCATAATAAAAATTGTATTTTTCTGCAACCATCCTTTTTACATTTATTCTTAGTGTTGTTCCTGCTATTATAAAAGCAATATAAACAATACAGGTATATAAAAACTACATTTTTTTTCTGTGTATATATAGTACTTCATGTTGATGACAAAGTTCCATACCCAATATAATTCATAACTTTGTGTATATTTTTAATGCTATTTTTTAATTAAAAAAAACCAAAACACTAAATGTGTATTTTTAAGCCTTTCACAACATCAAGAAATGGAATTATTAGCAATCTGATATTACATACTTCATTTTTAAGATGTGCATTTATCATACCTGTTGGGATTCTGATGTTTATATTGGACAATGTAGCTAAACCGCTTCCCCATGAAAAGTATCCGTTGGTCACCTACAAAACAATTATCATGTCAGATATAGAAACATGAGGAGCAAAATCTAGAATGTCTAGTTTGTATTTAAAATATGTTACTAAAAAAAAAAACTATGAGGAATGATGAGGTATTCTCACACAGACACATAAAAATGCAAGTTAGGTTAGAAAAGATTGTCAAACTCAGAAAAGCTTGGGAATAAGAAAGGTTACATACACAAATATATACACAGCATGAAAGGTGATAAAGTTGTGATCTTGAGCTGTACCAAATACTTTCATTCTGTCAAATAAAAGATTAAACACTGAATATAATGATCACAAGATTTCACAGGTGACATTCTAAATACCATAGCTTATCAAGGAACGAGTAATTCTGCATATTGTGATATATGGCCTATTGTGAATGGATTCCCAATGTACACATTAAATATTCTCAAGGTTCATGCTGGCCATAAGAAAAATATTCCCCAGTGGAACCTGGCCTTTGTGTGCATACCTCCAATGAAACATTATTTGCAAAGAGAACAAGGCCATATGTGGGGAAAAGTTGTCCAAAATAACTTAAAATAATGTGGCAGAATAAACGACAAAAAATGACACAAAATTTTGATCCTGGTTCAAAGAGTGAAAAAGAAGTGCATGAAGGGAAACTCTAAAAAATCTGTATTAATCCTGAGAATCAGATTATCTAGTTTTTGTTCCTTTAGACTCATGATGCCTCTTGTTTCCCAAAAAGACAGGGAAACATTGTAAAGAACTGGTCTGAAGACAATTCTTCACACTTTATTTTTGGGTAAAGTGCTTATTTTTTATTTTTATTTTTATTTTTTTCTTGTTCTTGCAATGGACAATTTGCCTTTGGAAGAGGAACAGCAATTAGGTGCTTTCTAGTACTGTAGTACTTAGCAGGAAGACAGTATGTGTTGATTTTTTTTAACCACCTTGATTGCAATGTCATCTGTTTCCACAGGACGTGTTTGCCTCCTTGATGGCTGTTCATAGCTTTCAAGCTGATACCTCAACGGCTGCCTCCTGTTGATGGCCTTGGTGTGCTAAACAGTGAGGTGAAGAGAAGAGAAGAGAAAAGTTGGAATTCTCAAGAAAGGAAAGCATTTCGTTCCATAGAAAAAAGAAAGTCCATTCCCTTTCCTCCCACCATTCTTGGTCACAAGAAGAAAACAGTGCTTTTCAATATGTGTGATAAAACACTATACTGTGTTGTACATATTGCAATGTTTTAATCATCCTTAAGTGAAGAACTGGAATTGATCTTTTTGATGTTGGTCTCCTATGTGTAACTATCCCAAATTGCAGCTCTGTCATCCTCCTCAAACTATCAGGTGTGTCTGCTCTACCTGAGGTAGCTCCAAACAAAGCTGTGTCAGTAAAACTGAGTAACAAACACACAGAGTGACTTAAAGACACACAGAGTTACCAGCTTGGTTCTTGGAAGCAAAATAGATGCAACAGTGAAAAGCATATTATATTAGCTTGTGCAGAATCCTCCACTAATGCATAATTCTGATTGTAGAACGAGCTTGTTTAGAGCTACCTGGGATATTTGTAAGCAGCACTGTATTGAGCTGAATAGGCATAGCAGGTAGACAAAAGAAAATAAGTAAACACTGAAATAATTTTGTTTTTATTTCCTTTATTATAATTGTTAAGCCAGAAGAAAAAATATGCTGTTTTGGTTTGGAAAGGTTAATTCAGCTGAAAATAAAGCTTGTTTTGTGCTTATTCTTTCTGTTGCTTGCTTTGAGTTCTAGTCACATTTTAAATGAAATCATCAGTTTGAAACAATTGAATTATCTAGCTTTAGAAAAATTTTGAAATGAAAAAATATATTTTCCCAAATCATCTTAATTGTTGTAACTGATGTCTTGGCTAGAACTATTCCTCAAATTTTACTCAAATTCACTAGATTTTTAGCACTCCAGCAACAGCACTTTGGAATTAATTCCTGTTTCACAAACTTCAGTGTTGTTTTTTTCCACTTCCAGTCCTGAATTTCCCAGAGCAGGGAGTTGTCCTACCTAAAAATGCCCAATGTACCATTATTCTGTCAATGTACAGAACAATCCCTGTAAACACAGAAAATGCACCTGGGACAGTTATAAAACTGGTCATCAGTAATGTCAGGTAAGAAGCCAAAAAAACCTGAACCCTATCAGCCAGGCCATTGGCCTTGTCCTGGGCTGTATGGGCTCTCTGCTTTGAAATTCAGTGCCATGAAACAGAACTTACAAGTCCCGTGTGCTTCTTACAGGATTCATAAGCCACAGAGCTGTCCCCACCTCTCCAGCTGTCATCTCCAATCTCATCACTGAGGAGAAATTCATTCAGCTTCTGTACACTTAAACAAACGAACAAACAAAACAAACAACAACAACAAAACAACCACAGGACAGTGAGTTAAATAAGCCCAGGTTTCCATGGGTACTTTTCCAGTTATCTGCAGTCCAGCCAGCAGGATACACCAAAAATATTTCAATAAAAGTTTGCGGGATATTTTCCTCTTCCTATTAACTGTCTGCAAGTTTTCACTTGCCATTGGGGCAATTTTCACCTATCAGGAGGACAGATGAAATAAATGCAGTGGTAGCTGGAAATGAAGAGGAGAACTGAAGTCATGTGCTTGCTGCTAGAACTCTGTGAATATGGTTTCCGTCTCAGCAGATTTCTCTCTTCTGTGCCTCTGCCATGTTTACACACAGTCAGGGTGCATAAATGAGTCATTCACCTACCTGCATCCTCTGAAAATATCAGTGCAGTAGGTGCATCCTGAACACAGCTTTGGCATAAACTACATTCTAACAGGACCCAACACTACACAAAACAGCATAGCCATGGCCAGCTTTGAAGAAATACAGCAAGAGTTCTCTATGCCTACTTTGTAAAACTGCTTCCTGGGAAATACAGCACAAAGGTTCATTTAATTCTTCATTCTTCAGAAAGGCTTTATCTTCCCTCTGTCCCACTTCCTGTAAGACTGCTATAAGTACCTGGCTCCATCATTCTGAGGAAGAGATGAACCTAAACTCCCACCTGCCACGATGGAGCTACATCACTTTGTGAAAACTAAGATCTAGGTGCAGGAGATAGCAGGAGGGTATATACCTTTAGAGGAATGATTTGAACATGAACCTGCAAATGGGAAAGTAGACCTGTTTCAAGACCTGCCTGAGCATTTTGTATGGAATAACCAGTACCTGTTCAAGCTACAGAGGTAGTGGCTAGCAAGAATGTACTGCTATTGTCATTGCTTCCTCTTGCCGGTATACATGTTCTTTAGATGTCTCACTCACATAACAGAATTTCAGTCTTTCATAAGTATATCTGCATCAGGCAAGAATTTATCTTGTAGAAGATAAGAAACCTTGCTCTGATCATCTGCCTAATAAGACATCGATCATTACTTTGTGTTTGAATGAGGACAGGTACCCTCAAAAGTTTTTGTGTTACTAGAACTACTCTTTAAAATAAAATGGAGATTCTGACCAAAGTATTAGTGTTTTAACCTTAACACAAATGAGTGCATACTTGTATACATATATTTAACTGATGGAATTCATTCTTTATTTGGGGGATGTAATGCTCATGGGAGAAAGACGATAGCAAAGAAGATCGCCAAAGGATAAATTTTGTTTTGGCAGACCTGATATTTCCCACTAGTCAGAAATCATTTTCAACGTAGGGAAAATCTCTCATGTGGCTCTGATGCTGCTTTGATAAAAATAAACACTATTTGTTTAATTTGTTTTTGTTTATTAATGAGTGCTGGTAAATTACAGCTGTGTAGCCTGAAGTCTCACTGATTTTTATTTTAAGCCTTCCAGGTGGGAAGGCTAGTTTGATCTTCATGTCCTGATAGTGCTTGGCCTCTGACATGTTACTGCCCATCAGGTGTCCATCTGTTCCTCTTCGGGCAGCCTGGCAGTGCCTACCTCTAGATAACTGCCCTATGACTGTGACTCTTTCCATATAGACCACTGATGCAATAGCTGAAGATCTGAAATTTGACTTACTACCAACCAGCTTCCTTAAGATTAAGTGTTCTGTACCCCAGCACAAAGGAAGCTGTTTTGTCAGGTTACTTGCAGAAGTGTATGCGTGGCACATACATGCTTCTGATGAAGTAACACATTTTATGAGTTCCTTTTTCTTTTTTTTTTTTTTTTTTTCCCACTTTGTGCCAGCTTCCTTGCTGTCCTGACATTAACATCTCTTGGACTTGAAGACAAAACTCCCAAATTTCTGCCTTGCTCTGCTTCCTCTCCTGCACCTCTTTAATGTCATTCAGGGGAATGACAGTAAAAAATTAGAATTTCCTCTATAAGAAAAGTCCTGTAGTGCTGTTGCTCTTGCATAATTAGTTCTTCAGTGCCTTATGTTCCTCCAATCACTCTCTTTCCAAAGAGAGTCCATGCTATCACTAGACAATGAGAGAGAATTATACTAACTTCTCACTTGAAGCACAATGCATCCTTTGTGGAGGTCAAGTTCAGCCTGTTGCTCTCCTTGTACCAGCAAGGCAAGCCTTACTAGATAACTGCAACCCAGCCTCTCTTATCAGCCTCTGCATTGGCTATAGCCCAGAAAAGTACTATGTGAGTGCAATGACAGGTGGCAACACTGTGAGAAGAGAAGCAACCTCAACACAAGAGAGACCGGCCTGGTTCTGAATCCAGACTTAGAAACTTAGTGAAGTTATAAAAAAGAACAGAACACTTATCTGTCTCTGTATCATGCAGTGAAGAGAAATGGTTACTCTGTTTTCTCTCAGGCTTATAAACATTCTGAGTCCCACCTCTAAATCTTCTTCCAGGTGACTAGGTAGGAACAACCTTTTTCTCTAGCACCTTTCCTGCTGTATAAATGAATGTAGATGTTAAGAGCTGGAGAAACTACAAGGACTGCTTACCTTACGATAGCCTTGACTGCAAAACGAACCACAGTGGAGAGAAGAAACAATGGTGTGACAAGGATGTGGAACAATGACAGTGATGCAAAGGCCTGGGCAGGCTGCAGTGGCTTGTCATTGGTATATGCATAAGTCACAAATGTCTGTCACATCGGAAAAACAGAGCATATTAGTATAAAAGCTCTTGAAAACAAAGAAAACAAACAAAATGTTTTACTTCAATAAGGCAGATAACTACATATCTCAGTTTGCTGGGAATTCCAGAAAATTGAAGAGAAAGGTGGGTCCTGCTAAAGTAAAAAAGAATCTAAACCTTTGCGAGAAATTTCAAGTGACTCAAGCAATTAAGAATGAAAAATAGAAATCTTTGTAAAATCAAAACGTTTAGTTTTGTAAAGTTTTGTAGAAACTTTGTAAAGTTTCAATGTTTAGAGAAAACAGACAACTTAGAAAAAAATCTACTAAATGTTTTTACTTTTTTCACAGACACAAAACTATTATTATATTTCACTGAATTCTGGTACACACCATCATCATACTCTGAGTAAGGTCAGAATTTGGTCTCTGCAGAATTCTTACTGACCAGCAGGCCATAACTACTGTAGTGAAGGCTAAGATTCATATCTGGCCAGAGGACAAGCAAAATTTATTTCTCCTTAAACTCTGTAGTATGCTTTCGTGAATACTGAAATGGAGGCTTACAATGCACTGTGTAACAGGAATTATTTTTCACTGCTAGACAACAGAAAAGCAAAGCCACCTAAATGAGAACTCACAATGAGAGCTCTCAAAATGAGAGCTTCTGTGTCTATAAAATGGGCCTTTCATTTTTTATTATTTATTTATTTATTTATTTATTTTTGAATTACAGCTGGTGACATACCAGTACTGGGAATGGGCTTTTCTAACATCATGCTATGCTCCAGCCAGCACATGTGCATTAACTCATGTGCTGTTTTTATGACTGTAAACAATGGTCCTGCAATAACACCAGTGTCCTTCTTCTCTTTCTCCTCCTGTCTTTTTCTTTCCCCTTTTTTAAGAAAAAGAGTGAAAAAAAGCATTTCTTACTGCAAGAACAGCTGCTATTGGTATGGCTGCATTCATAAAAACTGGGGAAGAGAGATAAAATAGGCATCAGTTTACATGACATATAAAAAACAGTCTTACAATATGGAGGTAGAATAATCCAGGTATTTCCAATTCAAGTACTGAAAAGTCCCAAGGGAAAATTCCTCTGCAGGAAGAAATTTCCTTCCGTGACAGAGAGATCTTAAACATACAAATGAATAAGCCAAAGAATTATCTCATTTGTATACTTTAGTGAACTTGGATGAAACGTTTTATGCGCACAATTATTATGCAACATAACTAAAACATTATCCCCTCAGCTCTTCCTCAGTACAAGAAATACAATTTGTTTTAGACACTAATTTATCTTTGCTGTAATCAGAGCTTCTGATATTATCTGGAGACTCCTTACTATAAAACAACTTGTAGTTGTAATGTCATAATTAAGGTGACAGAAAACTTACTACAAAAACCAACAAGACATCTTCTCAAGTTTCTGTGTTATGTATTTGTCATGTCTTTTTACTGTAATACATTCCACACAGAAAAATGTCATAGAAACAGCTGTATCTAACTGTAGCTGAAGTCAGAAGGAATGTTGACATGAGGAACAGGATGCATTTCCAAGAGCTAAAAACAGTTACTTACTGGAAAGAGATGTATGAAGAGCAAATGTTTTGAGACTGGTGAGTTCCTTCATTCTTGTTTCTTCTACGCTAGTACAAAATATGTGCTCCCAGGCATAGAGCTTTAATAACTTTATGCCTTTTAGTATTTCGTTTGTTTTCTTTAATCTCTCAGTAGAATAGTCCTTTATTTCAAAAGAAAACAAGGATAAGAAATTGACAATGCTTTGTATTTTTAATGAGAATTTTTCTTCCCTTTAATTCTCTTGTAAAATTCATTAAAGAATTATAATTTTGTTTGTGATTTTGCATAGGATTTCGGTTGTCAAACAGAGTAAGGCAACATACAATTTCAGGTTCTTTGGAGATATTAAAATACTTACAATCACGAGGAAAAATTAAGTGACTCTGTTCTGAGAAGAGAAATAAAACAAAATACCTGAATCCCTCAAACAGGTTGAAACTTGGGAAGGTGGATTAGTAGGTCGATAGTGTCCATAAGAACAGATGGAAAACTACACGTGTAATTGCTGATACAGGACTCATTTTGGGATTCATACAGAATGATCATGAAAATAGGTGAGATGTTTATTCATGTATTTAGCTAATTGTTCCTCACCAGAAAACATTGCTCATATGTGCACGTAAAATCATAATCCAAAAGATTTTATGAGTCAGAAGAAATTCAGAAGAGAGCAAAAAGAAAGATTCAGAAATGGTGAAAGAAAGATTTCTGAAACAGTGCAGAAGATAAATCCTCTATTGTTATAAGCTGCAATAACTCAATAGGATTGAAGTGTGCTGAAGAGTAGATACACTTAGATATAATTTGCTTACTGAATATTAAGATAACAATGATCTCTAAATATTTGAGGACTCGCACATCAAAGGCTGATCAAAAAAGTTCAAGGGCCATGAGAATAAGGTTAAACATTAGACAAAGTATCAGAAAACACTTGCAACTGGTAAACTAGATTAGACGATAAAATAAACTCGCAGCATTGAAGAAGGCACAATAGATATTAATCCAGCAATGCCAGCTGAGTTTTAGAGAATTCAAAGGCTTGGAGCGAAAGCGTAACCTCCAGCCATTTCAGAAGGGGGTTGTATTCTTTAATAGAGGGGGGTTGTCATTCTTTAATAAAATACTGCCATAATTTATCGGTCACTTGTACTATTTGGTAACATCCCATGAAATACAACATTTGAATTTAGGAGTAACATCCTTTCATAGAATTGAATTCAAAGAAAACTGTGCCATTTGGGTGAAAATACTCTCTGTGGAGAGGACAAACCAAGGCCCACACACTTTTTTTGGATTCTTTCTGACAAACATTGAGGTGGTTTTCTCAGACAGCAAGGGCTGCTGAGCCACAGAGAAACAGAAAGGGAAGAATGATGAAATTAAGTGATGGCTTGCCCCAAATATAAATTACTTACCAGTGTGCTCTTCTGAGCCTCAGCCAACTTTGTAGCTATGAAGTACTGTATTGGAGCTAACAGTACAATAACCGCTGCACCAACCAAGGCACTTACTCCAAGCAAATTATAGAGTAGAATGACACCCATTATTATCTATGAAGAAAAAAAGATATGTAGAAGGAAAAGTAGATTTCAATACACTGGAATGATAGCAAATATATCTATATTTTTATTCTTCTAATAAACAGCTAAATGTTTCCTAGGAGTTAAGTGAGACCTTATTTCAGAAGGTCATGTTTAGAAAGTGTGGGAAATGAACCCAGATGCCTTTATTTCTGACATTAACTGCAGTTTATTTTGGTGCCTGGTAGTCCTAACTCCAGATAATGATTCCAAAGAACTGAAGTAGCACCAAAAAAGATGGTGCTTGCCCCAAGGCATCTGACAGAATCACTGGCCTCAAGTCTTATTTACACTACAGCTCCTTACATCAAGCTAGAAGCATTCAAAGGTCATGGAACTGTCATGAATCACTTTTGCATTCTGTCCTATGGATCCTCTTCCAACTGCAGACAGAGGCATGTCTAAGACAGGCACTGAAGCACAAAGCAGACGTGCTGGGAGTGACACAAGCATGAGCTTGTGCATCAATACTGTATAGCTCTGTAGGAAAGTACCAAGGTGCTAGCTGAGCACTACAAAATGTTTAGAAACAGTACCCACACAGGTTTACTTGGGAATGACTGATGCAGTTACCATGATTCTGGTGCCAAAGTTAATACAAGCTCTATAACATAAGTATTTTAATATAAAGCTTCACTTTATGGTACAGAGAGATCCTCAGTGATAATAGGACATGTAGAACTTGTTCCCCACTTTGTTTTGCTCTCCCTTACATGACTCAGCTCTCTCTTTAAATCTGCCCTATTATACAGAATATGAAGAATCATAAAGAATATAAAGAATTATAAAGAATCAGTGGAGTTCAACATTCTGAAAGCATTATTTAGATTTCTAGGCATCTGTAATGTAAGTTAACATACACAGATGCCTTTTTCTTAGCAGAAAAGTACAAGATTTCAGGTAATAATTTCTATTTGGGGTAAACTCCAAAATCCTTACTGCAGGCCCAATCCCATTATGAGTTTTTGCCCTTTGATAGTAGGCCAAATATATCAGATACACGATACATTTCCTAAGGTTAGTAACAGTATTCAGCAAGCTATGGCCAGTTATACTACATTTGATCACACTGGGCGGATATAAATTCAGTATTTGCTAGAAGCTGTTCTGCTTGAGAAAGGGGCAGCCTTTGCAACTGCTGTTTCTTGGGACATCCCTTCTAGCTCATCTCTTTCCCGGATAGTTCCATCATCTTTTCCAAAGCAGTATGTTTCTAATCGAGTCCATAGTTACCAAGGGTTATTTCGTTCTCTCTTTTTTTTTTTTTTCTTTCTTTTTTTCTTTTCAAAGAGCTAAGAGCTGCCAATTGAACTGAACAAGCATAAAGACACATTATCACAATAACAGTGCCACTGACATCAACTGCATAATACTTTCAGAAGGAAATAGTATTTTCCTTCCGATTTTATTGTTGAAGCAGAGCTGTAAAGTACTCACTACAATTTATAGTGCTTTAAGCACAGAAGGAGACTAGTAAAACCCAGGCCACAAACGCTCACTAAATTCAACATCAGGTGCAAATTCCTGGGTGATGTTATGCTCATTCTTGGACAAAGATATGATCAAGTTGTTCTTGTGTTCACTGCCTACTGACTCCCTGAAAGTGAAATACTGATGAGGAAGGCCATTACATTCCTTCAGTAGAACCAGACCACCTGTTCATTTAGTAACACTGATATTAACAGCAACACTTCCAAATAAACCTGGATGTGAAACAGAAACCTCTTTTTATTGATTTATAACTTAAATCTGAACCCTCTGCATTATTTCTAACGTCTGTTACCACGCAAACTTTTTTTATGTCTTTTTCTCTATTAGTTATTTTATGACCATCTAAACCCTACCATATCCTAAAATATACACATAAAAACAATATTTGTTTCTATTAGCAGTAGTCATACTGCTGTCTAGTGTAATCAATTATTGACGCAGTTCCAGGCAACAAGAATGGCTTCTATACCATTTTTAACTTGTTTGGTGTTGATGGAGGACCATGCCAATCCCACCTGAAGCTAAAATTTTGAATGTGGTATAGGATTTCAAGCTTTTTGGAAAATCAGTGTGGCTTAGGACCTTAGTTATATATGTACTTCTGAGGATTTATTTCAGGACAGTAATTATTACCTTTCCTTCCTACACATCTGCTCTTTTTTTTCCAGCCTTGATAACAACCAGGTGTTTGTATCAGAGCACCTCTGAGCATTTCACGCAGCACAGTGTTGGTGCTGCCATCAGTCACAGAGCAGAATTCAATTGCTTTTCATTCCTGCCACAAAGTGCAGTTACAAGTGGGCACTGCAAATGCAACGCTTGGCTCTGGAGAGATGCCCATGCTGCTGCTATGTGGCAGAAGGAAAAGCAATGACTTGTGTCAGTAGACGAAGAGAGATGAGCAGGGAAAAGATGACAGGTCATAATTTTAAAGCCACAGATCTTATCAATGACAGCAAAATCCTCAAAAAAAAAAAAAATCCTCTCTTTATCGGCCCTTAAAGACACAGCCTCACAGTTCTTGGAGGAGATGACGGACCACATTTCTGCTTGTTAGTCCTCTTCCAAGAAAATGAGCATGAAGTGCAGTGCTAGAGGTTCTGAATTTGGTGTTAATCTCACAGCAGACATATACTCTTTTCAAACAGGTTGGAGGATCCTGACATTTGGCCCTTACTTTGATGCTCTACCTGAACAGGCATAGCCCACAGATTGGGGCACAGGAACAAGAACCACATTAATTGATTTGTTTCTATGGCGACCAAGTTATTGATTTGTCCCAGTGTCATCTCTCCCATGGACAAGTTGGATGTGGAAAGTCTCAGGATCTTATTGTATATCATTGCCTGTGGGAAAGGAATAAAATGGCATATATGAAAATTATGTCATTATAAAGCAATAGCAGCAGCAGGATGTTTCACATTTCAGTATCAGTGATTACCTAGCACAGCCTTTCTCTCACTCTCTCACTTGAGACAAAGAGAGATGGAGACAGAATGAGAAAAAGAACCAGAGAGAGAACAGACTTTTAAAAACTCCAAAAGCTTTGCTGTTTAATGCAGACCTAAAACAGAACAAAATGACAAGAAAACATCAGCATTGAGGAGACTGGGCAGATCTTTTTTTGATAAACACATGGTGAGCCTGGTTTTCTGGGCACTGTCAAAGAAATTCTTGTTTCCAGTGAAATAGTTGAATTCAAGCTATGAAGTTTTGAACAAGGTGGATTTATATTCCTTTGCATTTCTCTCCTGTACCTAGCCATCTATTTCCATAAAATCTGTAGGAGCTTAACAGGGTTTAAGGTTAATTAGGGCTTCTACCTACCAGAATTTTAAAGACAAATGCTGTGAGCCCAGTCACAGCTGTGATTAAATTTCACACAGTACAGCTTTAGGGAATTTTTTAGAATAATTTGTACTCTCTGCCCTGTTTTGTCTGTGAGCAAGGTAAATCCTATAGAACCCCATTTTGGCAACCAGGAATCATAAAAACATAAGCAAATAATCAGGTACTCTTTCTTCATCAAGTCTACACCCTCAATCCTGAGAGAAGAGAGAAAATGTTTAAAACAGCTACATCAGTCACTGTGCACACAGAAAGAGAAGCCTCCACAATGGCACAATAATCCTGTGGTTAGTTATACCTGGGAGAACATCAGTGCAACTTCTGTTCTGCTCAAAGTCCTGATACTTTCTGGGGAGTTTGGTTTGTGGATGTTCCAGCTACAGCCCACAATTTGAGCTGGAGTTGCTGGTTTTAGTTCATAAGCATGACTTTCACAAAGGGTTAATGGATGCTGGCTTTAAAGACAATTTTGGAGATGAATCATTCCTGTCCCATCCCACAGGGCTCTGTGCAAAAGGGCATAACTGTTCAGAATCACCACTCATGATTCATGGACTTGCTCTCCAGTAAAACAGCTCAGCCAATGATATGGCAGATGACTCTGTTCACAGTCAGCAAAAATAACTTCCTAAGCAAATGAACAAGGCAAACACAGAGCTTCAAACTTCAATATGCTGAACAATGCTGCTTATCTTCATATGACTATCTGCAGAGATATGTTCTTAGATGCACAGACTGAATGTTAAACTTCTCCATATTACTATGATATGTCTAGTTCTCAGTGAAAGGAATTGCTGCCATGACTTTGGCTGTGTCAGTGATATTACATTTTCTAGTTTTCTGTGTAAAAATACAGTGCATATCTTCTCTCAAACTATTATTATTAACTGAGTCTTTAAACAAAAACAAAAACAAAAACAAAAAAAAAAACAAAAAAAAAAACAAAAAAAAAAAAAAAAAAAAAAAACAAGATAAATGAAAGTACAAAGTGGGAGCTAATGTCAGTGAATTTCTTGGCAGATCACGGGAACATCTTTGCTCACCAGTAAAGCACCTCGTAGGTTGATACCCGTTTCTGTAGTCACATAGTAGGAAGCCTGCAGGAATGTCCTCTGAAGGATAAGGGCCAGGAAGAGGAGGACTGCTAAAACATAGACATTCCTGAGGAATTCCTCTGAGGAGAGATATGAATTTGACGGATCCTTTGACTGAAAATAAAAGGAAAAACATGACAACAGTGGCAAAGGAGGGATTGTCTGTTCTGCATTAGAATAAAATATATTGATAGTAATATGGGAAAGTTACAGGAATTATAACTCTTACTGTTGTACATATCATAATCATTTAGGCAGAATTTAAACTGTCTGTTCCTGTTCCAAAGATTTAGGACACTAATTTCTAGTAGTTCTGAAATAAATTGTTTTTAGCAGAAGAGGGACAGTGAGATTACCATGCTTGGTTTATCATTAGTTTATCCATTGAATTCTGATTTGGAGGATAGAAATACCACTCAGCAGAAGATAAAGCTTATTCCACCTGCACATGAAGAAGTTGAAAAAATAGTATTTTCTATAACACGTGATTGGTTATTGGTTTATTGCATTGATATTGCAATATTAAGTATGTTGCATTTGTACAATATGGAAGCAATTCCTTCCAGAAATATAGTCTATTTTACCTTTGTACTCTGAATAAAGAAATATTTTAGCTTCCAGTATTTCCCATGAAATGACATGTAAATGCCTCTACGCGGAAAAACAATTCTTGTTTAAAACACTTTATTTGTTTTCCTTTTCTACTTTTTTATGTTCATTGTGCTACTCTGTTTCAGCCAGAGAAGGAAATAAATGTACCAAAATACTGCAAGGAAGGCTGTTCCTTTGGCATTTCCGATCCAGCTGGAAGCAGGATTTACTGGAATTCTTACAAAAAAAAAAAGAAAGGAAAAGCCTGTTCTGAAATCCCCAGGCTGATGCTGAGATGAAAGGTCTGAGAAATACTGAAAGGTAAGCTGCGTATCTACACTCTTACAGAGTCTTTCATCACTCTGGGTTGCTGTAACCTCCCAGAGGACTGCAGGGAGGAGAGAGGTGCCCTGAGCTTGCAGGTGCACTTCACCATGGTCACCCAGCCAGGAGAAGTTCAGACTGGTCATTAGGAAAAAATTGTTTACTGTGAGGGTGGTCAAACACTGGAACAGGCTTCCTAGAGAGGTGGTTGATGCCACAGGCCTGTCAATGTTCAAGAGATGTTTGGATAATGCCATCAATAATACGCTTTAACGTTTGGTTAGCCCTAAAGTGGTCATGCAATTGGAGTAGATGACCTTTGAAGGTCCCTTCCTATTGAACTGTTCTGTTCTTTCTGTTCTGTTCTGGTTCTGCTCTGTTCTATCCTATTCTCTTCTAACCTCACTCCACTCTCCTCCCTCTGTCAAAGACACAGTGAATGGGTAGCCTGGGTTTGGGCTGAACCCGTTGTGGGGCTGGGGGGAATCATTTCCCATCCCCAGTCAGACATCTTTTGTACAAATTAAACCATAAAATTCCAAAAGTCATAGATGTACGCAAACATTTATAAGCACCTAATGGTGTTTTCCAAAGAGCTAAAGTCTGTAAGACACCTAAATCCTGCTGAAATAATAGGACTGAGTTGGTTACTAGCTCAAGGCTTTTTGAAATGAGGGCTGCCTAAGTGCATAATTGGTCAGATAAATCTAACTTCCCCATGTGTACATAGTAGGGATAACAATAACAAACTACCATTTGTAGATACCTTTATCAATATATATAGGGTTCTCATGAAGTAAGGCAGAATATCCATAAAATTCAAGTAATTTACATTAATCGAAGCTAGAAAGAATTTAAAGGAGAAAAACATAATAGCAAGAACAACCAAGGGAAAGTTTATCAAAATCTGTAAATTAAAAGCAAATGTATTCTGAAATATATCCAACAGAAATAGTAACTGTCTGTCACCAAGCCAGCCTCTTGGAGCACTTTCAAGTTCTCTGATGATTTTAATCTTCCTCTTAGGCAATGGTGATTAAAATGCAACAAAAGAATACACTTCACTGAAGAGTGCAACAGATAAAGGAAGGGAAAAAGGTACAGGTTACTACATTTGAGATCCAGAAATGATCATTCCCAAACTAAAATGTTTTGTTTGTTCAACAAGCAAAAACAAAACAAAACAAAACAAAACACACCACCTATTTTTGAGGCAAAAGATGTACTTTGCCTTTTAATTCTGTGGCTCAAATCCAGTATGTGGAGGTTCAAAGATGATAAAATGCTTTATTTGATAAGCTGCACAGTTACACTCTGCTTCTTCAGTGTAATGGCTGGATGAGAGTCTAAAGCCAAACTGAGAGAATCAGTCAAGAAAATGAATGTCAGGAGCAAGCAGCCAAGAAGATGCTTGGATAACAATGACAGTCAAATCTGTTATCTGCAGAGGAAAATTTTATTCCATTACATACCTATCTGCTCATTCAAATATAAAACATTCACTATATAAAGTGTATGGCTGTATTTCCATACCCTAAAAAAGACAAAGGAAAATATTTTTCTTGTGTTTTGTATGATGTCAGCTAGTAAAATAAATGTTGTCTTTATGTTTTCACTAGTTACTAACAAATTCTTGTTCTTATGACAGAAAATGTCTTGCATCAGAGGTTTGCTCAATGCTTTGGGAGGTGATAATCTGAAAGTGCAGTCTCAGTGAAGTTTGAAATATGTAAACCAGCAACTTTTGTGCATCTCTAGAAGAATGGATTCTATTGAACAAAATGGATGGCCTTTAACTTTGCACATACTCAGTGTATTTCATCACAGCAACAAGCAGAATAATCAGTCATAGAGGGTGACTACTCTTGGCCTCTCAGAGGAAAATAGATTGCAAATTGCTCCAAGTGTCAATGACTGACAAATAGACAGATGGACAGAAGTTAGGCAGAATCCCCAGACTCTTCCTTACTGAATCCATCTTTGGGGCACTACCAGTGAGGTGTCCTGCCTGAAATGAGGAGGCACAGAAGCTGTTCCTTCTCCCCAGAAGTTCAGAACAGACTCCACAAAGAGGCAGACAGCTGGGCAGCTGGGGGAAGCCTGCACTACCTCTGTACCTGTGCTGCATTCATACCCAAGACTTTCACTACTTAGGTCTATAACTTGATGGTCTTTCACCAAAAATACCCAATTTGCCTGAAAGTAATAATAAAACATTACAATGATGATCATAGGCATATAGGAACATACAGTATTAAATATGTGATATCAATCAAGAACTTATGCCAAACAAAATATTTTAATCCATGTTGTCGGGTTACCTTTTCTGTTGTATTTGTGTTATTGGTTGTGTTCTGGAAGCCCTGGACAATGCCAGAAATGCATAATGGCCCAGCAAAACCCAGCAAGTCAGCCAAGTAACGGAAGGTGCTACTGAGAAGAATTGGTCGTCCAAAAGCACTGTACATTGCTAACCATATTGAGGGACTCCGGTTGGGCTGGTCTGCTACCTTTTTCTGGAAAACAGAAAGAAAGGTGTCAATGCACCAAGAGGCCTCCTTGGCAGTATGTGGCATCTTCCCTTTCATTCCTGTCTGGATGCCCAAATGGTTCCTGCAGGGTGTTTTAAGGGTAGACAAAGCACTAAACATGATGTAGGTATCAGCAGATTTCAGACACTGTTCACAGCAAATTCAAATTCTGCCTACTCTTGGTAACTGTGGTTCCTCACCTCTAAATCCTAAAACTTTTCTGAACCCATGAACACAGGGATGCAAATACAGATTGAGCATACTGGTATGTAGATATTGCTCTTTGTCATGTGTGCTCAGGAAAGGGTCTGACCTTTCAAGCCCTTGCTCCTATGGATAATCTTTACTTTCACAGTAGGTGTGAAACAACTTGATCCAAAGACTTCTGATATGAGAGGGAAAAAATATGGTCAGACACCGAGAAGAACATCATTTAATTTATCTGGATTTTCTTCTCTCTCTTGGATGCCTTTCAGGAAGATTATACTTCAGCTAATCACTAATTACTGCACTCAAAAAGGTGAAAGTGGTGGGCTATTTTAGGAGGTAAGGTTAAATCATCTAATGGTCCTTTTGAGCCTTCAGTTCTGTGAATCTGTGCAATATCTTGACTCTTGCACTAAAACACCAGCCAATGGATATCTCTGAGCCTTGTCAGAGGAGTACTGATATTGCTGAGGCCCTTTTAATCTTAAGAAGAAAGAGGTTTATTTAACAGATCCATGGTCTGCAGAGTGCTGTCTTGCACTTTGGGCAGCAGCTTTTGACACTGTAAAAAAGCATCTGTCATTTTTCAAGTAGCACAAATGCCTGCAAGTTATAACCTAAGCCAAGCACTCTTGAGTGTTCACAGAGACATTTTAAGTAAAGCCCAGTAATAACAGGCCCCTGACCCAGCAAGTTAACCAACAAAAAGCTAGTATGTCTGTATTGTCTGTCTGCTTCATGCATTTTTTTTTCTCTTTTCTCATTTTTTTTTTCCTTTTGTGCCACTTCAACAGTGAGGTAGAATGTTCCCATGGTGCCAAAAATATACAAATGTACTGGAGGGCCAGATAACTGTTTGCTGGCTTCTAGGGATTAGACCAGGCTGGTCATAACCAATGGCAAGAAGTGTAGTAGAGAGAAATAGGCAGCATGGGGACAAACTAGACCTAACAGGCTGTTTTCAGGCTCTCCACTTCACAGAAGCAATTCTCTTTTTTTGTTGCTTGTAGGCAAGGAGAATGTATGTCACAGACAAACTTTGGGTTATTCAGGTAGCAGAGACCAAATTTTAAAGATGTTTTGACACTTGAAGATGAAACAACCAGATTAATAAATAAATAAATGAATACAGGTGGAATCAGACAGACTAAAAATCCCATTGAACTAATTTAGAAATAGGAGCTAGAGTGCAATTTTCTCAAGCCTCTTCTTTCCTGTTGAAACCATGGTACTGACAGAGTGACCTGGTCTGAATGGGTGTTATGCATGTTCTGCCCTGCATTGTGCCCACATCCTCACTGCTGCTGGGGGCAATCCAGACCACAGCAGCAGACGGTGGGCAACTCTGCACAACTCTGCACCCAGGGACTCCTACACATCTGTATCTCACCAGGCAGCTACAGAGACCTGCACTTTAACTGTTTGATAGGAGTTAAGTTACCTTCTTAGGAAAATGCATGTCGTCTTTTAGAAACAACAACACATGCTATTCTGGGCATTCCATCAATGGCAAATTTGGGAAATGGTAATGATGAATTCTAATTTCTTTAATTATTTTTTTGCTATTTTAATTGCTGTTTTCATTACTTATACAAAATTCACATAATTGTCATCACTGCATTTAATGCATTTACTCTTCACTGAAATTCTACTAATTAAATTAAATTAATATTCTAATTACAAGTGCAATTGTCATCCTCCTTGCTATTCAAGCTAAGTATATCAAAGACAAAAAAAAATAAAAAAAAGATAAGATCAAATGTAAGCCTTAAAGTTACTGTCTTTCCCTGATATCTGCCACTTCAATTTGTGAAGTCATTCCATATTCCTTCAAAGAACTTTCTACCAAAAAAAAAAAAAAAAAAGACATTAATTATAAACAGAAAAATAGAAACATCATTAGACATTTAATATCTGTCACAGGGTTGTTAGACTATTAATCTCTACTGCTTAACAATGTTTGTTCTCTTTGTATTTAATCAGGACTTCAACATAACTGAAGCATCTAATGTGAAGGGAGGAGAAAGAATAGTGGATTTTTTTTAATAATCACAAGAGATTTTACAGAATGGTCCTCTAGGCCTAATGTTATGAGCTTCAGTATAGTATGGTGTACAGTGCAAATCTCTCCTGGATATGTGATATATGCATTAGTTTGTGGTTTGAAACATCTAGACCACTTGTACAGTTACCAAAAAAAACAAACAACACCAAGCAACAGCAGAAACACAATCAAAATACTTTTAAGGATTATATGACAAGTCCTACTCACATGTAGTACATTGGTCCAAAAATTTGTCTGTGAGAGATTAGTTTGATATTATTAAGGACTTTTTTATCATCTTAATCTTAATAAAGAATTATTTATCTTCAGCCAAAATGTTCTTTTATAGAGTGGGAACTGGGAACATGCATTAAAGGTCTAACCCTATGCACATGGTGTGCACCACAGCTTATTTTGCAGAAGCAACCTTCCTATCCACTGTTACAGTTCTTAGAAAGGTGAGATTAAAATACAGTGATCAAGTATTTCAGTTTCTAGGGCAGACTATCTAGAAAAGCAAGAAAATATACTGTGTCTATCTTTTAGGATATTTACTGATGGAAAAAAAAAGTAAAGGAAATCCAACTGCAGCGTGTTTTGCTGAAAATACATCCTTTAGGAAAAAACATTGCTTAAGAAAAAACAAATACATCGTTTAGGAAAAAATTCAAACAACATATTTAAGTAAGCTTGGTTATCAAAAGAGCATGTTTTACCTGTTAGTTTATAATATTTTCTACTTTGAAAGAACACATGCTGTATTCTATTTTATGATTATTCTATTTTATGTTGCCTGTTACAAACAATCTACAAATCCTGTAACAAACAACCTATATCTTATTGTAAGAGCTGGAATGCCTTTGGCAGTAGTGACTACTAGACTAAGAGACAAATAGAATGTCGATCTCCAGTTATTTAGCCTTTATTGTACTGTTTTAAAGTACTTTATATTATGATAACATTACTGATAACTGACTTCAATAGTCTATAAAATATAATGCAGCATGAAAGTGATATTAAAATTAAATGAGTTGATGCTTTGAAAAAAATAGTTATAAGTCAATAATTTTGAGCAGTGTTTGTATTAACAATGCCAAGAACTGCTTGATGCAGATTGGTAAATGTAAGAAAAGAATAGTGAATTCAGATTTGTCACCAAGAAGTGTTAACTGTGTGTTAACTAAGTGTCTCATGCGTCAGTGGGCAAACCCTCATCTGGTAGGAGCCAGAAGGATTCTGTCAAAAGAGTTGAATACAGATTTCAGGAGTGATCCTACTGGCATCAAAGGTAAGAAGAAAAGGTTCCACCCAGTGTTCACAGACTTCATCGTTACTCAAGTGGCGTTTTATTTTAGCAGAATATAGCAGCCACAGAACATTGGTCTCAGCCCTACAAGCCTACAGTCCGATCTGCGTGGGACACAGAACAGGAAAACAATGATTTTGAGCAAACGGTCATTAACCTAATTAATTTCTCTTGCTTTATCTTTTGGTATGCCTTCAAATTAAATTTCAGACAGAAGGGACGGAAAAACAACAACAACATAGCAACAAACCACACTTCATGTGAGCTGTGTCAAAGGCATTTTACAATACAAAACATTCATTTTCATGCGCAATGTCTTTCATCAAGGTGTGATAAAAAGGTTTTGGAAAGGAACAGTAGCCTTCCCACATGGCCAGGGAGTACAGATGAGATCAGATCTCTGCAGGTGCAGGCAAGGGTAACCCAACTTAATCCAGCGGATATGGGGGCTCCTCTCACCACCTGTGGAAGGTTAGTGTAAAATCCACCCTGTCAACAGAGACAGTGACATAGCATTTATTCCAGATTGCAGACCGTGCAACCTTCCAAATTCTGTGGCTATTTTCTAACCTGCCCATGTACAAAACCAACATGTTGCTTTTAGCACTTCGGTTTACTTCCACACTGTCTATAAAATACCAGTTAAGGGTTACAGCCTGTTTTAGAATATTAGCACAAATAGAGGCTATCATAACCTTGAGACTTCAAACATTTATGCAAACCAACAGGAAGAAAAAAATCTGATGTAAGTCATCTTTATAAATGTAGGTGCATGCAAATGTATGGGCAAAATTCTGCAAGTGTTCATATGTTCATGGTGCACATTGATGGAAGCTATGCACTGAATGCTTGCATTCATGCACAGGAGCAATAACACACTTCAGTTGCCTTTTGGAATCTGAATCACGTGTTTGTGCAGGCACACAGTGTATCTGAAGATACAAATGAGCTACAGACAAATGCTTGCACTGTCGTATGCTTGTGATAAAGAAAAGAACAAGACTGAGCTCTTCAGGGGTATGTATGTGTCTAAGGCTCATTGGTCTCTTTAAGTAAGATTTAGGCACCAAATGCTTCTTTAAGGAGCTGGTCTAAGAGATGCGCTTCTCCTCTGGTGTGAAAAGCCCAATTCTGATGACTCCATAGTTTTCTGCTTAAAGTAGAGTCTTTGACTCTTTGATAGCCTAAAAATCCATTACAAAAGGCAAAAGAAGCAACCTCAATCTATTAAAATGTAAAGAATTGTACTTATTAGGCCTTCATATCAGAGACCACAGAATAGTCTGCAGCTCCACCGGCTACTGGGTGGAGAGCGCTGCTCTTTCCAGCTTCCCCTTGCATTAACATTCTTAATTGTTTGCTCCCCTTCCAATGTGCATCTTAGAGGAAAACCACAGCTGAGCCCTTACATCATATAGACAGGTTTGTCCATGAGTTTGTACCCTCTTGCAAGGGTAAAGGACAACATTTACTTAAACATGCAACATTTCTAAGGCAGAATTTCTAAGGAGAAAGTGAAGATGAGTATTTCCAGTTGAAAATACTCATCATTAGAATACACTTCTAAATTAACATGCTGTCATGAATATCTAATATTTAAACAAAGCTTTCCTTTTTAAAGAGGAATCTAGCAAGTGATCATTCTGTTATGGTTCTAGTATCCTCTTGCTCTCAATTTGGCAACTCTCCCCTGCTGTAAATTCACTTAAAACCAAAAAGTAACTATTGGATTAGAACTTCCTATGCCAAGTTTGACCTTGGAACAAACAGTCCTAAATTAAAAATCCTAAAACCAGGATTTCATAGAAGCAGAAGAAATTCACAGTGACTTTACGGTTCTGAAAGCCAAAACAATGACATGGACATCTCTGGTTACCTTTTGTTCCTCATATGCTTCTTTGAGGCAAACATAATTTGTCAGTGCTCTCATTGCAATTGGGAGCTTCCCAATTGCCTTCAAGTCCACAGGTTTCTTGTGAGCAGATATGATGAGAGTATTCATCCACCAGTAAGTCGCCTTTGAGAGCAAATTGACAAATGGCTGAAGAAATCTCACCCCCAGGTCCTGTAGATCCTCTGGTGGCTTTACTTTCTGAGGGTTCATAAAAAATACATACCTCTGGAAAGAAGATAATAAACAGCATGTCCCCAGGAATTATCTTATTAAGCGCAATTTCTAGTAAAAAATATGTATAATATAACTGCAGTGACAAATTTGCATGTAAAAGCAATTATACATTACAATCAAATATACATTTGCATTTAAGCAGGAGTATTTCCATTTTGACAATGTAACTGTCAAATAATTGACCACTGTGGTATGTAGACAATCCACTATACCCTACCAGTACCACCTATCTCTGTCTGAATAGCAACAAAAGAACTCTTGGTATATGTTTTAAATTACAATGGGTAAAAGCATATGCTTGTTTATGCATATATAGTTTATCTGCATTAACATAGCATATACTGTACAGATTACACACACACATACCTATACATGCACAAATATGCTTGTATATCTATATACACATGTATTCTCTGTATGTATATATATTCATATGCACACATAATAACAAGTCTAGGGCCTAAATCAAGGATATATTTAAAAAAGACACCAGGTCCCATTGATTTCTACAGAATTAATGAGACATCCATAGATAAGACAAAGTTGGATGTAAACTTGACACAAGTTACAGTTACTGGGACTAATGATCCATCTTCATCCCTGAGATACTACAGATATCTTTTCAGAACCTGATCACGAAATCACATACCCTAACTCGAATAACATTGATCTCCACAGCCATCAGCAGTCCATAGAGAATGACCATAATTCCAGTGATGCAGAAACGCAGCTGAGAAAAAGGCACACCATCCTGGCAGTATCTGACAAGCTTGATTGTTTTGGTGACAAACGCCATTACCCAATAAAGAAAGAGAGCTGTAAAACAGGTGCACATGCATCATTATAAAATACATAGTTTAGCTATGATAATGCTGCAGAAGCTGTAGCTTTCTCAAGCAGAAATATTCTTAAGCTTAATTCGATGCAAGCATGGTGATCTTCTGTATCACCAGCCTGCAGGCTGGCCAAGGGTAATGTCAGCCAAAGTCAGGAGATGGGGATCATGAGATTTACTTTGCATTTTCTTTTCACAAGTCACTGTTTACTTTTCTTGGCTACCACCTTTCAAAGAGATCCACTATGTTGAGTCTTTGCACAGTTAAAAAGTCCATTAAAGACAATCTGATGGGAAACTATGTTAATAAAATTAAGTAAAAATCACTTAACATGACAAATATCTTATTGCATCTTTGAAATAGTAGGGTTCATCATAGGTGTGCGTTTGGAAATGTGTTTATTTTGAAACAAAGTATACATAGTTTAATTATATCCTGCAGCCTGGTTTGTATCTGACAATTACTAGTTCAGGTTGTTGAGATACAGGTAATTTGGACAGTATAGTTCCATGAAACATTATCCTTCATTGTCTAGTCAAATTCTTCTGACCACCTGCTGACTGAGATAGATGTCATGAATACAAGGTAGCTGTGTTTCTCAAAGATATACCTTCCTTACCCCCTACCTGCCAAGCGTATTTGGAAAAAGCAAGGGATGGCATTCATTAGACTGGATAAATGCAGAGTAAGCTGCAATAGATGCTGAGAAACAACAGCCATCTGCACAGGATGGCTTGTGAACAGATTACTATTAAAAATGGCCTTTCAAAATAGCCCTTTTGAGTTGAATAAGTTTTTCCCCCAAATTAGTGAGCGGTGTCAAAAAAGAACACCTAAAAGCTCATGCCAGAAATACTATAAGCATACTGTGCTTTCCCTTTTGTGATTATTTTTAAAAATAGTTTTCTCTGTGTACCTAATAAAAGGTGTAGTAACTCCTACAGCAATAGTAGTTCTATGAGCAGAAAATTACTTTTAATATTCCTCTGGATTTCATCTTCCTTTTCAATCTAAGCAAGCTGACTTTGGCTAACCTACTGCTTTTTGTAAGAGTACAGAAATATCAGACTCAGACTTACCTAACAGTAACTTTGGAAAGTTAGATGTTTCAATGTTATGATAATAGACTATGGATACAGTAGCAGCCACAAATCCCATTATAGCTGGTAGAAAGAGATGGAGATGGCGAGATTTCATTTGTCTGAAAATAAATGAGGTTTAAGTTAGTGAATTTGGTGTCTTTATTCCCCAATATTACATTGCTAGGTATTCTGTTAAACTACTTAAGAGGACAAATATGACTTTCCTAGTAGCACTTTTTTCTCCATGTGTATGTGTTAATTTCTGTCAATATTTACTTACTGTTATAGCTTGAGAGGAGAATAACAATTATCTAAGAACAGTCATTTCATTACCCCTTTGAAATCAAGAGTTTCTGAATTGATGCTCCATCTTTTTTGGGAAAAAAAGCAACTCTTTAGAACATATTAGCAAGCATGTCACATGTTAACAGTGTACATTAACAAATTTGATTAACTTGGCTATCCACCCATCACTGTCACTTACGTATCAGAAACTATGCCCTCTGCTATTTCACACACATGTACAAACAGGAGAGTGAATGTCAGGATCCACCGTAGGTTGTGTCCAGGGAAGTGTAGCCATGTATTGTGGTGAATCTGGACTTTGGAGCTTTGGCTTCCCCAGCCTGGAAAATAATATTAATGAAGGAAGAAAGTTAGCATTCAGCCAGCAAGAGATCTGGTTATCCATTCTAAGCCGTAGTCATGCTTCATCAGTTGAAAAGCAAATCAACTATCAACATCATAAAAGAGCTACAAGACCTGTTGTTACCTACCCTTGTGACCCAGGAGTGTCTGAGTTGCCATGTAGCCCTCCATAATTTAGATCTGACCCTGCAGACAACAGGACAACAGACTTTCCAAAATAGCAATCAAAGAGAAGAGGTTCCTGGCCAAGAACAAGGATGAAAAAGACAATAGGAATATCTTGGTCTCTCCCTCGCATGACAGGGGCTGACAGAACTGAAATGGTGGTGTCGTCATGTTTTTCCCAGCCACAGATCAAGAGCAGGCAAAGCTGCCAACTGATATAAAAATACATCCTCCAATGAGGCCTCAAAGAGATATATTTACTTCAAACAAATAAAATTTATTATGTCTCTCTCAGGCCTGGCTGGGAGCACTATCTCAGGGGATACCAGGCAGCCATTTCCCAGTCTCCTCTGGCGCAGCCTGGCCTTGTGCATTCAAAGCTCCCACTACCAGAACTCAGCTGATTTAATCAATGAATTAAATTTGAAGCCTATTTCAGTTTCATCACCTCAGATATCAACTATCCTCTTCAGAGAAGATTGTCTCTAAGCCAGTAACCTGAAAACAAGCTGGACACCAGGGACCTGACAGACGTGTCAGTGCTGTGAGGAACTGAAGTTTGATCAGAGGTTAGTCTCTCATGGTGTCAAGTTCTTTCTTGCATGTTGCTTTGTAAGGCAACTTGTCCTCTGTCCTTTCCCATTCTGGTAAAGGCCTGTCCTGAACCATTCAGTCTAAATGCTCTGGTCCGTACATGTCCCTTTTACTATACGGCAAATTCTGGAACTCACAGAGAGAAACTCAAGAACACAAATTTTTAGGGGAAGTAAAAAAATAAAAACACAACCAACCAACCAAACCAACAAACAAAAAACATTTTTAACTAGGATATGAGCTTTCCATCTTTTTCTTTCAGATGGTGCAGAACTGAATTTAAAGTTGAGGATATACCTTTGATACACAAGGATCGCAGAATGAAAGAATCATAAAAAGGTTTGGGTTGGAAAGGCTCATCTAGTTCTAAGTCCCTGCCATGGATGGAGGTAGTGTCTCATAATGCATAGGGCTCATCAGGTGACTAAGACATACACAAGAACCCTTGTTTATTAATTTTTGGAAACCATCAGTTTATCACCATTTCATCCTTTAATATGCAAAGGACTGCAGGACCAAAATATCCTCTCTTCTCCCTGTCTAACTCAAGAACTCTCCAGAGTTTCCAAAGATTTTCCTAGTCAAATATGTCTTCCTTTGACCTTGCTTTTATCTTTGTCTCTTCCAAGCTGCTTTTCATTTTTATTTCCTTTTGCACATAAATCTGCACACATTTCATCATCAGTTTTCAATTTTAGATTCAGTCAATGTTGTGGACTCTAGCTGGCTCTTAAAGCTCTGTCCAACACCTACTTCTCCTGTTTATCATGGTACAAAATAGAAAAGAAAGAATTGTATACAGACACACACACACACACACACACACACACATATATAATTGCATGCCATATAATTTAAGCTACCATGTTTTATTTCTAACATTGTTAGAAAACAGAGTGAATTCTTAGTTGTCGCAATACTATTTCAAAATTAATTGGCTAATACCTGTAAAAATATTAAAGGAGCCTGCTACAAGTTGATACAACACAGAAAGTTGTAAAAGATAATGTCAGCCCTCAGACCCTGTACTAGGTTTCAAACACTTCTGCAGAAAGCCCTGTAATTCAAGGATGGCTTACATCTTACCTCAGAGAAAGATCCAGCACTGATATTAAGATTTCTGTTGGATGCAGTGCCCCATAACCTTTGTTGTTGATTTTTTTTTTTCTCCAGTCTTTAATTACTCTTCTGTTAAAATTTGTTTCCTATTCCCCCATTTAATTATTCAATTAGCTTTCAGTCTCTGGACCTTACGATAGCTTTGATTGCTAGTTATTAAGTGTCTTAGCTCACCAGCCCACTTAGCCCAGAAATATTTATCATTTATTATTTTCATTCCCATAGGCAAAGATTGTAACCTTTGCTCTACCTTTGCTTCCAAATATTGGCAAAAGAGAGAATTATTCTGTTTTAAAAGTTTCCTACATTTCTCCTACTGCTAGATCCAAGATATTCTCCAAAATTCGCATAACTTCAAGGGAATTCAGACCCACTGTCTTAAGTCTTATAGCATCTATAAATAACAAAGTTTGCAAGTTGCTAATTTCAAATCTGAAGAAAGCCTCTCCAGAGAGGAGTTTCAAAGCATTTCAAACTGTTTTTTCTGGTTCTCATCCATCTTTCTTGTTTCTTACTTCAGATTTGTATCTAAAATTCCCAATATGTCAAGTGAGTTTGCTCCGGGTCCTCTGGATCAAACCACTCTTTCTCTTCTTTTTAAAAATTATTAAATACAAAGCATCCAGCAGTTAGCACCACTGGCCTCTAGGCACATGTAAACATGTCTGAGTTTAAACACATGCTCAAGTGTTTGTAGGATTGCACAGCTCCACTGAATAACTCACCAATGAACAAAATTGGAAAGGTGATAAAAAGCAGGAAGACATGGGGAACCAAGTTGAGGGCATCCACAAAGCAGACATTTCTAAGAACACCAGCACTGATGTTATAGGCTGAAGCATTGTCGTTACCACAAAATGCAAGCCTCATGGCTTCCAGAAGGTCTGGCTACTACAAAAAAGAGAATACAAGAGACATGTTGAAGCAAGAGTTGACTACCAAGACTGCTAACATTTATTTCAGCTACATACAGAGAGAGAGAGAGAGAGAGAGAGAGGGAGATACATGAGGAACACACTGAGCAATTGACAAAGAATAAATTTCTGGTATTTTGAAAATGCTCTGGGGCCTGTTCAAGTACAAGCACATTGGAAAGAAGGCCGTGTTTATATTAAATATATTAAACGAATATACATTAATTAAATATACTGTGCAATGTCTTCTAGTGTTCATTATATGCACAAGAGTTAGACTGCAAGTGCTCTATATTCATAAGAGGATGTGGAAAAAGAACAAGAAATTTTTGAGAAAAAATACTTTCACTTCTAGTAAGAAAACTCAAGTTCACATTAGCTGAATCTTGTGTGTTACTCTTTCTTTGATGAGACAACACTCTGCGCAACTTTTCTGTTCATAAGATTTGTTGCACATTTTCAGTGCAAGCACATTGAACCTTTTGTTTAGCAGCTTTGAATTCCCTGATATTTTGCATTTTTTCATTGTCCCATTGAACAACAGTGATCATATACACTAGTCATTCCAGACAAAGTGTGAACCTACTTAATCAAAGTAGGTTGTACTGAAGATTGCATGGGCAGTAAATCAGCATTCATGCTTGTTGATCCTGCAAATCCTTATGCACATGCTTAGCCTCATCTAGGCCACTATTTGGCTTCCATGTTTTCTTATGAGATTATCTTTGTACACCAAGATAAGCTCATGCGTTCATGCTTGCAGAGTGTGGGCTACAATATGACCCAGAGTTATGGCCAGATTCTGGCTTTTATCACCCTGTGCATTAGTTATTTATTTATTCTTCTTTATAGGAAGATCAAAGAAGATTGCCACCAAAATGTTTCATTGCTGGTTTCTTTTCCCAAAACCTATACACAGAAATGTAGTGCTGTAGAATAGCTTGTGTAAACTTATCTGCTTACAACATTGTTTTTCAAATTTTACACGCTAAATAAAAAGAATGCCTTTAATTCAGCGAAGTATATTGTATGTTTTGGTGAATGCATCTTTCTGTAATAACATTGGCATTAAAGAGTTTTGCATACTCAGAACAATAAAGACATGCAAAAAATACATGAATACAATTTAAAAAAGAAAAGTTTAGTTCAATGAGGAAAAATGCTTTCCTTATTTCCTTAGATAGTTCAGACTAGTTTTATCGGTTTACTTGTTTAAAAACGGTAAATATGACAAGGTAAATATAAATTACTCAAGTACTACCTTGGAGAGAACACAAATACAAAGATCTTCAAAAGAATTCAGAGATCAAAGAAGCACTTTGAACCTCTGCTAATCCCCTCTTTTTTTTTAAAAATACTACTTTTAAGTAGTATTTTGCTGGGTCCAGAAAACGTAATCCATATTGAAATATATCACTGTAACATGTAAAGGAGTTTAATTGAAAAGAATGTGATAAATGCAACCCCTTTTCCAAACATATCAGGGATTCGTGGATTGAGATTTACCAGAAGTGAAGCATAACAAAGGGTCATATGGTGGACCACATTCTGCAAACATGAATTCATGTACCTACTGTGGTGCAACAGATGATGGGTAACCCACTCAATTTTCAGTAGAACAAAATTTGATGGAGAATTTCACCCAATCTCCAAAATGAATAGTATGATATGACCACTATCAATCTGACATTATACTTTAATATAAAATATATTCAAAATTCTAAATGTTTAATAATCCAAAATAAGTATTCCTTTGAATTCATGAATTCTTTCTAAATAGTCTGTAGAGTTATTAACAGAACAAACAAATAACTTAAAAAAAAAAACTACAAGGAGATTGTTTTTAATTTGTAAAAGCTTGACATGTCTCCTTTAAGAGAAACATAATGGTAATGATAATCTCTTGAAAATCAGAAGTGTTGTTTCCTCATTTTTATCGAAGGTCAGAAGTCCAAGGGAGTTCTGCTGGGAATTTTCCTCCCTTTCCCACAAATAGGGCTCTTTTCTGAGACAGCATAAGATGCTATTGTGGTCTAGTTGTTGGATTGGTACTGAAGGGCAGGGGGATCCTGGGTTCAAACAAGTACTGAATCACTGACTTCAAGTGTAGCTTTTGGCTTCTGGTCAAATATAAATCTGGGAGAAAGGATTAAAACTGTGTCCAAGAGAAGCTAAGGGAAACTGTTTTGCCTTTTTTTTTTCTTTCTTCCCATTTTTCTGGAAGTGAAATGGAATATAGGCAGTAGATGTCCCCATGCAAGAATAGGCCATTATCTGCATGGAGAGTGCTCTCTGCTAGCTAGGACCTAACCATCAGTTTCTAGAGGATTCTTATTACACCTCAAACAGTGGTCCCTAGAAGCTGTCAAGAAAGATGCATAGCACCTTTGCTGTGCTCAGTTTTATGGTGGAGTATGTCCAACAATATACTATCTTAAAAACAACCATCCTTTGTACATTGATAGAGCTGAGGAAAGAATCTGTTTCTGTCATTAACACCAATACAGAGAGACAGTGTCTGTCATACTGATGATCATTTTCAAGATACGTATAAGCTGTCTATTAACAACATTTTTGTTACAGGTTCAAAGAGCTAGAATTTAATTTTCTTCTCTTAAAATGAGAGAAATCAGAGTCTAGGTTGGTTAGTTTGTTAAAATAAACCAACAAACAAACAAAAACACAATCAAAAAGATTGCATTGTCAATGAAATGAAATAAAGTAATTGACCATTAATTCCCAAGTTACTAAATCAGAAAACACTTCTTTTTTAATCAGCACATCCAGTGACCGCCATTATTAATGCTCCTAAGGCTTAAAATCTATTAAAGTATTCTGATCATCAGGAAACATTAATATTCCAGTGGTCTGCCCTCCTGTCCATCCGTCCGTCCGTCCGTCCTTCTTTCCTTCCTTCCAACTGTCCATCTGTCATTGAGCTAGACCTGAACTATGGCTGTGAATGGAGGACCCACAGAGGAGATGTACTGCATCTGTTGGTACATGCCAGCTTTCATGGATGCTTTCTGGTGTTTGAAGACAGGCTGCTAGCTGTTCTTTGTGTCTTGAATAGTGATGTATGAAAATACACTGCATTACATTAGAGGCAGAGAAATAATTGTCCCTCACAGGGAGCAACAAACCACTTCAGCATTCCTTTCGCATCCACTTCAGGTGCAGAAGGTATCAGATCAGATAAGATCAGATACAACCTCCCCAGTTTTGCCCATGTGGCCCAAACCACTAGACCTAGCTCTGACTTTTGGAAAACTCATGTACATAGACTTTGGAGATGCACAGATGCACATTTGAAAATTTTGAGTCAAAAAACTGATCCTGGAAATGAAGATAGCTTGGAAGATCTCACCTGCATATAACCAATAAAAGGCAGAATGAAAAAGCACTAATCCCTCTTGTTCTGTAATACCATAAAGTTTCTTTTCACAGAACAAAAATGTGAAATGGAAGAACATCAAATTTTGAAATAATATCAAGAATTGTAGTTTTTCCTAATGCTAAAACTCATCAAAACTACAGCTGGATTTAGAAAGGAAGATGAAACACATTTATGAATGACCACTGACCAAATTTGGGTTCCTCATTAATAATTAGACTTTTCTTCCATTGGCTTTAGTAAGGTTATGCTAGGGTTCATTTAGAACTAGACCTATAGAGAGATGGATAGAGGTATATTGCCTAAATGAGGAAGTGCTGCTTGTTTCACGCAGTGCTAAGCATCATGCTATAACATAATTAAATACTCCAAAGACTTATGTTTTTTCCCAAGCACCAGTTCTTTATCATTGCCAAAGACAGAATATTGGCCACACTGAAAAACAGTTTATGCCTGAAATGAATAGCCATGTTGAAGCTCTTTGAGTTAGCTCTAAGCAAGTCAGAATACAAAGTTCACTCAAGCTTTCCACACAGTGTAGCCAAAGCTAACTTTTCTCCTTACCAAAGATGTGGAGACAAACTTTTCAGGCTGCAGTATGTATGCAGTGAGGGGTCGAAGAGGAAAAGCTGGGCTGCAGAGCCACATGAGGAGAGATTTGAGATTTCTGTTGTTAAGGGATGGTAGAGAGAACAGCAGAGGTTGTTGCAACTCAGAGACATTATCACAGTTGCCCTCCTACACGTGCCAAGCCTCCATCCTTGGTGACACTGGCAGCAGCATGGAGATTCTAATTCCTGGAATTGTATGTAGGTGAATCGAGCAGCAAAGCCAGGTTGCTTTATCTTCCCCAGCAGCCTGCTGCTCCAGGCAGCTGCCTGCTTTGTTGTACTCTACAAGGTCCAATGGGGAACCATGAATATATTAACTCTGTCTCAGAGTTAATGGTGTTCTATTACCACGGTACTCTTTCCAAGACAAGAAGCTCTGCTCGCTGCAAGCCTGAGACGAGATCAGTGCTGAGTTGTTGCAGCTGCCATACTTCAATTTCAATGTTAGCTCATTTAGGACAAACTCAAGGACCTATGAGTCATGGGGAATAGCACAGCAGGGAAATGTCCACTGGTTTCTTAGCAAATCTTCACCTATGTGTCCCAAAGGAAGGGACAGCCTCTGGAAAGCACAGAGACCTCTTCTTCTCACATGAATTACCAAGACCTTTTTTCTAAGTTCTTACTCAGTTTGTAGTGTTTGTAGCTGAAGGCTTATTTACAGGCAGATGGCTTTGTATAGTGTACAGGAATGACTGCAATAAACGGGAGCAGTCCAACTGCCACTACAAAACAACAGAATGCATAACCTAGACATAAATATTCAGGAGAGGACAGATGAAAGGGTAACAAGTTGTTTTGAAATTTTTTGGACATCTGAAGTTATTGACCACTATTTCTCATCAAGTAGCAGTAGCCTTTCAGGATGCCTGTTGAGATCCTAACACTCATTTCAGAAAACAGTATTATGGCTATTACAAAAATGGCTTTCCCAGAGATAATTTCTCTTTCTGCTGAATACAGTAGGCCACCAAGCTATGCAGGGCTGATTGCACCAAAGTGAGGATATCATTATATATTTGCTTTACTACTAATTATAGTAGGAATGGTATACTTTATAATAACATTGGCAAGCACACTAGGCTTAACCTAGCATTTCAGTCAGGAGAAATGCAGTAATGTGATAAAGATCTTCAGCTAACAAGTGCATACTATTTGAGGGTAGCAGCTACATTCAGCCCCAGTAAGGCTGCCAAATACCTGGTAATTTTTTGTTTTATCACTTGTACAATGAGAGGCCTTTGTCCTTCAAAATTAATGACAAATTGTTCAGTTTAACTTCAGTCTTTGCAAAGAGTAGAACTAGTTACAGATTTTCAGTGGTGCTTTTTCTTTCTCCCTTTGCAAACAGTCTGCTGCAAGCTAAAGCAATGAGCAGAACTTCACAGAGTAGAGGAATGAAAAGAACAGTCAGGAGGATGAGTCCATGATGGTGCCAGTGGACAGTTTCATCTCTCCTTGACATCATTTGGCAATCTGATTCCTTGTTGGTTTACTTTAATGAGGATGTGAACTAACAGCAGCTCACCCTGCAATGAAATAGCTAAAAAAGTTTATGCCCTTTAAGCATTTAAATTTTCATCAAAAAATCTCCATCACTGGCAAACTGAGACTTTCTGGCTCTGAGTTAAGGTGTACAGACATTGTCATAATATAATAAACAGAAATCAGTGCAAAAGAGTTTAGGAACATACATGTATACTCATTGTGAATAAGAAAAGCATTTTGGGAAGAAAAAAGTAAAAGGACAACAAATTAAGCATGAATGTGATGAAATATTTAACCTAAACACTTACAAATCTCATTTTAACAAATTGAAATTGCTATCCTTAATGCATAGAGTCAATTCCTGAGATAATTTACATAAGCTATAGAAAAGAATAAAATAGGAAAATGGCAGAAAATGTAAATTTCCATAAAAACAATAAGAACAGCCTGAGTGCAAAACTGTTTAGAATTTGAGTTACAGAGTTACAGACATTTTAATTATCTTTAAAATTGATTTTAATTATATTTAAAATAAGATAAATAAATAAATAAATAGGTAAATAAATAAATAAATAAGATAAATACATTTTAATTATCTTTAAAATAAGACTTTAAAATTGGGCTTAAAAATCTTCATATTCAAGAGTTTTATCTTACCTGGATTATCACTGTTCTGCACGCTCTGCAAGATATGACTGTAAAGAAAACAGCATAAATACAGTTCTCAGGTGGACCTTGCTTGGGGGAAATATGGAACTTTAAAAAAGTATTTATTTCAGCAGTTCAGTTGCCTTAAAAAATAAAATAAAATCAATAGATGCGCTTCCTGATTAAAATACATCAGCTTACAGAGCATATTTGGGTCTCAGTTCATATTTTTTTGGTCTTAGAATTTGCATTATATGCCCATATATGCATATATACAAGTACACATGTATACATGTATACATATATATATACATGCATATGTGTACACAGATGCAGGATGGAGAAAATACTGCGAGTCTTATGAAAGTAGTTGGCTTTTAACTTCTCAGTAATGGAGTCATTACAAAAGCAAGATTTTTTTTCCTTCTTTCCTGAAATTCACAGAGAAAATTTAACAAAGATCAAATTATTTTTAGGTAGGATAAGCAGTATGGAAGGCCTAACTTGCCATGGATTTTCAGTTAGTGCTCTGAATCATTTTTCTTTCCAGGTGTAAACCTATTAATTCTTTTTTCTTACCTCCCTAAAAGCACCTGATATAATGGAATCTGCAATCCATAGATATGCACTATTTTCAAAGAGTTCTGCTAAGTCAATGGCAAAAAAGTGCTGCCCACTTAAAATCTCTTTTACCCTAAATGATCCTGTACCAAATTTCTCCATTTCTATTTCGGCTTTGACCAGCTACCCTAGATATACCCTGCTTCCTTGCTAAGCACTGTCCCAGTTACCTTGGGCCTTAAGGTGATGAATTTCTGATACTTGTCAGCATTCTCATCACTAACTGGTGTATACCAGCAGCCCGATCCAAACTGCACTGAAGTCAAAGCAAAGTATCTCATTGACTTCAGTAGGTTTTGGATCAGGCCCCAAACACAGAGAAAATCACAA